>NC_135717.1:113170817-114395770 GCF_964656455.1 Halichoerus grypus | reverse complement strand
AGCGCCAGTCCCAGGCACCGACAGCTGCACACGACTCGGGATGGCTCGGCTCCCCGGGCCTCAGCGTCCAGCGGGTCCCCGGCTAGGAGGAGAGGCCACGGTGGGCGGGGGGGGGGGGGGGGGGGGAGGGGAAGGACCTGGGCGGGGGAGGGGGGGCAAGGAGCCAGGAAGGACGCTTTCCCACCCCCAGGGAGCGCGAGCTGCCGCTGCCATGGTTACGTCTGCTTCCTGTTTGATTCATCTCAAACAGCAGAAGGGGGGGTGCCAGCCCCCAGCTCGGGCCACTGCTGCGTGGGGCTGTTTACAACAGCCGCATGTGGGATTCCCAGAAAGAGACTCCAAACCGGACATCCTGCGGCTGCAAAATACCCAGGTGTCAAGAGCTAAAAATAGCTGCCCTAGGGCCCCAGGCAAGGGGCAAGGGGCATGCTCACCGCGGGGGCGGAGGGCTGGCCTGTGGCCTCCCATCCAGGCTGTGCGAGTTGCAGGGCTTCAGTCCCCTTGCCGCTCCCCCCGTCGCCCCCCCCCCCCCCCCCCCGTGAACTTGGGCTGACAGGGGGCCTTTGTCTGGGTGGCTGTAGCCCAGGCCACTCACCTGTGAGGCGAGACTCTGCCCCAAGGGCAGCTGGCCTCTCTGCCTGCGAGCAGCCCAGCTTGCTTTGGGACTCTAATGAGAGTCTCAGAGGGACTTGGGAGCTTCTAGAGAGGGGACGTAGCAGGCAGTGGAGAGCAGGGAGAATAAAGCTGATGCTCTTCCAAGACCGCAACCTGTCACCAGCCCCTTGCTCCCACATGCAGTCCGAAATCATTGCTTGGAATCTTCGAAGTCAGCAGTTGCTGTCCATAAGTGATTCTTCAGGACAGTCTTCACGGGAACCCGGAGATGAAATAAGCAGCTTTTGCTCTCTAACCTCCAGCAGGCCTGGCGTCTGCCGCTGGGACTGGTCTCTGCGAGGCTGTGTGCTCTTTCCGTCTTTCCCTGTGCTGAGCCACGTCCTGCATTTGCTCCCTACCTGCCGGCCTATGGGAGCAGATGCGCCGGGGAGGAGCAGGGGAGGGTATTAGTTGAGAACATGGATTCTGGAGCCCCGGTGCCTGGCGCAAGTCCCAGCCGAGCCACTCCCACGTTATGGGACTTCAGACAAGTTATTTAATCCTGCTGGGCCTCAGTCTACAGATCTGTGTAATGGGGATAAAAACAGGAACTGCCTCCTCTGGTGAGGGTTAGATGACTTAGCACATGTAAGGCCCGCAGAACAACTGGCCCATAGTGAAGTGTTCGTTTACCAAAGTTCGGATGGAAGAGAAAGGGAGGGGAGTGCAGTCGGAAGAGGTGGGGCAGGGAATGCCTCGGGGAGAAAATGCACTGGGGCAGAAGAGGAGAGGGCGCAGCTGGGACCAGACACTGAAATGTGTACACCAGAAGGGAGGCCGCAGCCCAGTTCAGGGACAAATGGTAGTAATGGAGACTATTGAGGGAGCACCTACCGTGTGCCAGGAGCTTCACTCACAGCGTTGCTAATCTCAGATGACCTCTGCCAAGTGCATGTTATTCTTGCCCCTTGGGGCAGCCAAGGCTTGACCAGGTTACACTGTGTCCCTGGCTCTCCCTGTGGGTCACCAGGGGAGCCAGAGTTTGAACCCACGTCCATCTGACCTCAAAGCCAACGTCCTCTATGCTGTGGACCCTCGCTTCCATTACTCTGGGTGGCAGGAGTTTCTAGCCAGCTTGCAGCCCCCTGGGTTCTGGAGGAATCTGAGCAATAAGCAGCTTCGTGCCAGGATAATGAGCAATAGAATTAATAATGAGCAAGAGAATTTCTGGAAGGTGGGGGAGAGATAAGAAACCATTAGAAAAAGGGTTGATTCTAGGGAAGTTCTTGGGAGTTGGATGACTGAGAAAGTTTTTGTCTTACACTTTTTGAGACCCTGAACTTTTTAGTATCTGCAAGTCGTCTACTTTTTAATTTTTTTAAAAAAATTGTGGGCTGTATGTGAAACTTGTTGAAAGTGAAAAGCGATTTCATTCATACGTCCATGTCTTCGAGGCCTGGAGCAGTGACCTCACATGGGAGTACTGGGTGTCTGCATTTGGGATTGCTTTCTTGGCTTTCCCCTGCCCTGGCCTGGCCGGGCGGCTCCCCTGCTGGGGGACCGTGACCTAGCCCCTTCTCCTCGCTCTTGCCTCCTCTTGAAGTGAGAGGGTTGGCCGGAATAGGCTCTCGAGCCCCATCAGCTCCTAAGGTTCTCAGATTCTGTGACCGGAATGCCTTCGAGAAGAGCCTCTCCTTGGTGCTCAGCGCTCAGTCTGTGTCAGGAGGGCCTGGCAACCGTGATGTTCTTTCTTTCTCGTGTTTATTTATTCTTGGATCTTCCTGAAGCCGTTTCAGCCCCAGCTTTCATCTTCTCTGCCAGCCCCCATGCAGAGTCAAGCTTTGTCCTGCTTGTGTTAGGGAAACAGAACCAGAGCCGCAACGTGGGGTGTGGAGGGAGCCAACCCTGAACCTGGGACCTGACCTCCTGCCGTCGCCTTCTTTCCTCTTGCCCGCTGGGGCCCAGGCCTTCCTGCTACTCCTCTTCAGCTGGTTGGGAGATCAGGGAGGTGGGGACAGCCTCAGAAAAGACATCAGAGGCGTGGGCAGGGGGCTTCTGCTCCTAGGGAAGCCCTCTTCCTGACAAAGGGCCTGAAACACCTGGGAGAGCAGGTGAGCAGTCTGGGCTCAGGTTTCCCGCCGCCTTGCGCCTGCCTAGGGGCAAAGTCCCATCCGTGGGGGAGGTGAGGCCCAGGCCCACCAAGTAGGAGTGGGAGACCAGCTTGCACAGGGGTTCGCGGGGCCTTCGTGTCTGCTCTGGGGGCTTCTGAGGGCTGCGGTGGACCCACTGGGGCAGTATTTCTGGGGCTCTCTGGTTCTGTGTGAGGTCAGGTGCGCTGGCTTGGGAAGGTAACTTGGTAGGCCCACGTGCCTCGGTGCCAAGTAAACCACCTCTTCAGTCTGACTGTGGCAGCTTCTGAAGGCAGAGATCAGGGGGGCAGCCAGGATTCCAAAACGGAACTCTCCACCCTGGCGGGGAGCTGTGTGGAGAAGGGTCCAGGCCTAGGCACGGTTCAGGCCCTCAGGTCCATTCACTCCTGGTTTTATTGGTCTGGTCCCAGGGTAGTGGTAACAGCACCCCAAGAGGGGCCAATGAGAAGAAGTGTCCCCCAGATCATGGCCAAGCCTGGCTTGCAGAATGATCGCTTTCTGGTTTTAGTTCAGCCAGCAGCTGGGTCCCCTTAGACACCTCCCCTCTCTCTGGGACATGGGAGAGCTGTTGCACAGGTCTTACCTTCGTTGCTTTGGGCTCTTCTGAACTCAAAGGCCGTCAGCACAGAGCCAGGGCACTGGGGGAGAAGCAGAACTTTTTCCAGGAATTGCTTCTGGAAGCAGCCCCTGTTGGCAACCCGCGCACACACAGGCATGCCTGCTCCCAGCTTTTCCGAACAGAGTTTCTATCATAGATCATCATCACAAAACATCCCTTTGGGCTCAGTAACAAACACTACAGAGTTCAGGGCCATTTGCTTGTCTCCTATCCAGAGAGTGCATGGTGTCCTGACTCCATGGTTACCAGGGGAGCAAGGCTTGGCTCTGCTCCCAAGCGTGATTGCTGCTGACCAGCCCGCGGGCAGGGGCTGAGGGGAGGTAGGGGAGAATTCCCACTACGCAGGGGCTGGAGGCCCTGGACTGACACACAGGCCTGACTCAGCCTCTGCGAGTATATCCGGGAGCCCAGTTCAGAAACCTCTCTTGGGGGACCAGCAGAAGAAATAGGACGTCCTAAGAGAGCCTAGACAGGGGGTTACTGCATCCTGGGGAGGGGATGCTGCCGGCCACACCAGTGTTCCTTGGGGCTCACAAAGCTTGAGAAATCTTCATGCCACGTCCTAGGTGGGGGGCCGGAGGGGGGGTGTGGGGAGCACCATGGCTTTTGAGTCACTCCTTCCTGATGGGCCTCGCATGCATGCAGCAAGGTGGTAGGTGCAGACGGGCGCGGCTTCTGAATGACACCATGGAGACCACGATTAGTGGAGTGTTGAGGGGGCAGATGCAGAGTGGGTGCTCTGGGCAGGGAGCAGGAGGGAGGTCGGGGTGAGCTCCATGAGGAAGCCCGTGGGCCTGGGCTGCGCCGACTTTGGGGAGGTAGGGCCGCCCTTCCCTACCCGACATCAGCAGCTGGAGCATGGGGCACTGGTGTGTGAAGGCAGCCGGCCCGAGGCTCTCTGGGCCTAGAGCTGCCCCCTCCCGCGGTGCCTGCCTGCAGGGAGTTCGCCTTTCTTCAGCTTCTGCCCCTTCAACACAGACCCAAAAGAGCAGCGCCCACCAGTTGCTCTTCAGAAAATATCCCTTCTGCCCCAAGGTTGGCTTGGGGATATCTTTGTGTGTCCCTCAAGGGCCCCTTCCACGTGGCCTTCCAGTCTCCTGGACTCCTGTCCCCTGGGCCCTGAGCTGGGACAGCAGAAGGGAAAGGGGTCCATCTGGGACAGGTGACCTCAGATTCATCTCTGTCTTTCCCTACCCCAGTGGGCCTCTGGGCAACTTCGTGCCTCTGTTGCTGCCCAGCTCTGGCCCTACCATGGGGTTTCATGGGTTCTGAACGGGATGGGGGCGCTCTGGGCTCGGCTTATGAGCCTGAGAGAAGCGACCCTTTCCAAAAGCAAAGACTTATTTCAGGTTATTAAAAAAACAAAACAAAACAAAACAAAAAAACAATGCTGCGAGGTTCTTGTGTGTGGGGGCGCAGAGGTTGCAGGACCCGGGCTGGGGCGGCAAGGAGGAAAGGGATTCCTACTGTGGGGGCCTTGGCTGTGTGCTCCAGACCTGCTACTTCACAGCTCCCACCATTTCTGACTTGGTCTTCAGGCCATGACCCAGTCCCTCCCCAACTGTGGAAGATTGCCCATTGCCACCTGCTACTATCTGCTCCCACCCGGGAAGCCTCTGAGCAGCCCCCAGCTACCCTTCTCTGGGTCCGCTTCTCCCCATCTCCCTCCTGGCAGCCTCACCGGCCATGCTATCCCACCTCCGGCCGCCTCCCCTCCAGTTCTCTTTCCCTTTGGGTTATGGGAGCCTGGGCCCTAGGAGGATGGTGTCGGAGCACATCCAGGAGGGCTGAAGGCACCGTTGGGTGAACTGGGGCCTCCTTGGGCCTGCTGTGGACTGGGCTCTAGCAGGGCGGGATGTCTGAGTCACTGGCTGAGTTGGATGAGGAAGAGAGGGCTAGCGAGCGCTCTCATTCAGCATGGGAATTTGAGAGAAGGAATGGGGCGGAATCCTTGCTTTTTGGTTAGCTTCTGATGGAAGTGCCGGGTTTAGGGGTGCCCAAGCTAGAGTGGGGCCTCCCCACCTGGCCTGGCCCTCTCACCCTTTCCCCACCCCTTCCCTGCAGCCCCTTCATGCCCTCTCTCTTCTCTCTACAGATGGGACCCAGGTGAGCCCGGGTGCCCGCTGCCCCAGTCCCCCTGGCACAGGTAAGAGTCAGGCCTGAGGGAGCCCGAGGTGGGGAGTGCAAGATGAGGGTGGAGAGGACATCAGAGGGGCGAGAGAAGCAGGGGAGCTGGCTGATGGACCGGAGGGTTGGGAGGTTGGGGTTCTGGGGGTGGGGGCGAAGTTGAGGTGAGGGTGGGGTGAGGAGGGGGGTGGGAGAGGCAACTCTGGATCTAGGCTGGTCCCACTGCTGCGAAGCACAACAGGAAAAGAAAAGGCAGGATGCTCTTCTTGTCCTTGTTGGCTGCAGTGAAGCAGGAAGGCAAGTAGGATGCTAACATCTATCCTCAGCCCCCTGTCTCACATCAGGCTCTGGGCAGGGCGCCTGCTTCTTGTTCGTTGGCTTCAGTCCTCACACTGGCCCCGCAAAGTGGGCACAGCACCCCTCGCAGGTGGAGAGATGCCTCTTGCCACTCGGGTGGGAGGGGAGGGACCCCTCTCCTGGGTCCTCTCACTGCCCCTTGCCTCCTCTGCCGTTCGGCTGTGCTCTGGTTTAGGATGTGCCCACGGGGCAGGGGCTGGAGTGGCTGAGGGCTGCCCCTCCTCAGCCTTAACCCGCGTCCACGGAGGGCCTACTGGTGTCTGATGCCTACAAGTTACGCAGGGCGGGGAGGAGTGAAGTCTGGGTGTCCTCTCGCCTCCCTCCTGGTTGTCCAAAATTTACAGGCAGGTTGGGGAGACAGGACTCACCAAGACTAGAATGCAGTAGGTGACCAGTGCCAAAGGAGGGCGCAGTGGACAGAGTTCATCCCTTCATTCAAGAAACACTAAATTCACACCTGTTGTCATGTAGTCCTAGACATGTAATTTCCAAAAAAAAAAAAAATACAGAAATTGGAAAAAGATATATTGATGAACCTCATCTCTGGGCCAGGGCACCTTCCTAGGCATTTTAGGGGGGCAGATACAGAGGTGTATTCATTGATTCAACCAGTATTTATTGGGTTCTTGTCATGTGCTAGGTACTATTCTAGGTGCTGGGATAGTAAGAAGTAAAAAAAAAACAAACAACCAAATTCCTGCCCTTGGAGCTGGACTCCGATTGTCCCCGCTCACACTGGGCTTGGGGGGCACCGAACCACCAATGTGACTGGAATCCAGAGGAAGGAGGAACATGGGGCGGTGGGCTGAGTGCAGGGAAGAAGGAAGATTCCAGCTGGACTTGGAAGAAGGGGCAGGATCTGGAAAAGTAGAATCTGAGGGGTGAGGACGGTACCACCAGGGGGCAGCCCTGTGCTCAGAGGGGGTGGATGGGGCCTCTTGTCCGTGTGAGGCCGAGGCAGCTAGGGGTTTGCCCTGTGGCCTGCCTGGGGTTCTCTGAGGTCCCTCTTACCTCATCAGGGGAGTCACCCCAGGAAGCCAGGACACCAGATGTGGAGGACTGAGACCCTTCCTGGCAGGAGACTCAAGCTGAATGAGAATCTGGGTTCCCTGAGTGGATGCTTGAACACGGGTGGGGGCTGGAGGCTGTGCTTGCCTGCTGCAGGGCACATCTGGATGCACAGCAGTTCCCTCTGGTCTCTTAGTATCCGGACAGTCGTGGTGGGCACCTCCCTGCTGGGCTCCTCTTGTCTCTCACGGGCAGAGAACGTTAGAGCGGATGCCCCTTAGCAGTAACCTACTGCAAGCCTGTCTTCCTCTGTCCAGTGAGAAACCCCCACGAGGGGTGCTGACTTCCTGAAAGTCCAGGGGAAAATGGAGCCAGAGCACTGGCCTCGGCAGGACCAGAACCCGTGTTCACCATGCCTCTCGCTGGGTGGCTTTGGAGAGGTCCCTTCCTCTGAGCCTCAGTTTCCACATTTGGGATAATGGAATAGCAATAACCACCTCCTAGGGCCTATGGGGGCTTCAGGGTGAAAGGGTTTTGCAGGCATGCCCACAAGTGTGCTGCAGATCGAAGGTAATGGTTGGTGATGGTTGAGTCGGGCCTGGAGACTGCGTGCCCTGACTCCCTGGCTGCTGCTGTCACAGTGCCTTCAGCGCCCCTCAGCCTCTGGCTGCCCTGATGGCGGATGCCGAGCCTTGTTGGCTGAGCCGAAGGAGGCCTCTCCAGAAAGCTTTCCCCAATTGTGTGCTCTGTCCTAGGCACCCCCCCCCCCCAACCGGCTTCCCCTTCTCCAGGATGACGGCCCCGCAGACACTCCGCCCCTGAGCATCTCCAGCTGCTCAGTCCAGCCTGGCCCAGCTGGCTGTGTGGGCCTAGGACCTGGTCTGGTGGCCGGTTATAAATAGCTCCTGCCCCCACAGCCCTGGGCAGGTACTCCTGGTGTGGGTGCAGAGGACACTTGAGAAGAGGCGGCTGAGCCTGCCGTCCTCACAGTGCCAGGCCCAGAGCTGGCCTGAGGGCGCCGGGAGCAGGCCCCACGGGCATAGGGGCCAGTGAGCTGAGGAAGGTGCCCTGCGGTTAGGGCTGTGCAGGCTCAGGGTGGTGGGCCAGGGCTGGCTGTGGGCTCAAGGCGCTGCTTCTTTATCCTCTGGCCTAGGAGAGAGCACGGGAGGGGAGCAACTGGGAGAGCCCCTCTGGGGCTGGAGGCTGAACAAAGGGGACTGTTGGATAGCTGTCTTTGAGTGCAGTTCATTAGGGGGCATCCTGGCCAAATCTTCTCATCACTAAATCCTCCCAGCTCCCAGCCCCTGCCCTGGAGGGGCAACACCGTTTAGTGGGAAAGCACAGTGCTCGAGTCAGGAGGCTCCGTTCCCGCACTGCCTCTGTAGACTAACCCTGCATGGTTCCATGACCCGCCCCCGCCCGGGTGAAATGGAGCTGGAAAGACCTACCTCGTGGGACCACGGTGACAGAAGTGAGGAAAGGCCCCTGCAGAGTGTTTCGCCGTGGTCACGGGAGCCTGCAGCAGGCCAGGGGGGCCCTGACCGCGCCCCCTCTCTGTGCGCCCCCAGGCCACCCCAGGCCCCGTGCAGACACGCCAGGCCCTCAGCCCCAGCCCATGGACCTGCGGGTGGGCCAGCGGCCCCCGGTGGAGCCCCCGCCAGAGCCCGCGCTGTTGGCCCTGCAGCACCCGCAGCGCCTGCCCCATCACCTGTTCTTCGCGGGCCTGCCGCAGCGCTCAGCAGAGTCCATGAGGGTAAAGCCCCAGCTCCCCCCACCCGCGGCGGCCTCGAGCTCAGCCCCCCGCCTTCAGCCTCCCCAGAGCCTCGGCTCCTTCTTCAACTCCTTGCCCCTTCCTGGGCGGCCGGCCCTGCCCACAGCTCCCGATGGACGCGCCGGTGCCCCAGTCGCAGGCGGGCCCCCAGGAGCAGGAGCTGCGGCAGCTTCTCCATAAGGACAAGAGCAAGCGGAGTAAGGATGGAGCCTCCCGCCCGGGGCCCGTGGCCCGCCCGCAGGGGCGCATCGGGCTGGGGCGGGAGCCACGCCTGCCTCTGCTTGCCGGACGGGCGCTGCCTGTGAATGTGGGTGGGGGTCTGGAGGCTTCGCGGGAGGGGCAGGGCCCCAGGCTTGGCTCTTGCCTCCAGCTGTGGGTATGGACAGGGCGGTGGGCAGGCCGCGGGCCGGGGAGGCCACCGCCCACCCACCCCCCGACCCACTCCTGACCCCCCGCCAGGTGCCATAGCCAGCAGCGCGGTCAAGCAGAAACTGGCGGAGGTGATCCTAAAGAAACAGCAGGCTGCCCTAGAGAGAACAGTCCATCCCGGTAGCCCCAGCATTCCCTACAGGTAACGGTCCCTTGTGTCCTTGTCATGCCCCCGCCTCCCGAAGTGTCAACCCACGAGCCCTTGTCCTCGCTCAGCCTGCCTCTTGGGTGCTCATCAGCAGACCTGTACCCCCACCTCTAATCATAATGCTGCCCCAACCTCTCTCCTCCCGCCAGACACCTGCCCCCTTTTCTCCTTTAATTATCACTCCCTACCCCACCTGAAGCCCTTCCTTGCTGCACCCCTCCCCCACCCCAGCACAGACATACCACACTGGCTTTCTTCTTCCTACAAGAGTCCCTTTTCTCTTTAGGACTTCCCCTAAGCACAAAAATATCCTGCTTCCTAGAGCAGTTTCCTCCCACAGGGGACAGGGTCCCCAGTGTGACTGGCCCTTACCCAAGTCCTGGGACCCTGGCTCCTATGCCGAGATCCCAGCCTGCTTTGCAGGCTGCCGGGAGGGAGAGTGGCCCGGTGCTGCCACCTGGAGATGGCCCCTGTTCTTGGCAGGCGCACGACGCCTGGCCCTGTCAGCGACTGCCTCCCCTGGCAGGTCCTGGGGCCCCGTGCTCAGGAAGAGCCCTCGCAGAGCCCTTGGCCGCCGGGTCCCTGGGCATCCCTGCCCCTCTGAAGCCGCCTTGGCCTTTCCTCCACAGAACTCTCGAGCCCTTGGAGACGGAAGGAGCTGCTCGCTCCATGCTCAGCAGCTTTCTGCCTCCTGTTCCCACCCTGCCCAGTGACCCCCCAGAACACTTCCCTCTCCGAAAGACAGGTGAGTGGGACGGGCAGGTGGGGGACCCTCCAGGGGAGGGTCAGGAGCGTGGAGGGGCAGCAGCAGGTCAGCCTGCGGTGCTTTTCTCCCGGACGCTGCCCTCTCTTGCCTTCACCCAGAGGTGACTGGGAGGGAGGAGGGTAGTGTGGGGCCACGTAACACCGGTGCTCCCACAGTCTCTGAGCCCAACCTGAAGCTGCGCTACAAGCCCAAGAAGTCCCTGGAGCGGAGGAAGAATCCACTGCTCAGAAAGGAGAGCGCCCCGCCCAGTCTCCGGCGACGGCCCACGGAGACCCTTGGAGGTGAGGGCCCGCAGGGTGGGCAGGGGTGGCCAGTGTTGTCGCTCTGGCTCGGGTCCCGCCCAGACAGGGCGGCTGTGCACGGTTATACGGGATGTGTCCTACACACTCGCCAGGGGGCGGAGTTGAGGCTGAAAGCCAGCCCCTGCTTGGTTGGCTAAGCTGACGTCTGCCCAGAAGAAGGGGCACCTTAAAAACGTGTGCAAAGGCACCGGAAGCGAGTGGTGGCCTGCCTGCCCTTCTGGGCAGAAAGCGGGAAGCAGAGGCCACCCCCTGGGGAAGGGGGACTGGTCCCGTTGTCCCAGTCACACTGGGCCGCTGACTGTGCCCCCCCCACCCCCCAGACTCCTCCCCGAGTAGCAGCAGCACGCCGGCGTCAGGCTGCAGTTCCCCTAATGACAGCGAGCACGGCCCCAACCCCGTCCTGGGCTCCGAGGTAAGGCCTTGCCGGGCCGGGCTCTCTGGGGGCGGTTCTGAGGCTCAGCCTTCTTCTCGGCAAGCAGCCCTGACCGAGCTGGGGCCGCAGGGTCTGGGCAGCCCGGACCCGAGCCTCCTGGGGGTTCTGGGGAAGGCAGGCCCAGGGGTAGAGGTCTGGGACCGGTGACCCCTGCCCTGCTCCCCACGGCAGGCGCTCTTGGGCCCGCGGCTGCGGCTGCAGGAGACCTCTCTGGCCCCGTTCGCCTTGCCGACAGTGTCCTTGCTGCCCGCAATCACGCTGGGGCTACCTGCCCCTGCCAGGGTGAGTGGCTGAGGCGCCCTCCCCCCGCCGCCAGCCCCCAGCTTCTGTCGCTCCCTTCTCCTACCACCTCACCCCAACACCTTCACTGCTCTCTCTCGGCGAGGGGTCGTTCCCCCCCCACCCCGCCCCCATGACTTCTCCCTACCTCTCCCCAGGCTGATGCTGACCGCAGGGCCCATCCGACTCTGGGCCCTCGGGGGCCGGTCCTGGGGAGCCCCCATGCTCCCCTCTTCCTGCCCCATGGCCTGGAGTCTGAGGCTGGAGGCCCCTTGCCCTCTCGACTACAGCCCATCCTCCTCTTGGATCCCTCAGTTTCTCACGCCCCTCTGCTGACTGGTGAGTTCCAAGGCTTCTCCAGGGGAGGGGCTGGTCCCTGCATCCTGCTAAGGGCCAAGCTCGGAAAGGGTCCCTTCCTTCCTGCCCCTTCTGCAGCGCCCCCATCCTGCGTGTCTCCCTGCTGAGCCCATGCCCCCTTGCCATCCCGTGCCTTTGCTTCCTTCTGTTCCTCCCTTGGGTTCCCTCCTTATGCCCCACCCCCACCCCGTTCTTTCCAGTGCCCGGGCTTGGGCCCCTGCCCTTCCACTTTGCCCAGTCCTTACTGACCACCGAGCGGCTCTCTGGGTCAGGCCTCCACCGGCCACTAAGCCGGACCCGCTCAGAGCCCCTGCCCCCAAGCGCCACCGCCCCCCCACCGCTGGGCCCCCTGCAGCCCCGCCTGGAACGGCTCAAACCTCACGTCCAGCTGATCAAGGTGAGGGGAACTGGGTAGGGGAGGTGATGAGGGGTTGCTTCACTGGGCCCCTGGGGGCTGAAAGAAGGGAGGCTCAGGAAGGGCTGGGACCTGGAGGGCCAGAGACAGGATATGGCTCCTGAGGGCCCAGAGCCACGTGGCCGCTCAAGTCCCAGCAAGATGAGTGGCCACGCAGCCCAGCCCACCACGGCCCACCGCACAGCCTGCACCCCGGCATGGCTCCTCAGTGGGCGTCTCCCTTCCCCAGAGGCCAGCCAAGCCAAGTGAGAAGCCCCGACTGCGGCAGATACCCTCCGCTGAGGACCTAGAGACGGATGGTGGGGGAGTGGGGCCAGTGGGGGATGACGGCCTGGAACACAGGGAGTCGAGCCACGGGCAGCATGAGGCCAGAGGCCCCGCTCCTCTCCAGCAGCAGCAGCAGGTACGGCACGCCCACGTCCCCGGGAAGGGGCAGTCGGGAGACTCTGGGGCCTGGCATAGATGGAAGGGAAGGCGCTAGCTCATCAGTGCAGGAGACAAGTCTGGGACCCAGGCTGCCCTACCAGATCGGCACCAAGGCGCAGACACGTGCCCCCTGCCACGCACACATGTTTGCATACGTGCATGCATGCACGCGTGTGCACGCACACATACACACACACTCTGGCAGCCTGCCCGTCTCGGGAGGAAGCCATGTCCCTTGTCTGGCGCTGAGGCTGGCCTCTCACAGAGCTGGGCATGTCCCTGCCCTGGCCCGTCTGCCCTGTGACTGGTTGTCCTGCGTCCAGAACGGGGGCTGGGACCGGAAACGGGGCAGAGCCAGGCGCGAGCACTTCAGCCAAGGCGCTCTCACAGCCTGAGTCCAGCAAGCCGTGGGGGATTAGTTTGCTAGGGCTGCTGGAACAAGTACCACAGACCCGGCCCCTCAGAGGACAGAAATACGTCATCTCACGGTTCTGGAGGCCTGGAGGCCGACATCAGGGTTCGTTCTTTCCAAGGACTGTGAGGGCTAGGGGCTGCTCCCGGCCTCTGTCATCGGCTGTAGGTGGCTGTCTTCTCCCTGGGTCCTCACGTCGTCTTCCCCCTGCCTGCCTGTGTCTCACCTTTCCCTTCTTATAAGGACAAAAGTCATATTAGATTAAGGCTCACCCTAATGACCTCATTTTAACTCGATTACTGCTGTAATTACCTATCTCCAAATAAGGGCACATGCTGAGGTCCTGGGGCGGGGCTTAGGGCTTCACGAATGGGAAGTGGCTGGGACACAACTCAGTCCACGGCACGTGGCAACAGTCCACGTACCTGCAGTGGCTCACGCACGTCCCTGTGTCCTTGGGCAGTTGGCCCGAGGCCCCTTACCTGGGTTCTGGCTTTGGACTCCCAAGGGTCTGAGGAGCTGTGGTGACACAGGGTGGTCATTCTGGGCTGCAGACCTTTGGGGGTGGTGCAGGGGGCCGAAGGTTCAGAGATCAAAGGCCAGAGCCCTGCCAGGAGGCTGGACTAGAGGCATCCCGGAATCTCTCCCGAAAGGGGCCTGCCTGGAGGTTTCCAAGGCCTTGGGCAGCAGGAGATGGAGCAGAATCCTGAGACCTGGAGACTGAGGCCCCCTGTGTCCCTCAGGTGTTTCTCTGGGAGCAGCAGCGACTGGCTGGGCGGCTCCCCCGGGGAGGAATGGGGGACTCTGTGCTGCTTCCCCTGGCCCAGGGCAGTCACCGGCCCCTGTCCAGGGCTCAGTCGTCCCCAGCCGCACCTGCCTCACTGCCAACTCCAGAGCCCGCCAGTCAGGCCCGTGTCCTGCCCAGCTCAGAGACCCCTGCCAGGACCCTGCCATTCACCACAGGTGAGGCCTACATTAGACTGGGGCAGGAGAAGGGGCTGGGGGCCTACAGGGGCTCAGGCTCATGTCCATGTCGTGTCATGCTGTCACTCGGGACATTTTTCGAGGCGACAGAGCACTTTCTTGGCCTTGTCAGATCCACATGGGGCGTCCCACGAAGCAGGTGGAGCGGGTGGTTGTTCTCCTTTTGCAGATGAGGAGGCCTGGGCTCGGGAAACTAAGGTGACAAGCTTGTCGTCAAAGAGCAAGCTGATGGTCAAGCCAGATTAAGAATCCGGGTCTCCTGACAACTCGTTCAGACCTTTCAAAAATGATATTTACTATGGTTTCTCTGTTGGTAAAAAAAAAGAGCTCAAAAGCATTTTAGAAATTTTGAGAAATACAGAAAAACGTAAGAACACAATAAAAATCACCAACCGGTGTCCCACCAGCCCGAGGCACCTCTCCTAAATGCTGTTCTAGCTCGGCGCCATCTTTGCCGCAGCTGTATTCAGATACCACACACACTGGTTGTGGGTTGAGCCCCGCTTATTCTGTTAATGTATCATGAATACACCCGGATACAATTAACGTTTAAAAATGAGATTTTTATAGTATTTCATCACAGCATTTTTTTTTTTTTTTGAAGATTTCTTATTGGTTGGGCAGCTAGGTGGTTACTCATTTTTCCTCATGTGAATTTCCTTGTCCATGAATCTTTACCCATCCCTGGCGTTGTTTCCCAAGGGCTACTCTTAAGGCGTGTGGCATCCCTGGGTCAAGTGGGGTGAGCATTTTGAGGATCCCGATGTCCTGAGGCGTGCTGAAAGTGACCCACCCACTGACAGCGTGCAGGGCCCTCTAGGCGGCCCGCTGGTCAGGCCGAAACAGTCACTTCCCCAAAACTGCATCTGTCTTGTCACGTGGCCCAGCGTCACTGTGGGCTTCCCAGCTCTTGGCTTGGGGGTTTCTGAGGAATTCTTTCTCCTCTCACGCCCCTGTGGCAGCCTGTCAGGGTCGTGACATCCAGCGTGAGACCCTGACATTACGCCTCCTTTTGTCAGGCTCTGGGCTCTTGAGGTCTTGGTAGCCGTAGGGAGCCGTGTGGGGAGGGTCAGGGGGCAGGAAGGCAGGGGCTCTATGGCCACGGTGTTGGCTGGGGCCGAGCTGGTGTGTGCGGGGGTTGGGGGGCGCCTGAGGCTGGAAGAGGCTGGGGCGTGTGTGTGTGTGTGTGTGTGTGTGTACGTGCGTGAAGGGCTGAGGGGCTGGATGGGGCATGCGGGGCTGTGTGAGTGGTAGTGGGGGCTGTCAGGTCTGGCTCCACGTGGGTGTGGGCGTCTGCAGCCGTTGGGGGGCGGCGGGCGGGGGCTCCCTCGGGCCCGGGCCCTGAGCCCTGAGCCCCGCTCTCGGCAGGGCTGGTCTATGACTCGGTCATGCTGAAGCACCAGTGCTCCTGCGGAGACAACAGCAGGCACCCGGAGCACGCGGGCCGGATCCAGAGCATCTGGTCCCGGCTGCAGGAGCGGGGGCTCCGGGGCCAGTGTGAGGTGAGGCGGCAGCGTGGGCGCGTGTGGAACCCAGGAGGCAGGGGTCGCGGGCGGGAGGGGCCGAGCGGGCGCTGGTCGCGGCTGGGGGGGGGGGGTGAGCCGGGGCTGAGGAGCTCTGCGGGCCCTCCCTCAGTGTCTCCGGGGCCGGAAGGCCTCCCTGGAGGAGCTGCAGTCAGTGCACTCGGAGCGGCATGTGCTCCTCTATGGCACCAACCCACTCAGCCGCCTCAAACTGGACAACGGGAAGCTGGCAGGTAGGGGCCCGGGGGCGCCTGGGATCCCCGTACCTCCCCCGACTCACCCAGCCGCTGCGTTCCCAGCTCTGCCCAGCCCGTCCCCCCGGCGTCCTGGGCGTCCCCACGCCGCGGCCCACCTCCCCCTCGCCCTGGGCAGCCGGCCCCAGCCCTCGGCAGGCTAGAGCTGAGAGGCTGCAGCTCACACACCCTGGGCCTCTCCCCACAGGGCTCCTGGCACAGCGGATGTTTGTGATGCTGCCCTGTGGTGGGGTAGGGGTAAGTGTGCCCGGCGGGGGGGGCTTGAGCGGCCATTGCCACGGGCTCTTGGAGCGCCTCCCTTCTGTTCTCCCAGGCCCAGCCCCTACCTGCTTGTTCTTGTGGTTCTGCCAGACCTGTTGGGCCAGGGGCTCTCCCATAATGCTCCTCTGCCGGCTAGAAGCTCCTTGTGGACAGGTGTGTCCTCCACCCGTCAGTGTCTCCTGAGTGGGGAGCCCTTTGCCTTGCACTTAGAAGGTGTTTGGTAAATGTGGAGTGAGGCTCAAAGAGCAGGGGGTCGTCTCCCTTCGTAAGACCCTGGTGGTGGTCGGGATTCGCCCTTCCACGCCGGCCTCCAGGCGGAGTCGGGCTGCTCGGCCTGGGGCTGTGGGGGTGCCTCCAGGGTCCTTGGTGACCCAGGCAATTCTCTCCCACGGCCCAGCTTCCCCTCCTCCCAGTTCACCCTGCTTCCTCTGGTGGTGTCCCAGCCAGGAGTGTGGAGGCAGGGGATGGAGGCCTAGTTCCAGAGGGAAGTGGGAGCTGTAGCTGGGGGGCTGTTGGGGAGCCGGTCAGCGCCCTGTTCACAACTTCCCATTTCTTGCCACTTTCTGATTTTTCCAACTGTTGTTGCTTCTGTTTTCTCCTCCCTCCTCTCCCTCTCTGTCTGTCTCTCTCTCTCTCTTTCTCCAGCCTCTTGCGACTCTCTCTGCCTTCCTCGCCTCTCTTGGTCCGCCTCGCCCTCCCCATCTCCCCATCATGCCCCCCGGCCCCTCCCTAGCCTTGAGGCCCAGGGACTGGGTTTGGGGGGCCTCCCAGCCTGGGCTAGGGGCCCTGAGTGGAAGACAGTGGTGCAGACGGCCCCTCGAGCTCCGACCGTCCCGCAGGGCCTGAGCAGAGTCAGCTGGGGCTTAAAACCCCCTCCCGGTCCAAACCCCAAGTCCCGCCCAGGTAACGCCATGCCCCCTCCTCTGAGCGGGGAGGCAGGCGCGATGCTGCCGGCTGAGTGCTGGCCAGATGCGGGCTGGTGATGTGGACTGAAGCTGGGAAGGAGAAGTCATGCTGGGATTGGGGGACACAGGAGGCCTTGCCTTTGGGTGGTGGGGCACTGGGGAGGCAGCACTGTCTGCCCAGCTCCCTGCCCCTGGGGTCCTGGCCGTGGGGTGGGCACCGCCCAAGTGGGCCCTGGATCCTGGGGGGGCCTTGGATGATGCGGGCCCTGACTCTGGCCCCCACAGGTGGATACCGATACCATCTGGAACGAGCTGCACTCGTCCAATGCAGCCCGCTGGGCCGCCGGCAGCGTCACCGACCTCGCCTTCAAAGTAGCTTCCCGCGAGCTAAAGGTAGGAGCTTTGAGTGGAAGGTGGGTAAGCCGCAGAGGGGGTGGCAGGACGGGGCAGCAGGGAAGGCCAGACCCAGAGCCCCAGACCTCTCACTCCTCTTGGATATCTGCCACAGGGTGGGAAGGGAAGGGAAATCGAGAGCACTGGGGACGAAGCTGAGATTCGAACCTTAGGCTCATGCTGTTTGGTGGGGAGTCAAGCCACTGGTCTCTAAGAGACCCAGGGTCATAATTATTCAGGATCATTTCACACACAGACCCGCTGTGTGACCACCGGCAAGTTGCAGAGCATCTCTGGACCTTTCCCATTGGCAAATTGGTTCTTTGCAATACCGAGGTTTTATAGACCCGGTTGGTGCTTGTGCTTGTTTGCTCTGGGCTGGGCACCTTCCAGGGGCTCATGCTGAGGTCCGTACCCCCAGCTGTTGAAGAGCTCATAGCCCAAGGTGGTCACACGTTCAGTGTCCTAGCTCCTCCTCGGTGGGGGGAGGGCACGCAATGAAGAGCTCAGCGCTGGGCTTTGCGTTCTGGCTTCACCCTTTGACAAGTGGGCAACTTCCCACAAGCTATTTAACTTGCCCAAGCTTCAGATTTCTCCTCAGTTGTGACCTAGAGAGAATCCTGTTTATCTCATGGAGATGTTGTGAGGATTAGATGACATTTACCTCAGAGAGATGTCAGGATGAAGTCCCGCGTTTATAGAGTGCTGGGGCACAGTGCCGGGCATGTAGCTTCTGCCCGACAAACAGTAACTGTTGTTATAAAGTGGTAAGAGTCCAGACACACCAGGGTGGGGGGGTTTGTGTTCACGGCCAGCGTAAAGGCAGAGGATGCCTGGCCTGGCCTGGTGGCCAAGCCCCAGGGCACCTCAGATCCAGCCTGGCCGCCGTCAGATCTGCTGACAGCTATTGTCTGATGGCCCCTCCTCAAGGGATGAGCCTGGGGTTGGGGCAGCTTCATGGAGTTGTGGGTCCGAGTGCTGGCCCCTTGGTTGACAAGCATTCTTTCTGTTTCCAGAATGGTTTTGCTGTGGTTCGGCCCCCAGGACACCATGCAGACCATTCCACAGCCATGTAAGGCTGGGGGGAAGCCTGGGAAGGGGTGAGATGGGGGGGGCATTCCCTCTCTGTCCCCTGAGCCTTCTGGGGCCGGGCCAGGCCAGGGGTGGGCAGAAGATGGAGGCTGGAGAGGTGGAGACCTGGGGGGAATGGGCGGGCAGAGCCTCTCTCTCGTCCTCCCAGGGGCTTCTGCTTCTTCAACTCCGTGGCCATCGCCTGCCGGCAGCTTCAACAACAGGGCAAGGCCAACAAGATCCTCATCATGGACTGGGTAGGTCCCGGTTCCTAGCCCCTTCAGATCTGAGAGCCCCGTGGAAAGAGCCCTGAGCCTGGCATCAGAGGATCTGGCTTCCTGTCCGAGTTCTGAGCCTCCCGGGCCCTCTGTATAAAATGTGGGCGAAGATAAGAGCCACATTGGGGGGCCGCCGGGAGGCCCGAGGGCGATGGCGTGTGGGAAGGCCCTCAGCCATCTCAAACTCCCTCGGCGGGAGGAGCCACTTGAGCACTCTTTGGCCTCCAGGGGCTTCTTTTTGCAGGTGTCCTAATTGCTGCATTGTCCCTACGGTCACAGTGTGATAGCAGGTCACGTCAGCGTGCCCCTAATCACATCCAGACCCTGCGGTTTGACCTGTAGTGGGTTTTGAGCCTGACTGTTACCTGGTTTCACATGAGGAATGTGAGCCCAGAGAGGTTAAGTAACTTGCACATAGCCACACATCTAGTAAGTCCTGAGACTGCGATTTGAACCCAGGCCAGTTAGCTCTGGAGTCCATGCATCCAGCTAAGCTGCACACTCTGCATGAGCGGCTGTGAATGGACGTGCCTCTGCAGCAGTTGAGGACAGTGGAGGAACTTGCCACCCTTGTGCCCACGTGTGGTCCTCTGACTTACCAAGTGTCAGGCCACAGCTCTTCCTAGCAGTTGTGGCCCCGGGCCTCGTGGACCTGCCCCTCTGTAACTGAGCTTGGTTTCCCATCACCTTATCACTCCTGCACCTTGGACAAGACGCAGTAGTGAAGGTTCCTGACATGTGTAAGGCCGGACCCTCCCTCTTCTGCCGTACACGTCTTGCCCTTGGCATGCCTCCTCCCCTTCAGGGTCTCGTGGTATATCCACCCTGGTCCAGGGCTGTGCACACATCTGTGTGCACACGGAGAGGGCCGGTGGACTACTTGGGACCACCCAGCAGTGTAGCTCTAGGAACCCCAGTCTCCCTACTCCCAGTCTAGGGTCCTGACCCTCAGAAGAGGGACGCTCACAGCCCTTTTGAACTGCGCCAGCCCCCAGCTGTGTGCTTTCAGGCCTTCCCTAATCATTGTCCATCTCCCTGCCCAGGATGTTCACCACGGCAACGGCACCCAGCAGACCTTCTACCAGGACCCCAGTGTCCTCTACATCTCCCTGCATCGCCATGATGATGGCAACTTCTTTCCCGGCAGCGGGGCCGTGGATGAGGTAACTACATGCTCCCTCCCAGCCCCGTTGACTCTGCCTCTGTCACAACTAGCTGTGTGATCCAGGGCGGGTTGGTTAGCCTCTCTGATGCTCCGCTTCTCGATCGGGAAGTGAAGAGGCCGGACGAGCTGGTCTTGCAGCACTGGCGTCCTGGGATTCCTCTCCTGGGACTCTGCTCTCCTCTTGTCTCTCTTGCTTCCTGTTTTCCAGGTGGGAGCTGGTAGCGGTGAGGGCTTCAACGTCAACGTGGCCTGGGCCGGAGGTCTGGACCCCCCAATGGGGGATCCTGAGTACCTGGCCGCCTTCAGGTAAGTGCTCTGGTGGCCCAGGGGAGGTCTGCCCAGCAAGGCCACTCTTTCCTGCCCCTTAGCCCAACAGCACCAGGCTGGAGGTGATGGGTTGGCTTGGGAGCCCGTCCTCATTCAATTACTGGACATTATAAGCCAGTCCTGGGGTGGGCCTTCCAGACTGAGACAAACAAAAGGAAAGGCACTATTACACTGGCCTCTAGGAGCCTCCAGTCCCCATGAGAAGACAGGAAACACAGAATGAAAAAGTCAAGGGTGCTTTATAAAGGCACATGTTACCCAGAGCCAGTGTTGAATTGAGTGCCGGAAGATAGGCAGGGTGGAGTGAGCATAGCTGCCACATTCAGTCAAAGAAGCCTGCCTGGAGGAGGTGGGCTTTGCACAGGAGGTAAGAAATTTAAATTGTGGAGAAAGAAAGCAGATGATGTTCATACTGGGGGAGTTGCTTAAGAAAGGGCATTCTAGAAGCGGGGCTTGGGCTCTGTTTAGGAGCCCTTATGTGTTTCATTCCAGGGTACCTATACTCTGTATGGGAAAAGAGAACCCTGGAAGTAGGTCTCAAATACTTTTCTGGAAATATTCACCATGAGAGCTAATTCTGTAGGAGCCCTGGACTGGGCTTCCTAGTGTCTGTGTGCCCTAAGCCTGGGGCTTTGAAACACATCAAAATGGACGCCAGAGTTGGGTGAGGGATGGAGGGAGGCAGCTGTGGGGGGCCGGCAGGGGCAGAGGATGAGAGAATGGATCTGGGTGGCCCAGGACCTCAAGAGAGTCAGCTCTCAGGTAGCAAGTGGTGAGGTGTGGTCAACTCAGTCCAAAGCGGGTAACAGCTGAGTACCAATAGTTTCAGCCCCCGAGGCTTGGTGACCTGCCCCCACCGTGGTCCTGCCCAACTGCACCCCACAGACACACGTGGACACACACACACAGACAAGCACCCATGCATGCACGCACACTCTTCTTTCTTTCCCTTTGGTGCCCCTTCCTTGACTCCTTCCTGCCTCAGCTCTGGGTGGCTGAGTCCTCAGGCCGTGCTAGGGATATGGGTGGCCAGCCAGGTCAAGGAGGTCAGAGGGATCCATGTATCCTGCTGGGAGATTGGGTGTCTTGGAGTCCTAAGAGCAGGGTACCCACAGTAAAGCTGGTGGGAAGGGGCCTCTGCCCTGGCAGCCCTGCACAGAGTGCTGAGCCCCTGCCTCTGGCACCCACACAGGATGGTCGTGATGCCCATCGCCCGAGAGTTCTCTCCGGACCTGGTCCTGGTGTCAGCTGGGTTTGATGCCGCCGAGGGTCACCCAGCCCCACTGGGTGGCTACCATGTTTCCGCTAAATGTAAGGAGGGCCCAGCCCAGGAGGCGATGTAGGGAATGAGGGCTAGGCTGGGAGGAGAGGCACTGCCCAAGCCCAGGGGAAGGTGGCAATGGCCGGCCCAGGGCCATGAGTGAGGCCTGGGGTGTGACAGCTGGTCCTGGCATTCCCTAGGCCCTCCTCGCCTAGCCCTGCCCAGAGCCCTTTCTCATGACAGGGCCGTCACCATGGGAGGCCTAAGCCACAACCCGGGGGTGAAGTCTGGTAGCCAAGCTTAGCCATGGGACCCCCCTCCCAATGCACACCCCAGTTGTGCATCCCCAGCTGGGTTGGCAGCTTCTCCCGGAGGAGGATGGGGAGGAGCATGTTCTCAGAACAGAGGGAGCCCACTCAGCCTGCTGGGCCCCAGGGCTTGGGGGACAGAAAGAGAAGATGCTGTGGCTTAGTGGAAAAGACGGGCTGGAGCCCAAGCCCTGGGTTCCAGTCCCGGCCCTGCTATTTACTAGCTGTGGGCCTCATGCAAGTCCTTCAAGCTCCACAAGCCTTGACTGGGGCATACGAATAGGTTTGACCTGGGGGTCCATGTGAAAGGCCTGGAAGAAAGAGAGATGTATGCATCTGATCGTTATTTATAAAGGAGGATGCCAGCAGGGAAATCACAGAGAGGGTCCACCTCCCCTCCAGCCCTGCCTCTCCTCTCCCTCCCCACCCAACCTTCTAGGTTTTGGGTACATGACGCAGCAGCTGATGAGCTTGGCAGGAGGTGCAGTGGTGCTGGCCTTGGAAGGTGGCCATGACCTCACAGCCATCTGTGATGCTTCTGAGGCCTGTGTGGCTGCTCTTCTGGGCAACAAGGTGAGCAGCCTGCCCCCCGTCTATGCATCCACAGGGCAGGAAGCCCAGCTCCCCGAGGACGGCCCCAGCAAGCAGGCAGATGGGGTGCCCCCAGAGGGCTCTCAGATAGGGCCGGGGTGGCAGGCCTAGAACGAGGGGGACAGAGTGGGTACCCCTTCCGCAGGTCAGGTCTAGGACCAGTGTTTCCAGCCCTAGGCAGAGCTAGGAGCACATGCATATTTGTGCCTGGAAAGCCAGGGCCCTTGGCGTGGGAGAGAGCTGGGCCTGTGGGTCCCTAAGAGCTGACGTGCTGTTTTCTCTTACAGGTGGATCCTCTCTCAGAAGAGGGCTGGAAACAGAAACCCAACCTCAACGCCATCCGCTCTTTGGAAGCCGTGATCCGGGTGCACAGTGAGTACGGAGAGAGGGCACCTGCTGACCCCAGACTTGGGAGAATCTCAGGGGTCTCCTGCCCTCAGTAACCCGGGCCCCATGGCTTCCAGTGCCCGCCAGGCAAGGGGCTCCACTGCCGTGCTGGAGTAGGCGTCCTATGAATTACCCCAACGGTAATGGTGGGACTGCCTCCCTCCCTGCAAATGGGTACTCTCGGAGCCCTCCAGATGGATCCAGTGGGGACCACCAGTCAGTGGGGACCACCTGCCTCCTCACGGCAGAACGGCCTCCCATCCCCAGCCACAGCCCTAGGCCAGGGCCAGGCCAGTAGCAATAGGCCTTTTGCCAAGAGCCCTGGTTCTACCTTGACCCTCAGTCCTGTCCACAGGGATCTTGGGAGCTCTGCCTGCTTTGGGGCCTGGTTTTAGAATAACCCCACATTTGGGGGTGCCTGGGTGGCTCAGAGGGTTAAGCATCCAGCTGTTGATTTTGGCTCGGGTTTTGATCCTCAGGGTCATGAGTTCAAATCCTGCATTGGACTCTATGCCCAGCGTGGAGCCTACTTTAAAAAAAAAAAAAGGAATAACCCTACATTTGGAAAGCACTTTAAATTTTCCCCTGCAACTTAACATCTATGGAGCACTTTATGTAGAGACCCGTGTTCAAGGGGTTCAATGCTAGGGATACAAAAATGAATAAAGTAGATTTCCCCACATCCAGTAGAGGAAGTGTGCGTAACAGTAAAGATGCTGCTGGTACTTTGTATGGTGTCTTCACGCTGGGCCAGGCTCTGGGCTGGGCATGTGCCATGGACGTTATTTCTGACACAGTGGGCAGGATGGTCGTGTCCATGGCTTAGCAGGGGCGGTGGAAGCCCGGGGCCGTGAGTGACCCGCTGACGGCCACACAGAGTCAGCTCTCTGTGCTGCGTCCTTCCCGCCCCCCACGCTGTCCTGTCCTACGTGCTGGGCAGAGATGCAGACCCCATCTAGGGAAGAGTGAGCCCCACTGGTGCTCTTAGGAACCCCACACTGTGGGAATGGCTCAGGGGTGGGGCAATAGCTTGGGCACCTGCTAGGGCCCCCCAGTAGCCACAGTGAATCAGCTCTGCTCACCCCGGCAGGGCTGCGGGGGGCGGAGGGGCAGGTGAGGGCAGGTGTTATGTTGAGGGTAGAGGCGGGTGAGAACGCTGACCCCAAACTGAGGATACGCCCGCTGCTGTCGGGCCCTCGCCCTGAGAGGTCCAGCCTTGTATCAGTCTAGGACGCGTGGTGTGGCAGGGTGGGGGGGCTCGTTTCCCCAACCCCGCCTGAGTCGGCTTCTTGCCCCAGGTAAATACTGGGGCTGCATGCAGCGCCTGGCTTCCTGTCCAGAATCCTGGGCGCCCAGGGTGCCCGGGGCCGACACAGAAGAAGTGGAGGCAGTGACGGCACTGGCGTCCCTCTCCGTGGGCATCCTGGCTGAAGAGCGGTAACGCCCGCCCCCGGGCCCCCAGCCTCTCCACCCCTCGGACCCTCCCAGCTCGAGGACCCCAGATCCCAGCACAGCTGCCCCAGCCTCCTGAGGCCCTCCAGCAGCCCCCACCCTTGTCTCTCCCCCAGGCCCTCAGAACAGCTGGTGGAGGAGGAAGAACCTATGAATCTCTAAGCCTCCAGAACGGATCTGCCTGCCCACCCTGCCCTTTGGACCTGGTTCTCCTCTAACCTCTGGCAACAGTACCCGTTCCCGGGGTCTTCAGAGAGCCTTCGGGCAGGTAGTTGGGGCCAGAGAACAGCCCCTTGCAGTCACCCCAAGGAGCCTGAGAAGGGCCCTGGGTCTAGGATAGGGACCAAAGAGGACCCGGAGAGGAGGCAGGCTGGGCAGCCAGGCGGGCCTCAGTAGGGCTCTCTCAAGAACAGAGTCTACCCGTTTGGGGTCCAGGCCCCTGGCTGGGCCCCCATTCCTCAGGACTGCACAGAGGAGGACTAGCTCAGTCAGGCCCACCGATAACCACTATTCTTGGCTCTGTAGACCCTGGGCTTTGCACACAGCCCCAGGCTCCACACAGAAATGTGAACTTGGCCTCAGCCAGGGTGGTCCTTCCTAGGCTCTGAGGGCTGGACTGGAGTGGGGGAGAGGGGGCTGGGTAGGAGGAGCCAGGGGGTCTGCCATCCCTGAGGGCAGGGGGCGTCCCTCTTGCCGGCTTCCTCAGATGACTCTGGAAGCTTCCCCCCACCCCCACCCTGCCCCGCCACTGGACAGGGAGACAAAGCTCCTTCCGAGAGAGCAGCCATCAGCAGGCCTCCCATCTGGTCCCTGGCCCCGCCAGAGGCCACCCTACGTCAGCCATCTCAGTGCCCTGGTGGAGCAGACAGGTGCTCTGGGAGTCCCGTGCTTCCTGAGCCAATGGTGCCAAACTCTTCATCTCTCCTCAGCGGCACGGCATGACCGCCAGGGGCCCCTCGGTCACTGCCCCCCTCCGTGAGCCTTCTCTCTTTCTGGGGTCTCCCTCACCCAGCTCTGACTCCTGCCCTACATAGGACTAGCTTGGCTGAGGGGAAAGGGGGTGGGAGAGTGGACGCAAGACATGGGGGAGGGGAGGCTGCCCTGGCAAAGTCTTCAAGGCTTCTGGGGTCTGGGCCTGGGGCCAAGAAGGAAAGTGTTGGGGTGTGTGTGTGTGTGTGTGTGTGTGTGTGAGAGAGTATGTGTGTTTGTGTGAGAGAGTACGTGTGTGCACGTGTGTGTGTGTGTGTGTGTGTCTTCCCCAGGACCACCATACCCTGTGTACGTATGCATGTTTTTGTAAAAAAGAAAAAAAAAAGAAAAAAAATGGAAAAAAAATCTGAACAATAAATGTTTTATTTGCTTTAAAGGTGCCTGTGAAAGGGCCTCTGGGGATGCGGGGTGAACCGCCGGCGGACAGCAGCGCGGGGGCGGGCGGCGGGCGGCGGGCCACACGGCACAGCGCGCGTCTCATTTGATGTGGGAAAGAAAGGGACCAGGCTGGGCTGCGGGCCAGCCCCCCTCTAGCTCCTTGCCCTTCTGTGGGTAGCTCCCTTGCAGGAAGAACCCATTCTGCACACACCCTAGCTGGCCCCCACTCGCCCCACCTTGGGGTAATAAAGAGGCAGCAGCTTTGGGCTGGGTCCAGAGACAGAAGGCCCACTGAGCGGGCGGGGACAGAGATACGCGGACACAGAAAGCATCCTCAGAGAGTGGTGAATCAGACCTACCTGGGTTCAAGTCCCAGCTGGGAGCTCAGGTAAGTCACGTCACCTCCTGGGGCCTCTGTTTATCAGTTAAAGGCTCCAGAAATAGACACTGTTTCTGGTCCCTTCCCGCTCGACTGCACCGTGGCTTCCTATCATACACTGAGCCTAGAAGAGACAATGCATGAGGCAGCAGGCCGGGACAAGCTCATCCAACCACCAGAGAGGAAGGTGCCAGGCTGCCGGCGCCTGTCTTTACAGCTGAGCCAGCCAGGCTTCTCCGGCCAGGAGGAGGAGCAGCCTCATCCCCTCAGACCTGGCCCCAAGCCCTCAGCCTGGGGAATACGAAGGGGAGCAGGTTCAGCCCCCTCCCGTCTGGCCCGGCCCCGTGGGTGACAGACACTACGTGCCAGCGGTGGTGCTGAGGCCCTGCCTCTGAGCATCCGCCCCCTGGCCGGCGTGGCCTGAGAGCCAGGCTGCTGGGCTCCCCTGGGCCAAGAGGGGCCAGAGGGGGAGGGCCTCCAGCCCCTGAGACGGTGATCCCTCCTCTGCCCTCCAGGGCACAAGGTGAGCTAAGGAGATGGCTTCCTGAGACACCTCGAGACCTGCCGCCGCCACCACCCGTCCGGCTTACCACTCCCACAGCACCCCCCCCCACTCCCCGCAAGATTCCCGCCCCACAAGAAACCACCAGAGGCTGTGGGATACAAAGGGCCGCTGTATTTCCGCTAAAGTGACAGTGACACAGATAAGGCAAAAGAGCTGAAGGGCAGGACACATCAGGTGGGAAAAGGGTAGACCGTGCAAAATGGCAACCTAACATAAAAAGAAATCCATAACAAAAGCTCCTTCCCTCCCGAGTTAGTGAGCCCTTGTGCCCATGTATAGGCAGAAAAGCAGATTTTGTCCTTCAGAAGGGAGATTTTAAAAAGATGAAAGCTCTAGGCAAAGGGCAGTGAGCGGGGGAGTGGGGGGACGTCTCGTGGCCAGGGGTGACGTGTGTGAGAAGTGATGGAAATACAGGGCTGCGGGTGCACAGGCACAGATCTGCGGGGTTCCCTCCAGCCTGCACCATGCTGCCCCCTTCCCCGGAGCCCTTCTGGGGGCATGGCACCTTCCCCAGACACCTCGTCTGGCCTCGCTCAGGGAGCCCTCTTTCGGGGTGTGTGGTGTGTGGTATGGTGAAGGAGATGACTGGCTCTAGCACACTCATGGGAGACCGGCTCTGGGGGGGGAGAGGGACACTCACCTCTCCACTCAGGTCCCCAGGCCTTGGGAAAAGAGAGCCAAGTGTTGCCATCCCTGGGATTGAGGAGTTAAGCTACCTGACCCTCAAAGGACAACAGGATGGGGTGTTGGGGTTGGGCTTGGGAGGTCTCCTGTAGAGATCCCTTACTTGACCTGACCTCCCAGGTTCTCAGCCTGGCCTGAGGGAGAGTGCCCCCAGGCAGAGGTCAAGGCTCACTGCCCTACCCCTCGACTCACTGCCCTGGCCCTGCTTACGAACATGGCTCACTGAGTGCTAAGAAAATAGATCCATCTGAAAAGGTCTAAAGCTGCCCTCCAGCCAGGCCAATGAGGAGCAACATGGCAGGAAGGACCCCTTTCCACCGCACCCAGGTGTCCCGCAAAGGGGACAGGACAGCTTCCTAGGAGACCGCAGTCCTCTTGCTGTGTTTCTTCTGCCACAGATCCAGGGTTTCCAGGGGGAGTGGCAGGCCTGCCCAGTGTCTCAGAGGCTGAGTCCAGGTCCTGAGGACCCCCAGGGTACAGAAGCCTCACCCCTTGGGTCAGAAATCGCTGAGGATGCTGATGTCGGCGAAGTCAGCGCGGTAGCGGTGGGCATAAAGGCTGAGTAGGAAGGCCCACTTGAAGGAAATGAAGCTCCAGACGCAGGAGAGGTAGTAGCTGTTGGGGTCTGTGAGGCCTGCAGGGGAGAGGAACCCCACGGTGACTTGAGAGGGCTTTGCCCTGGACCCCAGCCACCATGCCACAAGCCCAGGACCACCCCTCCCCACCAGGAGAGGTGGAATGTGATAAGCACTTTTAGAGCATTCAGGGTTGGCAGGCAGGAGGCCGTGGGCCTGAGGGAAGGTCAGGGCTGGCCAGTCCCAGGTCTGTATCATCTACTCTGCCTTTCTACATTTACCCTGGGCCACTTGCAACTTGCTTTGAGCATTAGACTCCTTAGGGGCAGGAAGGGCCTTTGCCTACTTTCCGGCCGCAGCCACCAGGGGGCGCTCCCATCCCAGAGCTGGGCAGAAGGACTAACCCCGTGGGGCCAGTAAGAGCACTCGGGCCTGAGGACCCGCAGAGCACACCCCGCTCAACATCTCCCACGCATTTCATTGAACCCTTCCGACCCGAGGGGCCGCTGGGGACTCCTTTCCCCTCACTGAGAAAGCCCGGGCACGGGCAGGTTAAGTGATCTGCCCAAGCTCCTTGGACACAAGCTTTGGAGCCAGGATCCGAATCCCAGGGGCCCTCTCCCGCCCTTCCCTCCCTGACCGGCCCTCACTCTGGTGTCTGGTGATGGCCAGCACAAGGAAGGTGCAGAAGGCGGCGATGGACACTGCCGAGAAGAGGACGCCCACGAAGAAGAAGCCACGCAGTCCCTTGAGCCAGGTCCTCCAGTAATCCTGCATGTACATCACGTGCGTGACCAGCACCCACAGCGCCAGCGCACCTGCCGGGACAGACCCGTCAGCCGAGGGAGCCGCCCCTCCCCGCTCCGCGCCCCCCGCCCCCCCCCCCCCCCCCCCCCCGGCCTCCAGCCCGGGACCCCGGGGACCCTCCGGCCCCTGAGGCCAGGGCTGTCTGCATAGCAATACTAAGATCACGTTGGCCTTCCACTTTCATTGCTTTCTGACTGTGGAGTGGAATGTTCTGGAGGCTACGAGGCCTCTGGCATCACCAGGACTTGGATGCAAAAGCAGATAAGAGAATCTACTGTCTTCTGTTAAGCCAGATGTTAAAGTGATTTGCAAAGATAGGAAACCATGCCATTCTTTTCCCTCATTTTTTTGTTTTAAAAAACATGACTGTTTCTTACACAAACATGTTATTTATGCTAACGCAGTGTTATTTTTAATATTACTTTAAAATGCTTGTAATGAGCACTGGGTATTCTATAAGACTGAGGAATCACAGACCTGTACCCCTGAAACAAATAATACATTATATGCTAATTAATTGAATTTAAATTAAAAAAATATTAAAAAAATTTTTTTAAATGTTATGAAACAAGCGGAAAAATTAGGACACTGGGTATTTGATGACAATAAACAACAATCGATATTTTTAGATTAAAAAAATAAAATACTTGAAATGTTCTCAGTCTTAATTTCTAGTATGGTACAGCTCGAGAGCTATAACCCACATACACAAGATTTCCTTGGGGCTTCACTACTTTGCAAGCGTGTGAAGAGGTCCTGACATCGGAAGGTTTGGGAATCCTGCAGTCTGGCCTGCTTTCCAGGACCTGCAACCACCTGGGGGGGCGGGGGGGCTGATGCCCCAGCTCCACCTGGCCTTCAGAGGCCTGTGGCTGAGCTCTAGGCCGGCAGGGCCCTTTCAGAACTCCGTGGATTGCTCTTGCAGAGTGAAGAGGCCCAGCAGTGAGACCCCCCCCAAGACCACCCAGCACCCACGTGGCCGTCTTGCTCTTGACCAGACTCCACGCCACTCCCGCTAGCTTGCTGAGAGGGCAGGCCAGACGCCCCCAGCCTCTGCAGGGCCTGCCCTCCGGGCCTGGCCGGGCACTCGCCCTGGAAGCCAGCTACCACTCGGCCGACACAGTCGGTGCCCTCTGTGCCAGGCCGTGCCTGCCGGCGCAGCCCTGGGAGTGGAACAACTATCAGTCCCCCTGGCAAGGGTCTGGAGCAGGGCCACAGGGTCCCGGCAAGGAAGGACGGACAAAAGAGGCAGAGCCGGCTGCGAGTTCTGTCCGTGTGTGGGGGCGACACAGGCTGCTGGGTCCTAGGGGTCGGGGTACGTTTCCAGCAGGCCGCCGCACCCACTACACGCAGGGGAGCATCTGTGCTTAGGGAGGGCGGGCATCTGGTTGGGGAGAGTGGTTATCTTGAGCGAGGGAGAGAAGGAAGGGAAGTGGACGGGAGATTGGGGGCGGCAGCGTGCTTTGACTGGCTCTGTGGTATTTTTATTTCTTAGGCTGGGTGCTAAGTATAAGGGAGTTCATGAAATCATCTATCCTTTTTTATATGCCCAAGATATTTCTCTCTCTCTCTTTTTTTTTAAAGATTTTATTTATTTTCTTGACAGAGAGAGACATAGCGAGAGCAGGAACACAAGCAGGGGGAGTGGGAGAGGGAGAAGCAGGCTTCCCGCAGAGCAGGGAGCCCGATGTGGGACTCGATCCCAGGACCCTGGGATCATGACCTGAGCCGAAGGCAGACGCTTAACGACTGAGCCACCCAGGCGCCCTCTCTCTCTTTTTTTTTAAGTTAGGAGGGGAGAAGGGGCTGGTGGCGGTGGTGGCGGGGGGGGGGGGGGGGGCATCGTCACAGAACTATGCTCTGCTTGTCAGCTCAGCAGTTGTCACAACTCTGGGCAGCCTGGCACGGGACGCAAAGCCACGGGACTGAGAGCCAGGAAGTCTGGGGCCTGGCACTGCTGTGCTGCCCGTGACCTCGCAGAGCCTTGGTGTTTCCACGTCCAGAAATGGGTGAGCCCAAAGGTCCTGCCAGCCTGGAAACTTGGCCACCCCAGGGTTCCTCCCTAGTGAGGGCTCAGCCCTGCCAGCCTCCCGTCCCACCCTGTTTGACCCCCGCTCTCCCAGCTCTGCCCCTCCCCACCGCAACCTTCTGCGGGGCTCTGGGGCCTGGAACGTGGGTCCCTCCACCCCTGAGATCAGGGTGAGCCAGAACAAGCGTCTCTCCAAGCCCGCCCAGACAGGAAGCTGGAGCAGGCCAGAGGTGGACAGAATGATAATCTCATGGCTTTTCCGCTGACATCTCACACGATCTGCAGCATGTGCCAGAAGCATTTCCCAAACCTCTCACATGCACCCTAAGTGTTCGTCTGGGGATGCCGTGTGGGTCCTTAGGAAGAAGGCGTATTGTTACTGAGGGCATCCAAGGAACGGTCAGATGGGCATTTGTCTGGGACAGCTCCACCTGCCCTCTGTCTCCTCAGTATGCCATGGGGGGGCTGGAGGAGATGAGCTCTAAGATCCCTCACCACTCAAAGACCCTGGAGCCAGCTTAGGAGAAAATAAGGAGGTCAGAGTAATTCCTCTGTGACTCAGCAATTTCTGGGTTAGGAAATGCTGAAATAGGGGCCTGTGGAAATGCCATGTTTTAGTCCACTGGGCGCGCTGCAGGAGTGCCCCCAGACAGCTCCCCGCCCCCCCCCCCCCGCCATACACCCACGTACCGAAAAGGAAGATGGCCATTTTGGGTGTCCCATGTACCAGTTCTTTGTTAATAAGCAGGCAAACCTTAACCACCTCTCACTTCCCGCTGCGCACAGGCCTTGCCTCCAGATAAAACAAGCCACTTCTGGAAGCAGGCCCATTCCCACCCGCCCGGGCTCCCACCGCTGTCCTTGGAACAGGGAGCTCCCCCAAGATGGTCAGTGAACGAGCAGGAGCCCCGACTGGTCCCCTCCCACACCTCAAGCAGGAAGCAATTGTCCCTCAGCTTTGCTCTCTTCCTGAGGACGCTCTGGACTCTAGGAAGCCTGGTCTGTACAATTCAGGGCAGGATGGTCAGTTCCCCAGGCCCACCCGGCTGCGTGCTCACCCCCCCCCCCGCCCCGCCCCACCGCTTCAATGAGCAGAGCCCCTGCTCCACTGGGGGCTTGCAGCTGACAGACCAAGGGCAAGGAAGGGTCGGAGTTGGTCAGTGAGAGTATCACCAGGGTCTGGGTTGGAGGTGAGGAGCCGGGAGGAGGCCAGAGGAGCCCACAGAGAAATTCAGACAAGTGGGACCCTGGGCCAGTGCACCCCTGCCCTCTACACCAGCCCTGGGGAAAAGCCAGGCCCGAGCCCCAGGGCTCCTCTCCCTCCCAGCTCAGGTGGGAAGAACACAAAGCCATTTAGACTCCTGGGGCAACTTTTCCATTCTTTTCACCTTTTCTTGGTCTACTAGACCCGGAACAAGAGTCTGTTTCCCCAGGATTCCCCCAGCAAAACCATTTTCTCTGCAACGGCTTTTCCTCCAAGCCGCTTCTTCCTAGACACCCATCAGGATGGGAGACAGTGGGTCTCCGCCCATGAACAGGCTTCCCGCTGGGCCCAGGGGCCCCTGGGGGCTAGCCCTCCCTCAGAAACCAGCACCCCCGTCAGCCCCTGCCTGGTATGCAGGGGAGAAGGAGCATGCTGGGGCTGTCCTCTGGTGACTCAGCAGTTTCTGGGCTGGAAAATGCTGAGTCAGAAGTGGGGTGCTCACAAGTCAGTAAATCTGCTGATGTTTCACCCCCAAAAAAGGAAGGAGGCTGACTGGCTACAGACTTTCTCAGAACACACTCGGGGTGGAGAGGGCTGGTGGCTCTGACCCGGCCAGCCCTCCGCCCGCCCGCCCCTGGTACCACCACTACCAAGCGGCTTTGCCCGTCCATTGCCACCTCCTGGTTGTCTGCGAGGCCAGACTGTCAGGGAGGCGCCAGGCCCTGCTCCAGCTGCTTGCTGCCCTTGCACCCCTCTCTGCAGGCGACTCCACAGCTGGCCTGCCTCGGAGCTGAGGGAAGCATTCAGGGAGGGAGAGAGGGCAGGGTTTGGGTCAGAGGGAAAGCCCACACTCCCTGGAGCCCCAGGTACGGTGCCTTTTCCACGGCCTCCTAAGACTGTGGGATGAACGCTATGGAGGCTTCTAAGCTGTCCTGCTGCCAACCGGGAGGGGGTGTCCAAGATCACCCCTTTCAGTGGTATCTCCTCCCACTCCTTACAGATGAGGAAACTGAGGCCCAGGAGGCATCGGCTCAGCTCAGCTTCACCGGGCTCAGCTCCCCAGGACCAGACTCTAACAACACCAGCTCGGATCCCAGGGATGGACCCCCCTCCCTCCTCCACACGACCAGTCCCTTCACCCCAGGTGTCACTCAGCCACAGGCCTGACGACACCTCCTTCCCAGGAACAAACACACAAAACTGCAAGGAGAGAACCTTGAGGAACAGAGCAGCTGGTGAGGGTGCAGAGGGGGGGCCAGGGGTCTGTAGAGAACTGAGCGATGCTGGGCTGGCTGCCTCCAGGGAGGACAGGAACCCACAGGTGGGGGGGGGGCATCTAGGCAGGCATGAGAGCATCCTAGCCAGGGGACCCCCCCCGAGGGCTCTGTTTGGCCTTGCTCAGGCTATGGCTCTCTATGCCCCTCGATTAAGGCAGAAACCCCACCCCCCGTTCCTTCTCTACCCAGGGATGGCACTCAGTAGGCTTGGTGGCAATGACTAAATCTAGTTACTTTCAGTGAGTACATTTAGGGTTCTCTCGGGCAGAGGATTTTAGGAATGGAATGTAATCACCATATGTAAAAGTAATATCCTTGCATGTATTTTTTCCCCAAAGTTCTTTTTCCACACACACTGTTTCGTGTAGCTGTGTAACCCTGGGCAAGCTACTTATTTACTCTAAGTCTCAGTTCAAGCCTTATCTGCGAAATGGACACAATAAAAATGCCCACTGCACAGGACTAATGTAGAGATGAAACAAGATGATGGAAACGCTGCTTAACACGGTGACTGACACACAGAAAGTATTAGAAAAAAATGTTAGCGAGTAGGAAGAATATGTTTTGTCTTCACACCAATGCTACAGCACAGAGAGGTTCATCGGGTGTCCGCAGGTGCACAGGGAAGACACAGCATTGGTGCGGATCCCGCCTCCGGCTGCACCCTGACGCTCGCCCTCTAGCACTCGGCTCCCCTCTGCTCTTTAAAGCACAGAAAAGGCACCCAGCACAGGCTTCTGCAGACCTTGGCAGAGGAGCCACAGCGGAGGGGTGGCAAAGAGACACCGACGGGGTGGGAAGAAAATGTCCAGTTTCCGTCAGATCCCTAGCGCGGTCCCCCGGGGCTCGGCTGAGGACTCTGCTGGGGGTGGGGTCCGCCCTGGCGGGAGGAGACGGCTTCCCCGAGGAACCCCCCCGCCCTCCTTTCCACTTACTCCTCCTCTGCCTCACCCAGCCCCCAGGGAAGGGGCGCTTGAGGAGCGGAGGTCCCCGGGCAGAAGCGCGCGCGCGGTTGGGGGGCCGAGCGAAGGGTGGCAGGCAAGCGGGCGCGCAGCGAGGACGCTGTCACCGGGCTTCTGGGCCGGCGGCGCTGCAGGCGGGTGCCAACGGCAGAGGCGGCGGGGGGGGGGGGGCATCGGCTCCCGCAGGCGCCGGGGCCCGCGCGGGGCCTGCGCTGCCCACGGACGGTTTTGGGTAAACAGCCTCCCCCGCCCCGGTCCCCGGGGAAGCGCCGCCCGCGAGGAGCCTCCCGGAGCAGCAGACAGCGCCTCCCGCCGCCGCGCGCCCGCAGCCGGGACCCCGCGCCCCCCTCACCCCCCGCCCCCGCGCGCCCCGGGGTACCTGCGAGCCCCCCCATGGCTGCCGTCCCCGGCTGTCTGTACACCACGGTCCAGACGAGGAAGATGGAGAAGCCGGCCGCGGAGCTGAGGCCGGAGTAGGCGGCGCGGAGGCCGAGCTGCAGGCGGGACGGGGCCATGGGGCTGCGGGCGCCGGGCGGGGAGGGCGAGCGCCGCGACAGTCACAGGTGCAGGGACGGGGCCGGGGCGGCGAGCCGGGAGCCGGGAGCCGGGAGCCGCCGGCCGCCCCGCGCTCCGCCCCCGGCCCGCCCCCCGCGCCTCCGGCACAGCGCCCTCCCCGGCCGGAGGCCGCCCGCGCCCGGAACCGCGCCGCGCGGCGGGAGCTTCGCCAAGTGAGGGCCTGGGGCCGCCGGGGCGTTTGGGGGTGCCTGGTAAAAAAAAAAAAAAAAAAAAAAGGCACGTTCCGGGGCTCATCCTCATTACCCTGCCCGGATATTCGGGGCTGGGCGGGGCCCAGAAATCTACAGGTACACGAGCCAGCTGGGGCCAAGACTTTAACATTTTTCTCTCCGAATAAAATTCTCGCTTAAAATTTAAATTTCTCGTTTAAAATTAAGGTATAAAAATTGAGAAACATGCAAGTACACAGTGAATAGATTCCCTCCACCCTGTCCCTATCAACCAGATGCCCTCCCCCAGACGTTATGCGCATCTCAGAAGATTCTTCACACCAAGGTTTGAGAACCCGGGCGCTGTGACCATCACCTCATAACCTCAAACACTTCACCCACGCTGACAGCTTTCCTTTCCTTTCATCCCCATAAGCTTCACCCCCCCACCCCAAATCCCTACCAAACATCACCCCAACTCTCAGAATCTATAGCAGGAGTATGTTGAGCTTCCGCTGTGAGCCCGGCTTCCTCCTGGGAGCTGGGAGGGAAAACCAAACATAACTCAGAGCCCTCAAGCACAGATAAGCTAGTTGGGGAGGCCCATCACATCCCTGCACAAAATAAGTAGCCAGTATCCCTATTAGTTTCCTTTAAAAAAAAAAAAAAAAGATTTATTTATTTATTTATTTGACAGAGAGAGAGAGAAGAGAGAAGGAGAAGCGACTCCAGCTGAGCAGGGAGCCTGATGCTGGGCTGGATCCCAGGACCCGGGGGTCATGCCTGAGCCAAAGGCAGATGCTTAACCCACGGAGCCACTCAGGCGCCCCTGCCTGTTAGTTTCCTTTTGCTGCTATAACAAATCACCACAAATCTAACGGCTTAAAGCAACAAATACTTATTCTCCTGCAGTTCTGCAGGTCAGGGGTCCAACAGTGGGTCTCACTGGGCTAAAATCAAGGCGATGGCAGGCCTGCCCTGCTTCTGGAGGCTGGAGGGGAGAATCTGCTTCCTTGCCTTTTCCAGCTTCTATAACCACCCACATTCCTTGACTCATGGCCCTCTCCCTTCATCTTCAAAGCTAACAATCACTTTACTCTGATCTCTGCTACTGTTGTCACATGTCCACTGATGACTCTGCTGCCTCCTTCTTCCCTCGTAAGGACACTGTGACCAAGAACCTGGATAATCTGGGGCACCTGGGTGGCTCAGTCAGTTAAGCGTCCGACTCTTGGTTTCAGCTCAGGTCATGATCTCAGGTCAGGGTCTTGAGATTAAGCCCTGAATGCGGCTCTGTGCTTGAGATCCTCTCTCCCTGCCCCTCCCGCCTAAGTGCTCTCTTTCTCTCAAATAAATAAATGAATAAATAAACAAATAAAATCTTAAAAAAAAAAAAGAACCTGGATAATCCAAGCTAATTTTTCCACTTCCTTACCTTAATCACATCGGCAAAATCTCCTTTGCCACGTAAAGTAACATATTCACAAATTTTGGAGATTAGGACGTGGACATCTTAGGGAGGCATTATTCTGCCTACCACAACCTTCCAGAATGTAAACTCTATGAATAAGGACTATGCCACTTTCATTCACATGAACACCTAGAAAAGTGCCTGGCACCTAGTAGCCCCTTAATGAACATTGTTGAATAGGTAAAGGCAGTGAATGAGGTAAGCATTAAATAATGATAAAGGTGATCGTCATTAAAGTCCAGGCAGGACATGATGAATTGCCCAGGGAGTGATATAAACCAGTGTAAACCACACTTGCCTCACTTCAGAATAGTCTGGGAGCTTCTTAAAAAATTAAAGAGGGCATGTACTGCATGGAGCACTGGGTGTTATACGCAAACAATGAATCATGGAACGTTACACCAAAAACTAATGATGTAATGTATGGTGATTAACATAACATAATAAAAAAATAAATAAAAGCTCAATCAAGACAAAAACAAAAACAAAAACAAAACAAACAAAAAAACAGATTCCCATCCATCCATGGCTTATTAAATTTGAATCTTGGAAGTGTATTTTTTATTTTTTTAGAGATTTTATTTATTTGATAGAGAGAGAGAAAGCACAAACAGGGGGAGCTAAAGGCAGAGGGAGAGGGAGAAGCAGGCTCCCCGCTGAGCAGGGAGCCTGACACAGGGCTGGATCCCAGGACCCTGGGATCATGACCTGAGCTGAAGGCAGACGCTTAACCGACTGAGCCACCCAGGTGCCCAGAAGTGTATTTTTTAATAAGAAGTAATTTTCATGTGGTAAGCTCAGCACTCAGCCCTTCTCTGGGAGCCAGTGATGCGGTCAGAGAAGAGAGCGAGCCCCATGGTCCAGAGTACACTGCCACGGATGGCTTCAGCCCTGGCTGGCTGCGTAACACTCCAGGCGGTGGGAACAGCATGTGTGCGGCCCGGAGGGAAGAAATAACATGGCAGATTTGGGGAAACTGTAAATAGTTTGTGGTCTGTGGGTGGAGTGGTGGGTTTTGAAGTTAGAAATATTCTGAACATAAAGGGCCTTTGTGCTCTGCTAAGGGGAGGGAAGTAAGAGCTCCGTGTTCTAGAAATATGGCCACGGTAATAGCATGAGGACCAGCTGCCTGTGCAAAGACTAGAAGCGGAGAGCTCATTCGGACAAGTCCTTCCCCTCGCTGTGCCTTAGTGACCTCATCTGCAAAATGGGGACAGCAAGGATATCTTCTTCCAGTGTTGTGACGAGGAGTCGGTGCTTAGAAGAGTGCCTAGCACATAGTAGGTGCTCAGTAAGTATGATTAGCTGCAGCAGTGCAGTACAGAGGTCCTGGCAAGAGATGAGGGGAAGCTGAAAGGTGGGTCCGGCTGCAAGAGTGAGAAGGGAAAAGTGGGAACTGATTCGACAGATACTGAAGCTATTTGAACCTTAAAGGTCATTTAGGAATTCATTATCTGGGCAGACAGAAACGAGGAGGGTGAAAATATTCTGAGTGGACATAGTGGGAGCGTTGGAGAGTAGTGAGCAAATGTGTCACTCCGAAGTATGAGATCGTACAAGAAATTAATGAGAAAAAATTATCTAACTGTAGCTGGCCCAGGTCATACAGAAAGGTTAAAAGCAGGCTGAACCTTCTTCTTTTAAGATTTTATTTGTTTGAGAGAGAGAGAGCGCGAGAGAGAGCACAAGTCAGAGTTGGGGTAGGTGGGGAGACAGAGGGAGAAGCAGGCTTCCCACGGAGCAGGGAGCCCAACGCGTGGCTCTATCCCAGGACCCTGGGATCATGACCTGAGCCAAGGCAGACTGAGCCACCCAGGGGCCCCTGAACCTTACTCTTGATTGTAGAGGTAATATGGAGCTGTTGAAAGATTTTATACTCAGATGGGGTCACCACTTACAGTGTGACCCTAGGCAGGTTCCCATAACTCAACAGAACTTTCTAACTTTCTGCCAAGAAAATACTCTATGTCTCTGCTCTTCAAAATGGTAGCTACTACACACATGTGGCTACTAAATACTTGGTATGTGGCTAGTGTGACTGAGGAGCTGAGTGTTTAATTGTTTTTAATTTTAATTTAAATAGCCACAGGTGGCTAGTGGCTACTGTGATAGCCCAGGAAGCTCTCGGGAGCCCTGTTGCTCTGCTCGTGTAACGGGGAGGGTGATGATGCTTAGTAGGCTTGTTACAACAATTGAGATATATCGATAGACTGCAGTCAGAGCCCTCAACACAGTAATTCAACAAGTTATTTTCGCTGTTCTTAAGATTGTTGCTATTGTCCTCATTGAATAGGAGTAGCAGGACATAAGCCACGTCTTAGGAAGATTATTGAGACTGTGATGTCCAGGTTAGATTCAACGGGAAAAGAAAATTGTAGAAGAGAAAGCAGTCATGAGACTATTTCAGTGGTAAGGTGTGGGATAATTAAGGTCTTATCTGGAGAAAGGCCATGACAATGGGAAAGAATGAAAGGATTCTGTTGTGTTCTGCAAAGCACACGAGTGTGTCCACACTTACACGTCTTCCCACGTTAGCTTCCTTTCCAAGGTGCTTTCAGAGAGCACACTCCCATCCCAACCCAAAACAAGACACCGCTGCCCGCTCCCTCCAACAAGACAGATAGCCACTCTCCCTGCTCACTAATGCTCACCATTAGGGACTCTTCTGGCACATCACCCACTAAATTTGAACTTGGAACCCTTCCCAGTGTCCTTGCAGTGAAACTGATGCCATGGGATTGAGTTCTGAACAACGGAATCAAAGCGGAAGCAATGCGTGCCGTTTCCAGGCTGGACCCACGCAAATCTTCCGTGCACCCTCAATTCCCTATTTCCGTTCTGTCATAATTTGGGAGGCCACATGTTGAAGATGGCGGCACCACATGATGGAAGGAGCTTGGGACCCCTGAATGAATGAATGGAACAAAACCTCTCACTCTGTCCTCATGCAACTGTAACGTGAATGAAAAACACACCTTTGTTGTGCTAAACCACTGAGATTTGCAGGTTGTTTGTTACAGCTAACCTGATTACCCTAAGACACCATCCCTCAACCCATTTCAGGTCATGTAAACATATCCCATGTGGCTAACCCGTCTGAACTATCAATCCCTCAGGAGTCACTTTTAAATTGGGCCCCACCAATATTAAGACACGCTCTAACTCCCACCTGCGGGCATCTTGCCTCCCAAGACATTCCATCCTCACTCCCCCAAAGCAGGAACATTCCAGACACATCTCTCCCCCCACAGCGCGGCATCAAGGATAACCCCACTGAGCTGTACTCGGCTTGCCTGAGTTTATTGGACTTGCCAGGGCTTCCTCCTCTCTGCTCCTTACTCCCCACACAGAGGGATCTCGCATGCCTTCTGGGGCATGTCCTTGTTTACTGTGGCTCCAGCCCCAAACCCCAGCGTCATTTCGGAGTCCTCGCTTTCCTTCCTCCCCACATCCAATTCATTAGCAAGTACAGTGGGGTCTGCCCTGTCCTTCTTCTCCTTCTCCCTGTCACCACCCTTGTCCAGCCCCTGCCCACTGGCAAGGGTCTCCGAACTGGTCTTCCTCTGCTCATCCTTTCCCTTCCAGTCCATTCTCCAGCCAACGGCTGGCACGGTCTTTTAAAGATAACAAGCAGAACATAGTACTCTCCTGCTTAATCCCTTCGTGAGCTTCCCATCTCTCGTGGAGTAAACTGACCGGGGCCTTGCTGGCTCCAGCTATTCTGACCATTCATTCCAATTCCGGCGCACGGGCCTTCTTTCTGTTTCTCGAACGTGCCACACTTGTTCCTGTCCCAGGGATTTTGGACTTCGGGCCTGGAAATCTCTTCTCTGAGTGCCTAGAAGATTGATTCCTCCTCATCGTTCATCAGCTCAGACTCTACTTCCTCAGAGAGGCAATGCTGTCCTCCCTATCTCAAGCACGATCTGCCACCCGGTTTTATGTTTTCATGGCACCTATCACTATGTGAAATTGTGTTTGTTTACCTTTAGCCCCCACTTCTCCTATCCCTTCGGAATATAACCTCCATGAGGGCAGGGGCTTTATGTGATAGGGTCCGACTCCTCTTGGTTTGCCCAGGACTGTCCTGGTTTTACCACTAGAAGTCCCACATCCCAGGAAATCCCTTAGTCTAGGGCAAACCGTGATAGTCACACCATTGCCTGTCTTGATTGCTTCCTCATTCCCAGTACCTAGTCTAAGGCCAGGTGCATAGGGAGGAACTCAATAAAATTTGTACACTAAGTATAACAATGGCTGGCTGTCCATAAAGAATTCTTTGATCCTAGCTCTAGGGGGCAGCCTTCTCCAACCTTGTGCCTCTAGGCCCAGCTTCCCGAGGTTGGGCGAAAAATCTCCTGTGCTTGAATTTAGGTGGTGAGTTCCACAAGATTCTCCCCAGAAGTCGCATGGCCCCCTCGCCGACCCCCAGCTCTTGTGGAGTTCGAGGCCGAGGACCCGAATAAGATCACCCCCTCACTCCAGTCCCACCTCCTGCAGCTTCGTCTTCCTCCTGAGGCCAGACTGATAGACCAGAGCAGAAACGACTGTTCTAAGAGGGGGAGCAGGTGCCTCACTGAAGGGAGGATCTGGCCCCATCATAAGCGTCCCAGCTGTCCAGGTTGTAGAAAAACATCCTGAGTTGAGGGCTCCCTGGGGGTCACTTCGCCCCCCTGTCCCCCCTGGGCTCCTCCCCAGGGCTGTGGCTGCCTTCTGCCCCTAGAAGGGGATGTCTTTGCTTCTTAGGGTGAGAGTGAAACTGCTCAGTCTGCCTTTTCACTGAGACCCCACTTCCTCTGCCTGCCCACTGACAGCCTAGAAGTCCACAGAGTGGGCAGGATGCAGGGTGAGAAGTGCTAAGTGAGCATCGGAGGCAAAGCCAGAGGCAGCAGGTGGGGAGGGGGGGAGTGTGTGTGCGTGTGTGTGTGTGTGTGTGTGTGTGTGTGTGTGTGTGTGTGTGATCACAGCCGCAGTACTGTTTGGGAGGGCAGCATGGGGCCCAGGCCTGCTTGCCTCTCCTGGGGTGTCCTGGTGACCTCCATCTTCTGACCAGAACCCTCCATCACAGGTACCTACTCCAACTCTCCCTTTCCCTGTGGGCTTGCTGTTGGATGAAGAGGGAGGCAGGGAGGGAGGGAAGGAGCGGGGGGAGGGAGAGAGAGACTGCTCTTCACCTCCACGTGGAGGTGGACTTACTCCGGAGCTGTGGGGAGTGAGAGACCAGTGGGGCTGAGGGCAGGAGGGGAGGCTGCTGACGTTTCCTGCAGGACAAAGCCTGGCTCAGGGAGGTGCACAGCTTGTCCTGTTGTTTGAGTTTGGTGATTGGATTGATTGAATGAGAAAGTCATCACAGAGGTTTAATCGATACATGTGGGTCCTGCCCTAGTCCAGCTGCAGGGACACTGGGTGAGGTAAAGAGACTAGAAATAAGGCCGTCACCTGTGCTTGGTCCAGAGCATGGGAGAGCATGGGACCCAAGAAAAGTGGCCTGGAGAGTGGCCTCATCTGAGGGTGCTTCCTGGAGGAGGGAGGGGTGGTCTAGAGATGGCCTGCCGCAGGGTGAGGAGTGGAGAGTGGTCAAGAGTGGGTGGAAAGGTACCAGGAAGGAAGGCAGATGTGGGGGAGCCACGAGGGAGGTGAAAAGGACCCAGCAGGAGAGGAGGAAGGTCATTTACCTGCTGAACTCAAGAAACTTCCCTTGAGGACCTTCTGTGCACAAGGCCCTGACTGGGCGGGGCGTGCAGCCTTGGCCGCGCAGAGCCGGGTCTTCGGAGCTCACCTTCTCTCGAAGCAGGAATCACTGACCATAACTAGGAAGTGATTTCATGTTGGCTGCGGTGAGTGCCAGGTGTGTGGCCCCAGTAGGCCTCTGTGGAATGAGAACAGACAAGCTGAGGTGGCCTCTCTACCTGCCCCTGCATCGTGTTTAAGTGGAGGTGACTCTCCATTTCTCCGGAGGTCGGCCTCTAGAGGAGGAGGCATCAAGGCCGAGGGCAGGAAGGACTTCCTGAGGCCCGGGCCTGGGGTGGAGGTCTGAGCAGCTGGTGCTGTCTCCCCGTCCCGGAGCTACAGACTGATACCGGGAGCGGAGGGAGTGACCTACGGCTGTCTCTCTCAGTCAGAACTGCAGACCCCTCTCTTTTCTGTTTTCCTTTCTGGACTCCATCTCTGTAACCTCCTCTGGGCTGTTCCCAGGTCCTCTCAGGAGAGAGGAAATGGGCAGTGGTTCTGGTGCCAGGAAGTCTTTGGACTCTTCAGCTTCTGACCCCAACACTTCCTGACTGGGATTTGGGGGCAGGTTGAGGTCTGCTCTGAGGCTAGGAAGGGGCTTCTCTCCCTGGCCTGCTTGCCTGATTACACACCCTTGTCCCTTCTCAGCCGGTGCTCTAGATCCAGAGAGAATGGGGCATCTCATGAGCAGAGAACGGGGCATCTCACGAGCAGGGCCGGAGCCCTCCTAGGAGCCCTCCCTCGGGCTCCCGCAGCTGCTCCTGCCAGGGGTCTAAAACATGAGGGTCATGTGGGTGCAGAGTCTGAGTCCTGAACAAAGGCCATGGGCCTAGGATGGGCCGGGAGATTGGAGCACTTGAGACTGGGCTTCTGGGAAGGCCGGGAATGGTGGGAGGAGGCAAGGGGGAGGAGGGGGTGGGATGATGAGCCTCAGGGAAAGGCTAGGAGTGGTGTGCGTGGGGTAAAGGCAAGTGTAGGCTGGAAGTTCCGACAGAGCTGCAGGAGTGAGGGAGAAGGAGAGGCGCTCCGAGCCTGACGGACAGTGGCTGCAACTGGCCTGGAGCTGCCACTTCCCAGCACTGATCACTCAAGGTCAGATGCAGAGTGTCCTGGGTATTTGGGATACACACACACACACACACACACACACACACACACACACACACACACGAGCGCACAAACACATACACAGCCCTTGAGAAACAAAAGCAGCTCCTTATTTATGCACGTTCATAGAAAAGCACATTTGCCTGCTAGGCAGGCCTGTTCCCTCCCACACAGCTCCAGACCTGCCCCTGCCTTCCCTCCTGCTCTCCCGGCCTCTCCTCGCCCTCCAGCCACCACCGTCACCACCACGGGCCAGCTCAGTGATTGTTTCCTTGCCCCTGTCACACATGACTAGCTTGAGCACCAGCCAGGAGAATGTGCCTCCCGGAAAGTATGGGGTCAGATCCCCACCGGCCCCCAGCCCTGTCCAGCCTTCCCTCCCAGCTGGCTGACCTCCCCCACCTGGAGAAGGCAGGAGCCCGTTGCTCTTCTCCTCCCGTCACTGCTGTCAAAGTGGCCCCTGAGCGCCTGCCTGGGACCTGCTCGTCCTGAGAAGGTTTGGCTCGGTGCTCATTAGCATTCCGGCTCCCTGCCTCTGCCCCCCACCCCAGGAATGGGCAGGGAGGGGAGCCGGGAACTGAACTGGAACCACCCTCAGGGCAAGGTACCTGGGCAAGTACGGGAGGACTTGAAACCTTCCAGGGCCAGGAGGCAGAGCCCCCATGAGGGTACTGGGCTCAAGTTCCTCTCCCTTGTCAATCGGCCCCAGCCCAGGGAGAATCCCAGGATGCTGAGGGAGGCTGCAGCAGGCTGGGGCTCCCAGGCAGAGCCCTTCCAACCTCTGGTCTCCAAGCCGGCCCTTTCCTGCAGTCCCATAGGCCCATTAGTTAAATCCTCTAACCTCCCACCGTGCATCCCACCAACCAACCTCAGACGACAGAGCTGAGCCTGTGAGCAAAGTCTGCAGCACAGGACGGGAGAACAGAGTAGGTGGCAGGGAAGCAGCGAGGAGGGAGGGAGATGGAACCAGATGCCTCGGAAGCTGGACCACGGGGAGCTGGAAAAGCAGTCCCTCTCCCTCCCCTGGCCCTGGGGTACAGCCCTTGGTGGGCACCAGCTGGTCTCCCACAGTTCCCACTCATTCCACTTCCACCGCTAAGCTCTACATCACACTGTGCTGGGCAGGGAGGCCTGACCAGATGGGTGTGTTAGGGAGATAAAGACAATTCCACTTGGCCCTGTGCCCGTGCAGCCCGGGGTCTGCTCAGGTCTAGGTTCCTAGTTGAGAGCAGCGCTGCCGGCGCTCGGTATATGCGGCGGAATGACCTGAGGATTGCGCAGCAGGGCACAGGATAGAGTGAGGGGGCGAGGAGGGCGAGGCTGAGAGCAGCAATGGGGAGGCAGTCCCCAAGAGTGGTGGAGTGTGCGCTCTGCAGTCCGGCTGCCTGGGTCTGGCTCTACCAAACTCCACTGTGGGGCCGCGGGCAGCTTACTTCACCTCTCTGTGCCTCAGTGTCCTCACTTGCAAGCGGAGAGTGTTCTCTCAGACGAAGTCCATGAAGTGATCTAGCACCCTGCGCATAGCAAGTGCTGGAAGAGGCCAGCCTGGGGCCAGAGCAGTTGCAGCAGGCATAAGGGCTGAATGTAACAGATTATTCCTCCGTCGACTGGGCCAGAGCTGGTGGCATGGCTGATTAGATGTGGGAGGAGACACGGAGGAATCTAGTTGGGGGCTTAGGCAGTGGGGGTGGGGGTGGGGCTCCTGGAGCAGGGAGCAGGCAGGGCGCGGGGAGAGGCAGGGCAGGAGGAGGGAGTCCAGACAACCACCCCCCACCCCCCACCTGTGAGGCACCTGTGAGGATCCAGGAAGCTGTGGGCTCTGAGTGGACAGCTCGGCAGAGAGGCCTCTCCTTACCCATGCACCCTCCTCCATTATTCTTTGGGGGCCTCTGCAGTCCCCTGCCATCTGCCTGAAGGGAATGGGCAGGGCTGGCGGAGAGTTACTTGTATGGGGAGACTGCGTCAAGGGGCCCTGCCCTTCAGCTTCCATCATCTGCCTCTCCCTTCCCTTCCCTCTGGAGCCTGTGCATCCAGCTGTGGGGGAAATGACTCTGGATAAGGGCGTTTTCCCCTTCATGGGAACTGTTGATGTATTTGAGAGGCAGGATTGCAGAATGGAAAAGCACACAGGACTCCTGACGGCTTGGGTAGAACCCACTGCTCTACGTCTTCCTAGTTAGGGGACCTTGGGTAGGCCATCTAACCTTCTTGTGTCTCAACTTCCTCATCTGTGAAATGGGATGACAATTAGACCTATCTTATAGGATTGCTGTAATGATTAAAAACGTGCATGTATGTAACGAATCAAGAGCAGGGCCTGAGGCAGGGTAACTCTTGTTATTATTTATCGGTCCTAGCACATCTCCAGGCATCCAATGACAGTCAGGGGAGGGTGAAGGTCGCACTGGGGCAGGGCATGATTGTCCTGGGGATGCCTCACCATCTGTCTTGGGATGTCTTCCTCAGACACACTCCCCTTGCCCTCCACCACCTGCAGGCCTCAGCCCTGATTAACCATCTGTTGAGTGGCCATTCTACGAAGCAGCCCTCACTCAGGAATCCCAAGAAGGAAAAACCCAGGCCCATCATCTGCCTGGGAAGTGGGGGGTGGTGGGGGGGGGAGGCAGGAGGCTTTGCCTGCCAGTAATGAGAACGAGACCAGTGGGAGGTCCAATGCCCTGGCTGCCAGGGAACAGGCAATCACCCCAGCCATCTTCTCTGTCTCCCAGGAGAGGGGGAATGAGAAAGAGCCCCGAGAAAAGGAAAGAGTAGTGTTGAGGGAGAACATAGGTGGGGGGAAAGTGGGTCTGAGACACTTCCATTTGCACCGATTTGAAGGGCTTTTTTTGGACCCTCGCACCCCCCACCCAACCCCTGCACACAGGCTCAATTTCCCTTTCCATAGCTTTCTCCTTTAGGCATAGAGTCCAGATTAGGAGAATGAATATGATGGATACACAATGCAGTACAGCATGGGGGTTAAGTGGAGCCTGGCAACCTGGGTTGAAGCCCCAGCTCATCATTTGCTAGCTATGTGACCTTGGCCAGTCACTTAATACCTCGGGGCCTCAGTTTCCCCATGCATATAAAGTGGGAATAAGGGTAGTGCGGCTTCACAGGGTAACGAGCGGCAGAGATTACATACGTGAAGCACTTGGAACAGTGCCAGGCAAGTACAGGCTCTCGTGGTTTGCTGAGAAGTCTGCAGGTATGCAGATGTCCTGCTTCATTTCCCAGCTCCTTTTCCACCTGCCGGAGTAAGGGCAGGTATAAAGACGAAATGGGGAACCTCTTTCTGACCCCACTGCCCGTCCCTTGAAACTCCTCTGTCAGACCTTCTAGATCAGGTCACTAGCCCCAGCAACCTAAAACCTTAACTCCCCTCAACTCTCTTCTGCATGCACCCTTGTGCCCCTAGCCTGTTATTCTTTTCTGCCAACAACTAAGCTGTTCTCCCTTCTACCAAATTCCCAGAACGTGGGTGGGTGGGTTTGGGCCTGGGGCCAAATTTATTCTCAGGCTCCCCTCCTTCCCTGAAGGGGCATTTCTCAAAATGTGAACCCAGCAGATAACCTTGTGTATTTGCTCAAAACACAGATTTTCCGTTACATGCCAATAGAACTGAATCTGAATTTTGGGGGAGTGGGGAGGATAAAACTTTCATTTTGATAAGCTCCTGGGTGGATTTTTAAATACACATTAAAACTGAGATTTTAATCACCATTAAAAACTGTCTCCGAGAAAATAATCATCGGTGGGAGATGGGGGCTCAGCGTCCCAAAGCTGGCAGGATGCTTAGTGTCTTCCCCAATTCAGGCAGGCTCAGCAGCAAAGGGAAAGGGACCGAGACTGGGCCAAAAAAAGTGAGTCCTAGAAAGCTGGGGGGCGGGGCGTGCGACTCCTTTCCAAACCCTCATCCCCGTCCTGACCAATTCCTGGGCGCTGCGGGTGTGGCGGTGAGGAGCCGCTGTCTCTCCACCCTCTCCGAAGCAGGAGCGGGGCGAGGAGGGCGGCTCTGGGCCTTCTGCGCGGAGGGGGGAACTGAAGCCCAGGAAAGCGACCGGCCTTGGTACAGAGCCTGCAGAGGACTCTGGAATCCCGAGGCTCTGCCGCCAGCCGCCCGGCAGCCAGGGAGCGCGCTGGGGGCGTGGTTCTCGAAACCCCCCTCTCTTCCGCAGCTCCGCCCCAACTCCGGCCCCCATCCCTTCTGGAGAGCAGTCCTTCTTCCCCAGCCTCAATTTCCCCACCCGCGCCCGTGTGTGTGTGTCCGGCGGGGGCGGGGAGGGGAGGCTCCGCAGCGGGATTCCCCACGGGAAAGCAGCCCAGTCCCTCCCCCGGGCTGTTCGAGACCCTGAACCGGAGCAGGAGGCAGGACGCCCCCGGCCGGGAAGCGGCCCCAGCCCGGATTTCCCTCCCGGGTGGGGCCGCAATGACTCACCCCCCCCTCCCCCTTCCCCCGGTTTCCTTGTTTGCATTTCTCCTCCCGGCCACGTGGCGGCCGGTGCCGCCACTCACCACCCCTACCCCGACACCCCGGCCGCGGCGGCCCTGGCACACAAAGCCGGGCCGCTCCTGCCCCCTGGGGCTTCTCAGGCCTCGGGCTGGCGCCCGCCCCGCTACCCGCGAGTCCGGACTCCACCCCCTGCCCAAGCCCGCCCCCTTCCCTGCGCCCTCCCCCACCGTCCGGCCGGGCGCCTCCTCTCCGCCCTCTCAGGCCGTCCCGGGGAGGGGAAGGGGGCGGGGAGCGCAGGGGGTGTGACAGCTCCCGCCCGGACCAGTGCCAGCGGCAGCCTCGCTTCGGCGCCCGGTGCCAGCTGGCTCATTCGCCTGGGACGGAGGCAGAGGCCTGGGGCTCCTTGCCGCTGGGGGGGGGGTAGCTCCCCCCCACGCCCCCAGCCCTCTACCCACCCAAAGAAGCCTCTCCACCCAACGCTTAGCCCTGGCAGCGGGTCCAGCTAGGAATTACCCTGGTCACTTCGCCTGGGGCTTTCAGCCCACACCCCTCCGGGAGCAGTCGGGGTCTCGCGGAGGGTCTCCCCCGCCCCAGCCTTTTGCTCGAGCCCGCAGGGCTGTGCACGTTTGCGAAGGAACATGAAGGTGGGTAAGGTGGGGTCAGGGCCGGCAGGAGCAGGAGAGGAAGATGACATGGTGGGTGGGGTGTTTGGGTGGGAGAGAGAGGGCTGGTCAGGGGTGAAGGAGAAGGGGAGAAGAGGGGTTTGAGCTGGAGCTGCATTTCTGGGGGTTTCAGTGAGTCCACAGCCTCACACTGGGAGGTGGCAGAGATCCCTTCAGGGACATGGGCAGTGGGGTGGGGCAGAAGTCCAAAGGAGACCGGGAAGAAAGGCCCGATCTCCGGTCCACCAGCTGGAGACCCCGAAGTGCGCCAGACCGGCAGGCCCCAGTGAAGGTCTTCCTGTCCCTCCCCCGGCTCCTGGCAGGGTTGCAGCACCTCCGCCTGACCAGTCCAGAGGACTCAAAGGAAGTGGTTCTGCCTGGGGCGGTTGTGCCCTGGTCCAGCTGCCCCAGCCCCAGCCCCAGCCCCATGGCTCTCTGCCTTCCTCCCTGCGTCACAGGTGGGCTGGCCAGGTGAGAGCCCCTGGCGGGTGGGCCTGGCCGTGGATGGCAGCCCAGCTCTAGGAGCGGCACAGGTGGGAGGCCTCCCGGACGTGGTGCCGGAGGGGACCCTGCTCAATATGGTGCTGAAGAGGATGCACCGGCCCCGAAGCTGCTCTTACCAGCTGCTGCTTGAGCACCAGCGCCCCAGCCGCATCCAGGGGCTCCGCTGGGTGAGTGCCCATCAGCTGCCCTGGCTAGGGCCAGCCACTGGGACTGGAGGAGGGCCTGGACTGGGAGACGGAGTACGCTGCTGGGGGCGCAGGGGCCACTGCTGGGCTGCACAGTGGGTCGAGCAGCTTGGCTGCTGGGTGTGTGGGTGGCACACACAGCCGCACCGCGTGTGTCTGTGTGCGTGTGGTACTCACATCTGCCCATGCTGGGATTTGTCACAGATCTGTCACCTTTGTGCGCCCTGTTAGGTGCTTGTGTGTCCTCCAGGTGGTGGTGGGAGGCATGTGTGAAATACTGGGGGCCAGGTCAAGGTGGAGGGTGAGGCAAGCTTGGTTGCTGTTCTGGATCTATCACCGTGGCAACATTCTCCTTTAGCGAGCCACTGAAGTGCGCCAATTCTTCTTGATCTTGGGGTGAGGTGGTCATGTGAATGCTGCTTGGCATCTGGCTCTGGGGGGCTCAGGGGAGGATTTTGAGAAGTTTGGAGCCTGGAGCTGGAGTCTCCCTTTGCCAGTGAGGAACCTCCTGGAGCTGTGAGAATGAAGGAGAGGGCAGGAGGGGGAAGAGGGGTGGGGTGCGGGGTGGGGGACAGGATCCAGATCAGCAGAGAAGCTCTCTCTGACCACCCAGACTTCAGAGTTCTTTCCCCTGAGATTCAGCGTGTGTCTATTCTGTGGGCCATGGGGATAGCGTTGGCAGAGGGTGGGGGGTGCCAGGAGGGTACTTGGGCAAAGGGGTAGAGGGAAAGCAGGAGCAGGTGACAGAATTGGGAGAGCTTGTCACCTATGTCTCTTATCAGCAAGTCCCTTTGAGTAGGAGGACCACCACCTTCTGCCTCTTTCCTCGTACCTCTTGCCCAACTGCCATTTATATTTATCAGAATATGAGGCTGAGTGAGAAAAATGAGGTCTGCTAAGGTGATGGGGGCCTCCCCACAATCAGAGTTGAGAGGATAATCTAGGTGTCAGTCCCTAGCTCTCCCCCAACCCCTCCCTCCCTCCCTGGGTCTTCCTGATCAGGGGCCACTTGGGCCTGGGTCCTGCTCAAGATGGGGCTCGGGAGGGAGCAGGGGAGCCGGCCCCTTCTGGGCCAAGCCATCTCCCCCACCCCTCCAGCTCACTGGCAGGAGCTACTGCTTGGAGCCTGTGGGCTAGAACCCTCCCTCCCTCCTTCCCTCTCAGACTATAATTACTTGTGTATTTCCTGTCCCCTTCCCAGCTTGTAGAGGCAAGGTGGGGAGTGGGGGAAAGGGCAGGTGCCGGGACAATGAGGTCACTGGAGGATCCCCTGGGACCCAAAGACTTGGCGGGGGAGTGGAAGAGGCCGCCAGGCTGTCTCCTGACTCCTCCGGCCCCCAGAATTGAAGAGCTGGGGTGTGTGGGGAGGCCAGAAGAGTGGCATAAGGGTTGCTGGAGTGGAAATGGGCTGAAAGTCACTGAAACACAGCCCCCCCTGCCCCCCCACCCCGCCCAGCCAGTTGTGTGTAGGGGTAGGTGGGAATGGGTAATTAAAGGGAACTTAGATTTTTAGGGCTAGGGGCAAGGGCCACACCCTCTCCTGATGACCACCTCTGGGGAGTCGCGGGGGGGGGGGTTGGTTTCAGCCCACTGCAGCTGGGTTTAAGAGGCTCTGGGTACCCGGGAAGTTGCACCGCTCACCTGAGGCAACGAGGGGCTGGCAGGGAGTGTATACACATGGGGTAAAGGGTGGATGTTGTAGAGGGGTGGAGGCTAGGAGGACAATGTGGACAGTTATTTAGGCCACGACAGCCTCTTAGAAAACCAGGGGGAACCCATCAATCTCCTGAGGCCTCAAGAGGGCCCTTCTGTTGCGACTAGATCAGGACAAGAGAAAATGAAAGCAAGTTCCAGCAGGACGGCCCGAGGTTAGATAGAGAAAAGATTTACCAACTATGGCAAAAGTGACCCTGGAATGGGATGGAAGAACAGCTCCTTTGGAAAATGCGAGAGAGAGAGGAGATCTTGTCTGATGTCTGGAAGCCAGAGAAGAATCAATTTATCCAGGGACAAGGGCAAGATCAGGATACCTCTGGTGGTTCTTACAAGCTCAGAGAAGCTTCCCTTTGAGAGATTGTTTTGGGGGAGGTGGCTCTATTCTCTAACTCAGAAAACGTGCTTTCATCCAACCTGTCCAAACAATGGTAGTAGCTGATAGTTGTCTAAAACTTAGGTCCCAGGCACTATTATTTTTAAGATTTTATTTATTTATTTGAGAGAGAGCATAAGCCAGGGTGAGAGGCAGAGGGAGAAGCAGGCTCCCCGCTGAGCAGGGAGCCCGATGCGGGGCTCGATCCCAGGACTCTGGGATCATGACCTGAGCCGAAGGCAGACGCTTAACCGACTGAGTCACCCAGGCACCCCAGTCCCAGGCACTATTATAAGAGCTTTACTTTTAACATATCAAATCATCTGACAATAGCCCTGTGAGATAGATACTAATGTCATCATCTCATTTTATAGATGAGAAAACAGAGGTACGGGGTGGCTAAGTGACAGGTCCAGGGTTACACACCTGCTAAGAGACAAAGTGAGGCTTCTGTCCCAGGTGATCTGGCTGTGTAGAGGCCGAGCTCATGGTGTACTTTCTTTTGCTGCAGATGGTAACACTGACCGCCACCCCCCCCCCCCCGCCAAAGCATCACCCCTCCCCTTGCGTCCTCTCCCTGTCCCAACACACACAGCCCTGGCCTGAGACCCTAGCCATGGCCTAAGGGAACTGGTCTGACAGGTCCCCACGAGGCTGTCTGGCTCAGTGCCGGCCCCTCCAGTGTGGCTCTGACACCGAGTGACAGGGAAGGAGCGTGGGGCAGGCTTATGGCACTGGTGCCAGGGAAGCTAGCTGCCACCTCCTCTTCTACCCTGAGTCCTTCCTGTCCGGGCAGGAGGGCACGCAGTGGGCAAGGGCCTTCACCCCCCCATACCAGCCACTTCTTTCCAACTGAGAACCCCTATGGTGACACTCAGGGTTATCAGATGAGGGACAGGTTTAGTGAAGGTACAACATTTTTTGCATTATGTCCAGGTAATAGGCACCCATCATAAAATAATGAAGTTTAATCAAAGTTACTTAACATTTACTGAGTGGTTACCACAAGCCAAGCATCGCTTCGAGTGCTTTATGTTATTAACTCATTTGACCCTCATAATTACCTTATAAGATAGGTACTATTATCATGAACCCCATTTTACAAATGAGGAAACTGAAGCACATGGAGGTTAATAAGCAGCCAAGGTCACCCAACCGGCTGGTAATGGGGAACTGAGATTTGACCTGCGCATCTGGATCGGGAGCCCCCAGCCTTGACCAGATCTCCTGACTAGCACCCTCGCCCCCATCCTAGGACATTCCCAGTACACATGCACATGGTAGGGACCCAGAGGGACTATGATAACAAACCCGTGCAACTTTGTTTAACGCAATGTTTTCCAAACTTACTTACCCATGGAACATTCCTGAGGGCAAAATTTATCCGTCCAGAGCACAAGGTGGGGGAAACACGAGGCCATGGAGGTGCCTGGGAGGCCCTAGTGCCTCGTGGTTAAGGACCTGTGTTTTGGAATCGGGCAGGCACAGCGTGAATCCCGGTGCCCCTCTTCACCAACTCTCAGGACAGGTCATATAACCTCTGAGCCTCCTTCTCTCCAGCTGCGAGGTAGGAGACAAACACCTCCTTCCAGGGCCAGCGCTGGTTATTCAGTAGGCTCTAGAATTTCTGAGTAGTTGTGTGACTCTGGGTCAGTTACTTCATCTCTCTGGGCTCCCGTTTTCCTTGGCAGATGGAGAGGGATGCCTTCAGGAACCTTCCTCAGCTCTGATGGGCCAGAGCCCCCTTCCCCTGACCCTCGTGCTTATTCCCTGGGGCAGGGCAGGAAATGGTTTCACCAAGGCCTGGGGATCTAGCATCTGGGCTGTGCCCAGCCTGGCCACAGAAGCAGGCACCAACCCTCCTGATGTGCCCTCCAGGGTCAGAATAATACCAGGAAGGGAGCATAGGCTGGAGCCTGGGTCGTGGGCACCAGGGAGAATTGGGGCAGGGATGGGGCCACCTGGGCGTTTTGACATGAACAACAGCAAGTCGTTAGCACTCGGCACTGTTTGTTCCGACACAGGGGGCTGGCTGGGTAGCATTCCTGCCCTTCCTCCTTCCCCGGCTCCTCCTCCTCCTCCTCCTCCTCATTTCCTGTTGCTAAGTCTCTAGGGCTCTGTGTCTGGCACCAGGCTGGGCCCCATGACCCGGGCAGGGATACCCTAGGGACACCTAGCGACTTCCGCCCAGCCCCGGGCCAGGCGCCTGTGTGTGCCCGACCTCAGGCCTCTGCCTGGCACACAGGGGGAAGATGCCAGGACCAGGGGAGGGGGTTCTGGCCCCGGGCCTGCTTGCACCCCAGCTCCCCAGCCAGGTCCTTTTCAGGGCCCTGAGTGCAGCTGGGAAAGCAGGAGAGAGAGCTAGTGAGAGGGGGGCAGGAACCAGGCAGGTGCGGTGGGTGGGGTGAGACCAAGAATGTGAGCACTTCTGGAGTTTATGCACAGCTGTCTGGTTATCCCAAGTACTTGTGACTGAGTTACACGAGCTCTTCACCCCAAGACTTCTGTTTCCTAAGTCAGAGAAGACAGACAATCCCTGCTCCGCCTACTTTCCATCTGGTCCTCTTCTGTCTAGGATCAGAGGAAATCATGGAGCGAGACATGCTTTGTAAACCGTAAAGTACTCTGCCTTTGGGAGGGCTCATGGAGGGTCGGGCATGCTGTCCAGAGATGTCCACAAATTCCAGGTGGCAGAGAAAGAAGGGTCGTAAGGGGCTGTTTTGGCCAACATCCCGGGACATACAGGCCCTGGGGTCCTGGATGGCTCAGTTGATACCAAGGGCCTGGCAGCCTTGTTAACCAGGGTTTCTACATAAATCCTGTCTTCCAGAGCCAGTCCTGGGTGCTGTCAAGACTTACTCACTCTTGCAGGGTTATGGGCTAGCAGCAGCATCTCAGAGAGGACAGGGGCTTTCCAGCAGGCAGCCCGCCCTCTGCTTCACTGATGAGTAATAATAGCTGACATGTACATACAGCTCTATGCTAAGCTGTGCCTTAAACATTCAATACACATTAACTCACAGAACCCTTCCCGAAGCCTCTGTATTGGTATTATGAGTGTTTTATAGATTTTACAGACAAGGAAACTGAGACAGGGAGAAATTAAACCATATATTTAGGGTCACACTGCTAGTAAATGAAGGAATAGGGATTTGAATCCAGGAGTCCCCAGGTCTTGTGGCTGGGGATGAACCCCGGCTCGGGATTAGGCTTTGTGACCCCAGGCTGGGAGCAAAGATGCTCATTTCCTGGCACGACATGGGCCTTTCTTACCTCCCATCCTCATGCTCTTTCAGCTCTCTTCCCTACACAGGTGTGGTTTACCTGGGGGCCTGGGCACACGTGGGCCCTGAGTAAGCAGAATGGGGATCTCATCTGTTGGGGTGCAGTGCTCGTGTCTAGAAGGAAGACAAGGGTCTGGTGATAGGGTGGGAAGAGGTGGATGCCTGGCGCACAGGGGTGCTCGGGGAGCATTAGTTTATTTGTTGACCGAGTAGCTAAGTGTATGTGTTTGGAGCTGGGGACTGGGCAAGAGGTGAGGGAAAGGGGAGGGCTGAGGTCCAAGAGCTGGCACTAACGTGCAGACGCTCCCCCTTGCCCTTAGACGCCACTCACTGACAGTGAGGAGTCCCTGGATTTCAGCGTGAGCCTGGAGCAGGTACCAGCCGGGAGGGGTGGAGCTGGGAGGGGACAGCAAGCCAGGGGTTCGGGGCCTGAGCCCGCTGGGACGCTCCCTGTCCTAGGCCTCCACGGAGCGGGTGCTCAGGGCTGGGAAGCAGCTGCATCGGCAACTCCTGGCCACCTGCCCGACCCTCATCCGAGACCGGAAGTACCACCTTCGGCTCTATCGGTGAGTGGAGGCCTGGGCTGCGTCCTTGCCCACCCCCATCTTCTCTCCCTTTTGCTCTCCTTCAGGCCTCTGGGCCTCGCCCTGCTGCTAGCCTAGAAAGGCACCGTTCTGACCCAAAGTTCCCCCTTCTGCCCTCCACCCTCCTGCCTTTTAATTCTCCCTCTTCTTCCCTGTCCCCTTACCCCCCGTAGGCAATGCTGCTCCGGCCGGGAGCTGGTGGATGGCATCTTGGCCCTGGGCCTTGGGGTCCATTCCCGGAGCCAAGCCGTGGGAATCTGCCAGGTGCTGCTGGATGAAGGTGCCCTTTGCCATGGTGAGCCCAAGCCCAGGGTGGGGCCCCCGGGCCTGGCAGTCCTGGGGAGCAGGCATCTGGGGGCGAGGCGTCGGTGGGCATTACGGTGGGCATACTGGTACCCACACGGCCTCGGTTTGTCGCCTCCCTCACACCCGGGCCTCTGCCCTGCAGTGAAACACGACTGGACCTTCCAGGACCGAGACACCCAATTCTACCGTTTCCCTGGCCCGGAGCCAGAGACCGTGGGCATCCATGAGCTGGAGGAGGAGCTGGTCGAGGCTGTGGCCCTGCTCTCCCAGCGGGGGCCTGATGCCCTGCTCACCGTGGCACTCCGAAAGCCGTGAGTCGGGAGCCCTGCAGCCCACAATCCCAGGCCTCGCACGGCTCTCAGACTCTGTAGTCTCTCAGTTTCATCTCTGAGATGTTCCCTTTCTTCTCGCTGTGTGATCTGGAGCCCCCTTCCCCACCTCTGAACCTGTTTCTTCCTTTGTAACTGTGGGTGGAAGGCACGGGGCTTACGAAGACCCTGCGCACTCAGGTGCAGCGGTGGCTGGGAGGGGGCAGGCGGGCGGGTCTGGGTTCAGGTTCCAGTTCCATGGGTGACTCCCTGGGTGGCCTTGGGCCTCTCCATGCCAGCTTCCTCTTCTGTCAAAGGAGGAGAGTCCTGCCCACATCATGGGGTGGTCACGAGGGCAGGTTGAAATAACATGTGCGAAGCCCTGGGCCTCAGGCCGGCGCGCGGTGTGCACGCGGTAGTGGCTGGCCCATTACCGGTCACCATCACTGCCGAGGCCGGCTGGCCCCAGGCCCCAGCGTGGTGGGCGGCGTGGCTCCCGTGCCCTCAGGCCCAAAGTGCACTGTTTGCCTCCCGGCCGCCCTGTGCCCGCAGCCCGGGTCAGCGCACAGATGAGGAGCTGGACCTCATCTTTGAGGAGTTGCTACACATCAAGGCTGTGGCCCACCTCTCCAACTCGGTCAGTCCGCCCGCCTCCACCCCTTCCCCAGGACCTCCTCTCCCTGTGGACCCCTGAGGCCCCAACTGCTGGGCCAGAAGATGCTTCCCCCCTCTTCGGCCTCTGGCTTGGAAATGTCCATCTCTGGTTCCCAGCATCCTTGTCCAAAAATCCTTCTCCCTCCCCCCCACCCCCGCCCCAGCACATTTCCTCCCCGGGCGTTGTCTCCTGCTGAATCCCAGGCATCTGAGCTAGCCACATCACTGCGTACAAACCGCACCCCCCCCCCGGGCGTTTGTGTCCTTGGACCTAACCTCCCCGCTAGCCTGGCCCCTCTTACCCCGGACTCGCCCCACTGACCCTCTGTTCCCCGCCTCACAGGTGAAGCGGGAATTAGCGGCTGTTCTGCTCTTTGAACCACACAGCAAAGCAGGGACCGTGTGTAAGTCAGACGGTGGGGGGTGGGGTGGGGCAGGACGCCGGGCGCCAGGGGTCTGGACGCAGCAGAGGCCACGGAGAAGTGCAGGTGACCCCAGGTGTCTGATCGGCGCTTCTCTCAGTGTTCAGCCAGGGAGACAAGGGCACCTCATGGTACATCATCTGGAAGGGGTCTGTCAACGTGGTGACCCATGGCAAGGTGAGTTCTCCCTCTCTGCCCGGCCCTCTCGGTGGTACCCGCTTCCCTGGTCCAAGCCCTCGTGGGCAGGACCTCGATGGACCCAAGATTGCCAATCCCCCAGGTCTCCTCCTGCCCAGGGGCTCTCCCGCCATGGATCTGCTCTGACGAGGGTTGGGGGGCCTGGCTGGGCTATGACTGAGACCTGGCTGCAGGGGCTGGTGACCACACTGCACGAGGGAGATGACTTTGGACAGTTGGCGCTGGTGAATGACGCACCCCGGGCAGCCACCATCATCCTACGAGAAGACAACTGTCATTTCCTCCGCGTGGACAAGCAGGACTTCAACCGTATCATCAAGGTGCCATTACTGGGGGTGGGGAGGGCAGGGGACATGGCCAGGATCCTTCTCTGGAGAAGTGGCAGGGGGGTAAGCGGCAGGGACCAGAGAGGGTCTATAAGGATCATGGCGAGGTAGGAGCTGGAGAAGCTTGGAGGTGATGGCTGGGGTGTGGGCATGTGGGGAGGTCTCTAGCACACTAAGGAGGTTCAATGAAACTGGAGAACCCCAGCTCAGTGTGGGAGACCATGGGGGTGGGGGGTTACGGAAGGGTCGGGGGGGAGTAGGGTGTGAGGGGAGGCAGAGTAATGGAGAGTGGGAGCCACAGAAGGAGGTGGGGGAGGGATGGGTGGAGGAGGGGGGCTCAGGCTGCATGATGGGCAGGACTGGGAGTAGGGCAGATCCAAGGTCACGGGCATTGAATGGGGTGGGAGAAGGGCTGAATGTCCTTGTGGGTGCCTTGTGGGGCCCAGGGTCTGGCATGGAGGTGGAGGGAGATGCCCTGGGAAGGGGGAAAGGACCCGTGGTGTGTACTGAGCACAGGGTGTGGCTTGTTCTCCAGGATGTGGAAGCAAAGACCATGAGGCTAGAAGAACATGGCAAAGTGGTGTTGGTGCTGGAGAGAGCCTCTCAGGGCGCTGGCCCTTCTCGCCCCCCAACCCCAGGCAGGAACCGGTAACACACCTGCCACGCTCCTTCTGCACACCTTCCCTCTTGCCCACCTTCTCTCCTTCCGTTTCCCGGGCTTTACTCCCTTCCCGCATGTCTTACCCCTGCTCGCTGGCCTCCCGGGATGGGGGGAAGGGGCTTCCGGGGATCAGATGCACCCCCAGAGCGAGCTTCCCTCCACCCCTGAGGTGGGACAGAGCTGGCAGATAGGGAGGGGTGATGTGATTCCTGCTGTCTGTCCAGATGGGGGAAGGGCTATGGATCGGCTGTTTCTGCTAGGTATACAGTGATGTCTGGCACCCCAGAGAAGATTCTAGAACTGCTGTTGGAGGCCATGCGACCTGACTCCAGTGCTCACGACCCAACAGGTAGGGACAAGAGATACCCTGCGTGCTGTGTGACTCATTGGGTGGTCAGCGTAGTCTGGGAGAGGGCCAGGCACCCCGAGTGTGACGTCACTGGGTGCTGGGTTGGGCCAGCAGGAAGTCCTCATTCCTGTGCCCTTGGCTTGGGTGGGGAGTGTCGTCACAGGGCCTGGGCCTTGCTGGGACACTGCCCACCACAGGACTGGCAGAAGGGAACTCCAGCCACGCAGACATCTGTGCTCGGCAGACTTGACCTCTGAGGCTTCCTCCTGTTCCCCTGTCCCTGCCCTACAGAGACCTTCCTCAGTGACTTCCTCCTGACCTACAGTGTCTTCATGCCCAGTGCCCAGCTCTGTGCTGCCCTCCTGCACCAATATCCTTCCAGCCCCAGGGGGACGAGGAGGTTGTATGGAACAGGGAGAAGGGGTCTCTCAGAGCAGGGTTGCGCTGAACCCTCCGAAGTACCAGCCTCGTGCCGAGGCCAGCCTGTCAGCGGGCCCCGGGCAGCCTTGCCCCTCCTTTGCCTGAGGTGTGGTGGGTGGCCCGCTTGGCCGCTGTGGTTCCCTTGACTGGCACCCACCTTCCATGCGGAGCCTTCAGGGGGCAGTGAGCAGGAGCACAGCACCTACATTTGCAACAAGAGGCAGCAGATCCTGCGGCTGGTCAGCCAGTGGGTGGCCCTCTATGGCCCCATGCTCCACACGGACCCCGTGGCCACCAGCTTTCTCCAGGTACCTGGGAGTGAGGCAGGGCTGGCCCGGGCTGCCGGGAGGGGTGCAGCTACCTCTGGGTCAATGAATCTTGGCTCCTCCCAGAAACTCTCAGACCTGGTGAGCAGAGACACCCGGCTTTGCCTCCTGCTGCGGGAGCAGTGGCCGGAGAGGCGGCGGCACCACAGGTGATGCTTGGGCTCCACGTTCACTTGTCACATGCGTGGCGGGCAGTGCATTGGGGACGGAGAATACCGCACCCACGCTGGACACCAACACAAACACGCGCTGGAAATCCGGGCTGCACCGCCTATGGCCGTGCTGCTCTGGGCACGCCCCCCCCCCCCCCGCCCCCCGGGCTCCGGGCTCTCGTCCCCGGCACCGGGAGAGCACCCATCTCACGAGCATGGGGTGTCACGGCGCCTTCTGAGCACAGAGCCATGCCTTGCAGGCGCTGTGAGCTATGCGAGTGTTGGCTGTGGCTGCTCATTTGTCCAGTCCTGTTCTTACCAGTCCCCTTGCTGTTCCCCCTCGCGCCACACTCACGCACTGTCTCGCGCCACGCAGGCATTCACGTGTCCTTCTCCCGAGCGCACCTGCCGTTCCCACTCTCTCCATTCTGCACATACTTACTCCGAGAATCCTCGGTGCCCTGTCCTGCTGGCCCAGCCCGGTGAATTCCCTAGAGCTTCTCTTGGCCTTCCCAGACATTCCCATGGGGCCAGGTGAGGGTCAGGGAGAGCTCACCTGCCCGGCCTGACACCTGGGGCACATTACTTCCTGGAACTCTCTTTCCTTCCCCCCTGCTGGCCTGCGGAAATCCCAGAAGGCAGGGGCTGAGTTTTGAGCCCCTGCTTTGCCCCCTCTAGCTGGTATTTAGCAAGTCTGCAAAGCTCTGAGCCTCTGCTGAGGGTAGATGGAATCCAGAGCCAGGCCCCCCACCCCCCACCCCCTGCCCCGTCCTGCCCGAAGGGGTCCCTGGCTCACCGCATCTCACTGCCCTTCTCGCTTGCTCCCCAGGTTGGAAAATGGCTGTGGGAATGCATCTCCTCAGATGAAGGTGCCCGCGCAGACCAGCTCCTCTCCTCTCTGTCTGGCCCCAGCTTCTTCCCTCTGCCCCTCCTTCAGCCCCCACCCCAGGGGCTCAGCCTGGAAAGGATCCCCATGCACAGACACACCCCTGGGGCTGGGATAGGTGTTCACAGAGCAGGGGCTGGGTGTGGCGTGGGGGCCAGGCCTAGTGGGGAGACACAGAGGTCTAGGGTCACCCCTCCATCCCTACCTCACCCCAAGGGGCTTCTGTTGCATCTGGGAGGTATTCCATGTTCGCAGAGCCAGTTAGCAGTTCCCCGGGGGTTGGGGGGAGGGGATGGTGCCTGAAGGCAGCCTCTGAAGCCCAGGGGTTCCTGGGAGTCAGAGGTGGCTGGTACCATTCCTGGCAGGGGCCCACAGGGAGCAAAGGGGGCTGAGAACGTGTGGCTGGAACCGAGATTTCTTGAGGAATGGTGGGAGAAAGGGCTGGAACGGTAGGATGGGGCTGGTTGTGGGGAGCGCTGCACTGGGAATAAACACCAGGCTCTCTGTGCCCAGTGGCCTGTGTCTCCTCCCCACCCCCTCCCTGCTAGAGACTCTCACAGGCTCCTTCTCTTCTATAGGCAAAGCTTGTTTCCACCTCAGGGCCTGGAACTTTCTTTCTCTGGCTCTTTGCCCACTCAAATCCTTATCTTTCTGATCTCAGCCAAAATGTTGGGTCCTCAGAGAGGCCCCCTTCCCATCTCCCTATCCAGAGCACCCCTCACCGCCCTCGCCTGACAAGGTGTCTTCTATGACCCTCGTCAAAGCCTCAGGCCCTGTGGGGTTGTTCTGTTTATCCTCTGTTAGGGCCTGCCCCACCCCGCTAGAGTACTGGCTTCCAGAGTGAGCGCCTGCACCTGTGGCTCGCGGCGGACGCTCAGGATCTAGTATGGAATCGCCCTCATGTGCCGGGCACTCTGCTAGGTGCTGATGCCGCAGTGGCGGGGGCCAGCCACCCCAGGCCTTGTGGGGCTCACAGACAGACTGCACGGCGTCCTGATGCATAATGGCAAAGGCAGGAGTCTCTGAAAACAGAAGGGAAGGGCTGACTCGGGGTCAGGATCAGGGAGAGTGACCACAAGAGCTGAGAGCTACAGGGTGGGAGGGTCAGGGGGGAAGAGGCCCGCAGTGAGGTTCGACAGGGCAGGGAGTCCACCTGTTCGGGACCCTGCAGAGGGAGTGTGAGAGGGAGCCACCAGAGGGGGCTGGGGAGGCAGGCAGGGCCCACAGCATGTAGAGCCCTGTGTGCCATGTTGAGGGGTTTGGGCTTTGTCCTCTGAACAATGCGATTCCTTGGAGATGTTGGGGCCATGGGTGGACAAGGTTGAATGTGTGTTTTGAGGAGGTCAGCTAAGGACCCCGTGCTTTATCCAGCAGACAATGATGGCCTTGAAGCTGCATTAGGAAGCTTAATCTGGCTCTGGTCAGGCAGACTGGAAGGGGGGAGCTGGAGGCACCCGAGGGCTGACAGTAGAGAATAGTCCGGCCATTGTAGCACATGAGGGGGGGAGACAACTGGGCAAGTGGAACTGGGGGTTGGCTTGGGCTGGGAGGAGGGGCTCAGAGGAACCCCCAGAACAAGGTGATAAGCTTTGCGGAAATGGGGGGGCAGGGGGCGGGGAGAGGCGGGAGCCAAGCCCAGGAGAACAGCTGGGAGGCAGGATGAGGGGTCTGAGGGAGGTGTTGAGTCTGGGGGGATGGAGCCCAGATATGGAAGGATCCCAGAGGTGCTTGGAAGAGAGGGCGATGCTGCAACTTCCGCATGCAGGTGGTATGAGGCTGTGTGGATGTCTGGGGAGAGCTCTGAGACGTGGAGTAGAGAAGGCCTGTGGCTGGGGTCTGAACTCGGAGGATCGGCCCCATTCAGATCTGGGAGTGGGCAGAGGAGTTGTATTATGGAGGCCTTTGCCCGGCATGGCTGCCCCGTCAGCCCTGGAGGGCTATTGTGACTATTTAGATGCTTAGAATAAGCCTGTACTGAGCCTAGCACACAGCAAATGGCCAATAGCAAACGGTAGCCAGAGGAGGAAAAGGAAGACAAAACCAGGGCCAAGGGCTGAGGTGTGTTCATATTAGGACAGCTCTGGGCCTATTTGGCACAGGGGGTGACACGAACTCACAGGGGCACTGGCTTGTCTCACCTCGGGGAGCCTTGGTGCCTGACGCCTTCCCCGGCTCAGGTCCACGCAGCCAAGCAGAGCCCGCTGGTGGTGTGTGCGCCATGTGGGCCCCGCGCTCCCAGGGACAGAGGCCTCTGCGTGGCTCTGTGCACTCTCCCCTGTGCCTCCGGGGCCTTACTTTCTCTCCCTCTCAGGCCAGGAACGTGCCTGTTTGGCTCCCGGGCCAGGACCAGCCCCTCCCCAGCAGCAACTGTGCCATTCGAGTTGGGGACAAAGGTTGGTGGTCCGGGCCAGCCAGGACAGAGGCTGCACCCTGAGGTCATCACCCTTGACCTTAGTATGCTTGGCCGAGGAGGGCGCGCTGGACTCCTTGGGGTCTCTGTTCCAGGCTGCCAGACAGGGTGTGCCCCCCCACCCTACGCCTCCCTCCCTCCCTCCCCAGCTCAGGACCTCCCCCCCACTCTGGGCAGCGGGTCCACCCAGGCTTCCCCTCACCACCCCTCCTGCCTCCTCGGGCCCCTCCCACTGCTGCGCTTGCTGCATGCTCACTTCTGGCTGGGGGGACCAAGAAGCCCCATCCTACAGCTCGGCCTGGTCTTCCTCCGCAGTCCCCTATGACATTTGCCGGCCCGACCACTCGGTGCTGACCCTGAAGCTGCCGGTGACGGCCTCCGTGAGAGAGGTGATGGCGGCCTTGGCCCAGGAGGATGGCTGGACCAAGGGGCAGGTGCTGGTGAAGGTCAACTCTACAGGCCGTGAGTTGTGTCTCTGGGCGGGGGGGGTAGCTCCGAGGGAGGGGGTCCCTCAGTCTGTGCCCAGATCCCAGCCCTCGGATTAAGATCAGCGTTTTGATCGTCTTCATCAGTGTTAATGATGGTTAGCATTTAAGGGCGGTTTATTATGTCTCTCCAAAGTGCTTTGCATGTAGTGCTTGAGAGCATGAACTCTGGAGCCTGCCATCGGCAGTTGAGACCAGCCCTTTAGCTACCGGTCTGTGTGTCCTTGGGCAGGAGACTTGATCTCTCTGTGCTCTTTTCAGCATCTGTTCAGTGGGGCTGGTAAGAGTGCTGACCTCGCAGAGGAACTGTGAGGATTGAATGGGCATATCTATTTTAGGGTTTAGAATGGTGCCTGGCACAGCACTTTGTACATTAGTTTTATTATTATCATCCTCATCTACTCATTGAGTCCTGGTAACCACCTTATGAGATAGGTACTTTCATCCTATTTTCTTTTTTTTTTTTTTTTTAAAGATTTTATTTATTTATTTATTTGAGAGAGAGAGAATGAGAGACAGAGAGCACGAGAGGGAAGAGGGTCAGAAGGAGAAGCAGGCTCCCTGCCGAGCAGGGAGCCCGATGCGGGACTCGATCCCGGGACTCCAGGATCACGACCTGAGCCGAAGGCAGTCGCTTAACCAACTGAGCCACCCAGGCGCCCTACTTTCATCCTATTTTCATTCAAGGAAACTGAAACTCAAGGGGATGAGGCAATTGTCCTGAGTTCATACAGTAAATGAGAGTGTCTGGCTTTTGAATTTAGGTAGTCTTCATTCATTTTGTCAGTTGGCAAACATGTTTGAGAGTCAGCTATGGGCCAGCAATGTGTTAGGAGCTGGAGGCACCATGGCAGGTAAGATAAGAAGCTTGGTGGTTAAGAGCATCCACAGGATCCCCTAACCTGGGTTGGGATCCCAGGACCCACTGCTGCCGAGCTGTGTGATCCTGATCTGAGCAGAGTGCTTAACCTTGCTGAGCCTCCGATTCCTCATCGGTCGCATGAGCACTAACACTGTACCCGTCGCACAGGACTGCTGTGGCCATAAAAGAGATCACATATATAAAACACTTAGCATGGGGCTTGCACAAAGTTAGTGCTCAGAACATGGCAGCATGAGAATTATTTAGACCTGCTTTCAGGGAACTTGGGCCATCAGAAACCACTCTTCATTCTCTGTGGAGGACGCAGCCCGGGGCTGACAGCTGGAGCCTAGGGTAGACAGGAATTAGGGGCACCCAGGGAATAATGACAAGGAGTGGAGGCCAGAAAAGCAAACCGTTCTCCTCCTTCAGGAAGTGGGGAGACGGGTTGCAGTCACGTGGTCCTGTGCTCTGCTCTGGGAAGCACCGCCCTCTGATGGCCACCCAGAAAGTTGCAGCTGCCCCAGGACCAGAGACTCTGCTACCGGACCGGAACTGTTGAGAGTACTGACCTTCCTTCCCATTGTTTAGATCACCTCCCATGTCAGTAACCAATATTTTTACTACAAACCCCCTGTTATGTGTATACTTGCTTGGAAGTCATATACATATACTCCCACACTAACATTATATAATTCTAAAGCTACCCACAAAGTAAACATGCAAAAACAGATGAGAAAAATAAGTAGAAGAAGAGCTGATAGTTTTTGGACATAGGATGGTCTTGCTTTGGAGGCTACTGGTCTAGAGAGTAGGGATTCACACATGACTAAGAACACAGTCTCGGTCGGTAGTTGCTGATGAAAATCAACACTAAGCCCCGTGTGGGGCACTTCCCAGTTTTCAAAGGGCCGTTACATGCATCGCCTACTTATTGCCACTGCTTACATAAATTAACTTGTTAGCCTTGCGAGTAGTCAGGGTTGGTCTTGCTGTCTCCATCTGACAAAGAAGGAAACTCAGGGAGTCTCCGCCGTTGCCCGAGTATTGTCTCTAACGATCCTTTCCCGTCTTCCTCGGCGTGCTAACCTGGGCAGTGTGGATGTGGGGGGCACGGGCGCCTGTGCATTTAGCGCACCTGCCCAGGACTCCAGCCCGGCTCCTGGGAGAAGGGACCTCCCGACTGGGGCCGCGACCCTGCCCTCGGTAGCTCCCTGGCCTCCCTCTCTGCCCACCACTGCCCCCCGCGGCCCCCCCCCCCAGCCTCTGCTCTCTTTGCAGATGCCATTGGCCTGCAGCCAGAGGCCCGCGGTGTGGCCACATCCCTGGGGCTCAACGAGCGGCTCTTTGTTGTCAACCCACAGGAAGTGCATGAACTGGTAGGAACAGGCAGGGGGCCAGGGAGGAGCTGTGTTTTGGGGGTGGCAGAGGTGGGTGCAGGGGAGGGTCACAGAGAGGAGAGAGGAGGGCCTGGCTCTGACTGCTGCTGGGTCTTAAGGGTGAAGTGGAAGGAGTGGGCCTCAACTGATGGAAGGTACCAGATGCTGGGGAAGGGAGAGAGCTGGTTGAGAGCTCTCAAGGAGAAAGAAGACCTCCCCTCATTGGGGGTTCCCCAGGAGACAGGAGCCCTACAAGGAGGGGGTCTCAGCACTGGGGAGCTGGCAGGAGGATAGACAACTCCTTGGAAAGCCTTATCCTTCAGAGGCCTACTCCTGGTAGCACCCTTATCCTCCCCAACATGCCTTGGACCATGGGCATGGAGTCTCTGCCCCAAACTCTCTCCTCCTACCCCGCACCTGCCCCCTGGATTCCTCAGGTACCCCTCCTGAGCTCTCTTGCACCTACAGACCCCACACCCCGAGCAGCTGGGGCCCACTGTGGGCTCTGCTGAGGGGCTGGACCTGGTGAGTGCCAAGGACCTGGCGGGCCAGCTGACAGACCACGACTGGAGCCTCTTCAACAGTATCCACCAGGTGCAGGGAGCAGAGCTGAGGGGAGGAGCGCTGATGGCAGGGGCAGCCCGCCTGGTGTGGGCTCATCTCTCCTGCTGTCCCCTCCCCAGGTGGAGCTGATCCACTACGTGCTGGGCCCCCAGCATCTGCGGGACGTCACCACCGCCAACCTGGAGCGTTTCATGCGCCGCTTCAATGAGCTCCAGTACTGGGTGGCCACAGAGCTGTGTCTCTGCCCCGTGCCGGGCCTGCGGGCCCAGCTGCTCAGGAAGTTCATCAAGCTGGCTGCCCAGTGAGTGCCTACGGGCTGGGTGGGTGTGTGGCAGAGTCCCGAGGCCGCCTTATCTCATGTCCCCATCCCTGTTCAGTATGTTGCCAAATCTGCCTTCCCCTTGCTTCCCTGGGTCTCCTAGAGTCTCTGCCTCCCCACCCCATCTCGCCCAGCCCCCACAGAGGCAGCGCTGGCTGGACCTGATCCTGGGCCCCAGGCCGGCTGTTGTCTGGGTAGGAACTCTGAGGGTGTGGCTGTTTCCCCTGAGATCCTCTGGGTCTTCCACTCATAGCCTCAAGGAGCAAAAAAATCTCAATTCCTTCTTTGCCATCATGTTTGGCCTCAGCAACTCGGCCATCAGCCGCCTGGCCCACACGTGGGAGGTAGGTGTGATCTGGATGGCCCGTGCCCATGCTGGGAGTGCTGGTTGGGGATGGGGCTCCCATCCCAGAGCAGTGAGAGCTCCATCTGCCTCTGCTTCACAGCGGCTGCCCCACAAAGTCCGGAAGCTGTACTCGGCCCTTGAGAGGTTGCTGGTGAGTGCTGGGCCTTGGCTCCTCCTTCCAGAAACCCTGATTCTGGGCTTCCCGGCAGCCTCTCTACCTGTCTCTGGCCACTTGCAGGGTTTCTAGCGCTGGGCCAGAGTGGGATTCCCTCTGGGTTGTACGTTTGGGGAGCTGGTGAGGCGTGGAGTGTTAGCGGTATGAGGGGGGTGCCCAGCGTGTTATATCCTGTATGGTGGGGGTGGGGGTGGGGGAGCCTTGGCTGTGGCTGTGACGTCCTGTGTGAAGACCAGGACAGGGCACGTGTGGTGTCTGGCATTGGGCTCTGAAGCACCAGGGGAACATCCGGGGAACATGGGTCTCCAGCTGACCTGCCTCAGGCCCAGGGAGCAAGTCCTGGCGCCAGGCCCACAGTGTGCCAGGGCCTGTCAGTGGCCCCTCAGGAGATGCTGGAGGACGCTAGAGGAGGCCATAGATGAGGGAAAAGCTGAGGAGCTGGCTTCCCCTCCCACCCCCTGCCAGGAATTGTTGGGGGGGTGGTTAAGAGGTTTTGAGAGTGTTCAGGAGAGAACTCACACAAAGGTGTTTTTATCAGCCTGGCTCTGAGCTCTTGAGAAAAAAATCTACCTTGTGGGCTCAAGAGGTTCAAAGGAATTTACCTACTAGAAAGGGAAAAACAGACAGAAACAAGAACAGGGACAGAGACAGAAGGGGGGGAGTGGTTTCCATGAAACCTCAGGGCCCCTGAAGTGTGCTTGGGGGGTTAACCAGAGGCCAGGAAGCCGTATGCGCAGATGGTCGGTCTGGCCGTGCTTCAGGTCCCCTCCCGCCTGCTGCGGAGCCCGCCTCAGGGAGACCTGGGGCCCAGAGGAAGCTGAGCTCCGAGCAGATGGTGTTTGGTTGTGTCGTGGTGCGTGGTGGGTCATGTCCCTCCCTCACTGAGGCTTCTGCCCTCTCAGGACCCCTCATGGAACCACCGAGTCTATCGACTGCTCCTCACCAAGCTCTCCCCCCCCATCATCCCCTTCATGCCTCTTCTTCTCAAAGGTAATTGGACCAGTGCTTACCTTCCTGCCTCCACCCATCCGTTCCTGCGTCTGTCCGTATGTCCATCTGACCCTTGGGGTGCCCATGCCTTGGGGGACACAAAGACGAATTGTGAGTTCACAGGCTAGAAGCAGTGTTGACACAAGTGCTGGTGACATCAGATGGCCTCTGATATGAGGCCTAAGAGATAGAAGGAAATTGCTCCGGGAGGTCAGAGGGGAGCCAGAGGAAGAGGGTAGTGTGGGGCTGGGACAGGCCCAAGGCTCCCATTATTGGCCCTTCGCCTTTCCTGGGCTGCAGGAAGGGCAGGAGTTTGGGGACCTTTAAGCAAAACCCATCTCTCTGCAGACATGACCTTCATCCATGAAGGAAACCACACACTGGTAGAGAATCTCATCAACTTTGAGAAGATGGTGAGTTCAAGGAGAGTGGGCATCTGCCCCTAGAGTGAGTTAGAGATATGACTGTGTCCTTGCAAGCGAGTGGGGGGCGGGAGATGACCGAAAGTTGTTATTAATAATACAAATATGAATACTTCTTTTAAAGTAGTCACTCCCTTGCGTGCTGGGGAAGGCAGCCTTCATTATCTCACCCGGCAGGCTGAGCCCTAAGCCCTCCCTGATCTCTGTTCTTTCTCCCGCCACCTGGTCCCCCCTGGGCGTGTGGGGCAAAGCAGACACGGCCCCGTCTAGTCCCTAGGAGCGCCCCCACTCCAAGGGGGCTTGCTTCCCAGCTGCCCCACGGGCCACGCCAGGGTCCTGCCCCTCAGGCCTGCTCTTCTGTCCTTACTTTGCCCACAGAGAATGCTGGCCAGAGCCGTGCGGATGCTGCACCGCTGCCGAAGCCACAGCAACGGTGAGAGGCCCCCCCACCCCCCAGGAGCCCCCACCCCCCCTCCCCTTCCAGGCTCTGACTCCCGCCTCTCGCCCCGCCCAGTGCCGCTGTCGCCGCTCAGAAGCCGCGTATCCCACCTCCACGAGGACAGCCAGGCCGCGAGGACATCCACGTGTAAGTCGGGCAGGGCTGGGTGCCGACAGCACAGCCACGGCTGGCGTTTACCGCCACCTGCGTACAGGATGCTGTGGCCTCTTCACGACACCTCTCTGAGGAAGCTAGAATGTTCTCCCAGCTTAAAGACACACAAGCAGGCTTGAGCCCTGAAGTAACTGTGGAAGGCTGGGACAGATGACAGAGCTGGGACCCAGGCCCTCTTACTCCAGACCTGATTTTGTTTAATTGGCCTTCAATCGCATGAAGCGGATTAATCGTAGTCCACGGTTCAGCCGACGCTGTCACCATTGGCCCTTTGTTTTACGTATGTACCGATGGTGATAATCTATCGAACACCGCTGGACCCAAGCCAAGTAGGGGCACATTGACAAGAGCCTCCTCTCCCCACGCACTCTTCCCTTCTCCTGGGCCGCTATAATATATTGATGTAGATATATTTATATGGACTCATATACATACACCTACAGCTTTAAAACGCTTCATATGCTTATTATGACAACAAAATTCTTGAGTTGTAGTTGTTTTTGAATTTAGTAAAAAGGGGTATTATGCAGTATGTAATCTCGGGGACCTGTTTTTCAGAGTCTGAGCTCTTCACCACACTTCTCCAGACTGGAGGGCTAGACAGTCTTCTAGCTTGGCTGTGGGAAGTGGCAGGGTAGGGGGTGGAGGGCGGCAAGGCTGATTTGCTCCTTGACAGGGAAGGGATGGGCTCTACAGAGTGGCAGGGCTGCCCCCCTGACCCCTGTCCCGCCCCCCCTCCCCCGCAGGCTCCGAGCAGTCCCTGGGCACCCGCAGTCCGGCCAGCACCTGGGCTTATGTCCAGCAGCTGAAGGTCATCGACAACCAGCGGGAACTCTCCCGCCTCTCCCGGGAGCTGGAGCCTTGAGGCGGCTGGGGCTGGAGCAGGCACTTCCGGGCAGGAAAGCCAGGGCACGCCCGGGCCAAGAGGCCCCCAGGCCGGCCGCAGCTGGGCAGGGCTCTCCGCGGACTGGACTCGCGGCCCTGGAACGGGCAGCGTGGCGGCGGCCGTCCCCTGTGATGACGGGCGCCCGAGGAGGACCTCGAGTGGAATGAGCCGGGGCCCAAGGCCAAGGAATGGGGGACAGAGAGGCCCTGGAGCGGGCGGGAGAGCAGGGCAGGCTCTGGGACTCTGTGTTCAATAGAGAGCTCTCCACACCAGGTTTTTCCCCCAGGTTCTGTGCCTCTGTGGCTTTGTTGTCCGGCCATCTCCAGGCGGTTTCACAGTGGACAGAGGGAGCAGGTCACATCCATGGCCGGGGCAGGGCTGGCGGCCTGGGGCGGGGGGTGGGGGTGGGGGTGGGGAGGAGCAGTGGGGCTTCTCTTCCCCGAGCACGAGCACGGGAACAGGTGATGAACGGTCGGTGTGGCCGCGGCTGTGTGAGGCGGAGGGCTGGTCCCTGAGGAGCCCTTCCGTTAACATCAGTGACCAGGGATGCTGTGTTCTGAGGCCAGCCCTGTTGGGGTGTGTCAGTGAAGGCCGAGACCGTCCCAACCCCAAGAGCTGGGGAGGGGGTGTTGTGTCGAGGGTGGACGCAGGGAGGCTGACAAGCAGTCCCACTGCTGCACGGGGTCTCTGGGTCCCAGGCGGAGCACTAAGACGGCTGCCACTGCCGTCCAGACCTACGCCCCTGGCCTCGGCAGCTGCCGGAGCCTGAAGCCCCTGTCAGTGGCCAGTGGGGGTCACCCTGGGCTGTCAGCTGTGGTCTGAGAGCACTGTTCCAGCCAGCTGCAACTAGCTCCTTCCACCCACCCCCTCCTGGCTGCAGCACGCCTCAGCCTGGTGGGTGGTCCTCTCAGGAACCGGGGCCTCCGAGGACAAGTGGCCAGTAATAGAAAGAACACTGAGGCGGAGGCTTCTGAGGGGAGCCCATCCCTTTCTGAGGACTGGCAGGCTCCCAGGAGATCCACTTTCTTGAGACTGGTGCCAGCCAGCTCTGTTAGCGTTCTGTCCTCCCTCCCCTCCCCTTCAGCACTCCCCTCCCATGCAGGGGGCTCCCTCCTCTCTCGGCTTCCTATGGCCCTGAACCTGGTAGGGGGAGGTACACTGTCTGGCCTGGAGAGGGACCTCTCGGCCTTGGGGATGACCCCAGAGTAGGCGTTGAGTGGCAGGGCCCATACCTGGAGGCCGAGGAGGCAGCTGGTATGGCCCCGTACTGGCTCAAGTCCACCTCCCCTCACCCCTGCCCTGCCAGACCTCTTATCCCTGTGGTCAGGGACACACATACAAACTGCTTCTGGAGAGGGTTAGAGCCTTTTGCAGGAAGCAGCACAGCTGGGATTATACCTCAGGTTTCTGGGAGAATCCCAGCAAGTTAAGGAACAGTTCCCTGCCTCCATTTCTCCATCTGTAAAATGGGTATGATGATCTCAGTTCAGCCCTTAGTGACAAACAAGTCAAACTGTAGTTCTGCCTCCAGAGCCACAGAGACAGCCTTGGCAGTCCGCCGTCCTCGGCCTGACGCCATGGGTGGGCAGCAACGCCTTGAGTGAAGTTGGGCAGAGCCCACTCCTCCAGGGAGAGCCTGGGTAGAGCAGATGACAGGGTAACCAAGCCGGTTCCTTTGCCTGTGGGTGGAGATGCAGGACCACGGGGCACAGAAGCTTCCATAGCTGAGCAATCATGACATGAGGCCCAAGTCTTGGTGAGTCAGGACTCCCAGGGGCTCTCTTCCATCCTAAACCCATTGTCTGATGGGGTTTTGGCCAAGGCCAGACCAGCCTGCCGGCCACAGCCCTTCACCATCCTTTCAGACTCCAGAGTGAGATAAGCCTTCCAACAACAGAATGGAAGCCAAGCGTGGTCAGGGCCAGTGTCCTCCATCAGCATTTTCATTTTTCTTCTCTGTGGTCACACCTATGTCCTGAAGGAACTTTGGCAGCATACAAATCTCCCTTCTGCCCTGGACTGCCCTGCAAGTTCCCAGCTCCCTTAATCTCTGGGGTACACCTTTTGAGCCTGTTGGGAGAGGCCTGGCCAGGAAAACAGTGCCCAGGATGGGCAGGAGGATGCAGACTGGGTGCTGGAGATGCTGCTGACTGGGCTGGGTCACCACGGAGGAGGGAAAGGCTCTAGGTCATGGTGGCTTCTTGCTCTGAGGGCCACATGATCTTTTGTCTCCCTGACTGCCGAGGCACGGGGTAGGTGGGAGGCATCTTCCCGTGTCATGTCCTAGCAACCCGGGCTGCGTGTAGGGGACTCCCAGTTAGTGTCCCAGCTTCAGGACAGCCATGATGGGGGAAAGAACTCATGGGACTGCTGAGAGAAGGAAGTATAAGAGGCCTTAAAAAAATCTCTTCCCTAAAAGGAGGTAAAGCAGGGAAGAAAGTGTGTGTGTGTGTGTGTGTGTGCGTGTGTGCACCTGTGCCCCATGAGGGAGAACAGAATGGAGCAGATAATTCCTCCTCTCAGATGCACACATATACCCACTACTCCCTTACCCCTTCTCCTTGGCTTCCCCGGGAAGTCCAGGACGCTAATTGTGGGGTACACACCGGGGAGGGTCACGCCTCTCCAGCAGGCTGAGCAGGATCCGGTGAAAGGGTAGGGCAGTCTGGGAGCCTGACTGTCTGACCCCTGGCTGCCCCAGCTGTTCTCCCTGGGAGCCAGGCCCCTCTCTCTCCATGAGCCCTGGGCCTCTGGCTGCTAAGCTTCCCAAGCTGCAAAGATTAATCTTTTTAATATTGCTGTTATTCATAGTATTTATCATGCTGATAGACTGAGATGTGACTAGTTTTCATCTTTTCCAGTATTCTTTAACCTCTATTATTTTTATACTGAGAGTAGGGCACATCCTTTTACCCCCCCACCCCCATTTTACAGTCAGACTGAGGCACAAAATGATTTGCCTGAGGTCACATAGCTGGCTAATAAGCAGGTGGACTGGTGAGGAGCCTGGGTGTGTATCCGCTGGACCCGAGCCATGGAACTTTGCTCACCCCTGCCCTTTCCTTGTGCCCCTGGAGCTCCAGATGCAATCTCCCTGAACCCCAGCATTTTCTTCTCTTAGAGGAATAGGCCCAGGCATGTACATCCCTCCCTCCCTCACTTCATTCTTGAAATCTTATGTAGTAGTAGGGGCTCTGTGAATGAGACAGGTGGTCCTGCCGAGAGTGGTCCTGCAGAGCGCCCCGCCCCGCAGACAGACCAGGAGCAAGGCTGTTAGACGGAGAGGGTGCCGCAGAGCGCAAGTCCAGGGAGGAGTGGATGCCCAGGGCCGCGGGGTCTCACTGCTCACCCCCAAGCATTTAGGCATCGCTCTGCCTCCTGGCGTTGGGGCTGCTCTCCACTTAGCACGGGTACAAGCCCCCGAGGATCCTGAGGATCAGACAGCTAGCATGGCTGGTGGCTGGTGCCTGGTGGCTGGGGCAGACTCTGACCCGGCAGTTGGCTCCTCCTTCCTTTCCATGGACTGATAGGCCAGGATGTAAACGCATTTCCAAAATGTATCCTTGTACCCTGCCACATACAGGAGTGCTAGGCTTCTCACACAGCTGCCGGGGCCCTGGGCCTTACCCAAGGCCCCAGAGCCTCCAGTTGCCCTGCTCCGATGCCCCAGCCAATCCAGGCACCCCTGTCTGAGATTCTGGACTCTCCAAGCCCCAAGCCCCGCCCTCCTGCAGCCGGCTGGGCAGGGCACCTGAGGACGAAGGGGCTTACAGGCTCCGTGATGAGTGACTATTGTACCTCCCAGTGATGATGAAAGCAGATCCTCTGAGAAGATGAGTCTGACTCAGCTGTGCTTTGAGAGCATCTTCTTGGTCATGCCTGGGGCCTTCCTGGAGCAGGGGGCCTTGCTGGGGCCAGCAGGGCTGCTGCTGGTGGTAGGTGGAATGCCGGGAAGGAGCATGGGCCCAGGGACTCCCAGAGGAAGAGGAAGGCTGGGCTCAGAGCCCAGATCCATTTTTTACGGGAAAGTGTGGGATTCAAGTTCTCGAATCTGTTTAGACTTTGACCCACGTGGACCCTGGGTGAAGGAGCCCTACCCTTAGGACCTCGTCTGACTCTGCCCCACATGTTCTTGGCCCTTGGGGAGAACTCAGGGTCTCAGGTTTCTTACTGGGGTGTGAGTTGTGGGCAGCCAGAGCCGTCTCTGGGTTGCTGAGCGGAGGAGAACGCAGGCTTTCCTGGCACTGCGAGGACTGTAGCCAGCAGAGGGGTGGAGAGTCATGAGGTGGGGTCATGAGGGCAAGGCATTTTCAGCTCAACCTGCCTCCCAGAAAAGCGCCTTGTCACCCAGAGCTGGAGGCGCGCAGGTGTGCGTCAGGGGGGCCTCTGCGAGGGGCAGTGTGGGGAGCCAGAGGAGCCTGGGCCTCAGCAGCCACGTGGCCTCAGCCTGGGGCAGGTGTCTTCCTCTCTCTCGGTTTCCTTATTTATAAACAGGGATTTTGACTAGAAGGGTTTGGGATGTTTTCCCACTCTCAGTGTCTTGGTGTAGGCCTCTCAAGTCAACCAAAGAGATGAGGGGGCACCGACCTCTCTTGGTCATAAAGCTGCAGACTCCCTGAGCATTTTCCCAGGGGTGGCCTCTGGCCAGGACCACCCGAGGGAGGGATGTCAGCTGCAAGCCATTTTATTAGAAGGATTTTCAGAGAGTCCCCTACCCCTAAATATTACCGCCTGCAGCCTCCCTGAATTCTAGTTGTCTGTACAAGGCCCCTGTTGTGTAGATACGTAAGTTGGAAGATTCTAATGGTCTAATGGTCAGGATCCTCATCCCAATGGCCAGAAATAGGAGAGGAAGAGCCTGAGGCAATGCACTAGGGGAGTTTTGTTCCCCATTGAAGCTCCTAGCTCTCCCCAGATCAAGCTTAGTCCTCTAGGCTGTAGCCCCGCCCCCAGAAAATAAGTGGTCCCCTTTGGCAACCAAACCATGTGAGCTAGACAGTGTGACCTACTGAGAGTCATCCCCCCAAACTGGGAAATACTCAAAAGTGAAATGCTTGAACATACTCAAAAGCACATCATAGTCTTAAAATAAAATTTGGTTTTGGAATTATAAAAAGGAATCACATTATGAAGAGTTTAGAGAAACTGCCACTTTCTCATGCTTCATGTCTGTCTTAAATGTCATTTTTTCACAGAGGTTTCCCTAACCATCTTATCCAAATTAGGTCTTTTGTGGCTCTGCTTCTTTTTTAATTGAAGTATAATTAATGTACAGTGTTATTATTAGTTTCAAGTGTACGGTTATATTAGTTTCAATGATTCAGCAATCCTATACATTACTCAGTGCTCATCACAGTAAGTGTACTCTTTAATCCCCATCCCCCATCCCCCCCTTTCCCCCACCCACCTCCCCTCTGGTAACCATCAGTTTGTTCTCTGTATTTAAGAGTCTGTTTTTTTGTTTGTCTCTTTTTTCCTTGTTCATTTGTTTTGTTTCTTAAATTCCACACATGAGTGAAATCATATGGTATTTGTCTTTCTCTGTCTGACTTATTTCACTTAGCATTATACCCTCTAGATCCGTCCATGTTGTTGCAAATGGCAAGATTGCATTCCTTTTTTTGTGGCTGAGTAACAGCCTGATATATATATATATATAACTTGAAACATATATATATAACTATGCATATATAGTGCTGCTTCTTTCTTTATCCATTCATCTATCGACGGACACTTGCTTCCATATGTCGACTATTATAAATAATGCTGCAATAAGCACAGGGGTAAATATATCTTTTTGAGTTAGTTTTTGTTTTCTTTGGGTAAGAACCCAGTAGTGGAGTTACTAGAGCATGTGGTAATTCTATTTTAAAAATTATGAAGACCCTCCATGCTGTTTTCCATAGTGGCTGCACCAGACTGCATTCCTACCAACAGTGTATTAAGGTTCCTTTTTCTCCACAATCTTCACCAACACTTGTTATTTCTTGTCATTTTGAGTCTAGCCATTCTGACAGGTGTGAGGTGATATCTCACTATGGTTTCTTTTTTTTTTTTTTTAAGATTTTATTTATTTATTTGACAGAGAGAGAGACAGCAAGAGAGGGAACACAAGCAGGGGGAGTGGGAGAGGGAGAAGCAGGCTTCCCACTGAGCAGGGAGCCCAATGTGGGGCTCGATTCCAGGACCCTGGGATCATGACCTGAGCCAAAGGCAGATGCTCAACTGACAGCCAAACAGGCGCCCCTCACTGTGGTTTCAATATGCATTTCCCTGATGATGAGTGATGCTGAGCATCTTTTCATGTGTCTGTTGGCCATTCTTATGTCTTCTTTGGAAATATGTCTAGTCAGGCTCTGCCCATTTTCTAATTGGATTATTTGTTTTTATGGTGTCGAGTTGTAGAAGTTCTTTATATAGTTTGGATATTAACCCTTTATCAGACATATCATTTGCAAATATCTTCTCCAATGGTCTCCTTTGCTGCGCAAAACTTTTTATTTTGGTTTGGTCCCAACAGTTTAATTTTGCTTTTGTATCCCTTGCCAAAAGAAAAATATCTGGAAAAATGTTCCTATGGCTGATGTCAAAGAGATTACTGCCTATGTTTTCTTCTAAGAATTTTGTGGTTTCAGGTCTCACATTTAGGTCCTTAATCCATTATGAACTTATTTTTGTGTATAGTGTAAGAAAGTGGTCCAGTTTCATTCTTTTGCATGTAGTTGTCTAGTTTTTCCCAATACCATTTATTGAAGAGACTTTTCCCCATTGTATATTCTTGCCTTTTTTGTCATAGATTAATTGACCACAGATTTCTGGGCTCTCTATTCTGTTCCATTGATCTATGTGTCTGTTTTTGTGCCAGGACCATACTGTTTTGATTACCACAGCTTTGTAGTATATCTTGAAATCTGGGAGTGTGGTACCTCCGGCTTTGGTCTTTCTCAAGATTGCCTTGGCTGGCCCTGTTTTTTTTTTAAACACACACTATTCTGGTCTTGTTATGTGCCAGGCACTGTTCTAAGAGCTTTGTGGGTATTAACTCATTCAATCTGCCCAAGAGCCTTGTCAGGTACTCTTACTTGCTCTATTTTTACAGCTCTGGGGGGAAACTGAGGCACAGAGAGCTCAGGAAACCTGCCCAGGGTTGTATAGCTGGTGAGGGGCCGAATTGGGATTCGAACCCAGGCAGCTTGGCTCTAGAACCAGTAGTCTCAGCACTGGGTTCTGCTCCCCCAAGCACAGCTTTCAATGTGCTCTGCCCATTGTTTCCCTCTGCCTTTGGAGGCTGCGCTCCTCATCCTCGCATCCATTTTGCTTAGCAGTCAGGCAGATGAACAAATGCTGAGAAAGGGGGAAATTGGCCGTGACACAGCTACCTTAGACACTAATTAGGACAGTTTTGAAAGATGGTAGATCTCCACACCCTGGGTAGGAAGCGCTCCTGCCAGTTCCTCTGGCGTCTTTGGGAGGACAGAGCCTGTGCTGACATACCAGGGCCAAGAGGAGGCGAGGTGCCTGGTGCCCGTGCCCGGCTCCTGCTTGGCTGCTCCGCACCCCGCTCCTGACCTTGCCCTTGCTCACTCCCTTGCTGTCTCTCTGAAGCTCCTTATCTCTGGCTGCCTGTCTCATCCGCTTCCCTTTGTTCCCGCTGTGCCTCCAGACCCTCCCCGAAACTACTGGGGCTTGAGGACATGAGACAGAAATTTTACTTTATAAACTCTATTAGGCAGTGTAAACCAAACATTAGCAGAGCTGGCAAAAAAATCTAGGCAGGTGGTTACTTTGGGATCCTAAAAGGCGGGATTAGGTTGAGTTATCTGTTACATTGTGGCTTCAGAAGCTGCTGGAATCCGGGGTCCTGTCTGATCCCTGCGTTGGCTGCCCCTGGCGGTGGTGGTGCAAGGGGGTGCCTTGGGGGGGGGTTAGATGCCCCTACATTTCCGTTAGTTCCAAACAAACCTGCAATGTTGCCACAGACGGTGTGTTCGCTACGAAAGCATAACTACACAATGAATGCCTAGACCCCGTTTCCACCCACTGCCCATAAGCCCCCCTCGGAAGCCTCCAAATCTCAAAGAGGGCCCCGTCTGCTCTTTCTGTTTGGCTCATCATCTTCCCTCGAGCCTTTATAACGAGCGGGGCTGGAAGGCTCAGTTTGCTCATTCATTCATTCTTGGTCCCTTTACATGTTGACGGTTATTTAACACCTTCAATGACAATACAAGACAGTAGAGGGGACCCAGGAAGCAGAGGTGAAGAAACAGTCTGTATGGATGAAAAGTTAAATGGCAGTGCAGGGGTTAACCGACACCACGTTGGCAAACACACACCAGAAGTGCTGTGATATGCCAAAGGCGCCCAGGACAAATATCAAGAACTGAGTCCATAGGCAGGAGCGATTCCTCTGGCTGGAGGGCTGAAGTCAGGCTTCTTGGAAGGGTGGGTTTGCCCTGGGCCTGGAGGTGAGTCAGAGATGGACAGTCCAGGGGAGGGCATTGCAGGCAGAGGACCAGCCTGGGGTTTGGCCAGCAGAACCAGAAGGGCAGCCCAGGATTCTGGTGAGTGGCCTTGGTGGCACGTGTGACTCGTGCATCCACAGGGCGGGGGGTGAGTGCAATGTTGAATATCAGGGCTGCCCACAAACGTAAAAAGAAATGCCTGGAAATCCAACTGTGGAACACAACATACAAACCAATGTGAAAGAAAACCACTGGTGGAGCCATTCTGAAACACGTTCAGCAAGAGGGAACCGCAGACTGAGGTGGGTCACAAGTGACTAGTTGTGGGCGACTGTCCCGGGTCTCTATCCTGGGGCAATTCTGGGCCACGGTGGGACGGAGCCTGGAGGTCTAGCATCTTCAGGGGCCAGGGGTCCCCTTAGGAGGGGACTCTAGGCCTCCCCTGTGCTGAGCCCGTCCAGTTCTGGTCTGGTGCTGAAGTGACTCAGCCTTGGTTTCACAGAGGACAAGGCTAGTGGGTAGGCTGGCCTCGGCATATGTCCCCTGGGCCAGTCTCTCCCAGAGCCTGTGGGTCCTGACAGACCCCTCACCACCCTGGTAGCTCAGAGATATATGGGATCTACTTCAAACAGCCGTCTAATGCTGAGGCTTCTCTGTCCTCTGTCCCACGAGAAACCAATAGGTTCTAAGAACTGTTTTCCAGCCTGGCCTGAATGCTGCCGGTCCAGTAACAGCATAGCACCAGGCTTACTAGGAAATATTTGCTCACAGAATTCCCATTCTCCACACCGCTCATGGCCTGACTGCCTCCTGGATCCTTGCCCGCGTGCCCTCACCCTCCACAGCTGCACCCTGTCCTCACTTCCTGATCAGAGGAGGCATCTCTGTTTGGTGTTCTCGTCATGGGAATGCCATCTGCCATGCACCTGTCACCACCCCCTCCCAGCCCCAAGTCTCCAGGACTCAGCCTCCCGGGACTCCTACCTTGCTGGCTGGCTCCCTGGGAACAGCTTTTAATCAAGGGTGGAAAGTCCATGTGAAAACCTAACTGGGGGAGAACTTGGACAGAGGAGCAGCAGAGTTTTCTGTCCAGACCAGGCCAGCCTGCATTTATCTCTATAAACGCCTAGGTGCATCTAATTTATCTATGAGGCATCTTTGCAGGAGTGTACAGAGGTGTGTTCATACCTTGGCTCGCTGGATTGTTTCCTACTGTCCTATCTACTTTCCTCCACGTCAGCACGTCTTGGGTTATGCAGTCCTGGGCTTTGGGAATCAGATCTGGGAAGTGGGGATGAGCAGCTCTGAGAGGCATGGAGGCAGGACAGCCTCCTAGGATCGTGCCGGGCTGGCAATTTCATATGAGAAGTGGAGCCAGGTGACCGCTGAGGTCCCTTTAATTCCACGGAATCTGAGCGCAGACCACTTTGCCTGGTAACCCAGACGTGATTAAGTGGTTGTTGACGCATTCTGTGGGACAACGTGGCATCAGTGCCCATCAGGACGGCGTCTGGTTGGAAGTCCTGCCGCATAACTTACTGATGTGCCCTGGGTGTGCCTGCCAACCTTTCTGTGCCTCAGTTTCCTCCTCTGTGAATGAGGATAACAATAGTACTATTAAGGGCTGTAGTGGGAGTGAAGGAGAGAATGCGTAGGAGGTTCTTGGCGTGTGACACCCCAGCACATGCTCAGTCAGTGTTGTTGGTTGTCCTTAAAGTTGCCATTGTGGTTCTTGTTGGAGGACCCAGTTGGAAAGACTTGGATCCTCAGATGTGCCCTCTGGCTCTATGGGGTAAGTGTCAACCGTCCCGCAGCTCCCAGCCTTGCTCCTGACCTAAAATTCCCCCGATGGAGGGAGGCGCTCCTGCCCAGAAGCTCCACCCCACAGGCTGCTCAGCAGGACAGTAGGGTCAACCCGGCCAGACGGACTCCACACCTTCGGCCTCAGTGGGGTCCCCCCAGCAGGGCCCTTGGAAGGCACCGTCCACCCCAAATTCTGAGGCATTGTTCTCCTGGCCCAGCCAGTGACCGTCTCCTTTAGCCCCTAAGCTAACCAGAGTCCGAGATCCGGGCATGGGCCGCCAGCCCCCCAGAGGCTGCGGGCTCCCTCTGGCCGTAGTCGCAGCCCGCTCTCCGCTTGGACTTGGCCGCTGGAGCAGGCCAAGCAGCCTTTCTGCTCCTACTCCTTCAACCAGCCTCCCTCCTCCGCGGAAGGGCCAGGCTGACGCTGCGGCTGTGCTTCTGCTGTGAGTCTCTTGCAAGGTGGCTTCCTCGAGGCTGTCCTGGGCACTCCGGAGCCCTACGTGGGGTCTCATCTCTGCACAGCGAGGCAGGGGCATTCTTCCCAACCACCGTGGCGGCTCACCCTGGGCTTGGCGGGAAGCCCCGGAATGAACTTGGCAGGGATTGTCAGGTTCAAGGCCATAATTTTGGAGATGGGGAAACTGAGGTCAGAGAGAGGAAGCATCCCACATTTCAAGCACACCGGCTGAGGAGGACAGGCCCCCCTACTTCACCCCTGGAGAAAAATCACTATAGAGTAGTCTCAACGGTTCATCAATTTTGCCTTTTTATATGGGAGTTTTCTTTTATTGAGAGGGCAGAATCTCCATGCGGCACTCTTTCTGGAAAGGGCAATTTACTTAGCAGATTTTACCTTTAATAGGAGGGGGAACTTGGCAGCCCCACGTTGCTGCACTTCTGCTCTCGGACCTGGGGAGGAAGGAGTGCCAAGAAGCCTCACCTCCCTGGGGAGGGTCCTCGGGAAGACGAGTGTAAGTAGGGGATGAAGGGAGTGGGCTTCTGGGCCCCCAGAAGAGCAAGGGTATGTCCTCTGGCTGTCTCTAAGGCCTCTTGCCCACCGCTGACCTCATAAAGCTAGAACCTGTGAGAACCTGAACTATGAAAAGCTGAGACGCTGACTCAGTAAGTTAGAGACTATTTCCATACTATTTCTGGGGTGCTTTAGCTATGTGTGGTTTGATGCTCATAAGAGCAGCCCTTGTTTCTGACCCACACCTCCTATATCTCTCCTTGCACTGACCCTAACACTTGCTTGAGCACTTCACTGCTGGTCAAATCTGGAATGATCGCTTTACTATGTCCCTCATATTAGCACCAGGAACTCAAAGATGAAGCCAGCCTATAGCTCCTTGGAAGGTCAGAACAGTGGTTTGCTGGTAGGTGGGTGTTTGGAGGGCATCACCCAGAGACAAGCCCATTGGTGCTCCCACTTGGGACAGAGAACCCCCCAAACCAGGCCTATCTTGCTGTGCCTGCTTACATGACCTATTTTCTGGCTACAGCTAGTATTACCTGTTCTAAACATCTGGAATTACCTGCCTGCTTAGTCACCTTCCACCTGGCTTCAAACAGCTGTAGGGCCCCACCCCCTCTCCACATCCTATCCATCTAGGGTCCCTCCCTCCCCTTTTTCTTCCTGGAAGGATCTGGAGGTACCAGATCCACAAGTTCTGATGTCTTTAAAAGGATCAGCCTGGGCAATAAAGCTCATTTGAGAGCTGTGACATTCACCTTGACTCTAGTGAAAGTCCAACAGCCAATCCCCTTTTGGCTTCCAACTGGGCACCATGAGGGCCTGTGTGCCCCTGATAGTGGCCATACTCTGCAGCCTGGCCTGGGCTGGTAAGTCATCATCTGGTGGGGGTGAAAGGGTCCTACGTAAAGAAGCAGAGAGTTAGGGAACTTGGTAGAGGGTGAGCAGAGTGGGACAAGGGAGGGTCAGCTCTGTCCTAAAGCCAAGGAGCACCTTAGACCTATCCCTGTCAGAGTATAGGAGTTGTCTCTGGGGTGGAGGGGACTGCGTGAAGGGGGCTGCAGGGCTGATGGACTAATGTCATGGAAGCCCCTTCCTGAGTCCTTGGAAGACGAGACCCAGACATCCCTTAGTCCAACTTGACTTTTGATTTCACCATGGTTTGTCTGCGGGACTGTTGTATGATATAAAGCCGGGGCTGTGGCCTGCTGGGTTCGAGTGGCCTGGCTGCCCTTGGTCACTCCCTCCACTGCCTGTGGGTGGGTGAGGTTGTTGGGGTGGGACCTTGCTCTGGGTAAAAGCCTCAGGAGATGTGCAGGCTCAGGGGGAAACTGGAAAAGCCCCTGGCCAAGAGGTAGGCTGTGTACTCTCTAAGCTGTACAAGTGGTCAGAGGAATGGGCCTTCGACCCAGTTTTTGAGGAACTAGAGCACAGAGAAGGGTCCTGGCCTACAGTTACTAGGGGTGCAGGGGAGGGGGCCTGCAGAAGGACAGCAGTAGCCATGCAAACTGCTGATGCTGAGGTGTTCATTGGTAGTTGGTTAATGGGTGTGGAGGAACGAGTGCTAAGGAAGGGGGCTGAGCTGAGGGGTGTGGGGAGAATCCTCCTCTGCCCAGAGGAGAAAGAATCAGAGCTTGATACCCACCCCACCCAACCCAGGTTGTTCCCAAATAGGACTGTTGTAAGGACGAATTAAGATAATGTATAAAAAGCACCTTACGTGGTGTGAGATCTCAATGAGCTGGGGTTTTGGTTACGATTATGTTTATACATATTCCTGGGAGAAACTTCCTCATTTCTAGCCAGGTTATGTATACGGAGACCCGGAATGGGATTCCCGAATGGAGGACCTTTGGAGGAAAAGGCTGGGAGGGACCGGGGACCTCTATTCTGGCACCTGCTGCTGAGCAGCTGGGAGTCAACTCTGTCGGGGCCCTGGGGGGTGGACAGCCAATGGGGAGGGCACGAGAACTTCTAGCTTAGTGTGAGCCAGCGGCCGCTGGGTTGGCACATCCCACTCTCAGGAGAGGAGAACGACTTGAGACACTGGGTCTCTGGGCAGCCATGCCCGAGGACAGAGGCAACAGCACCTTCAGAAGTGCATGTGAAGCCCTTGCGCCTGGGGGGGTGATCTAGCCCGGCTGTGGGATGGATGGGGAGTTGCAGGTCCAGTGGGCAATGCCTCCTTCTTTCCTAAGGTGGGTGGGAGGAGGCTCGGCCCTTGTCCATCCTAGTTCCAACATCTCAGAACTTAGATGCAAGACTATGGATCATATGGAGGAGTCATGGCCAGTCTTAGGACCCTGGTTGTTTTGGGTGAACTGGGGCAGGAAGCTGGTCCTGGAAATGAATCTTCTTGGTTGACTAGGTCTCCAGGGAAACAGCATCTGGGGCTCCTGAACAGGCACGGATGTAGGATGATGCCCCGACCCTCAGAGTGGCTGAGTGCTGGTGTAATAGGGACACCCAGGTTTGGGACCAGGCGCTCTTGGCGGGCAGCATAGATAAGGAATGGGCCTTCTGGCATATTGAAGTCTTGGAGAGTGCAGAGAAATTCAGCATCTCATGAGACAGGGGAGGCCCTAAGCTTTTCAAGGGGAATAGAGGGAAACCCTGAGTCTGAGATAGGCAAGGCCAAAATGAAGAAGGCAGAGGCTCAGAGAGATGAGGCAGAGGCCAAGGGGCAGATGGTTGCTGAAGCAGTGACTCAGCACCTGGCCCGTGAGCAAGGCTCACACCAAGCCCTGTGTGGCTCGCAGGCACAGGGTGGGGACACCAGAGTGGGGAGCCGGGGTGACTCGTCTGCTGAGTGTCCCCAGGACAGCACAGCGAGGCGCCTATGAGGAAAAGTCCCTCCTACCTCTCCCCTCCACCCTCAAATCCCAAGGTCTTCTTGAAGCAGACCAAGTTTACAGGGAACCCCTGGAAGGGGGTTCTTACTGGGGACAAAGTTCTTGAACAGAGATGAAAAAGTCCACTCAGCCAGGGCCATGGGGGGTGCTCTCCCGAGCTCCAGAGAGCTGACTATTCACTCGGAGCCCTTCTCAACCGGTGCCAGCTACTGGAATGAAGTGAGTTCTTTCCTGGGACTCTGCTGATCTGGCCCATTGTGAACATTGCCTTGATTTGTCTGAATTTTCTCCCTTTGGATTCTGGGTGTTCTGCCAGGCTGACCTTGCAGGCAGCTGACCGAGCCTTCCTCATGGCCTAAAAATTTCTCCTTAAGGTCTTTGCATTCAGGTTCCAAGGGAGCATCATTTAAGATTCAGGAGGAGTTCCCCTGAAAGGACAAGCGGCCTTGGGCCTGGTTGTTTTTTAAGGACAATCCACTGGATCAAAGGCCTGCCTCCCTGGCCGCGTGGGAGGCCCTGGACACAACTTGAGGCTGCCTCAGGACCTGGTTAACCTTGACCTGACACCTCTTTAATGTAAAGAATACAGGCTCACAGCAATGACGTCAGCTGGGAACCTGCCAGCAGCATAAATGCACTGACACCCCAGTCCAAGGGACGGCCCAGCTGAAACCCAGGGAGGGAGTCAGCTAGATGAGGTATGTCCACAGGGAAGACTGCTCCGGCCAGTCTGAGCGCTTGCCACATTGGAGCTGGGCATGGAGCCTTATCACTGTTTATTTATCTAAGCAGCACATGTTGCTACTATGTATCATGCGCTGTACTAAGTGCTTTGCAAATATCAACTCGTTTAATTCTTATAAATATTCTATGAGATGGACTCCATTGTCATGCCACTTTCACAGATAAGGAAACCGAGGCACAGAAGGTCAAATAACTTGCCCAAGACCTTATAGCTTGAAAGCAGCAGAACCAGAATTCCAGCCCTATGCAGTTTTGGCCCCAGAGTCCAGGTTCTCAAGCTCTTTGCTATGCCACCCACATGAACACCACATAAACCCTAATCCCAGGATCCAAACAGTAACTAAACCCATATCCTTAATATTCACCTCCCACCCAATCCAGGCTTAAATTGAGATACTGTACCTGTGTGGAATCACCACCAGAACCAAACCCCAAATCTAATCGAAGGCAAAAGTGGGATAATTTCTCTTCTCCTAATCCTGACACACTCTTCAACCCTGAAGTGGTGTTAAACCTATCCCCTCATTCCTCAGCCAAACAGCAATACAAAATTGTTACTTTATCAATAAATTTAACTCAAGTCCAAATCCCAACCAAAGCTCTTTTTTTTAAAAAGATTTCATTTATTTATTTGAGAGAGAGAGAGTGGGAGAGAGCACAAGCAGGGGGTGTGGAGAGGGAGAGAGAGAAGCAGGCTCCCGCTGAGCAGGGAGCCTGATGCAGGGCTCGATCCCGGGACCCTGGGATCAGGACCTGAGCCGAAGGCAGATGCTTAACAACTGAGCCACCCAGGCGCCCCTGCCAACCATAGCTCTTAATCTAAACCTAACTAACCCTAACTCTGGCCCAGATCAGGTTTCAGTTTCTGCGTTCATACGAACTCGATGCTAATGGCAACACTGACTCTGATCTTGACATCCTCCGTCGCCCACAGCCTGGCCCCTAAACCCAGCATTCGCGAAATCCAAACCTCAGGAACCTCAAGTGGAAACAAAGACTCTGTAATTACCCTTAAAGCTCAAAGTGGAAGGAAAGGGCCCCTGAAGCCAGCTGTCACCAAAGATATCTCCTGACACTGTCTTTGCTGGGGTGGGCATGGCGGGGGTTGTGTTTTTAGGAGTGGTAGTGGGTTTGTACCATTTCTTTCAAAATTTTTTGTCTATGCCCCTTGTGACCAAAAATTTGCTTCTGCAAGCCATGTGGCTGGAGTAAGGGATGTGGTCTGTGGTTACACAACGGATCCTATTCCAGAATCCAATTTGCACCCATACTCGCCTCTTTCCCCACCGGAGCATAAACTAATTCAAACGCATTCCAAAGACTAGAAGAAACAGAAAGATGGGACCTGGGGGAAACAGGATGCAGGGGAGACCAGGTGAAGGGGAGCAAAGAACAAAGCAGCAGAAGACATAAAAGGGACAGGATGAGAGGAAGGGGGTGTCGGAGGAGAGAGGGCAGGTGGGATCACTGGGGCAGCAGTGACTCACCTTGATCTACGTGACAGGTGAATGGTGGCCTGTGGGTCACGACCAGCCTACAGACCTCTTTCGTTGGTCTGCCTGAATTTTTTAAAAATTGGAAAACTTCACATAAAAATAAAGGCTTCTCCTGAAAAACTAGAGGCTCTGACAACACTGAGCCTGCATCCCAACATGGCAGAAGGGGCTGGAGCTGATAGCGGCTGCCAATTTCAGGCCGAGCATCACTTCCAAGTTTGTCACGGTCCCCACCAATTCCTACTGCCTCCTTGCTTCTTTACTTGCTTCTGTTAGAGGTCTAGCCTCACTCGGCATTTGAGTCTGTGATCCTCATCTATATAATGAGCCCTGCAACATAGGGTGGGTGGTGGGTGGTGGGGATGAGGCTTCTGCTGGTGCGTGAGAGGTTGCGCATGTATTTCTCCCTTGCAGATAGCAATGATCTTCCCTGCTAGGTGGGGCCCGTGCCCCTGTCTGCAAACCTTACTGCAGGGTGCACCTTGATGAGGAGAAGAGGATCCTCACAGAGCTGAGTTTGTGACCTTTATTGCCCGTAGGAAAATTGGAGTCCTGTGCATCTCGCTGTAATGAGAAATTTAACCGGGATGCTGCCTGCCAGTGTGACCGCCAGTGTCCCCGGCATGGGGACTGCTGTGAAGACTATGAGCACCTGTGTACTGGTGAGGCTCCTTGTGGGGTGAAGGGTCTGGAAGGCACAGAGGGCCAGGCCATGTCCACGCCCAGACTGCCTGAAGGGACGTTGGCTCGGGTGTCCGGCAGTTCAGAGCTGGGTTCGAGATGGATGACAAGACTCCAGGGGCCCGGATGAGGACACTGAGGGGCAGCGCAACGGTCAGGGATTTGGCCACTACTTGTCCCACGTATTCTAGGATGTCCCCAATAGAAAACCCCAACTTCAAAGAAAATAGGTTGTTTACCTGGAATATCTATCTGAACTATCAGGATTAACAATGTTTTGAAAGTTCAAGTAATTCCAAAAACAGCAGAATGGTAACAAACATTAATATAACATGAGTCCCATTACCAATTGTAATTCAACACTTTACATTGCAAAAGTGTAAAAAGGGAGTAGAACTTTCCAACTTGCGTGCCACCAGGAAGCCTGCACGGCGTCACAGTGACTGTCGTGATTCACACCATTCTTCCGATAATGAGTGGACCGAGCGGCTGCAGCATTTTCAATCTATCATTCCCTGTCCAGTGACTAAATGGGACACGCACTGCTCTCAGAAGCCAATCGTTTCTCTGCTACTCTAACAACATAGTTTTAAAGGAATCACTTGAAAAAATTATTTTGAATAATCCCCCTGTTTGGATGCTTCCAGTGTTTTAGACCGCCAGATAGATGGTCTTCTGCTTTGTGACATGAAGCCTTGTTAAGTTCACTGTCAAACCAGGTGCCCCGACTCTCAGTTTGGAAAACATGATCACTAAAGCCATGGTAGGGAATGGCTAGCAAGACCATGGCATACAGTTGTGCAGGTTATGCACTGCACAAGGGCACCTGGCTGAGAAGGCAAGTTGACCAAAATAGAGTCCATATCCTTCTTGCTAACCCATGAGCCTTGGTGAAGAGTTGTGTCTGCTGAGAGAAAGAAGTACCTTTTCCTAATTTTCCCAAAGGTGGTATATGCTGACCCAGCCATGTGCCCACTGGGTTGCTTCCACCCAGAAGGAACCCTCCTTCAATTTACATGAAAACACCATCTACACCAGCAGAAGTTCTGCTGATCAAGCCCAGGGAGGGAGACCCAGGTCCAGAGCTCAGTGCCAGAATCAGAGCCTGCCCCTTTCTCTTGCCTTGTGCCCTATTCAGCAGACACAGGAGAGCCTGTTTACCTTGGACCATCGGGCTGGCATTCACAGCAAAGAAAATACTTAGCTTAGGAGCCAGTCCATCTCCAAGTCTCTGACTTGCACCTCAGAATCCTTTTCCCACAGAAAAAAATGTGGACGATGCTTGAGACTCTAAATCAGCCCTTGAAAGTCTCTTTAGCATAACATTCGAGGAGTTAAGGACCTTGTGGATTGTCAGCACTTAGAGCACAGCCTGGCACCAAGAAAGTGATTAGAAGATGTGTGTTGCTGAACGAATCACCTGCCCTGTGGTTCTGATGGTAATAAGACAACACTATCCAGCAAACTCACTAACGGATTCTGAATCACTTTGTAATCGTTTTGCTTCTTTGGGGGAAATTACCCCACTGCGTGTGAGAAAGGAGCTCAGTGTCCCCAGGAGCATCCTTCCTCTTTCTCCCCACCCCCACTCTGCCCACACTGCTCTGCCCCGAGCCTAGGCTCCAGTCACACAGCCTACAGGCCAAGGGAACGGGGCAGCAATATGAACGTGCTTTTCTGAACACGCCCTCCCCCCCATCTCTGTGGCCATTGCCAAGTGTTGTAAAGAAAGAAGGGAAGTTGGTATCTCAGGAAACAGTTCTTAGTCCCAGAGGGCCTGGGTGGAGTTCACCCTTGACCGTGACTGGGAGTTATTATAGGTAAGGGATGTTCCTAAGTGAGGGCCTTGCCATTTGGAGAAGGGCAAGCCTGTCCATCTATCAAAGCGCGTTAAAGAAAAGTTATACCCAAATCAGGGTTTTCAATCCAGAAGGCACCCCTTCCTGCCTCCCCTCCTCTTTGTAAGGATGAGCACACCGAGTACCAGAATGCTCAAGTGGCAAGGAGAGTTGTCACCTGGGGAAATTCTTTGCACTTTTTGTAACAGTTTTCAGCCATCTGTCCCCTTCTGTCTTCCATTTTCAGTTTGTCTCCTTGTTCATTGTGCCTTAGCCCCTGTTTTGTATTTTCTTCCACCGCACTGCTTGTCCCAGAGGCTGGGGGAACTGAGAATCGGACATAAGGGGAAGGGAGCCCTCGGGGGTGGGGGGGTTGGGGGGGGCTGGTGACTCTACTTCTCTGACCTACAGTGCAAGAGGACCCTGAAGAGCCAGAGCCATTCCTGGGGCTGGAGGAAGAGATGTTGGAGGCCCCAGAGAGCAGTGAGTCTGCCTTTCTAAAGGGGGGCCTGCAGGCTAAAGGAGGAGGGACATGGGAGGTGACAAGGAGGAGGCAGCCATCCCAGTGGCAGCAGGCACAGGCCTGAGCCAGGCGGACCCCAAACCCAGCACCTGGAGGTGGTACGAGGGGCTGGCCTTGGCAGCCTGGCGTGCAGGCAGGAAAGGGAGTCTGAGGCCTATGGAGGGAAGTGGAAGAGATTTTATTTTTAGGGTGGGAAGATTATAAAAACAACAGGCCAGAAAGTAGAGTTTGGCCTCTCGGAAAGGGCTTCCTGACCGTGGAGGGTGTGTACCAGTTCAGCCTGTTTGTTTTCCTTCCCTGGAGATCTTCACTAGGAGTGCGGAGGGCGAGGCTGGGGGTGGGGTGGGGGAGGGGGGGGTGTTGGGAGAACCCGGCGGCCGGCCCGAAGCGACCTCTAGGGGTCTGTCCAGGACACACACACCCCTCCCTGTCCTCTCAGACCTGTACTCGGCACCCAGCTCCTGCCGGGACCGCTGCCACGAGGCCTTCGACAGGCACCAGCCGTGTCACTGCAATGCCCGCTGCCCAGAGTTTGGGAACTGCTGCAAGGACTTCGAGAGCCTGTGTGGCCACGGTCAGTCTCCTGCTCCCTTTGGCGCGGCTCCAGGGACCGAGGAACTCTCCAGAGCAATAGTCCTGCGGGTCCGCTCCCTGGACCTGCAGCGTCAGGACCATCTGGGGCTGTATTAGAAAGGGAGACTCTCGGGCTTCCCCCCAGACCCACTGAATCAGGAACTCGGGGGGCGGGGCCCCCAGACCTGTTTTCACAAGCCCTCCAGGTGATTCTGGTGGGCACCCAAGTTTGAGAACCTTTGCAGAGGAGTGTGTGGACATTCTGCGGGGAGGCCACCTGCCGATTTTAAGTAGCCTTGAGGCCCCGAGGCCCCTGCCGTCCAACCATTAGGGTGATGGATTGCCGCCTCTTTCCCTGGCTGCCGGCTTCTGGAAGGTGCCCAGGGGAGGGGGCCCACAGACTGCTCCCTCGCCCCGGGGCCTTCCTTGGGCTGAGAGCCCCCTTCCCATCCCTCCCAGAGGGCTTCTCCTACAGCAGGGACGCCATAACCAAGGAGGAGCTACAGAGCATCTCTGAGAAGATCTACAGGGCGGACATCAACAAAGCCCAGAAGGAAGACATCATTCTCAACAGCCAAAACCGCATCTCGCCCTCGGAGACCAGAGACCACGTGGACCGCTGCCCAGAGCCGTGAGTCCCCTTCACTCTTCCTGCGCAGTGCCCCGCACCGGCTCCCACCCCCGGCTGGCTTCGCTTCCTTCCACGCCTCAGCCCTTTTCTCCTCAGGGCAGGCAGGATCGAAGGGAGAGAAGAAAGTAGGTCTCCGGAGACAAAGAAAGACAGCTTGAGGGACTGTGGGTGTGCAGCCGGGAGGGTTTCTGTGGTTGACGGGCTGCGAAGAGAACCGACCTTCCAAGCGCTGCAGCGGGAGACAAGAGCCGCCTCAGGCACACCGTTCTGGAGGGGCTCACGGCCCCACTCTGCTCCGGCCCCGCACCTTCGCAGGCCTGCCCCGCCGGGTCTGGCCGCCCCTGCGGGGGTGGGGGTGGGGTTCTGCTCCATGTTCAGGCCTCTCTCGGGCCTCCCTCCGCCTCCCCCAGGCTCTTCACGTATGTCAACGAGAAGCTGTTCTCCAAGCCGACCTACGCGGCCTTCATCAGCCTCCTCAACAACTACCAGCGGGCCACGGGCCGCGGGGAGCACTTCAGTGCGCAGCAGCTGGCCGAGCAGGACGCCTTCCTCAGAGAGGTCATGAAGACGGCCGTCCTGAAGGAGCTCTATGGCTTCCTCCGTCACAAGAGTGAGTGAGCCTCCCCAAGCCCCACGGGGCAGGGCTGAGGACAGGAGGGCCTGGCAGGCCTGGGGCTCCAGGGTGGGGAGGTGAAGCGAGCGGGGCGGGGGTGTGTGTGCGGTGGCCAGCGGACTTCCGAGGGGGCCACAGAGGAGCCCCGGAGAGACCACGGGCCTAAGCAGCGGAAGCCGCCTTGGTGTGGCTCGGAAGTCAGCTCTCCTCGGATTTGCTCTGGGCCGCCGCGCATCCCCGCACTCACTGCTCCAGTCTCAGGCTCCCTGCAAGACGCGGAGTCACCCCGCGCCGCCCCACTTCAGCGGATCGCCGAGGCGCCGAGGGTCCCTGATTCTCCTCCCTCCTGCTCCAGGTCCAGGAAGGATGCGTGGCTCACTCCACGTTTTTGCTGGGGAAACAGCAACAGAAAAGCACCCAGAGCTTCTCCCGGGAGGGGTTCTGGCTAGCGTGGCTCCAGATAGGGATACATCTGAATCAGACCAAAAAAGGTTTGAGCCGCAGGAGTTCTTGGCAAGGGGTTGTGTTTCTTTCGTGTCCCGCAGATTCCTCCACGGAACTCCAGGCCGCTGGGCTGGGCCCCCTGGGCAGCTCTTGTCCAGGTCTCCCCTCTGCCCAGAGCGGCTGCCTTCCGTCTGCCTGCCTTCCCTTACGAGTGAGTCACCGGCGGTTTTTGGGTAAAGCGGGGGACAGGCCGCCCCTGTGAAGAGGGCGCGATCCCGCACCGCCCCCTGGCGGTCCTCTGCCGCAAACACAAGCGAGAGTCTTGGGAGTCCGGCCCGCCCTCCAGCTTTCCGGACAGAAGCCCGCCAGGCTGGCTGACTGGTCTGAGACCAGGGAAGTCCCGAGCGGAGCCGGGTCTGGGACCCAGGGATCCGATACTGAGGCCGGGCTGTTCCATTACTTCTCCTGTCCTCACCTCTCTCCCCGTCCAAATCCAGACTGTCCTTCAAGTTCTAGCTCACATCCCACATGGCCGACGCTGCACCTGCCCCAGCTGCCTGTCTAACATCTCACGTGGCTCTCTCATGGCATCTACTCAGAACTTTGAAGAGAACTCATGATTCCCACCCCTTCCTCCTTCCTCAGTCTTCCCCATCCCATCAATGACACCATAGTCCATCCCATTGCTCAGGCCCAAACCCCAGGAGTTATATTCAATTCTTCTCTTTACCTCATGGCTCCCCACCTCCACTCCTCGATCAGTAACGTCTGTCACATCCTCCTTCAAAATCTATCCCTGATCTGACCGCTTCTCACCCGCCCCCCCCCCCATGGCTGCCACCACTGCTTCTGACCTGGACAGAGTGTTAGCCTCAAAACTGGTCTCTCTGCGGCTCCTACACCCCACTGACTTTTTATATACACAGCCAGGGTGAGCCTTTAAGAACAAAGCTCTCACATAATTCCCCTGCTTCAAACCCTTTGGTGGCTCTCTCACCTATAAGAAGCTATAAAGTCGTTAAGAGACCAGTTAACATGTGTAATGATCGCGCGGGCTCCAGTGCCGTTTCTACCTCTTATTAACTGTGTGATCTTGTGTGAGTTACATAACCTTGGTCTGCCTCAATTTCCTCATTTCTAAATTGGAGATAATTAGTATCGACCTTATGTGAAGATTCAATGTGAGGACTGAAAGCACTTAAAACAATTGGGGCACATAGAACATAGACAGTAAATCTAAAATATTTTTGTATTTTTACTTTTTGACTGACCCCCAACTTTCTTGCCATGGCTTGTGAGGCCTGGCCGCTGCCTACCTCTCGGACCTCCTGTCCGACCACTGCCCCGCGCGCTTACTATGCTCCAGCCACACTGACTTCCCTTAGCTCTTTAAACACGAAGCCCAGGTCGTCTTAGAGCCTTGCACCTGCTGTTCTCACCACATAGAAGAATCTTTCCCCAGATTTTGTGTGGTTGACTCCTTATCCTTCAGGTCTCTGATTAGTGGTACCTTCTCAGAGAGGTCTTTCTGATCATATTGTTTATTAATTGTCTTTTCCACTGGAATGGAAACTATGAAAGCAGCGATCTTGTCCTTGCTATTCCCTGCTGAATCCTCAGCCTGTAGATCTGGCTAGGCACAGAACAGGTGCACTGTGGATAGTTACTGAATGGACAACTGAACACGTTTGTTGGTTGAACCACTGTGTTTCTTGATGTGCTGGGGCAGGTGGCCCTTCCCTGCTTCCCAGGACCTGGTTCCGCCTTCCCCTCTCTTAGGTGCTCTGTGTTCCTCCCCGCAGACCGCTACAGCTCGGAACAAGAGTTTGTCACTGACTTGAAGAACATGTGGTTTGGGCTCTATTCAAGAGGCAATGAAGAGGAGGACTCAAGTGGCTTTGAACACGTCTTCTCAGGTGGGATCATTCTGCTTGGAAAGAAAGAGTTGGAGGAATGAAGAGAGACGGCTTCCCTCAGGAGTAGGGCAGCATCAGGCACTGATGAATCAGCAGCCGAGCCAGCTCTCAGGGACGGACAATGTCCACTCCCAAGCCAAGACGGAGGGGTCCGAGGAGCTGTTTTTGAGGAACAGTGTCTTCTGGAGTATTTAAAGGGGAAAGGAGACCAGATACTGGGGCCCCCAAAGGGCACACATAGGAAGGGAAGTGTGTTTGGGGGCAGGGCTGTCTACTTCTGAATGGTTCTCTGCTTTCCAAGAGGGCCAAGGTCTTTCTGCCCACTGTCCCACCCCATAAAGCTCCTACCAAGTTTGGCTTGCTACTAGAGAAATGGCTGAGAGGAATATCCCAGATTGGTCACCCGGGGCCAACCAGGAGGAGGAATTCTCCCAAGGGCTTAAGCTGAAAGGGGGTGGGGAGGGCTTTCCTGGGTGAGAGTTAAGGGATGTGTGGGATGCTGGGGAGTCAGGGCAAGGGGCTAAGCAGGTGTGCATTCTACAAGCCAAAGTTTCAAGAAGGGGGACAGCCTTGGCATGGGAGGGGCAAAAGGGGTTGGAGGGGAGGCCCAGATCACCCACCTTGAACTCTTCATTATAGGTGAAATAAAAAAAGGCAAGGTCACCGGCTTCCATAACTGGATCCGCTTCTATATGCAAGAGAAGGAGGGCCTGGTTGACTATTACAGTCACGTCTATGACGGCCCCGTGAGTACTGAGTGCTGACCTCGTGGGCTGGAGAAGCTTATTAGTACCCAGACCTCCTGCCCTCACTCTGCACTCCCAGCAGCCAGACTTGCCTCTCACCCTGACTCTCATTGGCCGCCCAGTGGGGATGGTGAAGATGACTTCCCGATCTGCTGGATAGGCAGCCAGGACCCTGAGATTCCCTTCCAAACAGTGAAGGCTCCAGAGCTGCAGAGGGCAGGAGGCAGAGAGCACTATCCCTGGATGGGAGGTGGGGGCAGGCGAGGATCCTCAGAGGGGAAGACAAGTCTCAAAGGTGTGTAATGACCCCCTGCCCAAATTTCCTTAGAATGTGGCCTTGGCTGGAAGTTTCAGCCTGGCTAGTCTGAGTTCAACTCCTTACATTTTATAAAAAAGAAACCTTTGCTGCCCTGTGCCAGGAAATAATTTGGGGACAATAAATTGTCCTCCTCCACGTGTGATGGCCACAAGAAACAGTCATGGCCCCTGCGGCCCTGGTGGCAGTCACAGGAATGCGGGCTCTCGCCTCTCTGGGAGATGCACACTGGCAGCTCCAGACAGAGGGTCCAAGTAGGGCTCAGACACCTTAGCAGGGCAGACTGTTTCCTTGGTCCATGTAAAGAATCCAGCCTCCCCAGAAAACTCACACAGGCCCCTAACAGGCCATCAGCAAACCCTGGCTGACTGCTAACCATGCGCCACCTCTCTGTCAGACTCCGCTCATGGTATTCACCAGGCCCCCTTTGCTACTCTCCACAGTGGGATTCTTACCCCGACGTGTTAGCCATGCAGTTCAACTGGGACGGCTACTATAAGGAAGTGGGCTCAGCTTTCATTGGGAGCAGCCCTGAATTTGAGTTTGCGCTCTACTCCCTGTGCTTCATTGCTAGGCCAGGCAAAGCGTAAGTACTGGGCCAGCCAGGCCTGGGGAGCAGGCTGGGGCCACAGGCTGTCCTCAGCCAGGACAATCAGGAGAGTTGGATTCTACAACTTAGTGGCTTGGACAAATCACCCTTCTGCACCTCAGTTTTCTCACTCGGGCAATGAGGTTGTTAGATAAGACTGGTGGTTGCCAAACTTTATCTTAGCAGCAGAACCACCATGTGAAATCTTACGCAGAACCTTCATATGTAAAACAGTTAGGAATGGAGTTGCCCTGGTGCTCCAACCCTCTCTATTTGGTTCCCAAGGCTGCTAGGGGGAAACCTGAAGCCCCAGAGAGTATAGCTTGAAACCACTGGGCTTCATCTCTTCTAACATCTGAGGACTTTGGGTCCTACTACTTCTGAAACCCTAAGCAGACATTTAATTTCTGAGGGTTCAGCTCTAGAATCTGAGATTTTAGAATACTGTTCTGGGAAATATGAGGAGCAGGGTTCTTTAAGAAGATAGAAACTAAGGCACAATTTTGAAGGGCTGCCTGTGCATGGGGAGTGGGAGGCAATGTCTGAAGAAAGCTGTGGCAATTCTCCTGGGGGTTGTTGAAGTCAGGGCAGAGCCCTTCTGCATGGGTTGGGCTTGATCTTCCCAGTCAGGGGATGGGCATGGAGAGATGTGGTGGGCTCCTATGACTTGGCCATCTTTCCCCACAGGTGCCAGTTAAGCCTGGGTGGATATCCCCTGGCCATCCAGACCTATCCCTGGGACAAGTCCACCTATGGAAATGGCAAGAAATACATCGCCACAGCATACGTGGTGTCTTCCACCCGATAGAGCTTGGAGCCAGATGGGAGCATGAGGGCAGTGAGAATTCCTGCAGGACTCAGGGGCTATCTGCTCTGGGCTGCAGGGGGCTGGAGGAGACTGGGAGGGGTTACCAAGTCTAGAAATGCCCTTATGGTTAAGAGAGAAAAGACACAAATAAGAAAAATGCAGAGAAACAGTCAAATCTTTGTGCTCCAGCATTTTGGAAATAGAGTCCAGACAGAGAAGATGGGAGCCCTCTGTAGCCCTTTGCCCTGATGGGAGGTGAAACCATAGACAAGTCCTTGACCTCTCCAGGCCTCATGTTTCCTTTTAATGTAAAGGGAAGGGGTTTGCCCCCTTTCTTCTTTTTGGAGTCGGTGAGAGGGCAAACCTGATGATATCATTACTGTGAAGGTGTTTTCAATTGTTCTTAAGAAGAACAGCAGATAAAAATTCAAGGTTACTATAATGGCTGTTATCATACACAGCTTTGCAAACTGTAGTTCAGCCCTATGTTGGGGCCTCAAAGGACTCTGGTCATGGAAATCAAGCAGTGGGTATTTGGTCTTTTCTAGGGTTCTATCCTCTCAGAACAGGGTCTGGGAGAACTCTGATGCTTGATGGAGGGGATAGTGGGTTAGCACAGTGAGTGAGCCTGGGAGGGAGTGAACTTCTGTAGGCCCGAGTGTTTTTGCAGCCCGTTCAGTGACTGCATCAGAAGCTTTCTACTTGTAGATGTTTAGTGCAGGGACAGAGGTGTATTTTGATCCCACACAGTTTGTGAAAGACTTCCCCAAACAGGAGGAAGATTTTGCATCTGAAGAAAGGAACTTATAGCTTGGTGACATTAACAATTACTTTAAGGCTTATCCAGCAGCCATAATTTGCTGGAATTACTCTGGAATTAAAGACAGGGGCTCCCTGTTCCAACCTCAATTATGCATTTCTCCTCCCATGACCTCAGGGAGAACCAGACACTGTCCCACAGAACTAGGCTTGAACTATGGTTTACAGGGTTCGAGTCTCCAGTTAAAGTCATTAAGAAAACTTGAAATCTGTCTTCATTTTGTATATGACCCCTCTCAACTGTCTGTCTCCCTCCCTGCCTTTTCCCTGGAGCTGAGAGTGATGTTGCTGGCTTCAGTGTCTCTTCAGGATGGTGTGGAGAATGTGGTAACTCGAAGTCCCTGAGGACTCATCAAGTCTCTCTAGCCAAGAGGGGAAGAGAATTATTCCTGGTTGATTTGTAATGTGAAGTGTAGAAGGAGGGTACTTATGACTTCTGGTTCCACATATAAGGAGCTTAGACGTCACTAGTCCATCCTAACAACAAGTGAAAAACCGAACAGACTGAAAAATCAACAAGTCTTCTTGGATCTGCAAGAGAGGAGAGGACACAGGCAAATCAGTGCCCTCAAGATTGGAAAGTCAGGCAAATATAGATTGGAATAAGCTTGGAAAGACGAGCATACTGGAGCAGAGACTCTCATGCAGCAAACCATTGCAGAAACCAGTGCCAGGATAGGAAAATCTGAACTGCAATAGGTGAATTGCCTGAAGGAGAGGTGGTGCAGACTATTCTGAGTTCAAAACTCCAGGGGAGCCAGGCATAGGGGGATGCCACAGGATTGTGAGATTTATCTCCAGGAGCTCCACCAGGTTCCCATAGTGCGTACCAGAGAGAAACCCTCTTAGGTTACTGGCACAGGGAGGAGAAGTGGAACCATTTTGAAATAGCCAAAGAACTCTGTCCTTGCAAACAAAGCCTGCCCTTGGGGGAAACTTGTTAGCTGTTGGCTAACCTGCTAGACTATTATCAGAGCCTAACTGACCTGGGGAAGGGAAATACCCAACTCCACCCATGTTAGCCATCCTCTTTCACACAAAGGGAGCAAAAACCTGAGAAACACTTGTGAAGTTCACAATCCAGAGGCATAGGCTCGCTAAAAGACTGAGACACAATCATAAGACCGTAGAATGCTTCCCTCCCCTGCCCCCCACATTACCAAAGGCCGATTTACCATGCCTGGCAATCCAGAAAAAATTACAAAGCATATCAAAAGGTAAAATAACATAATTTGAAGAGCTAGAGCAAACATCAGAAACAGACATGGCAGGGATGTTGTAATTTTCAGATAGGGAATTTAAAGTAACTATGATTAATATGCTAGGGGCTATAATGAATAAAGTAGATAGCATGCAAGAACTGAGGGGCAATGTAAACAGAGAGATGGAAATCCTAAGAAAGAACCAAAAAGAAATGCTAGAGATGAAAACACTGTAACAGAAATGAAGAATACCTTTGATGGGCTTATTAGCAGACTGGACACATTTGAGGAGAGAATCTCTGAGTTTGAGGATATCTCAATAGAATCCTCAAAAACCAAAAAGCAAAGAGAATAAAGACCAACAAACAACCAAAACAGAATAGCCAAGGACTGTGGGACAACTACAAAAGGTGTAATATACACATAATGAGAATGCCAGAAGGAGAAAAAAGGGAGAAAGGAACAGAAGAAATATTTTAAACAATAATCACTGAGAATTTCCCCAAATTAATGTCAGATATCAAACCAGAGATCAGGAAGTTCAGAAAACACCAAGCAGAATGAATATCAAAAAACCACTATATTTTGACACAGCACTTTCAAATTACAGAAAATCAAAGATAAAGAATAATTGTGAAAGAAGCCAGAGGAAAAAAAATCTTACCTACAGAGGAGCTAAGATAAGAAATACATCTGACTTCTCCTAAGAAACCATGCAAGCAAGAAGAGAATGGCATGAAATATTTAAAATGTTGAGAGAGGGCACCTGGGTGGCTCAGTCAGTTGAGTTTCCAACTCTTGATTTCAGCTCAGGTCATGATCTTGGGGTCATGAGATTGAGCCCTGCATCAGCCTTTGCACTCAGCACATAGTCTGCTTGAGATTCTCCTCTCCCTCTGCCCCTCCCCCTGCTCATGCACACTCTCCCTCCCTTTAAATAAATAAATAAAATCTTTAAAAAAAAAAGTTGAGACAAAAAACTCACCAGCCTAGAATTCTGTACCCTGCAAAATTATCCTTCAAAAGGCTAAGGAGAAATAAAGACTTTCTCAAATAAACAAAAATCCAGAGAATTTGTTGCCAGTAGACCTGCCGTGCAAGAAATTTTCAAAGAAGTTTTTGGAGAGAAGGAAAATAACATAGATCAGAAACTCAGATATACATAAAGAAAAAAAGAGAGTATCAAAGAAGTAAAAAGTGAAGGTAAAATAAAAACTTTTATTTTCTTATTCCTAATTGATCTAACAGACAACAGTTTGTTTAAAATAACAACTGCAATAATGTGTTCAATTATATGTATTACGCATACATATACACATATATTTATGTATACTTGTATACATATATGTATTATGGACATATATATATATATTTATCCTCATATATGAGTGAAATGAATAGCAGGTACAAGGGATGAGAGGAAGGAATTAGGATTATTTTGTTATTATAAGGTACTCACATTACCCATGATGTGGTATAGTGTTATTTGAAAGTGGACATGGATTGATGTTGTAAATGTATATTGCAAACTCTAGGACAATGATTAAAAAAAGTAAAAAGTATAATGGATTTGCTAAGAAAGGAGAAAAAATGGAATTATCTGAAATCCTCAATTAAAAGCATAAAAGCCAGAAAAGGAATGGAAGACAAAAATAGGAACAAAGACTTAGGACAACAAGTAGAAAACAGTAATGCTTATGGCAGATATTAATTCAACTATATCCGTAGTTACTTTGAATGTCAATGGTCTAAATGCAACAAATAAAAAAGAGACTGTTATAGTGGATCAAAACCAAGAACCAATTATATATTGTCTACGAGAAACCCACTTTAAATATGAAGACACACATAGATGAAAAGTAAATGGATAGAGAAAAATACACCATGCTAACACCAATCAAAAGAAAGCAGGCATAGCTATGTTAATTTCATACAGACCAGACTTCAAAGTAAGGAAAGTTATCAGAGAAAAAGAAGGGCATTACATAATGTTAAATGGGTCAACTCTCCAAGAAGATGTAACAATTCTTAAGGTGTATGCATCTAACAGCACAGCATGAAACTGCATAAGGCAAAAACTGATAAAACAGAAAGAAGACATAGATGAGTCCACTATCATAGTTGGAGATGCCAATATCCTTTTCTCAGAAAGAGGCAGATCTGGTAGGCAGGAAATCAGGAAGAATACAGCTAAACTCAGCCACACCATCAATCAGCTGAATATAATTGCCATCTATAGACTATTTCATCCATAGAATGGATGTACATTTTTCTCAAAGTCATATGGATCATTCACCAAGAGAGACCACATTTCAGGCCACAAAATACCGCTTAATAAATTCAAAAGAATAGAATACTACAATGTCTGCTCTCAGCTCACAATTTGGGGAATTAAACTAGACATTGATAACAAAAGATAACTGGAAAACCATAAAATACATGGACATTAAACAACACACTTCTAAATAACATGAGCAAAGGAAAAAAAATTTCAAGACAAATTTTAATATATTTTGAACTAAATGAAAATGAAAATACAACTTATCAAAATTTGTGAGATATAATGCTTAGAGGAAAATTTATAGCATTGAATACATATATTAGAAAAGGAGAGAGATCTAAAATCAATCACCTAAGTTTCTACCTTAGGAAGCTAGAAAAGGCAGAGAAAAATAAAAAGTAGAAGAAAAGAAATAATAAGAATTAGAGCAGAAATCAAAGAGATTGAAAACAAAATCAATAGAGAAAATCAATGAAACTAAAAGCTAGTTCTTTGAAAAGATCAATAAAGTTGATAAGCCTCTAGCCAGGCTAACTAAGAAAAAGGACAGGACACAAATTACTAACATCAAAATGAGAGAAGAACAACACTGCAGACTCTATGGAAGTTAAAAGGATAATAAAGGAATATTATGAACAACTCTATGCTCATAAATTTAATAACCTAGATGAAATGAATGAATTCCTTGAAAGATGCAAGAGGAAATAGATGGTCTGAATAGGCCTATATCCGTTAAATAAATAAATAATATTAATAACCTTCTAAAAGAGAAAGCACCAGGCCCAGATGGGTTCCCTGGTAAATTCTATCAAATAGGTTAGGAAGAAATTTAGCCAATTTTCTACCATCTCTTTCAGAGGATATAAAAAGAGGGAATGCTTCCTCACTCATTCTATGAGGTCAGCATTACGCTAATACCAAAACCAGACAAAGGCATTATAAGAAATGAAAACTACAGGCCAATATATCTCATGAACATAGACGTAAAAATCCTCAAGAAAACATTAGTAAATAGAACCCAAAAAAGTATAAAAAGAATTGTATACTACAGCCAAGTGGGATTTATTCCAGGTATGCAAAGCTGGTTTAACATTCAAAATCAATTAATGTAATCTAGCACATCAACAGGCTAAAAATGAAAAATTGCATGATCATATCAATAGATGCGGAAAAAGCATTTGACAAAATCCAACACCCATTCATGATAAAAATTCTCAGTAAAGTAGGAATAGAAGGAAACTTTCTCAACTTGATAAAATCTGCAAAAAATTTACAGCTAACATTATACTTAATACTGAGAAACTTGAAGGTTTCCCACTAAAATCAGGTACCAGGCAAAAATGTCCCCCTCACTACTCTTTTTCAACATCGAACTGGAAGTCCTTGCTAATGCAATATGGCAAGAAAACGAAATAAAAGTTACGCATATTGGGAAATACATCTTTATTCACAGATGACATGATCATCTATGTAGAAAATCTCTAAGAATCAACAAAAAAATCTCTTGGAAGTAACAAGCAATTATAGAAAGGTTAAAGGATACAAGGTTAATATATAAAAAGTTAGTTTCTTTCCTATATACCAGCAATGAATAAGTGGAATTTGAAATGAAAAAACATACCATTCATATTAGCACCCCCCAAAATGAAATACTTAAGTATAAACCTAACAAAATATACACAAGATCTTTATGAAGAAAACTAAAAAATTCTCATAAGTTGTAAAAATAAGTAAATGGAGAGATATTCCATGTTCACAGATAGGAAGACCCAATATTGTCAAGATGTCAATTCTTGCCAACTCAATCCCAATCAAAACTCCAGAAAGTTATTTTATAGATGTCAACAAACCATTTCTAAATTTTATATGGAGAGGTAAAAGACCCAGAAGAGCCAATACAATATTGGAGAAGAACAAAGTTGAAGGACTATGGTACCTGACTTCAAGACTTACTATACAGTTACAGTAATCAAGACAGTGTGGTGTTGGGACGCCTGGGTGGCTCAGTCGGTTAAGCATCTGCCTCCAGCTCAGGTCTTGATCCTCCTGGGATCGAGTCCCGCGTCAGGCCCCCTGCTCAGCGGGGAGCCTGCTTCTCCCTCTGCCTGTTCTCCCCATGCTTGGGCAGGCTCTCTCTCTCTGATAAATAAATAAATAAAATCTTAAAAAAAAAAAGACAGTGTGGTGTTGGTGAAAGAAAAATAGTTCAATGGAACAGAATAGAGAGCCCAGAAATAGATTCACATAAATATAGTCAATGATTTTCACAAAGGAGCCAAGGTAATACAATGGAGCTAAGATATTATTTTTAACAAGATTCTGGAATAACCAGACATTTACATGTAAAAAAATCTGTCTAGGCCTTACACCCTTCACAAAAATTAATTCAAAATGGATCATAGACCTAAATGTAAAACACAAAAGCATAAAACTCCTAGGAGATAACATAGGAGAAAACCTAGATGACTTTGGGTGTGGTGATGCCTTTTTAGATACAACACCAAAGACATGATCCATGAAAGAAAAGTTGGTAAGTTATACTTCATTAAAATTAAAAACGTCTGCTCTGTGAAAAACATCATCAAGAGAATTAGTGGATAAGTCACAGACTAGGAGAAAATATTTGCAAAATACACACCTGATAAAGGACTGTTATCTAAAATATACAAAGAACTCTTACAACTCAACAATGAGAAAACAGCTCAATTTAAAAAATGGGACCATAACAAACACCTCACCAGAGAAGATATACAGATAGCAAAAAGGAATATGAAAAGATGCTCCACATCATATTTTATCAGGGAAATGCAAATTAAAACAATGAGATACTACTATATACCTATTAGATGGCCAAAATCTGGAACACTGACAACACCAAATGCTGGTGGAGATGTGAAGCAACAGGAATTCTCACTTATTGCTGGTGGGAATGCAAAATGGAGTTACATTGGAAGACAGTTTGGCATTTTCTCACAAAACAAAACATACTCTTGGGGCGCCTGGGTGGCTCATTCAGTTAAGCGTCTGACTCTTGATTCTGGCTCTGGTCATGATCTCAGGGTGGTGAGATCAAGCCCTGTGTCGGGCTCTGGGCTGGGCATGGAGCCTGCTTAAGTTTCTCTCTCTTCCCTCTTCCCCCTCCTGCTCCCATGCATTTGCACGTGCTCTCTCTCTCTCTCTAAAACAAAACAAAACAAAACAAAAATGTACTCTTACCATATGATCCAGCAATTACTCTTCTGATATCTACCCAAAGGGTTTGAAAACTTCTGTCTACACAATAACACCCATGAGAATATTTATAGCAGCTGTATTCATAATTGTCAAAATTTGGAAGCAAACAAGATGCTCTCCAGTAGGTGAATGGATAATCGGTGGTACATCCAGACAACAGAATATTATTCAGACCAAAAAGAATGAGTTATCAAGCCATGAAAAAACATGGAGGAACCTTAAATTCATATTACTAAGTGAAAAAAAGTCAATCTGAGAAGGCTACATACTGTATGATTCCAAGTATATGATGTTCTGGAAAAGGTAAACTATGGAAATAATAAAAAAGATCAGTGGCTGCCTGAAATGCAGATAGTGGGGAGGGATGAATAGGCAGAGCACGGAGGAATTTTAGGGCAGTAAAAATATTCTCTATGATAGTACAATGATGGATATATAGTTGTTATAAATTTGTCCAAACTCACTGTACAACACCAAGAGTGAACTCTTAGTTAAACTATGGACTCTGAGTGACTGTGATGTGTCAATGTAAGTTCAACTTTGGTAAAAAATTGTACTATTCTGGTGACTGATGTTGATAATAGGGAGGCTGTGTATGTGTGGGGGCAGGAGGTATATGGGAAATCTTGGTAACTTCATCTCAATTTATTGGAAACCTAAAGAGTGACCATATCCCAGGGCTTGGACATTAGCTTTGCCAAGGAGAGAGGGGCAGGAATTAATATTTAAGATCTCAAGCTGTCCCAAGCTGTGCTAGGTAGGGTTTTTACAAACATTTTCTCAGTCTATTAGTTATTTTTTACCTTTACCACTTTAATTTTACTGTGACTAAGTCACATTCACAGTAAGTAGCAGAACAGGGTTACAAAATTTAACCCTTTTCCTCACGCTATGGTGAGCCTGGATTCCCAGCAGTATTGCCTCATTGATTCATTTGTTATTCTTTCAAAGAACACTTCTCAAGGCCTGTGGTAGAAGTGACTGGGTTCCCCTCAATATCTGCTCTCCTCTCATTTTTCCTTAATCATTGAATTCTTAGGGTTCAGATGAGCAACATGACTTCCAAGAGTAAAAACCTCTCTTGCAGCCAGCAGTGGCCATGTGTCTAAGTCCTGGCCAGTGGCATGCAAAAGGGAGTCCTTAAAGGCCAGGGGGTACATTACATCCATCTTTCATCCTACTCTGTCCCTTTCTGCTGTCTGGATTGAAGATAAGATAGCGGGAGCTTGGGGGCGCCTGGGTGGCTTAGTCGTTAAGCGTCTGCCTTCGGCTCAGGTCATGATCCCGGGGTCCTGGGATCGAGCCCCACATCGGGCTCCCTGCTCGGTGGGAAGCCTGCTTCTCCCTCTCCCACTCCCCCTGCTTGTGTTCCTTCTCTCACTATCTCTCTCTGTCAAATAAATAAATCTTTAAAAAAAAAAAAAGATAGCGGGAGCTTGCGTGGTGGCTAGAGCCACCAGGGAAGCCATGTGCTGAAGAAGAAGGAGCAGCAAGGCAGAAGGTGCCTGGGTCTGACCCTGGAATGATCATACCAACCCTGGATTGCTCATATTCAGTCTTCTTTTATTTGAGAGAGCAATACTATTCTCTCAAGTTTAAGCCACTCTTATACTGGGCTTTATCTTACATGCAATCAAACCTCATATAGTTTGTAACACGAAGCCCCAAGGTTCATAAATGTTCTTGCTAAATAAAGCTACTTAGCTCATATTCCCTTTCTTAAGATTCATATTAACTGTCAGAATGTTTCCTTATTTAGCTATTTGAAAGATCTCAATAATTGTCTTGGACATTAACACAAAATTAACACCATAATCATTAATTGCAGCATTTTACTCTTGTGATAAAACATTCATCTATATTCCCACTATGAAAAGAGATATCTTTTCAACAATGACTATTGAGATATTAACAATAAATGCAACTGAGATGACTGGAGTTTATTCACACTAAGAAGAAATTAATAAAAGAGACATAAAAGAAAGGCATAATTTATCAATCTTGGTGAAAACTATGTGAAGACGTGTCAACAGAAGTGGGGAGGTCTGTAATCTAGAAAAGAACGTAAGATGGCCCATGTCTGAGCTCACAAGAGAGAAGGCTGTCACTGAAGTATAGTGTTTTGTTTTTTGGGTTTTTTTTTTTTTTTCTTGGTAGAACATTGCAAGCCTCAGAATTAGGTAACAATGGCCATCAAGACCATTTGACTAACTCTTTTCACTTTGCTTCTGAACTCACTAAGAAACTATCTATTATATGACTTAAGAGGGAGATAGAGAAGGGAGGATTCACCCAAGGGTCTATGAGGTTTTACTAGAGCAGCCAGCTGTCCCCTTCTCTCTCATCTCAATCGACTCTGGTAGAATTCACTTAAAAAAAAAAATACAGTTGCTTTTGTTAAGAACATCCATAAATCAACATCTGTTTTAAAATTATTTATTATTAGATTAATTTTAAAACACAAAATAACTCTGAAAATTCAGCTATCTAACACAAAACCCAAAAAGTCATTCCGTTAGTAAATATTTTTTTTTTTTAAAGATTTTATTTATTTATTCATGAGAGACAGAGAGAGAGAGAGAGAGAGAGGCAGAGGGAGAAGCAGGCTCCCAAGGAGCAGGGAGCCCGATGTGGGACTCGATCCCAGGACCCTGAGATCATGACCTGAGCCGAAGGCAGATGCTTAACCATCTGAGCTACCCAGGCGCCCCCGTTAGTAAATATTTTGATGATATACTTAATGATTTGACTACTATGATGTTAAAATACAAAGATACCCTATAATTTTACAGTTGGAAAGATGAGCTAATAATATTCCCTTGTAAGAGAGGACCCCAGGGTGTTTTTTTTCATTGACCATTACCTGGATTAGTGATTCCCAGCCTCAAAGACACAGCTGTATCCTTGTGCTTTAAAAATCATGATGTCTAGGCTGCACTAATTAAATCAGAATCTCTAGGGACAAAACCTAGACATCAGTATTTTTTTAAAGATTTATTTATTTTGGAGAGAGAAAGCATGCAAGAGGGAGGGGCAGAGGGAGAGAGAAATCCTAAGTAAGACTCCCTGCTGAGCATGGAGCCTAACTGGGGCTCCATCCCAGGACCCCAAGATCATGACCTAAGCCAAAAACAAGAGCGGGAGGCATAACTGACTGAGCCACCCAGGCGCCCTCCCCCCCTTTATTTTTCAATGCTACATGGATGATTCCAAAGTTCAGCCAAGACTGAGAGTCACTGAACTGGATTTTGGGGCTAATGTTTGAGATCATTGAGTTGTTTCAAACTGACAGTTTTGTTTGCTTTTGTTTGTTTTCGTGGACTGTTGACATTATTTTTGTTTTACAATTTTAGAGTTGTCATGAAAATGAAAGACAGCTTACTCATATGGTAAGCAGAAGCAAGAAGTATTAAAAGCTTCATATTCTTTCTTCTTTGTAAGCCAGGGCACATCTAAAGACAGACTTTAACACTGACACACGTCCAAGAAAGACCCAGATGTAGATACACTTAGGAGAGTTTACTTGCAAAGGTGAAAAGAGTCGGACTGAAGAACTGGTTTGCCAAATACAAGTACTTAAAGGAAAAACAAAACAAAACAAAACCCTGCACAATTGTCAGAGTTACAAGATGACACAGTCTGTTCGAAACAGTAAATTTCTCAGATGATTATCATGCCTACAAAGGTCGTGACCTATTGATACCCGCAAGGCAAATATTCGGGCTAAAATTGTTTTGAGGGGATTCCAGGTTAATACCCAAGGCGTTATTATTTTGGGAATCAGAACGAGTCAGGATGACTCTGCAGTTTTGGGGTTATCTCCCGCGAATTTCAGTCATACTGGAAGCAGGCAAGGCGTCAGATTTGGCTTTAACAAACCTGTCAATTCTCTACCTCTACCCTGAGAAGAGAGGCACACCGTACCTGCCCTTCTGCGCACGCTCCGCCCGGACGCCAGGGGGCGGGGCGGGGGCACGCGGGGACTTGTGGGAAAGCTCGGGAAGGTGGGGCCCGGCGTGAGACGCTGCGGGCCTGGGGTAGCGGCCCTGTGGGCAGTAACGGCCTAGCGAGGTGAGCCGGCTTTACGTTTATCGCCGGTTGCAGTAGCCGACGAGGCTTCGGGGGTGGTCTGGCGCAAAGAGGGCGTGCGGCCGTGGGTCCCGGGGGAGGCGGAGGGCAGGAAGGCGTGAGGGCGGGCGGCGAGGGCGCGGCGGCGCGGTGGTGTCCAGGGTAGCGGCGTCCCGGGCGAGCGTTCCGGAAGGGGCTCGCCCTGCGTCCCCGGGTATGGAAGATCTGCTCTGCCGACTGTCCCTCCACCCCGGCTGTCCGGGGTGTTGGGCCGATTTGCGGTGATCCGATAGCAGATCCACCCTCCCTGGAGAACTGCGGGGGGGCCCGCCCCCTCTCGACGTGGGTGTGCTGTGTTCGCCGGGATACTGAGTGTGAAAGCGATAGCCCCCAGCATTGGAAGTTTCTGGTTCCCTGCTCGGACTCCAGCCCCGTCGCAGGTTCCGTGGGAGCAGTTGTATCTGCGGGAGCAGCGGAGGTGATGAGTGAAATGGAAAAGGGTTTCGACCTTTTGCAGCATCGCAGTGGCTTGCTGCGCTTTTATTCCTATTTTTGAGCCCCCAGCAAAGCACTATACTGGTTTCGTTTTTTAAAAACGAGATAGACGTATGTGATCAAACTTGGGCACTGCCTGAAAAAAAGGTTAAACTTAGTTTAGGTTACAAGGCCAGGCTAGGGGTCTGAAGACCTATCTGCATTTGCAACCATTAGAAAAATGATTTTTCTAATCTGCTCTGTCTCCCATGCTACTCCCCCACTCCTCTTAAGCGTTGAATCCCCTCCCACCCTTTTACGGACTTTGCCCCATCTCTCATCCTTTTTCCTAGATTCCTTTTACCTTGATTCTCTTCGTCGTCTTCTACCAGACTATACTCGTGAGCAGTCTTAGATTATTAAAGACAGAATTACGCTAATCCCCATATAATCTCATTTACTCAGCAGCTCATTTTATTTCTATCCTTTCCTTAAATCTCATTGAAACTCTCAATAAATCTTTATATGACTGAATACAATGCATGTTCTTTCCCCTTATGCCACCTTTGTGTCTTTAGGCACTGCCAACCTCTGTCACCTTGAACTCTTTCTTGAGAATTCTCTCCTGTGACAGTACTCTCCAAGTTTTCCTCCCAGCTCTCTAGATGTTGCTCCCTAGTTTTTCCTATATTGGTATCTCCTCCTCAGCTTGTTCCCTAAATAGTAGTGTTTTGCAGGCTCCACCCCTGCCCACCCAACCCAGTAGTCACAGTGATTAAGCAGGTCCAGATTCGTGATTGTAACTTCCACCTTTAAGCTAGTGACACTCAAATTTATAAACTTATAGTACCTACTGGATATGTCATCCTCATGTCCCATAAGCACCCGATTCAGCATATCCCAAGCTGAAATATTTGTTTTTCTTCTTGTCCTGCAATCCTGAAATGTCTTTTCCTTTCCTTTTTTAAGATTAAAAAAAAATTTTTTTTAAGTCATCTCTACACCCATCGTGGGGCTCGAACTCATAACCCCAGAATCAAGAGTGGCATGTTCCACCGACTGAGCCAGCCAGGTGCCCCCCTCTTTTCCTTTTAAAATTGTGATCCTGACTCACATGGCACTGGTAATTTCACCAGGCTACCAAACCGGAAATCTAAGACACTGGTTAGGTCCTTCTCTGCTCCCAGCTCCTCAGTTGAATCAGTCATCAGGTACTTTTTATTTTACCTCCACATTACTTTCATAGCTTTCAGACCTCATGGCCTGGCGTTTTGAGATCTGTCCCATAGCCACCTCAGCCTTCTCTTCCATCATTCTCTTTCTTAGTCCTTTGGTCTGTTTGCCTGCTCCTCCATGGTTAATCATTTTGGCTGGCCTCTTTGAAATGTGGCTAGTTATAGCACCTCTGGGGACTCTTTCCTTGAACTCACCACCCTACCCACCATCGGATTTATGCCTGTCCTTTGTGGTCAGTCCCACAGCATCTGTATGTGCCTCTAGCACAGTTCTCAACCAGGAATTATTATGCCGTCTAGGTGATATTTGACAATGTTTGGAGACATTTTTGATTGTCACAGTCTGGAGGGGAGGGAGAATACTGCTCTGTAGTTGGAAGAGGCCAGGGATGTTGCCATTTTACAATGCATAGGACAGACCTTCTACCACAAAGAGATATCTGTCCCAAAATGTCAATAACTCCAAGGTTGAAAGACCCTGCCAGCATAATATTTTGTGGCTCTCGATACTTGATTATTTTGTTTCCTTCTCCATTAGACCTGGGACCTTGTCTTACTTGTTTTTATAGGACCTGTCACATAGCAGAAGTTCAATAAATTTTGAAAAGGAGTAAAGGAGATAATTAGGATTAATTTATAAATGGGAGACGAGCAGAGTCTGCTACCAAGGGGTACTTGCTAATTTCAGTGATTTCCCCCTCATTGCCTTTTATTCATAATGCATTGCAGTGATGCCCAGACTTGTCTGTTTTTCATTTATTCATTCAGCAAACATTGATTCATTTAAAAAATAATATATTGATGTTTTCTTTCTTCAGCATACTTTAGGCTCTCCTCTGTGCGTGTATTTTTGCCATTTATGAAGTGGTAAAAACTCATTGATAGCTATGCTTCAAAAACAAACCAAATCTGTTTAATTCTTGTCAGAAATTGGTTGGTCAAAACTCTGCAGGACATAATGACTTCGACAAATAAAGCAATTGAATTACAACTACAAGTGAAACAAAATGCAGAAGAATTACAGGACTTTATGAGGGATTTAGAAAACTGGGAAAAAGATATTAAACAGAAGGATATGGAACTAAGAAGACAGAATGGTGTTCCTGAAGAGGTAAATTTCTTAATTAAATCCTACTTTAGCATCCAGCAAAACTATTTAATTTAAAATAAAGCACAGCCTTTTAAAATGTTTTGTGAAAATACTGAAATTGAAGTGATTTGCTGCCTGTCAACATTTTGAAAAATTCTGCTTTTTAAATCTTTGTAGTACTTATATTAACTCTATTAAGACATTTTAAGGCTTAGCCAATAGTTAGGGAAAGGAAGACCATGTGATAATTCTTAAGGTAAATGAATAGCATTTTCGATGTTTAGGGGTGTGTGTGTGTATATATATATAATACAGATCATATATAATTATGTGTTTAATGATATCTTAACATACAGTATTGGCATAAAATACAGATTACTTATGTAGGTTCAACCAAACGTTTTTTTTAAGACTGTGCATTTAAATATGGGTAACTTTTTCATACTAATGATGTGCAGGCAGTTCAGTTTGCTGTTGTACTACTGCTAATTCATTGTAGTAAGGCTGAAGATCAGGCAGTTTTGAAGTGTGAATTTAGGATTGCAAATTAAATGTATAATTAAAATTTCTAGATAATACTTTCCTTGTGACTAAACAGTATTCAGCATTTGTCAAAGAATGAATTAAACTTTTCAAGCATGAATTGTTATAAGTGAAGATGGTAAATTGGTATTTTTAAGCACTTTAAAAAGTACTTTTTTTTTTTTTAAAGATTTTATTTATTTAATTGAAAGAGAGAGACACAGCAAGAGAGGGAACACAAGCAGGGGGAGTGGGAGAGGGAGAAGCAGGCTTCCCGCGGAGCGGGGAGCCTGATGCGGGGCTCGATCCCAGGACGTTGGGATCATGACTTGAGCCGAAGGCAGACGCTTAACAACTGAGCTGCCCAGGTGCCCCTAAAAGTACTTCTTACTTGAAAATATAATTTAGTGAGAATTTTAAACATTGGTAGTTATACAAAAAAGCAATAGAGCAGTGCTCAAACATCATGTGTTTATTTTTTCCCATCCCTAGAATTTACCTCCTATTCGAAATGGGAATTTTAGGAAAAAGAAGAAAGGCAAACCTAAAGAGTCTTCTAAAAAAACCAAAGATGAAAACACAAAAAACAGGATAAAATCTTATGATTATGAGGCATGGGCAAAACTTGATGTGGTAAGTTATACGCTTCTTAGTATTTGAATAAGATTGTCTTAGAGTTAGCTAAGAGTAATGGGTTAAATGAAAAATAATGTAAAGTATCTTACCCTTGTGTCTTTCACTTATAGATTATTTTATGTGAATCCAACTTTAATTACAATTCTTTTCAATTAACTAGATTATTTTTTCTCCTGCAGCCCTCTTTCAGTGAGTAGTGGCTAAAACAGCCAGGATTCTTTTCTTTTTTTCTTTCTTTTTTTTTTTGCAAAAACAGTACGTAGAGGTCCAGCGTATTCCCCACCCAGTTTACCCCAGTAATTCCTTAATTATAGTATAGTATCAAAAATAGGAAATCGATATGGTACAATGTATATATGTATATCACATAGATTTAGGTAACCACCATTTAGAATTCAAAAATACTGCATCCCCATCCCATCTTCTTTTCTTCCCTCTACCCCCATAAATAACCACTCTTCTGATTTTTAGGTTTATTATTTTATTGGCTCTTTTCTATTTAACATTTTTATTTGAGGTTATACATACAGTAAAGTGCAAACATCTTAAGTGTACAGCTTCCTGAATTTTTGCTCCTGTATATACCTGAAAAACCACCATCCACATCAAGATACAGGACATTTTCAGCATCCCAGAAGCCTTCCTTTTCAGTTGATTACCTCCCAGAGGTAGCCACTATTGTGATCTTTAATATTATAGATCAGTTTTGCCAGTTTTGGAATTTCATATAAATGTATCATACAGTATACACTCTTTTGTGTTTGGCTTTGTTTGCTAGCATTGTCTGAGATTGATCCATATTATCAGTAACAGTAATTTTTTTCTTGCTGATCAGAATTCCATTGTGTGAATATATCACAATTTGTATATCCATTCTCCTATTGACATACATTTGGGTTGTTTCCAGTTTGGGGCTATTATGAATAAGCCTGCTATGAACATTCTTGTATGTGTCTTTTGATGGATCTAAGCACCTGGGAGGGAATTTGCAGGTCATACTTTATATATACATTTAGTTTTAGAAGACACTGCTCAATAGTTTTCCAAATTACTTATATTTTTCTTAATGAAACCAAGGCCAATTGACTCAAGATAGAGCTGGCACTACCAATTAAATAGTTTGCCATCTGCTTCAGTATTGTCCTGATGTAGGGAAAGTATAATTTTAGGTCTTGGATTTATTGCTGTGGGAAATGATGCTTTCTGAACATGATATTTTCTCTGCTGAGTATTATATAGTCTACTTTCATTTTTTGTGATCTTATTCCTCATTATATAGCTTTTTCCTTTTCATAAGGTGGTATTTTCTTATACTGCTTTTTCCTGAAAGCCATCATCCTCAGATCATTTCTGAGAGAGGTGCTTTCTATACAGTCATTTATTCATTCAGCAGATACTGATTGAACTCATGCTTTGTGTGGCCGATGCCATCATGATGTACTGCATTGCTTGACGTCGATTTAGGGTATCTATACAAGATGTAGGTGTTTACTTACCGTTCCACTCTAGTTGAGATCTGAGCAGCTGCTTTAGTGTTCTGCTGCTGGTGGTGGTCTCCACTTGCAAGCATAGCAGCGTTGGATAATCTTGGCTCTTTAATGTTGGTAGGCTGGTGGTATTTGTAGAATCTTCATGCTAAAACACGTAGCTGAGTTTTAGTCTATCTTTTAATGTTCATTCAGTGAAACTAAGCATAGGTTTTATTTTATTTTTTAATTTGTCAATGATTTGGGGCTTTTTGACATAAAATAGTATGATATTAAATGCAAAAAAGATTTTATGTAATTAAAATTTTTGTTTAAATGAGCTTTTTAATGCTTACTGGTTTTAAAATCTCTTACTAAAAACCATTCTTTTATCATATATGATAAATATGATTAAAAAATCCTGATGAGGTTTATGAGATGATTTATTACCATGAAAGGAATGTGTGATCCAAAAGAGATTGGGAATTGTTGGACTAGTATATTATGTATTTTCTTTGGTAGGGTCGGCTGTATTTTTGGAATTCACTGAGACTATAACATAGTCATTGAGAGCGCTTCAGAGCAGGCAGATTTGCCTCGATTCAAATCCTGACTTGTCCACTCATTAGCCAGGTGATCTTGAGTTAACAAACCTCTGTGTCTTGATTCATTCCTTCCAGTAAAAAACATGGGGAATCATACTTACCTCATACGTTTTTGTGAGGATTAGGAGTTAATGTGCTTTACAGGCAGTTTTTCATATTTTGAGAATAAGGAAGAAAAAAGGCTTTTAGTAAAAACCCTTCCTTGGCTGTTAGTTATTTATTACATTAGTTTGGGGTTATTTCCAAACTTGCCTTATGTCAAGCCATAAATACCTCACTACTAATAGTTTGTGATTTAGGGGTGATTTGTAGACTCTATTGACTTAGCTTATTTAATGAGTTCAGAGCTAGATTCTTTTAAGTGGTTTGGATCTTGGTTTTCTAAACAGGGTACATTTTTCTCTGGAGAGAATCCTAACAATGAGAGGTTATTTGGATTGAAAGCAACCTTAGGCCTTCAGGTCCTTAGATCATTACAACCTAAGTTGAGTGTACTTTTTTTTTTTAATGTCTTCTTTATTTTAATGGTCATGTAATTATGAGCACTGTTCTACTTATAATTTCAGGACAGTATCCTTGATGAGCTTGATAAAGAAGAGAGTATCCATGATTCTGTGTCTCAAGAATCAGAGTCAGAAGAAGATGGGATTCATGTAGATTCACAAAAGGCTCTTGCTCTAAAAGAAAAGGTATTTTTCTTTAGGTTAGCATTAGTTTCCTTCATGTAAGCAGGATATGTAGAAAATCATGTGGATCCCAGTATTTCTTCAATGTAGTTTTGGGCGGGGGGGGGGGTGTTCAGACTTTAATGTATCCGTATCAAGAGGCGGTATAGCTTGTTGGTTAGGAGTTTATGTCTGAAGCCAGATTGTACGGGCTCAGATCCTGTGACAAGTTCTTTAATTACCTGTACCTCAGTTTTCTTAACTGTAAAAATAAGATTAATATTATTACTAAACCTTAATGGGTTGTTACGAATATTAAATGAATTATTATATGTAAAATGCGTGGACTGTACAGAGACTCCTTTTAGGGTTTTTTGTAGTAGACTAAAGTAACTTAAAATCAGAGTGTGAATCTTGACATGAACATTAAATTCCACCCTTCCATATCACAGGTCATCTCTGGTTACTTTTTGGAATGTTAAACATCCCTCTTCAGAAAGCCTCATTATAAAACTAACTATATTGCTTTTCAAAAAGGTGGAACTCTTTTCAGATTAAACTTCATCTTGATGTCTTTCTTTTGTTACATTTCTGTGGGTGTTGTCAATCAAAAGTACCTAATTCTACGTATGTTACTCATTTTTCTACCAAGGCTTTTTTGGCTTGTGCTCATACAATGACTATCTAGTGAATTTCAGCATTTGTTGAAAGACCATTTTGCTTAATTTTCTTTTCTTTCCTGTTAACCTTGAACACAGAGCTAATGAGTTAGAAAAAGATGCATAATATTGAAAGAAAATGGTTCTGCAATTCTCTGCCAGTATATATCTGACTCATATGCTTTTTCAGGGCAATAAATACTTCAAACAAGGAAAATATGATGAAGCAATTGAATGCTACACCAAAGGCATGGATGCTGATCCATATAATCCTGTGTTGCCAACAAACAGAGCATCAGCATACTTTAGGTTGAAAAAGTAAGGGATTCCCATAATGTGTGTGACTGTTTTATATGTGTATGGAGGCTGATTTTTTTTTTTTATGTTAATGTTAGTCACCATACAGTATGTCATTAGTTTCCGATGTAGTGTGCACTGATCCATTATTTGCATATAACACCCAGTGCTCCATGCAATATGTGCCCTCCTTAATACCCATCACTGGGCTAACTCATCCCCCCACCCCCCTCCCCTCTAAAACCCTCAGTTTGTTTCTCAGAGTCCATAGTCTCATGGTTCATCTCCCCTTCCAATTTCCCCCCTTTCATTTTTCCCTTCCTTCTCCTAATGTCCTCCATGCTATTCCTTATGTTCCACGAATAAGTGAAATCATATGAAAATTGACTTTCTCTGCTTGACTTATTTCACTTAGCTTAATCTCCTCCAGTCCCATCCATGTTGATGTAAAGTTGGATATTCATCCGTTCTGATGGCTGAGTAATATTCCATTATATATATGGACCACATCTTTATCCCTTCATCTGTTGAAGGGCATCTGGGCTCTTTCCACAGTTTGGCTATTGTGGACATTGCTGCTATGAACGTTGGGGTGCATATGGCCCTTCTTTTCACTACATCTGTGTCTTTGGGGTAAATACCCAGTAGTGCAATTGCTGGGTCATAGCTCTATTTTTGATTTTTTGAGGAACCTCCACACTGTTTTCCAAAGTGGCTGTACCAACTTGCATTCCCACCAACAGTGTAAGAGGGTTCCCCTTTCTCTGCACAACCTCTCCAACATTTGTTGTTTCTTGCCTTGTCAATTTTTGCCATTCTAACTGGTGTAAGGTGGTATCTCAGTGTGGTTTTGATTTGAATCTCCCTGATGGCTAATGATGATGAACATTTTTTCATGTGTCTGTTAGCCATTTGTATATCTTCTTTTGAGAAGTGTCTGTTCATGTCTTCTGCCCATTTTTTGACTTGATTATTTGTTTTTTGGGTGTTGAGTTTGAGAAGTTCTTTATAGATCTTGGATACCAGCCATTTATCTGTAGTGTCATTTGTAAATATCTTCTCCCATTCTGTGGGTTGCCTCTTTGTTTTGTTGACTGTTTCCTTTGCTGTGCAGAAGCTTTTTATCTCGATTAAGTCCCAAAAGTTCATTTTCGCTTTTGTTTCCCTTTGGAGGCTGATTTTTTAAAAAAATCTTTCATACGTCCAGGCAATGACATAATATTCAGTGATAAAAAGGCATGAGTTATTGCCTTTGAAGCCATGAAAAGTCATGGAGGAACCTTAGATGCATATTTCTTCTCTTTTTTTAGTGTTACTGACTTTTTATTCTCATAACTAAGCCTAGTAAAACCAACATACAGTCATTTGCTGTCATTATAATTTCTTGAACAAAAGACTATTTGGCAGTATTAAGGACATAATCTTACCAACAGTCTTTTATTTATTTATTTATTTATTTATTTTTTAAAGATTTTATTTATTTGATAGAGAAATAGCAAGAGCAGGAGCACAAGCAGGGGGAGTGGGGGAGGGAGAAGCAGGCTTCCCGCCAAGCAGGGAGCCTGATGTGGGGCTCGATCCCAGGACCCTGGGATCATGACCTGAGCCAAAGGCAGACACTTAACGACTGAGCCACCCAGGCGCCCCAGAACAGTCTTTTAAATGAAATAATTTGGCCTTATAAGAATTTACTGTATGGCCTGTCTTTTCCCAGTTTTCATCATGACGTGGTAAAAACTTGTCCCAAATTCTGGCACTTACCTGCAGACTAGCATTTGGGAATCATACATCATAAAAAGATAACTTTCTTCTTTCCTTGAAAATGGAGATGGGATCTTCATTTTTTTTCTCCAAATTTTTATTTAAATTCCAGTTAACATACAGTGTAATATTAGTTTCAGGTGTAGAATTTAGTGATTCATTGCTTACATGTAACACTCAGTGTTTACCACAAGTGCTCTCCTTAATACCCATCACCTACTTAACCCATCCCCCCACCCACCTCCCCTCCAGTAAACCTCAGTTTGTGTCTATAGTTAAGGGACTGCTTCTTGGTTTGTCTTTCCTTTTTTTCCCCCCATGTTCATTTGTTTTGTTTCTTAAATTGCACATATGAGTGAAATCCTATGGTATTTGTCTTTCTCTGACTGATTTTGTTTAGCATAGTACACTCTAGCTCCACCCACATCATTGCAAATGGCAAGATTGCATTCTTTTGATGGCTGAGTAATATTCCATTTAATATATACCACATCTTCTTTACCCATTTATCAGTGATGGACTTTTGAGCTCTTTCCATAATTTGGCTATTGTTGATAATGCTGCTTTTAGCGTCGGGGTGCATGTACCCCTTTGAATCAGTATTTTTGTATCCTTTAGGTAAATACCTAGTAGTGCAATTGCTGGAATGTAGGGTAATTCTATTGTTAACTTTTTGAGGAACCTCCATAGTGTTTTCCAGAGTAGATCCACCAGCTTGCATTCCCACCAACAGAATAAGAGGGTTCCCTTTTCTGCCCATCCTCACCAACACCTGTTATTTCCTGTGTTGTTAATTTTAGCTATTCTGACAGGTGTGAGGTGGTATCTCATTTTGATTTGTATTTCCCCAACGAGTGATGCTGAGCATCTTGTCATGTGTCTTTTGGCCATTTGTCTTCTTTGGAGAAATGTTAACTCATGCCCATTTCTTAACTGGATTATTTGTTTTTTTCAGTGGTGATTTTGATAGGTTCTTTATAGATTTTGGATACTAACCCTTTATCAGATATGTCATTTGCAAATATTTCTCCCATTTTGTGGGTTGCCTTTTAGTTTTGTTGATGGTTTCCTTCGCTGTGCAGAAGCTTTTTATTTTGATGAAGTCCCTATAGTTTACTTCTGCTTTTGTTTCCCTTGACTTGGGAGATGTATCTAGTAAGAAGTTGCTACAGCCAGTGTCAAAGAGGTTACTGCATGTGTTCTCTAGGAATTTGATGGTTTCCTGTGTCACATTTAGGTCTTTCATCCATTTTGATTTTATTTTTGTGTATGGTCTAAGAGAATGGTCCAGTTGCATTTTTTTTTACATGTTACTGTCCAGTTTTCCCAACACCATTTGTTGAAGAGACTGTCTTTTTGTGTTGCATATTCTTTCCTGCTTTGTCAAAGATTAATTGACCATAGAATTGTGGATCCATTTCTGGGTTTTCTATTCTGTCCCATTGATCTATGTGTCTGTTTTTATGCCAGTACCATACTGTCTTGATGACTATAGCTTTGAAATATAGCTTGCAGTCTGGAATTGTGGTGCCTCTAGCTTTGCTTTTCTTTTTCAAGATTGCTTTGGCTGTTCGTGGTCTTCTGTGGTTCCACACAGATTTTAGGATTGTTTTAGCTCTGTGAAAAATGCTGATGGTATTTTGATAGGGATTGCATTAAATGTGTGGATTGCTTTGGGTAGTATAGACATTTTAACAGTATTTGTTTTTCTAATCCATGAGCATGGAATGTTTTTCAGTTTCTTTGTGTCCTCTTCAGTTTCTTTCGTAAGTGTTCTACAGTTTTCAGAGTACAGATCTTTCACCTCTTTGGTTAGGTTTATTGCTAGGTATCTTACGGTTTTTGGTGCAATTGTAAGTGCAATTAATTTCTTGATTTCTCTTTCTGCTGCTTCATTATTGGTGTATAGAAATGCAACAGTATTCTGTACATTGATTTTGTATCCTGTGACTTTACTGAATTTGTGTATCAATTCTAGCAATTTTTGGTGGAGTCTTTTAGGTTTTCTATATAGAATATCACGTCATCTGCAAAAGTGAATGTTTGACTTCTTCCTTGCTGATTTGGATGCCTTTTATTTCTTTTTGTTGTCTTGATTGTTGAGGCTAGGACTACTAGTACTATGTTAAATAACTGGTGAGAGTGAATATCCCTGTCTTGTTCCTGACTGTAGAGGAAAAGCTCTCAGTTTTCCCCCGTTGAGGATGGTATTAGCTGTGGGTTTTTCATGTATGGCCTTTGTAATGTTGAGATATACTCCTCCTATTCCTACTTTGTTGAGGGATTTTATCATGAATGGATGTTGTATTTTGTTAGATGTTTTTTCTGCATCTGTTGAGAGGATCATATGGTTCTTATCCTTTCTTTTATTGTGGTGTTATCACGTTGATTGATTTGCAAATATTGAATCACCCTTGCAGCCCAGGAATAAATCCCATTTGATCATGATGAGTGATTCTTTTAATATACTGTTAGATTTGATTTGCTAGTATTTTGTTGAGAATTTTTGCATCCATGTTCTTCAGGGTTATTGGCTTGTAGTTCTCTTTTTTAGTCGACTCTGGTTTTGGAATCAGGGTAATGCTGGCTTCATAGAATGAATTTGGAAGTTTTCCTTCCATTTCTATTTTTTGGAACAATTTGAGAAGAGTAGGTATTAATTCTTTAAGTGTTTGGTAGAATTCCCCTGGGAAGCCATCTGGTCCTGGACTTTTGCTTTTTGGCAGATTTTTGATTACTGATTCAGTTTCTTTGCTGGTTATCAGTCTGTTCAAGTTTTTTGTTTCTTCCTGTTTCATTTATGTTAGTTTATATGTTTCTGGGAAATTTGTTGGCATATAATTTTTCATAATATTCTGTTATAATTGTATTTCTGTGGTCTTGGTTGTTAATGTCTCCTCTCTCATTTGTGATTTTATTTATTTGGGTCCTTTCTCTTTTCTTTTTGGTAAGTCTGGCTAGGGGTTTATCAATTTTATTAATTCTTTCAAAGAACCAGCTCTTGGTTCATTGATCATCAGTTCTGTTTTTTGTTATTGTTATTTCTGTATCATTTATTCCTGCTCTAATCTTTATTATTTCCCTTCTTCTGCTGGCTTTAAGCTTTGTTCTTTTTCTAGCTCCTTCTAGGTGTAAGGTTAGGTTATGTATTTGAGATTTTTCTTGCTTTTTAAGATGGGCCTGTATTGCTGTATAATTCTCTCTTAGGACCGCTTTTACTGTATCCCAAAGCTTTTGGACCGTCATGTTTTCATTTTCATTTGTTTCCATGTATTTTCTTATTTCTTCTGTGATTTCCTGGTTGATCCATTCATTCTTTAGTAAGATGTTGTTTATAACCTCTATGTATTTGTGCTCTTTCCAAATGTTTTCTTGTGGTTGACTTCAAGTTCCATAGTGTTGTGGTCAGAAAATATACATGGTATGATCTCAGTCTTTTTGTACTTGTTGAGGCCTGATTTGTGACCTAGTATGTGATCTGTTCTGGAGAATGTCCCATGTGCCCTTGAAAAGAATGTGTATTCTGCTGCTTTAGGATGAAATGTTTTGCATATATCTGTTAAGTCCATCTGGTCCAGTGTGTCATTCAAAAGCCATTGTTTCCTTGTTGATTTTCTCCTTAGGTGATCTGTCCATTGCTGTAAGTGGGGTGTTAAAGTCCCCTCCTGTCATTGTGTTATTATTGAGTTCCTTTATGTTATTAATTATTTTATATATTTGGGTGCTCCCACGTTGGGGCCATCAATATTTACAATTGTTAGATCTCCTTGTTGGTTAGTCCACTTTATTATGATATAGTGCCCTTCTTCATCTCTTGTTACAGTCTTTGGTGTAAAATCTAGTTTGTCTGATATAAGTATTGCTACTCCAGCTTTCTTTTGACTTCCATTTGCATGATGGATGGTTCTCTATCCTCTCACTTTCAATCTACAGGTGTCTTTAGGTCTAAAAGGAATCTCTTGTAAGCAGCATATAGATGGGTCTGTTTTTTTTAATCCATTCTGACACCTTTATGTCTTTTGATTGGAGCATTTAGTCCATTTACATTCAGAGTAATTATTGATAGATACGAATTTAGTGTCATTGTATTACTTGTTCTTTTGTTGTTTCTGGAGATTTTCTCTGTTCCTTTTTAGTCTTTGTCACTTTTGGTTTTTCTTTCCCACTCAAAGAGTCCCCTTTAATATCTCTTGCAGGGCTGGTTTAGTGCTCATGAACTCCTTTAGTTTTTGTTTGGGAAACTCTTTAATCTCTCCTATTTTGAATGACAGCCTTGCTGTATAGAATATTCTTGGCTGCATATTTTTCCCATTCAGCATGTTGAATATATCATTCCACTCCCTTCTGGCTTGCCAAGTTTTTGTGGAGAGATCTCCAGCTAGCCTTATGGGTCTTCCCTTGTAAGTTAGGGACTGCTTTTGTCTTGCTGCTTTTAGGATTTTTTCTTTCTCACTATATTTTGCGAATTTAACTATAATATGTCTTGGTGTTGGCCTGTTTCTGTTGATTTTGATGGGAGTTCTCTGTGCCTCCTGGATTCAGATGTCTGTTTCCTTCCCCAGATTAGGGAAGTTTTCAGTGATTATTTACTCAAATCTTCTGCCTCCTTTGCTCTCTTTTCTTCATCTGGGACTCCTATGATACGAATGTTATTATGTGTGATGGAGTCACTGAGTTCCCTAAGTCTATTCTTGTGATCCTTAATTTTTCTTTCTTTTGTTCAGCTTCATTATTTTCCATTATTCTCTCTTCTGTATCACTTATTTGTTCCTCTGCTTCTTCCATCTTTGGGGTCATTACATCCAGTCTGTTTCGAGTCTCAGTTATTGCATTTTTCATTCTGATTGTTTTTTAACTCTTTTATCTCTGTGGTAAGGGTCTCCCTGATGTCTTCTATACTTTTTTCAAGCCCAGCAAGTATCCTTGATTGTTGCTTTATATTCTACATCAGGCATATTACTTATATCTTTTTCAATGAAATCTCTGGCCATGACCTTTTCTTGTTCTCTTTTGGGATGAATTCCTCTGTGTTGCCATTTTGTCTAAGTCACTGTCTTCCATGTGTTAGAAAAGCCTGTTCTGTGTCTTGCTCCTGAGAGTAATGACTTCATGGAGAAGAGGTCAGATCATGTCCAGGGCGGGGCGCTTGGGGAGTGTCTGGTGTGTGCCGCGCGCACTGTGCTGCTGTGGTTCGGCTGCTGTGTCCCTAAGGTCAGTCGTCTGCAGGGGCTCTCCTTGCCTTCCGTGGGCAGCGTTTGAGCCTTGGCCACAGTGTGGTGAGTTTTAACTAGGTGTGCTCTGGTCTGCTTGTTCAGTGAGACCTGATGCTACTACTTCCCCTAGAACCGAAGCGTTGTGGAACTCTCTGGTCAGGAGACGTGCGTGTGGCGGTTTCTGCTGGTCTTCTGGGGAAGGGGTCTGCCGCGCTGGGACTTGGGCACGCTTGCCTGAGAGCAGCTGTACTGGTGGAGCGCGGGGGGCTGGGACTTGGGGTAAGCAGGTTAGGCAGCCAGTATTGGTGCTGTGCTGTTTACTGAAGTTGGTTTATGCTAAGGGGGGCCGGGTGCGGGGGAGGAAAATGGCTCCTTTTTCCCCGGAGTGGGGTCTCCGTACTTGCTGCTCTCAGGGAAGCACTTCCAGAAGAGCAGACAGTTTGCCAGGCATTTTTCAGGTCGCTCTTTTCCCGCTGTCTGTCTCCAGGTTGCTCGCCTGCCTGGAGCAGTGCAGTGCACTTTGCGTTCTGTCCCAGCCAAGCCTGCTGACTTTTAAAACTCCAAACTTTCGGGACATGCTGTGGCAAGGGCCTGCGCTGGTCTTCTGGGGGAGGGTCTCGCTGCGCTGGGACGAATGCAGCTTTGACCAAGAAGGGTAGTCAGCGCAGAGGCGTGGGATTTGGAGCCAAGCCGGCTAAACAAGTGTCCGGGTTAGCCGCCCTCAGCAGGGGTCTCTGCGCCTCTGCTGAGGGTTGGGGGAGGGGGAAAATGGTGCCTCTTGGCTCTTTTGTCCCTTGAGAGACGTCTCTGTGAGTGCCACCTCTCATATGCGCTCCAAGAAGTGCAAACGGTCTCTCCCCATGTGCCATAGGTGAACCTCAGATCGCGCCTTCTGCCCCCGGGTAGTTCGCCTGTCTTCTTTCTAGGAGTAGGGCAGCGCCCTCAGGGCTCTATCCCAGCCAAGCCTGACCTCTAAAACTCCAGGCTTTGAGCCCAGCTGGCTGCAAAAACTCATGAAAATCAGCTCCTCTCGTTTTTGAAGCCAGTGGCTTTGGGGTCATGCTCTCTTTGTGCATATCCCCGAGTACTCTCACCTTTCTCCTCCATCAGGGCTCCCTCCGCTCCATAGCACCCAAACCACATCTCTACACCTCCTACCTTCCTCGATGTGGCCTCTTCTCTCCCTCTAGTTGTACAGTTTGTTCTTTCAGTCCTCAGGTCGATTTCTTGGCTATTCAGAATGATTTGATATTTATCTAGCTGAGTTGGAGGGATGAGGCAAGCCTAGGGTCCTCCTAATGCGCTGCCATCTTAGTTCCCCCCTTAGATGCATATTTCTGTGTGAAGGAAGCTAATCTGAAAAATCTATATACTGTATGATTTCATGATTTCAACTCTATGATATTCTGGAAAAGGCAAAATGGTGGAGACAGTAAAAAGATGAGTGGTTGTCGGGGGTTGGGGGTGGTGGAGGAATGAATAGACAGATTTTTAGGGCAATGAAAACATTCTATAATAATGTAATGATAGATACATGCCATTTTATACTTTCTCAAACCCATAGAATATACAACACCAAGAATAAACTGTAATGTAAGCTATGGACTTTGGGTGATAATGATGTGCCAGTATGGGTCCATCCCTTGTACAAATGTACCACTCATGTGGGATATTGATAATGGTAACTATGCATGTGTGGAGGTAGGGAATATACAGATGAGAAATATCTGTACCTTCGCCTCAGTACTGCTATGAGCCTAAAACTGCTCTAGAAAATTTATCTTAATAAAAGAAATTTGAATAAAAAAATCTTTCATGATAAAGTATCTGTGAAAGATGAAACACATACTACATTTCTTTTCAACTGTAAATTCTTACAGCTCATTTCTTTTTTTTTTTTTAAATAGATTTTATTTATTTATTTGACAGAGACACAGTGAGAGAGGGAACACAAGCAGGGGGAATGGGAGAGGGAGAAGCAGGCTTCCCGCCGTGCAGGGAGCCCGATGTGGGGCTCGATCCCAGGACCGTGGGACCATGACCTGAGCCGAAGGCAGACGCTTAATGGCTGAGCCACCCAGGCGCCCCTGGCTCACTTCTTTTTATTGAGTTATTTTATTCAAACAATTTTAAATGGTTTAAATGGTTTCAGATACTCAGACCATGCTCCTGTAGTTTACATTACGAGGATGTATCCTCCAATAAAAATTTGAGTGATGATGTTCTTTACCTAATTCACAAAAGAAAGGAAAGTTAGCTGGGTAAAAATTTTTAGAAATTAATTTCCTTATTTTGAAAAATCATTTATCCACTCTTTAACCTAGAGACCTTTCATTATAATAAACTTAAAATGTGTTCTAATCTTTGTTTATCTTTAAGTCATACTGACCCTTTAAATACATATTTAATGTTGAAGAACATGAATGTGTTACGGTCTTATCATAAGCAGAGAATGGACTTATCATAAGAATTTAAACAAAGACAAATACCATCAAGATACTTCTTGAGGGATGCATGGGTGGCTCAGTCGGTTAAGCGTCTGCCTTTGGCTCAGGTCATGATCCCAGGGTCCTGTGATTGAGTCCCGCATCCCACTGTGTCTCTGTCAAATAAATAAAATCTTTAAAAAATAAAAAAATAAAATAAAAAATAAGACTGAAATGATTGAAATATTCACATGAAAAGATAGGAAATTTGAATTCTACCTTAAGCATATGTAACGACTTAAATGTGAAAAGTAAAACATAAAAACTTTTAGGAAATATAGAAGACTATAATGAGCTCAGGAAAGGAAACTATTTTTTTTTTTTAATAAATCATATTTTTGGAAGTGCTAGCCTTTAAAAAAATCAATAAATTGAAATATATTAAAATTAAGAATTTCTGTTCATTGAGACTTCACAGAGAAAGAAAAAAAGCAAAGCTGCAAATTGGAAGAAAATAATTATTATAAATAAACACTGAAGGATTTAGTATCCAGAATAAAGAATTTTTAAAAATCAACAGAAAAGGGGCGCCTGGGTGGCTCAGTCGTTAAGCGTCTGCCTTCGGCTCAGGTCATGATCCCAGGGTCCTGGGATCGAGCCCCGCATCGGGCTCCCTGCTTGGCCAGGAGCCTGCTTCTCCCTCTCCCACTCCGCCTGCTTGTGTTCCCTCTCTAGCTGTCTCTCTCTCTCTCTGTCAAATAAATAAAATAAAATCTTTAAAAAAAAAAAAAAAAAAAAATCAACAGAAAAATAGCCTAACAGAAAAATGGCCAAAAGACAAAACAGGCAATTCACAGGAAAAAAAAAAATACAAGTGGTGAATAAATATATAAGACGATGTTCAACCTCATTAGCAATCGTGGAAATGCAAATTAAGACCACAATGAATTACCATTTTACATCCACTAGGATTCTACCAGTGTTGGTAAAGACAATGGAGCAAGCTTCTTACATGCTCCTAATGGGAATATAAACTTATACGACCACCTTTGACTACTTATACAATTGGTCGTCACCATGTAAAGTTGCACATATATCCTGTGACCCAGCCCCAAGAAACATACAAAAATCTTGACAGTATCACTGCTTTAAATAAGGAAGAAAAGAAGGGTAGGAGTCCCTAGGAGAAAGGAGGGGAGGGGGAGAAGGGGAAGGAAAGGAAGGAAAGGAAGAAAGGAGACCCAACAATCCAGCCAACAGGAGAATGGATACAGAATAGTATATTCCTAGAAAAGAATTACATATAACAGTGAAAATGAAAGATCTACAGCTACATGCAAAACATGAACAAATCTTAGCAATATAATATTCAGAGAAATAGGCAAGCCATAGAAAATTATATTCAGTATAATACACTCCTAAAGCTCAAAAATAAGCAGTCATACAATATACTACATAGGAATATATACATATACGATGAATTTTTTTAAACCAAAAGAATAATCTGCAACTTAAAACAGTGGCTAACTGGGAGAGAAGCAAGGGTCAGGATATGGAAAGGAGTATCAAGGTAGCTTCAAAGATAATAGTAGTGTTCTAGTTCCTAAGTTGCATGGTGGGTGCATGTGGGTTTATTTAAAATTATTTTCCATAACTTACACATACTAAATTATAGGTATATTACAAAAGGTAAATATTGTAATTTGTCAAGATATTAATAAGTCAAAGACTTAAATATGTCATTTAAATAGTAAAAACTCAGATACCCATATAATTTATATTTCCAAATAATAATTTAACAGTTAAAAATTTTAACATTCAAGAAATATCTTTTTTTTTCTTTAAAAAAAAAGATTTTATTTATTTATTTGTCAGAGACAGAGAGACAGAGAGAGAAAGCACAAGCAGGGGTCCCAGGATCCTGGGATCATGACCTGAGCTAAAGGCAGACGCTTGACGACAGAGTCACCCAGGGGCCCCCCAGTCTTATTTATTGAATATCCACGCTTTTCCCATGGATTTGCAATGCCACCATTGTTCTATATCAAGTTTGCACTGATCTCTTTTTTATCAGTCTGTTCTCCAATTGATCTGTTGCTTATCCCTCTGCCCATTCCATACTATCTTTAATTGCTATAGCATTATAATTACAAGTCTTGATATTTGACACTGGGCATGTTTTTTTACCTTATTTTTTAGGAATGTCTTGGGTATTCTTGGACTTTGGCTTATCAGTGTAAATATTGGAATCATCTTGTCAAATTCCTTGAAAAATTATGTTGGGGTTTTGATTACAATTGCTTTGGATTCAGAGCTCAGTTTGGGGAGAATTACATTGCTATGTTTTTGTGACTTATTATAGATCATGAATATGCTGTATCTCCACTTAAGTCTTTAATGTTTTTGAAGACGGTCTTCAAATTTTCTGTGTATGGGTCTTTAAATATCTTCTGTTAGATTTATTTCTGTTTTTGTTGCTTATCTCTAGTAAAGCAGCCACTTGGCAAACTTTCACTATTTCTAACAGTGTCTCTAGATGGTTTTGAGTTATTTAGGTAGACCATCATATCATCTGAGAATGTCAGTGTTATTCCTTCCTTTCCAGTCTTTTTATCTGTTTTTCTTCCTTATGAAACTGCATTAGTCAGGACCTCTAGTACAATAATGACAAAAAGCAGTGATAGTGGACATTCTCATTCCTTGCTTTAAAGGGAACATTACTTACATCTCACCATCATGAAATTAATGTTTTTCAGTAGCCTTAAGTAAATAAAAGAAGGTGGGTAACACACCTTTAATTGGGAACTAAATCCCCTTCTTGGGGATTTCAGAAACAAATTTTGAAGTTTTGGTTTAACAAATGAATTTTATTAACCTTAATTTTTTTAAATTGCAGATTTGCTGTTGCTGAGTCTGATTGTAATTTGGCAATTGCCTTGAATAGAAGTTATACAAAGGCTTATGCAAGACGAGGTGCTGCTCGATTTGCTTTGCAAAAATTAGAGGATGCCAAAAAAGGTATTATTTTCCAGGTCCTAGTATCTAAAAAATTCTTTGTTTAATTTGACAGATGCTTTACAAAGAATACTAGACAATCACCGTTCTTACCTTCAGAGAGCTTTCTGTATTTTAATAAAGCTCACTTTTGCTATTTAAAAGTATCTTGATACTTTGGGAAAGAATGCATTATTTGCCACCAATTTCACTTTTGTTCAAATTCTTATTCCACCGTGTATTAGCTGTGTGACCGAAGGGAAGGTTATGGAAGGATCTCCTATGATTTTCAGTTTCTTGCCTGTAAAATAGGGATTAAAACACCTTGTTGGATAATTTGAGGCAGAGGCACTGTACATAAAGTCCTTAACACGTTTTTCTTTATTTGTAAAATCTAAGCCTTTTATTATTCTCTAAAATAGGTTTGTGTACTATAAATTACAAAATCTGAATAAAGTTGATAGTCTGGGATTCTGCTGCTTCTTGGTTTTATGATGTACAACTTAATGATAGCAAGTATCCTTCCTGGGGCTGGTGGAAGAACATGATTTGTCGTGGGATTCTGTCAGGGTTTTGTTTGTCCTGGGGGAGAATGGAGAAAGTCCAGTAGCCTGCTGTTGGTTAGTATTTCTTATTCCTCTTAATTTTGCTGCAGGACACTTGCCTGTTTGTCACAGGTAGCAAATGATTATTGTTTTACAGAATTTTTAAAATATCCTATCTTTTAAATATTAATCTTCTCGCTTACCCAGATTATGAACAAGTATTAGAACTGGAACCAAATAACTTCGAAGCAACGAATGAACTCAGGAAAATTAATCAGGTAAATCATAGTTACTTAAATTAAGTGCATTACTTACCTTTATTTGATGAAGTAAAAGTTTTTGCATAGTCTTTGTACTGTAGATTACTTAATACGGACTTTTTCTAATTTTAGTTCTTTGTACTGTATAGTTTTATTAAACAGATTTGCAAGCCAGAGGAAGTAGAATGAATGGTATTTAAAGATCCTTAAGAGTCATCATCTTAAAAAAGTCATCTGAGGGGCACGTGGCTGGCTCAGTCAGTAGAACATGCAACTCTTGATCTTGGGGTTGTGAGTTCGAGCCCCACGTTGGGTGTAGAGATTTCCTTAAAGTCTTAAAAGAAAAAAAAGTCATCTGAGGTCTGTGAACTCCTGCTGCTTTATTTTTTCCCAGATGATAGAATTATTTCTCTTTATCCCACTGATTTTTCTTTTTTGGCTTGTGCTTTGATTTCTGTACTAAACTTTTACTTTTGTAAGTAAAAGTAAGTAAGTTTGATTTTGTAATTTTAAGTTGCTCCATCCTCATAGTTTATATTTTAGCAAAAGCAATACTAATTACTTAACAGTGAGAAAAAGTTGTTACTTAGCTATAAAATTTGCTGTCAAATGATGTTACATATTCCTTTCATGTTGCTGTTGAATCAGTTACAAGTACTGTGCCATCTGTTGAAACTTTGAGAAAAAAGTGACAATGTTTTGGGAAAATCTGCTTTTAAATATTGCCATTACTTATTGCACATAATCTGATAAATTTATCAACTTGCTTATAATGGTGAATTATGTTACATATTTTTGTATTTTGTCTGAGATTAAATATGACTCAATATTAAATCAGAAATTTGGTGATGTGGTCTTAATTATCTGTTTATTTTTGAAAATAGTTACTAGAATGGTGCCTGGCCTGTGTAAAAATTCAATAAATATTTCTTGAATAAATAAATGAACAACTACCATTAGTGGATATGGCTTATTTTAATTGGAATAAGATGTATATTAAATCCACTATTTTGTTTTTTAATTTGAATTAGACTTTGATTAACGTAAAAACTGTTATTTCAATATTAATTTGAAATGTGACAGAAATTCTAATACATTTGAATGATTTAGTATTTTAAAGTCAAATGTATATGCATCTTGCGTTACTTGTTTTATTTTAGCTGACTACTGTGTCTCCTAGGCTTTAACATCCAAAGAAAATTCATATCCAAAGGGAGCTGATACAATGATTAAATCAACTGAAGGAGAGAAAAAACAAATTGAAGAGCAAAAGAATAAGCAGCAGGCCATTTCAGAGAAAGATCTGGTAATCCAGAGGGATTTCAACATATATATGTTTTGTTGAGTTTACTCTTCATTTCTTGTGTCTCTTTCTGTCTTCTCTAATATTAAAATTCTTCAATAGGAACTGAAAATTATACTAAAAAACCCCTGGAGGTTACTAATTCAAAATTTGAGTAGATGATTTAATACATAATTTAAAAAAATAGTATAGTTTAGGGAGGAAGTTACTTTTGAGGATTTTAACATATTTATATATAGATAGTTATAAATTTAACATAAAAATAAGTTACAATTCATTCTTACATAGAATTTTTTTTCATTAATTCACACTGGACTGTTTTCTGGTCAAAATTCCTTTAGAAATCCTGAGTTGAGATTTAGTTTAACATATTTGTAGCTTTTCTTGGAAAAATACTTATGGAATGATAAATACTTATGGAATGATATTGATTGTTGATAAACCTGACATTATAAATAAATATTACAGTGAAATCTGGTACACATTCCAATATGGTTTGATTTATCCTGTGTTTGGGCATGTTAGTATTAGCAAAGAATGAGTTGTACAATTCTGGTACTCTGTTCTTTCACAAAAATTATTTGAGTTAATGAAATTCTATTGTACAGCTTCCAATACAACTAAGGAGTATAATATTTGGGCCTCTATTTATTGAAGTGTGTTTTTAGATTTAAGCTTTGTGTAATATTTAATTAGTAGAATAATGATAAATGGTGCAAAGTAGTATAGTAGTATACATTTTTTTCTTTTTAGTACTGAAAAGAGAATAATGCCATTACAAAAAACAACCTAAACTAACAGATTCTAGAACATGTATCATGGACTAAATTTTTAACATTAAAATATACTTTAATTACTGATACAGTGTTGATGAGTATTCTTGTAGTGTTTACTTAAGATTTGAATTCAGCTAATTTTTTGCATATTTTGTCATTCTTCTTTATACTTCTCTCCAAAATGATAGGGGAATGGATTTTTCAAAGAGGGGAAATACGAAAGAGCAATTGAATGCTATACTCGGGGGATAGCAGCAGATGGCACTAATGCCCTTCTTCCAGGTAACAGAGCGATGGCCTATCTGAGGATTCAGAAGTAAGTATTGGTTCTATTTAATGCTTTTCAGGATGAAAATGAAATTTACCATAAATTGGCATGTTAGATAAATAATAAATTAAAATATAATTTATTTACTCATGAGCATTAAATTTAAATGAGAGAGAAACTGAGTGTGTATCAGTACATATTGAGTAAATGTTAGCTCTTGTTATTATTTTCCCACTTGTAATAGTGTGGCATTACACAATTTAACATTTCATTAATTGTTTAATGCATGTTACTCTGAATTAGTGATTTAAAAATTATTTTTAACCTCAGAACCTTTTGGGCAAATTCTTATCTGGCAGTGTTTTGTATATGCATATCCATACATAACAAAAGAGAATTGTTGCCATTGAGATCAGCTGATTGATTATATATACAGCTAAGACTTGGTCCTGTGATATACTAACAGCTGTTTCTGGATGCACTCAAGGGTTCCAAGTTGAACAATCAGCTGGATATATCTGCTCCCAGAAACTGTGTCTCACAGTTCTTTACATCTCTTGTAATAATATTTTATATACTAGTGACAGAATTTAAGAAAAAACCCTGAATACTTAAAATAGGGATTCTGAACTTTTTTTGGTGCCGTGGACCCATTTGGCTGCATGGGGAACCTTTCTCAGGATATCTTTGAATGCATAATTATACATTTGAGACTACAGAGGCAGCCAATTATATTGAAATATAGTTTTTAAAATACTACAATTTGTGACACAGTGGTATATATACTTTTTTATTGACACAACAAAACGAGAAGCTACATTTAAAATACAGGTAGATTTAAAGCTAAAAATTTGCTTTGAAGACATAATATGAAAATTTAAATTTGGGCTGATCTGTGACATCTTCTTCCACATACTGATGAACTAATAAGTGTGGATAGGAAGTAAGAAAAGTAACACAGATGATTATGTTACCAGTGTGGTGACATATGACTTTGCTCTTTGGTATCTGAATGACTACTAGGGGCAGAGTTAGTTGCCTAATAGTTGGCCAGTTAGGTCCTAGGAGCATTTATAGACCGGGATGCTGTGATCACATACAAACAAATAGCAGGTTTAATTACTACTATAATTCTGAAATAGTGGTGAACATAAATAATATTTTGAGATATCTGTAACAGTTGTAATGTGATATGAAAATATCAATGATATTTATTGGGGCGAAGTCATAGCTATTGTTTTTGCTGCTGTGGTTTTCTTGTCTGCAGTTATAATAGAAAGAAAAGCCAAATCCCATTTAAGAGTTAGTGAAAATAAGGAGTAATATTTTTCCCATCCAACTTTTCAGATCTCTCAAAGGACCTTAGGTTAGGAACTCCTGTCATAGGAGTAAATTTTGTTTCTATATTTATTCTCATTTAAACTAACAGACACAATAGAGATACATTATTTTGGTTAGAGTAAGTGAGGTGAAAAACAGGTTGAGTATCCCAGTATAGGTTTAAAGGCACAAGAGTGGAAAAGTTAATGTAACTTCTGGAAAGGGCAAGTGGCCCATATTATGGCTGTTACACAGGGTACAGTGGTAGAGATAAGGCTGGAGAGTCAGGCAAGCCCTTGACTTTGTGCTCCTTAAAGTACTTTACCCTGAAAACTGGGGCGGGGGGAGGAGGGCATGCATGTGTCTGGAATGAGAGAATGATACAATCAGCAAAATAGAAAATCTGTTAGTGGGGCGTGGGCACACACACTTGTACAGACAGACATAATTTCATTGAAAAGTGAATTAAAGAATTAAAAGATGTTTCATTAGAAATTTTGATTTGTTCTTATGAGGTCTTGTTTTGAGGGTAGAATGGCATTCATTTTAGGCTTTGGGGAGAATGTAATCACGGGAGAGTCTCTTTTTTTGGAATTTTTTATTATGAAACTTTTATAGCTTTCATGAAAGTAATATAATAAATCCCATGTACCAAATCATCTAGTTTTAACAAGCCATACATTTGTCATTATATTTAGTTAGCTTTTTTCCCCATCTGAATTGTTACAAAGCAAATTAGGACATGATGACATCTTGTCCCTAAAGGATCTTTTGTACATAACTGTAATACCATTATCATGCCAAATAAATTTACAGTAATTCATTAATGTCATTTTGACATATAGGAGGGTCTTCAGTTTTTTTGTTTGGTTTTTGTTTTGTTTTGTTTTGTTTTTTTAGCTCTCTTTAACTTTTTGTTTTTTAGAGCACTACCCAGTCTGACTGAATTGATGGCTGGTTGCATGGTTGAGTAGAATTTATGAAAACGTTAGATGATATGCCCCACCACACATATAACGAGTCCTAAGTTTTTCATAGGTTGGTTTTCCTTAGGTGATGTATACCTTAGGTGATCCTTAGGTGGGTAAATATTAGAAAATTAATGCCAGTTTTAATTGTCAATGTAGTACCTGTGTGTTTTGAATGTTGAGGGGGAGGTGGGCTGCCAGCACGTGATATTCTTTTGTCTGCTCTGCGTGTATTTTGCCATCATTTCTTACATTCTTCCAGCACACTCTTCCTGACTTTTTTTTAACCTCGTACCTTTTCACTCCTTCCTAGATGTGTCCAAGATTTGGTGAGAGTGAACAATTAAAAAAAAAATAGTCTTTCCCCTCAAAGACAGATTTGGGAGTTTTTAATTAAAATAATATGCCTGCGTTTTACGTTAGAAACTCCGTTTATGTGAAGTTTATCTATAAGCTGCATTTTCCAGTTGGTAATTTTGTCATATTAAATAGATATGAAGAAGCCGAAAAAGACTGCACACAAGCTATTTTATTAGATGGCTCATACTCTAAAGCTTTTGCCAGAAGAGGAACAGCAAGAACATTTTTGGGAAAGTTAAATGAGGCCAAACAAGGTACGACTATTTTTAAAACAACTATCACTCACTTGTCCTTATGAGACTCCTAAGTTACAGAAGCAGAGATTTATGTAGCTTTGCTGTTGTTCAAGGATACAGAACTTAGAGAAGTAAATTTTCTTTCACAGTTCAGATCGTGAATAGTTTGCAGATTTGAAGGAATGCAGCTTCCATACTGGGCCAGATTATCTTTTACTTTAATAGTGTACAGTCTGACCTGGCTAATTGCCAATCAGTTAATGAATAATTTGAATTATAGGTGAGAAGGAAAAGGCAAAAAGAAAAAGAAAGAGAATCAGCTGTTAAAGGTTAGAGGATAACGTGAGATCTGCAATGATGCTCCTTTTTATAAATAACTAGTAGCAGTGTTGCTACTAGTTATTTTATTTTTCCAGGATCTGTCTTTTAAGTATTCGTTCTATTAGTCTTTTTGAAGAACCAGCTTGGTTTTATTGTGGGTGTTTTCTGTTTCATTTATTTCTGCTCTTTATTCCTTTCCTTCAATTTTGTTGAGGTTTATTTTGTTTTAAAGATTTTATTGGGGCACCTGGGTGGCTCAGTTGTTAAACGTCTGCCTTTGGTTTAGGTCATGATCCCTGGGTCCTGGGATTGAGCCCCACATCGGGCTCCCTGCTCAGCAGGAAGCCTGCTTCTCCCTCTCCCGCTGCTTGTGTTCCCTCTCTCACTGTCTCTCTCTCTCTCTGTTAAAATAAATAAATAAAATCTTTAAAAAAAAAAAAAGATTTTATTTATTAGAGAGAGAGAGCGCGCACGCATGCACATGAGCAGGGGTGGGGGGCAGAGGGAGAGGAAGAAGCAGACTCCCCGCTGAGCAGGGAGCCCAACAAGGGCTTGATCCCAGGATCCCAGGATCATGACCTGAGCCCCCAAGCGCCCCAATTTTGTTTAGGTTTAATTTGATGTTTTTCTGATATCTTGACATCAATACTTAGATAATTGATTTTAAGCCTTCCTTCTTTTCTGATATGTGCATTTAAATCTGACAGTTTCTCTCTAAGCCTGGCTTCAGCTGAAGCTCATGCATTTAAAAAAATAGTAAAATATACATAACATAAAAATTTGCCATCTTAACCTTTTTTTTTTTTTTTTTAAAGATTTTATTTCTTTATTTGAGAGAGAGGGACAGATAGCGAGAGAGAGCACAAGTGGGGAGGAGAGGGAGAAGCAGGGTCCCTGCTCAGCAGGGCGCCCCATGTGGGGCTTGATCCCAGGACCCTGAGATCATGACCTGAGCCGAAGGCAGCTGCTTAACCGACTGAGCCACCCAGGCGCCCCCATCTTAACCATTTTTTAAGTGTACAATTCAGTGGCATGAAGTACATTCACACTGTTGTGCGACCATCACCACCATACAATCTTCAGAACTTTTTCATCATCCAATCCTGAAAATCTACCCATTAACAAGAACTCCCCATTCCCCCCTTCTCCAGCCCCTGGTAACCACCATTGTACTTTCTGTCTCAATGAATTTGACTATTCTAGGTAACCCATATAAGTAGAATCATGCAGTATTTGTCCTTTTGTGTTTGGCTTCTTTAACTTAGCATAATGTCTTCAAGGTTTAAGGCTGAATAATATTCCATTATATGGAATTCTCTTAGATTCTGTCTTACATTTGGTGAGTAACCCTGTCATTTTTTAATAGTATGAGCTTTGGTAAGTTAGATGACCTCTAGGCCTCAGTTGTAACATCTGGAAAGTGGGATTGTAATGAGGGTGACACGAGAATTCACATAAAGTAACTAGAGGAGCACTTAGTCAATGTTTAGCTCTTATTATTGCTCACCTGTTTCCTAGCGTCCTGAGTAAAGTTTCTAGAGAGAAACATGGGTTATTAACTAAATGTATCATGGCTTGAACTCTGTAAATATTTTCACTAATTTATTCTGTTTCTTAAAAATTCACTTTAGATTTTGAAACTGTTTTACTTTTGGAACCTGGGAATAAGCAAGCAGTAACTGAACTTTCCAAAATTAAAAAGGTAATGTAATCTTTTCACCAAAATATGGTCTTATTTTCTAAAACAGAAACACATTATCTATTACATAATTAACTTGAGAATGTATTTTGGTAGTCATGCTTACAAATTTATTTTCAAGGACTTAATTGAGAAAGGACACTGGGATGACGTTTTTCTCGATTCTACACAAAGGCAAAATGTGATAAAACCTATTGATAATCCATCTCATCTTGGGTCAACTGTAAGTGAAGCACTTTTCTTTCATTTTTTTCCTTCCTTTTTAAATATCAGTGTTGTATTAATAAGAGTTGGAAGCAAACTGTTGAATTAATAAACTCCTCTTAGAATCTTTAAAAAGCACTCTTAGGATAATTATTGACATAATAAAAATGGGGAAAATACAGCTGTTTAGAATTCTGGGAAAACTTTTTCAGTGACTTAATTTAGCACTATGAATTTAAATACTTTGACATATTTTCTGATATTAAAGGAATTTTAGGTAGTTTTACATTTTATAATAATTAAGTATTTTTTAATTTCTAGTACCATTTTTATTTGGGATTATGATTTTATTATAATAATAGCCTTGCATCTCATGTGGGGTTAGATCTAAAATTAGCACTTAAGCTCAACAACAACAAAAGATGAACGTGCTTTACAAGTCATCTCACACTGCTCACATCATTTATCAGCTGGTGCAGGTGGGGGTGGTGCGTGTGGTCCCTGGGGCCGCTGAGGTGCAGGAGGTGGAGGTGGCTCATAGCCCATGGATAGTGATAAAGGGGGGCCCGTGGAGTAGCACGGGCAGGATGGTCCTGGTAAGGAAGGGGGTCTTCTTGTCGCCATACTGACTTGCAGAGCAGAAGTGGAAGCTATGTTGATATGACAGACAAAAGAGCCAATACCAACAACAGCTGAACCCCAGAAAAGCAGGCGTCAGCACCTGCTACCTTTCCTATCACCAGGTTCCCAGAGGGCAGCATCAGCGCCAGAAAACTCTGGCCCTTCCACTGGGTGCCGCCTGCAGCTTGGGGGACTAGAGGCCAGGAGGTTAAATGACTGTCACCACACGTCACTGCCCATGTCTGCAGTGTGGAACGGCAAGGGGTTCCATCCTAGAGGATTACCGGAAGTAATTACAAACGAATAAAGTCGCGTACTCCAGACAGGCAGGCGTCTGTGTCCAGGATAACCCTGCGTCCCTCCTCCGTGGCTGCAGGAGGTGGTTCTTTGGATATTGAGAACAGAAAGAATGAGTGAAAATAAAAAGCCCATTCTCCACTCCTGTGGAAGAGTTCTGCCTGCCAGCCCATGACCACCTTCCTTTGTTTCCCTCCCTGACAAAGGGGTCTTCTCTCTGGAAGTTCTGTCAGTGGCCTCAGAGACCTCTGGGAGATGGGGATGCCTGCAGTCTTGGAGGGGAACTGAGATGGTGTTTTCTGGGAGGAACATGTTCCTTATAAATATCAGCTAAGCTCAGCTATGTTTATCTTATCAATTCATAGGTAGTTCTAAGGACACTATGAGACACAGAGTAATTATGTTCTGTGGAAGAAGGAGGCAAAAATTCTAAATAACAGAATTAACGCAAATGTGTTTTGATTTCTGGTATAAAATTCCCATGCTTCATCATGAGAGGCAGAATGAGCCCTAACCAGTGACTCAGGACACAACAGAACCTGCTCATATGAACACAGCTGAAGGACTTTGTGTGGAACTGGCCCTGCAGTAGTAACTGATTTTTCTCTCTTCATGACTTCATTGCTGGTGTACGTTTTCTACTACAAATACGTCACCTGTGATAATTCAGAATATTCTTACCCAGGGTACAACTGGAGGGATTTTGTGTGGCACATTTACCACCAGAGATGGAGCAGTGATGAGTTAGGAGACTGACCTTATCTAAGACCATTCAGAATTGCACAAAGCACACAATGTAAAGTTGGAGGGATGGCATTTCACGTTTTCCAGTTGTGAGGATTACCGCAGACATTCTGAACAGGTTAATCGCCTAACAATAGGAAAGGAGGAAACAACAATGATCCCACCTAGAGGAGCTCTGGAAGGAGTCAGCCAGGCCAGGAGGCTTCAGTGTGGAGTGTGGTGTCATCCTCTTCCTGTTATTCCCAGAAACACACAAAGCCCTAAGGTCCTCAGCGTTTAGGTACTTTTGGCTTCTGGAGGCACAACTAAGATGACACGCTGAAAAGAGAGAAGCCGGTAGGCTTTTGGGTTAAGAGTTTGCACTTTGAAAATAAATAACACAGCAGACGTCTCACCAACACGCAAAACAGAGGTAAGGCCAGGAGAGAGCGCTGTACAGTAAGATGGTTTCGCAAAAGGGGTACAACTGAGAATGGCCACAGCATTTACCTTGCCCTTCCCTGTGCCCTTGGTAGAGACAGAGCTGCTGTTCTCAGGGGAGCGGCGCCAGCTTCTGGATCTCAGGCCCTAGAAGGCATGGAGGTTTATTTTGATTTGCGTAGACTGTGCAGAATTAAACCCTCCACTCATTTCTCAACCACCTTAAACTCTTCCCTACTCTCAGGTCCCTGACTGGCGGAGGATTTCCCACATGCTCAGGTGATCCGCAAGGATAAGGGGGAGCCCTGTCCCCTATACTTGGTGAAGACACCACAGGGCCCTGGTTCAGGTGTTCTCATAACTCATCAAACAACTGTGGACAGCTTGGGGCTCACATCAGCTGGAACAAAAGTTAGAGGCGTGCCTCATGGCTCAGAGAACCCAGCACGTGGTTTTTGTATAGTGCACATCCATGGAGGTGGTGCATGTCTGCCTTTCTGTAAACAGCCTCTTTCCCTCTCTGCAAGAGACCCCTGCTCTCCAGCTCCATCATGTGGGGGAAATGACACAGTCCATCATAAGGGGTGTCCTGAGAAACTTGAGGATGGGTACAGTGTCCTCAGCCAGGTTTACCCTTGCATTGCAAGACCCTCAGTACCATATCTACCTCTTTTCAAAAAAAAAAAAAAAAATCAGCACCTAAGGCAAAACTCTAGTGTAAGCAAATTGTCTTTAAAAATATACATTGCACATTGTTTTTGGTATACCATACAATTTTTCATTAAATCCAACAAAGCCAGTTTTTTTCCTGCAATATTAGAACAGAAAGAGTAGCTGGCATGAATTTAGCAATTTGTTTTGTGCTGAATCTTTGAAGTTATTATCTATAACTTTATATATATATATATATGACTGGTAATTTCTGACATTAACCTAACATATACAGAAGAGTCCACAAGACAAAATAATAAGATTTAAAAAATAATTATAAAGTGAACACCCATGAAATCACCAACTAGGTCAAAAATTGAAAGGTCTCAGTCTCTAAAATCTCCCTGTGTGCCCCTCACTGGTCATGATCCTCTCCCTGCCTCCTGGGAGTAACTGTTATGCATGGTGGATGCTTTGAGATTCTTAACAATTTTATAAGGAAGTCAGAGCAGGTATTTTTTTTTTTTTTTTAATTTTTTTTATTGTTATGTTAATCCCCATACATTACATCATTAGTTTTAGATATAGTGTTCCATGATTCATTGTTTGTGCATAACACCCAGTGCTCCATGCAGAACGTGCCCTCCTCAATACCCATCACCAGGCTAACCCATCCTCCCAACCCCCTCCCCTCTAGAACCCTCAGTTTGTTTTTCAGAGTCCATTGTCTCTCATGGTTCTTCTCCCCCTCCGATTTCCCCCCCTTCATTCTTCCCCTCCTGCTACATTCTTCTTCTTCTTTTTTTCTTTCTTAACATATATTGCATTATTCAGAGCAGGTATTTTTATCTTGCTTTTACAAAGGAAGAAAGTGAGGCAAAAAAAGTTTGTTTTGTTGAATTCAAATTTCAGGTTAGTAAGAGAATTTCTTAGTTAAATGCTTTTCTAGTGTTCTTTTTGTTTTTTTGTTTTTTTAATTAAGTAGGCTCCATGCCCAACATGAGGGCTCCAACTCATGACCCTGAGATCTGGAGTCTCGTGCTCTACTGAGAGCCAGCCAGAGGCCCCCCCTCCGTGTTCTTGTGACTTTTATTCTTGGATTTTCTGAGCCAATACTTGTTTCGTGACCAGGCATAGATCTAGTTGCTTCTGTACATTGTATTCATTTTCATACATTATGTTAATGTGCTACTATTCTTTTCAATAAAGGTGATTAAATGTTTAATGAAAAGTGGTTTAAAAAATGGTTAAACTTTTACATCTTTATAAGACATTTTCACAAAAAATTCACAAGGTTTAAAAAAGCCTTTGTCAGACTTTGTTGTCCATAATTATAAGAACATGGCCATGTGGTAAATGAAATATCTGTATATATGATGTCCCATGGCCAGTATATAAGGAGCGTTTATACATTTGTTGGGTTCTCTTCTCCCTCACTTAAAAATCAACTTATGTTAATAGTTTGAAAATGCAACATGTATTTAAGTCTTCTGTGGCAAGATCTTAAAACAAAACACCTCTGTGAAATGAAAGATCTGGGGTAAACCATTCTGTAAGTGATCCCAAACAAACAAAATCAGTATCTTAGCAGCAAGGGGGAAAATTGCTGTTTATTTTTGTAATAGGTCTTCATAATAAAAATGTGGGCGTTATTTAAAAGATAGAAGATGCAGTTTGGCGTAATGTTTTTAAGAGTTGATTTGAGCCTCACTTTTTATAAACTTTGAAATCTTGGGCAAGTTACTTAATCCCTGTGTAATCCTTACTTTTTCTCCTTGAGGATAACTCACAGATTAGTTTCGATCAAGGGAAATAATATCCATTAATGCTAAGGCAGTTTTAGGTGAAATGAATATTAATTTCCTTCTCAGTCCATATTTGTGAGACAACCAGACCCCTGGGGAAAGTGGTCAGGAAAGAGAGGAAGGCCCAGGAAGTGGCGGGAGAGTCCTAGGATTACTTGAGTCAAATGAGAGTCTAGGCCAGGGAAGTCTGTGTTTCAAGGGCTGACGGCCTGGGAGTACTTTTGGCGAATCTTCTCTGGAGAGCGTGTAGGAGAGCAATGATGTAGGTCACCTGGGACCTGGGGTTCCCGCACAGGTGGTAGTAAATGAAGGGTCTACTGGTCTCGTAGTCTCTGCTGAAATACTTTATTTTCATTTTTCTGTTTTCCTATATAGCAAAGCTTCATCTTTCTACTTGGTCCATCCCCTTCTCTTTCTCCCTTTCTGTTTTATTTTTATTTTTCTCTTCCTTTTCTTGAAATGGCTATAACGTAGAGCAAAATAAAATGTTATGCATCTAAGTCTTAGTTTTGAGAAAGGGTTAGTTCAACCTTTCATATTTTCTTAAATCTTTCCGTAGTGATATCTTTTGTGTTTCATTCCTGTTAACCAGCATACTGTCACCGCCCCCCCCACCCCCCCCGCCACCCCATCCCTCCCAACCGTCAGTAGCCCTCAGCAGCTCCCAGTACCCGCTGGTCTACACTTCATAGAGACCACTGATTAGGAAATTTTAAAATTATTATCATGTTCACACATCTGTTGTCAGTGAAGGGATTTGGTTTTAAATGGGACTGTATTAATTTAATCCAATGATTATTGCCTGTCAGAAATGATAGTCCATTGTGCAGCACTAAGACATGCCCATTCTTGGTTAATATCTTCAGAGAAAACTGTTGCTTTTGAGAGTTCTCAGCAAGGCAAAGGCTTCAGCTTAACATGATTGTACTTTAAATAGAACTGCTACTAGGACTCTGTTAACAATTTTGCTAATAGCTTTTAAAATTTATGTTTGTTCATCCAGTAACACTTGGTTGTTGCTGTTAGGTCTTAGCTGTGTTAATAGCTAACATTGAGTTTAATATATATGTCTAAAGTTTTTATATTTACAACTTTTTGATTTAAAGTTCAACCATACAGTTGGAATGAACACTTAGGATAAATTGAAGAAAAGTTTTTTTATTAAAAATAGAATACTATATGTAAACTTAAGAAGAAATTGAACATTTTTGACATTTGTAATGATTGAAATAAACAGTGAATCCTATTTATTTTGTTAAATTAGAAACCATTGTGGTCACGTCTTAGAAACTTTGTGAATATATTTGGCAAATCTTTAATCCTGGGCTGGTTTTATCCAGCAGCTACGTATTTAGAAAATCTACTTAGGTGTTTTTTGTTTATTATTGTTATGTTTTAATCTACTTAGATTTTAACGTTACTCTGTTTCATACAGGATACTGGTTATTGTCTGACCTTGTTCTGCTTGCCTTCAGTTAGCCCACTGTAGGTTTGGCCATAATGTTTCTTGGCTTTGTTGCCTCTCGGATAAAGTCCAAACTCCTTGACATGGTGCACAATTCCTTTATAAGCTGTCTTTAAGCAGCAGCCTTTCAGGCTTTGTCCCCCCAACTCCTCGCCTTGCTCTAGCCCCTTTGGACTTCTCCTCTTCCACTGACCGTGCTTGCCCTTCCACATTGCCGTTCGTGTGTACTTCTCTGTGACGACTCCCCCGATGCCACTGTTTGTCTTCCTTCCTCTGTGTTCCCTTAGCATGTGGTGCTTTCCTCTTTTACGGCATGCTGCCCGTTGCCTTGGAATTATGTATACGTACATCTCTTCTTCTCCCATTCGCACTTACACGTGCTAGGTACTCTGCATCTTTTAATTCTTTGTATTCTCATAGTATGACTCCTGTCTATCTAGCCATCAGACTGAACTGACTTACAGCTGTTAGTCTATGAAATTAAAATCTGAGTACATTCTCTAAATATGGAGCAGATATTAGTTATAAGAACATGGCAGCCTTTTAACTTGTGACCCTCAAATAGGAAACCTTTATACGTTGATTTGAAGAATTGGTTTTAATTGTTTTAGAAACCACTCAAGAAAGTTGTTATTGAAGAAACTGGTGATTTGATACAGACTATTGATGTGCCAGATAGCACTGCTGCTGCTGCGCAGAGTAATCCTATTCTCCTGGCAAACGGAAGAGCAAGCGCAGGCCCTGCAAGTAAGAAGAATTCAAGCCAGGGTGACCTTTTGCCCGCAAGTGATATTCCAAAAGCAAAAGTATTGAAAATAGAAGAAATCAGTGATACCTCAGCCCTGCCGTGAGTAGAAGAAGTACTCTTTTTTTAAAAAGATTTATTAATTTATTTTAAAGAGAGAGAGAGTAGGGGAGTGAGAGCGAGGGGAGAGGCAGAGGGACAGGGAGAAGGAGTCTTTTGTAGGCTCTGTGCTGAGCAGGAGCCCTGTGTGGAGCTTCATCTCATGACCCTGAGATCATGACCTGAGCCGAAACCAAGAGCTGGATGCTTAACTGACTGCACCACCCAGGCGCCCCAGAGGAAATACTCTTACTTGATACTCCTCTAGAATGGTAATAATTCCCTAGAGAATTGGTGTTACTGATGAGACTTCTGGTTTGTGCTTATCACCATAATTCTTTGAACTGCCCAACTTCACATTCTAGATTTTTATTTGTACTTAACCGTAAGAGAGGTTTTGCTTAAGGTATGATCACTATTCCTACACCATCGTGGGGAATTTAGAGGTAAGAAAGTATCTTGAACAAATTGATTTTGTGCATTTTTATTCTAGAACTTCAGTATATGCATTTCACTTTTTAAAGTTTTTAAAAGGAAACTTCATAAAAATGTAGAATTTAGTTATCATTATTCTAGCCATTAATATTTAAGGTTATTTGTGGGCTCTTTAAATTATGTGTGGAATTTTAAAAAATAGTCATGTGTTTGCTTGATGGTGAGAATATAAAAGATCTAGATTAATTAGGTTTATTTGGGGATGTTGAAACTTTATTCATGCATTCTTGTATTGCCACTCAGCAATCCTATTAAAAGTTTTTTTAATGTTGAATTTGAGTGGTTTTATTTAAAGTGATAGTGATTATTTAGTGATTTGGGGAAAACGCTAACCAGGCAGAGTTTTTTAAAGGAGGAAGCATTTCTTGGTGTCTAGGGCTATCTCTCTTGAAACTATGATAATTCAGATTTCTGAAAGGCTGAGTTGTGAGTATATGTGATAGGATGTAGTAACGCAGTATATAGAAATGGTGTGCTTCAAAAGGTGGCCAGGCTACATTAGCCCAACAGATGAGAATAGTCATTACATAGCCAGCATGTGAAAATTGGCAAAAGCATAATCTGTCTTGGCAAAAATATAGGTATATTTTTATCAGCTGAGAGAATTTGCTACATGTAGAATATAAATAGTTAACAATACTATATTAATAAAGTCAGAAATTGAGAAATCACCATTGATGTTTCCTTATATAAGCTGTAACTATCTCTGGTTCTTTTCTAATTGTTTGACTGATGCCTCTGAAATATTTCAGACCTCCAGTCAACTTGAAACAGGATGTATGTCAGTCTTTCAGTGAGAAGAATTCCGTAGAGATAGACAAGACACCTGCTCAGTTTGTCGCAACTGTTCTCCCTCCAGTTCCTGCAAACTCATTCCAGCTTGAATCTGATTTCAGACAACTGAAAAGTTCTCCGGATATGTTGTATCAGTATTTGAAGGTAAGAAAGAGGAAGCTAGTAGTTCTAGTTTAAGTAGAAGGTCAAAGAACTTCTTTTGTCACTAGTACTGTGCAATAGCACTGTATCTGCTTTTTGTAGACCCCTTCCTTGCCTGCTGCATGTATTACCTCGGCCAGACTGTTTTAAATATTTGCAGCCAGGAAACCTTTGGAAATAGGTCTGTGTTAAGTTCTGTGGTCTAAAACAACTTATTCTAATTTCAGAAATCATAACTTAAACTTAATTCTTCATTCTTCAGGATGGGGAAGGAAGTTAAAATACATTGAGTGCCTTCCATGTGCCCCAAGCACTGTGCTTGCAATGTTTAGACAATCATTCTCCTGAAAATGAGCTCTTATTTGCTCCAAGAAAAAAGACCAGATCTTACGAAATTTACCAAATAATGGATTTTAGCATTGTCTTTTTCAAGTGTGATTATAGTAATAATCCCTTACAATTTTCTAGTATCCAGTTACTTCTAAGTACATTATCTCATGTAATTCTGTTTTTTAAACTATCTAGTTATTTTTATTGCTCCTTGAAAGCTCTCTCAAGTTCCTGTCTCAGGGAACATCTCTCTGTTCATGAGATTTTTCTCTGCCTTGAACAGAGTGATTATCTTACAGTTACTCTGACTTCCATTCTTCTGTCACAGTTACATTGCACTGTGACCCATTATTATTCAGTAAGGACTAGTGTGCATAACAGTTACTCTTCCCTATATTCACCTACGCAGTTGTTATATACATAATTTGTGATACGTGAATGTTGTCATGATGTAATTTTCTAACTCTTTATATCTTTTCCAAGCAAATTGAGCCATCCATGTATCCTAAGTTGTTTCAGAAAAATCTAGATCCAGATGTATTCAACCAAATCATTAAAATTCTGCATGACTTTTATATTGAGTAAGTGGAATTTTTTTCGTTATACCTGCATATTGTAATGTTACGCTATTTCTGGTGATTTGGGAAAGTCATTCTCCTTGATGTCATATTACTACCTTCTGTAAAGCAAAATTAGCTCTCTAGTATAAGTTGTGAAGAGATGACAAGTGCAAGCAATAAAAAGGGAAATGATTAGGTAGGAGGAAAAAGGTCTTTCAAACTTTTTTTTTTTTAACGAAAGGGAGGTGTAGAAGTGACAAATGTGATAGCAGATTAAGTCTGTGCTATGGGATGTAATGAGCACTGGGTGTTATATGCAACTGATGAATCACTGAACTCTACCTCTGAAACTATTAATACACTATATGTTAATTGATTGAATTTTAATTAAAAAATAAATTCAAAAAAATTAAGAAAATTATAATTTCTTCAATTGACTTGATAAATCTCTTCATTTGGGCACTTAAAATGTAGATCACATCCAGGGAAAAAAGATAAATGACCTTATTTATATATAATTGGAAATATTGTATTAGGAAAACAGAATTACATGAGCTACTTTTAACTAATCATTTGTTTTATATTTGGATTGTTTCAGGAAAGAAGAACCATCACTCATCTTTGAAATCTTACAAAAACTTTCTGAACTAAAAAGGTTTGATATGGCAGTGATGTTTATGTCAGAACCTGAGAAAAAAAGTAAGTCTGTGAAGAAAGCTTTTCCAGATCTCTTTATTCTGACGTTCCTTTATTTAGTCAACAAAAATAGTGGACATTTATTGAATATTTACTCTAAGATACATACAATTAAATTTAAATTAATCACAAGTTAAATTGAATTACAGTTAAGTAAAATCAGATCTTTTAATCCTGACAACAGCATTATGAGGTTTAGGTGTGATTATCAATTCCCTTTTACAAAGGCAGAAACTGAGGCATAGAGAGGTAAGGAACCTGACCAAGGTCACCTAGGTAGGAAGCCAGACCCAGGATTTAAAGTTAGGCTTTATAGTCTGGACTCTTCTACTTGAAAATGCATGAAAGTGTGACGGTTGAGAGCTTGCTGTGGTGGGACACGTAAAGGGTACCTACCACAGACGCGTGTCACTGGGCATGGGTGCAGGGGAGGTCCACCCCATTCTGTGAGAGCCCGTTTCCTTGTGTGTGTGTGATTGAACGTGACTCCTCAGAGACATGCAGGAGTCAGTTAGATGAAAGGGGTGGGGAGGAGTTTTAGACCCGGGGAATGATGTATGCAGAAGTTCTGAGGCAGGAAAGAGCAAATTGCCTTCAGAAAATTAAAAGAAGTATGGTGCAGCTGGATTGTAGAATCAGGGGGACAATTGGCAGGTGATGAGCTTGCAGAATTCTCTTCCTTATCTATTTCTACATCTCAGTTTTTCCCATGAAGTGCCAGTTTAGGGAAACCTTAAATAAAATCAAACCATTCAGGAACTTCAGTTACTTCAGAGTTTTGGGCTTTACTGTAGTTTTAGGAAAAGGAAAAATTATTAGAACACAAGAGTACCAGGTTTTTAGTTTTAAAAATTGCAGAAACTGTGTGTACCATTTTCACGTACCTCCTGGACTAAACATACCTCGGGCTCTTTTTCTTGTTTCTTTATGTTTCTAGCAGCGACGTTGAATGAGTCTGAATCACTAAGAAAAATACTCTTTACATTGTACTTAGAGAAGAGGACACATCATTTTACATGAGATTTTTAAATAGGGTTTAAGCTAAAAGACGTTTCTGTTTATCTTTACTCAAAAACAGTCCCTGAAGTTCCCTGAAAAATACTAGCTTCTCTTATTACTATTCTAACCTCTTCTACTACTTTTTTTGATTACTCTGCCCCACCACACGGACTTTATATTTTTTGATATACCAAACTGGTAAACTTATTTTGGCCTTAGGTGCTTTGCATTTGGCCATTTCCGCAGCCTAGAAGATCTCCCCCTTGCCTGCTTGACTTCATTCAGTTTCCACCTTAGAGTTGCCACCTCAGAGACACTATTTACTCAACAGACCTACTCAAAACAACTGTCCGCTTCCCTTTATCACCCTTTGGCTTCTTACCCTCCTTTATTTTTCTTCATAATATGTAACTAGCTGAAAATATTTCATGTATTTGTTTATTATTTCTCTCTCCCTGAAAGAATGAAAGCTCCATGAGAGCAGGAACTTTGTATACCTTGTTCTCTAGGCCTCAGGGTGTAGAACAGTGCATAACAATGTGTTAGTGTAAATGCATTGAGTAAATAAATTTCTTGCTACTGTAATGTGATAAGTACAAGTGTACTCAAAGAATATGAGTTGGTTCTTTAGACTGGCCTACCAACATTACTGTCTTGGTTGGGTCACCACTGTCAGCTAAGCTAAACACAGGGAGCACCTGGAATGGTTCCTGGAGTGTAACTAATAAGCATTCAATCAGTCTTAGCTGTTGTTACCTTTTTTTATCAGTAACAACCGGTAGCCAGTGTTAATTTTGAACTATACAGAGTTTTCCAAAGCGTTGAGTGTGGACCATTCAGTGGTATGAAAGGTGATTGTATATGATTTACAGAGAAGTTTTGTTTTAATTTTTAATAGTTACATAGTTTATTGGATATTATAAAAATGTATAGCTAATATTTTATAGATGTTATTACTAAGTTTCAGTTTACAGTAGTAGATAAAAAATTTTCTTATAAAATGGTTTCAGTTTGAAAAACAGTTAATTGAAATATTAAGTAAATAAAGGATACTTGTTACAGAGGGCAAACATGTTTAAGGTAGTACGGAATGAGTTAAGTTTTTAAATCTGCAAGATTAGTGTTATTGAGAAAGTAGGGGAAATTTTTTACAAAATATTCTGGTAAGAAACATCATTAGATTCTTATATAATATTCTCAGATTAGCTTTTTAAATATCTGAATTAGAATTTATAAATAATCCTAATGGTTATTGCTTTAAAATATAAAAAGTTTTATCAGATTACTCTCTTTAATTTTTGTCTCACTTAGTTTTTAAAAAATGGAGATTAAAATGAATTTTTTCTCTTTTTTCAGTTGCACATATATTGTTCAATCACATAGACAAATCAGGATTGAAGGATAAGTCTGTTGAAGAACTCAAGAAAAGATATGGTGGTTGATTTTCATTTTTACTGAAATTATTGTCTTTGACTTTCATATGTAAAATTTTTTTTACTGAAAATAAAGTATTTTGCTTCTTAAGAAAATGAAATCATGCAGGAAAAGATTATCTTTAGACATAAGTTAATTAACTATACGGTGAATTGTGACTTAAGTAATGAGAAATGTACTCAGGTGAACTATTTATAAGTCATTTTCCAAAAATAAAAATATAATGACCTATACTTGTTAAGATCAGTATTTTATGTCATTTAAAATTCTAAATCTAGATGCATTCTTCAGTGCCCCATAATTTTAACATATTTTTATATTTTCATAAGTTTTTGTAGCCACGTGACAAGTTTGCTTCATTAGCATACATTGTATAGAGTGTGTTAAGTAGATAGTTTCTTTATAAATGTTTTAATATTGTGCTAATTCACTAACATAGAAATATTTATTTACAGGGTGTGTATTTTTAGTATTGACAACGAAAGGAGATTTTAGACTCTTTCAGTAGGTTACTTGAAGAGTCACAGCATCCTTAAATTTTCATGCTGCAGTTTTTTTCCCTCATGATATCCACATTATATGTCATCTAAAGGCAGATAATAATCTAAAGCAAAATGTAAGAATTTTAAAAACTAGGAATGTCTACGGTAGTAATTAGCATATAGCTTGTGTATATGTGTTGCATATGAGTGTGGTGTCTGTAAGTTTTGAAAGCAGGGCTTAGTATTCTCATCCTGGTTTTGCATAGTACCTGGCACAGTCCTTTACACATAGTTAGGTGCTCAATTGATGTTTATACAACTTAATTGAATTTTACCATAGGGACCAACTTTGGCAAATGTATAAAATAGCACCCTAGCAAATTTTGGGCATACTGTAAATGTTGTTAAAACCAAGTTAATTTTAGAGGCTACCAGGTTGTTAAAATATTAGGTCACTGTCCTCTAGCTGTTATCAGCATCAGTAAGACTGTCCAATTTAAGACTTTTGTACTGTTAGTTATTTTTGTTGCATCATACATATGCTTAAAATTGCTTGAGTAAGAATCAAAATCTATTTACAAAGATAATTTCCCCAGTTCACAGTATAAATTACTGAAATGATCATAACTTGTGTAGCCTCAGTATTTTACAATGCACTTAGGATAGAGGTTGTTAGTGTTATGCATTGCTAAATGTATTGTATTATGGCATATGAAAAGGTAATGAAATTGTGCCTTTTATGTATAGCTTATACGTGAACTATATAAGTATTGAATTTTGAATGACTTGAATTTTTATCAAATCATTATATAAGTTGTCTTTTTTTTTTTTAAAGATTGTATTGATTTATTTGACAGAGAGAGACACAGTGAGAGAGGGAACACAAGCAGGGTGAGTGGGAGAGAGAGAAGCAGGCCTCCCCTGGAGCAGGGAGCCCAATGTGGGGCTCGATACCAGGACCCTGGGATCATGACCTGAGCCGAAGGCAGACACTTAATGACTGAGCCGCCCAGGTGCCCCTATAAGTTGATTTTGATGTACATAAAAACCTTCCAAAGGCAAAAATGTTCTTTCATATATTTTCTTATGTGATCCTTAGAAGAAACTTACAAAGTAGGGCAGGTAGTGTGATTGCCATTTTTTTTGTTTTGTTTTTTAATTCCAGTATAGTCAACATACAGCGTTATGTTAGTTTCAAGTGTACAATATAGTGATTCAGCTCTTCCATACATTACTCAGTGTTCATCATGAGAAGTGTACTCTTAATCCCCTTCACCTATTCCCCCCATCCTCCCACCTCCCCTCTGGTAACCGTCAATTTGTTCTGTATAATTAAGAGTCTGCTTCTTGGTTTCTCTCTCTCTCTCTCTCTTTTTTTCCCCCTTTGCTCATTTATTTTGTTTCTTAAATTCCACACATGAATGAGATCATAGGGTATTTGTCTTTCTCTGACTTACTTGCTTATTAGCACAATGTTCTCTGGCTCCATCCATGTCATGGCAAATGGCAAGATTCTATTCTTTTTGATGGCTGAGTAGTATTCCACTGTATATATGTACCACCTCTTTGTTATTCATTCATCTATTGCTAGCTGATTGTCCTTTTTAACATAAGAGGAGATTCAGAGAGCAAATGGCTCCAGGATTACAGAGCTAAAAAAATAGCAGAACAGGTTCAGAATGTGCTGTCTTCTACTTATAATCTACAGCTCTTTGAACTACTCCAGGCTGCAACATTTATTATTTATGTTGCGTTACTTCTGTAGAGACTGGACTGAAGAGGTATAGATCCCAAGATTTACTTTAGAATTTGCATTAATTATTACTATTATTTTTTAATGTTAACCTGTTTTCCTCCAGAGACAATTTCATGTAGTGGTTAAGACAAAAGGCTTTGGAATCAGACTTCTCATATTTGAATTCTGGCTTCATCTGGCTTTTAGGGCCTTGGACTAATCACTTTTCTGTGCTTCGGTTTCCTAAGCTGTGGGTGGGCATACTGATAGTTTCTACCTCATTGGACGACTGCTAGGATTAAAGGAATGGACATGTTTGTGTTTGTAACAGCACCCAGATACATAGTAAGTACTTACTAATTACTGTTGTTGTTATTACTGCAGTTATCCTCCTGTCCTAAAGTTGTTGGAATAAATTATAGTCTTTAGGGAATGTTATATTGTCACCTTACTGCAAAATAGCACGGTGGTAAATAGGGTCATTTTGTATAGTCACATGACCTGAGTGGACATCCTGTTTGCACTTAACTAGCTTGTGACTTTGGACACATTGCTCAACCTCCTTAAGCCTGTTTCCTGTTACATAAAATTAGAAAAATAGTAAGTGCCTACTTCAAAGATTCTTGGAAAGATAAATGTGCTAATACATATAAGCATTTACTACAGTGCCTGCCATGTAGTGCTAAGTTATTTTTGTTAATAATAGGAATATCATTAATTGACATAAAGACACAAAAGCAGAACTTTCCCAAGTGATTTCTTTCTAAAAATGTAGTTCTTCATTGTTAAAAGTATCTTCTTACTTGATAGCATCATTTAAATCTTAATCTGGCATTATTGACAGAAATACCATGCCTATCATTTATTGGCTTCCTCCCAGTCTTTTGTTTTATTTGCACTAATTTCAATGAATGGGTAGAGTATACCCAAGTCCTCACTATTTCAGTAATTTGTGCCAATGCATTTGAGAAAGATTTTACTTCTGACCTATAGATCTGTTATCTGTGTTAACAGAAGGCATTTCTGAACACAGTACCAAAGCTCAGATTACCTTTTTACAATTTCTTAATGTTTGGCTTTTATCAGAGAATTCTGTTTAAGGTGACATTAAAAAATTTAATGTTAATGAAACTTTTGTTTAATTCATTCATTCATTTATTAGTTTAACAAGTATTTATTGAGTGCACATACAATGCCAGGCACTAAAAATGGATTTTGCCTTCACAAAGCTTAAAGTGGCGTGGGGGATGCAAATAAACAGTATGATAAATGCCATGACAGGTAATACCAGGGGGTCACGGGAAGTAGCAGATGCAAAATACAAGACGTATTTGACAGATGAATTTGGAGGATGGAGTGGGAGCTAGACAGTGGTAAGAAAAAGCTGGAGAAGAAAATAGGGCCAAGATCATAGGAGACATTGGGACTTCAGCATGAGGGAGCTGGGGAGCTAGTGATGATTGATAGAGAGGAGTGACCATCAGGTTTGTATTTTGTGAATAGTTTACTTTGGCTGCTGTGGGAAGAACAGTAACATGGGGACACTGGAGTCAGGGACACTTGTTGGAAGACTTTTTGGGTAATTAAGGCAAGATATTATGGTATTCTGAACTAGAGTATTCTGAACTAGCCATAAGGACGGAGAGAAGTAATAAGAATGGAGAAATATTTAGGAAGTAGAATAGCTAAGACTTGGCAGTGGACTCAGGGCCACCACATTTAGAGCACCTGTTCATGCTGTCTAGGGAATGGCACCTCTGGATATAGTGTGAATGCTTCCTGATTTGTGCAACCTCTCAATCCTGTGTGGGCTGGATATTCGGGTGAGAGACAAGTTGAGAAGCAGGAGGAAGCATTAAAGACCGTGCCCAGATTTTTTTCCCAGAGGGTGGTAGTTTCATTCACTGAAAGAGAGACGACAGAGGGTGACACAGGGGACTAAGCACCGGGGAAAACGAGACAGAGCTTCTACCCTCAGGTAAATCCCAGTGTAGCTAGGGAGTCATTAAGTAGCAGCTACAGAATAGTGTTATGGGTGCCCTGGGAGAGGCTTGGAGAGGGCACCAAGGGGGCACGGTGGGGGCAGCTCTGAATCATATGAGGTGGGAGGGGCAGGAGGAGGCGGAGGGTGATAGAGCTGAGAGAAGAGAACAATGGTCAGGGTGCACAAATGGGAGGAAAAGTGTCCAGACAGAGAAGGATCAGCATAGCGGAAGACTCATGGGACATGGTCATTAGCACCTTGATTTGCCGTGGGGGTTGTAAGCAAGTCCATACATCATGGGAGGTAGCAAGTGGGGGAGAGGCTGAGTTGATTGACTACATTTTCCTTTCATTTTTTACTCATTTTTCATGCAAGCATATCCTGACTCTGTACTAGATTTTAAGCTAAATGAAGGTCCCGACGTTGGCTTGTAGGCTGTTGGTGCTAGCATTGGCCTTGTTTAAGACAGGCTGAGTTAATCTTTATTGATGATTGATCTATATGTTATTACTATTATTGGTGCGTTTCTTCTCTCACTGTGATTGTTTAATGCAGGACCCTCAAATCACACAAATGCTGGTTCTAGGGAGCCTCAGGTGTGTCACACCATTTGCTAAGCAGGGGGTTTCTCCTTAGTAAGATTCAGTGATAATGAAACAACTCCATGAAGAAACTATGGATTTAGTTTATTGTATACCATCTCCTTTCTTTTGGGGCTGCTACTAATGTGGCTTGGATGGCAGATACTTTGCGATGGCTAATCTTTACATAGGTAGGTAAATAAAACTTGTTTTCATGCTTTTAAAAATCTGAAATGGTGTGGCAAGTTGACTTTCAGGAGCTTTTGCTTTTTGAAAAAGATGTGAGAGATTGACTTGTTTTCCTGAAGTGAGTTATAAAGCAGGTGGCATTAAAAAATAGAGCAAAATTTCTAGTTCACTGGTGAATTACACTATTCACAACTTTTTCAGAGTAATTGCTTGAAAAGGAGAAAATAAAATGAAGCTGTACATGGTGTAGGTTATTCCAGAATCAGTTTGATTATAGTTTGTCAAATAGTAATTTGGGGCAACAAAAGGACTTGATTAGCAATCCTTTTTAACATGATTGTTTTGAATTATATATAAGTTTAAAAATTCAATTATTCCCCCCTGAGGCATGAGGATGGAAAGCCTCACTTTAAATTAGCCCTAACAGCAGCCTGCCTAGCCAGACTTTTAACAAGATGGATCACTTCTTTTACGTTTATGTAGCAGGCCATGCACACTCCTGATTCTAACCTGCTAGCGAGGGGTCGGAATTCTCCATCCCTCTTCTGAAAATCGCTGCTCCTAAAGTAGGAGCACCTCAAGTGTCTGGAAACCTTCATTAGCTGATGCTTACTGTGGAGTTTGAAAAAGACCTCTGGGAAATTTTATTCAGTAAGTGTTACTCATCTGTATTTCTCTTAGAGTATCCATATTTAATAACAGCAAGACCAAAAGACACACACACGCACCCTGCCAACAACACAGTAAAGCTTGTGGGTGTGTGCAGCCCTGCCCTGGTGTCTCACTGGATGCAGCCCTGGAGGGACGGCAGGTGGCGGTGCAGAGGGCTCGGTCTCTGTGTCTCTCCCAGGACACAGGGCTGTGGGTAGCATATCGAAGAAGATACTCCTTCAGTTTCTGTGACCTCTCTGATTGCAAGCAGCCAGTCAAACGTGGGAGGAAGGACAGTGGATTCCCTGTGGCTCACGGATTCAGTACTGTGCCCTTGCAGGGACCGGGGCCTTGTTGCTGGCTGCAGAGCAAGTGGGGCTGTGTGTGATGAAAGACGCAGGGACAGGACTGATGGTTCTGGAGCTGAAGGTACAGGGATAGGCAGGGAAGACTGTGTGGCGGAGGTGGGGTCTGAGCGGCTTGGCAGGGCACGGAGGGTCTGGTTAGGTGGAAGAAGGGTGACAGCGTCTTAGCTGCCAAGGGCTTGCAGATGGACAACCACGTGGCAGAATGGAAGCCGCTATGACAGGTCCCCAATGGCACAGAAAGGCCCAGTCCTGTTCCCTCCGGGGATAGCTTGGGGAGAACAGTAAGTAGTAGCGTTGTCAGCTGATGTGTCTCCGGGAAGCTTCTGTATTTTCTCTGATGACTGTAGCATTTAAACTTCATGCTTCTGAAATACCAGCCTGAGGGGTCAGAGAGAAAAATCGAAGCAGACAGTCATGCAATCGACATGGATAAAACTATACATTTAGGCCTCATTAGAATCCTTCCTTTGGTTTATTCTCTCTTCAGGGAATAGCATAAATGAGGAAGAAATGTTTGAGTTCGGTTTTAATCTACTCCTTACTCCTTGCCTTACTGACTGACATTTAAAATCACCCAAGCTGACGAACACATCGATGATGACCCTGAGGCCGCTGGTGGGGGGAAAAGTAGTTTCATAAAACTAGGGCGTCCTTTGGGTGGTGTGGGGCAGATGAACAGGGTAAAACGAGAAGATTAATAAAGGTTGGGTAGAGACAGAAATAGTAAAAAAATCTGTAAAAATGTCATCAATGATAAAAGATTCTCAGCTGCCAGTAAGTTTACTGAAGTATATCAAATGCTTCTCTGACCTGGTCTGGCTCTCTTTTAGTAATTAGTGTCTCGCTACACAAGCTTGCTTCCTCCCTCAGGATGGAGATCGCTTTGCATGGAGCAGAGCACAGAGTAGGCACTCAGTGAACATTCACTGAATGAGAGGTGAGTAAAGCTCCAGACAGCTGTTGCCGTCTTGTCCACCAACACCAGTCACAAGTGAATCTACATTAATTCGATCTTACAAAAGAATTTTTAAGATGGCCATCTTGTAGCCAGAGTGGTAGAAACACACAAGGGTAGATGACTCACAGTCATTCTACTGATCAGGTACCAGAATGGAATTTGCAATACCATCTAGAATACATCTGGAGTTCTGTCCCAGAGAATCAGGGCCATAACAGAAGATACCACTTCTACTATCACAACATGCTGTGGTGCAGCATAGTCTTCTTGACGTTCAGTTGATCCTCTGTGACCCTTGAAACTATTTGTAGGTTAGAAACCTATATGTAGAAACTATATGTAGGCTCTTAGGTTAAATTACTTGCCCAAAGTCATGAGAATAGTGATACAACTCAAAATTTGGTGGTGGTTCTAGAAATTTCTATCAGGTCCCCTCTCGTGGAAGCCAGTAATGATATCATGACTCAACTTTTAGTGCTACAAACCATTGAGTGTGGACTCCATGGGAAGTAGATTCAGTCTGCCTATCAGTGGGATTATAGACATGCAATGTGCTTTCAGGGGATGGCTTCCAAAGCACATTACTTGGCACATAATATGAAGTTACTAAATATTTGCTGAATAAATGAATGAATGAATTGAAGTACTGTGGAATGAGATGAAGTATCACGTGAATAGCCTTTTAACTTTGGCTCAAAGCACTTGCCTGAACATTAAAGACCTTTTCATCATCAATGGGGATGATTTTAATTCTATTTCATAGGATTATGTTGAGAGAGCTCCGCACCCCTGCTCCAATGTTCTTTGAATTTTAAATGAGCGTGGAAAGGGAATAAGAATTTTGTTTCTCATGTGGAACTCTCTTTTATTGGTCTTCACAGTTCCAACAGGCTTAGTGATAATATTAGCCACCATTTATATGCACTCTTGTTAGGCACTGTACCAGGGGCTTTGCACGTATTATCTCAGTCCTAGACATAGGCTCAGAAGGAGGTTGTTCTGCGGAGCTGGGAGTCTGACTTAGACACTCGTACACTTCCTTCTACACTTTATCACGGCCAAGCAGTCTTCACGATAACACAAAAGTAGGGTGGCTAGAGAAGCAGGCTGGCAGCCGGCCTTTCTGTGGTATCACTGCCACCCACTGTAGCTTCAGAAAATAGCACAAACATGACAGACAGCATGCTGATAGGAATCCAAATGAGAGTGAGTTTTAGTTTCTTAGCAAGACGTTGACTCTTCAGTGTCTATGGAAGTCTCCTAGCACTTCTAGCAAAAGTGAAGGTCTAACCTTGGACGGTGTTGTCCAGTATTGGAAAGTGGGAGGAGGATAGGGTGCAAGAATGGAGTGTGGCCAACAGTTTGTTAAGTCTGGTCCTGCATGAGTTCTTCAGTTCATTCTCTTGACTAACACATAGGTCCTGCAGACCTCCTCTGTGCTGGGCACCGTGGGGTTGGCTTGGGTAGTTGGCACACAGGAAAGGATGTTAGTGTTTACTTAGCCCCTGTTATGGGCCATTGGGTTCACTGTCCTGGCCATAGTTGTCTGGCATCCCTGGGTGTGGTCATGCAGGGAGTTCTGTGAAGTCCTTGGGCAAATGTCCAGCCAGGGAGCACCCATCAGACTCAGTGCCCAGCTATGCCACATCAGAAGCTCCATCTTCCTATACCAAGCAGAATCTCGTTTTCTAGAGTGTCACAAAGTCTTTCTTTTGACTAGGAGGGTGTGGGGGCGGGTATTCTTCCCTTCAGTACTTTAGTGCACGGGACCTGGATCTAAAAGACTGGACTTTGAAAGGAAGAGATGTCACAAATGCAGTCGGAAAGGAGTGTGTAGAAATGTCTGTCCTTCCTTGGGACAGTAAAGGGGGAGGTGTGTGTGGGTGTGCGTGCATGCGTGTGCATATGTGTGTGTGTGTGCATGTGGCAAATGGCTAAAGGTCTTTATATAATACTCGGGTCTGTTTCTCTTCTAATTTCCTTGCCTCCCATTTTCCATCAATAAATTGTTTCGGGTTTTGCTTTAAGGAGTCCATTTAAGTAAATAATATGTGGTGATTTGAGTATTTATTTCTCACTGGGATAATTTCTTACTGGGATATGCATGTTCTATAACATCAGAGCAAAAACTATAATCACTATGAAGTCAAGGCAGATTCTGGGTTATGGTAAAGTGGTGCATTTGCCACAGGAGAAAGCCAAGTTGAGAAGAAGTTGTCATAGTTTTGTGGTCATTTGTTCAATATCCTGAAGCTTATACCAGGTTCAATCCTCTTTTCTACACTTTGTATCAAGCCTTTTGTGAGTGCTAAACATCCTTGAATTCTTTGTGATTAGTCACTGCTCATTGGGCAGAAATTAGCTTATTAGGATGGCAAGAGGACCAAAGGGAAGGACTCATCCATTTATTGCCTAGCAATAAAGTGATGTGCCACTCTGTTTCTCTAGCTGAAGTTGCTACTGACCTGATTTTAGCCCCGAGAGCCTATAATTTGAGACCCAGGGCAGTATTATACAGTGGTACAAACTCTGCTTGAGTATAGGCTTGATCAAGTCCTCAGCCCTGGGCCTGGATTCGACGGCCACCAACAGGCACCGGACAACCCCTTTTGCCAAATACATCTCCCCACTGGCTTGCTGCAGTGCCTGAGAAACCTATTCTGGACCTCGTGGAGACACGGTTTTACTTTGGCCCAGACATTATCATTTGAAAGAGCTAATTGGTCCCTTATTAGGGATGATTTTATCTGATAAAATCCATACTACCCTCAGGCCTTGGAGAGGATGCTGAAGGAATCCAAAGGCAGGTTTGGGATGCCAAAGCCTGGGTGGAGTTCCAAGTAATCCGGAAGTGAAGAGTGATCTAACTAGGGAAATGGAGGAGAAGAGGAAGGCACATGTCTCACAGCCTGGGGCCTGGACACACTGAAGTCCTGGGCTCACAACCTTGATGTAAATATAATGGGTCCCCAGGGTGAGCGTTCTCCCGAGTCAGTTCAATATTAGGTACTCTGTTACCCCAGTAATAACTAGATTGAGGTTAGTGGAAGGTAAGGTTCAGTAGGATGCTCTAAGTGGCTGCCATCTGCCTTCAGCCCTATTGCAAACCAAATAGCAAGACCATTTGAAGCCCTCAAATTGCAGAATCCAGATTCAAATAGATTTCTGTACCTGTCACCACGATATCTCCAAGGGCTCCAGCTCTAGTGGGTCATCCATTTCTTTGATTTCCCCCAAACATAGCCTGAGCCTACCTGTGTCCCCGGAAGGCATCATCTTCCATTCGTTCCCAGCAGCCCCCACCCCAGGGAGTGTGCACACCTGCGCAAATCCATCCTGTCCGCTTCTCCTCGGCTCTTCTTGTGCACAGCTGCTGCAGCCTTTCCTGCCATGGCCTTTGTAGCTGCTTCTGGCTTCTGCTCCTCCCAAAGCCTGCTCAACCCCAAGTGTGGGCATAGACCTCTCTGTTAGCCTCCCAAACACAGGTGGTACTAGAGGGCAAAGTTTAACAAGACTTCACCGAATGCTTGAGGATGCCATCACAGCATTACAGGAGTGAGAACATTAAAGCAGGCATGCCTGCTCCTGGAGGCCATGCTTCCTTGCATAGTGCCCTTCCTCAATCCAGAATTCTCTCCCAGCTGGCCTAAGCCAGGTGAAGCCAAGACCATGTACCCTCCTCTAATAGTCTCCGCACAGGTTCCCTCCTCTCAGGTGGCTTTTATGTTTGCAGGCTCAGCCTCTCAGGCTGCAGCCTCTGCCCCTGCACTTGGACCACACCTGCTTTCAGGACTTCCCAGGAAGAGTGCGTATGCACCTAACCTTAGATGTGCTTGACCAAAACACCAACTGTCTTTCTCAGAGCAGTAGGAGAACCTTCCCAAAGGAATAAAAAATTCCAGTACACACAGGATGCAGAGAATGCTTGTGATTCCCCTGAATGTTGCCTGTTGGGTTTACTTTTTTTTTTTTTTTTTAGTTTCATGTCTTACATTGGGTACCTAGGATTTGACTTAGCCCTTTTTACTCACCCTTTTTACCTTCTTTTGCATCCAAGAAAGCCTGATTTGGGTAACCAGAGTAAGTCAGAATGTTCGAATTGAGTGTATAGTCTGTCAAGTAAGGTTGAGCCTTTGCAGTCTGAAATGTTTCAAAGTCAGGCTACAGTGCGTTTGCCATCCCTTTTTTCATCTCACTTGATTTGTCATTGCTTTTGATAGAGCAAAGCAGAACAAAGCTTTTACTACCTGAACACATGGCATCATCAACCACAAGAGCATTTTGAATCCAGACTTGGTAGAAATTCAGGAAAAGAATAAATGATACAAGGGAATGAGGCTCTTTAGATGAACTTGGAAGATCATGTTAACAGGTCAACTTAACTAGCTATAAATGATCTGAATTTAGGACTAAGATTTTCATTACTATAGTGATCAATATTGATTTTTTAAAAAAGATTTTATTTATTTGAGAGAGAGAGAGTACAAGCCAGGGGGAGAGGCAGAGGGAGAGGGAGAAGCAGACTCCCCACTGAGTAGGGAGCCTAACGAGGGCTTGATTCCAGGACCCTGGGATCATGACCTGAGCCGAAGGCAGGTGGCTAACTGACTGAGCCACCCAGGCACCCAATCAATACTGATTTTAATGACATTGCCCATAATGTTTGTTAGAAGGAAAGCAGAGCCTCATTTTCATGTATAATTACTTTTTGTAGATCTGCTCTTAGCTGGAGCTGTATTATTGTCATTTTTTAAAGAGCTGCATTATTAACTTTGATCCAGGAGATGGCAGTGTGCTTTTTGTTTTGGGACTTGGATGTGAAATCTTTTACTTCCCTCTCCCATAAGCTGGCATGTATAATACGATAGTGCATTGTGAAATCCATGATGTAATGTGTTCATTGATTTACTATACTAAAACAATAGTAAAACATTGAATTGGAGTCATAGGAATAGGGTCGTATTTTAAATTCATAAAATTAATCTTATTTTTTTTTAATCAAGCAAATAGTGAACACTTAATCTCTGTGCCGGATTTTCAGTGGGTAGAGTAGAAATATAAAAAGCCTTAATTGCTTTAAGAAGCTTAAAACCTAGATGTGGACTCACAAGGTTAATAACAGTGAAACATATGACAGTTTTGTATTAAATTAGGAGTTAAGAGGAAGGAGAGATTGCTGTGGTCTGATACCAGCAAGAAGACTTCTCAGAGGTGGTAATTAAAGGGAGGTGGGGACTTCTGAATAAAGATGTGGCTTAAGCACATTCATTTTTCTTCCCCTCTCTCCTCAGATCCTACTAAGATAGTAGTAAAGGATTACAAATGAATAAGTCATAAACAGCAAAAAGAAAGGCAACAGGGCTTTAGGAAATGAGATATCAACAAATTTTGGAAAGATGAAGGACGGAGTTATAGAAAGAATTTGCATGAAGGAATATAAAGAAGGTGTTATGGCTGAATTGCATTCTCCCAAAATTCACATGTTGAAGTCCTAACCCCCAGTACCTCCAAATGTGACTGTCTTTGGAGATAGGGTCTTTAAAGAGGTAAATTAAAATGTGGTCATTGGACCCTAAACCAATATGATTGTTGTCCTTATGAAAAAAAGATTAGGACACACGGAGGGAAGACCATATGAAGACACATGGAAGAAACAGCTCTCTGCAAGCCAAGGAGAGTCCTCCAGAAGAAATCAACCCTACTGAGACCTTGATCTCCAACTTCTAGCCTCCAGAATTGTGAGAAAATAAATTTCTGTTGTTTAAGCCACGTAGTCTGTGGTACTTTGTTATGGTAGCCCTAGCAAACTAATCGGAATGTATTCTGGAATGCATTCCAGAACGCTTCAGAGGCTCTGGACCAGGGAAAGGGTAGGGTAGGTGTCTATCATAAATTTTGGGAAATTCTCAGTCGTTATTGCTTCAAATATTTCTGCTCCTTCTGGTATTCCTGTTACATATATATTACACCTTTTATAATTGTCCCACAATTCTGGAATATTCTGTTTTGTCTTTTTCTCCCTTTTTTCTCTTTGCATTTCAGTTTTAGAGGTTTTGTGTTCTGTGTGTAGGACTATGATCCATCTTGAGTAAGTTTTTGTGAAAATTTCACTGGCTAATTGCACTGGTCAGATCGTCTCGAATTATGCTGAATAAGAGTGGTAAAGGGAACTTTCTGCCTTGATCCTGATTTTAGGGGGAAAGCATTCAGTCTTTCATCATTAGGTATAATGCTAGGTGTGTTTTTTTGTTTGTTTGTACATACTCTTTATCAAGCTGAGAAAAGTCCCCTCTATCCTCTATTTCTATATTTTTTTTAATTTTAGTTTTTTAAAGATTTACTTATTTTAGAGAGAGAGAGAGCACAAGCGGCAGAGGGAGAGGGAGAGAGAATCTCAAGCACACTCCACACTGAGTGTGGAGCCCAACAGGGGGGGTGGTGGGCTCAATCTCATGACCCCGAGATCACATCTGAGCTGAAACCAAGAGTCAGAGGCTTAACCAACTGCACCACCCAGGTGCCCCTGAAAGTTTTTTTTTTTTTTTTTTTAAATCAAGAATGGGTGTTAAATTTTTTCAAATGCCTTTTCTGTACTGATTAATAAGATCATGTAATTTTTTCCCATTAGCCTTTTTATATGGTGGATTACATGGATTATTTTTCAAATATTGAACTAGGCTTGCATCCCTGGAATAAAGCCCATTCATGGTATAGAATTCTTTTTATAGCATGCTGAATTCCATTTGCTAATATTTTGTTAAGATTTTTTACATTTATATTCAGGAGGAATATTTGGTCTGTCTTTGTCTGGTTTTTGGAACTAGGGTAGTACTAATTTCATAAAACAAATTGGGAAATGTTCTCTCCTCTTACCTTTTTTGGAAGGGATTATGTAGAATTGGTGCTGATTCTTCCTTAAACATTAGATCAGATTATCCAGTAAAACAGTCTGGGTCTGTATATTTATTTCTTGGGAGTTTTTAGATAACAAATTAAATTTCCTTCAAACTATAGAACTATTCAAATTATCTATTTCATATTGAATGATAATGGTGGTTTGTGTTTTGATCCATTTCTTCCAAGTTGTTAGATTTGTTTGTGTAGAGTTATTTGTAGTATTCTCTTATTATCCTTAAAATAATTTCAATTATTTTAAATTTCTTGAGGTTTGTTTTATGGCCCAGCATATGGTAAATGATTTGTGGGCCCTTGAAAAAGCTATGTATTCTTGTGAAAATTAAAATAATTTGTATTTTATGAATGCTCAACCTGTTGGTTGATGGTGTTGAGTTCTTCTATATCTGCTGTTTTGTCTAGTTGCTCTATCAGTTGTTGAGAGAGGAATGTTGAAGTCTCCAACTATAATTGCAGATTTATCTATTTCTTATTTTGATTCTATCAGTTTTTGCTTCACATACTTTGCAGCTGTGCTGTTTGGAACATATACATTTAGGATTGCTATGTCTTCTTGGGGGATTGATCCTTTTGTCATTATGTAATCTCCTTGTTTCTAGTGATTTTCTTTGTTACTTAATATAAGTACTCCTTTGGTTGCTTTCCTTTGATTAATGTTTGTGTGATATGCCTTTTCCTATCCTTTTACTTTCAAACTTCTTGTATCATTATATTTGAAGTAAGTTTCTTGTAGACAGGCTATGGTTTGGTCATGTTTTGTAATCCAATCTGCTTATTTCTGTCTTTTAATTTGTATATTTAGGTCATTTAATGTAATTATTGATATATTAGAATATAAGTTTGCCATTTTATTTTTTGTTTTCTTACTGTTTTTCATTTCTGTTTTCTTTTTCTTGCCTTCTTGTGTGTTACTGGAACATATTTTAAAATTCCATTTTGGTTTATCTCTACATATAGTTTTTTAAAGTATATGTTTTAATATAGCATTTTTATTGCTTGCTTTAAGTATTGCATTATATATACATAACTTATTGCAGTCTCTTTGTATTGTCATGTTACCGGTTTGAGTTAAATATAGAAATCTTATCTCCCTTTACGTCCCTTTATCCTCCCATATTTGTAAGTCTTATATATCTTCTTTACATATATTAGAACCATATCGGACAATGTTATAATTTCTGCTTCAACCTTCAAACATAATTTAGAAAGCCTGTTGTAGGAAATAATGTTATATAGGAAAAATGTAAGAAAATAATGTAGGAAAGCCTATTGTTTTCTTTCTGTTTAGAGAACTTTCTTTAGCCATTCTTTTGGACAGGTCTCCTGGTAAGACCTCAGTTTTCCTTCATGTGAGAATTTTTTGATCTCCACATCATTCCTGAAAGGTATTTTTACTGGAATCCAGTGAGTCTATTAGATTCTTTGTTGGTAGTTCTTTCTTTCATAACTAAAAAGTATTGTGTCCCTTCTTTTTGGTCTCCATGGTTTATTATGAGAATTCCACTGTCATTGTAATTTTCCTATAGGTAAGTTGTCATTATTCTTTGGCTGCTTTCAAGGTTTCTAATCTATTAATTCCTTTATTCTGTAGTTTCTAATGTTCTTTCAGTTCATTGTTTCTCCCCTATGTTTCCCCTTGCTGTTGAGCCCATCTACTGAGATTTTTATTCCAGTTAATATATTTTTCAGTTCTCACATTCCATTTCCACTTCTTTACATCTTCTGTTTCTTAATTTTTATTTAAGCATGTTTGTAATTGCTTATTGAAGCATTTAATCATGGCTGCTTGAAAATCTTTGTCAGATCATTCCAACATCTTTGTCATTTTGGTGTTGGCATTTAGTCCTTTTTTTTCATTCAGTTTGAGCACTTCCTTTTTCTTTGTATAACAAGTGATTTTTATTTTTTATTTAATTTATTTATTTATTTTTAAAATTTTATTATGTTATGTTAGTAACCATACAATACATTATTGGTTTTTGATGTGGTGATCCACGATCCATTGTTTTCGTATAACACCCAGTGCTCCATGCAGTACGTGCCCTCCTTAATACCCATCACTGGGCTAACCAATCCCCCCTCCCCCCTCCCCTCTAAAACCCTGTTTGTTTCTCAGAGTCCATAGTCTCTCATGGTTCATCTCTCCCTCCAATTCCACCCCCCCCCATTTTTCCCTTCCTTCTCCTAATGTCCTCCATGCTATTCCTTATGTTCCACAAATAAGTGAAACCATATGAAAATTGACTTTCTCTGCTTAACTTATTTCACTTAGCATAATCTCCTCCAGTCCCATCCATGTTGATGTAAAAATTGGGTATTCATCCTTTCTAATGGCTGAGTAATATTCCATTGTATATATGGACCACATCTTCTTTATCCATTCATCTGTTGAAGGGCATCTCGGCTCTTTCCACAGTTTTGCTATTGCGGACATTACTGCTATGAACATTGGGGTGCATATGGCCCTTCTTTTCACTACATCTGTGTCTTTGGGGTAAATACCCAGTAGTGCAATTGCTGGGTCATAGGGTAGCTCTATTTTTAAATTTTTGAGGAACCTCCACATTGTTTTCCAAAGTGGCTGTACCAACTTGCAACAAGTGATTTTTAATTGAAACCTGGGGATATTCATATTATGTATGAAAGTCTGGGTCTTATTTAAACCTTATTTTTAAAACCGATTTAATCTGGCACTTCTCTGGCAGGCATGTGGGTGGGGGGCACCACCACCCTGTTACTAGCAGGTGGAGGTAGAATTCTGGGTTCTCCACTCAGCCTCTGTTGACACCTGGGTGAGGGTGGGGATTCCTCATTACTGATGGGTGGAGATGGGAGTGTCGTTTCCTCATGTGGTGACACTGTGGTAGGGGCAGTCTCTCTCTCTTTTTTTTAAAGATTTGTTCATTTATTTTAGAGAGCATGCGTGGGGGGGAGGGGCAGAGGGAGAGAGAATGTCAAGCAGATTCCCCACTGAGCATGGAGCCTGACACGGGGCTTGATCCCATGACCCTGAGATCATGACCTGAGCTGAAATCAAGAGTTCTAAGCTCAACTGACTGAGCCACCCAAGCACCCTGGGGCAGTCTCCTTATTGCTGAATGGAGATCAAAGTCCTGATTCTTTATTAGGTCTCCTTTGACACCATTCCATCTGGGAAGGGGAGTGGGCACCTCATTATTGCTGGGTAGAGGTAGAAGTTCAGTTGCTCTGTGGTGTCCACTGACATCATGAGGGGTTGGCATGCTTGTTACTGGGCAGTGGGGATGAAATTCCTGGCTCCCTATTTGTCCTTCTCTCATATCAGCCCCCTTCAGTGTTGGAGCTCCTCATTACAGCCTCATGAGGGTGGGAGCCTAGGCTCCCTACTTGGCTTTTGCTGGTATGGATGAGAGTGGAGCCATAGATTTTTTTTGTGGTATTTGTCTGGAGCAAAACTGCTATTATCTAGAAGTTTCTCCCTTGTTTGGCTGCTCCTTTCCTGGTCCTTGGCAAACTTTTGGGGCCTTATTTTGGTCTGTGCCCATTGGTGTTTCTGGGTTGCTGATCTTTTCAGCAACATGTTTGAGATACATGAGGCAAAAAGAAAGCCCAGGGTATTCACCACTGTGTTCTTTGGGTCCCAATCTCCCTAGTTGATCTGAGGTTGCCTCATTCTCTCTACATTTCAATCTTCTTATATTTGATTTATAAGTAATGTCCAGAGATTTTATTTGTATTTAGCAAGAGAACTAGGGAAAATATACCTACTACTAATAGTTCTAAAATATTTTATGTACTTTCAAACAATCTCCCCCAGAAGCTTAAGTCAAAATCTCTGCATCGTGCTTTGTTCCTCACTTTCCCTCATTTTCCATCCCTGAGTCCTCTTGGCTCTATCTCTGAAACATATTCAGATCCTCTCCTCTCCATCTTCGCTTTCATTATCCAAGGTCAAGTCAGGATCTGCTTTCTAGACTACTACATGTAAGAGTAACAGGTCTCCCTGCTTCCATTTCTTGCCCCTGCAACCCATTCTCTACACAGTTACTACAGTAAACTTTTAAAAACGTAAATAACTTCATGTCACTACCCTGATTAAGAACCTCTAAATGTTTGGGTGCCAGGGTGGCTCATTTGGTTAGACGACTGCTTTTGGCTCGGGTCATGATTCTGGGGTCCTGGGATCGAGCCCCACATTGGGCTCCCTGCTCAGCAGGGAGCCTGCTTCTCCCTCTCCCTCTGCCTGCTGCTCCCCCTGCTTGCGCTCTCTCTCTGTCAAATAAATAAATAAAATTAAAAAAAAAGAACCTCTAAATTTTTTTTCATTGCATTTTGAATAAAATGTGAATTCTTTGTCATAGTCTGTTAAGTATCCAAATGATCCACCCCTTGCCTACCTCTCTAACTGCATCTCTTTTACTCCTCCTTTAAATCAAAATGATCCCATCATATAACCTTACTTTTCCTCCTCAGTACTTCTATCTTGTACCTACCTCAGGGCCTTTGCACTTGCTATTGCAGAGCCCAGAGTGCTCTTCTAGATCTTCACAGGATTCCTTTGCTCATGTGGATTCCAGCTAAACATCACCTTCTCTGAGAAGCTTTCCCTACCACCTCTCTTACCTAAGTAACTTTCTGTATTAACACCCTGTTTAATTTTCTTCAAAACATCTATCCCTAATATTTCCTGGTATATTTGTTTACTAGTCATCAGTTGTCTTCTCCTTATGAGATATAAACTCCATGAGATCAGGGTTATTTCCTATCTTGTTTACTGAGATGCTCTAGAGATACAGTATCTAAGTATTTTTTACTGATTGGATGAATTTAATCAGCTCCTAGTGAGCTAATCCCTAGTGAGTACAGGGATCTATGTTGGGTGTAAGATAATTTTTCACATCTGCCATAGAGACTCTGAACACTGACCTTTTGTTGTAGATATCTTGGTCACCTTTTATAAAGGAGGAAACTGAGGCTTGAGGAGATTCAGTACTTTCCCCCAAAGTTAATGGAGTCAATTCTACCATCATTTACTGAGGGCCCACTATATGCCAGGCTAAGTACATGATCCCAGGAACACAAACATGAGTAAAGCCCTCTATTTTCTCACAGTCTGGTGTGGGAGACAGAGCACAAACCAGTAACTACTACAATATGATGTGTGAATAAACTGTGGTAAGCCTTAATCTCAAGGTAGGAACAAAACACTAAGAGAGAAAGAATTGTGTGACTAATTTTGCTGGATGGTTGGATGAAGATTTTGAAAAGCTTTACAGAGAATATGGCATTTGAGCGAGGCCTTCAAAGATGAATAGGATTTTGCCAGGTGCAGAAGGGGCGATAAGAGCTTTCCAGACAGAGAGAAGAAGAGCTGTGAAAGCAGGCTAGTTAGCTGTCTGAGAGCAGGCTGGGCTTTCACAACATTGATTAAAGTCAGCATTAAAGTGAATCTGGCCCAAGAACTGCATGAATAGGCTTTTATTCTTTTCCGAGTTAATGAATTTTTGATCTATCTCCAGGAGTCAATAAAGGTTTGCTTTGTCTAAGATTTCACTTCCAAAGTTATATGTGGATTTTCCTCAGTCAGCCTCTTCTATTCAAATGAACTATGGTCGCACCATGTGCAAGTGGGGATAAGATCACGGTCAACCCCCAAATAGCCTGGTTTGCTTTTTCTGCAGGCTTGGCGTGGTGTGATGTTCCGTAGTTAGGGAAGTCTCTCTTACCCTCAGCCAGTATGACCACATAGCAGACAATTCCTGAACTAGGAGTTCTTTGCTCTGGATTCAACCTTGCTGGTTGGAACACAAATATCACCAGGAAGGGGGGCTCCTGGGTGGCTCAGTCGGTTAAGCGTCTGCCTTTGGCTCAGGTCATGATCTCAGGGTCCTGGAATTGAGCCCTGCATCAGGCTCCCTGCTTGGCGGGGAGCCTGCTTCTCCCTCTCCCTCTGCTCCTCCCCCCTGCTCGTGCTCTCTGTCTCTCTCAAATAAATGACTAAACTCTTTTAACAAATATATTACTGGGAAGAGAAACATATAAAACTGTTATTGAATGTTAACATCTTTGTGAGAATGAATTGTGAGCATCTTCCTTCTGCGCTAGCCAGTGTCCTTAGGGAACCAAGGGCGTGGGCATTTGGTTGTAGGGGAAGGACAAGAAGAAGGATGAGTGCCAAAAATATACAGAGCTGGGTACTCTGGTGCTTTTGGCATGTTAATTTTCTCAACACTCATCTTTTAATTTTACAGATTGGGTCACTGAGGCACATGGAAGCTGAGTAGCTCGACTGAGATCACACTGCTGACAGTAGTAAAACTAGGTCTGCTTCCAAAGCTGTACAGCCTCCCTGCACCCGCCTTGTGTAGTCTACAGATGTGGTCACATGGGGAGGGTGGTGATGGGGCGCATGGTAGGGAAAACGGGGCAAAGATGCAGAGCGTGGAGGCCCAAATTCGCTCAGGTCACAGTCACACTTGGGGCTGGCCCTGAGGATAGTACTGTCTCTCTAGTCCTGGAGTTGTCTCTTTGACCTTATTCATGTGCTGTCTATCTAGAGCCGTTGGACAGGGTAGAAGCATTATATGGATAGGCTGATAAAATTCTTGGCAAAATAAAACGTACCAGATAACCCTTTAAAGTGACCTGCGGGCTTTGCTTCTGCAGTGAATCTGTGGCTTGAAGATAATCAGAAAACCTTTTTCATCAGATGTCACATCACAGATGAGAAAAGCAGTACAAAGGAAGGCAACACGTGAGTCAGGCAAACAGTGCGAGGTACAGGTTGGCTTAAACCCATTGTCCCTCATCCTTTGCAAGGCTGGTGTGATTCTCTGCCAAGTCCCCTTCCAGCTCATCCCTTGAAAGCATCAAGCATGACTTCAGGATCTGCCACCCGGAAATGAAGACTCCAGGCCACAGGGAAATGGCCTCCTCCTGTATGTTATACACGTTTGTCCTCCAGAGATTAGAGAAGATTGTGCAGGCAGCCTAAACAAAGAAGCCATTGTGTAGTTTGTGGGGAGGGGCAGCACACACACACGCCTACATGCACATGCGTGCGCACACACCCAGCACCAACGAGCTGGTCGTCTACTCCTTGTGGTGCATGCACGCCGCTGGGCTCTGACGCGCAGTTGTCTGCTCTGCAGCTCTGCTGGGGAGTCTAGCCAGCCAGTCAGGCTCTCCCAGTGTGCAGCGGGCTGGGAGGTAGAACTCTGTGCTGCGACTCGGTGTCAGGTGTCCGTCCACTCTGGGACAGACCGTTGTGTAACTTCTGAGAGCTGGAACCTGGGTAGTGTTCTCCCTTTCACTCCTCCAGGCAACAAGCACTGTATTCAGTGACCATGACATGTACCTTGAACACATCCGTGCCGTAGATTCAGTGGTAAAGGAGATGTTGTTGGCTCCTTCTGACACTGGACATAAATTCTCACTTTCAGCATCGGATACAATGTCCTTATTCATTTCACTCCAGCCACTCGGGCCTCCATTCTGTTTCTCAAACATGCCTTAGGCCCTTGCCTGGGACTCTCTTCCCTCATCTTGCAGGCCTCGGCTCAGGGGTTACCTCCTAAGAGAGGGCTTCCCTCATCATTCGGACTCAAGGGATCTCCCTCCCTCCCTGCCACACACCTGCTCTAGGCATTCTATATCCACTTCTTTTGCTACAGTCTTAGCATTTATCACCACCTGATTGATCCTTTTTGTTTTACCAGGTGTTTCTTGTCTGTTTTCTAACCTCTAGAATGGTAACTTCTTACAAACAGGGACCTTGCCTGTTTACTGTACTCTTAGCCCTTAGAATCTTCTAGACTAGCCTGTAGTTGTTGTTCAATAAATATTTGTGAATGAATGAATGACACGTTCCTGCATTTGTGCTTGTAGTCTAGAGAGGCAGTTTAGCATCAGAACTTAGACTTGAAAGTCAGCAAAGCTAGCAGTTTGAATCCCAGCTGTGGCGCTGATGACCCAAGGTCCCTGAAGTTCAGATTCTTCGTCTGTGAAAAGGAGGTAATAATAGCATGTACTTCAGAGGTGACGTGAGGATTAAATAAAATAATTCATCTGAAGTGCTTGGCATTGGGTTTGTGACGTAGTGACAAGTGCTGTGTTTTATTGTTACTGGGAGTGACTCTAATGAGAATGCAATAAAATGTTAGGGATGAGGGGGAGGGGGAGGGCAGGCGGCCTCAATGACATCTAAGGCGAGACCTGTTTCAGAAGGTTTCATTAAGGAACCACGTCCAGCCAATTATGCCCATGACCCAAATCAACAGATTCGAAGGAGAGGCATTCGTGAGGGTCCCCATGGGCATCATAGTACCAGAAGGACCTTACCCGAGTTCTCCCTGCCCCTGGTAGCTCTTGTCTAACTTATCTGCAGCCCAAGACTCAGGTTCCTCCTTATAGGGGAGGAAGGAGCCCTCTGGCAGCAAGCACAGCCCGGTTAGCGATGCCAGTGAGTGACGTTAATAATCTGATGGGGCTGAGATCGCTTTCACTCGTTTAGAGTCTGGGTCACGTATCGGAAGAAACATACTAGCCCTTTTTCTACTGTCGGTTCAGATTTCGTGCTTCCTTCTGCATGTGCTATCTAAATTAAATCTCGACTCCACGAGGGAGCCCTCTGGCTTTTAGCTCCTATTTTTGGAATAGTAGTTAAGACTTGGATCTCCAGAAAAGGAGGCTCTAGGGCTCCTGCTGGGGCCTGGGCTCCCCCAGGCTCTGCATGTCTGAGGGTTAGTGTTCCTCTTTTTCCTGCCCCTGGGATATTGTTCAGCCAGTGACACCAGTGATAGCTTGAAGCTAAGCCCTCGTCCACCAGTAGTTCCAGGACCTCCCCCGACAGGCTCTGAAGCCAGAGTCCCAAGGACAGCATTGAAGTCCGCCTTTCATGCTTGTCTGCCTCTTTTTTGCATGAGTAGATAGACTCCCAACAAAGAATGAGACGTAGTAAGTAGCAGCTAGAGATCTGCAGGGGGAAGAAATGAGTGTGGACGCTGGGGTTTACATCCTGGATTGAGAACGTTGCCGAAGGCCAGCTGGTAACAGTACTGGCACGTGAGGCTATTTTCAGTAACACCTGTGGGTAGAGCTGGGGAAGTGGGGGATGCTCCTGTGGGCCAAGTTACGTGGAGGTCTCTCTTACAGGGCTGCAGGGGACCTGCCAGATGGGGACGTGTGGTGGGACCAAGGGCGGTGACTCATCCTAGGATCGCTACTGCCACCATGGGGCCTCGCTCCCAGGGTGGAGGGATTGAGCTGGAAAATTTGGACCCATAAACAGATACAAACCTCTTTCTTTGGTTCCCCTCAGCAGAGCTTGGACAAATTGGCATTTTCAAGAGGACTTTACCAAATTCTAAGAGCAAATGTAGACCATAAATGAGGTAGATATTAGAGGCATAAAAAGTTCAGCTCACACGGTTCCGGTCTCACGACACCCGGGTAGCCTGTAGCATTCTGCTGTGTCCTCCGGGGTCCCCTAGTCCCAGCTCTGAGACAGCCTCCCTGTGGAGGGCACCTTCTTTCTTCCCTGAGGCCACAGTCTGGCTTCCTGGATGTCAGCACCTGGTTTCCTTGACACTTTCAGCTCTTCAAGGTCAAGGCCAAGGAAAAATGCTACTGCTGCCTGTCTTGTAGGGACTTCCCACTGAGTTTTAGATTCTGGTCTGAAGATGGGTATTTCTCCAGCCACCCCAGAAGATGATGCATTTCAGGGGAGACCTTTCCTCTGCTTAGAAAAAGCAGTTTGTTCTTAACACGTCCAAGGAGGAAACAATAAATACAAGCATTTAAGAACTACCCACTTACAGCTTCGTAAGGAAGTCACTGGTCCATGGTGCTCCACGGGGGACAACTCTGAACAGAGTGAAGGCCTGGAAAGACACAGTTGGGCAAACTCCCCCTCTTCCTCAGTGCCTTTCTCAGAGTGTGTTTGTTCTGGTATCACCCACTTAGGGCATTTCTGCATTGTCACTCATTATGCCCCTGAGCTTCCATAGGCTTCTCAGTAGGTGTGTATGGTGTGTGCAGTATTGCCTTGCCCTGGACAGGAGGAAGCTTGTCTGGGGGTGCTGGTGGGGCTGGTGGAAGGTATTTCCTCAACTGTGAGATGAAGGGTGCGCTGGACGGGTGGGATGCTCTTAAAGGGGCCTGATCTATCTCAGTGAGCCTTTTCTTTTTCCAGCCTTTCCCACCAAACCTTGCTTTCTCACTTTTTCTTGATCCAGGACTCGGTCAGACATTGGTTTTTATGACATAACCCGTGTGACTGCATTGAGGTGGTGTAATTCCAGTGCAAAGCAGAGGAACTTGGACGTGTTAGTTAACAGCTATGTGTGCCAGCACGTGTGATCTCCCCCCTCCCCATGTTTTGAAATAGCAAGGTATCCTCAGAGGTTTTAAAGGGACACCAAAGGAGGTGGTTGGAGGAAGAGTTGGTTGATGTGGGCTGCAGTGGGTTGGTCCCGGCTGGCGTCGTTGAGGGTGGTGGGGTATGAACTCCAGAGTTCTGTTTGACCAGTTTGGAGAGGCAGCAGGGGGGCGGGGGGGGGGGCGCACTGCAGGAGGGTAACGTGGGAGTGGATTGTGAACGGCAGTGTCGAGTCGTGGAAGCCAGAGTTGAAAACAGAAGGGGGCAGGTTGTGAATGTGCTCAAGCATCAGACCCAGGAGTCTGGACTACAGACAAAGGGGAGCCTTTAGAGGGATTTGAGCTCCGAAGTAATCTGATGAATCTGCCTTTAGGAAATCGGTCTGGCTGCAGTGTGTAAGACGATTGTATTAATTTTAATTACAGAGTTGTAGCCAGCAGTGTATTGAACGAAGAAACCATAACATATAAATATTTTGTTTGCAAAAGCATAACTCTTACATTATGTTGTAATGTAAGGCAGGAGAATATTGTAAGATACTAATGGATATTTTTTTTTTCTCCTGGGATTCACTTCTGTCTCTTCCCCATTTAGGCCGTTAGTTTGTCCTGAGCTCCATAGCACAGGGAAGGAGATGTAGAGATATCAAGGTGTGGGAAACTTCTAGAATGTGGTTTTCAAAAGTCTAAACCTCAAGGAACAGGGAGAAGTTTCTAAAGAATGAGTAAAAGTTCCTCGCCAGAAACTGCAGGGAGGTGTGACTTCTCAAGGACCAGAAAAAGAAAACTCTCCGTGAGACGGTGAGAGGTGATGGGAGCAGAGAGCCTGTGGCCTGCTGCCCAGGCAGAGCCCTGCAGAGCCCCGCAGAGCCCCGGCAGAAACCCGCAGAGCCCCCATAGAACCCTGCAGAGCCCCCGCAGGATCCCCGCAGAACCCCGCAGAGACCCCCTGCAGAGTCCCCCAGAGCCCCCGCAGAGCCCCGCAGAGCCCCCGCAGGACCCCGCAGAGTCCCCCAGAGCGCCCACAGAGCCCCGCAGAGCCCAGAGCCCCAGTCCCGCAGAGCCCCTGCAGAGCCCCCACAGAGCCCCCGCAGGACCCCGCAGAGCCTCCGCAGAGCCCCCGCAGAGCCTCCGCAGAACCCCGCAGAGCCCAGAGTCCCACAGAGCCCAGCAGAGCCCCCACAGAGTCCCCGCAGAGTCCCGCAGAGCCCCTGCAGGGTCCCCCAGAGCCCCCGCAGAACCCCGCAGGACCCCGCAGAGCCCCCACAGAGCCCCCGCAGAGCGCCCACAGAGCCCCGCAGAGTCCCGCAGAGCTCCGAGCCCCGCAGAACCCCCGCAGAACCCCGCAGAGCCCCGCAGGGCCCCGGCAGAGCACTCACAGAGTCCCCCAGAGCCCCCGCAGAGCCACCGCAGAGCCCCCGCAGAGCCCCCACAGAGCCCCGCAGAACCCCTGCAGAGCCCCCGCAGGACCCCCACAGAGGCTCGCAGAGCACAGAGCCCCACAGAGCGGCCAGTCTCCCGGAGACTCTGCAGCGGGAAGATGTGGCCAAGGCATCTGCCCAAAGGCCTGTACCTCCGTGTCATTGCAGCATCAGGGCCGTGGGACTTGAAGGGTTTCATAGGCGGCACCCCGTGTGAGCAGATGACGTGGTCACCAGAGGGAACCCTGCCCCACAGCAACCTGGCACCGGTGAGATCCAGAACTGGGGCTGAGCAGGAAGCCTCCACTTGCCCTCCTCGTATCTCCTTCCCTCTCACACCACGACCGCACCCACAGCACTTCTGATGCCAGATATGGGCAGGTTTCCACAGCGAGCAGTTCTCCCATGCCAGCTGCGGTCCTACGATTTCCTTCAGTTCTGTCACCTGCTCCCTGGAGACAGTGTCCCATCTCACAGGGTAAGGGCTCGGTTGCACCAGACTGCCCCTACCTCAGATGCAATGGCAAGGAGTAGGTCTCCAGGTGGCCCACAGCTTCTGTCCCACGTGGCTACACATCAGAGGTTCCCATGACTTCCTCCCCCTTGGAACTGATTATTTGCTAGAACAGCTCACAGAACTCAGGAAAACACTTTACCTGTTTATTATATAATAAAGGATGTGATAAAGGACACAGAGGAACCACTAGGTGAAGAGGTACGTAGGTGAGGTCTGAGAGGATCCTGAGCACAGAAACTTCTGTCCCTGTGGAGTTGGAGCGTGTCACCCTCGTATTATGTGACGTGGATGTGTTCACCAACCTGGAAGCTCTCCTAACTTCATACTTTGGGGCATAGGTATGGTCAATTATTAACTCCGTGTCCAGCCCCTCTCCCCTCTCTGGAGAATGGGCGGGGCGGGGGGGGCGTGGTGTGGAAGGGGGTGGTAGAGGAGAAGGGCTGAAAATTCCCAGCTTCTAATCTCCATCCTTCTCCCCGAAACAGGTCATAAAACCCTCAGGTGAGAGTCCCTTTGTCTTCAGAGATAAGAACACTCCTTTCCTCATGGTATAGGGAGGGCACCTCTCACTTTATTTGTGTAGCTGCCTCTCATGCTCTATCAGTGTAGACTTTTCAGGGACCCCAGAGACTCAATGGATATGAGGACTGATGGGTAGGTGCAGGTGGCAAACAGAAAACCTCTTCCTCCCCAGCCCCGTCTCCGAGCCCCGAGCCCACCCTGCCCACCCTGACGCCCAGGCAGATTTCTTCAGCCGCTCTCCTTTCTCCAGATCTGTCTAGTGTCTTCTTTACCAGTTTTCCCTCATGAGTCATTTTTAACATTGGGCAGGTTTCACTATTGAAATAATCACGCCTCTCCCTGAACTGAGGGGCTGGACCCAAGAGTGGAATCAAGTATCTGTTTGTAGGGTGAAGAACGCATTTACATCCATCAAGCTGCATGGTCTGAGCTGACATAGAAGATGCCCGTTGGGAGTGACTGCTTTTTCACTTTTTTTTTTTCAGTTGAAGTACTTGTCATTTCATGTCATGTTTCTTTAGCAGCAAATCAATGCATGTTAGTGCAAATGCATGAGTCAAACATTTCTTTAAAAAAAAAAAACTGCTTTCAAACATTATAGCCTGTGTTCAGATGTATTATCTTATAAAATTTGACAGTGTATAAGCCTTGTTATGTAAATCCATCTGCATATGCAATGGTAAATAATTCCTTGAAACCATTGGCTGGGTGGTGAAAGAGTCTTACAGGTTGAAAAATAAATCATGCTTTCTGCTAAAAGTATATATTTTCCCCCTTTCTTACATTAGGTTCCTGTAGAGCAAAATCCAAGGGTCGTCTGGAAGCCTCCTACATTCATTAGTTTGGTTTCCCTGGTGACTCTCTTTAGATTACCTTGTTATCCCCAAGCCTCTTTCAGTTTGCTCTTTTCTCATTTTCTCTTTCTTTCTCCCAGAAAGCTTACATAGAAAAATCCATCATTAGTGAGCACATGTTGACTGTGTCCCCATCATAGGCTCTCTATGGTCTGGAGTTTGGGGAGATGCAGATGGAAGAGTGGGGGTGGCAGCCTGTGAGGCTGACCTGGTTAAGCAGGTGGATGGAACCAGATCAGCCACCCCCCCACACTTCCAGCCTCTGCCCTCCTACCTCCTCCCACTGCACCCAGGACTTTAGACAAAGGCCCTAGAAAGAGCACAGATTTTGGAGTCACACAGAGCTGTCTTTGCATCCTGCCACCCCGTCAGCCAGGTAAGGCACTTGGTACTGCAGGTTAGGGTTTCTTTAGCTGAAACACAAGTAGGGTACCATATGCCCTGCTTTGCCCGGACCAATCTTGGTTTATGCTTTGTGTCCTGGCATACTTATGCATTGCGTCTCCTTTCAAAGTCTCAATTGTTCCAAATAGGTTATATGGTGACCCTACAAAAGGAGGCTAACTCTTACCTCCCGTTGTTGTGGTGAGGGTGGCAGTTTAAGTGTCTACTATAGTGTCTGGTACATAGATCCTCGAGATGGTACCTCTTGTTATTATTAATAATAAATGATGCTCTCACCAGATCTAAGTGGTTTCCTTGATGTGCTGAGTCCATACATGAACTTGGAACAGAAAAGTCCATTTCTGTTTTACATTCTGGAATCCATTTAGATTTTATGCTTTGCATTAGAAATGGAATTAACTCCCACCTTGGTTTTTTTTTTTTTTTAAGATTTTATTTATTTATTTGACAGAGACACAGCGAGAAAGGGAACACAAGCAGGGGGAGCAGGAGCGGGAGAGGGAGAAGCAGGCTTCCCGCGGAGCAGGGAGCCCGATGCGGGGCTCGGTCCCAGGACCCTGGGATCATGACCTGAGCTGAAGGCAGATGCTTAACAACTGAGCCACCCAGGCGCCCCCCCCACCTTGGTTTTTTAGGACCCCAATTAAATGTAAGGCTCACCAAAATGAATTCACCAAAGTCAGAAGCAGTAATGATCAGCTTGGATCGGAAAGGAGAAGAGAAATTAGGCACATTTTATTTCATTTTTAACAGGAAAAAAATGTGCTATTTAAAACAAAAACAAAACAAATAAAGCATTCCAGGGAAAGGTGGAATTAATCACAGGCATAGATTGCTTTTTCAAAAGTAATTCTCCTCAATGAGCTCTTTGGGTAGAGGTGAGAGCTGAACACTCTGGTAACAAAGCCCAGAGATCAGAGATCTTCGAGAAGATGGGTGAGATGTCTTAGCAGAGAGGAGGGAGTCCAACTGATGCTTAAGGTAAAACAGACATTTGAGAAATTCTCTATAGTGGAAATGGCAGAGGAATTTATGGGAAAAAGTTTGTTAGGGAGAAAACCAAGGTTTGGTCCAGTTTGTTTTCTTTTCTGGAGTCATGAACCAGCTGCCAGACATATTAACCTCACCTAGGTACCAGACCCTGGACTAGACCCTGGTACTGTGGGGATGTGGCACAAGGCATGCAGACTACTGAGAAGGAGACAGACACATGGGCAATGGCAGGACTGTGGACCATGGTAGTGGTGTGCTATGATGGTTAGGATGGGCTAGTTGCTGTAACAAACTGTAACATTATTAACTTAATGCTATTTGACTCAGCTCAGTAGACAGTTATTTCCCTCTTGCATTACAGACTCATGCAGGTGTTTGAAAGGCAGTCATCACATGGCTCCGACAATCTCCATGGCCTTGGAGTTCTCTTCCGGATCCTCGGCATCTAGTCAACAGATGGAAGAAAGAGACAACTGGAGTGTTGCACAGAAAGGTTTTTTGGGCTAGGTTTGGAAGTGGTCCCCACAAGCCATTTGTCAGAGCTTAGTCACATTTTCTCCACAGAATGCCATGGCTAGGCAGCCACTTTCTGGCAACAATTCTACACAATGGAAGGGGAGTATTAATCCTTTGGTGAACAGTCAACTGTTTCTGGGACTTACATGCAGAGGAGGACTGTAAGGAGAGAGCTCAGAAGAGAGATAAAGCCAGCTGTGTGTGTGGTGGGGAAGGGAAGGTATATTATAGTAATGGATGGCTTCCCAGAAGAATTGATATTTAAACTGAGTTTTAGAGAAAAATAAGATTTAAGTCAGGGGGGCAGTGAGAAAGGACAATTTAAATAGTAGAAGCAACATGTGCAAAGGCACTGGAGTATTCATTCGTCTAGCCAACAAATCTTCATAAAATTGCCTTTAAGGTGCTAGGAACCATTCCAAATGCTGGGAATGCTGCTATACATAAGACAGACAAGTTTCTCACACTCATCACCCTATATTCTAGTGAAGGGAGATAAACTTTAAACAAACAAACAAAAAAGTACACAACTTGTTATACGGGGGAGAACTGCATGACTTTAAGTAGGATTGGAGCTAACGGTGTATGTTGAATGTGGTGGTGCAAGAAGTGAGAAATGATGAGATTGGAGGAGATAGAAAAGACCAGCCAGGAAAGGACCTTTCATGCATGAAGGGGCATCAGGAAGAGGAGACAGGCTCAGCTTTGAATTGTGGAAAGGTCTTTTTTCTAGAACATCACAGAAAAAAGCCAAAAAATTAGGATTTCTACTGTGTATTCTTTTATTAGACAGTAGTGGGTACAATTTATTAACTTAATGTTATTTGATTTATGCATTTAAGTTAGTTGGCTTCACTACTTCCATTTCTTACATCCTCCATCTGTCTTGGTCCTGGGTGGCCCTTGACGTTGCCTGACCAGGGAACTAGAACAGGACAGCACAGGGAAACTCCTCAGAGCCTTCTGTTGGCCCCCACCACCATCTCCGAGCCAGCCTGGAGCCAGAACCACTCTGCTGGGGTGCTCCTTTCTTTTTACCTCTTCACATTTCACTTTCATTCAGCCCTCAAATGAGATGGCTCAACATTCTTCATGACCAAGCTGGAATTTTAGCTACCATTTTTGATTTTGAACTAAAAAAAAAAAAAAAAAAAAAAATCAAATAGCAATGGATAGTTTAGAACTGATTTGCTATTCCAATAGACGTGTACAGATATATTTGGGGGACTAGGAAAGAAAAAGAATATTGTAGTAACAAATGCAATTATTATTACACAGAACAACTTTCTTGAAGACCAGAGTGTCAATCTTTCTATGTTTTAAAATTAACTTACAAATGATGTGACTAAACGTGCCTATTCTCTGATTACAGCTCTGTGTACAGCTGTGGCTCCTGGCGTTTTTAGCATGCAATTTTATAGTAATGTTTTGTAATAGGAACATGGCTGTCTTCTAAAAGAGATTTGAAATATTTCTCAGAATAAATATGACCATCAGCTGGGCAGGAGACTGTTAGAAAGAGAATTTGGTTTCCTAAGGTATATCATTAGTAGAAGTGGCTTTATGTTTAAGACTTTCCCTCCTTAGGTAGAAAAATGGAACCACAGTAGTCAAGGCAGAACATTATGCTTGTCATCTTCCGGATTCAAATGATTGGGCTTTAACCTGAGTGTAATGAAATTTCAAAGATGAAGTGAGAAGGACAACTCCGTAGAGCATGGAGGGAGGAAGGAAAAGCACCAGAGAGGCATCCCATGATAACTCTATTCACTCCAAATGTTCTGGAAATGTGACAGATGCTGCTGCTAAGGCAGGGCTTCAGGTTGTGGAGCATTCGCTCTGGGCAGCACCAGAAGATGTCACTGTGGAAGGAGCTGGGCTCCTACACCTATCCACTGCAAAGGAAAGGAAGCAGGAAGTTTGGAGACTGACTTGTTTCCTTAGTGAAGCCGGCCAAATCTAGGCAGAGATCAGAAGCCTGAAATGAACAGTCCTTCAAAGTTCAAGGTGTCCAAGAAAGAAAACTGATTCCTTTCTGTTGTGTGTTTTTTAATGAGAAACGATGTGCTAGGTATGAGTATGAATTGAAAACCAGTGTGATCAATTGCTACATGTAGACGCTACATTTAGTGTCAGGTTCTTTAGTTTCCTAAAGTCTAGAACAGTTCCTCAGTTGTTGTTTTTTTTAAGGATTTTATTTCTTTATTTGTCAGAGAGAGACACAGCGGGAGAGGGAACACAAGCAGGGGGAGTGAAAGAGGGAGAAGCAGACTCCCCGCAGAGCAGGGAGCCCCATGTGGGACTCGATCCCAGGACCCTGGGATCATGACCTGAGCCAAAGGCAGACGCTTAACCAACTGAGCCACCCAGGTGCCCCAGTTCCTCAGTCTTTACTCCATGACCTTCTGAAGATTTTGAATATTGTTGACCCATTATGTTGAAGAATATCTCTTGATTTGGGTTGTCTGATATTTCCTCATGATCAGATTCCAGGCTGTGCATTTTGGGAGAAATATCACAAAAATTTTGTGTGTTCTCATTTCATAATTTCAAGTTGTTCCATTACTGATGATGTTGACTCTGATAACTTGATCAAGGTAGTCCCCTATAGTTACTGTTTTTCCCTGTGTGACTAATAAATAGGTGGCGGGAAGAGACTTTGGAAGTCCTGTTCCTCAACAAACTTTGGATTAATTAATTCATATCATGGTTTCCTATTCTATTCATGGATTATGGTTTGTTACTATCATTACTTTGAGGCCCCAACGGTGCCAGATTTGACTAGTAGGAGCCTCTTCAAGATTGCTTCGGTGTCCTTTTGAGATGGTTCCATTATTCTGGGAGTATTTCCTAGCTTTCTGGCACAAGGTGTTCCAAAGTTGGACTTTCCCTGCCCCAGCCCTGGAATCAGCCACTTCTCCAAGGATACCTGGTTCCTTTTACTGGAGAATGATGTTTAGAAACTAAGATTTATGTGCTAGCTGTGCTTGGTATTATTGTGGTGTCTGCTCTCAGGCCATATCAGTGGACAGATGAATATATATATATATATATATATATATATATATATATATATATGTGTGTGTGTGTGTGTGTGTGTGCGTGTGTGTATAAATTTACATCTATATTTCTATGTCTATGAATATATTGTGAAAACTGAGGTCACCTTAATAGCTCCAGTTCCTATTTAATATCACAGGATTCATTCCAGTTTTCTCTCTTTCTCTTATTTGTTACTTCTTTCTCTGACGTGGAGTAATCTGGCTCCCATTTTTCTTAATAGAGTCACTTATTTGCCCAGTCCACCTTTTTGCAATCAATCTCCAATCTCCCATCTGCTTCAAGTCGAAGCTCTGTATTGTTAAATTTGAATTGGAAATTTCCATATGAACATATGATTTAAAAATATACACATGTATATTTCCTCCTACCTTTAAGCATTGAAGGGCCTAGAAGCATTGACAATCCAGGGGCAGTGAGTACCCCTAGCAAGCAGATTTTGATTTCTAACTCTCATTCTCACTGAAAAGAACCAGGACTTTTTAGGAAAATGGCTGATTCTGGGTCTGGGTGAAGGAATGAGCCTGGGATACCTTGCTGGGCTAGAAAAAGAGCCAATTTAAAGAGGAGTCTTATAGGACAAAAGTGGAAAAATTTGAACTTCAAAAAGAGTGACTGCAATGGGATGAAACATGCTAACTATACAAATCTGTAAGTCTATAAAATGATACTCAGAAAAGAGAAAACCAAAGACAAAACAAAACAAACAAAACACCATTTGTCACCTATTCCTTACTCTGAAAAGTGATAATTCAAGATAAATAATTATTTACTTTGCCTTTCCAAAAGGAGCAGTTGATGAGATAAATCTCTCTCTTGCTCTTCCTCTCTCTCTCTCTCTCTCATAAAGGTCATCAGCTAATAAATATAGAATGAATGATAGAAATAGAAAAAATAATCACCATTTTTCAACCCCTAATGAAGGAATTGATTAAGGTAAGAATCATCTGTGGTTGATAAAGCCATTAGGTGCTATATTGATGGAGAATTAGATGCTGTAGTGCAGCTGAAGTATTGCTCCACAGATGATCTGATGGTTTAAAAAGAAAATGGAAATTTACAGTGGAGGGAGGAAGCTAGCTAGCTCTGGTTTACCGATAATGGTTCAATTAGATATGATACACCTCACAATGTGTTGCAATGTCGTGCAGCATAAATAATATCTTGCTTAAAATGTTTAACCTGGATGTAATCCAGAGCTCCAAACAGGGAGCTATACAGGGAATGCATGCATGAGCGGAATAAATTACATGACACTACAAATACAGAAAGTGGGCCATTCTGAGGGACGCCTGGCCTCATCTCTCCAAGTTACTATCATGCCAAAGAGTGGGGCAGGGGGAGCATTGTTTTAGGTCATAAATGATGAAAGAGATATAACAACCAAACATAATGTGGATTGGATCTTGGTAGGACTAAACTGGGAGAAACATACATTTTTGTAGCAATTGGCAAAATTTGAATATGGATTAAGTATTAGAAAATAATAATAAAGAATTATCATGATTTTTCAAAGCAGTATAATGATATTGATTTTAACAAGGAAAATATTCTTTTTTTTTTTTAAAAGATTTTATTTATTTGAGAGAGAGAATGAGAGAGAGAGAGAGCATGAGAAGGGGGAGGGTCAGAGGGAGAAGCAGACTCCCTGCCGAGCAGGGAGTCCGATGCGGGACTCGATCCCGGGACTCCAGGATCATGACCTGAGCCGAAGGCAGTGGCTTAACCAACTGAGCCACCCAGGCGCCCACAAGGAAAATATTCTTATTTTTGTGATGTCCATATAATTTATTTAAAATACTTCAGTAAAAAAATTGGTGAGGCAAATATGATAAAAATGTCAACAATTTAATCTAGATGATAGCTATATGGGTGTCATTATACTCTATTTTTCTCTCTTTGAAAATATCATAATAAAAAGTTAAAAATAATTCTGATTCCCAGTCCCCAACCCAGACCTACTGAATGAGCCTAACCCTCAGTTGGCATCTTATTTTATCAAGTGTGCTATCTCAGTGAGGGACCGGATGAATAAATGTACTTTTCATCTGTGTCATCTTCTTCAACAAATATTGATCAGGTCCCTACTGAGAGCCATGGACTTTTCTAGGTCCTAAAAATTCAGCAGTGAACAAACAGATACAAGGGATCTTAAACCCATGGACTTAGCATCTTGCCTTCTCCATAGTAGAATTCTTTAAAACAAACAAACAAGCAAACTTTTAAGAATTGTTAAATGTAACAAAAAACACAGAAAATGGATAGCGTAATGACTTGTTGGACAGTAACAGCCCTTGCCCCATACAGGACCCAGAACCCTCTCAGTCAGCCAGGACTCTTCCATGTCCCCCAGCCCCCAAGTCACAACCCTCTTCCTCCCCAGAAGAGTAGGTTTTAGAAGGCTGTCGTAAGTTCAGAACCCTGCCCTTAATATTCTTCTGAGTAGGACTCGACCCCTCAAAAGTGAGGTTTTACATTGTTCCTTTGGTTCAACAGATTTTCATCTCAAAGTTTTACAAAACAGTACAATTCAGACATGCATTATTAGACATGCGATTTTCACTTCATCATTTCAGGTAAATGGAGCAGCTCTGGGGCAGACTCATTCCTGACTCACAGCTAATTCTGAGAACATAGTATCATAAAGGATCTTCAGATGCAAACGCATAATTCTAGTGGGTTGGGATGAAGAAATTAAGATGTTATTTAAAATAACCTCAGTGCCAGCTTCAGATGAATAAACTCAGGGTCTCGAGAGACTGTCTGCAGAGTGATTATGTTGTAGTGCTGGTAAAAGGTGACCGGAGGCATTGCTCGTTACCTGGGCTGCCCGAATCAAGTGAAAAATACGCTTCTCTCCTTAGGAAAAAAACAAAAAAAAAGCCCCAAAAAACAAAACCTAACAAAAAACTTTCAGAGAACTTTAATATTCTCTCTGTTTTATTTGATTTTTTTCTCTTCTCATTTAAGTCTTTCAGTTCCAGACCTGAAATATTGTAAAAATGGGCGACGTGTTCCCTGCCCGACTGTTCTCAGAATGCCCAAATCTTGGTGAACAACCACAAGGATGGAAAAGTAGAGATGAGTGCATTCGTCTGGAAGTTTCAAAGCTCTCATCCTAGGTAATGCTAAATGCACAATGACACACCACCTTCCCCAGGCTGTTGCGTGCCCTGAATAAAATACTAAGCACATAGTGCAGCGTGGGGGGGGGTACCCCCAGGAGTGCAGGAAGAGTTTGTGGGGCTGCTGAGGTGGCGGGAAGGGTTCCAGACTGGGTGGGACCTGGTCTCCCCTTCCAGCAACTCCATCTCCCACCTGGATGGCCATGGGCCCATCTCTATGAGGTGAAGCCTCAGTCCCCTCCTGGGTAAGTGGAGGCAGATTCCTCACAGGGATGCTGTGAGGATGCACGTGACACCTGCCATTGACTTCGTGCTTCCTGGGGGCCACCGTGTCCGTCACACCTGCTGTCTCCCATATTCTCAGCGTTCCCACCTGCGCCCCTGTGACTCATGAGCAGCTAGAAAACGGATGAAGCCTAAGCATTTTGAAAAGGGCGCGCTTTACCCTTTCCACTCCCAGCCCCTCAGAGAGTAGGCTGCTCGATTGCATCCTGAGTCCTCAGTTAATAGTTTTAATCTCTCTCCAATTACTTAATCTCTCGAAACCTGAATTTCCTCACATGAAAAATGAGGATGAAAGGAGGACCTCCCCACTGGGTTGCCGTGAGGATTAAATGAGGTGACGAGTTTTTGCTTTGTGAGTCAGGTGAGGGGTGAGTCAGGAATATTCCGCCAAGTCTGGAGCCTGAGGCCCCGTTGCCTGTGTGGCAGGCTTCGCTGTGCTGCGAGGACCCCCATCTCACCCCTCCTGGTCTGAAGGAGGGGGAGACGATTTGGGAGGAGCAGTCGGCGCTCCAGGATGACAAATGTCGTTTTCAGTATGTGACGGGAACTCCTGCTACGGTCTAGGCTTCCCACAGCAAGCCCTGGAAAACATCGGTGAGAGATGGGGAAAACACAACTGTATTTCCCTTCTCTTTCTATCTGTCACTGCCTTTCTCTGATCAATAAACGTCTCCCAGCTCTTGCCTCTGGCAGCTTCCTTGGGGTGTAGAGCCTGGCGCTTCAAGTTTTAATGAGGAATAATAGCCACATTAAGTACCCCCTCCCACCCCCCTTGTGCAAAGCCTTATATTTGCTTTCTGGAAGAAAAATAGAAGTGTATCATGTTGTCAGTCTTGGGCTGGACATTAGATAAAAACAGTCAAATTGCAACAACATTTCAGCAATAGGCTCTGGGGTTTCGGAGAGTGAGGGGTTGGGAAGGGTGGCTCCTCACAGAAGGAGCATGGGCTGTTTCCTCTCTGAAAGTCTTAAAGGGCCTTTTGTATCCGAAAGCCATTGGGCCCTCAAGTTGTGTACTGTCTACATTTTATTTCTCTTCATGGTGCTCATTTGAATGCAGGATGTGTGCCCAGGGACTAGGGGGATCAGGCCACCCTGAGGACCCTCACCTCCCCTGACTCTCTCCTCTGGCCATTGGCCTAAAGTTTGTCATTTGCCGTCATCCCCAGAAGGCCACTGGTGAGGGGTTACGTGGGAGGTATTCCTTCCCAATGGCGAAATCCAGAAGAGAGCTTACGTGTCCTACAAGGTTCTTTCTCACCTTAGAATTTTAAGCAGTACCTACAATTTCATCTGAAGGGATGGTCATAGTGATGTGACTGCTTACACTTGTAGGAACACCTCATTACTTAGAGAAATAGAAAATCTCAGTCTTCATGACATCCCTATGCAGTAGGCTGGCAAAGAGACGTTATTCCAATCTTATAAATGAGAAGATCGACTGGGGGCTTGAGCTACTTACTTAGGAATACACGGTAGTCCACTTTGCCTCAGCAAAATCATCAGACCAAGGGTGTAAAATAGTTCCTAAATGCACCCTGGTATCCAGTGGCTTTGGAAACAGAATCTTTGCTTGGATGGAAGGAAACTGATATTTATTGAGTGCTTACTCTGTCCAGGGCACCAATGATAAGTCGATTTACCTGTATTCTTTCATGATGGGCAACCACCTTCTTGTGTTTTTATGTATGAATTATCCCCACTTTACAGAGAGAACTGAGGTTCAGGGAGTGTATATGGCTTGCCCTAGAGGGAGGTGGAGACGGATTTGAACCCGTCTTCTCTTATTCCAAAGCCCAGAACGGCCAGGGATCATGGAACACAACTTCTGACTAGACTTTCCTAGCAGGGTCATCATAACAGAGCTTCCCTCAAGCAAGGGAGGTCTTGGCTGGGTGTGGTTGTGCAACCCGGGCCTGATTGTCCCAAGAGCCACAAACCTTCTGTGATGAACCGGGCACATCATCTTTGTGGAGATTCGTGGAAATCCTGCGTTAATGTCACTGTTGACAATTTAACGTATTTATGCTTTAGGCCATATTTCTTCATGCAGTAGTCAAATCATTTAAAAAGGCATTTAAGTAGGCCTATTTATTAGTTATGCTTCATCTGACTGATAAACACAATCTGTTGGACTGGCTTGAACTAAAAATGTATTTATTATTAAAACATTACTGAAATATAACCAATTTCCTGGTTTCTTGGGTTTACATGAAATCTCATGGTGTTGATACATTATCCACTCTGATATTTAAATATTTAATTAGGCTCAAAATAAATCATTTTTTCTCTCTTCGTAACTCTTGCTTTGTCATGAAGTTTGTTTGGCTTAATGGCTGGTTAGATATCCCCATAGCAAACTCTTTTATAACTCCATATTTTTTTTTTTCCAGAAGAAGACAGAAGTTATAAATATGCATGGAGCAGGAGGCTGTGGGGAAAAAGCAATTTGCAGCTCTTGGTAAATTTGGACGAACCATGCACAGCATCAGAGAACGGAGAAGTGTTGCTGTGTGCACAAATGAGTATGGTTGTTTATTGGAAAATCAGCACTGGGGGTAAAAGTCCAATGGATTGAAAAAAAATTTACATGGAATCCTTTTTCTTCAAAGTTTTGAACTGTTTGATTCCTGAAGGAAATATATTTAGGTAGGTGCTGCTGAATTGGGTTTTTAAATGGACCCTTATGTAAAGTTTCTTCCCTGTTCAGGAATTCTGAGCTTAGGAAGAAGTGTAGAAGAAATTTGTTTCCATCCTCTTGATAGAGGTCCAAAAGGTGAAGTGACTTGTCTCAGGACACAGCTGGTTGGGGCAGAGGCAGAATGTTGTTCCTGCCTCAAATGAGGTGAGCTTGCCTGTGTAAGAAACAGGAAATTCACATGTTGGTGAATGGAAAGTTGCCCCACCTGAATGGTAACCCACAAGCGGGTGACTGGTGATGTATATATTTATAATGTTACATACCTGTAAAAATTTCAAACAATATAAATATGTATAAGGTATGTAAAAGTGAAAGCCTACCTCTTCCTGGCCCCTTCTCATCTCACTTCCCAGAGCTCACCACCAATGTCCTGGTTTATAGCCATCTGGATTTTTCTAGGCACATTTAAAACTCTCCCCTCTTGCCCAAAACACACAAAATTTACTTTTAAAAATTAAAATTAAACTGTTTATATACACATAATCTTCTGTTATCTGCTTTTTCATAGCAAATTTTTAAAAAAAGTTATTATGATCTATTTTATAATCTATTTCAAGAAAATAGATCATGGGCTTCTTTCCATGTCAATATATATAAGCCTATCTCCCTTCCTTGTGTGGTATTCCAGTAGGTAGAACAGAATTTATTTAACCAGTTTCCTATTGGTATAAACCTTGCTGTATTCTATTTGCAAATCATGACCGTGGCATATTCTATTAGCAGAGTCCAACACCATCCGGCCTGCCTCTTCCCTCCCCTTGTGGTTGTAAGAGTTCCTTCTACCCACCTCTGACCGTCATTCAGTCTTTGGTTCGATATTTCCAGTGAGGTATTAAAGTCACCACCAGTATACGTTGGGCACAACGCAACACGCTGCTCTAAAATGCAGCATAATTTGTGCTCCTGTAGTGATTCAGAGTTTTGCAGAACTGTAGGCTCATTATTAAGAATATGAACAGCCATTATTCCGTAGAAGCCAGGCAGTGCTGGTTACCAGAAGCTTGGACTGAGAAATGTCAAAATCAGTTATCAGCAACTCTCCAACTGAAAAATACTGCTAATTCTTTCTTCTCTTTTCTTTTAATATGACAATAGAGGAAGTGAGTGTCTGAAATTAATAAACTTAAAAAATTCTACATATGATCCCTTATGTCATTCATAATTCAACGGACATTTATTGAGTGCATGCTCTATGGCAGGTTCTGTATTAGCCCTGAGGCTTCAATGCACATCACACATGGCTTCCACCCCGAGGTGCCCCAGATGCTGATGTCTGAGAAGACTGTGTTCTTTGGTAGGTATTGGATGCTTTGCTAATATTAAGAAAAGGAAAGAAAGACAGACAAGATGAACATGGAGAAAGAGGAAGAGAAGAGGAAGAGGAGGAGGAAGGGGGGAGAAGAGAACTTCCTTCTGAACCCTGTATACCTGGAGCAGTGGTTTTCATATTTCAGTGGGTATCAGAAAGGCTAGCGTGCTTGTAGTCAAGCCTCTTGCCTAAGTTATTAAGAAGGAAGGAAAGAAAAAGAAGGAAGGAAGAAGACAAAAACTCAGCTCACAGCAATCTCTCCTTTGTCTCCCCAGTGCTTCCCTCCCCTCAACCTTCCGTTCCTGCCCCCCCACCAAGGGCTTTACCGTCCCCCAGCCGCTCTCCAGGGGGAGTGAGGGGCCACATCTGCAAGAATTCAGGCTCCCTGCTTCTCCTTGCCTGCTTGGTTTATTGGACTTCCCATGTAATATTTTATTTTATCTAGTCCCACTGCTAAAAAGCAGAACAAACCAACCAAATTTGAAAGACATTGGCCTGGAGGATGAAGCCCAGGCCCCAGCCTGGCACTTAAGACCACCCCCTGTCATCTGGCTCAGCCTCTCCTTCCCAGTTCACCTCCAGCTGCTCTGCAGTGGGACCCTCCTCTCTTTGGATCTTCTTTGGAAGAGAAGAACCAAACACCCTGCCATCTTGCTGCTTTTCCTTGTGACAAGTGCATCCAGTGCCTGAGCCCTCAGCTCCAGGCCCCCCCAGATCCTACCTCCACCCACCCTGGGGAGCCAGCCAGGGCAGCCTGCTAGGTTCCTGCTGGAGCCTGCTTCTTGTGATGTCCTTTGTGTGGGTGTTAAAACCAAAATGAGGCCCTGTGGCCTGAGGACTAGGGGTTTGGACTCTGAAATCAGAGCACCTGGGTCCTTTCTCACAATCTGTGACCCTGATGAGCAAGCTCATGAGCTTTGCAAGCCTTCGATTCCTCACCTGTTAATCATTCCCATTTTATAGGATTACTGTGGGGATTAACTCTCTCCAGTGGCTTCCCATCTCACCCTGAGTAAAAAAAAAAAGCTAAAGTGGTAACAAAGCCTCTTGTCCCCCAAGGTCCAACACAGTCTGCCTCCCTCGCACCCCACTCCCTTATAGCCTCATTACCTTTCCTGCCTCATCTATACTCTTCGTTGCTCATTCCTCTTGAGTTCTTCCTTAAACATGTCAAGCACACTCCTACCCCAGGGCCTTTGCACTGGCTGTTGCCTTTTCCTGGAATGTTCTTTCCCTCAATATCACATTGCTCCTTCTCATCTCCTTCCAGAATTTGCTCAAATGTGGCCTTCTCATTAAAGTCTTCCCTCCCAGGCCACTTTATCTAAAATGACCACCTCCCCCAACACATCAATGGCACTCTCTTTCCCTCTTTCAGATTTTCCTCCTCCACCGTACTATAGTACTTATCACTATCTAACTATAATTCATCTATTTATTGTATTTTTTGTCTGCCTGGATTTTTATCTCTTATTCACTCCAGCACCCAGAACACTGCCTGGCACACAGTGGGTACTCAATAAATATTTGAACACATTAATGAATGATGAAAGAGATAATGCAGGCAGATAATTTTGAGGGACATGAGCTTTTGATGATTTGGAGCCTCTGTTTGCTGGTTATGTAGCCTAGTTGTTTTTGTACACATGTGGAAAATCATATTTGGAGGGAGTCACAAGGACTAAACTCACAGGTGTTGTTCTGTCCTACTTTTTTTTTTTCTTTAAGATTTTATTTATTTATTTGAGGGAGGGAGAAAGAGAGGCAGGGACAGAGGGAGAGGGAGAAGCAGACTCCCCGCTGAGCATGGAGCCCATCACGGGACTTGATCCCAGGACCCCGAGGTCATGACCTGAGCTGAAGGCAGACGCTTAACCGACTGAGCCACCCAGGCGCCGCTGTCCTACTTATTTGTTTGCAGTGAGCCACACTTGGCCCAGGTCCAGCTCCTGCCACTGGGGAAAGGAATCCTCTTCTTGGTGTACACATCTGTGCAGGAGCCCAAAGGCTCCTCAGGAGACTGCCTGATGCATGAGGAACCAGAGCAGAGAGAGCTGGGTATTCTCCAAAGACCCTTCTCATTTATGATTCATCTGTGTTTATGGTTACTTTGGTTTAAAGAATAAGGAAATGTCAGAATCTCCTTTCTTTGGAAGATCCTGAAAAACTGCTATAACTTTTTACTCTCTGACTCTGCTTTTTCTGTTCTTTGGGGGCCATGGCCTATGCTTACGAGCCAAGAGTGCTTCCTTCCTTTCATTATTTCCTCCTTTTGAGTTACATGTCTTCAAGATTACAGACCATCTTTCACTGATTTTATTGTAGGTTGCTCTTCCCTAAGGGACCTATTCCCCACCCCTACTTTTTTTAAGTAGGCTCCACGCCCAGGATGAAGCCCAACGTGGGGCTTGAACTCATGACCCTGAGATCAAGACCTGAGCTGAGATCAAGAGTCTGATGTTTAAATGACTGAGCCACCGAGGCACCCCAAAGGATCTATTTCTTAAGACCCTTGGGAAAGTGATTCAAATGTGATAGACCCCCATGCACTTTTCAGCTGACATCAGATAACATTCCTCATAGCTTAAATAAGATGGCAGATGAATACCTTTTGCCACTGGAACTATTCTGCAATTTTTCATACTGATAAGCACTAATCCTTATCAACCTCATAACTTAAATGAACTTCATAGATGCCTCAGTTCATTCTGGCTGCTATAACAAAATATCACTGCCTGGATGGCTTATACACAATGGAAATTTATTTCTCACAATTCTGGATGCTGGAATGTCCAAGATCAAGGTGCCAACATGGTTGTGTTCTGGAGAGGGCCCTCTTCCTGGTCCATAGCTGGTGCTTCTCCCTGTGTCCTCACATGGTGGAAAGGGCTAGGGGCTTCTGTGCAGTCTTTTCTAGAAGGCTCTGATTCTATAATGCAGATACCTCATGACCTAATCACCTTCCAAAGGCCCCATCTCCTAACAGCATCACCTTTCGGGGTTAGGATTCAACATATGAGTTTGGGGAGCACAAACATTCATAGCAATAGACACAGTTCCATCTGATTAGACTCAAAAAACATGAGACCCCATTTTAAAAATGACAACCATTTCATGCACTGTAGGCATTTAACCTCATTGTCATAGCTCTCTTCTCTCTATCCTGCAGTTCTGGGTTTCCAGGCCGACATTTCATATGAGGAGCAAAGGAACTTAGCCTTCCATTCATTGTGAATCCTCCAACTTGCTCTTGAAACTTTTACTGATCTCTCCTTAATACGTGGCTCTATGATAGTAGCCTGCTTTGGCTCAGGCTGAATGAGTTCTGTATGGATTCATAGTTGTCGATATTAATTTAAGTCATGATAACTATTGTAGTGACCCTTAACACCTCTATCACATCACATAATTACCATTTCTTTTTTTGTGGTGGGAAAAACTAAGATCTAGTGTCTTATCAAGTCTGATGTTCATAATACAGGACTGTTGTCTATAATTACTATTATGTGCATGACATCTCCAGGACTTACTTATCCACTAGTTGCAAGCTTGTACCATTAAACAATATCTCTCCTTTTCTCCTACCTCCAGTTCCTGGTACCACCATTCTACGCACTGTTTTTAAGAGTTCTTCTTTTTTAGGCTGCATATATAAGTGAGATAATATAGTATTTGTCTTCCTTTATCTGACTTATCTCACTGAGCATAATGTCCTCAAGGTCCATCAATGTTGTTGCAAATAGCAGGATCTCCTTTCTCATGGGTGAATAATATTATATATACATATAAGTCACATCTTCTTTACCACTCATCTATCGACAGACACTTAGGTTGTTTCTGGCTTATCTTTTGATGATTCAACTAACAGTGTCCAGGAGCATAAAGCAGGGTTGTATTCTGCAACCCCTTTTGTATTAGTTCAATATTAATGATTTGAAACTGACTTTAGTAAATGTGGATGCTTGTTCGTTGTCCATAAAAATAGTTGAGTGAGTTTCTTCCTGTACGCTAATATTATTGTCACAAACTGGAAGTGGCCTGGGGGGTGATGCATCCTGTGATCACACCACTAACAGTAAGACTAGTCTTTTTTTTTCCCACACCACTCAGAAGTGTTTTATTAAAAAAAAAGTAATGAAACAAACAGAAAAACCCTTTAAATCAGTAAGTCTGATTAAATTCAATATTAACTCAAGTTCTCAAAAACCCATCAGGGAAAGCCAACAGGTACATCAGAGAAAGCAGGCAGCTGATGACAAGTCTTCAGTGGAAAAGTCAGTTGCACACTTACTTAAGCTGCCCTAATGATTATCAAGCCCACGTTTTGTTTTTCAAAAACAGGTTTCAAGATATACCAAAGAAAGCACACGGACACCCCCAGTAGTACAAAGATGTAACAATGAAGTTCAAGGACACAGGAAAAGCCAAATATGACAATACACACCAATAATCTATAAAATAAAATAAGTCTTTCCATCCTGGAAGAAAATGGGAAACCTCATGAATGTAACACATAAAAAGAGAACCAACCCCTCTTGGAGCAACCCTAAACATTTTCCCAATGACTAAGCCACAAATGACAGCTTAGGACACCATTAACATAGAGTTTTTACATACAATATGTATGTAAATTAGACTATTTTTTTTTACTCAATTAGCATTTTTTTCTTTTGATCGTTTCCCTAATTTTCTCTAGCAACATTTTTCCTTTGGTTTGACCAGTTGAACTCAAAAGTTTTGGAACCTAAAGTGAGTATCAACTCCTACTGGAATACAACTTGGGAAATGCAATCTTAGAAAACGCAAATTTTAACTGAAGTGGCTTGACAAAGTTAAGCATCCATTCTCAATGTGACAATGTCCGCCATATTAATCACTAGGTGAATGGCTTCTCTTGGCTGGATCACATGACCCAGAATGATAATGGCATACTCTGTGGTGAGGTACTGCAGAACTACATGTACAAACACCCACCTATTTAAGCTTTCAATAAATACAACCATTTTAAAACATCTAAAACTCCATCTAAAACAAATAAATAAATAAAATAAATAAATAAATAAAATAAATAAAATAAATAAAAAATAAATAAAATAAATATTTTATTTAATAAATAGTAAAATAAATAAAATAAATAAAAAAATATTGCATTTCTATTGGTCTGTTTTGCCTCTTGAACTAGCTTGGAGTGTTGTTCATGACAGAAGACACAACAGTTAATTAGTTGCTACTCCAAGCTCCTTAGGCTTCAATATTCCCTGCTCTTCAAGCCTCAGCACCTTTTTTGCAATGATAATGGTATTCTTCATCAGCATTGCCACTGTCATGGGACCAACACCCCTGGGACTGGAGTGATGTCACTGGCTTTCTTTCTGACTCCTTCAAAATCCACATCTCCAACCAACTTGGGGTTAACAGTTATGGGATCCTGAAGTCTATTTATTCCCATATTGGTGACTACTGCTCCCTCCTTTAAAAAATTTATTTTATTTTATTTAAATTCAATTAATTAACAGATAATGTATTATTAGTTTCAGAGATAGAGTTCAGTGACTCATCAGTCTTATATAACACCCAGTGCTCATTATATCATGTACCCTCCTTAATGTCCATCACCCAGTTACCCCATTCCCTCGCCCCCATCCCCTCCAGCAACCCTGTTTGTTTCCTATAGTTAAGAGTCTCTTATGGTTTGTCTCCCTCTCCGATTTCATCTTGTTTTATTTTTCCCTCCCTTCCCCTATGTTCCTCTGTTTCGTTTCTTAAATTCCACATATGAGGGGCGCCTGGGTGGCTCAGTTGGTTAAGCGACTGCCTTCAGCTCAGGTCATGATCCTGGAGTCCCAGGATCGAGTCCTGCATTGGGCATCCTGCTCAGCAGGGAGTCTGCTTCTCCCTCTGACCCTCCTCCCTCTCATGTGCTCTCTCTCTCTCTCATTCTCTCTCTCTCAAATAAATAAACTCTTTTTTTAAAAAATTCCACATATGAGTGAAATCATATGATAATTGTCTTTCTCTGATTGACTTATTTTGCTTAGCATAATACTCTCTAGTTCCATCCACATCTTTGCAAATGGCAAGATTGCATTTTTTTGATGTCTGAGTAATATTCCATTGGAGGTATATACCACATCTTCTTTATCCATTCATCTGTCAATAGACATCTAGGTTCTTTCCATAGTTTGGCTATTGTGGACATTGTTGCTATAAACATTGGGGTGAAGGTGCCCCTTTGCATCACTACATTCGTATCTTTGGGGTAAATACCCAGTAGTGCAATTGCTGAGTTGTAGGGTAGCTCTATTTTCAACTTTTTGAGGAACCTCCATAGTGTTTTCTGGAGTAGCTACACCAGCTTGCATTCCCACCAACAGTGTAAGAGGGTTCCCCTTTCTCCACCTCCTTGCCAACATTTGTTGTTTCCTGACTTGTTAATTTTAGCCATTCTGACTGGTGTGAGGTGGTATCTCATTGTGGTTCCTATTTGTATTTCCCTGATGCCAAGTGATGTTGTGCTGCTCCCTCCTTGATCATAGCTGCTGTGATCAGATTTGGACTGCCCGTAGCAGAGACCACTATATCTGCAAGAACCGTATGTTTCTTCGGTCGCTCTTTGGGAGTGTTCGGATGAGACACAGTAACAGTGGCATCGCCTCCAGGGCATTCACACGCCCCATCTTTGTGTAGTAGCTGTGCAATGGGCATGCCAACATTTTTGACCTTCCAGCCACAACCACATTCTTCCCTGGGATTGGAATGCCAATTTGCTTAATTATTTCCTAAACACTCCATGAGGTCATCAGTAACATGGACTACTGTCCAAACACATTTGCCCTACACAAATGACATGAAAGCCATCAACATCCTTGTCTGGAGAAACAGCATTATAGATCTCTTCCTCGTCAGTGTGCTCTGGAAGAGGCAGCTGAACAAGGAGGCCACCTGTGTTATCATTATTTAAAGATTTTATTTATTTATTTATTTGAGAGAGAGAGAGAGAGAAACAGCATGAGAGGGGAGAGGGTCAGAGGGAGAAGCAGGCTCCCCGCTGAGCCGGGAGCCCGATGTGGGACTCGATCCCAGGACTCCGGGACCATGACCTGAGCCGAAGGCAGTCGCTTAACCAACTGAGCCACCCAGGCGCCCATGTGTTATCATTATTTAATTTATTGATTCAATTCAACAGTTCTTCCTCTGAAACTGAAGCCGGTTTCACAATGGTGAGGTGATTTCCACATCTGCAGCTGCCCTGGTTTTGTTGAGGTTGGAGGGGTGACTTGCAGGATTCTCACCAACCAGAACCACACTCCCAACTACCTTGCAGCTTGTGGCCCAATGTCACCCATTCTTCCACCTCCTGCCACACTTCCTGCTTGATCTGTGGGCAAGTTTCCTTCCAGAAATGACAACAGCTTCATTTCGAATTACCGAGAGGTGGAAAGGGCAATGGCAGAGGCGGCAGCTCTTTGGGGGCCAGGGGGGCAGCCGGGGGACAGCCAGTGGCCAATGTGGACATGGGGGGGATGCAGCTGCCCTCACCCGTGCCGGTGTCTGCCTGGTGAGTCTAGTCTTCAGTCAACTATTTTAATTTTAAAATAATTATTATGTGGCTGTTCTCCAAATGTAGTGATTCTAAGCTTAATAATTCCATTCAACCAGCTAATTTTTAAATTAAAGCAGCAATATCCCAACTGTTTTAATTACATCCTCATGGATGAAAAAATGTATCCGCATGCTCTCCCAATCCGTATGGATTTATTTATAAATTATATACCCATGCCAGGATATCAATGTTATCTACATTAGAAAGCATGCATAAAACGGCAATTTAAAAAGATGACATACAGATAAAAATGAGTGTTTTTTTTCTTACTTTACTCATTACTAGAACAATATCACTCAATTATGATGATGACTGTTTAAGCTGCTTCCTTTTAAAAATGCCTTGCTAATCCCGATGGCTTCATGCTCCCCCCGGTAGCTAATAGAACAGGCACAACACAAAGTCAAGGCACAGCTAATAATCAACAAGAGGGGAGGTAAATCCATATTTTAGGTAGTCTTTCTATTAAGCTTAAGTTTGGAGGTTGATGTTTGGTCGGATAGATCGGAACCTTGCTTTACCTCATAACGTGGCTGATAAAAAGCTCGCCCCTCTGAAGGATCAGAGACGTGTAGGTTGTGCCATTTCCTTTTTGTTTACTTATGCTTGTTATTTGGGGGGATTTGTCTTTAATCCTGTCCATTTTGTGAAAGGTAGTTTAGTTGAAACCAGATGCTCCATGCCATACACCCACCGAGACACATCTGAACTCCAACATGTGGCCATTGGGTGAAAGTGAACAGCAACAACAAAAAATGTGTCAACTCCTTGCTTAGGGAACTTTCCCCATCCCCATACCTAGAGAACCACGGAGGGGGGTGGGGTTGGGTCCCAGGCAGGTCACACCTGGCAAGCTGACCAAGCAGGTGAGGGGCCCGTATCAACGAAAATATTTAAATAGTAGTACAACTCGACTCATTTCATGGTTACGTATAGATGTAGATCTAAGTGCATCCCGTCTTACAGGGCCCCTACCGTGCACAGACTCCAGGCAGAAAGATATTTGCTACTAACTCACCCTGGAAAGTTCACTGGGAACCATTGCTGCTTATCAATGGACGTCCCAGAAAGCTGCTTCTCAGGCGTCAGGTGCTTCCATCGTAACTTCACAAGTGTGCCTTACCTATACATCCTCTGTACTCTTCATATTGATATCGATGTTGACGTATTTTTTTAAGTTAAATTTATTTAAAAAAATTTTTAAAAGAAACATTGTGCTGCCGGCATGAATGGAAAAATTCGTCTCACTTCCCTCTCTCTTGTTTCACAAACCCCCGTTCTTCTGACCGCAGTGTGCACCTCGCAGCTGCGAGCGCAGAGGCTCCTTGCCCGCCTCCCTGCAATACCCAGCATTCCGTGCGGCCCGGCGACACCCCGGACGGGAAAGTGCCTCGCACTGCACCTGCTGACGGGCTTCTCCGCAATCACTGCCCAGAGGGTGGGGAGGGGGAATGCGCTGGCCGGCTTGTGCCTTCACAGATCAACTTGTAGACCATATTTGAGGAAGCACCTCTTTTTTTTGTTTACTTCTAGGAAATACAGAACCAAATATAAGACTCAAATATAGTCGTGGTATTGTCCTTATGGCTTGGGTATTTGGGCTAGTGTCCCTTATCACTCCTAACCCTGGGTCTTCATTTCCAACCATCAATTATGTTTTTCTCAGTTCTTATTCATTGTTTGTATTTATGGTTTGCTGGCATTTTTGTGGCTGCATTCTTGTACCAAGCCACCGCAAAGCTTTGTGGAATGGGGCAGAAGTACGTAAGATATCTCACATGACATTCCCTGCCCCCAGAGGTCATTACTGACTTCATCTCTCACGAGGACAGAAGTCTGTGTATCTTATGGAGGACAGCAGTAAGGACGTGTTGGATGTCTTATTATATCTACTTCATGACATTTCACAATCTACTGTATAAATTCTACACAGAGACCGACCCGCTTGTTACTCAAAACAAGCCTGTGTAAAGGGCACACCAAAAGAATGTGGTAGAAGTGTTAGATGGCCAGTTCTCCCAAGAGACCATTTTCTCTCTGTCTCTAGCTTGCTTTCTTTCCCTCCTCTCCCCTTCTTCCCTCCTCTCTTCCCCTGTTTCTCCTTCATCCCCCACCCCCACCATAAGAACAATCCTGGACTAGCCTGCTGGAGGTTGAGATAAACCTGAAACAGAACCAGTTTGTCACGGCTGAAAGCCATCTTAAAATTGCCAGTGGACCCCAGCTGAGCTCAGCTGAGCCTCTCCCAGAACCACCTAGCCATAGATTTGTGAGAAATCATAAGTGGTGGTTGTTTTTAGCCACTAAGTTCTGGGGTGGTTTGCTGCGTGGCAATAGCTAACTGATCTAGAGATTCAGAGGTTGAGGTTACGTGACAGTCTGTTGGTGGCAGAGCTAGGAGAAGAATCCGGCTGCTTCTTATTCCTGGTCTAGGAGTTTGTCTATCATAGCATACTTCTGAATCGATCCACCCGCCTGCTCCTCGAGGAGCTGAGCTTTTGTCCTTGGAAGAGTGACCGATGGTGTATTCTGTCCCCTCATGGAGTCAATGGCGGCCACATGGATGCCCGCATGACATCCTTAGGCAACGAAGGTCTGTTTAGATTTTGTAGAACGAAAAAAAATGTGTGTTTTGGGAGACATATCAAATGTCTCCACAAATCAATCTCTGTTTTGGAAGACATATCAAAAAATCTTTGGTGGTTCTGTAACTATCTGGCATCTCCATCTGCCCGTTTTTTTACATAAAAATCTCATAAACCAAATCAAATTAGCTCTACTTGATTTTCCATCTTAACATGTAGTGGTAAAATAAAACACGCGCATTGTCATCTGGAGGTCACGGAATACATCAATTCCCCATGTTGTTGTGACTCTGAGATGCCTTCAGGGAACGTTGGGAGGTGGCTCTCCCTCCCACTGCACCTTGGCTGGCTGCTTCACTTCTGGCTGTGGTACAAAATGTCAGCCTACGGCTGATACTCGGCTTGATTTCTAAGACCAGGCTCATTGGCATGCTTTGTAAAATCTCCTATCAGCATAGTAAGAAAGGTCACTTAACAATGAGACAGTCAATACGTTTCCACCCCAAGAATGAAGTTTGGTGTAAAAAGAAGTAAAAATAGTGCCAGGAATAAATTATCAGCTTATCAACATGTTTATTAAATGCATCATACTTGGAGCACCAGATGTGAGAAAGGCAAAGGCTAAATGCCCGCAGCAGGGTTGCTAAGTAAATTATTTGGCTTGTTGCTGGTAATGAGAGGTTCTACTTGGTGGGAGTTGCCATGAAGTTATATGTTTCTGCTGTTTTGTTCCTCAATGAACCGTGATCAACTCTAGGAACTGTTTGGATTAAGTTTTCCCTTTGGTGTTGATAGAAAAGAAAATTCCCTCTAAAAGAAAACCTTTATAAGCTCCAATTTTTTTTTTTTCTGAATTCACAATTTCCTTATGTCTTCATTTTGGGGTGTTGGTGACAGAGCAATACATGAATTCAACTGATTAATAAATGTATCAAATGTAATTTTATGATTACCTCCAAGTCTCCCTTTTCCTTATACCTTGCAAAAAAACTACTGTTGACTTGAGTTATGCTCAAGACTTAGAATGGGCAGAAAGAAAGAAGATCCTGGAAAGATGAGACTTTTGTTAGCGTTTTCAAGTCATATTTCTGCTGGAGAAATGGGAAAATCTTACAATAAAGCTGCTGATTTGATTAGGAAGACTACTAATTACACATTGTAGCAACACCCTCATGCACAATCTCCTATTCATAGATCTGGCAGTTTCCCCGTTTCTTGTTTAGAAAAACATTTTCTGGCTTAGTTGAGAAGAACAAGTCATTAGAAGCTCCAGTAAACAATTCTGTGTGGGGTGTCCATTTGAGCAAGCAGCTGTCCTTTGAAAATTGCCCTTTATTGTTTGAAGCTCCCAATTTTGCAGTCAGGAGGTCGTATAAAATCAATTAAGTCAGAGGATCTCTGGGTAATCAGTTCCAAGAACTGTTGCCCCAGCTGCGATTATTTGCTGACTGTGGCAGCTTACGCCCTGTTCCTGTCACTGGCGCCCACACGTTAGCCTTCACCTCCTGGCAGGAGTGTGGTCCCGCCCCCCTGAGCTTGTCTCCTTCGCCACCCTTGCTGGGTGGGCGGTTGGGCGCAGGCTGCCAGTCCCTGAGTCTTCCCCCGGCTGCACTCTCCAGAGATGCCAGGAGGATGCCCTGCTGCGTTAACAGGTTGTGGCTTTCACTTCCTCCTCACTGGCAGGTAGGAAGCTGGAAGGAAGGACCGCAAATTGCTGTGTTGCTATGGCAACCAGAGCTGCTCCTCAGAAAAGCTGTTGAAGAGAAAAAGCTTCTCTAGTCTTCTGATTATCCTTCTGTATTTTCCCCCTTTCTTCTCCCCTTATTAGGCACCTCAAGCAGTCATTTCTCCTAATAACTCTGTACACCTCCCCCTTAAGGAAATCACTCACACCGAGGCTTAAGCAACTGACAAGTGTTCATCCTTTAATTTAAGGTACAAATTCTTAAACCAAAAGAAGAAACTCTCATAATATCGAATATTCTGATTTTATGCATCATTTGGCTGGGTGAAGAAGTATTTTTGATGTAGAGGGTAGAGACTTCATCATTCATTTATTCATTCACCAAACATGTATTAAATACTCACCAATAAGTACCAGGTGAAATGCTAAGCCTTGAGGATTCAGAGACAAAGAAGACATTGTTGCTATCTCAGTCTGGTGGAAAGGCAGATATGAAAATAAATAGTCACAATAAGGTAGCGCTGGTGTCTGATAAAAGCCCATCTGGCCCTGTGGGGCCTCAGGGATGGGTGAGTCATTCTGCTGGGAAGGGTGTGAGCGTCAGGAAAGGCTCAGGACGCAGGCGAGTGGAGAGGCACGCACAGGTGTGTGGTATGCACCCCTTACACGCCCTCCTGAGTTCATTCTCTCAGTTTCATTTACTGGCTAGTGGGTTGAGACCGTAGAAAGCCCAGGCAGTCTTTGTGAGATAAAGTGTAAATATGATTCAAAGAAAGCTGGGGTGTCACTTGTGCGTGTTTGGAAGCCACATGGAGATGGTAGTGACGGAAGCCAGGAGGCTGGAGGCTGGCAATGAGGGGAACCACTTGGGGACCCTCATGGGGGAAAGTCCAGGCTAGAACATTCAACTGGACCTGGGGGTGGGGGCAGAGTTGGGGACAACCGGAGGCTAGTGTGGGAGGCGTAGTTGGTGTGAGGTGATCAAACCTGTGGGGGTATGGGAGCGTGAGATTGGTGGGGACACCAATGAGAAAAGATCCATCTGACTATTATGAAGGCCAGGAGTGTAGTGGCATGGTTAACAGCTGGGCTCGGGAATTCAACAGATGTGGTTTGTCTCTGCTCTACTACCACTAGCTGGAGCCTTTGAACAAATAGGAATCTTTCCGGGCCTGTCTTCTCAGCTGTACAGTGGGGAATAGAGATCTGTTATGGGTTGAATAGTGTCCTCCTTCCCAATTCACATGTTGAAGTCCTACCCCCCTCCCGGCATTGTGTTTGGAGATAGGGTCTCCAGAATGTGACTCTATTTGGAGACAGAGTCTTTTAAAGTTTAAATGAGCTCATTAGGGTGGGCCCGCGTACCATATGACCCGTGTCCTTATATGAATTTGGACACAGACACAGACAGAGGGAAGATAATGTGAGGACCCAGGGAGAAGATAGCCATCTATAGCCAAGGAGAGAGGCCCGGAGCAGCCCCTTCCCTTACAGCCCTTGGTAGGACACCTTGACCTGGGACTTCTAAGCTCCAGAACTGTGAGAAAATAAATCTCTCTTGTTAAGTACCACCCAGTCTGTGGTGCTTTAACTAATACGTAGAGTTGTCGTGAGGATTAAATAATTTATATAATATAGCAAAGCACCTGATAATATTCAGTATGTGGTAGCTGTTATCAATAACAATGAAATTGGCTCCACTTTAAACAAAAATAAATCCTAACTCACTTGCATTATTGGACTGATAAGGCTATCAAAATTACTTGTGTCTCTGCTTAACTGAGTGTCAGAGGGTCCTTTTTTTCCATTCTGATGTTTAAATCTTTTAAATATGCCTCATCCATCCTTATACTGATTAAAATTAAAGCTTTTTTTTTTTTTACTTACAGGCCCGAGTGCCTCTATTTAATTGCAAGAGATTGAAATTGAACGTGTCCTGCTTATAGAAAGAAGTTTTGTTTTGTTTTGTTTTTAATAAGTCAGTCAAGTTGTCAATGTTTTCTAATGACTTGCTTCTTTTTTTTTTTTTACAACGGAGTGCTGAAAATTCCAGTTAACTTTAAGGTTCTAGGCAATTGAATAAATCCAATGTGTCAACATTCTTTGCTTTCCTTGGGCGCATTCTGCAAAACACAGTCTTACATAACTGCTCTACATTGTGAGGACTCAAACTTGTGTCTGGAACTTTAATTATAATAAAAAAACATATGCAAATTACTATCATTGTCTCTATTTATTTTGGACCAGCTGCTTCTAAACAATTAACAAACAAATCATGTAAATGTAATTAGGAGAAATACCAGACTCGGAGCAGAAAACAGAAAAAATTGAATTCTGTTTACAATCTTCCAGATTATGCTTCTCTGTTGCATTTATAAGAGCTGGTACCAAACAGTAAATTTCACTTTATCATTGCCCTGATCTGACATTTCTACTTATCTTCTAAGAGTGAAATTTATTTAGTTTCTTTCTCTCCCTTGAGAAGAAGGTTATAAACCACAGAACAAATGATCTTTATTGGTTCTTATCTACCCAAGAAAAGTCTGTGCCCAGAATTTCAAGGAAAGAAGAATGGGGAAGGAAGATTATGGGAAGATGTAACTCAGACTGTCAGGAGGAGGGAATACAGGACCTTTAATGGGTAGGGTGGATTAAAATGCCATTTCTCCCAACAGGATGTGAAGCCTAGTGAATCTGGGCTGTACTTTGCAACTAGCTTTGGCAAATTGAACAGTGTGATTTCCAAGCAAGGCCTCAAGAGTACTTACAGCTTCTGCTCTCATTTTCCTGCATCATTGTCCTGAGATTGCCATGTAAAGAAGTTTGCTTGAGTCACCTGGAAAATGACAGAGCACATGAAAAGAGACCCAGTTGACAGTCAGCACCAACTGCCAGACATATGAGGGAGGCCATCTTAGACTATCCAGCTCCAGTCCCAGGCAAGTCCAGGAGAAGAATAATCTAGCTGAGTCTAGCCCATATTGCTGTCCTACCAGATTGAGAGTCAGTAAAAGGAATGTGGTTTTAAGTCACTAAGTTTTGGGTTATTTGTTACACAGCAATAAATATCTGATACAAAAGCACATAGGATATTGACAAAACATTTTACAAAATCCAACAGTCTGTCATGATGAAAACACCCAACAAAAATTTACAAAAATTGTAAAGTTGTTAATTAAATGTGTAGATTATGTAAAACATACTGACTAGAAAATATAAATTGAATTTGGCAAGGCAAGGGAAGGCAAACCTGAAAATAATCAAATATTTTAGGTGTAGAATACAATTTGACCTATGTAGTTGTTTCAAAACTTGTCAGTTTCTTGAAAATCATTGTTAAGGCTGATACAAAAAGTACATTTCTAGTTTTACAGATTCTAATTTAATGGTTAAATTACTATGCATTATGCAGGCTGTAAAACTGGTCTTATTTATTTTATATACTTTCCTCATTCAGAACACTTTTCATTACGTTTCATTGTATTGAAAGGACTGTCTTATGCATCTGTTTCAGTGCCTTATTTTGAAAGCAATCTTTTGCTAACAGTTAAAGAACTGTTGTCTTAAGAGTGAAATAATAATTCATTAAAAGGATCTGTGAAATAAAAAAAAAATCTTATTAGAAGGTAATTTCCTTAACCTGATAAAAGCTATCTATGAAAAGCCCTTGAAGAACATCATACTTAATTGTGAAAGACCGAATGCTTCCCCTCTAAGGTCATAAACTCAACAAGGATGTCCACTCTCACCACTTCCATTCAACATTGTGCTGAAGATTCTAGCTAAGACAATTAGTGAAGAAAAAGAAATAAAATGCCTCCGGATTGTAAAGGAAGAAATAAGATATTCTACTTGCAGAAGATATGATCTCCCATATGGAAAATCCTAAGGAATCCACTAAAAAATTATTAGAACTGACAAATGAGTTTAGGAAGGAGCAAGGTGCCAGATCAATGTACAAATATAATTGTGTTTCTATACACTTGCAATGAATAGTCAGAAAATGAAATTAAGAAAACAATTCCATTGACAATAGCATCAACAAGAATAAAATACTTATATATTTGTTTAACATAAGAAATCCAAGACTTGTATAGTTAAAACTGTAAAACACTGTTGAAAGAAAACAAAGATCTAAATAAATGGAAAGACATCATGTTCATTAATGAGAAGACTTAACATTGTTGAGATGGCAATACTCCCCAAACAGATCTACAGATTCAACAAAATCCTTACAGTCCTTATCAAATCACAGCTGACCTTTTTTGTAGAAATTGACAAGCTGATCATAAAATTCATGTAGAAATGCAAAATACCCAGATTCGATCAAATAATCTTGAAAAAGAAGAGCAAAGTTAGACTCACTTCCAGATTGAAGAAGTTACTACAAACCTACAGCACTCAGGACAGTGTGTTACTGGCTAAGTATAGACATATAGGTAAGTGGAATAGACTTAATGGTCCAGAAATAAACCTTCATATTTACGTTCAACTGATTTTTGACAATGCACCCAGATAATCATGCAGAGAAAGAATGGTCTTCTCAAGAAATGGTACTGGGACAAATGGATATGTACATACAAATTAATAACTTTAGAGCCCTACCTTACACCACACATACACAGTAACTCAAAATGGATGATAGAAGAGCTAAAACTATAAATCTCCTGGAAAAAATATAGGAACAAATCTTTATGACTGGGTTAGGCAACTGTTTCTTTTTCTTTCTTTTTTTGTTTTAGAGATTTATTTATTTATTTGAGAGAGAGCAAGAGAGAGGCAGAGGGAGAGGGAGAAGGGGAGAGAGAATCCTAAGCAGACTCCAAGCTAAGCGCAGAGCCCAACATGGGGCTCAATCCCAGGACCCTGTGATCATGACCTGAGCCAAAATCAAGAGTCAGATGCTTAACTGACTGAGTCATCCAGGTGCCCCCAACTGTTCCTTAGACAAAAAAATCAAAAGCACAAGTGACAAAAGAAAAAATAAATACGATTTCATCAAAATTATAAACATTTGTGCCTCAAAGGACACCATCAAGAAAGTAAAAGGAAAACATGCAGAATGTGAGAAAACACTTGCAAATCATATTTCTGATAAGGGACTTTTATTCACCATATATAAAGTAACTTCCAACTCTAATAAAAAGAGAAATAACTCAATTTAAAGATGGGCAAAGGATTTCAATAGACATTTCTCCAAAGAAGATCTACAGATGGCCAGTAAGGACAAAGAAAAGTGCTCTACATGACTAGTCTTTAGGGAAATCAAAACCACAGTGACATACCATTTCACATCCACTAGTCTGGCTATAATAAAAAAGACAGAAAACAGGTATTTGGAAAGATGTGTAGAAATTGGAACCCTCTACACGTTGCTGGTCAGAATGTAAAATAGTGTGGCCACTTTTGAAAACAGTTTGGTATTTTCTCAAAATGTTAAACATAGAGTTACCATATAGCCCAGCAATTCCACGCCTAGGTATATACCCAAGAGAAAGAAAAATGGATGTCCAGACAAAAATGTGTACATTCCTGTTCAAAGCAGTATTATTCATAATAGCGAGAAACTAAAACAACCCACATTTCTATCAGAATGGATAAACAAAATGTGGTATATCCATCCAATGGAATATTATTCAGCCATAAAAAAATGAAGTACTGATATGTGCTCTGACATGGGGGAACCTGGAACACTACTACACTGAGTGGAAGAAGCCGGTCATAAAAGACCACGTATTGCATGATCTCATTTATATGAAATGTTCAGAATTGGCAAATCTATAGAGACAGAAAGTAGATTCGTATTTGCTGAGGCCTCAGGGTAGGTTGGGGGAGGGGGTTGGAGAATGTTGAGTGCCAGCTAGCAGCCATGGGGTTTCATTTTGAGGTGACAAAAATGTTCTCAAATCAGATTTTGGTGACAGTCGCACAACTTCAAATAAACTAAGAAATCACTGAGCTGCACGCTTTAATGGATGAATTTTATAGCATGTGAATAATATGATAACAAAGCTATTTTTTAAAAAGCGCACAGGAGCTTACCCATCTATACAGCATGTTTTTGCCATCAATGCTTCTGCCTCATTCCATTTTCAGTGTCCTGGAACGGTGTGAGCTGCCTGTCACTCGATAAAGGAGATCTTCAGTGACGTCCCCTAAAGGCCCCTCCACAGATAATACCCAAATCTCATTTCAGATAGGTGGCTTACCCACACAGGCTTCACGGCTGCAGCAAGTTTACGTGGTGTGTCGTCATGCCAGCCACTGTGATGAGCTGGGACATGGCGGGGGGGTGATGGGGGGCACGGGACCCAGTCCTTTCCCACAGGGAGCATCTGGCCGCCTGGAAATTCAGACCTGCAGACAATGATGGGGCAGAGTCTTATGACTACAGTTCCCTGAGTGGTGGAGGTGGCAATGCAGAGGGTGAGGGACGATTGAATTTGGAAGAACCAGCTAAGAGTCACTAAGAAAGTGACCTATGAGCTCGGGCTTGAGGACTCGGTGGGGGCTGTCGAGTGTCCAGGGCTGAGTATGTGTGAGGAAAGGGCATCGCTGGGGAGCTCTTTCTCCTGTCGTTCTCTGTGCTCGCCACACCTCTCCTCCCCACCCCTAGTGGTTTATTGTGTCAGGTCAGGGCTCTCTTCCCATGGGGGGTCATCCTAGAATTGCAGCTCTGGCCGCAGACGGAAGCGAAGCTGGAGCCGGGTCCTGACTATTCTCGATGTCTGCTTAGCTGTGTGGCCTTGTGTAACCTCCAGACCTCAGGTAACTGCTGGTGGCAGCTTTTATTTCCGGCCCTCTTTTGCTGTTGGGACAGCCCTACCCCAGCCCCTGAGTTTTAAGAAGCAAGTCTGGCTCCAGGTCCCTCCCTTCAATGAGACACTGTTAGTCTCTCTGATCTCATGGGACCTAACATGTCCGGCTGTTCGGCCTGCTCTGGAAACCGAGGCCTGTGACTGCTGCCTGCTTATCACTTTGACTTTCTGCTCCACGTTGTGCCCTCAGAGGTGTTATTCTTGTTTTCGAAGCTGACAAAGTTCTTTTGGTTTTCTTTTTATAAGTTCATGCCATGTCTAAGAGGGAGACCAAGCGTGAATTTACAGCGATGCCCTTGGACGATATACCCCAGTCAGGATGTGATGCACTGGTAAGCGAAGGGCGGATTGGATACCTAGATAGGTTACCAAAATAAATTACAACCTAATCTGTGACCTAAAAGAAAGAGCATTAATTTTATGAGGAGCTCTCTGATCAAAGAATTCCAGGGGGAAAGAGCTTTGGGAAATGGCACATAGCGTATTCTACTCAGAGTTTCAAAGTGAATATTAGCAGACTAAGACTCTGAAAAGTCTTATAGTAAGTAAACTTCTTTGTCTTTATTTAATCTGGTATTTCTCAAATTTTCTTGACCATGTAACAATTTTTTTTTTCCATAAAGCCCATTAATAGCTCATGAACACTTTGGCAAATACCGGCTCCAAAAATCCTCTCGTTATTAACATAGAATCACATTGCTTCCAAAGCTAGTTTCTAGAAGATGTAGGAAGAAATGGATAGTGTATCAATTACAATGGAGTTTAGAGGGCGCCTGGGTGGCTCAGTTGGTTAGACACCTGCCTTCGGCTCAGGTCATGATCTCAGGGTCCTGGGATCGAGCCCCGCGTCGGGCTCCCTGCTCAGCGGGAAGCCTGCTTCTCCCTCTCCCTCTGCCTGCCACTCCCCCTGCTCGTGTTGTCTCTCTCTCTCTCTCTCTGTCAAATAAATAAACAAAATCTTAAAAAAAAATAAAATGAAATTTAGAGACTCAGAAGACTCTAGGCCCATTTAAAGTCTTTTGGCTCCTCTCTTTGCTCTGAACAAATTTTCTAACAGTCTCTCAGAATTTGGACATGGTTTATTCTGGAACCACTCCTTCTCTGGTTAGAAGGCTTCCTGGGGCGCCTTTGCATGGCAGCTCTGTCCTGCTTCAGTTGCTATGAGCCTCAGCTTGTCAGACAGCTGGCTTGCTCCTCTTGTCTGTGTTGGTGCCCACTTTTCACAATGAGCAACTGTAGGGGGCACAGGAATTTCTCTTTCAGCTCCCGAATGGGTTCCAGAAGAAAGCGAGCTCTTGAGCAAGATGAGGGCTGTTTAACACTGTCCATTCCTGAAAGGCACATATGCTGTTTGCCCAACTACGGACTCGGCAATACCCAATGCGTGATGGGCACATGGGGTTCATGTACTGGTTCTCCGCTGCTGGTCTGCCCCTCCCCCGTTTCCATTCCTAACCCAAAGGATCTTTAAGAATCTTCTGAGAGCTAAAGACAAGAGTAATGTACCTAAGCTCACCATGCTGTCAGAAAATGCTTTCTGTTTAAATGTTTGTCTCCTCTGCTGGTCACTAAGGATAGAAGCTCTGTCTCATTTCTCTTATTTCTTCTACAACAGGCACAGATGATAACCCATAGTAGCTGCTCAGTAAATAAATGTAATATGAATGAATGCTTTCCACAGGGGTTAAAATGATTTTTGAATAATATCAAACTTCTAAAAAAGTACATGAGGGATCCCTGGGTGGCTCAGTCAGTTAAGTGTCTCACTCCTGATTTTGGCTACGGTCATGATCTCAGGGTGGTGAGATCGAGCCCTGCGTCGGGCTCCACGCTCTGTGCAGTCTGCTTGGGATTCTCTCTGTCCCTCTGCCCCTCCCCCTGCTCGCACGTCTGCTCTCTCTCTCTCTCTAAATAAAATCTTAAAAAAAAAAAAAGTACTTGAATCGGACAGTGACCATTACCAAAGATTTGAAATAGTAGTTTCTCCCCAAACAGTAAAATGACGGGGATTGATTCTTAACTTGGGTCCATTTCTCCTCAGTCCCTTCTCTTCTATCCTCCCAATCCCTAGCTTTTGTTTTTGAAAAAAATGTGAACTGCAGAAAAGTTGAAAGAATAATATAGTGAATACCCGGAATACTTTCACCTAGAGTCCCCAATAATTATCATTATTATACGCAAGAAAATTAACATTATTTGAAACACAGTCCGTATTCTAATTTCCCCAACTGTCCCCCTCCCCCAACCCTTTATAACCACTCCCCGCCCCCCCCATTCAAGATTCCATCAGGGATTTCGCATTGCATTTGATGATGGAGGACCTGCCACAGGGCTCCACAGGGCCCGGAATAGTAGCACCTCCCTAGTGGGCTGGGCCCGCTGACTACTCAGGGCGCTATTTTATTATCCAGTGTACCTTGCCAGGTCCCTCTCTCCAGCTTGTGCTGCCTATAAATTACAACCAGGTTTCTCTGTGTTTTCAATTTGTTAGAGATTTTAATGAAATAGCGTTTAAGATGCTGACATTCCTAAGATGAATAAATCTTAACCCAGCCCAAACAACAGTGACTTCAACATTCCCGATTTTATTTCCTTGTGTACAAGGAGTCTAAAAATAACAAGTTTCCTATTAGCCCTCCTTTCCATCATCACTAGAGTTTGGTATTTGTTCTCATGGTAGAAAATGGCTGCCAGAACTTCAGCCATCACATCTGTGTTTCAGGTAGTAGGACTGAGAAAGGGAAAGAGAAGGTCTGGTCCCCGTTTTAAAAAGGAAACTCCCTGGAAACAGCACTGAAACTCCCCCCTCACATAAGAAGTGTCCTACTTAAAGCTCGAGATCCAGGCAGCCTCACCCAGAGAGGCACACGAGTCAGCAAATGGCCCCTTTGGTAACAGAACCCCAATTTTTGCTAGGCACATTACCACCTAGCTAAGATTACATTTTTTAAAATCTCCCTTGCAGATAGCTGTGGTCATGTGACTACTTTTTTGACAATGAGATGTAAGAAGGACAAGGTATTGGGTGACAACTAGCAGTCTTTGTCTGCCATATCTCCCTTATTAGGGGGTGGTGCATAGGTCTTCAGCTTAAAAAAGATTAAAAATTAATACCCCCTAGGATCCGTATTCGTTGGTTCTGGTTCCTTGGGGAAGATGCAGTATTAAGTGTTGTGAGGGCTTACATTTCCCATTTTATTTAACAATATTAGGTCTAGGGGGGAGTAAATATTTATCAATCGATTTAGTATAAAAATTCTTCGTCATTTCATTAAAACCATAATAATTTATGTAAGCATGGTTGAGAAAGCATGGGCTTGGGTCAGAGAGACTGGGTTTGCCCTGTGCCCACCGTGAGGGTCCAATGGTACACCTGAATGGGTTCAATAACTAGTCAACAAATAGTAAGTGTTCGCCCGCCTTCCTGTCTTCCTGTCTTCCCTTCTTCCTCTCTTCCTCCCATCAGGATTCCATGTCCTGGCAGAGAGGCCTCATTAAGATCTGCTGCTTCCCAATTGCTCTTTAAAGCCAGCTGTGTCTGGCTAAATGGAAAAGGACGCGGCCAGGGGGCCATCTGCTGACTCGTGTGCCTCTCTGGGTGAGGCTGCCTGGATCTCGAGCTTGAAGTAGGACACTTCTTATGTGAGGGGGGAGTTTCAGTAAGAGCTTAGAATAAACATACCCTCCATTTTTTTTGTTGGTTTTGTTTTCATGTAGCAAGCTTTCAGCTATGGAGGCAGGAGGAAGAGGTTCAGTGAGTGATTTAGGTTTCCTGGGCCCCTGACTTTATGTAGAGTGCACCCTCTTTCTGAGGTAGACCCACAAAAGGCTCAGGAACATCCCCTTCAGTTCCAGACAATTCCCAGCTCAGCTGTTTCTCTGGAAACCACTGCCTGAATCATGTAAGCTGCTGAGCACAAAGAGTAGAAGGGGAAGCTTTTTTGTAAAACATCTGTACAGCGTCCACTTCGAACGGGGATGGGGAGTGGTGGGGAAAATGAATGGTTATTTTGACAGGCTGACTCTTTAAGCTGAGGCACTAAAAGTACGTTTCACATTGTTAAATACAACTTCCCTTCTTTACTCAAAGCTGAGATGTGACAATGGTTGATTATTATGTACAGACTACTGTATTTGACTCTTTCTTAGTAGTTCACATGGGAGGATATTAATCACAGATGTCTTCTGAGGCTTGGATAGAGTGATTTTGGTCTTCTTAATAGGTTTGACATGAAATTGGGGAAAGTACCTACTAAAATGTTGACAACCTCGCCACCATGTTAGGAATATTTATTATCTTTGGGAATCTCAGGGACTAAACATATGAATAATTTTGGGGACTACCTCTTTAGCTAGATGCCTTTTAAGTGGAAGGATTGATTCTTGATTCCCTGAGTAGTAAATGTGGAGAACCAGAGTGGTGAAGTGGATAGAGTTTTGGATTTAGAGTTGGACAACGTGGTTGAAAGTCCCGCCTTAGAAATTGGAGTGAACTTGATAAGGGTCACTATGAGATTCATGATAAGTAATTTGGGGGTCAGGCATTGACTCTGGTGTTTCAGCTATGCTCTATTATTTAATTCTGACACTGATTCTAGAAAGTGCTTTCACTTTAATCTCGAATATTTGGTTAGTCTCACAGTTAGATCCACCTGATGCGTTCCCCTATGCTGCGTGTCTTTACGTGGGACACTTAATGCTATTTTTGTAACCATAAAGACTAAAGCCACACACAAAAGATGGCAGAGCCAAAATGAGAAGTAGCTTAGGTCCATGATCATACCATAGAACAACTCTCCCAACCTTGGACTAAAGAACCTAGGACTTCTGGTAATACGAGGAAAACAAATCTCTATGTGTTTAGTTTCTCTTGGTTGGGTTTCTGTTATTTGTGGCTAAGTACATTTCTAACTGATGCTGCCCCTTCCCCATAAATTGTGTATTGTGATCGCTCAGAAAGGGGGACAGATTAGGCAAACTTTCATGTAACACAGTTTGAATATAAAGAAATGTGTTTTTCTCCCCCTCTCACTTCCTTTTCTGAAATGGTTCCTTGACATGTGTTTGTTATGACGAAAGGAATTACGTTCAGAAACCAGGACTCTTTTTTCTTTGCTATAATGTTGATGATTTCTTCAATTCTAAAGTTTTTTCCTGCTTCTCACAATTTGGTAAAAATTAAAGATGATGTCTTCCTTAGAGATCAGCAGCTTTTGCTCCATTTATGACAAAAATCATTTAAAAATGAGAATTATTAAGTTATTTTTTCTGACATAACTATGTTTGCTGAACAATTTGTGAACAAATCAGACTGTAACCTTTTCTGGTCCTAAATGAACAAGGTTTCCTACAGCTTTAAAGGCTGCTGAATTTTTTTAAAAAATTCACTAAAATTATCCTTAGAGGTTTATAAATTAAAAGAGACTTTATGGAAATATCAACCAGTTGCAATTCATGGGGACCTTATTTGGATACTGACTTGAACAAACAATATGTTAAACAAATTTATGAAACATTAAGACAGTAGTGGAATGTTTGTGACTTTTATGGAATTATCATTAATTTTTCGGTGTGGTGATAATAGTGCGGTGATATTTTGGAGCCTTTATCTTTCAGAGATACATAGTGAACTATTTATGGACAAAACATCTTAGATTTGTCCATGAATGCATAACATGGCCATGAGGCTCATTGTTGATTCTGGGCGCTGAGGTTCATTGTTCTAGTCTCTCAGCTGTTGTATACAGTTGACATTTCCTGTAATAACAATATGAAAGCAAGCAAACAAAGGTGATTAGAGGAGTGATGGCATTACAAAGGAAAAATTAATTGGGGGTTCCACACACTGTCCCAACAACAAGTAAAAAGCTGAACACATTGAAAAATCAATAAATCTTCCAGGAGCCATGAGAGAAGTGGTGAAGCAGGGCACACAGCAGCCCTCAGGAGTGGAGAACAGGCAGCAAATACAGAGAATCACAGCTTACCTGAGCAGAGACTCAGAAACTACCATGGGAAGCAGTGCTGGGTAGGCAAACCACAACTGTAATTCGCCAATTGCTGGAGGCTCTGTGTGGACAAGTCCGAGTTAAAAACTCCACAGTCTTTAGTTTTTTTGTGAGATTTACCTCTAGGAGCTTGTTCAGGTTCTTACAGTAAATATCAAAGGGAAATCCCCTCATGCTCTTAGCCAGGGAAAGGGAAAAAAAAGTCATTTTGAAATACACGAGAGCACTCTGTCCCTAACAAGGTCTGTCCTCAGGAGAGACTAGTTAATGAGACCTGATCTGCTGGGCTGTTATTAGAGCCTAACTGACCTGGGGAAATTCTAGTCTACTCTAGTCATCCTCGTCCACACAGAGGGAGAGAGAAAAAATTTAAACACCTGTGACGTTCACAGTTCAGAGGCATTGGCTCACCAAAGACTGAGACTTAATCATAAGACTGCAGAATGCCCTCCCCTCTGTGCACATCTTACCAGCACGTTGCTAAAGGCCTACTTACAGCAGTTCCTTTTACTTGGTATATCATGTCTGGCTATCAAGAAAAATATTATAAAACACACTCAAAAGCAAAAAACACAATTTGAAGAGACAGAGCAAATATCAGAACTAGATATGGCAGGGATTTTGGAATTATCAGACCTAAAATATATAACAACTATGATTAATATACTAAGGGATCTAATGGATAAAGTAGATAGCATACAAGGACATATAGGCAATGTAAGTAGACAGATGGAAATCCAAAAAGAAAACCAAAAAGAAATACTAGAGAGAAAAAAAAAAGCACTGTAAAAGAAACAAAGACTGCTTTTGATGGGCTTACTAGTAGTCTGCACATGACTGAGGAAAGAATTTCTGAGCTTGAGGATATCTCAATAGAAACTTCCAAAACTGAAAAACAAAGATAAAAAAGTCTGAAGAAACAGAACAGAATATCCAAGGACTGTGGAAGAACTACAACAGTGTAACATACATGTAATAGGACTGCTGGAGAAGAAGAGAGAAAGAAACAGAAGATGTATTTGTAGTATAATTACTGATAATTTCCCTAAATTAATGTCAGACACCAAACCACAGATCCAGGGAGCTCAGAGAACACCAAGCATGATAAATATCCCCAAAACTACACCTAGGTATATCATTTTCAAACTACAGGAAATCGAAGTGCTGAAAAAAGCCAGAGGAAAAACACCTTCATTATAGAGGAATGAAGATAAGAATTACAGCTGACTTTTCCTCAGAAACCATGCAAACAAGAAGACAGTGGGGGCAATATTTAAAGTGTTGGGAGAAACAACTACCAACATACAATTCTGCATCCTTCAAAAATGAAGGAGAAATAAAGACTTTTCAGACAAAAATTGAGGAATTTGTTGCCAGTAGACCTGCCTTGAAAGAAATGTTAAAAGAAGTTCTTTAGAGAGAAGGAACATGACATAGATCAGAAACTCAGATCTACATAAAGAAAGGAAGAGCATCAAAGAAAGATTAAGTCAGAGTAAAATAAAACTCTTATTTTTCTTATTCTTAATCGATCTCTCTCGGATAATAGTTTGTTCAAAATAATAATACTAATATATATATATAATTATATATGCTTATGTGTAAGTGAAATGAATGACAGTGGCACAAGGGATGGGTAAGAGGAATTAATTATTTTTGTTATTATAATGTACTCACACTACCTGTGAAATGATACAGTGTTATTTGAAAGTGGACTTCTATGAGTTGTAAATGTATATTGCAAACTGGGAAAACACTCCTGTGTTTCTCCTTTGTGTTTACACTGCTATCTTACAATAATTCTAATTGTGGGATTTTCCATATGTCAAACAATTTTGTCAAACACCAGCTGGTTGTCCTATAATTTGATTTAATTCAGACACTAACATGAGTTAGTGCAGACAATACAGGTTAAGGGCTCAGTCCCACAAGTCTGCCTTCCACTTTAGGTGCCAACCACAAGTAGTAGGTCCCCAGGTTACCCACAACTTCTGCTGACTTGGCTGCAAATTGGAGGTTTCCATGATCCCCTCCTTGAATTCAATCATTTGCTAGAACAGCTCATAGAATTCAGGGAAACACTTATTTATATTTACCAGTTTATGTTGCATAATAAATATGTTTATGTTTATCAATTTCTATTGTATAATAAAGGATATGATAAAGGATACAGATAAAGAACCAGATGTAGGGTGAGATCTGAAAGGGTCTTGATCACAGGAGCTTCTGTTTCTGTGGAGCTGAGCTGCACCCCCCTCCTGGCATGTAAATATGTTCATCAAACTGAAAGCTCCCTGAACACTGTACTTTTGAAATTTTTATGGAGGTCTCATCATGTAGGTATTATGGATTAGTAACTCAATCTCCAGCCCCTCTAACCCTTCCCAGAGGATGGGTGTTGGGGCTGAAAGTTCTGAGCTTCTAATCATGGCTTGATCTTTCTGGTGTTCAACCCCCCCCCCATGCAGGAGCCCACCAAGAGTCTCATTAGAACAAAAAACATTCTTATCACCCAGGAAATTCTAAGAAATCTAGGAACTTGGAGTCAGATGTTCCTAGCATAAATAAATGGAGAGATATTCCATGTTCATGGATAGGAAGATTCAATATTGTCAAAATGTCAATTCTTTCCAACTTGTTCTATAAATTCAAAGAAAACCCAAACAAAACCCTAGCAAGTTATTTTGTAAGTAATGACAACTGATTCTAAAGTTTGTATGAAGAATCAAAAGACCCAGAAGAGCAAACACAGTATTGGAGAGGAAAAATTAATTTGGAGAACTGACATTATATGCTTTCAAGACTTACTACAAAGTTACGGAAATAAAGATGGTATGGTATTGGTAAAAGAACAGACAGATAGATAAATGGAATAGAATAGAGAGCTCAGCAATAGACCCACATAAATATAGTCAACTGATCTTTGACAAAGAAGCCAAGGCAATACAATGGAGCAAAGATAGTCTCTTTGACAAATGGCGCCAAACAACTAGACTACCACAGGCAAATAAATGAATCTAGACATAGACCTTACATCTTTCACAAAAATTAACTCAAAATCAATCATACACCTAAATGTAATATGCCAAGCTATAAAACTCCTAAAAGAAAACACAGGAGCAAATTTAGATAAATTTGGGTATGGTAACAACTTTTTAGTTATATCTAAAGACATTATCGATGAAAGAAATAATTGATAAGATAGACTCGATTAAAGTAAGAAAAACTTCAACCCTGTGATAGGTAATGTCAAGAGAATCAGAAGACGAGCCATAGACTGGGAGAAAATATTTGCAAAAGACACATCTGATAAAGGACTGGTGGGAAGGGATGAATAGGCAGAGCATAGAGGATTTAAGGCAGTGAAAATAGTTGGTATGATATTATAATAATGGATATATGTCATTATACATTTGTCCAAACCATAGAATGTATAATACCAAAGTGAACCCTCATATAAACTATTGACTTTGGGTGATTATGATGTGCCAGTATAAGTTCATCAGTTCTAAGGAATATTTCACTTTGGTGAGTGATGTTGATAATGGGAGAAGCTCTGCATGTGTAAGGACACGGGTAAATGGGGAATCTCTGTACCTTCCTCTCAGTTTTGCTGTAAACCTAAAAACTGCTGCCAAAAAAGTTTTTTTTAAAGTACTAAATAGATTGAAGTCGGAAATGTTACTCACCTCTTAAAAAATTGGGAAAAAAAATCCCCAATTTTCTTCATGAGAACCTTCATATAGCTAACCCAGCCTCTAAAGACCTCTCGTGTGATGCTTCTTACATCATAGCTGTTCCAGTCATTTTCCAGTTTCTGGACTTCCATTTCAGTGATGCTTTCTGTGGTTTATCAGACCCCCAGCATAGCTTCTTGCACAAAAGGCAGAAGATGCCAATATCCTGGGAACTCAGAAAGACAAAGGAGAATTGAAGGGAGCTGCCTATTAGAATGCATTCCCTTCCAAACTAGTTGTGCATATGCCCTGGAGGCCAGAAGAAATACCAGCTGGTCGTGCTGAGTCCATCCCATGAAGTGCAGCGTGTCTCAGCCCTTGCCCCTCGGTGGTGTGGTCTGAGAGGGTGAGCTCCTGGAGGGCCACCGTGGATCTTTGAGTGTTTCCCTCTGTAATCCCCACCACTTGCACCAGACAAAGGCAGGTGCTTGAGCGCTTTTAAAGTAAAATATGTCTGTTCTTGAAAAACACCTCTCTGGAGGGTCCAAGGGAGGATGTTACATAGCACAGCACATGGCTCCATTCCCCCAAATCACTTTTAGAGGTCTCTCCCTCCCCTACAATTCTCACAAAAGCTGCCCTCAAATTGTCCCCCCTCCTCCTGTCAGGTCCAAGCTGCACCATCCCCGACCCCTCTCCCCATACCACTCCCCATCCCCCCACCTCCGCCCTCTGGTTAGGACCCTTTTTCCAAATAGTGTAATCTCTAGGCCCAACCTCTTTAAAAGAGAGGAGAGAGAAAATGGTAAATAATATATTTATAGTTTAATATTTTTATTCTAATTCAAACAATACAGAAGTGCCAAGTAAAATATTAATATTTCCTCCTGCCCTCTTCTCCTCAATCCCACTCACCAGATTTTAAAGATCACCCACAAAGATGGCCTTGGAGCCTTCTACACTCTCCTCTATTCAAAGGTAATCATCCATTTCTAGATCTGTATATAGTTTCAGCAGAAACAGGAAAAATGGATCTTTCAAAGCTGTCAGATGTATGTGCCCCTTGTTCTAGGAAGAGATCGAGCTTTTGTTTAGGGAAACAAAACCCTTTCATGGGCTTTTTGTAAATGCAGAGCCACGGTCTAGAGCCCAGTTCACAGGGAGAGACGGAGACTGAGAAGCACTAAGCTGCTTTGCATGATACAATAAAAGGATGTCCTCAGTAAGTGGAGAATGGTATGACTTGGGATTCCTTAAGAATCTTTGAAAATATTGGGAGGCCCCTGGAATTGGGAGGCTACTATCCTAGAGGATGAAGGCTTGAATCATTCTCTGGATGTCATAGGTAAGGGTGGCCCGGGAAGGCCGGAGAACTGGCAGCATCAGCTGCTCTGAGACTGCGCTGTATACACTCTTTTGCCCCTTGGTGCTTCCCCTTAGCATTCTGCACATCTTCCCTGTCCAAGCTTAGTGGGCTTATCACAACTTCTCAGTGATAGTGAGTGAAGTAGCCATCCAGAATACAAGGAGATAGCTCAGTAGTCGGTGAAAATAAATGGATATTACTGGGCAGGGAAGTAAATTAACTTTGCTTCAAATGTAAATGTTCCTGCGGGAGCTGGAAGTGCATTTTAATGACCTTCTTATGGCCGAATATAAAACACATCAGCAGACCAGTGTCTGTCTTCTTTTCTAGACTTTAATTTCCTCCTTTGAACAAAAGGACAATGAAATATCTGATTCGGAACAGAATGTGTTGCATGGTTGTTAAATGTGAAGGGGAAAAGATTGAGGCTCTAAAAATGTGTGCTCAGTTTTTTCATCAACAGGAGATCTCTGCAAAATTATCACCCTCAATGAGGGCTCTGTTGTTATCAGACGTCCCAGGCCCTCGGGAAATGAAAGGACTTGAGGTTGGTTGCCGTCTGTTGCTGGGCACCGCCCCCCCAACCCCCAACGCCCTTGGTTGCCCTCTGGACTGGCTCCTTGCCTCGGTACACACTTGGCCTTTCTCCCAAGTCCTGTCCTCAGGACCTGTGGGCTCTCCAGAAACACTCACCTGCTGTTCTAATTCCTGAGACTCCACTTGGTCATGAACAGAAGGTTCATCTTGGAGTTTAAGACCTGGGCTCGAGCCTTGTTTCATCTCTGCCTTTCAAACTGTTTTATCCTCTGGGAAGTGGATTAATAGTAGGTCCTTACAACCTTAGAATGGTGATGGGTGATAATAGATGTGGACACACTTACTAAGTTTTTGAGAGTTATAGAAGAGCAAGACATTTGGCATTTACCAAAGCATCTGGATTTACAACCCCTGTCACAGTGGTGATGACTTCTTAAATGTCATCACCCTCTGGGCCTTGGATAGGTAAGTGGTTTGATTCACAGTCCTGGGCTCCTCCCTCCTTCCATGATGCCTTTCCTGGCTCTTGTCCTTTGTCCAAACATTCAGTCCCCCATCACCCATTTCTCCAGGATGCTGCTGAGGAAGTTGTGTTCCGAACTCTTACTGAGAAATTAAACAAAAATAATGGCCTGATGCCTTTATTGTTCCACATGATAACTGTGTATATCTATCTCATGAATCTTATTTATTGTAAAGCAGTATAATGGTAACAGGAAATGAAAAAAAACTCCCCCACCGTTCCACCCTTGACCATGCCAACCGTTTCCATTCCTTGAGTTCCCTGCTGGTCTTTGTCCATATGCTACTGGCTTACAGAGCAGTAACTCGTAGCACAGCTACAATACAGCCTCTGCTTTAGTTGTACGAGTATGTTAGTTTGCCATGTTGTTACATAGCTCTCAGAATCATAATATTTAATGGTCATATGATATTTCATACCATAGCTATATTAGGACTTATTTAACCATTCTTCCCTTTTTGGATATGTGGGTTGTTTCCATTTTTCTCCATTATCAGCAGCTTTGAGAAATAGATACCCTCAATTCTTTTCTCCTTTTGAATGATTTCCAAAGAATAAATTCCAAAGAACTGAGTCAAAGGCTAAGAACAATTTTAGGGATGAACAATTCACTTAACGACCATGTTCTGAGGATCTGCTGTGCTAGGTCTTGAATTGTTACACATGAAAGTCTACAGCTTGCACTCAATGAACTCAGCATCTAGTGGCAAAAAAAGACATCTGTTATCACAATTACCCCCCATTAAGTGTCTGTTCAGTGCCAGGCAGTATGCCACCAGGTGTTTACATATATTATTTTAATCCCACAATATCGCTAAGGGTAACATTGTTGCATTCCTATTTGGCAGAAAACTGAGGTTCAGAGAAGTTAAGTAACTTGCCCAAGGTCACACAGCCAGTGAGAGACTGAGCTGGGGATTCAAACCAAGGTCTACCTGATTTCAAAGCTCATGGGCTCTCATCAGGCTGCCCAGTCCCTCTTCGTACACAGATATTTGCTAAATTGTTTCCCCCGAAGAGTGTGCAATGTTGTAGTCATTTTTGGTCAACAGCATGAGTCTTTGTATTTCATTTCTACTGACAGCGTAAGGTGTAATTATTTTCCCAACCAATTATGTAGGTTTTTCAAATGTAAAAGTATAAGTATTATTATGCTTTTAAAGAGAGGCTTTCAAGAGCTTAATGCAAAGGATTGACTAATACAATGCCTCAGAGAGTGTGGAAAGGCCCGCCCTCAAATCCCACTCTGGGAGGGGCCGCTTAGTCCTAGGGTTTTGCCTTGATGAAGGCAGAACTCATTCACGTGGTTTCTGGAACTGGTCCAGATAATGTCATCATCCCTACCATAAAGGGATTTGTGGGATGTACTCAATCATTAGCAGATTTCAAAGGCTATGAGGTTCTTCAGCTTATCGGGATGCTCCAGGGCATGCAAACTGCATCATTAATACATTTTGTTTTTAAAACTTTTATTACACAAGGGATTCATATTCACTGTAGACAAACCATGTAATCAAATAAGCCAAAGAAGATAAAAAGCAGTCATAATTCCACCTCTGAGATACAGTATCACTGTATGTATTTTGTACTATATCCCTTTATATATGATCTTTCCATACACAGTTTTCTGTGAACTGGTTTCCGCATTCAAAATATTCCCTACACATCTCCCCAAGTCACTGAGATACTTCGATAGTGTTCTCTAATGGCTTCAGTGGTGTTTTGTTCTGGCATAATATACTTAATAAATTCTCTATTATTGGATATTTAGGTGGATTTTATCATTTTGCCACAGCGCTACAATAAGCAGTCTTATAGTTAAATCTCTTATCCACATGTTTACTTGCTTTCTCAGGTTAAATTCCTCTAAGTATAACTACTGGGTCAGAAGGCATGTGGTTTTTAAAAGGCTTTTATCAATATTGATAAATTATCTGCCGCAAAGACTTTATCAATTTACGCTTCCCAAACTCTTGGACACTATTACATACAGTACTTAATTTTGTTCCCACCACCTTAATAGTCCTATACATGATCTCATTTTAGTTTTAATCTGTATTTCTCTGGCTAAAGGGATGCTGAGTATTTTTTCATGCATTTTTTTTTTGGCAAAATGCCCTTGTTTTAAATACATGTTTGACCAAATGCCCGTTTCTAACTCACCACGTGTGGTTAGGCTAGCTTCAATGCACCATGAAATCTGGAAGCTTCCATTCTAACAGATGTCCATTCTAGAGGTGTTTGGGAACATGGCAGCCATGATGAACACCTTGGAGAGGAAAAGATGACAGAAAGAGATTTTTCTGGAAGTAGGATTTTACTGTGCTGCTGTGGCTGGAATCAAATTATTGTTGAATGAAAAAATGGTGAGAGTCCTAAAGGGTCTTGTGTTTAACCTACAAGAGCTTCAGCAGCTGTGAATTCTTGAGCTGCTGACTTACCCACATACCATTTCTATTTGTTGGTGCTTCACTCTGGCAATCTGTTGCCAAATGTTACTTTCTCCTCCTCTGGAGAGTTACACATTTTAATTAGTCAAGGAGGGAGTGGGATGTTCTGTTGCCTGCCAGATGACAAGTCTTGGCTAAGAAAGGAAATCACTAAAAACATTAAGGCCATTTAAATAGAGTTGCCTCTGTTTCCGGAAATGAAATCTCTCAAGGAAGTCTTAGCGTGACGGGACTGTAATAAGGACTTTGTATTTTACTTATGCTTATTTCAGTAAACATCTTTAGAATTATGGACCAGAGGCAGATAATGCTAGTGCTTACAGTTACATATGACTGAATATCAGCACCGTGTCTTTAATACACAAAACTGAAAAATAATATTTAAGGCAATACTCGCTATGAAAGCCAAAGTGATGGCCAACGTGCTTACATCTTACGTGTCAACACCAGTTGTATTTTCAAGGTATTCAACTTGAATACTAAACCTTTTCACTTATTTATTTATTTATTTATGCAAAAGACAGTTTTTAGAGTCCAGTTTATGCCAGAGACGATACTAAGCAGTGAAGATAGTGAGATATGGCTGCAATCCAACAGGAAATTATATCTGGAGAGGGCAGTCGGATAGACAAACAGCTGTAATATAAAGCATGACACAAATGCTGAGCAAGAGAGAAACAAAATATAAAGTGGGTCTAAAAGGGTAAAATCACTGCATGAAAAAGTTAACTCTATGCCTCATTTCTGGTATTATGAGTATATGAGATTCAAACAACTTAAAACACACAACTTAAATTGTGTTGTTAAAGGTGGTTATCTCTGCAGGGTGGGTTGATAGGCAGAATACAGGAGCCTTTCCTTGCCCTCAGCCTCCGAAGCAGTCCTGGCCTTGAACCCCAGTCTGTGTCTGCTGAAGTTTCTGGACCTCCTGGGTGCTGAAGGCTGGTAGCTGGGGCCGTGAGTATTTAAAGACGTCTTATTTCCAAGCTTAGCCACATTGGATCATAGGGAATTCTGTTTTCTAGGTTTTGACAAATTCAGTTACACCCCAATACATGTCTACTGGGATTGAGAAAACCCAACTTTACAGGCTATATTATTTTAGTTCCTTACTTTGGCTTCAGAGGCATTAGAATATATGAAGACCCATATGGACTCAGGAGCCTTGTGAGTCGCAGAATGCCAGGAGACGTGAGTCACCCATCGTGTCTTCTGGGCAGTTGTATACGTGGCTTGTCTCACGCAAAAGTCTGTTCTCAGAGCATTGCTGACTTCTGGTTTACAATTGTGACTGTCTTGTGGATCACTTAAGAAAATCTATTCTGTGGTTTTTTTTTTTTTTTTGCATTAAAGATTATAAGCATTGAGTGTTATATGTATAGTTCATATGTTGGCTAAATGAAGTCATTGTGTTTTATTCCAGTAGTAATTATATTTTCAATGTAATTACTATGAAGAGAATACATAGCTTTCAGCAGGTCATCAAAGGGGTCAACGATCCCCCAAAATGTTGAGGTGAATTTCAGCCCAGGTACAGGTCTCTGAGTACAAGTAGGGGAGGGTTTTCTGATGCATAGGACACTGTCAGAAGCTGTGAAATCACACCAATATGGCACCCACTGATTTTCCAGGTCAACACTGTCTGTGCTTCTGAAGAAATGCCATTTATGTTCTATGGTGCTGCCTGTGAATTATTGCTTATATTTTCTTTTATTAGGTTGAACAATATGAAATTGCTGCTATTTGACTACCTTTTTACCTGCAAAAATCTGAATGCAAATGGTTCAACGCAATAGAGAAAACCAAGTACTTAGGTTGAGCCCTTTCAAGAAGGAAAATGGAAATTCCTCTTAAATCCATTTGTGACTTTGCCACTTTTTCTCCTTTTTCTCAGGACTGCCATGCCAAACATCTGAATCACAACAACCACCGACTCTCTGCAAGGAGTTCGATGACTGATTCTTAAGGACAAGACTTTAACCATGACAAGATGAATTCTGGGCTCCGGGGCCAGCTAGAACAGATGCTAGGATTAAGGAAAGAGAAGAGAAGAGAACAATTTCATGTCAAAACCTTACTGGGCTGAGCTATAGGAATGTAACATGCAAGAGCTGGGAAATGCTCTGTATACTTTACTTGACATTAGTCTGGCCCTCACGCAAGCATTTTGTATAGTTTGCAGCCCTGTGATTTGACAGGTGAGGGGAAACAGGAGTGAGGACCAGAGAAATGCTACACCATTGATTAAAGGGCCAGAACATCATTCCTTTGAATAAAAGGATAAAGAGCCTGGCGTTCTTTCACCTGGAAAAGAGAAGGATGGGAAGTGATTTAGTATCTGTTGTATTTAAGGCATCACTAGGACCCCTGCTGTGATTCTCTACCTCAACAGAGGCCTGACTAAGGAGGAATGGACTTCAACCACAGGCAGGGATGGCTTCTTGATCATTATGGCAACAAATATAGGAGGTGCTAGGTGACATTTCAAATAATCTTTTCCCCACCAACTGCGGAATCTTAGCATCATCCTTTTAAGATATCAAATCTGTTTCATCTTTATCTCTAACCAGTAGGAACAAGTGTCTTGGAGTGAGTCTTTAGGAATTAGGAACAGGCTGGAGGCAAAGAGTTTAGGGAGGAGCAGAGACCTTTATGTTGTCTTAAACATGCTTGAGCTAAGGTCAGTCCTGCCTGTGGTAAAATCATATAATCTCCCTGGATCTTTTCCCACCTGTCAATGGAAGGTGAATCAGGAAAAAATACCATCATCATATAATTGAGATGAAATCCATATGGCTTAAAATTAACCACATTAAAGTGAATAATTCAGTGGGTTTTGTGCACTCGCAATATTGTACAAACACCACCTCTATCTAGTTTCAAAACATTTCCATTAATCCAAAGTAAAACCTCTTACCCTTTTAGCAGTTTCTCCCCATTCTCTCCTCCCCCGGTTAACCCCTGGCAATCACCTAATCTGCATTTTCTTTCTACAGATGTATTTATTCTGGATGTTTCATATAAATGGAATCATGCGATATGTGACCTTCTGTGTCTGGCTTCTTTGTCTTAGCATGATGTTTTCAAGTTTCATCAACATTGAAGCCTATAGCAGTATTTTGTTCCTTTTTATGGCTGAATAATATTCCAGTGCACATTTTTACCACAATTTGCTTATTCATTCATCAGTTGATGGGCATTTGGGCTACTTCCTCCCAGCGTGGGGTCTGAACTCACGACCCTGAGATCAAGACCTGAGCTGGGATCAAGAGTCGGACGTTCAACCGACTGAGCCACCCAGACACCCTGGGCTATTTCTACCTTTTGGCTATTGTGAACAGGGATGCTATACACATGTATGCACACATACTGGTCTGAGCACCTGTTTTCAATTTTGGGGGTACATACCTAGCAGTTGAATTGTGGGGTCATATAGTAATTCTATGTTTAACTTTTTGAGGAACTGCCAGACTATTCTTCATAGTGGCCATTCCCATCAGTAATGGACTAGGGCTCCAGTTTCTCCACATCCTTGTCAACACCTGTTATTATCTAACTTTTGCTATGAGCCATCATAGTGGGTCTGAAGTAATATCTTATGGTGGTTTTGATTTGCATTTCCTTAATGACTAATGATACTGATCTTTTCATGTTTTTGTTGGCCTTTTGTATCTTCTTTGGAGAAATGGCTATTCAAGCCCTTTGTCCATTTAAAAAATTGAATTGTTTGTCTTTTTGTTGTTGAGCCATCTAATTCTCTATGTATGGTAGTCTAATTCTCCTCCAGGATTTTTAGAGGGTATTTTTTTTTCTTTGTCATGGATGCAAAATATAGTATGCATAAGAATCACCCAGAAAGTTTGTGTTAAAACACAGATTCATGGCCCCCCTACCTCTCCTCTCCTAGATTCTGACTCCAAAGGTCTGGGATGAGGCCAAGATTTTGCATTTCCAACCAACTCCCAGATGATGCTGATGGTGTTGACCCATGGACCACATTTTGAGTAGTACTATTAAGATAGACAGGTTGTTGAGTGGCTGCCCCATCCTTAAATTCCTATTCTGAGACCCTCCTCTTATTTTTTTCAGAATAATAGGTTCCTGTGGCCATACGTGTACTCCATGATTGCTTCCCTCAGCCACAGGCTGGTAGCTCATAGGAGGGCGCCTGACCCAAGCTGGACCAGCCAGATTTCCTCTCTTGGCAATTTGTAATTGGGACTCAGAGATACTAGTCAGTTTTCTACTGGTTTCATGAATTGGATTGTGTAAGTGCTAAGCTGGGGTGTGACCATCCTCTGTCGTGTGCTTATAGAAAAGTTACAAGGATAATGTAGAACTCCTGTGTATGTTTCACCCAGTTTCTCCTCATAGTAACATCTTAAATGACCACAGTATACACATCAAAACTAAGAATTTAATATTGGTATATTACTATTAACTAAATTTCAGATTTTTTTTTGGATTTTTACCAGTTTTTGCACTAAATTATCTGTCACCCCCCCCCCCCCACCTTTTGGATCCAATCCAGGATACCTCATTGAGTTTAGTCATCATGTTTCCTTAGTGTCTGGGTTTCTGACAATTTCCCAGATGTCCCTTGTTTACCATGACCTTGACAGTTTTAAGGAGTACGGACCAGATATTTTGTAGAATAATCCCAATTTGAATTTGCCTGATGTTTTTCTTATGGAGAAACTGAGGTTAGTCATTTCTGGGAAGAAGTCCATAGAGGTGAGGTGCCCTCCTCATCATTTCTTATCGGTAGTATTATGATATCTACTTGACTTACTGCAGGTGATGTCAACCTCTATCATTTGGTTAAGGTACTGTCTGCCAGGTTGCTCCACTGATTTATCTCTTTTCATTCTGTTCTTTGGAAGTGAGTCATTAAGTCCAATCTCTACTCATGGAGAGGGGAATTAAGCTCTACCTCCTATTTTTTTTTAAAGATTTTATTTATTTATTTGACAGATAGAGACATAGCGAGAGAGGGAACACGAGCAGGGGGGAGTGTGAGAGGGAGAAGCAGGCCTCCCGCCGTGCAGGGAGCCCGATGCAGGACTTGATCCCAGGACCCTGGGACCACGACCTGAGCCGAAGGCAGACGCTTAACGACTGAGCCACCCGGGCGCCCTAAGCTCTACCTCCTGGAGGGAGCAATATCTACATATATTATTTGAAATTTTGTAAGGAAGAATTGTCCTTTTTCCTTAAAAATGATTATTTATTCAATCATCTAATTATATTAATATGGGCTAGCCAATACGTTTATGCTTTGGTTTATAATCTAGTACTATGTTATTTGTTTTGCTGTTCAAATTGTTCCAGCTTTGGCCATTGGGAGCTCTTTTAGTTTGGCTTCTGTGTCCCTTTGACACCCTTGCCTCCTCCTTCCCTTCCTCCTCCTCCTTTTCTTCTTCTTTTTGCACTTCTTTACTTTCCAGGCACTGGAAGAAGTCTCTCTCAATTTGTTCACTTAACAGAACAACCCCATGAGATAGGTTCCCAATATTCTCCCCATTCTACAGATGAGGAAACAGAGGTAACAGAGGTGGCCATGTGCTCCATGTGCCTGTGCTTGCAGGCATGTCACAGACACAGGGGGAATGGGAGAGGCTGCCCAGTGCCTGAGGGCTTTCTAGTTCTTGATTCCTGTGTCCCCTGAAACCTATCTGTACTTTTCTGGGGTTCTATGAGAAGTCCCTGTATCTTTACATGATTCTTTCTCTCCCCAGAGAGCTGCTTTGAGTGGAATTCTGTACATGCTGCTGGGTCAGAATTGACCCCACCATAGCTCACAGAGTCATCTTAAAACCTGAAGGAAGCAGAGTCACCATCATTTTATAGATGAAGCATCTAAAGTGCAATGAGAATCGGTGGATCAGAAATCAGCCCACGGACTGAGTGCCAGTCCAGAGTTAGCTCTACGGGATTTCGCCACCTACTGAAGAGCTGGGCATATAAGGAAGGAGCTCAGAGTTTAGGTGAGCAGACAGTCCAGTGTTGAAATAGCATTGCGCACCCAGTGCAACGCGGCTCAATGGAGAGACCCGCTACCTCTCCCAGGCGTTGAGAGAAAATACTTCCCCAAGAAGGCACTGTCGAAGCTCATGAAGCAGATGAGTCTTACCAGGGAGAGTTGGGGGGGGGGGGAGAGACAGAGAAGTCCAGGCAAAGACCACTCAAGCACAGTGGGGGGGTGGTGGTGGCAAGAGCTGGGAGAGATGAGTGCTTCTGGTCACAGAAGATGATGGGGAAAATTCCGCTGAGTGTTGGTTGTGACATTTGTATGGGGTTTATAGTTGACAACATGGACTCATTTACACTAAGCTGGTGGCACCTCTGAACACTCTTCAGCATTGGCAAACAGGAGGGGCATTTACTTGTCCTTTTTCTGCTTCGTCTCGGGAACCGCCATTAGCCAGGTAGAAGTTGTAGCTTTTTCAGAAGACCATTGAAGGAACAGGCTGCTTTTATTTTTTATTTTATTTTATTTAAGATTTTATTTATTTATTTATTTGATGGGGGGGAGGGGCAAAGGGAGAGGGAGAGAGAGAATCCTAAGCAGAATTCCCACTGAGTATGGAGCCCCACGTGGGGCTCGATCCCATGACCCTGAGATCATGACCTGAGCTGAAATCAAGAGTCGTACACTTAACTGACTGAGCCATCCAGGTGCCCCATGGAACATGGCTGCTTTTAGAAAGGACTTTTCCCAAAAAGATCATAGAAGTGTTTGGCAACTTTGTAACGTGCAGGTTCCATAGCTTATTCACACTTTGAAGTGGAAGATCATTTGAACCTCAGCCTTTAGCCTACTGTCTTACTGATTTACAAACTGCTAGCACTGAGGGACATATGAATTCGGTGAGAGGAAACCAGAACACTTGTTCATGGTTGCTTTTAAAGGCAGATATTTACTGTATTTTTATGGCAGGCGGGAGAAAAAGTGTTAAAATGGTTTCTAATGAATTCAGATATTTAAATGATGAATAACTAATGTGTTTTGAAAGATACAAAATAAATGTCAATATTAAAATGCCAATAAATGATCAATGATTAAAAAAAAAAGATTTATCCAGTCTCCTAATTCTGGACCTCCCTGTACCCTGTCACCAAAGTCCCCTGTCTGAGTGAGGTGTAGTGAGGGGTCAGGGGTCCTCACTGGCCCCACCTGCTACGGTGAGGCGTAAGACACTCACCAATCCTGTTCCACGTGGCAGCTGATAAAATCAGGTTGCCCCCGTCACTCTCCCTCTCCCACATACACCTAGCACATGTGGATGACTTAGTGTGGAAGGAATTGTACGTGTTAGGATGAATAAAGATAATAATAATAAATGATAAGAACAGCTAACATTTAAGCATTTACTATGTGGCAGATAACGTTCTAAGCACTTTACCTTCATTAACTCAATTCTCAGAATCTGTCATAGAAAGTACACTAATAACATCCTCAATTTACAGATGAGGAAACCGAGGCACAAAGAACGTCACACAGCGTGTAGGTGGCACAGTGAGCACTGTGTCCCTGGCCACCGTAGTCACAGCCTTATATACTGCCCTTCGTACGGCTCCAATTCACATTGGTATGTGTTCCCCATGTCTTTCTCTCAGGGAATATGGTCTTTGTGGACATAGTTCTGCACTTCTGGAGACTTCTGAGGGGTGGAATTGGCAGAGAGCACCAAGCTCAACTGCTGTAACTCTTCCTCCAAGATCGTTAGAAGTGCAACACGGTGAAGAAATCTCTATTCCTCTCACGGATGGTTTGTGGATGCTTTACAGAGATTGCCGACATTGGTTAAGAGGATAGTGCGATAAACTTGCTTTGGTGAAGAATCTGGGCCTCCCGCGCTTGGCAGAGGGTTGACTGGCTCTGTGGTTTCAGGGAAGAAGCACGTGCATTGGGGGAAGGGGTGTAGTGGGTGTTGGGGGGTAGCTGTTGGGTAGGAAACAAGAAGGAAAGGTGTCCCCACTTTGAAGAGGGACGGCAGAGACCAAGGGGGAGCAGGAATCCCAAATGGCAGCATGAGAGCGAAAGCTCCGGAGAGAAAAATGCAAGAGGAAGATTCATTTTTATTTTTTTTTAAAGATTTTATTTATTTATTTGAGAGAGAGCGAGAGTGAGAGAGAGCATGAGCAGGGGGAGAGGCAGATGGAGAGGGAGAGGCAGACTCCCCGCTGAGCAGGGACCCCGATGCGAGACTCAATCCCAGGGCCCTGAGATCATGACCTGAGCCAAAGGCAGCTGCTTAAACCAACTGAGCCACCCAGGCGTCCCGCAAGAGGAAGATTTTGCGAGTGAAATGATGCGTGCTCTGCAGTGTGATCCCCTTGTAACTTCCCCGCACTCAGTCTTCAGTAACATTCATGAAAACTGGCAACGGGTTATAGCACTGGTGCGGGGTCGAGACAGAAGCAGCCAGCTTGAACACAGGGAGGGTGACAGCTAGGTACAGGAGGAAGTAAGTAAAAGAAGCATGCATCAAGTTACCAGTGTTCTGTGATGCACACATATGTGTTATATATATAATAATATACAGGCTAATTACAAAGAAAAAGGCGTGTAATGAGCATGAAGTCAGGAGATGATTGACAAAAGCCATTTTTGCTTTGCCTTCACCTCACTGCCCCCCTGGGATAAGACCATGGTCCCTTCCGGAGTCAGCTTCCACTGCCCTAGGATGTGCCACCTGGCTTCTTTCATGAAGGTCAGAAGCAAAGTCCCTTCCTCTGTGCCACCACCCTTCTCCTGCATGACACTTAGCCATTTCTCATCCCTGGAGACTCCCTCCTTGCCAGCAAGCTGTGGACGTGTGGCTTGGTGGTACCCACTGGGTGGCTCTGCTTAGCTTCACACCTGGTGACAGGGCCTTGGCTGAAATTGTAAGCTGGCCCCAGGTTTCCAGCCTCCTAAAGAACGAGGATCACCAGGGCAAATGCACCCGCAAAGCCTTTGGGTGGCTAACACGCAATTGTAAGGATTTTGATCAAAGTGACTTTTGTTCTAATTTAAGCTTCCAGTAAAGAAAGAAGTGGAGTGACATCATAAATTTAGTGGCTGGTTGTGCTCTGCAGCTTCACCAACTCTGGGTTCCTTCTGACCTGTTGGAGGTGAATCCTTCTGCAGAGAAGCCACGTCCCTGGGACCCGCGCCGTGGAGGAAACAGGACAAGTCTTCCAGCGAGGACCTCCCACTTCATGCCAGCAGCAAAGGAAGTGTGTGCCAAGCAGGGATTTTCTGGCTGTCAAAGCACTGAGGATGGGAGGCTTTCTTGAATAAGTCACAAAGGACATAGTCACGTCAACAGTGTGTGCTGTTTAGGCTGTCCTATTGCAAGGGGCGCAGACTCACTCATGCTACTCCAGGCAGTGATGGGGAATTTGCATTTAGGATTCTAGAGATAATTAGGGACTTGGCCACATGGCGAGGCCACATGGGCACTGAAGTATGATAAAACACCCAGTCTCCAGGAGGACGTGTGACCAATGTTCCTCAGGATGCAGAGCCACCCGAGGATTTTCTGGCCTTCACTGAGGGTTCTCCAAGTCCCAGGACCCAGTGCCTTGCTCTTCCTCTGCTCCTCTTTGTGCATCATTTTGTTTCTTTTTTCCTGAGCCCCTAACTGATTCTCTGCACAGCATGGCGCTCACTTTTCCCAGAGCCAGAGATCTGACAGAGAGAGTACTCTGAAGACAGAAGCGATAGTTTTTTCCTAACCCAATCTTAGAAGTGACATATCTTCACTTCCACCATATCTTAGTGGTCACAAAGACCAACCCCGGTAACAGGTGGGCGTGGTCTACACGTGTAGATACCTGGAGGTGGAGATCATCGAGAGCCAAGTTGGAGGCTGGCTGCTGCATTACCTCTAGAACCATCGGATATTTTCTGCTCAGTACACTTGCCCTCTGACAACTATCCCAGTCCTCTTATGCTTCCTCCTGGGAGGAGCTACATTTCTCAGACTCCCTTCCCAACAGGGTTCTGGATATGATTTAGATTCGGCCAATGGGTTGATATTTGGGAAGCAGATGGAAGCAGAAGCCATTCATCCTCCAGTACATACAGCCTTTAGGGGATGAGTTTTCCAGTGTCTAGCCAGACCCCACCTCCCTCTGCCATTCGGTGGCTTTGGGGCTGCGGGGCAACGCTGATTTCAGCTGTGGCTCCTGAAGCTTTCTGTATGTCTGGTCAGCAACAACAACGTCCTAAACTCTGGGTTGTAGCTTGTGGCCATATGACCCAAACAACTTATTAGCAACCCCCTGGCTTTTGTTCTTCCAGGCCTCCTAACTCTTTTGTGAGCACATAATTCATATGATTTAAAAGCACATAGCTGTAAGCACATAATTCTAACCGTTTTGTAAGCATGTCATAGTACACATGCTTGTATACCTAGAAAGGTTTCTGTTTTTCTGGGCCGGGAGAAATAACAGTAGTATAGTAGTGAAATACATGGTCAGACTGCCTCTTCAAATTCTATCTCCACCACTTACTTGCTGGGTGGCATTGAACAATTACCTAACCTCATGAAACTTTGGTTCCTCATCTATAAAATTGGGATAATAATAGAATCTGTCTCATAGGGATGTTATGAGGATTAATGTGTTGAGACAGTGAATAAAAAAGACTTAGCACTGGGGCGCCTGGGTGACTCAGTTGGTTAAGCGACTGCCTTCGGCTCAGGTCATGATCCTGGAGTCCCAGGATGGAGTCCCGCATCGGGCTCCCTGCTCAGCAGGGAGTCTGCTTCTCCCTCTGACCCTCCTCCCTCTCATGCTCTCTGTCTCTCATTCTCTCTCTCTCAGATAAATAAAATCTTTAAAAAAAAAAAACTTAGCATGTACCTGGTGCATAGTAAGGGCTTAATAAATATGTATTATTATTATTATTATTATTTATTGCTACTACTGATATGCAGGTCAGAGACCCCAATCTCTAGAGCCCACATGAGAAGGCTTAGAGGGAAACCATGGACAAACCCAAGCTGTCTGGTCTCTCGTCTAAGTGGAGCAAGCATGTGGTATTTAGAATTGAAAGGGACAAGCATATGGCTGGGAGTTTAGTGAAGGTCAGCTCAGAAGCCCTGCTATAGGAGGGGAGCCAGAGAGCACAGACAGCAGGCCAGGTGTTGGAGGATGACCCACGACAGCAGGCTAGTTCTGAACCGCTAAACAGAGGACCACGTGCTCGTACCACTACAAATGAATCCAGCCTCTTTACCAATGGCTGGAAACCCCAGTAAGGTAGAGACAAGTAGGGCTTTTTCTGAGTCAAAAGATTGTCCACCCCATGAAGCAGAGAGACGGATGGAACCCACATCCTCTCTCTAGACCCAAGAACCAAGACCAAGCACCTGAGCTCTCAGTGGAGAACCAAGTCAAGTTCTTTCTGTGGTCAAGATGGCCAGGGTACCTTGCAAAGTTGACAGTGAACCTGGGGACATCTTCATCTCACAAAGCACAAGGAGGACAAGTAGCCTGCCCAAGGTTACACAGCCAATTAACCCAAATCTCCTCACCCCTATTCTGGCACATTCTTTTCTTATACCTGGCTATACTGAGAAGTCAGTGGATATCTCAAGTTTGCTGGGCCTTTAATTACTGGGTTATTTGGTGAAGGAGCAAGAGGAAGGCTATAAGTTTCCCTTAATTTTTGAGATTTATGTTGTGTTAGAACATGAGGAAGCAAGAAAGGTAATTACAAACATTCAAATTTCTGCCATTTGACAGAGTTATTAAGTTCCAGACAGAGGAGACATAATTGCTATGATGAAAGGCTATAGAAGTTCTTCACTTGGGGTCTAAGTATCCTTAGAGGTTCTGTGCATGACTCCAAAGTGATGTGAGATTTTGTGATTATGTGAGAATAAAGGCTTACAGCTTTCAATATATTCACAAGAGAATCCATAACCCAGAAAAGTTTAAGAAGAATGCTATTGAATTTCACATCCCAACAGCACCGGCTGGCTAGTTTATTCATTCATTAAGCGGACATTTATTGAACCTACTTGATACCATAAAGGCATTTAAAGTTCAGCACATTTAAAACCTGAGTCAGGATCTTCCCACGCAAACCTCCGCTCTTCTTGGGTTCTCTGTATTATCAATAAGTGGCACCAGCACCCAGGAGCTCTGAAGGTCAGAAGTCTGGGAGTCATCCTGGACACCTCCCAATCCCCAGCCCCCATTTCCAGTCCATCAGCAAACCCTGTCCCTGCTACCTCCTAACTCTCTCTCATATTCCACCATATCCCATCAAATCAGATCAAGTTGCTAATAATAGATTAATGTCTCATATTTTAGTAAGAGTGGCAATTTTCAAAAATTTTATTTTATTATGTTATTTTAGTCACCATACAATACATCATTAGTTTCTGATGCAGTGTTCCATGATTCATTGTTTGCGTATAACACCCAGTGCTCCATGCAGTACGTGCCCTCCTTAATACCCATCACCAGGCTAACAATTCCTCCCACCCCCTCCCCTCTAAAATCCTCAGTTCGTTTCTCAGAGTCCATAGTCTCTCATGGTTCGTCTCCCTTTCCGATCTCCCCCCCTTCATTTTTCTCTTCCTACTATCTTCTTTTTTTTTTTTTTATTAACATATAATGTATTATTTGTTTCAGAAGTACAGGTCTGTGATTCATCAGTCTTACACAATTCACAGCGTTCACCATCGCACATACCCTCCCCAATGTCCATCACCCAGCCACCCCATCCCTCCTACCCCCCACGACTCCAGCAACCCTCAGTTTGTTTCCCGAGATTAAGAGTCTCTTATGGTTTGTATCCCTCTCTGGTTTTATCTTGTTTCATTTTTTCCTCACTTCCCCTATGATCCTCTGTCTTGTTTCTCAAATTCCTCATATCAGTGAGATCATATGATACTTGTCTTTCCTTGATTGACTTATTTCGCTTAGCATAATACCCTCTAGTTCCATCCACGTCATTGCAAATAGCAAGATTTCGGTTTTTTGATGGTTGCATAATATTCCATTGTATATATATACACCACATCTTCTTTATCCATTCATCTGTTGATGGACATCTTGGCTCTTTCCATAGTTTGGCTATTGTGGACATTGCTGCTATAGACATTGGGGTGCATGTACCTCTTCAGATCACTACATTTATATCTTTGGGATAAATACCCAGTAGTGCAATTGCTGGGTCGTAGGGTAGCTCTATTTTCAACTTAAAAGTGACCATGTTTTATGTAAGCTTTTTATCAGGGAAAATTTTAACCCAATACTAAAGTAGTACCCCTTCCCCTGACACCCATATACTAGCTTTAACAATTGTCAACTCATGGCCCATCTTGTTTCATCTACAGCCCCTCATGTTCCCCTCTCCTCAATGGATTATTCTGAAGCAAATTCCAGACATCACATCACGTGATCAGTAAATATTTCAGTATCCTTGAAAGTAATGAACTCCTGTTAAAAATCACACCTGGAAATTTATGCCTCTTAATCCCCTTCATCTATTTCAGCCATCCCTGCAACCACCTCCCCTCTTGCAACCACCAGTTTGTTCTCTGTATTTATGATTCTTTTTCTGTTTTTGGGTTTTTTTTTTAAATCTGCTTTATTTCTTTAGATTCCACATGTAAATGAAATCATATGGTATTTGTCTTTCTTTCTTTGACTTATTTCACTTAGCATAATACCCTCCAGGTCCATCCATTGTTGTCACAAACGCAAGATCTCATTCTTTTTATGGCTAATATTCCACTGTATCTATATCCATATCTATCTACCTGTACCTATCACATCTTTATCCATTCATCTATCAATGGACATCTAATTTGCTTCTATTCTAGTTTTCTTTCACTCTAGTTTTCTTCTAGTTTGCTATTGTAAATAATGCTGCAATAAACATAGAGGGGATTATATCTGTTTGAATTAGTGTTTTCATTTTCTTTGGGTAAATATTCAGTAGTGGAATTACTAGATCCTATGGTATTTCTACTTTTAATTTTTTGAGGAAACTTCATACTGATTTTCACAGTGGTTGCACCAATTTACATTCCAACCAACAGTGCACAAGTGTTCCCTTTTTTCCACATCCTTGCCCAAACTTGTATTTTTGATACTAGTCATTCTGAATGGTGTAAGTTGAGCATTCTTTTTATGTGCCTGTTGGCCATCTGTATGTCTTCTTTGGAAAAATGTCTATTCAAGTCCTCTATCCATTTTTAAATTGGATTATTTGTTTTTTTGGTGTTGAGTTGTAAAATTCTTTATATATTTTAAATATTAACCCTTATTTGGATACATCATTTGCAAATATCTTCTCCCATTCAGTAGGTCGCCTTTTGTTTTGTTGGTTTCCTTTGCTGTGCAAAAGCTTTTTATTTTGTTGTAGTTCCCAATAGTTATTTTTGCTTTTGTTTTTCTCGCCTGAGGAGAAATATTCAGACAAATGTTACTAAGGTTGATTTCCAATATTGCTTATGTTTTCTTTTAAAAGTCTGTGGTTTCAGGGACGTCTGGGTGGCTCAGTCATTAAGCGTCTGCCTTCGGCTCAGGTCATGATCCCAGGGTCCTGGGAGAGAGCTCCACATAGGGCTCCCTGCTCAGCGGGAAGCCTGCTTCTCCCTCTTCCACTCCCCCTGCTTGAGTCCCTCTCTCACTGTCTCTCTGTCAAAAAATCTTTAAAAAAAGATAAAAAAAAAAGAAGTTTTATGGTTTCAAGATTCACATTTAGGTCTTTAATCCATTTTGAGTTTATTTGTGTGTATGGTGTGAGAAAGTGGTCTACTTTCATTCTTTTGCGTGTAGCTGTCCGGTTTCCCCAGCACACTTATTGAAGAGACTGTCTTTCCCCATTTTATATTCTTGCCTCCTTTGTCATAAATTAATTGACCATATGAGCATGGGTTTATTTCTCGGCTCTCTGTCCTGTTCTATTGATCTATGTGTCTATTTTTGTGTTGGTACCATATGGTTTTGATTACTATTGTATTTCTTGAAATCAAGGATTATGACACCTCTAGTTTTGTTCTTCCTTTTCAAGATTGATTTGGCTATTTGGGGTCTCTGATGGTTTCATACAAATTTTAGGATTATTTATTCTAGTTCTGTGAAAAATTCTATTGAGAGAAATTTCATTGAATCTGTAGATTGTTTTGGGTAGTATGGACCTTTTAATAATATTAAACCTTCCAATCCATGAGCTATACCTTTCCATTTGTGTTGCTTTCAATTTCTTCATTAGTGTTTTATAATTTTTAGAGTACAGTTCTTTCACCTCCTTGGTTCAATTTATTCCTAGGTTTTTTTATTTTTTTTTGGTGCAATCGTAAATGGAATTGTTTTCCTGATTTCTCTTTCTGCTACTTCATTATTAATATATAGAAACACAGCAGATTTCTCTATATTAATTTTGTATCCTGCAATGTAACTGAATTCATTTATTAGTTATAATAGTTTTTTGATGGAGTCTTTAGGGTTTTCTATATACAGTATCATATCATCTGCGAATAATGAGTTTTATTTCTTTCTTACCAATTTGGATGCCTTTTATTTCTTTTTGTTGTGTGATTGCTGTGGCTAGGACTTTCAGTATTATGTTGAATAAAAGTGGGAACAGTGGACATCCTCATCTTGTTTCTGATCTTAGAGGAAAAGCTTTCAGCCTTTCCACATTAAGTATGATGTTAGCCATGTCATATATGACCTGTCATATATGGTATGACATATATGTCAAATAATACACTGTTTGATTTGGAAGGGATGTTGGAGGCTGCCAGCCTTCTTGTTTTACATGTGTAGAGATTGATGCCTTTGAGTGCCAGGCATGAGGCCAACAGGGCAAACTGCAGACATAACCAGGGCTCTGTGCTCCTGTCTCTGGATTTAACTACTTTCTTTTTCACCACTCTTACTGTTCTATTCAGCATCCATCAAACAGGAATCACTATTTGTTGGCATTTTCATATTTCACTTGCACCAGGATAGTTGAGGTTTCCAGTGGTGACCCAAGAGAGCAACAGGTAAAACTGTGTTCAATGTTTGATTGTTCCATCATATCCTGAAAACTGAGCAATTCTCGTTACTGCACTTGGTAACACTTCCTAGGCACTAACCTCATTTCAGTCTCATTCTATACTGGAATGGTTCAGGAGGTATTTTAGGAGGATTCCTCACTCCTTCTTTGCTGTCCTCATTTTTGTCTTAGTGGAACTTGAAATATCTCTTCTTTTGGGTAGGCAATCCTTTGGTTCCCCACATGGCAAACCCTTAATTGGAATTTTTAGGAAGCTATTTAATTAGGCAATGTGGATTAAGGTAAGGGTTGGACTGTGCATAAACTTAAGAATCACACCTCAGGTTTTAAGAGTCCCTCAACATTGCTCACAAGTACTGGCTGGACCACATTTCACTTTCTTGGCACCAACTTCCCCCCCCCACCCCAATCTATCCAGCCTTCCTCAGCTCCCCTTAATGCAATTCTCCAAGGCAGTCATCTGATATGTAAAATCTCTTAATGTAAAAAAAAAAAAAAAATTGAGAGAACAAACTAACTCTCTGGCTCCTTTATAACTATGTTGTCCTTTTTTTAACTTCCAGGCTCCTGGCTCAGCCTGTACCTCTTTCTGATCTCTCATGGATCTTGCCCCTTTTAGGAAAAAAAAATCAACATATATTCCTCTGAAACAGCATTCTCTGTAGAGGTGATCTCAGACATCTAAGAATACCGTATTCCTTTACCAGAATAGTTTAGAGACAGTATTTTAATAAATCAATAGCTATTACAAACACAATTAATGTTTGCTCGGCACTGTGCTCAAAGCTGTGGATTTACAAGCCAGTATGAGGTATGATCCCTGCTCCCATGTTACAAAAAGGAGCATGATTTAGGACCCAAGTTTAAAACCACTTACTCTTTGATCTTGAGCTTGCTCCACTTCTTCAGGTCTTAGTTTCCTTGCCTGTAAATGAGGTTAATAATCCTTCTGTTTTATGGAATTTTAGTCAGGATTTCATGAAAGAGTGAACAAATGAGTTGAACATAGTGCCAGCTGCATACTAAGGGCTCAATAAATTGCCTAAATTACCATTGTTATTTAGAGAAGTAGAAACATATATTCGGGGTAAATGATGAAAACTGCAATGAAGAATTTAGATTTAATGGGGTTCGGAACGTCGGGAAAGTCATTTAATGATCCTGAATGGGTGATATTAAGGCAGATATTTAGAAATCTAGATGTATCTTACCAGGGGAAGTGGATGAGAGAGGCAGAGAAGCCAGCCAGCTGTGGGGCAAAGAAGAGGGACTTAAGCTTTGCTGAAGAGTAGAGGGGCACTCTGAGTAGCATTTCCAGAAAGAACAAAGGAACTTGTGTCCATTTTGATTCAGGGAAGGAGGATGAGAGGAGAGCCAACATCACCTCCCATCCCCCTAAGGTGGGACGAGGAGAAAGAACTGTCCATGGTAGCCATCAGGTATTCGGGTAAACACATCTCTTTGTGTAGGAAGTATGATGAGGTTTTTGTTTGTTTGACAGCCAAAATATTTACCTGCAGTCCTTCTCAGAAGTTGGCCCTGAAGCAGCCTCACTATGTGGCTATTCCCAAAGGTAGATGATGGGGCCAGCATTCGAGTGAGAATCCAGTGCTTTCTTTTAGGGGAGCTTGGTCTATTTGTAATAAAAATCCCAACTAATTTGCACTTATAGACTTCATATTTATGAATGTAAATCACAAACAGGCAACTGGAAATCAGATCACAGATGCTTTCCCACTGAAACTCAGCATCTTGAGCTCAGAAACTTGGTAAATTAAAGGGCTGACCAGGGCTCATCCTACACGCAGCCAGAGTGCTTTGCTTCCTAAAGAGAAATGTCTTTCATTTGTGCAGAATTTGAGAGCAAACAAATTGCTCTTCCCTTTTCCCCCTCACTGGTATATCTCCAGTCTTTCAAGGTAAACAGGTCTCACTATCCTAATTTTCAGCAGAGGAAACTAAGGTCAGAAAAGTTGTAATGTAGCCAAGATCTTGAAAGAAATGTACACAGACACAAAGATTAGAATACAGGCCTTCTAATTCCAAGTGTTTTGTTCTTTGTTCCAAGTTGTAGGACGCTGCAGACCCCACCCTCTCCCTCTCTCACCTCCTGCAGGGACCAAAATGCCTTGAGGTAGCACAAATTCAAGCACAGATGGCTCTCAGCACCACCAGCTGTGTGACCTTGGACAAATAACTTGGCTCTCTACTCTTCATTTTCTTCCTGTATAAAATTGAGGTAATTATAACCTAGCTCCAGGGCTTAATGTAATTTAGATATGTCTTTAAAGTACTTAGCATATGCTAACTGAATGGTGGTTATTATTACCATTAAAATGATCCCTTTGGGTTAAGCTATTGCCGTTGTGTCTAGATGTAAAGAGGTCTCTTAGCAGGTCAAGCGCATTAACCTGCAGCCACAGGTAACTTCGGAAGAAGGAACTGAGGCAGGCCGGACAGTTATGTTCCTAGAGAGAGAAGCTGGTGCGTGGCAGTGCCAGGAAGACATGTCCAAGTGGGGCTCCTCAGGTGGGGGCTGAGACGGCCAGAACAGTGGGCAGGAAATTGGGGTATGGCAGCTCAGATCCCTGATGGGGGAGGTGGGGTCGCAGCAGAGATAAACCCCACTCTGTCATCTGTTTGCTGTGGGTTGGTGTTTGCTGATAGGAATCCCCAGGACATCTTCAAGTGAGTGAGGTCAAGAATCTTTTCAGTCACAGCTCAGGAGAAGCTGTTCAATTTTGAAGACCATTAAAGAAAAGTTCTTATTCAAGTGAGGAGGGGACACACTTTGAGAACCACCATAGACTAGTCTGAGTCTCCAGTCCCACCTCTACCCCCGTTGCCGGATAATAGCGCTAAGGAAGTATGAAGTCAAGCTGGAGTGCAAACTTGTTTTGGAAGAAATAGAGATGACTAATAAACCAAAGAAAATATTCTCACTGTCACTAGAAATGCAAGAAATGAGAATTAAATTAATTATTATAGCATCAATAAAATACTTTATTTTTTTCAATTTAAATTCAATTAATTAACATATAGTGTATTATGAGTTTCAGAGGTAGAGGTCAGTGATTCATTAGTCTTTTATAACACCCAGTGCTCATTACATCACATGCCCTCCTTAATGCCCATCACCCAGTTACCCCATCCCCCCACCCCCATCCCCTCCAGCAACCCTCAGTTTGTTCCCTATGATTAAGAGTCTCTTATGGTTTGTCTCCCTCTCTGATTTCATCTTGTTTTCTATTTCCCTCCCTTCTCCTATGATCCTCTGTTTTGTTTCTTAAATTCCACATACGAGTGAAATCATATGATAATTGTCTTTCTCTGATTGACTTATTTCACTTAGCATAACACCCTCTAATTCCATCCACGTCCTTGCCAATGGCAAGATTTCATTTTTTTGATGGCTGAATAATATTCCATTGTAGATATATACCACATCTTCTTTATCTACTCATCTGTTGATGGACATCTGGGCTCTTTCCATAGTTTTTGGCTATTCTAGACATTGCTGCTATAAACATTGGGGTGCAGGTGCCCCTTTGGATCATTACATTTGTATCTTTGGGGTAAATACCCAGTAGTGCAATTGCTGGGTCATATGGTAGCTCTATTTTCAACTTTCTGAGGAACCTCCATACTATTTTCCAGAGTGGCTGCACTTTAGAAGGGTTTTCACCAAGAGTGGATTGTGGTCAGAATTCAAAAAAATTTGCCTCTAACTCTCTGGGTACGTCAGTGTGGAAATGGTTAAGATTCAAGATTTTTATTAAAAAAATAACAGAATACCCCAAAGTGGTATTGCAGTCACTATAGACATTATGCTCAGTGCTTCTGTCATTCACTCAGGGTGTGTGCCTCCTTCTGGACCTGTCCCCACCCACCTCATCGCTCCTCTCTGCTCACTGCATTTTCCTGTTTCTGCTGCCAAGAACACCACCAGACTCCACTGTCTTCTTCCTCCCCGAGCCCTTTTATGCTTCTTGGTTGTGTTGCACATTTAGAGCATTTCATCCATTACTCATGTTTGAGTGTTTTGCAAACCAAGGCAAAATCTCTGCACTCAAGTTGTTTACAGGCCACTGGAATTGAATAGAACAAAGATACATGCACACGTAACACAAGATAGAATGGGAAAAATGTCACATTTTGAATATAAATTAAATACTGCAGTCTTTCAAAGAATGAGGAAGGTAGATGTAGCTGTGAATTTCTTTCTGTCCCCCATTTTACAGATGGTAAATTTGAGGCCCGCAGGGAAGAAGCAGGGATCTTTGGTACCAGGAACTGGTTTATGTATGTGAGCTCAGGCACTTCCTCTGTGTCTGCCTTGGGTAGCAGGACTCTCAGTGGACCAGGGTTCCAGTGAGCATTCTGAGGAGCTCTAGTCAAACAAGGTGCTCTGCTTTTGGTGGTCAAGTGTTTGGGAAATGTATAAACCCTCTTCTGGGACGCTCAGGGTAGCCATTCACACATTGAAGTCTCCTACAAGTTCAACAGAGGAGAAAGCTTTATTCAACCTGGAGAGGCTAGAATCTCCCCACACAACTTCTGACCCCGCAGATCCAGCCTTCCAGTCAGAAAAGCCACCAAACACTCCTGGAGAGCCTCCATCTTTGTCAGTCACTCGATGACCATTCCTCTGCTCTTAATTTGGGAAACTAAGAAGAAAGGGGAGAAAAGTCTTTGAAGGTGAGCTTTTCCCCAACTCCTTCCTCTGGCTAGCTCACTTCTAAGGCAGTTATTTGTGTTTTCATTATGAATAGTCTTTACCTATCTTTTTTGATTAAGAACATTTACCTCAGCGTGTTGGTTTGTGACAACATTCTGGATCATGTGTCTGAACCCAATTGTCATTACCTGTCATATAATCCCTTCTCTGGGAACTTTCTATTTAAATCTTCTTTTCTACTTAATTTTTAAATACCACAATAATGTGTTACCTTTTATTTATTTTAATACTGGTTTTTTTTTTTTTTAAAATAGGTCATACTGGCCCATGGTACAACATTCAAAAGTCAAAAGGGTATGAGGTGAAAACACTGTCCACCGGTAGCCCAGTTTATATTTGTGTGTGTGTACGTGTTTATTTTCCTTGCCTTTCTTCCCACACAAATGTACTCAAATTGTTAGCATCTTGCTTTTTGCACTTAAAACTGCATCATGTTAATAGTGCGTCACGAGTACATAGAAGGTCCTCATTTGTTTCTGTAGCTGCATGATATTGTATGTGCTGCAGTTTATTTAAAGATAACATTTAGGTTATTTCCAGCGTTTTGCTCTAGTCAGAGCTGTAGTAAATAATTTGAGAAATTGAGGACATTGGTAAAGTTCGTAGCAGCCTCCTGCCACTAAAACATATCCAGAAAGTTAGCTGATGATCTGTAAAAGCCTTTTTCATAATGTGTGACATAGCAAAGCAGCCCATATAAATAAATCACTAATAAACTGGGGTAGGAAAAATTCAGATAATTTATATGCACTGGTGAGCACACAGCATACAGGAAGCTAAAGGCAAAGGATCTAAGACCCACAAAGGGTCTGGTGGTTTTATTTCAGTGTGAGACAGAAGTGCCTCGGGGATGGTCACCAAATACTCTCAAGGGGCTCACATAGCAATGAAGTTGGTCATGTAGCATTAATATTTACTGGATTTCTCAAATTTTGAAACTAAGAATGTTAAACAATTTTTACTTTTACTTTTAACAATAAAATAATACAGCATATGGCCCTTGAGCAATGAGGGGGTTAAGGGTGCCAATCCCCAGGCAGTCGAAAATCTGCACATAACTTTTGACTCTCCCAAAACTAATAGCCTACTGTTGATCTTACCAATAACATAAACAGTCAACTGACACGTATTTTGTATGTATGTGCATTGTTGAATTGAATACATATTGTATTCTTATCATAAAGTAAGTTAGAGAAAAGAAAATGTATTGAGAAAATCGAAAGGAAGAGAAAATACATACTGTATTTATAAAAAAAAATCTGTGTATAAGTATAGAAAATCTGAACAGTTCAAATTGGTGGTGTTCAAGGGTCAACTGTAATTTTAAAAGCTAACATTTATTGAGCACTTACCATATTCAGACACTATGCTAAGCACTTTATAGGTATTACTTTATTTAATCCATTAACATCCCATGAGATGGGTGCTATTCTTATCCCTATTTTAGAGATGAGGAAACTGAGGCTCAAGGACGTAAGGAGCTCAACCAAGGTCACACAGCTAGTGAGAAATGGAGCCAGGTTTCTGTATCCAGAGCTTTCTCCCTTGACCACTGCTACCCACAGTGGGTCTTCACTTTGCAGTCTTCACCACTTTAAGCAACAGCAAAATAAAAAGAGATTTGAGATTTTTATACTCCTAAATGTGTCATGGAGGTTTGTGGTCAGCTTGGAGGACTTTAAAAGCTGTCTGACTGGCCCATGATTCAAATACATGAGCCAGTGTCTTCCGTGTCTCCTGTGTCGCTCTTCCGGCTTCGGGGGCCATGATTGTATTTCAATGCTGGTTTTTGTTCCCTCAGAGTAACCTGCTCCAAGCGCAACAGGGAATCACTCTGAAAACGACTTCGGCATTTTGTAAAAGATAAATGTCCCTCATAGGCTGTGATATTGGGTTTCTTCTTCCCACCATGTTCTTTCAAGGGCTGAATTTATTCTTCAAATCAGCTTCCAGCTGCTTTATGTGTACAGATTATGGTGCAAATCCCCTCTGGTGAGGTCCACTTGGATCACTGATTGGATTGGGAAGTTCCGTGAAGCTCACGAGGACGTCAGAAAAGACAATGACGAGGAACAGTTTATAAACAACACGTAATGCCTCTCTGCAGACTCTCCCTGTCCCTTTTTGTATTTGAAATTTGGAAATCTCTTGTGTCTAGGGCAGGATTTGCTGTAATTTGTAAATCAAATTATTGGTAATTCGCCCCCGTTGAAATTGGCAGAGGGACTGTCGTGCTTGCAGAATGTAATAGATATTTATAATTCACACGCCATCCAATTGCAAAAAGCGTTTGACGGGCTACTCCAGTGAGCTAAGCATCCACGAAGTAAAGATTTTAAGACCTGCCTGTGATAACAGTCCTATTCAGGTCTCAGGTCCCACGTCCTCTCCCGCGGAATGCCGACTTTTACCTTTCTAATAAGAAGCAGTCTCCGCTTATTTACGCGTAGCCCTGGTGTCCGTTTTCTCTTCCCTTTTAAATAATCCCTTCCTTTGGTGTATTTGGAAAAAGGGACGTTGTGTCAGATGCTCTTCCCCGTGTAACCCAGCGGTGGTCAGGGACACGCATTGGCACCGCACTCTCTGGTCCCCGTGGGCTCCTCTTCCCCTTGCTGCGCTCGGGGCCAGTACCAGCTCGGGGCAAGTGAGGCAGCCAGGGACCACGGTTTGAGGAGGCATTTTCTCTAGGGGTTGTGTGGGCTCAGGGTCCATCTGCACTGGTCCTGGCCCTACCCGCCGGCCACAGCCTAGAATTTATGGACTCCAGTCCTTCGTCGGAGAGGATGCAGGTGCGGTCTGATCCGCAGCACCTCGGCAGCAGGACACCCTAGTGCTGAAGGGCCTGCATTCTGGGGGTGGACATACTACCTCATCTCTTTGGGCACTTCAGTGTCCTCATTTGTAAAATGGGTTGATGATGCTAAAAATACAGCCTCCCTTTGCTTGTGAAGACAGGTAATCCCGCCCCCCCAGTAAATGCCCAGGAAAGCACACCTCTTCCTCGCACTGCTCTTCCGGGTCCCAGTCCCACCCACTTCCCGCCTTAAACTTTCTAAGAAGGTTGGAGGAAATTCAAAACCTTTTTTTTTTTTTTTTTTTTTTTAATTTTTAACAGCATTTTAAAAGAAAGATTTAAACTGTCAAACGAAACATGATTTCCTTGAGACCCCAGGGAAGAGGTCCGAGCAGTGAAAGGCTACGGGGAAGTGCTGCCTTTCCTGACCTGCCTCCCTCCCCGAGGGCTTCCGTCCTCTCCTGAGGCACCTCCAGTTTCACTTCTTTCTTTTCTGGATCTTCTGCCACCACCTACTTTGCAGCAACCTCATTCTGTCCGCACAGAACTCTCACCCTGCAAATACATCCTGTTTTCCCAGTGACTGCTTCCGCAGGCTGAATTGTTCAGGCCGGAATAGCGTAAGACAGCCCAGGGTCAGTCCAGGGCGGGCACTGCTAGCTCAAGTGCAGTCTCCCGCAAAGTCTTCTGGGTACGAGACGTCTGTTGGTTGTGCTCCCCATGTGTCTCTGCTCCTCTCCCACCAACACTACCTTGATTTTCTATGGAGGGAGTCACTCCTTCCTTATACTCAGCCATGAAGTCAGGGTAGGATTTTCCCTTCCTCAGTTCAAGGGGTGAACTAAAGCCAACAAACGCGTATTCTGTACCCCTGGCTCTGGGGATTGGTTCAGGATAGAGCTCAGTAGAGCCGATCACAAACAATAAGACAAGAGGAGATACTCGCTGGGGCTTCTGACAAAGCTGGTTTCTTCTGGTGGAGATTTCTGAAGTGGCTTTTGACCCCCATGATCTCCCTCCCTGACCGGATATGTATGAGGAGGAACAAGAAGGCAGAGCCTGCCTAAGGATGCTGTCAACGGCAGAAAGCGAGGGACAAGGAGGGAGGTCGAAGGGGGAAAGAGCGAGACAGACAGAGAGACAGAGAGGCAGAGGGAGACAGAGAGAGAAAGGGAGGGAGGAGCATTGGGTTCTACATCAAGCCGAGTCTGAATTTCTTTGGACTATTCAGTTATGTGAGACAACAGATTGTCTTTATTGTTTAAGGCCATTAGAGTTGTGTTTTCCATTACTTACAAAATAGTGACCTAATTGCTTTGGAGTCTTCGTTTTGTAAGAGTCTGGCAGAGTGTGTAAGGGTCAAAATCAACCACTCTCTCTTTCTCTCTCTCTCACTCTGCCTCAATCTCTCTAACCCCCTTCACCAAATACACACACTCCTTAGGGAAAATATTAATTCGTAGATGTTATAAAGTCATTGCCATTCATAAGAAGGAAGAAAAACATTTTTCACATGTATGATAGTCCGCAGGCCATTCTTGCCCAGGGAAATGTTAGTCTCTGTACATTATTGTGCACAACTGCTTTAGTACATGTCTCTCATCTGCACCTCGAATCTCAATTTGTGCACTTGAGACTCACCTGGAGCAAGAAATGAAGCCATTTACTGAGCTACACACTTCTTCCTGGCTGCTTCTTAAGCTCCATGGAAACTAAGTTAAACCTTTGAAATTATAACTTGTAATGGCCTGATTAGTTTTCCCACAAGGCCATTCTCTTCCCTAGCTGAGGAGGCTGGATGGAAGGTGTGTTCTTTCGGTTTTTATTTTTTAATACTTCTCCTTATACACTTATTCCAGAGGACAAGTTGAAATAGGAGTTTCATCACATTGCTTAAAAAATTGTGTGGTCTTTTGATCATATCTCTTTTCATCTACTAACCCACGTTAACCAAAATTCTCTGAATACTTTTAATACTCAGGGCAATGAAAGATATTAACAATTTTCCCTTGACATAGACTCTGAAATTTTTGCCCTTCTACAGTCTCCATATTCTGAATTGCTTGCCCTTCAGAATAAGAATGTAGTTCAAGGGCAACTTTCATTTCCCTGTAGAGCCTTGGGAACAAATTAGACATTTGAGATAAAAACAATCCTCAAAATGTCATATTTATAACCTATTTTACATCCATAATTTGGAGGGCCTGAGAAGGATGTGCCTATCTCACTTCAAAGGAAAGGTTGTACTTTAGGAAAGGCTTTTGTCTAAATGTTGGGGGAAGTGTTATAAAAAGAGAATACATTTATAGCAAACCAATTTGCAATGTTGTTAGCTCGTATCTGTAAGTTGAGTGATGATGTCACCTATTGTGCAAACCAAGCCCCTTCTGAGGATGGAATTTGGGAACTATTTATTAATAAGGACATCAAGACTTCTACTACTAGCCAAGCTGGAGCAACCGGGATGGATTTACCCTCCCACCTGAAACAACAGACAACCAAACAAAATATACAAAACAACAGTTTTTAAGACATTGGACATCAGACAATGAAGAACAGGGATCCCTGAGATGTAGGAAATGAATGATGTGAGCTCTGTAATTGTCCCGTATTACTTCCTGGAGAGAGTTTCTGGTCTGTAACACGAGGAGGGGGGACCCAGGTGCAGCCAGGTGGTCTCCCTGAGTTGAGGAGACATTGCTGGGAGTATAACACTATACTGCTGCAGTTCATGGCGCAGAGTACTAAAGAAGAAATAACTACAGAGAGAAAGGAAGAAAGAGAGAGAGAGGGAGAGAGACTGTGCTATGGAGATCTGCAGAGGGTCCCCCTTAAGTACCCAGCTGACTACTGATCAATGCACAGAGTTGAGGAACAACACAAGGTCACGGAAACAACTACATGAGTGGATTAAATGGAATTTCTGGACCTCACACAAGGCAAAGAGTAGTTCTTGTTCTTATCAGCCAGAGTGGAAAACCTCACAATTCCTGGTGTGTCAGGCAGAGTACTCAGAAGTTTTTTTTGTTTTTGTTTTTTTTTTAATCTCAGTAGTGGGACATTAACACTATGCTTTCTGGCCCCACTGGAGAAAGCTTAAAGTGAAACCCAAGATGTTCAAACTATTTCCAAGTCCTTTAATTCTGTTTCAAAGCAAAGTTCAAGAATTTTTATAGAAATACAAAATATCCAACACCCCAAAAGATTAAATTCACAATGTTGAGCATCTAATTAAAACTTGCTAACATACAAAGAAGAAGGAAAATACAACCCAGGAAGAGGAGAAAAATCTATTTATTGGAACCACCCTAAGACTGATATGGAACTGGCAGACAAGGACAATACAGTGGTTGTTATTACTGGGTCCCACATGTTCAAGAAGCTCAGAGGAAAGATTTCATATGGTAAGTAAAAGCATAAAGAAGGTTCAAACTGAGCTTCTAGAGATGAAAACTACAATATCTGAAAAGACAAACATACTAGGTGGGATTAACAGGATGTTAGAGAATTGCAGAAGAAAAGATTAGTGACTTGACAATGTAGATAGAAACTATTCAAAATTATACACAGAGAGAAAGAAGGTTGAAAGGAAAGTGAACAGAGTGTCATCGAGCTGTTAAAAACTCCAAATGGCAATCAGAGAAAGATAAGTATCATATGATCTCACTGATATGAGGATTTTGAGAAACAAGACAGAGGATCATAGGGGAAGGGAGAGAAAAATGAAACAAGATGAAACCAGAGAGGGAGACAAACCCTAAGAGACTCTTAATCTCAGGAAACAAACTGAGGGTTGCTGGAGTGGAGGAGGGTGGGAGGGATGAGGTGGCTGGGTGGTGGACATTGGGGAGGGTATGTACGATGGTGAGCACTGTGAATTGTGTAAGACTGATGAATCACAGACCTGTACCTCTGAAACAAATAATACATTATATGTTAATAAAAAATTAAAAAAAAAAACTCCAAATGGCCTAATATCCCACTAGATAATTGGAGTCTTCAAAGGAGGGGGCAGAAAAATGATTTAAAAAAAAATCCCCCAATTCAATGAAAACTATAACCCGCAAACACAAGAAACTCAACAGAACCCATGCATAAGAAATATTAAGAAAATCCCACTGAGCTACATCATAATGGTTGGCTTATAATAGTGATAAAGGGAAATCTTAAAAGTAGCCAAGATAGAAGACACATGAAGTACAAAAGAACAAAGATAAGAATGACAGTAAAAGGAAAAAACAAGCTGTCAACCTGCTTTTCAAATTCCCCAACAATTTTGAAAAATGAAGGAGGCATACAAGAGCTGAGGGAATTCACACCAGCACACTTGTGCCACGAGAACTGTTAAAGGACGTCCTTTAGTCAGAAGAAGAGGATATCAGATGGAAATCTGGATCAACCAAAGGAATGAAGAGTACAGAAATGGTAACCACATGGATAAATATAAAATACTTTTTTTATTTTTAAAATCTCTTAAAAGATAATTCATTTTGGGGGGCACCTGGGTGGTCCAGTTGATTAGGCATCCCCGAGTATTGAGCCCCAAGTTGGGCTCCCTGATCAGTGGGAGCCTGTTTCTTGCTCTCCCTCTGCCTCTCCCCCTGCTGGTGCTCTTTCTCATGCGCTCTGTTTTTCTCAAATAAATAAATAAAGTCTTAAAAAAAGATAATTCATTTTTTTTTTTTAGATTTATTTACTTACTTGAAAGAAAGAACACTCAAGCAGATTCCCCACTGAGTGTGGAGCCCAATGTGGGGCTGGATCCCAGGACCCTGAGATCATGACCTCAGCCGAAATCAAGAGTTGGACACTTAACCAAATGAGCCACCCACGCACCCCAAAGATAATTGACTTTCAATGCAAAATTAATAGCAGTGTATTGTGGGGTTTATAACATCTGAAGAACTAAGATGTGTGGCCACAATAGCATAAAGAATGGGAAGGGAGAAATGGAAATATTTATAAGTGGTGTAATATTGCTAGAAGAAAGACTGTATTACCTTAAAAATATGTATACTGTAAAGCAACCACCACTGGAAATAACCACAAAAAGTGACAGCTAATATATCAACAAAGTAAATAAAATGATATCATAAAAAATGCTCAGTTAATCCAGAAGAAAGCAGAAAAAGAGAAAAGGGAAATGAAGAACCTATGGAACATAAAAAAAACAAACTGCAAGGTGATAGATTTAAACCCAATTGTACCAATAACCACATGAAATGTAAATGGTACAAACATCCAATTAAAGACAGTGATTGTCAGATTGGATAAGAAAGCAAGAGCCGACTATACGCTGCCTAGAAGAACTACCTTTAATACAAAGAAAACAGGTTAAAAGTAAAAGAGTGGGGCTTACGACAGAGGCTGGAGCCATGGCACCTGGGACATGTGGGGTTTCTCTAGGAGAAATGCCACCTGTTCCACAGAATCATGGATTCGTGGAATGTGGCCAATTTCTCAGAGTAGAGAAAACTCATTAATGAGAACCAGGTGCCCAGTCAGCTTGGAGCAACTACGTTGACTCAGTGTTTTTTAGTGGAAACTGGATGTGACAAATATGAGAATGATCCAAAATTAGAAATAACTGAAAAAAGAAAAGCTATTCCTGGGTTGGCATAATAACCATGTGCAGAGATAAACTACCAAAGTATGAAGAAAATGTTCCTCTAGGAGCATTAGAGGATGTTATTGGGAAATAACAGATGAATAGGAGACGTTACTTGCGCAAACAGAAGTTTTATCTTGAGACAAGGATTAAGATACTTTATAAAGAACGTCCATACTTGGATGATGCAATTCAGTATATCTGTGATGGAATGTAGGGGATGAAGAGGACAAACTGATTCAGATTTGTATGGAGCAAGGGGATGTAACACGTCCCGGAAGGACTTATTACTGCTTCATCCTGGATGAATGGAGCTTCGGGAGAGCAAGGAAGCTGTTTGTTGGAGAACCAGTATTGCTATATACAATGGACCAGCTGACCATTTTGATGTTCAAGGACAGCTCATGAAATTTGGGGCACAAACAGCATTGTGGTGCTCTCTCGAAACCAACAAACTCTTCAGGGGTCCTAAATGTAATCATGAAGCAGAAACTTAATCATTTCCCGCTCACTTTACATTGTAAACTTGAAGCTAGGCTCTTTGTCCTTGGTTAGATTATTTGATCCGATTTCTTTAATGAAACAAAACTGATTTTGACATGAGATAAACTATGAATATGTGGATACATTACATTTATGAAATTCATTATGATTCATTTTCTCTAACTAAATCAAGAAGAGTGGTTCAGTAGACCTGTTAGTATACACATCCAACTATAACCTGCGTGAAAGCTTAATCTCCCAAATTATGATGACTTAGAATATTTTATCTGAATATTATGCTTAGGCTTTAAGTCAAATATCAGTTGACACCATCACTTCCCTATAGGGAATAATGGATAGATAACATACTTCTGCCCAGCACTCTTCTTTTCTCTTTAGGTTGAGGCTCTGGGGAGAAAGCCAATCATTGGACACACTCAATTACTTAAACAATTTTTCCTGTTCAAAAGAAAACAATGGTCTTAATTTTATGCAAATGAATGCCCACACCTTAAATTCAGGCATGTTTCATACTTTTGTCTGGTTCCTTAAAATCACCTTTCTGCAGAGTCTTTGTTTCAGGCTCCGTGTATCTCTGCGACAAGCAGGTGGGTCCACCTTGGAGCCGAGTGCCGAGGCTAAATCCCACCATCGCTGGGAGATAGCAGTGCCACATTCCTTGATGTTTATGTTTCAAAAGAGATGGCTCCCAGGACCTTAAGTTGTAAAGCTGGCAAAAATCTCACCTAGCCTTTGCAAAAATTTACATATCTGTCAAAGGGAGAGAGAAAGGATTCACAAACATTAGGCTTCTCACAGAAATGCTCTTACAAGAGAGGAAGAGATTGAAGCCTCTTCCCCTCTGGCATATGGAAAATTCTAAATGTTTTTATTTACCCCTACTGTGCCTGGAAACCAGGTGGATAAGGGGACATCACTGTGGAGAACGGATGAGGAGGAAGACTAAGGACCAGGACTAAGTCAAGTCCCCTTCTCCCAATCATCACAAGGATATGGAAATCCCTTTCTTATACATCCAGGTGTTTCTCTAGAAGAGGAGCCAGGGAGGAGAAGGAAATCTCAAGTTCTGAGCATTTATCCTGATAACATCAAGTTTCCTTAAGAGACTGCTTAAAATAGTGGATAGAACTGAGTTTATTAGACTGTGCTATGTTGTTCTTTTGCCCTATTCAATGGGGTAGGAACTCATGAAAAAAAAAAACCAGAGCAGTTATGAAAAAAAAAACCAGAGCAGTTATGAAAAAAAGGGGGAGAACCTGGGTGGCTCAGTTGGTTAAGTGTTGGACTCTCCATGCTCAGGTCATGATCTCAGGGTCGTGAGTGTGGAGCCTGCTTAAGATTCTCTCTGTCTCCCTCTCCCTCTGCCCCTGCCCACCCCAGCTTGTATTGGCTGGCTCACTGTCTCTCTCTCTCTCTCAACAAACAAACAAACAAACAAACAAAAAACAACAGAGCAGTTATGAAAAACAAGGAAGTTACATTTTCTTTGCCACTTTGGATTTGATGCATAGATTTGTGTTTCTGCTGCATAGCTGTCCGTAATTCACTTGCACCATTATTTTAAATTTGCATAATTGGTTGTGGCTTGGCTCACATGTGAGAAAATCAAATCAAACCATAGCAAACCAAACCAAAGAAACATTTGAGTACAGGATGAGTCACTTAAAAGTCATATATGCATGACTGAAGTATGAAATAAATATATACATTTAAGAGCTAATATGTCTTGAATACTGTGGACAGAGCTTAATATAAAAAATTATTATGGTTTCATTTGCCATTTTCTAGGACTCTCCTTCTCTCTGCATGCAAACAAACAAAAATAAAAAATTGTGTTGTCATACACATCCTACCATATCAGAGAGGAAGAACAAATATTACATTGAAATATTTGTTCAATATTTGGCTTAAACAGACCTCCAAACATCGAAGGTTCACTGCAAAAGGGGTAAATGTTGGTTAAAGTAACCGATGGAGAAAAGAAAGATTAAGTGGAATTGTATTTAAGCAAAAAAAAAAAAAAAAAAAGACATTGTTTCAGAACTAGCAACATGGAATGGAGCTCCCTTGGGCAATGCTTTTGGTGTAATTATTTTAAGCTTCCTATTAAAAACGGTGCCCTCCGGAGATCCAGTTTGCTTGTGGCATCCCAGCTGAGAGAAACTCACACTAATGGCCTTTTCAGCTTCCTATTTTGGGTCCAAAACACATGATACTGAGTGTAGCCGAACTTTTCCAAAGGACTGGGTTACCAAACCTATTTTCCTTTTAGAAGCAGTGAATCCAATTTCCTGGGAAGTCTAGAATAAATGCACAGAAATAACTGGGATTTTTACATTAAAAGAGCAGTAATTGGATTATATGCACACAGCTTCCTAGGACCATGTGACTCCACACTATTCAGAGAGGGTTGTGTTCAATTCACATAAGTCATAGTCCCTTTGCTCAAGACATTGCGGTCAGTTGATTCCAGAAAGGAGATAAACACATTCTGCCCGCATACGTGGAGACTTGGAGCTGCCTACCTAGTCTTAAGAGCTGGTCCTTGATTTGTTTTGTTCAGAAACAGTAAGGGAATTTAAATTTATGCACAAAGCCTCTCTCATTCAAGAATTTTGAGAAGTCCTCAAAAATGAATCACACTATTTTAATAAGTTTTACAGAAAAAAAATCCACTGCCAAACTCAAACTCCTAGACAAATCAAGAGACTGAGTTATTGAACTTTGTTTTGGTTCTTGGTCAAAGATGATTTTGTTATTTTTAAAAAGTGAGCACTGCCCGTCCAGAAATATCTCACAACTTTGAATATTAAAAACATTTCTTTCCTTTACTGCTTGATTTAGAAAGTATTTGTTGGTAAAACTCTTTGTTGTTGTTGTTGTTGTTGTTGTTGTACTCTATAATGAAGGGGACACATCCTCGTACTCACAGCCTAAAGACTTGGATAAGTTCCCAAGTTCATTGTTGGCTCCAGGGTGTGTCTCTGGGGCAGTGAAAGACATACTTAAAAAAGAGACAGAGAGAGCACGCAATAAAGGTTTAGATAGTCCTGGCCAAATAGGAGATACATAGGTTTTCAAAAATAGCTCTAGACAGTGCTCGGTACTCAGTGGAAAACTCAATATTGATTGGTGGTAGACCATCCTTTGCTGGAACCTATGTAGTGAAAGAAACCTTTAAGTAAAATACTTAAAATATAAAGTAAAACCTACAGGGTAGAGACTCCTGTGATTACTTTGCTCAAAGAACATTTGTAATTTCATTCCAAATTCTGCTTCTAAGAGATTAAAACTCACTGTTGTTCCTAATTAAAGCCCACCATTATGATTGAAAATCAGAAAGGCCTTACAATTTTTAACTGGGTAAGAGAGATTCCACACTTAATTTTTAGTGGCTACAGCTCCTGAGAAATTTTGGAAATGGGAGAGGGGAGTAGTGAGAGGAATGACTGACAATGTGATTCGAGGCCTATCACTAAAGCACATTTAACACTAAGCTCCCCTGCGCAACTCTACCCTATGCACCAAGGTAGCCATCAAAGATTTCCAATGAGCAAAAGAGGGAAGGAATGGGAACAGTATTTTAGGAAGAGTACTCCAGCCTTTAGAGACCTGAAATGTTTAATTTTGGTGCTGGGTATAATTTAGGCATGGAAAGCCATTGGTCTACTGTGTGTCACAAACACAATTTGCCCGATCGTCTCTCCCAGCCCTTCAGGGTCTTCTCACTGTTTCTAAACATGCAGAATTCATGCCCATGGCAACACCCTTGATCTTGACATTCGTCCCCTTGGAACACACTACTGTTTTATTTGCAGATCCTACCATTTCTCCAGCTCTGCTTAAGTCTCACTTCCCCCAAGGAGTTTTACTACCCCTTATACATACTCTACAGTGATCTCTGTCTTTAGAGAACTCTAGTAACTCTTAGCTGCACCATTCCCATAATGCTCATCACAAACTACCTTGTAGTGTGGACTTTGCACGTGCCTCTAGAGTCAATGAACTACAGTGTCCTTGTGTGAAGGGACTATGACTTTTGTGAATTGAACACAACCCTCTCCCCCAACATTAAACTGTACATAGTACATGAGCTTGGTGGATGCAACATGCACAAATATTAATTGATTGCACCTTCCATCCTCCTCCTGTGTACTATGCTGGCTCTTCACTATAGTCAGAAACTAGAGATAAGAGTCTCAGTCTCTGTCACTTTTCATGTTCCATGCTATCTGCAACAAGGCAGCTTTAATTTTCCCTAAGGAGGATTATAATTCAATAGTAAGGAAAAAATGGCAACATTATTTTGCAGTTCTTCCCGTTAAGAAGGAAAGTCTATTTCTCCCCTTAGAATTTTGGTTTGGCCATTGGATTTGTTTTGGCCAATGGGACATTAGCAGGCATGGCATAAATAGAGGTTTGGCAAGAGCTCGTTCACTGGGACTTGTTCTCTGTCTTGTTGTTCTTGGAACCAAACTGCCACATGAAAAAGCCCAGAGTAGGGCTGGAAGACACTGGAGGTTTGTGACTCAGTTACTCTATTGCTCCAGCCAAACCCAGAAATGCAAGTGAGCCATCCAGGACCAACGAACCCCTGGCCGGTCTACCAGTTGATTGCAATGTGTGAGCCCAGGAAGGACCAGCGGAGAAGCTGAATAGCTAAGTCCAGCCCAAATGAGTGATCTATGGAATTATGAACTGATAAATAATCATTTTAAGCCTCTAAGTTTGGGAATGTTTTGTTACACTGCAAAATCAAACTGATTTTGTATATGATACAAAATTGATTTCACATATAACAAAATCGGAATATTAAAAAATCTCCTTCTCATGCATATTCGAAAGAAAGCCTAACTGTGCTTTTAAAAAGAGTGCATGCAGTTTCTTCAGAGCATCTTGAGTAAGAATTAAATTATTATCTGTGGCTTAGTCTAAGAAAAACAAACAAATGAACAGACAGACAAACAACAAAAAGAAATCCATCACTCAGGCAAGTTCGTTAAATTAAATAAACTTCTAAATTTCATCACAGAGTGTCAGGAACTGCTTCTTTCATCTCTTCCTAGAAGGCCAAGTAGAGATAACAGCTCTATAACATGGAAGAAGAGAAGAGATTGCAGCTGTATGATTCTTTCTCCACCAATATTTCTTTTTGGTTGCTCAAATACTTCAATAACAGACAACAACATCAACGGAGCTAACACGGTCCAGGCATGAAGCCAAGAGCTCTTCATAGATGATCTTACTTAATTCTCCCTGTGACTCTATGAAGAGAACACTATTCTGGTGTCCACGCTGCTGATGAAGACATTGGATTTCAAGTGCTGAAGTCACTTGCTCGGGAGATTATTTAACTAGTGAAGTAATGAAGCTGGAATTTGAATCCAGGCAGTCTAGATTCTAAACCAAGCACCCACACTCTTCATCAAGGCGCTATACTACTTCCCAAACAGAGAGCTGAAACAGACACTCTGGCAGGACTGCTTCATATTTTGGTATCCTACTTTGGATAATGATAGGGGATAGCTTCTCTTTTATTTTCACTGTAATTTGTAGGCCTGGAAGCTAAAAGGAAAAGGTGTAGTCATTAGGCTACTTTCATGTTGGATACCATCATTTTACACTTTCTGCTATTTTAAATTATTTCCCCCCTTTTTTTTTCGGTCTCCAGCCACAGCAGGAAATGATGTCTCTTTGCGATAATGAAGCTTTCGTAAATATCAGAATATCAGAGAAAGCGGCCCCTTCTGTTCCAGAAGAGTTATAGTAGGATCCAAAGCATAGGATTAAGGATGTTCACAGATGCACGCAAATGAACACGGATTTTAACACTATAGAATTCACTTATAATTCAGTTTACTAAGTCAACTACATGAATTCACATATTTAAAGCGCTCTGCATATTGTAAAGTGTTATAAAAATATTGTTTTTTGCTAAATCAATTCTTGAGAAATGTGGACACAATAGGGAACAAAGATGGCAAAGCCATAAAGTGAATAACAGAGATCGTACCTCATTATTGATTCTATTATGAGGTTCTGCTTTATAGCAAAGCATCATGGGACTATCTTTAGGTGCCTTTGACTCCTTGATGCCATCCTAACAACTCTATTCCATGACAAGCTGCATACTCCAGTTACTGTGGAACTCTATGTAGTGTTATAAAACAGCGAAGCAATTACATACTCTTTTATCAAGTCATTTCACCTTTCTGAGTCTCAGTTTCCCTCTCTGTAAAATGAGCATCCTGAGATCTTTGTGAGATGTGGATAAATGTATATGAGGGGGCTGCTACAAGAATCCCAGCATGTGAAAAATATGGACTAAGCCATTAATCCAGTACTAAACTCAAAATCCAGGCCTCCAAGCTGGTGGTCCCCAAAGACCTCATTACTGTCCGTTTGCATCCAAATTGGAAAGAAGTAAACATTCCAACCTCAACAAATTCTCTCTGTCCTTACAGTGTTTTCCTTGTTCCTCTCTCCCTTTCCCCTACCTTGTCTTTTCAAGACTCTTTAGCAACTACAGTCATTTATCCAGCCATCATTAATATTTTATTACCACAGAGAGTGCTCTGTAACTGTCTCCCTGTGACCTTTATTGCCCCTTGTTCACAGAAATGTACTGAAAGATGAGATAATCCCTGGCCTCCTGGGTGAAAATCTGATGGATTTCTCAGAAATTGGAATAGAGAACAGTCCTTAGTTAAACCACTATTTATATTTAAGATCAGAATGCTCCTTTTAGAACTTGCAAAGAATGTGTTGCTATTAATAAACATTCTCTGAGTACTGATTAAAGAAAACTCTCATAATGTTTGAAGTTTGACAGTGTGCTACTGGTTAAAAAGATTCTCTAGGGAGAGCTGACTTAAAATAATCAAGTCCACTGATACACAGATGGGAAGATGTTGGGGATTTGGGAAGGTGTGTTTCTGCTGGCTCTGTCCTCGGAAGAGACCCTCAGAAATCTCTTTATCTTTCCATCGCAGAAAAAACCCGAAGCATCAGTGGTGACGGTGATCTTACTGTGCGTTGGACCTGCTCTCATGCAAACACTTCTGTCTTCCTCGGTGCTCCCAGGGGGCATTATTTTTGATGCAGTGACAGTCTACAGGTGCCTGGGTCAGTAAGAGATGAGTTGGGGCTGAACCCAGCACTCTGACTCCAAAGCTCTGGGGTTTCTCTTTGGCATAATCTCCCGCAACTCTTTCACAGGAGGGTCCTTCTCAGCTGTTTTCCAGGGCTGATCTTGGCCATAACCGTGATGTCTGCTTCAGTATTCTCCTCCTTGCCTTTCTTCACTGCCCCTCCTTGCTCCTTCCCCTTGCCTGCCATGGCATCATCCAGTCTTCTCCCTGTACCCTTGACCACCCACTGTCCTTCACAGGGCCCTGGTAGGCTTGTACTTCCTGGATTCTGCCAGGAGGGGCAGCAATGCTTCTCAATTTGCCTTCCTCCAGATTAACTCCTCCAAGGCTATAAAACTCATGAACGGTCGACAGCAACTCAGTGTCATTCTTCTTGGGAGGTGTTTGGATTTTTCACTAGGAGATAGAATAACAGCAGAGTTAAGCAGTGAAACAGGTGGATGCAGCTGGGACAGGGCATTCTGGCCGGGGAATTGTTCTAGCTTATGCTAGTTGGTGCAGTGGCTGCTTTGAAACGGGAAAGAGTGTCGCAATCCATTGACGATGGCAGCTTTGGCCAAGGGTGTGGGGTATAGATAGTGTGTGTATTGCTGACTCTGGCTAGAGCAGAGGCTTGAAAGATGCGAACCTCAAGGTGTGTGTGGTGGATCGTGAATACTCAATGTAGTCAAAGGTTTCTTACTTAAGGAGAATTCCTGCTATTGTCGCCTCTGGTTTTTGCCCATATCCCTTTCCTTGCTTCCATTTTGACACTTGGACATCCAAGTGTCACAGATCTGCAACCCTGAGTGGGGGTCCGGCCAGCCAGCCATCCCTGGGGCGCAGGAGTAGAAGAACATTATAGGTAGCAGGTGCCCAGGCGGCTGTGAAGCCAGCGAGTATGAAATGGGTTAGAATGAATAACCATAGCCCTATTTGTTAGGGGTCAAAGAATCAGGGGTCCCGGAAAATTCTGTGGCCCTGGGGAGAAGGAGGACAGCAGGCCCACCACTCCAGAGGGTTAGTGGGCACTTCTTAGCGCTTGTAATGCTGTCTGGTGGCTGACCTGTCACCCTCTGGGACCCCCCCCCCTTTAAGGGGCAGAAGCCCAGAGATTTGTACAGCCTGTCCCCTGGAGATAAATGACCCTGGGATGATTCATGCCTGACTTTCCTGCTTTTGTTCATTTTCATAACACCGGTCAGTTCAGTTTAACATGCTGCTTGCTGCTTAAAGCATCATTTCCCAAAATAATGAGAAAGAGAACCATTTCCCCTCCCCTTCCCAGGTTATGCCTAAATTTGTGGGTTTATTTTATTCTGAAACTGCATAGAGTTCTACTATATCCTTGTCCTTTTCAAATATGTAAAAAATAGTGCTTTCTCTATGGTTCAAGATGGATGTCTACAATGACAGAAGCAGGAAAATAAATAAGTGGGATAGAAAATAAAACTAATAGAGGAATTATATTCTGGCCAGAAGGGTCTCCGTTTCTGGATCATCAGCAAAGATTTCACCCAGGTCTAGATTAGAAACAAACTGGTCAATGGCTTTCATTCATTTTTTTTTTTTTTAGAGAAAATATTTGGTTAGCTTTTAAAGTATACAATGGTTTGAAGACAACTATAGAATATTTGAGGTATGGATATAATCACAGGAGAAAACAAAACAATGATTCTTCTGCTGAAGCCTCTTGAGATATAGAAAGTATTTTCTGCTTCCTCAAGAAACAGTCTTGGGTTTCTTGAATCCATTTGAACACACCATGAGAGAGAATTATTCAAGTGAACGGAGGCTAAGGAGAAAAATAGGCATTAAAAACCTTTCTGTTATTCGGCCTTCCTAAAATAGAATGCTAGATACACAGTCTCTTATGGAATATGTTAACCATGATGTGGAGATGTAATTACATTACAGATGCAATGCATAAATCCCTTCACCTTGTAAGAATTAAAATGTTGCAGGCTAAATTATTTTTGCTTACCAACCAAATCCTAGTGTCCTTGGCATAGAAAAAGTTTTGTGTGCATTCTTGCATATTTCTACTTGCATTTGCAAACATTTACTACTCGTAGGCAATGTATATTATTATTTTAGTGAGTATGCTTTTTTAAAAATAGGAACGATAACATTCTGTATGTGTAGTTCTGCAACTTCTTTTTACCATCAGCAATGTATCTTCGAGATCTTTCCATGTTATATGTACAACTTTATCTCATATAATGCATATTTCATACTACACACACAAATGCCATTTGGTATTATTTTTTAACTGATCCATAATGTACTGTAGTAGAATCTGTGCTTAGGATATTTGACTATTCTGCTATTGATGGACACATAGGGAGTTTCCACTTTCACTCTTACATATCTTTTCTTTCTTTTTTTTTTTTTTAAGATTTTATGTATTTGTTTGAGAGAGAGTGGGGCTGTTTGAAGGCTAAGTGGGGAGCCCAGGTGGGGCTCCATCCCAGGACTCTGAGATCAGATCCCAGGACTCTGAGATCATGACCTGAGTTGAAGGCAGATGCTTAACTGACTGAGCCACCTAGCCACCCCGCTCTTACATACCTTGAACATACCTTCTTGGTCAGATGTGCAAATGTTTCTTTAGGGAAGATACTAAAAAACAGATTTGCTGGGACATAAGATATGTGCCATTTAGAATCCTGTTAGCTGGTGATCAGAATATATATTCTCCCACACTCTCTACCTGTATTAATATTATCAAACATTTAAATATTGGCCAATTGGATGGGTTAAAAATGGTATATCAATGTTTTAATGTTCATTTTCTTGATTTCTAATTGAATTGAGCATTGTTTTTGAGGTGTTTATTGCCCTGTTTGTATTTCTCTTCTGTGAGCTGCCTGCTTGGGTGTTTTGGGATTTTTGGGGGTCCATTTTTACACGGGGTAATTTGCACTCCCTCCCATTCTTAGGGATTTTTCTTTGTCTATTCCAGAAGCCAATCTTTTATCTATTGTATGTCAAAGTATCTTCTTCTAGTCTACCACTTTTTAAAAATCTTTTTCTTCATGATGTTATTTGTCATCCAAAGATTTTAATTTTGAAGTAGCTAACTTTATGAGTCTTTTCTCTTATGACTTTTTGTTTTTGTATCCTAAGAAGGACCTACCTACCTACCCAAGGTCATGCATGTATTTGCAATTATTTGTTTTGAATACTTTTATGTATTTTGATCTTATCTTTAGGACTTTAATCTAGTTGTAATTTATTTTGCAACTAGCATGAAATAAAGATATATCTTATTTTTTCCCCAATGGATCTCCAGTTGCCCCAATACTATTTATTAAATAACCTGCCCTCTGATTTGAAATGCTTTCTTTTGCATATACTAAATTTCCATATATATATATATATATATATATATATGTGGAATTTCTGTTCTAGTTCAGAGATCCACTTTATTCCTGTTCCAATATGATATTGCTTAAAAATGACTATAGTTTTTAATGAAGTTTGATGTCAGAAATTACAAGTCCCAGAATTTGTTCTTCATTTCCAAAATTACCTTGATTACTGCTTTGCATTTACTGTTTCATGTGAATTTTAGTATGATCTTGCCAAGTTACATAAAAAGATAATTTGGGGATTTTCATTAAGAGTGCATTGAATCTTCAGATTAAATTGTAGAGAGTGGAGTATTCACAAATATTGAATTTTCTTGTTCACAATCAGATATATTCTTCAGTAATATTTTAGAGTTTTCTCTGAAAGGATCTTGCACATCTTGATAATTTTATTTAGATATTTTATAGCTTTATTACTGTTGTGAATGGTATATTTTTCAATTGTTTTTTGTAGGTGTATAGGAAAGGATAGTACTTTTATTTTATTTTTTTAATTAATTTATTTGAGAGAAAGAAGGTGGTGGGGGGTAATGGCAGAGGGAGAGCGAATCCCAAGCAGACTCCCTGCTGAGCATGGAGGCTGATGCGGGGCTCGATCTCATGACCCCAAGATCATGACCTGAGCTGAAACCAAGAGTCCGATGCTTAACCGACTGCACCACCAGGCACCGCAAGGATAGTACTTTTTAAAAATTCTTTTTTTCGTAACAGAAATTTCCTACGCAAGGAAGACTTACTCTTTTCAATGCTGGGGAAATGTCTTTGAAACTTTAAAGTGTCTTAAAAGCTTTAAAAGAGTGAGCAGAAATGCATACAAACATTTTTTTCATCAGGAAGGCAGGCCTACCTTCACCAACCTACATTTGCAGTAATGCTGGGAGTTACCTGTCATTCTAATTGTTTTCAATGCAGATTCTGCTGCTCCTCTCATCCCCCTTATGAAGGAGTTCTGCTATTAAATCAAAGAAGGTCCAATAGACATTCATCTTGAATATATTAGCCTTAAAGAAAGGTAGATAGATTTTTTTTAGGATAAACCAGTAAATGTGGATTGGAAACTTTTTTGTGTGAGACATAGTTACTATGAAGCATATAAAAATGGATCAAATGTTTCCCCTGCCCTCAAGAAACTCACAATAGAGTTAGCAGTGGATGTGTTCTCAAGAAGCTTAGTGGCCACAAACTCAGCAAAATGGTAAGAGCTAAACTCACTGAATGAGCACTCTACCCCAGAAACACATATTGCTTTATTTAATCCTTATAAAACCCTCATGCAGGGGACATTATTACTCTCCCCATTTTAGAGATGAATCTTCTGAATGTAAGAGTATACAATAAATAATTTGGCCTTTGTTCCTCATTCCTGGGAGGGAACCTCTAAACCCTTGGAATTTCTGTAAGTAATAGGAGTGTCTGTTGTTCACGGCAGGCCCTCAGATCACACCTGATAGTTTATGCCGGTGAGGTGACTAACGAGGGCCCCTAGATAGTTTGTGCTAAGAAGATGAACTCAGCATGGGGGCTGGCCAGCCAGAAGGACCAACCATGTGATGAGAGGGTTGGGGCTCTGAGCCATGATATCCGCCTGACTTCCAAGGAGACAAGGGAGCTGGAGAGGGAGCTCAGTCATCTTGCCAATGATTCACTTAAGTCTATGCAATGAAACCCCAATAAAAACCCTGTACACTACTGATCCAGTGGACTTCATGGTTGGCAATGCTCTGAGTATTACCACAGATCATAGCCAGGAGGAGGCAGTGCTGCTGAGGACTCCATGGAGAGAGGATGATTGGAAGCTTCAGGTTTGAGGTCCTCCAGAACTCACCCTACACATCTCTCCCTTTGGCTGGTTCTGCTTTGTATCCTTTTGCTATCATAAAATTATCATTGTAAGTATAGCACTTGCCTTCTGTTCTGTCCCCATTCTGGTGAATTGGGGAACCTAAGGGAGTTCATATGGACCCCTGAATTTTATAGGCAGATGATTCGAAGTGAGGATGGTCCTGGGGGCCAAACTTGCTGGGGCCTAAGTGAGAGGGCAGTCTTGTAGACGACTGTGCCCTTTACCTGTGAAGTTCGGCCCAACTGTGGGTACGTGGTATTACAAGTCATTGCAGGAAGTCCCCTGCTTGCAGATCCCTGCTGGAGGCTCCTTGTACAAAGTACATGACTCCCCTCCAATTTATCTTGCTTAAGTTTTGTTCTCTGTATGTCTTGTATGGAGATGGGGGAGGGGCAAAAGCCCCTCACTCTTTTCCCTTCTCTGTGGCGGGTGCAGCCACACTGTGGCCTTCCTGTGTGTAGGCAGGTGGGGATGAGTAAGGGGGAAAGCTTACTCTGTGCTAAATCCCAGTCTAAGGGCTGCATTTTCTGCTTCATATCAGAATGTGCCAAAGAAAACCAGACATCGGGGCTGGTGGAGAGCTGGATGAGGACTCCTTAAAAAGAAAACTCCCAGACAAGGATTCTGTGAGCCTCTCAAACCCTATTCATCTTGTGCCTTAATTAATAGGCAGCTAAGCACAGAATGTGTAAAATGCAATTAAGATGCAGACGTGAGTCAATTTTATAGCCACTGGTTTAGAAAACATGTGCTTTCCCATTTGAGAACTACAAAATTTTTTAATACCATGTGGCCAGAATTACACACATTAACATTTTTTTTAAGTTGGTAGTTCCGTTGAACAATGTTCTGTGTTGGGTCGACACTGAATGAGCCCCAATCTGCATGTGTACCCTCAGCACGAACAGCAAGCAGTCTCACCTCCAACACCAAACTGCCCTCCTAGGGCATTTTCCTACTCACGCAGTTCCAAGAATTCTAGTTCATTCAAATGTAGTTCTAGAAAAAGAATTCTGAAGAAATTTTCCTTTCTTAGCCACTGAAAGTGTCTCAAAAGTGCCATTTGTGTCTACCTTCTTTGGCAAGGTGGGAGCTCTTGTCCATTTCGCTGGGGGTGGAAATGGCACCGATTTTTTTTGGAGCAAAACCTCAGCATCAATCAAATGCACTCTATTCCCTGTGGCTGGGACAGCAGAAGTGATTTCTTCCAAAGCTGGAGGGTCACAGCTGGACTCTGTGCCACATTCTTCATAGAGGCTTGGTTTTCAGGACACCTCTGAGCTGTGGCCGCCATGTCTGTGGGAAGGAAGCAATGCGTAAAGGAGGAACTCAGTGTATGACATCTGTATTTGTTTTCTAGGTCTGCTATAACAAATTCCTACAAACTGGTGGCTTAAAAAAGAGGAATTTATTCTTTCACGGTTCTGGAAGGTAGACAAAATCAAGGTGTCACCAAGGATGCACTTTTCGCAAAGGCTACAGGCAAGAATCCTTCCTTGCTTCTTCTAGTTTCTGATGGCTCCGGCCATTCCTTGACTGGTAGCTCTATCACTCAAATTCTGCCCTTGTCTTCACGTGGCCTTCTTCCCTGGGTCTCTGTGTGTCCAAATCTTCCTCTCCTTTCTCTTATAAAGACACCAGTCATTAGATTTAGGGCTCACCCTAAATTTAGGATGATTTCATCTCAAGCTTCTGAATTAACTACATCTACAAAGACCCTGTTTCCAAATAAAGCCACATTCTGAGGCTCCAGGTAGATACGAATTTTGGGGGGACACCGTTCAACCCCTTCCAGCATCCAAAGATGCAGGTTTGAGTGATGCATTTTCCTGATCCAATATTTTTTCAGCCTCAAGCCCTTTATTTGTAAACTGAGTCTGATAATGACACTTAGCCCAACTACCAGCAAGATTGTTAAAATTGAATGAGATAGTTGATGCGAGAATGCCTTGTAAAGTATTAGAGGGGTAAGGGGATACATACACGACAGCATGTCTTAACGGCCGGCAAGAAGATGCGCTGTCTTTGTTTAGGGAAATATTTTGATAGGACTGCGGCATGCTGTGACAGCAAGAGGCCCAGGATTCGGTGTGGGTTGTCACCCAGGTAACAAACGTGGGTGCCCAGCCTGCATTATACATGTCAAGAAGAGGAAGGCTGCATTTTATCTTATTATCTTATTTGATTATTTTATTTTTTCTTTCCCTTGAAGAGAGTGTGAGTACGGAGAACTTTGGACATACTCTGGGTTTAAAGGCAGCACCTAAAAGCAGAGAAGCCAGGAATTCTTAAAAACAGAATTGGCTGTTTTGTGCTTTAAAGTTATTTGCTCAGTGGTGTGTGGTGTGACCCCTTCCCACGGTGCTCAAAGCCCTCGGAAATGTCACCTGCTCTCAGGGGTGCTTTCCGCAGAGAGGATTTGTGGGAAATTCGGGAGAATCATGTCAGGAAATCAGTTTCAGGCTTAGACCAACGTGATCTCGGACAGAAACTGTGTATGTATAAACTGAAGAGGTGATAGAGAACACCATGAGAATATCCTCTTTCCCCACATCCCTCTAGGAATTGGCAGGAAGTTGGTTGTGGTGGTGGGGCTTTGGTCTTAAGGCATAGAATGAGGGTTGAGCCCATCTTATCTAGAATTCCCATGGCAGGACAGCCCCAGGTGACTCTCTGTTCTATAACACTGGACATAGGTATTAAGGAACTAACATGGTTTGCAGAGAACCACGGAGCATTTACGAGCAGCAGAGGTAGGTCTTCCCCCAAGACTGCATCACTGTGTGAGGCACCGCGCTCACAGCTGGGAACGACGCAGTTCCCGTTCCAGAGAAGCTCAGGGTCTAGAAGGAGAGATGGACCTGTGAATGAGCAACAGCACAGTAATAAGCACATTGAGAGTAGTAGGTAGAGGCTGCGAAGGAAGCAGGTGGGGCTGAGGTTGGATTTGGGGTAGAGGGTTGTCATGATGGCTTCCTGGAGGCTGAGACTTTGTGACTGTCTTCAATAATGAATAGTAATTGGCAGGGAAAGATCCTTGTAATGCTCCTTGCTTAGCCTGACAATCTGTTAGTACCTCCCTTTTCAGGAGGAGCATCAGGAGTGGAGTGAGAAATGTTCTGGAGAAGACAGGGTCTGGTTGTAGCCCCTTCAGTCACACTTCACACACAGGCCCACTTCTGCCCATAGCCAGTGACCAAGTGTATTGCAATTGATTATCACTTCACAGAAGCCAACACAAAAGATGGCGTGTGCTGCCGATTATAGTTACAGTAAAGCGAAAATAGTTAAAAGGCAAAAGAGAAGTAATAAAAATATATTAATATTAGAGCAGGTTGTGAAAATCCATTAGGTAGCCCAAGAAATCGTATAAGAGATAAATTACGGATATCCACTAATCACTTGCTTAATTATGAAGGAAATTGCTCCTGATGTTTCAAAAGCCTTGTAGTGCCAATCTAAAAGTCCTTCTTTTCAAATGTGCTTCATCACTTATTCAGCTTGGATTGCACCAGCTGAATTATGAGATGTCAGTCTGGATCCTGTTGCCATTTGATTCAGAGAGTGGGGCTTCTACTTCCAAAAATATGAATATAGATATGTATCTATGTTCCATGCATGTATACATATATATGAATAAAAGCTGATATTTTACAAAAACATACAAAAAGCATGTCATGTGTGTACTCAGTCCTCATTATTTGCGGATTCCTTATTTGAGAATTTGCCTACTTGCATTTTTGTCACCCCCACATCAATACTCTCGGTGCTCTCCTAGTAATTTGCAGACATGTGCAGAGTGGTGACACATTTGAGGTGCCTGAACAGGCATGCTCCCAGCTGAGATGCAACAAGGCAACAGTTCTGCCCTGTGTCGGCTGTCACGTGGAGGTGACAGGAGGACGGGGATGGTGGGGTAGTGCAGGGTCACGCAGGAGGTCTGGCTCCGTGGCTCTCTGGACCAGGTTTTTTTTTTTTTTTTTTAAGATTTTATTTATTTATTTATTGACAGAGAGAGACACAGCAAGAGAGGGACCACAAGCAGGGGGAGTGGGAGAGGGAGAAGCAGGCTTCCCGCTGAGCAGGGAGCCCGATGCGGGCCTCGATCCCAGGACCCTGGGATCATGACCTGAGCCGAAGGCAGACGCTTAACGACTGAGCCACCCAGGCGCCCCTGGACCCGGTTTGAATCCCAGCTCCAGCGTCTGTTAGTGGGGTGTCCTCAGGCAAGTCACTGAACACTTTCTGAATCTCATTTTCACTTTTGTAAAATAAAGAAAATACAATCTACCAGAATGAGTTGTTTTTAGGATTTAAGATTATAATCTACATGATATATAGTATATAGAGACATATATAATAGATAGAAATATACAACATAGCTATATAACATATAGATATTTCCTTTAGATACAGTGGTTCAGTTTTCTCAGGGGCTTTACAGAACAAAACAACTGAGAGTAGTGAGAATCAATGATAAACATTATACATATATGTATACGTATGTATATATACAGAGACACACATAGGGAGAGGCACACATACATTTGAATGTTTGTAAATGAGGATAGAATGTGTTTATCCATATGCTATATATTCTTAACTACCTACAGATATAATCAACAGGCTATATTGCTAATGGCTCTTGTTTCTTCCATTTTCAGAAGTGAAGAAATTCTCTCTCAAAAGGACTTTCCTCCTTATTTTTGAAAAGGGAGCAAATTGCTCACTTTTTGTGGGTGCATTAAGTCTTTTGGGGAAAACCTACTTGAGACTACCCAGTAGACTACCTCTTTCAACACACTGAATAGTATCCCATTAGTCTTACCAAGTTAATGCAACTTCAAAAGGGAGATAATTTGCTCCTCTTTCAGAAGTATGAGGAGAACTACAATGCACATTTTCCCCTACTATTTTTCTATTCATTGGCTAGGATTGCTAGAAGAGACTTACATTATTATAGTCAAAGGATGGCTGGCCCATGACAGGTAAAAAATGATGCCACCTACTTAACAATAGCATAGGGACTTTGAGAGATTTTTTTGCAAGAGTTCTAATGGGTTTGTAATGTTCCATTCCTGCTCTCCCTCTATGGCTCTTGATGAACAAGGGAACAGGTTTGCCAGACAGCTGGAAGGTATCAGAGCATCTGTCCTGGCAACTGAGTGAACTGACTATGAGAGGTAAGACCTTCAGTCTTGACCTCTGTAACCCAAAACATACAGCTATTGAGTTAGTGAAAAAAATATTCAGAAATGGAAGTGCAGTATTTAACTTGCTCCAGCCAAGGGTAAAACCATGTATTTCTCTTCAATGTCATGAAGAAAGAATTCCCATTTACAAGTCTGTAATTCTTTTTTTTTTCAAACTCGAAAAGTATTTTAATTTTTTTCAAACTTTCCAACTGTGTGTGTGTGTGTGTGTGTGTATAGACAGATGATAGATAGATAGATAGATAGATCTCGTAATTCTTACCAGAAGAAAACTAGAGTTGTTTGCATTCAAAATGTTGTATTAGTTGAAGTAGATTAAGTTCAAGAATAAATGGACCCCACATTAATGATGGCTTAAGCACAAGATAAATGAACCTTTCAGTCATCTACGAGTCTAAACGGTTGCTCCTGAATAACAAGCATATCCCCTCCATGCCGTGTCTCAGGGACCCAGCCCCATTCTGTCTGTGTCCCTGTCATCTCCTAGGCCCTCACTACCACCTGCATCGAGCGGGCAGAAGGGGGAAGAGTGTGGGGTAGGCATAGCCACTTGTAAATGCTTTGGCTGAGAAGCTCCAGCCATTATGTACGTGTTCCCTTGGCTAGAACTCCATGTGTGGCCACACCAGACAGCAAGGGATGCTGGGAAATACCTATGTGCCCTGGAAGATGAGATCACGGATTTGGGTGAGGAGCCAGGCATTTCCGGCATGATGTTGTTATGCTACTGAACCTGGAGGAGGGACGTAGACAACCCCTCACTGTAGGTAGAGGATGAGATCTCAGAAGAAAGGTGAGCCAGTGATGGTATAAGTACCCTGAGGAAGATGTTGGTTTCTATTCAGAAAGAAGAACTGAGACATAAAGGTCAAAGGCAGAGAGTAACCTATTTCTGTCTCTCAACTATTGTTTTTTTTAAATTTTAGAATTGACTGAAAAAATAGTTGAGATGTTTAAAAAATAGTTCCTCACATGAAAGTGAAGAAGCAAGGCAACCTGTCTATGAAATTATGCCAACGACTTGCAGCTAGATGCTTCTGTCTCCTGGTGTGTGGAAAAGTAGTGCCCTTTGTGGGAGTAAGTGGACATCCTCATAGATTTTTAATAACGTCTTCACATTTTTATGGTTCTCCATCCATTCAGAACCATATTTTCCAATGTTCCTTGCCTCTGGGACTCAGATATGCCCCTTCGATTCTTCCAGAGACATGCATGGAGTGATTTGGAGACAAGTTACCTGAGGGAACTAGCAGAGCATTGGGGCATCAGTGTTGCTGGTGAGTGTGGCCAAAATGGGGTTCTTCTGGGCTCCACAGTGGTGGAGGCAACCTTCAGATCACAGAAGCGGTGGAGTGGTTCTGGGGTTGGGGGTGGCAGCTGGTTTCTTCCCTGGGGTACAGCAAGTTGCCCCTGGAAGCTCAGTCTAACACTATTCCTCCAGATCTTCCAGTGATTCTGTGAGCTTCTTCGTATCCCTTAATAAGTTAGCTCTAGTAGAACCAAAACTCATTGTTTTGTATGTTCCTGAAACACATCCTTCACATTTTCTTCTTCTACCCAGAATCAACACTGTGCTAAAAATGTGCAAATGAAAAATTCTGCCCATATTATGCCGGTATATTAAAGCTAGAACAGAACACACTTGGAAGACATTGTGGTTTTGGTGGGAGAACCGCAAGGTGGGGGGAGGGGAAGGTCTATTTCAGGAAACTGAGGCAGGGCCATTCATTCTGCCGCCCCTCCACCCCGGGGAATGCTTCCTGAGTTAACCCAGAAGGTTATGGGGTATGATTTGCTAAAGGAGATAAATTCCTTCACAGATAGACTACAAAAAAAAATCAACTACTCTTTACCAACAGGTATCTCACATTTTATCCTGTTGGCTCTGGAGGGCAATGGTTACTTGGGCCTCATGTGTGGAGAAGTTATTTAGTTTGTTCAAAAATTTTATGCCCCAAATAATGTTTCTAGGGTAAGCAGGCACAACGGAGACCTAAACCAAGGGCACGTACTGGAGATATAGAAGAAGTGGCCATGGACTGTGAGAGGAACTTTTCCACTTTCCAAAGCGGAGAGAGCGTTTGGGTTCTGTTGCTCACTGGCTGTGTGTGACCTTAGGCAAGTTACTGGACTTCTCTGAGGCTCGTTCCTCATCTGTAAGCCGGAGATGATAATCACAGGCCCTTACTCACAGGCTTCTTGCTAGGCTTAATTAAAAGTGTGTGATGATTCTCTGTTGCAGGCACTAGGAACAAATTCTGGCTGCCATCAGCAGGAAAGGGATGATTGGAGGCTATTGAGCTGCTCACAGAGTTGACAGGAAGGGGAAAGAACCAGGGTCAGAAAATGAGCAGGCCTTAGGGAAAGTTGGGCAAAAGAGAAGAGCCCAAGTCAACGCCAGGTATGGTTGGTTGGGACCCCCCCACAGGCTCCTCTACCACTTGACCCGGTTCCTCCTGCGGCTGCTACCCAGGCCGCTCAGACATGGATCCAGACTCTTCCCCCACTGTGTCTAGACATCGTCCTCTGTCAGAGATGGACTGGAGCTGCATCGAACCTGCTTGTAGAGACAACTGTTAAACATTCAAGAGTTTTGCAAGCTGGGAATTAAAATATTTGTAGTTTGAAATCAGCCACCATAATTGACACCCCAGAAATTGGCAAATGATAAAGATCAGGGCTGGGTTTCATTTTGTTTTGTCTTGGTTTGCTTTCCCCAGAGACCCAGTTTCTCAGCACACTGCTGCCTCAAATACCAAATGCTGGGCATGAGCACCTCATCGGCCAAGTCTGGGGCACATGACTGCATAGCAGCTGCAAGGGGATGGGCAGAGGGAGAGACTGGCCTTTTCAACATACAAAACTGGCTTCTCTCTTACTAAGACTGAAACAGTTGGAGGATTCTCCCCAAAAGGCTGAGGATTTCCATGCCGAGTCACCTCCCCAAATTTCAAATATTTTCTACAGTATAGGAAGGACTCACCTAAAGCTACGCCTTTACCCCTAATGAGTACCCAGTATATGCTGGGTCTCTTCTCCTTCCTTCTCTCTCTTTTCCCCAGTTTGGCCACATGTATAACCCTGACTTTTCTGTCTGATATATGCTCTGAAATTCTGGCCATAACAAAAATAAAGCCTTAATAAAGACTTGCCCCAAGTTGTATCTCGTTAAGGAGTTAAGGCCAGCTCAAAGGTTCCAACATGAAATCAACAACTGTAACATTATATGGTCTGTTAAAGAAATGAGCATCTTTAGATGGAATGGTTATTGTCTTTAAATCTGCACATCTAAGTATTTTTGAGATAAAAGTAACTAATATATGCAAACACTTGTAACGAGATCAATTTCTTACTAAGATACTAAGGGTCTGAGGTGCCAGGCGGTCTCAGTTGGGAGAGCTTGTGACTCTTCATCTTGGGGTCATGAGTTTGAGCCCCACACTGGGTGCAGAGCCTACTTGAAAAAAGATACTAAAGGTCTTTCTATTTATTAAGTTATACAAAATCCTATTGGGAGAATTTTTATTTAAAAAAAAAAGAAGATTGTTAAAGCAGAGAAATCTACCAACTGAGAAGTTAATAATATTATTTTTCCTTCACATTAATAAATGTTGAGGTACCTGGTTAATTAGCCAGAGGTTAGAAAAAATATATAAATAAAATCTTTCTCATGAAAATTGCTTTTTTAAAATATCAGCTACAAATGATTTATGTCCTAGGACTTGGATGAAGAGGAGGAAAAAATGCTTTTGTAATAGAAATTGCATTACAAAACATGTTTTCTCATATGTGTCTTGTTTAATTCATCTTGCATATTCATCACTGTGTATATAGTTGGAGGGCACCTGAACTCACAATCGAAATTAGGAAAATTTGCCACTATTCAGAGTCAGCTTTAATTTTTCTAAATGGTTCAAGAGGAAGGGACTTTTTTTTCCCCTAGGTGGAATTATTCATTTTTAAGGAGACATTTGGCCGTTCCTTTACCTGCAGCTTTTGCTCAAGTGGCTGGAAGGGAGGGTGCAGAGGCACTGTGGGGGTGAGGGCAGGAGAGATCCCACAGGGTGCCGGGAGAACGAGTTCCACTTGGACTCAACCCCAGCATGCCGTTAGTAACAGGGACTAGTCTTCTGGCCTCATTCAGCGTCCCCCTCCAAAAACTAAGAGCCTGAAGTTCATTTATATTTCCTTCCTCCTCAACCTTTGCATTCCAATCACTGATTCTCAATCCCATCTCTCGACTGAAAAATATACTTCATTACTTGTAGTTCCGTTGGGCATGAATGAAAAATTGGCAAACAGACAAGAAACAAACAAAATTTTCGATCACTGGTGCCCCAGTTCACACCTGCATTTCAGAAATCCCCTCTTCTTGCCGTTCTCCGGGAGCACACACTTGTTTTTGGCCACACGGGCCTGGGAATGGCATCTCTATAGAAACCGGGTGAATGCTTTCCTGGCATGTGCATGTCATCTTAATTGGAAAAACAGGTAGGTCTTGCGCCGTCTCCAAGTCTTTCTGTCAGCTTGCAAGTCAAATCCTAAATTGGACACCGCACCTGAAGGGGCCTGCGAGCTGAGAGGAGGCCTCGGTGTTGTCATGACAACAGGGAGATGCCAGGTCTCCCCACACATGCTAATTCGACTGCCAGTTTTTGGTTTTTTTTTATACACCAGTTGTTATTATATTTTCTGCTGTGAGCAGAAATGAAGTAACATTTTGGGTTTTCCCTGAGGGATTCAAAGCCATTTGTGTTCTTATTGTTGTTCTGTTTCCTTCGTCTTCTGTAACCCAAACCTGGGTGTTTTCGGAGTTGTGCCATCTGCTAGGACTCAGTTACCACAGGGCATCTCTAGAGGCTCCCGAGCGACATTTGGGGGCTGGCACTGGAGTAGTGAAGATCCAGGGCACCTACAGTTTCATACTTTGGAGTCTAGGTTCTCAAACAGAACTCTGTACATCAGCTTTGTAAGAGAATAAACAGAAATAAATAGAAGCCCCCAAATGCATCACTGGTACTAGGGCTATTACAGCTGGGAAGAGCTTTCACCGGTACCCAAACTAGAGGGATAAACTATGTAACGCACGTACAATGTTATTCCCCGCCCCCCAGCCCATAATGTATATCTATACATTGTAAAAGTTCCAGAGTACTACCTGTTTTCTGGAGCATGGCAGAATGATAAAGTCTGGAAGGGAACATTTTCTGGTGGGTCAATGGCAATTGCCAACCCTACCAAGCTCAATCTCCTTGTGCCTGTTACGTCTGAAAGAACCAAGAGGCTAACCCACCCTATGGTTTCGTTTGGAAATCCTGGCAGGGTTTGTGTCAAGGCACTGTGAGAGGAAATATATCTTATTATAAAGAAATGGATGTGCTGAAACTACTCATCATTTTGAACCGAAGCACTTTGTTTTGAATGTCAGGAGAAGAGGGGCATCTCCATTCAGAGCCGTTCAAGACTTGGTGACCCAGGGCTGTGTCACAGGGGAGTAACTGTTAGTCTATTTTAGAAATGCCAGTTTAGGGGCGCCTGGGTGGCTCAGTTGGTTAAGCGACTGCCTTCGGCTCAGGTCATGATCCTGGAGTCCCGGGATCGAGTCCCGCATCGGGCTCCCTGCTCTGCAGGGAGTCTGCTCCTCCCTCTGACCCTCCCCCCTCTCATGTGCTCTCTCTCTCAAATAAATAAATAAAATCTTTAAAAAAAAAAAAAAAAAAAAAAAAAGAAATGCCAGTTTAATTTCTCACCGTGGAATGCTCCTGGTGCTCTGACAAGAAGAGAAAACACGCTTTGTTCTGAAGCATACGCTGTCCCTGCTCTTTGGGAAGGACTGAGACAAGGAGCCCAAATGGATGCACACTCTGTGTTTAATATTTTGTAGCAACGCATGTCTCTACATTTATTCCAGGCTGGCTCAGTTTTCCATTTCCTGTGTAGATTTATTCTCCAACTGGGAACGACTTCATTATCTACTTCTGCAGATTAATTCCTGAGTCATGCACAGTTTCTCTTGAAAACAGATCACAAAATCTAGACGTGGAGAGCCGGAGCTTGACCATTTCTCAGTCTAAGTGTTCCAGAATAAGATGTTCCATGAAGATCAGCTGTGATAGAACCACTTCTGATTTATTAGGTGGCCTGAGAATCTCAAATCAGGCAGAGAAAAGAAACAATAATAATTCAATAAGACTGCTATCGTTTATTAAGTATCTGCTAGATTCCAGGCATTTTGTGTTTCTTGACCTCATTTAATCTGCATTTGTGCATCTGTGCATTTGATCTCATTTTCAGATGAAGGAACTTATTCCGGAGATGAACTTGCCCAGGACATGCAGCCCTCGGGCTGGAGCTGAGATGCAAACTTGAGTGGGCCTGAAGCTTATGCCAGACAGTTATATACTTAGCAGTGCTGTGTCACTTGTCAATCAACCACAGGGCCTGGCATATTTTTGCCTGTACTTGTAAGTTTAGTATTTTTCACGTTTGTGTCCTAGAAGTATTTTAATGTTTGTGTCTGTGGCTCTCTGTTGCAGTTAAGGTTAGTAGAATCTTTCATAATAATGGAGAGGCAAGCCCTCGATAGATAGAAATTGAATAGAGATAAATTGGAACAATATTATGTGGAAAGGAAAGAAGATATTTCTCACTAACTGGATGAGATTGTGGCCTGGGATATAAGAACCAATCCTTCAGTATTTATTGGAATGCCAACATAAGCAGAGTCCTATATTCTGGTCCTTAGCAAAAATCAGTACAAAATATTGGCTAACAACTACTGGGGGTTTCAGTTTTTATGAAGTACAAGTGGAAGGTAAATGTTGATTGTGCTCTGTCAGGTGATATTTACCTTGTGTGAAAGGTGAAATTTTAGGAAAATATTGGGGTGTTGAATTTCACTTAAAATTTTTTTCTCTAGTTTTTTTAGCAAAGAGGATGAAGAGAAGCATGGTAGGGTGACTGCATTGCCCAAGAAAAAGGGGTGTCATTGGCACAGATTGCAATGAAAGTAGTACCCAATTGGGAAAAACTCTAAGAATCTTCTCTACATAGACATACAGGCTTTTTGTTTATTTCTCTGAGCAGCTGGGTGGATGGTGGTACCATTTAGTGAGATGCAAAATACCAGGGAAGAATGAGCTAGCTTTGGGGGAAGCCAAGAATTCTTCTGTGGGGATGTGAAGTTTGAGAGGTTGACTGTGCCACTGGATACCCAAGACTGGAGTTGAAGGGAGGGGCTGGAGATAGAATTTTGGGAGTTATCAGTGGATAGATAATTCCTAACACTATGGAACTGAATGAGATGTTCCAGAGAGGGAGGTGGAGAAGAAGAGAAGAGGCCCAGGACTGGGCCCAAGGGTCTGCCAACATTTAGAGGTCAGGTAAAGGACGAGGAGCTGGCACAGGACACTGAAGAGGGAACAGTCAGTGAAATACAAGGAAAATATGAGATTAGCGTCCAGGATGAAAAACAAGAGGAGTGCTTCAAGGAGAGACAGATGCTGGTCACATGCTGTTGATTATCAGTGAAGTCCTGCAGATTCTTTCCCTATGTATTTTCTGAATATGATTCTTCCTCCCCAGCCCCATGACTGCTTTCCTAAAGACATAAATACAACATAAATTCATAAATACAAGAAAAGTAAGATCATAAATACAACAGCCTCTCAAGGGATCTCCTTGCCTCTTGACTCAGCTTTATGTAGTCCATGCTTTGTTCTATCCCAGAGTGGGTAATCTCTCTAAACTGAAACATCATTATGTCACACCCTGACTTAAAACTGCAACAGCTCTCTGTGACCCACAAAATATAATCTTAGTTCCTTAATGTGTCCTAGGAGGCTCTTTACCTCCCGGAACTTGACTCCCCCACCACCAGCTCCATTTCCTACACATCCTGTGCTCTATTCCTAGTAAATCACTTCTAATACGCCCTGCTTTTCTTTTTAACTTCCATGCAATTCCTTCTGGCTGGTTCTGTTCCCTCTGGCTAAAATGCTTTTCCCCACCTTGTCCCCCTAACATTTTTCAATGTATAGGTCTCAGTTCTACAGTTATCTCCTCTCTAAAGTCTTCCCTGACTTTCTCTAAACAGACTGGGTGTTGTCCATCTTACCATCCAATAATTTGCCATAGATATCTGGATTATAGCATCCCATTTGTATTATAGCTGCTTTTTATGAATATTATGATACTAGATGCTCCCATTAAACCATGAATTGCTTAAGAGTAGGGACCATGCCTTCTCTTTTAATGTCCCCAGTGTCATGTATAGCATTTGATTCCTATGAGAAGCTCCACAAGTATCCACTGAATGACTAAGACCTCAAAGTCTTCATAATAATCTGCATTTTCATATTGACTGTACTTCAGCAAAGCTTTCTCTCAGGGGATTAGTCACTTATTAAGAGTCACGGCTAATTACTCACCTGGCACTTACCTGAATGTTCTGGGTGAATAGACTGCCCAAGTACTCCCGGATTTGGGCAACTGATGATTGTTCTGTTTTGTGATTCATCAGGGTACATTTCTGAGCATTTCTTCAGGGGCTTACAACTGTGAGTCAGACATTTGGTTCTATATATTAGGGAAAGAGCCCACTCATCCCATTTATTGAAAGCTCAGAACTGTATTGCTTCAATACGAGCCAGTATTTGTCAAAGTCCCTCCAGCTACAGAGAGTATACCTTGAGACATAAGAAAACTTACTCTATTAAGACTCCACATTTTTATTAATATAATTTTTTAAAGAAAATACCTTATCCAACCTAGCAATAACCCATCTAGAATAAGATATAGGGAGGGAAGAGGAGTAGACTCCATTTGCTTGGAGTTGAAATAGTTTATTGAGGAGATTTATGGATAGCACAACAAAATCAGATTCTGGCATTTAAGTACATTCCACTAGAAAATAGTTTAATATTTCCTTGACACTAGATTACATAATATTAAGAATATGATCATCATTGTTTTTTTTTTTTCTGTCTTGGCATCTTTAAAAAAAAGCTTTTTCAAGATATATTTACTGCTAAAAGATTAAAAAGATAAAATTCAGGCTTCAATTGTTATTAAAGCAGGCATTTTGACCTCTCAAAATTTGACCTTTTAGATATAAAGTATTCTAGCCCTTTCCTCTGCTTTTCATCAGGAGTAACTGAAATCATACCAGAAGAATGAGAATCTATCCTATTTTTAGAGGCCTAGAGAAGAAATCTCTACCATTAACTCATTTTGTATATACTAACCCTCTAGAACTTCTTTCTCGTATCTTCTCAAAGCATGTCCCTCGTGCTTCTACCAAAGCCCTTCGCCTTCTCCAAACCTGAACACCACCATCCATAAACCCACATCTTCTATGGGAATGCTTTTGGCCTCACCTAACAGAAGCCTTAATTCAAATGGACTTAAATAGTCAATAAACTTATCACCTCTCCATACCAGCGGGTCAGAGGGTGTGTGGGTTCTGGACTGGTTTGATTTGGTGGCTGGAGAATATCCTCGAGGATGCAGGTCTTTCCATGTTCCCTTGACCATCTTCAGAGCTTGTTTCCATCTCAGACAGGTAGTGGGATGGCTGTTCAAGTCCAGAATACAAAAATCAGAGGGAGAAGAGTGGTTACTTCTTGTTATGCCTCCTTCTTAGAAGGGAGGAAGCCTTTTCTAGAAATCCTCCTGCAAACTTCTCCTCATGTTGTTGGTCAGAATGGGCCATTCTTGAGCCAAGCATTGACAAGAAGGATGACATTTCCACAACTGACCCATCACAGTTGGAGCAAACCACAAAGGCCACTCCACCTGCCTGGCACTCCTTCTGGCATTCCTCTCTAGCCTCTGGATCTCTCCTATTACCTTGTGCCATTTCCTCCAATGATTGGGAAGAGAAGGACCAAGAAGAGAAAGACAAGAGAACACAGATAGGAGAGCCAGGGTCATTCAAGATTCTAATAGGGATACAACTTAAAATGGAGAATAGAATTTATTGGAATAAATCCTTTTCCATATTTATTACAAGAGTTAGATCATGTGATTGGAGTTCCCCTTCAACCCTAAAATGCTTCTGATAGGAACCCGGGCAGTGAAGTTAGACAAGCTTGTGTGCCTTGAGATCAATTAGTTTAATGGTATCGAGCCTCAGTTTCCTCATTTGAAAAATAAGAGTAATGATCATCTTGTGGGTTGTCGTGAGCACTAGAAATATTATACAACTAGGGCTAGCATCGCACCTGGCTTTTATATATAGGTAATTAATATATGACAGCTGTTGTTTATAACAATAAAGAGAAGGAATTAGAGATGCTAGGACAGCCGCCGGAACAGCCCGCAGCAGGGACCCCAGGAAGGCCAAGCACTTTTGATTGATTATCATGAAATGGTAACTGCCAATATTGAATTATTTATTGTGTCAACTGCATTATTTATGCTCTCTCATTTAACCCTTTATTGCTCTTCTCCTTTTAGAGATGAGCATTCAGAAGTTCCCAAGACTGGTGAGTGGAAGAGCCTGGTCTGGAATCTGGATTTACCTTGTGCCAAAGCCTAAGGTTTTACTTAACCTTAACACAATAATGTTTCCAGACAGAAGTCCCTATCTCAAGGTCGCCTGGTTGTGCATCCTGAACGAACCACACCAGCATAGTACTCTTTTAGATTTCTTTGACTTGCTTTCCTTACCCGATTATTTTGAATCTTTTAAAATTGCATGTATGTTGATAATCTGTTATCATATACAGTCTGTTTTCACTCCTTGTCAACACTGATGAGAAACACAAAACCTCTTCACATTCCCTGCAAAGAAATCCACTGGCACCAATGATTAGTGAGCAGCGCAGATTTCACTAAAGACTTTATGGCAGGGACAGAGTAGCAGGATTATAGTACACACTTCACAGCAAGCTGTGGACGATTCTCAACGAACCCATCTGCTCTCAAGATTCTTCCTTCCCCACTGAATCTGCACAGTGTGGTGGATTGTTCTTCTCGGCACGTCTCCGCAGCAAAGCCCCCTCTGGGTCTTAGCTCCTTTCCCGTGGTCCTTCATCTCCAATCCAATGATCCCATCCCCTTTTTCTTTGCATGACATTTAGCACTTCTCTACCTTCTCCCTTGGATCACACACCTCAGCCCATCTCTAGAATCAACTAAAAATGTCTTCTCCTCATAGGAACCCAACCTCCTTAGAAAATGGGGAGGAAAGAGAGATAAATAATAATTCCTTGTCTTTTAAAGGTATAAACTGCCTCAGATGATCTTGGGTTGAAGTGGGGCATATATAAATAAGTACCTAATCTTCCTGGTCACACGTGCTGACCATGTTTGCTCTCCAGCATTCATGACCTCTGGCTCTATTGAACTGCTTCTTCATTTGCTATCAGGATAGCCTGAGGGCTACGGGAAAAGGTTTATGAGATTATGTGACTATTCAAAGAACAGTTATCCTCTTTATTTCCACAGGTATCTATATATCTCTTAAAAATATTTCCTCTGACTCTCAAAGTAACACATGCTCAGTATACATTATTTGGAAAATTCAGGAAAGTATGATGGAAAACATAAAAATCACTTATAATTGTACTGCCCATACTGACCTTCTGTTAACATTTGGGTATATTTTCTTACAGCTTTTTTTTTTTTTCTTTTCTAGTCTCTGTCTCTGTCTTTCTCTCTACCTTTAGACCTCTTAAAGATTTAAAGAAGTGTTCAAGAACAGAAAGCTCTCTTACCTTTGCTGTGGAAAATGAAAGAGAATGGATTCAACAAATGAGGTTGAAGACAAGCATCAGAATGACTCTTTTCTCTCTGTGATGAGAAGGGGAGGCCACACAAGATTAATGAGAAAACTCCTAAATGGCTGCCTGGCTTCTATAACAGTAGTCCCCAAATTCATGCCACTCGGGCAGTAATGTTGAAACACAAACACAAGAAATATGTTTATAATTTTTACATTTTAAGAACATACAAAGCAAATATGACAATCATCTTGAACCTGTGGTTTATTTTTATTTTTTATTTTTTTTGAAAGATTTTTATTTATTTGAGAGAGAGATCGAGCGAGCAAGCATGAGTCAGGGGCTGCAGAGGAGGAGGGAGAAGCAGACTCCCCACCAAGCAGGGAGCCCGATGCGGTGGGGGGATCACGATCTGAGCTGAAGGCAGAAAAACTGAACCAACTGAGCCACCTAGGCGCCCCCTGTGGTTTATTTTTAAATGGGAAGAAGTAAGCATAATTTCAAGAAAGACGTAGAAGGTTTGAGAGAATTTTCAACCCATCATTTAACTTCTACTTGAGAAAAAAACCCTACATTTTTTCCGCTAAAGGTGTGGTTTATCTTCTTATGTTTAATCAACTAGCCTCATGGGTCTTTCACTGTAGTATTAAAGTTAGATGTGGTTAGGGGTAATATGGAACTTCATGGACTATGTTTATTGACATAAACAATTGTGCTCAAGACCACAGCCTTTAAGAATCAAAAATAGTAAAAAAAAAAAAGAAGAAGAAGAATCAGAAATAGTAAGCCAGCCATTGTCTCTTGAGCATGTACCATATGCCGGATATGAGGCCAAGAAATATGCTTTTCTTTACATACAATCTCACGGAATTCATATAACACCCTTGGAAATGAGTCTTACTATCCTTCTTTGTATGTAGGAGAATTGGAGTTTTGAGAGATTATGTTATACACCTACTCAAGGTAACTTATCTCATAATTGGTAGTTTTGTCTGAATCTAGATTTAGTGTTCTTAACTAATAAATACCTTTTCTGTATTGTCATGACAATTCAGACACTCACAGGCAATGGGGTTTGGTTGTGGTTATGCACAGGTGGGGCTGGGACCAACTCAATCTTATTAGTTGAGGGGCAACATCCTCTTTGAATCAAGACATAAATGCTATTTGGAGGGAGAGATATTGGGTTGGGATAGAGGCATCGAACTGTTATCAACCATTGATACTTTATCTTGAATTGGCTTATTGATTAGTTCACTGGCCATTTCACAGGATTCTGAGAGAATCAAGTTGTTGTTTTTTCCAGTGAAGGTCTATTTCTCAGGGTTTGGTGTGGAAGGAGAGCCTCTGGGAAGCCATTGGAAAATATGGAAACAGAAGGAGGGAAGATTGAGTGCCAAACTTAATGGAATGAAATTCAGAGATAGAGCTTCATACATGGTTTCCTTCAAATTGAGAGTTGTGCCCCCATCTGGCCAAGGTACTAAATGTCCTAGCCTCTACAAAGGACCATACTTTTTAGATAAAAGACTCAGGAAAGATTTTAAAATCTTGCATAGCTTATACTTTTATCATGAAGCACTTGAAGACCAGATCAAGAAATTTAGAAATATCAGGACATTTAAAATCATATGGAATTGGGGCGCCTGGGTGGCTCAGTCGTTAAGCGTCTGCCTTCGGCTCAGGTCATGATCCCGGGGTCCTGGGATCGAGCCCCACGTCGGGCTCCCTGCTCCGCGGGAAAGCCTGCTTCTCCCTCTCCCACTCCCCCTGCTTGTGTTCCCTCTCTCGCTGTCTCTCTCTGTCAAATAAATAAATAAAATCTTTAAAAAAAAAAAAAAAAAAAAAATCATATGGAATTATACCTTAACAACTGGCTACAAATTTGGTAAAAGAAAAAGAAAAACAAAACACAAAGTTAGATTCCCATCTCATGCCAGACCCCAAATGCATTCCAGATGAATTAAATTTTGAGATTAAAAAAATATAAAGTTATCCAGAGAAAATATAGGCAAATATTTATTAATAATTATGGGGGAAATCAGGATCAGATTGGGCTATCCTCTAGAGGTTGGCATGGCATCCCATTCTGTTAAGAAAAGCCAGAAGGGGCACCTGGGTGGCTCAGTCAGTTAAGCGGCTGCCTTCAGCTCAGGTCATGATCCCCGGGTCCTGGAATTGAGCCCCACATCGGGCTCCCTGCTCAACAGGGAGCCTGCTTCTCCCTCTCCTTCTGCCTGCCGCTCCCCCTGCTTGAGCTCTCTCTCTCTCTGTCGAATAAATAAATAAAATCTTAAAAAAAAAAAAGAAAGAAAAGAAAAGGCAGAAGACACCAGGGGGTGTCTGTGGGTTCATGATTATGGGCCATAACCAAAAAGCGGTAGACCATAGGCCAAGGCCAAGAGGCTTCCAGTTTAGAGGGTTGGTCCGGGCAAGTGCAAAGGCGTTTGCGCTGCCACTTAGGAATAGAATGATAAACAGCAAAAGGAAACCCAGTTGAGCACAGCTCTAAAGGCCAACTTTTTTTGCACTTTGAAGGCATTTTCCAGCAAAGAAATTATGCTAGAAAAAGTAAGCATTGACTCCAAACTGCAAATTCTGCCTTTAGGACACATGTCAACATTCAGGCAATCAAGAAAATCACAGCTTTGAACCAGCAATGGTTGCCTAAACCTAATTGGAATGATGTCAGTTTGATTGCTGGGTTTGGCCATAAAAATCTTGCCGTTCATGACATTTCACATGTTTCTTTCGTCCTTGTCCAAGTGGAAGAAGGAAAGACCAAGATCTTAAGTTTGGGTAATAAAAACACAGTAATAATGAATTTCATAAAACCAACAAACAAAATGAACCCAAAATGTTCTGTTTAGTCTCATAGAGGGAAAAAAATCTATTTTATTCCTTCACTAGAAAACTCTAACCTCTCTTAGTTTTAACTCTAATTTTTACTGTCTTCCATCCCTCTCTTTAGCCATTTCAGTCTATTCCAGGTCTTTTATTCATATTTTCCATTTCTGATCATGCCTAGCCTACTCTCACCTTACCTGCCTTGTCTTTCCTTCTTTTCTTCCTCACATATAATGTTGAGACTCTGTTTTAAGGCTTAGTTCAAATATCATCTTTTCCATAAAAATTTTACAGACTGCCCCAGTTCTTGTCAGACGTATTCTAAACTCCAATAGCACGTTTGGTCTAATTTCTCCTCAGTCCATTAGGCATTTATTACGCTATTATTTATTTGGGGCATCATCACTTAGCATGTGATATGAATAGACACTACTTCAAATGACTGCCCAAGTTTTCAGAATTTTCAGAACAGGGCACACGCTCTAACCTTCTTTGGCCTCCTAGCCTCGGGCTACTCCTTGGGCGGTCACCTCCTTGTCTGCCTGCAGGCAGTATGGCCCCTTGTAAAAAGTAACTAATCAATTAGTCCTTCCTGGATTGATTGACTGACTAAAGTGACATTTCAGGAGATAAGACAGTAGTGACACAGGAGGGTTGGGTAAAAGCCAGCGTAAACCCTGTGAAGGGTGGTGGTTCATCCATGGTTTGAGACCGATGTGACATCAGCAGAAGTTATGCCAGTCCAAGGAACTCTGCAAGAACCGACATAATATATGTGCCATCCCACAGGATGCTCATAGCAATCCATTTCTATTGACATTTCTACAAAATCAGGCAGTTTTTCACTATTTCAAGCTTCAAAGACCTGTTCTTATGATTAAATGTGATTCATTAAACGTGCTAGTCAGAGGTAAAAACATCTAGAACCGGCACTGGTGCACAAGAGGTGCTTAGCTATCTTTCCTTTTCTCCTATAGCTTTGGGTGGCAAATGTTCTGGTTGTTTCCAAAGATGGCCCCACTTCCCCGCTCTTGCCTCAGAGATTTCATGGGATGACTTTTTGGTTGTTGAGGATAGTTCTTTATGGTATACTAAAGCAATTTCAGACGCATAATTTCATGTGGGCATCACATGACTCTAGTCAGATGAGTATTATTAATCCCTAATTTTCGAATGGGAATATTGTGTCTCAGAGAACTTACAAGACTTGCTGTTGGTGAATGACTTGAACTTGGATTTTTTCTGATTTAATAAAGGAGAAGGAATGAAAAGATGGAGAGGAAGTTTTGTTTTGTTTTGAATGCTATTACCTTGAGAATACCACAGTGGTGGAGACTGTTGGTTGTCTCCCAAACATAGGTAGATGTACCGTGAAGTGAACGTGTTGAGTGGCATTGGAAGTTAGGGAGCCGTGGAGAGATGAGTTTTTGATGAGCCTGGACAGCTGGCCTACATCCTTCTGGGCATTTGAGCCATGTTATAGATGCACATCTTTACCTTTGTGATAATGAAAAACCATGAAATGTTTGAATGTGGGGTGAGACATAATGAGATATGCCTTAAAAATGAAGCAAAACAAAACAGAACCAAAATTACTTCTTACTGCTGAGTAGTATTCCATGGTTTAGAAATAACATTGTTTATTTAACCATTTACCTATAGAAGGATGTTTTGATTATTCCCTGTTTTTAGCTATCATGAATAAAACTGCAATGATGAAGGTTTTTGGGTAGACATAAGTTTTCATTCCTTTGGGATAAATGCCCAGCTGTGCAATTGGTGGGTCATGTGATAGCTGCATGTTTAATTTTTTAAAAATCTGCCAAACTATTTTCCAGAGTAGCTGTATCATTTTATAATTCCACCAGCAATGTGTGAGAGATTGTTGTTTCTCTCCAACCTTACCAGCATTTGGTATTGCCACTACATTTGATATTAGCTCTTTTAATATCCCATCATAGTCTTTGTATCTCCTTAATGGCTAGTGATGTTGAAAATCCTTTCATGTACTCATTGGCCATCTCTATATCCCCTTCAGGCAAATGTCTCTTCGTGTCTTTTGCCCATTTTCTAATTGCAGTTTTTTTAAAATGTGAAGTTTCGAGAGTTCTTTATATATTCTAGGTATGAGTCTTTTGTTCAGTATGTGGCTTGACATTTTTGTCTCCCACTCTGTACCTTGTCTTTTCATCAAGGTTTTTCACAGAACACAAGTTTTAAATCTCAATGAAGTCCAATTTATTAACATTTTCTTTTATGGTGTCATGTCAAAGAACTCTTTACTGCCCTCTAAGATTCTCTTCTGTATTATTTTCTAAAATTTTTATAGTTGTACATTTTGCATTTAAACCTATGAGCTATTTGGAGTTAACTTTTTATATGAGACAAGATGTAGGTCAACCTTTTTATTTTTGTTTTTTGGTCTATGGATATCAGATTGCTCTAGCACATTTCTTGGCAATGCTATCCTTCCTCCATCAAAATGCTTTTGCACTTTTACTAAAAATCAGGGAGCCATATTTATATGAAGTGATTTCTTGGTTCTCTCTTTATTCTATTGATCTATGTGTCTATCCTTCTGCTAATAACATACAGTCCTGACTACCAGAGATATATAACAAGGCTTAAAATCAGGTAGGCTGATTCTTCTCACTTTTTCTTCTTTTCCAGAAATGTTTTAGCCCCTCTAGTTCCTTTGCTTCTCCTTGTAAACTTTATAATAATCTTGCTGTATCTATAGAAAATCTTGCTGGGATTTTGATAGGGATAGTGTTAAACTGTATATCAATTTTGAAGAATGGACATCTTTATTATGTTGAGTCTCCCGATCCAGAAACACAGAATATCTCACTATTTATTTTGATCTTCTTTGATTTCTTTCACCAGTGCTGTGTAGTTTTTGACATACGAGTCCCTTACATGTATTTCACTTTTTTTCGGCAGTTGTAAATGGGTTTGTATTTTTAATTTCAGTTTCCAGATGCTCATTGCTAGTATATAGAAATAGACTTGATTTTTGCATGTTGATTTTATATTTTGTGACCTTGCTGAACTTATATGTTCTGGGAGTTTTGTATAGATTCCTTGGGATTTTCTATGTAGACTATCATGGCGTCTTCAAATACAGGCAATTTTATTTCTTCCTTCCCAATCTGTATGCACTTTATTTCCCTTTCTTGCCTTATTATACCGGACTGATCTTCCAACACTATGTTGAATAGCAGTGGTAAGAGTAGACATTTTTTGCCTTATTCTTTATTGCATGAAGAAAGCATTTATTCTTTTATTATTAACTATGATGTTAGCTGTAGTTTTCTTTTTTTTTTTTGTAGATGTTCTTTATTAAGTTGGGGAAGTTCCCATCCTTTCCTAGTTTTCAGAAAGCTTTTGCCATAAAAGGCTGTTGAATTTTTTCAAGTGCTTTTTTTCGCATTTATTGATAAGATTATGTGACTTTTCTCTTTTAGCCTGTTAATATGGTGAGTCACATTGATTTATTTTTGAATATTTAGCCAGCTTTGCATTCCTGGAATAAACCTCACTTAGGCATAGTATATAATTCTTTTTATATATTGCTGAATTCTGCTTGCTAATATTTTGTTAAATTTTTTTGCATCTATTCTAATGAAAGCTAATTGGTCTGTAATTCTCTCTCTCACTTTCTCTCTCTCTCTCAGTACTGTCTTTGTCCAGCTTTGTTTTTAGGGTAATACTAGCTTCATAAAGTGAATTGAGAAGTTTTCCTTTTATCTTTTATTTTCTACACAAGATTGTATAGGATTTGGTAGAATTCTCCAGTGAAATTATCTGGGCCTAGAGCTTTCTTTTGGGGGGAGTTTTAAAATACTAACTCGTTTTCTTAATAGTCATAGGACTATTCAAATTATCTACTTCATAGTGGATAAGTTGCAGTAGTCTGTGTTTTTGAGGAATTGATCCATAGTATCTAAGCTGTCATATAGATTTGCTCACTGTATTCTTTTATTACCCTTTTGATGTCTACAGGTTCTGAGCAACATTCCCTTTCAGTGCTGACATTGTACTTCCTTTCTTTTTCCCTTTTTCCCCTTGCTTAGTCTTGTTAGATGTTTGTCAATTTTATTGATCTTTTCAAAGAACCAGCTTTTGTTTCAAGAACTTCTCTATTCTTTTTCTGTTTCAACCTCATTGATTTCTGCTCTTATCTTTATTCCTTCCTTCCTTCTTTCTTTGGGTTTATTTTGTCCTTAACTGCATGATATCACTCTAAGTCAGCATCTCAAAGGACAGGGACCACCTGACTTGTGATTGGGTAACTGGAAGACCAGGACAACCGAAAAATATATACCCCCCAACCCACTTCCCTCCCCCAGGCAGAAATTGATACAGATAAAACCTTTTGGGTAAAAAATTAAGAGTCCTTCTAGTCAATAAACTAAAAACACTGGCAAATCTCTATGTAAAAGGGGTTGTCTTTAACAGTCATGTGGTTGGCCCTAAGGCCATTTTTTATTGTCTCAGACCCCCAAAAAGCACAGTTTGAAAACAAAGAATGAAGGATAAAGACCAGTACAGCTCCATGTAATAACTCAACAGTCATTCAGTTGTGAAACGCTCACCGTGAGAGAGGCACTCAGCCAGCTGTGAGTGTGGTCTTTTCCAGTGTCAACAGGACCGTAAGGTCAGAGGAAGAGTTTCAGCTGTCAACCAACTATTCTGAGCACCTAGTAGGAGCAGGACACTGCGGCAGGGTTTGTGTAGGGTACAAAAAAAGAGTTTTAACAGTTTAGAGGAGGTGCTTATTTTCAGTGAGCTTTTGGTCTTAAGGCATTATAAAATGGCGAGTCCAGGGGTGCCTGAGTGGCTCAGTCAGTTGAGCCTCTGACTCTTGGTTTGGCTTGGGTCATGATCTCATGGGTCTTAAGATCAAGCCTTGCTTGGGGTTCTGCATTCAGCTGGGTGTCTGCTTGGGAATTCTCCCCTCTCTCCCTCTGCCCCTCCCTCCACTCACTCTCTTTCTCTCTCTAGAATAAATAAATACATCTTAAAAAAATTAAAAAAAAATAATAAAATGGTGAGTCCAGCTCCAAAATCATACTCGCATGCTCTCTAATCCACCAGTGTATAAAATACCCAAATCCTGGCAGATAACCAAAGCAGTTAGAACATGTCGGTGTTTCTGGATCTTACAAGGAGTGGGCCCATGGAATACCTAATCAGGACCGTGAGAAACTCCTACTGAATACCTGTCCCCTTCTTGGGAAATGGCTGAGGATAAAGTGTGGCTGTCTTTGCATTTCTCTTGCTGTTATTGTTCAGAATGCTCTGACCGAGCTAATAAGGAGGAGGAATAATGGCACAACATCGTGACAAAATTTGTTAACACTTGCAGAACTAGATGCAGTCCCCCAGGGGTCTTCCAGGTGCCTCACTATGCTCTCTTCCCACACCATACCATCGCTGTCTCCCGTAGCCCCCATTCCCACCTTGGGATGTCATCTCTGAGGTGCCTGTGTCCCTAGAGGGCTTGCAAACTCTCATGACATCCGGGGGCATATTTCATGGCATTTCCCTTAGAAAACTCAAAAGCCAGTATACACACTAGAGATCTGTCCTTCATTTTGCATTTATGCTGTCCTTATTCCACAAAAGTGAGCCCTGAAAATGTCAACAGTTGAATATAGAATGAGGTTTTTAAAAATAGATTTTAAAATGCATAATGGCAAATTTAATTTCAGTATTGAGGAAGATCCAGTATTCTGTCCTTAGTAACAATGAGATCTTCCAGATTCCTTATTTTGAAATACATTATCTTGTAAAGAGTGTCAGAAAGATGTCTCCTGAGTCAGGGACATGAAAATATACATCTCCGGGGAATTTGCAGAAAGCATTGAGGAGGGTTTGACTGCCTAGAGTCTGTGGGAAGGATACAGTTTTGTATACTTCAGTAGTATCCCAGAGCAAAGAGCTACTCCTGAGTACTTACCATGTACCAGGCATATAAAAGAGCCCAGTGCGATCGGTATTATTATCATCCCCATTCTCAAGAGTATGAAGTTGAGAGCTGGAAAAGTTAGGTGACGTACCTAGTAGCAATTAGCTAGGGCACGTTTAAGCTCAAATGAAGCCCCAACATATTTGATTCCGAAGTCTGTACTCTTGGTCACTGCCCCTTCCGCCTAGCGCTTTCTAGCCAAATGAATAAAAGAGCAAGGAATCCAATTACCACCTTATTCTAGAAGTTGTTACTTGTGGTGCCATATACGTGCCAGAGCCTTACCTGAGAATATGGGATGTGGGCTGCTCTTTCTGACCGATGGTACAAATGTACAATAACTTTTGTTTCTCAATACTCTACCTAATCCACTGAAACTTTTCCAAAGCACAAAAGCGTGTTTCAAAATGTCTGTCAAATTAGGCTGGTTTCCTCTTCCTCAGCATCATTGAGAGTAGTCCCCCTTCTTCGTGGGTTCAGCTGCCAGGGTCAACCGCAGTGTGGAAGCCCAGGATCCTCCTTCTGACTCGTAGTCAGAAGGTCATTAGTAGCCGAGGGCTACATCACCACGCCTACGTCATTCACCTGGTTCATCTCATCACAAAGGCATTTGTCAACTCACATCATCACAAGAAGAAAGGTAAGTGCAGAACAACAATAGGATATTTTGAGAGAGAGAGAAGGGTCACATTCATATAACTTTTATTAGAGTATATCGTTAAAATTATTCTATTTTATTATTCATTATTCTTACTATGCCCAATTTATAAGTGAAATTTTATCATAGGAATCAATATATAGGAAAAAATCATAGCGTACGTAAGGTTCAGTATTATCTGTGGTTTCAGGCATCCAGGGAGGATCTTGGAAGGTATCCCCCACAGGTAACGGGGGACCATTGTACTTAGAACTAAAATGCTCATGTCTGTTGGGGAGTACAACCTCAATTCTTAACTGAGTGAGATCCAAAGAGATACTGGAGCCCAGTCACTTTGTTCTTTTGCTTTGTTCTAGTCAGTAAGATGCCAGCCTCCAGGGCCCATGTGTTATTGGAGGACGTTCTCCCCATTGCCTCATGAGCTTGTTTTATGTCTTCCATAAGAATTTTAGGGAGTGTACTTGTGCTGACCAACTTCCTTCATCACTGGCATGAACGTCGATGGGAAAAACGTGTGAATAGACCAGGACATACTCTAATTTAGAAGGTAGAATGGAGTAAAAAAGTGAGTATAAAATTATCTACGGTAATTAGTATTGCAGTATTTGAAATGGATTGGGGGCATCTCTGGGGAGAGTGAATTAATAACCATCTCTCTTTAAGGTAGTGCATAATAAGAGTAATTAAGAAAATGAATATGCTGCATGGAGTTCTTTTTTTTCTCCCCTCAGTGGACACACAAGATTGGATGATTCAGCTGCTCCTGGAGCAGGATTCTTTACCCTGGGTTAATTGTGGGCCTTCCTGATGATACTTTAATAGAACAAGTGGGCACAGAGTGACAGCTGATGATGGGAGACTTGGGCACAAAGTAGAGCTACCATGGCCTGGAGCTAAACAAAAATTACACTGTTTAAGAATTCAGACTCCAAGAGCTAATATGTTGTCGACAAAAGGACAAAAGGCAGAAAGTTTCCACTAAGATGGGTAGGTTATAAATGCCAGGAAATCATAAAATGTGTATTTTTGATTGAGGCAAAAACAGCCCATATACAAAGGGAAACAGACTGAGGACAGATGACTTCATAAAAATCTCACATGTTGTGCTATGGAGACAAATGTGGTTGTGGGCACTCTTGCCTGTGTGTGGGCTAAGAGGCCTCTGAGAAAGGGACTATGTCTTTCCAGACTTCAGCCTCCTCATCTTGACAGTGACATTCTCGGATGTCCATGGCATTGAAAGAGGCTCTTTGGAGAAGCTCCTCTCTACAAAATCACCTGTGCAAAGGTGAGCATTCTCAGGGCAAATGGGGCTGACTTACGGTTAACTCTATCAGATGGCTTTTAAAATGAATCCAGAGAAAGATGGAAAGAGGAAATGCCCCTGTGACAGTCACAAGTCTTTATGATGTTCTTTTCCTCAGAATTTACTCTAAGCAAAGGTAGAAACCGGGACACAGAACTTTTGTCACAAATGGAAAGAGAAAAAGGGAAGCCAGTCATTTTATTCTAATTCATGTGGATTTAAAAAAAAAAAAAATCTTCCTTCATGGTTTCCATAGCTACCCCACCCCATTGGTTTTCATTTGCAACCAGCCTCAGGCAGAGGTCAGGGACTCGTGGCACCGCCCCACGGAGCCACATGCCCTGTGTGACACTGATTAACACCTCCAGATGTCACTGAGGAGGGCAAAGCAAATGCAAACAACTAAACAATTACCCTTTTCCCTTTTAACTTTGAAATGCTTATAAAAAAAATGACTCAAGAATGTCCTTCAGGCTAAATGCAAACTAGAACATTGAGGTTAACAATGATTGTCTGTAATAAAGTAAAATCATAGATTTTAAATATTTCCAACAAATGTGTTTCATATCCACAATAGGAGGCAGAAAATAAGATCATATTTATTTTAATGTTGAAACATAACAATGAAAAAAATACTCCCAGATTGACGAGATCAATTTTTCTCCTAGGGTCCCCTCCCCAAGTGATTTCTAGGGTGTAATGTCCCTTGACTTCATCCTGGTAGTTGCTGGTACCCACCACCAGGAATATATTGTCTGTTACTCTCCTGGGCTTCTCACACTTTCTCTGAAATTACTCCTCAAGGCTGTTTTCTGTCCCATTGTCATTTCATGTGTCAATAGAGTCCACAGTCTGAATGTTCCCAAGCAGAGTAGGTCCAGACAAGGATGTTAACAACTTTTCCTGAATGTTGGGGACTGTTCGATCTTGAGGCCTTTGGACCCCAAATAAAAACTTCAGGATCTATGCCTAGTTCCTAGCAGGCTCCCACGTGGCTCGTCCTCCAGTAGTGAGAAATCTGTGGAAGGAGGGTCCTCAGCCCCTCTGCTCCTCGCTTCCAGTCCAAGGCAAGACAATCCACCTTAGCACACTCATAGTTCCTCAATGAGAAACTCCTCCTCTGCCCTCCACCCCCTGAAACACACAAGACAGATGATCTTCCATGACCGACACAAATCTAAATGCACATTGAGAGGTTTTCTGATTAAAGATGGTTTTCTGATTAAAGACCAAACACACATGCTTATCTTCCTTTGGAGAGTCTACTGGAGAGATGTAAGGAAGACACACAAAAAGTTGAATCTCCAACAGCAAAGAGAATGGGAGGCAGGCTCAGTAGAAGAGCTGTTTGAACAAAAGTCCGAAAGGTGTGATGTGAACGCAGGATGTGAAATGGATTGAGGAAGCCATAATTGGGTTTGTTCATAAAGAAGCATCTAGACAGTTTGCCACACAAAACCATGAGGAAGTGTTGGGTTGGAGATGCTGGATATAGTGGAGGGCAGAAATGAAGCTTGGAGCCCAAAACGGGGGGTGGGGGTGTGGGGTTAGTTGACAGTCTGGGTATGGAAGAGTCAAACCTGCTTTCTGCCTACCCGGCTGGTGTGGACAGTGAGATAGCTCCCCCAGGCTGGAGACTGGCATTTCTTCTGGGGGAAGTTGGATGGATTTTGGTAAAAGACTTACAACATTTTAGCACTGGGGTCTCCCTGGGTCAAGGATGATTTTCCACTTGACAGCCTGAAGCGGGCCAGCAATTTATAGGCCGTTTCCCACATCGACAGAGCTCCAAATCAGCTTTTCGCTGAACCACTCAAATACCAACAGCCAAACAAGGACCTCCTGCACATTTGAAGGCACCCTCCAACAGGGGTGAGGCAGGTGTGTGGGCCCAAAGGAAGGAGTGAAAACGCAAGAAGAAGAACAGAGTTTTAAAATTAAAAATATACTTACTACCTGTGGTATAAGAAGGTCACCTGGAAGAGGGTGTTACGTGAGCCAGTCTGAAATCTCTCCCTCCTACAGGTGCACAAAATAACTCAGTCTGACATTTAGTCAACTAACAAGTACTGAATATCCATCTTTTATGTGTTAAGCTCATCCTAGGCATTGATGGTAATCTTTGGATTTTGAATGGCATACGATCGATTGATTATATCTGTGGCCCTAATCGCTTCGTCTGTGCCCTGCCTCTTTTACTGAGTACATTCTGCCTGGTGGGGAGTAAGAATGATGGGAACAGAAAACCTCCTTCTCTCTCACAGAGGTGAAATGACGGAAAGACAGTAGACATAAATACCGCTTGACCTACTCTGTGATGCTTTATAGCTTGCAAAAGGCTTATTTATCTCATATTTTCTTATAATCCTGTAAACTTGAATATCTTTCCAGTGGTCCTTTCACTCCAAGCCGGGCTTGAACCTACTAGGAGATGTAAAGTCCAACCGAGATGATGCATGCAAAGAGCTCCCTGGGCCTGCTGCCCAAGTGTGCAGGAAGAGGTGGTTGACTCGGTGAGGATTAGGAGCCAGACAAATGGAAAAGTGGAGCCAAGTTGGCCTTTTCTTGCCATCACTCCTGTTTTTGTACTTGCCTGCCTTCCTTCCTCCCTCTGTACCACAGTGTGTCTAGATTTTTACCCCTGGGTGCCCAAAGTCCCCTAGGAACCTACCCCCAGCCCCAGTCTTTAACCTCTGCTCCCACCTCCCATTCAAAATACATCAATCCTTGTCTTTTTCCTTCTGTTTTTCTTCCCCCCCTCCCCAGAACAATTTATAATTATGTTGTTAGCTTTGCAATCTGATTGTAAAGGCAAGGGCTAGACTTGATCGTCTCAACCAAAGCAGACTGAATCCTTTTTACATGATTTTCCAATAAAATTTAGCCCAGGGCTAACCGCATAGACACCCTTTCCAATGAGTTGGAGGAAATGAAACAAAGTACAGAGAGAAGGGGGTTCAAGTCAAGTGCCTCCTGTGAGACCCAGGTCTGTGATCTTGAACATACTGTGACGGTAGTTGATTCTGAATTCCAAAGGTTTGTTTCAGAATCACCTAAGAATCTTCAACAGAGGAAATTTCTATCTTTTTGCAAACGGAACGGTACAAAGGTAAGTCACAATTATTCGGGTATTCAGGAAAGGTGGGGGTCCCTCTTGGCATTGCCAATTGTACCACAAAGGCAGGTGGGTGCCTGCTTTGTGGTCCCAAGTAACTTGCCATAGGATTCGCTGAATGGAAGGAAGATTCAGACTCTCCTGACTTGTAGAAATGTGAGTTGGGGGAAAAAAAGTGCTTTCCCTAGAGATTTAACCATTGACCTGTGGAATAAACTTCAACCTTCTTCCAAAGGAGGAAGCAGCTTTAAGCCTTTCCACAGGAAACTCCAGCTCTTCGCCTGGCACCACATCAAATGTCCTCGACTAAATATATAATTTTTAGAACTACGTGGTAGAAACTTGGGTGAATATTTACATGGTATAGATCTCATTCCCATACAAAGACTGTTTGGTGTATAATGCAGGGTGGGTGGTGTTGCAGTGATGGTAATGGTTGGGGGCGGGGTGTGTGCGCGCATGGGCACGGATGATGGTGGGGGTGTGCGAGTGCGCACGCGCTTGTGCACCCATCTGAGATGGAAAGAAGAGCGAGACAGTGGAATATTTACCTATAAAATTTGGCTCTAACCGCCCCCCCCATTGTTGTATATCATTACAACCATTTTCAGCCAAATAGTGCTTGTCTCACTTTGATTTTACAGGAAATAAAGCCAGCATTCCATCGTGGTGGGTGACTGTGGAGTGATACTGTGTGGTAAGAATTAGCCATCTGCTGAACAGATAAGCAAGGATCATTACTGCCCAGATTCTAAGACAGAGCTTCCTGTGGGGTCAGATGATTTCAGAAAAATTCTTATGGTGAGAATTAACTGAATGGCCCATCTGCCAGCACCCCCCGGTCCAAATTAGAGCTGCCTCAGCCGCACTGATCACATACTTCCTAGTAGAAGAGATCCTCGTGAGGGACTGGCACCAACTGGCCGTGGACTCTGACTGCTTCACAGTTTCTGCTTTTATCTCCGAGAGCCATGGTCTGTGTGTGACTCTATATCAATAAAAGGAAGAGACACAATGATCATGTTCAGATGATCTGATTTTCTCTGAGAAAACCTAAAAAAATTAATTAAAAGGTTAGAACACAGTGGCTGAATACACTCAGATCAACACGTAAAACTGTGAAGAGGAAAATGGTGCAGACTTGGCGCAACCAGGATGAGGTCTAATGCGGGGACGCCATGAGCCATTGCCCGGAGACAGCCTGTCCTGGGAGCTCCCTGATAAACTCATATGCTTCAGGGAAGATTCCATAAGCAGTTAAATTCTTTCCTTTGATAACCCTCATCAGCCTACTTAAGAACAGACTGTCCAGACGGACTCCTTTGCTAGACACGAGCTAATCAGTTTACCTAGAAAATGTGCAAACAAGATTCCCTCTCCCAGACTTTTTCTCTCCTCTTTCTCTTATAAATTCTGACTTTTTTGTCTTCCTTCCTTGACAATAGTCTATCTTTCATTCTTACTCTTATGAGTAAATTTGCATGCTTACAACGAACTACTATGCCATATCAATAATCACTTATAAAACATAATTTTAAAAGAAGAATTGCTGTGAAAAAAGGAATCAGTCAAAATTTAAACCTGTTACCAATTTTAAGAAAAGAGTATATCTTTAAAAAATATATACATGGCTATATTTTTATTGCTATGTGGCAAGCGCCCCCAAAACTTGATGCCTTAAAACAACCACCATTTTGTTTGTTCATGATTCTGTAGTGGCCCTTCTGTTGTCTCACTTGGGGTAGTTCATGCCATTGCAGTCAGGTGTTGGAGGGGGGCCAAAACATTCAAGATGGCTACCCTCATGTGTCTGGAAATTTGGTGAGGACAGTTGGAAGGCTGAAATTTCTCTCTCTGTCTCTCTTTCTCTCCTTGTGGCTTTCTCTGTGTGGTTAGCTTGGGCTTCTTTACATGATGGAAAGGCCTACATGTGCAAGAGCTTAGTGTAAATATGGGAAGCATGACCCAAGTATAGGTCTACCGCAATGGCTCTCTGTTCATCCTTCAGTGGCATCACTCTGCTCTGTGATTGCTAGTTTATTCCCAGACTGGAGGTGCCATTGGTTACAGTTGTACTTCAATATCCTTAGAGCCCAGCATAGTACCTGGTCAGTGCACAAATACCCATTGGATAAACGAATGGAGGGATGAACATGTTGAGTAACATACTCCAGTCCTCGCTGGGAGAACTAAAGATGGAGCCATGAGAACCAGCTATTACCTTGATTTCTCTCATTTTTACACAGCTTCCTTCCTGTGCCCGCTGTGAGGTGTCAAAAGGTACAGAAAGAAGTGCCTTTCCCCTAAGCTCTGTCTGCTTTTGTCACAGCTTTACAAATCTCTGGGTCATGTCTCTCCTCACTGTTTTTAGGAAACAATGGAATCCTGCAAGGTATGTGGTCCGGAGTGTGTTTTGTATAGCAATTTTTAATCAGACCAGTTGAAAAAAGAAGTCTAACACTAGCCCCGAACTTCATGGATATGTGAGTGGTCAGAAGAGGAAAGCACAGGGATGGTGGGATGGCCCAGAATGAGGCGGGCTGTGTCGACCAGCCACATGGCAGTGAATGTGACAGGACGGCTAGCGGAAGGTGCAACGTTTCTTACAAGACAGGATTGTACTTAGAAGAAGCCCAGAGGAACTCTCTTTAACTATATTAGTCAATCCTTTTGAAAGGTTGGTATGGGGATGCCTGGGTGGCTCAGTCCTTTAAGCGTCTGACTCAGGTCATGATCCCAGGGTCCTGGGATTGAATCCCACATCAGGCTCCTTGCTCAGTGGGGAGCCTGCTTCTCCCTCTGCCTGCTGCTCCCCCTGCTTGTGCTTTCTCTCTCTCTCTCTCTGACAAATAAATAAATAAAATCTTAAAAAAAAAGAAGAAAGAAAGTTTGCAATGGTTTAGTTGAAAAGATGAACAGGTATCAAGAGGTTCAGGTGTCAGCTCTGAGGTTTCCTTATTTGCCCTTGTGATATGGGCTGGTGTTTTCCTTCTCACGGCCTGTGAAATAAGAGGGTTAGGCCAGCTGGGTAGCTTTCACCCTGTGCTCCTGTCTGGGTACCCGGGAGATGTGCAGGTGGGTGAGGCGGCCGCCCTGACTTCAAGCAGGCCACCGCTACAGTCATCTCTCGTATGTATCTCTCTTATATGTTCTTTCTGCTTAATACTTTGTTTGAACAAAAGGTGCTGCTACTAAAAAACATTATTTTTAAAAAATTCCTTTCATCTCTGGAATTCTGTGGCTCTTCTCAAAATCCATGGACTGCTTTGAATAATCAATTATAATTTCATGTTACTTTTCTTTTAGGGAAGAGAAAAAGCACATAAAGAAACCATGTTAGAAAAGCTGCCCCTGGCTTTTGATGTTGTTTTGTATTTATTTTGACATCTATAGCAATGGTTCGTTGGGTGCTAACCCACCTTCTGGTCTAAAGGATGGAGAAGTAGTTTGCAAACATCCCTTTATAAGCCCTGTGATGGTTGCTTTCCAAATTATTACCAATTTCAGAGTCTTTGGAATCCAAAGACTTAATATACAATTTGTATCTTGTATTCTCACATACACTCCCCTTCCCAGTGTTTGGGTTATATGGACTTATGAAATAGAAGATTTTTGGTGTCGGAGGGCCGTCTTTTGAAGCATATCCCCTTTGCTGATTGTCAGGATTCTCTCTTGGCTGTTGTGTGTGGACACACTTTCATTTCTTCAATCCACATTGAATGAGCACCTACTATGTGCCAGATACTGTTCTGGGCCCTGGGGGTACAGCTGTGAATGAGAGTCCCTGCCCTCATGAAGTTTACAATCTGCATGCATGAGTAGGAGAGGGAGACAATAAACAGATAAGGAAATAAATTAGGCACTTTCAGATATAAAGAAAAAAACCCAGCAAAATAAGGGAAAGATTATTAGAATGACATGGTTGAGGTGTTTTTAGCAGAAAAATGAAAATGAGTGAGCCATTTATCAAAGAGCTGGGGGGCATGGAAAGGGGCTTGGAGGGGGAAAATGTTCCAGAAAGGGGAAGGAACAAATGCAAAGCCTGGAGCAGAAATGGAGCATTATATTTTTGAAGGACAGAAGGCCAGATGGAGATGATGATGATGATGATGATGATGATGAAGATGATGGTGAAGATGATGATGAAGAAGATGATGACGATTTTTTAAGAAAGGCAGACTGTCACATGCAGCACCTCATTTGGATGTGTCTGGAGTATGGAAACTTGACTACTCTATGTTCTCCTACAAATGGACCCTGAGAGCTTGTTTGGAGGTTCTAGCAGGGGTGAGCAGCTATTCAAACATGCTTGACCGACGAATAGTCCTCCTCTGTCTGGGTAGGTTGTCCTCTTCAACCGAGCAAGCAGCTTCAGGAGGGACACACATGGAGCAGTGAGGGAGGAAGAGGATACCCGCCTAGCCAGCCAGATCAGCCGAATCAACCCTGGGGATCAGTGGGGTGACAGATGTCGCAGCCAGATTGCCCTCCCATCCATGACTGGAGATTATTGAAGGAGAGACAGAATGGTAGGAGATAAAGTTGTAGGGAGGCCAGATCAAGTAGAGCCTTGAAGGACATGGAAAGGGGTTTGGATTTTATTTCAAGTACAACAAACTTGACAGGTTTGAAGCGAGCGTGTGAAATGAGCTGATACCCATTTTTAAGTGAGTCATGAATGATTCTACGTCATTGCCCTATTTTATCTTTTTAATAGCACACAGCATAATCTGAAATTAACTTGCCTGTTTGTGTATTTACTTGTCTATCATCTGTCTCCTATACCTGCACACCAATAAAAGGTAAACTCTTGTGATTATTTTGCCTCTTTTGTTCACTGCTACGCAGCCAAGTGTCTAAAATAATGCCCGGCACATAATAGGTGCCGAAACTTGCTTGTTGACTGAATGAGGGAGTGAATTTGTCCACTTAGGTCATTAAATCTGAGAGGAGCACTTATGGTTTGTGGGTGGGTGACAAAGTAGGAAATAATGATATTTAGTGGCCCTTTTCTGGTTGTACCTGGGGTAATGATTCCCCGAACACCCCCACCACCCCTGTGTCATTTACAGGCGCAGTGTGATCACAGTGAACTCGAAGTCTATTCCTGGGTTGCAGGGACAGGTGTGTGTGTCTTCTTGAAACACTCGAAGTGTGGTGAAGCATGGGGAGAGCAGGCATTTGAAATAGGGCAGGTCCGGAACCAAATTTCTCTTCTGGCTCTTGCCAGCTGTATGATTTTTGAGTCAAATTGTTTTAAAATCACCACCATCGTGACCTCAAGACTTTGTCATGAGTGTTTTCTATGAGGCAGTTACCCTGTTCTGTGCTTAGTAAATACATGAACTAGAAACTTACTCAGATAAATGTTGTTTCCCTTCCCAATGGGAGAAAGAAGGGGCTTGGGTGCTGATGGGGAGGTTGTAAGCCAGTTAGAGGTGGGGGCAGCCACCAGGCTGTGCAGTTAGGCCAGCACCTGCTAAAATTCCTAGCTCCACCCCACCTGCCGCGGCTTCAACCACCAGGGCATCCCAGAAAAGCTGTGGGTTCTGCTTCCTGAAAAACCAAAGCCAGGGATCATCATGATAACAAATACTCACTGAGGGCTTACCATGTGCCAGGCGCTCTTCTAAGCATTACCCATTTCAACTAACTTGGTTAGTCCTCATGAGGATCCCTCCCACCTTACTGCACAGCTGAGGGAACTCAGGTACAGGGGTCAAGTAACTCACCCAGTGGCACATGGGTGGGGAGTGGCAGAGCTGGGGTTTGAACCAGAGCATCTGGGCGCCAGAAGCCTTCCTCTTAACCACACTGCTCTCTTCGGACCCCAGGGCATGAGACATGAGAGGTGGTCTGAAAAGCTGGGAAGATGAAAAGTAACCCGTGTCTGTGGTCTCAAATGGTGCCTTAGCACCCCCGCCCCCCCCCCCCCCCCCCCCCCCCCCCCCCCCCGCCTTAACATCCCCAGGACCTACTGCCCGGCCAGGCTTCTAGTCAGGCCCACCAGAGAGGCTTATTTCTAGAAGATTCCCTAGGACCCATGGCCCAGTGGCTGCCGACCAGTCGCAATCTGCCACACACTGCCTTTGCCTTCCTGTTCCAGGTGAGCGGGGACGCACACGGGTTTCTCGGGTTTCTCGGGCTCGTGTCTGTCCGGGTCCCCCCATCTCCTGCGTCTACCACCTCCTCCACACACAGCAGGGGCGCCTTCCTGGGGACACCTGTGCAGGCTTTGCAGCCCAGCTTTGAGTCCGTGACTGGCTTCTTCCACCTCGCGTCTGACTGGTGTGACCCCGCGCACACACAGTGCCTAGCACACATAGGTGCGCAAGAAACAGCAAACAGAAGAGAATTTCAGACAATGATGAAGAGCCGGCAGGGCCGCGGCGCTCCTGCCTTCTGCGGGTCCGGGAGCGGCGCCAGGTGCAGAGCCGCCCTTGGGCCCTTGGCACAGACAGACAAGCACTTTAAAGTGCAATGGCAAATTTAAACATTAAAGCATGAGGAATATTTTCATTACTACACCTTGCCAAATGGAACCGGAGCAGATTTTGATATAAAAATTGACAGGAAGCAAAAGTGGAATGAATAAAAATAGAAAAGAAATTACCAAGCTTTGAAAGGAAGTATACAAGATGAAAATGGAATGAAATCTACCTTGACTGGAGGAGATTATATAAAAATAAATAAATTGACAGTAAATTAACATGTAGCACATCCATAATCTGTCTTGAGGGGATAACAAAAGATATTTTTATTATCTCAATGCAGAATTTTGGTTGATTTTTTACCCCCATTGGCTCCTGAAATGAGAGGTTTCGTTTTATATAGAACTAAGTGTTATGCTTTGCCCAGCTGCTGGGGAGTCTGAGACGTGTTTCTGTCTAAACGTCCCTGGATTTTTCTTGGATGAAATTTTCTGTGAAGTTGACAATGATTACCTAGGGGTTGGAGTGTGTGTGTGTGTGTGTGTATGTGTGGGTGGTGTGTTGTTTGGGGTTGTGGGAGATGGAACTTTTCAGGGTTGAAACCCTTAGAAGTCTGATATGGCACCTGCAGAACCTAATTAGGAAGCGGAAGATCCAGTCCCTTCTCTAAAGCTTATAATAGCTTCCCATGGGCAAATCGCCTCATCTCTGGGTCTTAGTTTCACTAATTATAAAATGGAGATGCTAATTGCTACTTTTCCTGTCTCATTTATGAAGATCAAATGAAATAATGGACATGAAAGTACTTTGAAGAGTCTAAATATGATGCTAATGCAAGGAATTATTTTTATAATTTTTCTAGGTAATAAAATTATTCTAAGTGCAATTCTAGGACTGCAAAGATTTATTTTGAAGAGCGGAGGAATAGCAATGCATAGTAATTGCATATATTTAGATATTATCTTATAATTTTAAAACTCCACAATGTACATTTACCTACCAGATTTACCCAATAATCCTGTGAGGTAAGCAGCTCTTTAGACAGATGGAGAAAGGCAGAATGAATTGCACGAAGTGTCCTGGCTCTTGAGTGGTGGAACCAGCCCCAGAGCCCACATAATCCCACAGATGATCCAACAGCTGCCATCTTGAAGTTGCCGCCAACTTGGGGTTGGGCTGTGCATCGCAAGGTGCCTCACTCTGGACTGGACTCAGGAGGATTTTTTAGACTTTGGAGATGGATACTGTCAAGGACAAGGCACAACCTTGTCCCCAGGTTTCCTTTAAATAGGAAACCAGACTAGCTGAAAAGAGGGACCAAGGCAGAAACCCAGCTGTAAGATTTGGAGCTCCAGGGGAGGACTGGACTCAGAAAGGTCATCAGAACAGGTGTCCAGAGTCAGGTCATTTGAAGATCCACTTGAATCACGGGGCCATGGTGGAGGACTGTGGTCTGGGTTCAGGGAGATGGTGGGCACCAATGGTCAGAACTGGAAAATGCAAGGGCCGACGTGGACAGCAGTGACCACACTGAGCCCAGACTGGGGCTAGAGCACGCAATACCTTTGCCTCAGGTTGGGGACAGATTAGGAACTCCAGATGCTCACTTTTTCTACTCCTCCGTGGAATTCAAAATGTAACAATACTGAACCTTATCATAAGCATGCAGAGGTCTGACAAAATTCTGATTTTCCCCATGATGACCACGTGCTTTAAAAAAAAAAATCAGCAAAGTTGTTTCTGACCACTCTACCATTTCTAGCTTCCTCCTACTGCACTTTCTCCATCCTCTTTCTCATTACACTTTATCACTTTCTCATATACTATATAACATGTTTCTTTATTTTGCTTATTGTCTGTCTCACATCATTAAAATTTAATGGTACGAACTCACTGCTGTGTTTCCAGTCCCTAGAACAGTACCTGGCAAAGTCATGCTCCATACTTACTGAGTGAAAGAATCACTCTCTCCCCATTTTTGTCCCCTCTCTGCTTTGCTGTTGCTGTAAAAACAGTGTGGGTTCCAAGTCAGGTAACTTGGCACTGCCGCTGGTCACAGTGGGTCCTGAGAACTGGTGGCAGGGCCCTTCTGAGCCAGGAGTAGAGGATCTAGTGAGTGCTGGTGGGAGGGGGCTGGTGGAGAGGTGCTGCAGAGGCACTAAGTACTAATGGTGGGATCTCGGTGGCTGATGCAGGCTGGTGGGGGGCTGTTTACGTGGGGCATTGTCCTGGCCTGTTCAAATTGACCACGTAGGCAGCAGCTTAGCACGCCTGCTGGCAGTGGGGCCAGAAAACCTGGTTCCATTTTGTCCCCGGCAACTCGGCCAGCCTTGGAGCCTCGGGCAAGGTTCCCACCTTTTGCAGACCAGCCTCGGGATGTCAGCAGTAGCTGTCTGCAAGGAGGGCAGGGAACAGCTGGTTAGGGTCTCTCTGGGTCCCACCCTTCCCATTTTGACAAATCAGGAAAATAAAAGGAGGACATATGGTAAGACACAATTGCTCTGCTGGGGTCTTTGAAGAAAGAGGACAACCTCATTCAGCGGGAGTCTTTGGATAATTTTGACAGGCTGAGCAGGGCACTGGCTTCTGCTCCACGTGTCACGATATCTGCCCCAGACAGTCTCTACCCAAGTTTTTGTATCATTGCTCACATTGCAGACGTTCTCACAAGTCTCCGAAGTTTAGCCATGATTGATTTGTATTTTTCTTGTAGTTGAATTAAAAACAGGAGTGATCTTGTACTATGGGAGGAAAGGTCCATTTGTTGTTGAAAGAGGATGCATTTTGAATCTCTTTGGGCACCCAGGATTAGATCATGTATTTTCAATATGCAAACCCTTTGATGTTTGACAAACATCTTCAGTCCAGAAATAATTTTTAATCTTTTCCAAATGTCTAGATAACATGTTTGTTGAAGTAAACTTTTTATTGAAGTACAACATGCATTCGGAAATGAGCTCAAATGCCCAGTGCTCCATGACTTTTCATAAAGTGAACACATTCGTGTGACAGTGTCCAGATCAAGAAACAAAATGACCAGCTCACTGGTCACACACCCCCTCACCCCCCCCCAACCACCACCAACAATCACCACCATGATGGTAACACCTTTGCCTGCTTGGGAACTTGCCAGGAATAGAGGTACACGGTATGCACTCTTCCGTGCCTGGAGTCTTTTGCCCAACAATTTATTTATAAAGACAAAGTTCTGGACCTGACACCAAGGGAGGTGGAAGATAAGAAAGGACAGGCATTCTGGTCTAAAGGCTGGAAGACCTGGTGTCAGGCAGATGGTGGCCTCAGGCAGAAACAAAGAATGGAAGAAGAACCCAGATAAGCACGGATGCAAACTCCCCATCCTACTCCTCTCAACCACTGACTCAGTGTCATTTTGATTATATTTGAAGGGACACCGGGGAGGACTCCCTGAAGGGGTGATTACAAGCATGGAGAGGAAAAGAGAGGCATCAGGATGACCCTTTAGGTCTCACTTGAAAACTGGGTTGTTGCTAATTACTGGGTTGGGGAAGACTGGGGTGGGGGGCACAATATTTGGGGGAGTGTTAATCAACTGTTTTGTTTTGGGTACGTTAGGTTTTGAGATGCTTCTTAAACAAAATCCAAGTGGGTCTGGAGCCGGTAGGCGGCGGGGAGCAGTCAAAGCTCGAGTTACACATTTAGGAATCATTAGAATGAGGATGGTTTCTAACTCTATGGGGGGAGGGGAACAGTGTTTGTGTCACCTGGTGAGAGACTGAGAAATGAAGTGAACAGCAAGCAACATGGTGTCTTTCTCTTCTATCCCATCAACCTCCTTTATATACTGTGCTTGCCTTGCAAAGTACATCCACTCAGCCAGAGGCCCAAATCCTCCCCTTGACCTCCAGACCCTTTGGTTCCTCTCCTCCCCCAACCCTTCCCTTGTTTGGTATCACAAAAGCCCAAATAATTGAGGAAGAGGAAATTTTCTTGAGAAAGGGGGAAGGTGGAAGGGTAGGGAGGAGGGTGGTGGGTCTGGTTGTTGGAAAACTCTTCTTGACAAAAAGGAGGAAGAAAGCCTTAGGACACATTCCAATTTGTACTGGTAGGTGTACTCATATATTCTGGCCCACCGTATTTTTATTACATATTCATATACATGAGTTGTCCCCAGAATTTTCTTGAAAGCAGGAAATTTCTCCCTGTGTTCCAAGAGAATTTCACTATACTGTAAACCAAATAGTTTAGCAAAATATATTTGTTGGATAAATTTTCTCCTTGCCTAAAGGACTAAATTGCTTATCTATATATTTATTCCAATATTTAACAATTCAACTGTAGTAGGCTAAATATTTACTGGGCCAGTGTGTGTGTGTGTGTGTGTGTGTGTGTAATTTAAGGAGTCATAAGTAGGCTCCTACATTGTGTAAGCAGTGGTATTTGGGAGTAGAAAAAGAATCATGTCAGATGAAACTCCTCTCCTTCTTCATTGCTTAAGTGTTAGCATCCATTGCTGTCCAGTACTTAGTTTTCAACCAAGGATAGGATGCTGGAATGAAGCCCTGGCAATCCTTGGTGACTAAACTCAAGAACAAACATGTGCCTTCCCCCTCAGATATTTTTGGTGATTAATTCACTTACATGCAACCTCTAACAGATGCAGCGCTTGGGGGGAAAAAACGTAACTCTTCCTTCATGCCTAGATTCCTCTTCGACTCATAATTAAACCATAAAGAAAATAAAAGATGAGATGAAATATGCATCATTGCCTTAAGAAGAAACAGAAATGCAAACCAATGGCATGGTGTGCAGACAGACTTCCCCGGAGCATGCACCTTGGCCAGCTGCCAGCCTACTGCTCCACTCACTTCCGCCTGCCTCCCTCCTCTTCCGGTCCCCCTGCAGTGGCCTGACTTGAGTCCCTCCTCTCTTCCCCATCTCCGCCCTGATGGTTACTTCTCTTTCTCTTGTACAACTAGTATTTTCATGTTTCTTCAGGACAGAGGGAGAAAGAAGACCGCATTAAAGAAAGAAACTCTGTATTCTGCTTAGTAAAATAACAAATTGACAAGTCGATGAAGACCTAAGCAAGGTGGTTGCTAAACATTAAGACCGGGGCAGGACCTTCTTTTCAGGGAATGCACATGTATGTTTTTAACCTTTGGGGCTCTCTTGGGACCCAAAGACATAGGATGGGTGGAAATAGGATAAGTTTTACTCACAGATGGGGACCAAGTGATGCTTCATAGAATGAGTGATCTGATGAGCTTTAAGAAGTCATATGCCCTAAAATAGGTCTCCTACCTGCTCTGTTTCGGTGACTAAAATTTCTTTTTTTTCTTTAAATTCAATTAATTAAGATATAGTGTATTATTAGTTTCAGAGGTAGAGGTCAGTGATTCACCAGTTGCATATTACACCCAGCACTCATTACATTATGTGCCCTCCTTAATGCCCATCATCCTGTTACCCCATCCCTCCCACCCTCCTCCCCTCCAGCAACCCTCAGTTTGTTTCCTGAGATTAAGAGTCTCTTATGATTTGTCTCCCTCTCTGGTTTCATCTTATTTCATTTTTTCCTCCCTTCCCCTATGCTCCTCTGTCTTGTTTCTTAAATTCCTCATATCAGTGAGATCATATGATATTTGTCTTTCTCTGATTGACTTATTTCACTTAGCATATACCCTCTAGTTCCATCCACATCATTGCAAATGGCAAGATTTTATTCTTTCTGATGGCTGCATAATATTCCATTTTATATATATATATATATATACCACACCTTCTTCATCTATTCATCTGTCGATGGACATCTGGGCTCTTTCCATAGTTTGGCTATTGTGGACATTGCTGCTATAAACATCGGGGTGCAGGTGCCCCTTCGGATCACTACATTTGTATCTTTGGAGTAAATACCTAGTAGTGCAATTGCTGGGTCATATGGTAGCTCTATTTTTAACTTCTTGAGGAACCTCCGCACTGTTTTCCAGAGTGGCTGCACCAGCTTGCATTCCCACCAACAGTGTAGGAGGGTTCCCCTTTCTCTGCAACCTCACCAAAATTTGTTGTTTCATGACTTGTTAATTTTAGTCACTCTGACTGGTGTGAGGTGGTATCTCATTGTGGTTTTGATTTGTATTTCCCTAATGCTGAGTGATGTGGGGCATTTTTTTACGTGTCTGCTGACCATTTGTATGTCTTCTTTGGAGAAATGTCTGTTCATGTCTTCTCTCCCTGGTTCTCATAACAACCCTGGAAATGGGGCATGGTTTAACAGATGCCCGTTTAACAGATTAGGCAACTGAGGCTCAGAGAAAACTTGTCTAAGTCAGGCCTCTTCCAGCTGGTGGGGTTAGGAGTTCTGACTCCATATCTGGACACTCCTTGCCCTCTAACCCAGTCAGGGGCTGACAATTTTAGCCACTTCTTGAGGACTCCTGCTAAAACCTAGATGTATGGTTGCCAGGGAGCCCTGGCTTGTTCATCAGACTAGCTTTGTTAGAGAACCCAATCCTAAGAAGGTGGGACAGGTTGAATAAGAAATAGAAGGACAACTGCAGCAGGAACAGAGGAAGGAGGAAAGGAAGGTCAAATTCATGCCCTGGGTCATCACGCTATACCCCGCACCTCCCTGCATATAGATGAGAGTGAGGAGGAAAGAAAAATGGGGTTGTTTTGCTAGAAGCTGGCCTGAAAGAACAGTTATCCTTCTTTAAATCAAGATAACAGACATGGTGCAGGGTTCCTCATTAGACTTTGGGAAACCCACATCCCTTGAACCTTCTGTGGTTTCAGTTCTCAGTGTGACTAGAACAGTGGCTGACCTCCTGCACTCTTGCTGGGGAGCACCTTCTGCCAGGGTGTGGGTGTATAAGTACCATCCACAAGGGGTGACACGTCAGCAAAGGCCCCCAGCGGAGGGACCAGTTATTGGCTCAGCACTGGCCCCTGATCTTAACAGCTCCTGCAGCTACCTCTCCGTCAGAGACCCTCAAACGTGGGAAAAGGTGGCCCAGCATCCCCTCTCTCCATCCTTCTCTCTCCCTTGGGGCTCTGGTGTCCATGATACGATCTCTGATGCTGGCCCCTGGGCATCTGTTAGGAGCACCTTTGGAGTAGAGGACAGAGAATAGCTTTGAGCTTTGTCCTGTTTGAAGGTCTATTTTCTCCCTTTCATCTTCCTTTTTTTCTTTTTCTTTTCTTTTTTTCTCCTTTCTTTCTTCCTCCCTCCCTCCCTGCTTCTCTCTGTCATTCTTTTCCTTCCTTCCTCTTTCCCTCTCTCTTTCTTCCTTTCTCCCTTTTTATTTTCCTTTTTGCTTTCTTGTATGTCTGCCTGCATATTTTCCTCATTATGAGATTTACTACTATGTAAGCCACATGGAAGAGCCCTTGTTTTCTCACCCAGACCACCACTTTTTTTTTTTTAAAGATTTTATTTATTTATTTGATAGAGAGAGAGAGCGAGAGAGAGAACACAAGCAGGGGGAGTGGGAGAGGGAGAAGCAGGCTTCCCGCGGAGCAGGGAGCCCGATGTGGGGCTCGATCCCAGGACCCTGGGATCATGACCTGAGCCGAAGGCAGATGCTTAACTGACTGAGCCACCCAGGCGCCCCCAGACCACCACTTTAATATACTCTGATATGTAATAAAATCTGAATCTCCAAAAAGGGATTTCCCTGACCTGCTGTATTTCTAAAGGTTTGTCTTTGTTGTGGATTTCGTGGTATCTACTGTGACACGTGCTAGGGCGTGGTTTTGTCACCTGGGTCCTGTGTAGATTCATCTGTGTGATCAAAGCCTTCCTCACGTTCACTGCATGTGTGTTATGGCCTGCCCTACGGTTACTAGGGTTGCCACCATCTTCACAGGAATAAGATATTGCTCCACTGTCTAGTCCCCTGTGTTGAGTAAGGTGGGGCTTGTAGTTGACCATTTTCCCCATTCACACATTTAAATGGATTCTCTGTCCTGAGAGTTCTCTGATTTCCAATAAGCTTCTTCTAAAGGGGTTTCCATGGCGATCACATTTAATTAGTGTCTCCCCAGAGTTTGTTTTTTGATGTTGAGTAAGGACTGAGTTCTTATAAAAACTTGCCCACACTCCTGACACATGTAGGTATGTATTCTTGAATGCATTTAATGATGGGACTTTTCTGGCATGATTTTCCACACTCACCACGTGAATAAGATTTCTTCACTTTTCCAAACTTTGATATTTTCTAATAGTTGGGGGTTTATATTTAAAAGTCTTATAGATGTAGGCCCCTGTTTATAGCAGCATTATTCACAATAGTCAAAAGGTGAAAACAACCCTAATGTACATTGATAGATGAATGGATAAGCAAAATGTGGTGTGTATATCTAATGGAAAATTATTCAGCCCTAAAAAGGAAGGAAATTCTCACACCTGCTACAACATGGTTGAACCCTGAAGGCATTATGTTAAGTGAGATAAGCCAGACACAAAAGGACAAATACTGTATGATTCCACTTACATGCGCTACCTATAGTAGTCAAATTCATGGAGACAGAAAGTGGAAGGTGGTTGCCAGGGGCTAGAAAGTGGGAGGAATAGGGAAGATAAAAATATTCCAGAGATGGACAGTGGTGATGGTCGCACTGCAGTGTGAATGTACTCAATGTTACCGAACAGTACACTTAAAAATGATTAAAGTGGTAAATTTTATTATATATATTTTACCGCAGTTTTAAAAAATAGTAAAAAAGTTTTATAGAATCCTTCTTTCAAAATGCTGGCATTTTTCTCTAATATCATTTCTTTTTTTTTTTTTTTTAAGATTTTATTTATTTATTTGACAGAGAGAGAAAGAGAATGAGCAGGGGGGAGGGACAGAAGGAAAGAATCAGGCTCCCCGCTGAGCAGGGAGCCTGACTGGATGATGCGCGGGGCCTGGGGCTCAATCCCAGGACCCTGGGATCATGATCTGAGCAGAAGGCAGCCGCTTAACCGACTGAGCCACCCAGGCGCCCCTCTAATATCATTTCTTATATATACTCTTTCTCTGGTGGGATTTTCCCTGCTCCATCTCCACTTTGCTGGAAGTGACGAGTAGGGGCTTTTCCTTCTCTTTCCCCTCTGCTGTCTTTTAAAGCAGCTTCTGTCTCCAAAGGATCCTCCAAAGGGCTCTCCACATCCGCCGCAGTGCGCATTCTGAAGCCAACCACTCCTTGGTCTCAGGGTTGTCCCTCGCAGCAGACAAGAAAATGCTAACCATGCCAAGGCTCCATCAGTCAGTATTAGGAACTCTCTTAGCTCTTGGGGAAAACAGGACTCAGGGTTCTCGCAATTTAGAAATCACAGCTTCTCTGAAAGTTGAAGATGCCGGGGAGACCCAGGTCTTGCTATTCTCCAGCATCTTCTCTCTGGAGAGGTACTTCTGGGCAAGATTCAGACACAGTTTTTCCTCTCACATCCTCAAACTTTAAGGAACCCCCAAATAATGTATGTCCACTGTGCAGTGGCCAGTTCCCGAACAGGAGGCTGCTGTAGCCTGGCTGAGAGGACAGTGGCTGTTACTGCAAATCCTGGATTTTACCAGGATTTTCTGGGAGGATCAGGTGCAACAAGTCACCTGAGTCCTTAAGTAGCCTGTGGGTCCTGGGACTGGTGTGAGCTCAGGTGCCCCAAAAGGCCTCCTTCCACGGCATTTGCATTTGAAGAAGGGATCAACTTCTAACCAAGGCATTTCAGACTGGAACCAGCAGGTGGGGTTGTATTTCTTCTGGTAGCAGCGCCGCTGACTTTTACCTACGCCACCTGCGCGTTGGTGCCCGCTCCAAAAGTCACAGATGCTAAGCCAGAGCGGGTCATGAGACCTGAGTTTGAGCCCCTGGTCTGTGTCTAACTATCAGTGAGGCCTTGGGGATGTCATTTAGCCTCATGGGTCTTCTGGGGTTAGACAAGGTCTTCCTGCCTCATGGGATTGCTGGGAGGCTAGCACGAGCTATTTTAGGAAAAATGGGGAAATGTCTAGAGCTAAGCTTTGCAGGGGTGTGTGTGCAAATTGGGTGCTTTTTGTAATGCTGACCATATTGTATCTGAATCATTTAGCGCTTTTATCTGGGCCACATACTGGCTGGTAAGATTTATGGGAAGATGTAGCCAGGCATGGATGGAGATGAAAAATAGGACGGGAAGGTTAGTGTACAGTGTGTTCTTTGGGTGAAGTTAATTGAGATAATTTTATAATGTGTTTTGGTGACTTCCTAGGACAACATTAAAACAACATAAATGGCTCTGCATCTTGGTTTCAGGTAGATCTACAGAAGCCAGGATAGGGGTTGGGGAAAATGGTCTCACAAAGGTCCAGGCAGGGCTCTTTTGGTCTTCTCCCTGGAGATGAACAACATCCTTGGTGGCCAAGTACCTGGCTGTAGGACCCTGTGTGTGAACAGGACGAAGAACCAAGGAGAGGGGGAGCACACAGAGAGAAAGCACCCTGTGTTAGCTTTCTATTGCTGCTATAACAAATCACAACAAATTTAGTGACTTAAAACAACATCAATTTGTTCTCCTATAGTTCTGGAGGTCAGAGGTCCTCAGCTGGTTTCACTGGGCTAAGGTCAACGTATCAATAGTACTGGTTCCTTCAGGGGGCTCTGAGGGGAGAATCTGTTTCCTTGCTTCGTCCAGTTTCTAGGAGTCACCTGGATTCCTTGGCCTGTGGCCTCTTCCTCCGTCTTCAGAGTGCATGGCTCCAATCTCTGTTTCTTTCATTATATTGGCTTCTCCCTTGACCCCGACCTTCCTGCCTCCCCCTTATGAGAACACCATTGTGATGACATCGGGCCCATCCGGATAATCCAGGATAATCTACTTATCTCAAGCTTCTGAATTTAATCACGTCCGTAAAGTCCCTTTGACCTGTAAGGCGATATTCACAGGTTCTGGGGATTAGGACATGGACATATTTGGGATTATGTTCTGTTATGCTGTCCCCCCCCTCCCCGCCTTTAATCCCTAGTAGAAGATTGAGAGAAAGAGATGACTATAGATGAAGAACAGAATGGCGTCTCCAAGACATTTTATATGAAATTGGCTTGAGATCAATTCATTGTATTTCACTTTCCCAATGATCAATTTATCTAACTTTTAAATTTTACTAACATTCAAAAGATTGTCTCTTTTAATGATTTGACTGTCATTTTTTTATTCTTCCAGTGCTTAGTATTCTTTGCCAATTCCTCAAATAGCAGGTGGATGTTAATTTTGAACTTCCAGCAATTAAAACTTAATTATGTTACATTAAGTCAAATTAGATTAAAACTGTAAAGGCTTAAGATAAAGGGGTGAAGTTTTAACTGACACAGTTGTCGTTAAATTTAAATTTAAGATTTAAACTCAAGAGCACCTGAAAAAAATTGGTAGTCCAAACCACCCTACAAAAAAATGATGGCATTTTAAATTTCTAACAAGAACCAACTGAGATAAAACAAAGCAAGGCAGCAGAAAGGAAGTGAGGCTGCCCAGAAGATTGTATTATAATGATTTCTATGACCAATTCCTCAACTTTGAGGCATTTACTGACTGTAAATACAAAATACAAAATCCTAAGATGCTAGAGAGACTGGTAAAGTGAGAAATAATTGGAAGCTATAGGAACAATCATATCACACAGTAAATTTGAATGATGAGATTGTTAGAAAAGTTGGGTGGACAATGCACTTGAGAAATTGGCAGAACCATCACAAATCTGCTAAAATGTTGGCGAAACCAAAATGGCATGAAAGAAACCAGCAGAAACTGAAAAATTCTTGTGGGAAGCAAGCACCGATATTTTGGTTATGGAATGATTTCTGAGTTCTTCATACAGTTTAAAGACACCTCAAGTTTCTTTAAATGCCTCTATGAAGAAAAAATGAAATCTTGTCAACAAAAACTACAGACATCCTCCCAAACTACTAAAGCTGTTTCATTGGAGACAGATTACTATGAAAGTTTATAAATAATGAAGAGAAGCAAGTTTTTTGGTTTTGGGTTTTTTTGGTAAAATGGTAAATTTGATGAATTGATGATTTTACAAATTACTTTTTGGCAGTCCGGGCTCTCGGTTATTTGAGCTTCATCACCCTGCTCTGCTTTGCTTGGTGAGTGGGGTTTCCAGCGGGGGTGCCAGGTTGCTCCTGGGGACTAGAAGGGGAGGCCAGGACGGCTCTGAGTTCTCTCTCACTTGGTGGCTCTTGCTCTGGTGTCTGTGATTTGGCCGGGGGCTTTCCCACGGCAGAGGTCTGGTCCTTTCCTGCCAGCAAATCTCTCCCTCCGTGGTCCCTTGCCCATCACCAGCATGCTTCTAGCACATCTCAGACACTTGATTGCTCTTGTAATTGACACGTCGGTGTCCTTCAATCATACCTTGAAGCTCTTGGACAGTGGCAATGCTTTACCCAGCTTTTCCTCTCTGGCCCCAAGGCTGATGCTTAGCATACCTTAAGTGCTTAAATAGTAATTCTTGAATGAATGGATAGACGTGGGAAAGATTTTTTATTTTAAGAAATGTGTTATTTCTCCAGGAGTTAATTCCCAACTCTTTCCAGCAGGATTCCACGTCCTTGTACTTCCCTCTATTGTGGCAAATATAGCCGTGGTGTCCCTGTCCACGGCCCTCGTGCATGCCTCCCCAGACTCAGCAGCAGTGGGTCCTTAACACATGTGAGTCTATTTCATGATCTGAAGTGAGCCTCCAAAGAGCAGAAGGAAATTCTCTGGGCATGGTGTTTCCAGTGTGACATTCCAAACTCCTTTTTAATGTAGAGAATTTTAAGGGTGACTTCTTTCCATTCATCTTAACTTATTAGTTATTATCATTTGGCTGATAAGCAACCAATTTACTCAACAGCTCCTTATAAATCTGCTTTGTGCCATGGTTCTAAGCAATAGGAGACAGTTGTGAATAAAACAGGCACTCTATTTCATAAGTATTATATTCAAGTAATTTCTTTTGTTCTAAATATTTTCTTTCTAAAAGCAACTTTTTTGGAAATAGCTGTTGCTCTAATTTTCACTCCTACTGTCTTTGTACCATGAGTGGGATTTCCCCGACGATCTTTCGTATTTAGTGCTGAAATAAACACACTACAAATTTTTAATTGCTTCGTTCATCCATGAGTATTGGAAATAGTTCATCATCATCAAATGAGATGTTTTCTCATTTCTCTCATCACAGAAACAAATTATTAACATGAAAAATGTTCTCTGTCTTCCCTTTTGCATTTCTCATGTAATATTTTAAAATGCCGGTAGGGATGAAAGGGGCATGATTTTGTCATAATAGGGTCTAAAAAAGCTGCTGATGTAAATCCCGACTTGCCTTTGGGTAAATCGAGACGATGACTTCAGGTTTCTATAAATATTTTGTGCATGTTTTCCCAAAGGCCTTTTCCAGAAATCCTTCTTCATGCTCCTGTAAAGGGTTATGCACAGTTCTGTGATGGTGCTTCTTGCACGGCTCTTACTATTTGCTTGTTTCTCTTCTTTGCTAGATTGCAAGGGCCTTACCCGTATTTGCATCCGAAGTGCCTCCTGCATGTTCAGTGCTCCACCAGCTTCATGGCATGAAGTCATGAATTCACAGAGGCATTTCCATCGCTTTAAAATAATAATACCAACAGCAAATGAATGTGTAGTGGCTATATATCGGTGCCGGGCATTAAGCTAACCTCGCTTTATGCATTATTTCCTTTAATCCCTACTGCAGCTCTATCAGGAGTACAGATACTCTTATTCTACCCCTTTTTACCGGGAAGGACAATGTTGGAGACTTGGAGAGGTTAATTAGCTTTCCCAAGCTTACACAGCAGCAATGATCGAGTGGGATAGGAGCCCCCTTCTGACTCACTGGAAGCTCATATTTTCACATTACTCTATGCTGCTGAGGAGTTTCAGTTAACCATAACTTGAAACTATTTCAAAAGGCTTCCTCTACTAGTCTTCTTATATAGGACCCAGAACAAAGTACCGCAGACGGACCCAGAACAAAGTACCACAGACGGATGGCTGCATCCCATGGGCATCTGACTGGTGGCCTCAAAAGGAAAGAAAGCCCATCGAAGGGGAAGAACCTGTATAGGAAACCAGAGGAAAAGGAAAACAGGCAGCAAAATAAAGAGGTTTTTTGGTGCTAGATGGGGCACGGAAGTGGAATTTTTACCTAATCGGAGTGACGTTTCTAGGTATCCATCCCTAAAGGCCTAGTGATCATCTCCTGATGATAAATGAGAATTCCTGTCTTCTTTCCAGGGGAATGTTATTCCAAAGATTCAGCCCAATCATCTCGTTGTCCTAACGAGAAGGAAAGAAGGCAGGGAAGGTAAGTGGCCATTTAGGTAAGAGTGTCTCAAACTCAGCATTACAGACATTTTAGGCAGGGTTATGGGTTGACTTGTGTCCCTCCTCAAATTCATATGTTGACATTCTGACCCTTAGTACCTCAGAAGGTAACCTTATTTAGAGAGAGGGTCTTGACAGAGGTAATCAGGCTATAATTAGGTCATGAGGGCCAACCAATCCAGTATGACCGGTGACTTTACAAAAAGGGGAAATTGAACACGGAGATACATACAGGGAAGACAAGGTGAAGAGACACAGGAAGACGGACATCTGCAAGCCCTGGAGAGAGGCCTGGAACAGATGCTTCCCTCACAGCCCTTCGAAGGAGCTAACACAGACACGAGAACCGTGAGACAGCACAGTGTTGTGCGAGGCACTCCGTCTGCAGTACTTTGTTCTTGCCACCCCAGCAAACAAACGTGTAGGGTGGGTAAGTCTTTGTTGGGAGAGGCTGTCCCGTGTGTTGTAGGACATTTAGGGACATCCCTGGCCTCTACCCACTGGGTGCAGTAGCACTCTGTCTCCCAGCGGCGGCAACCCAAAATGTCTCCAAACACGGCCAAGTATCCCCGTGGGGCACCCAGTCTAGACTATCTCTGGCCTCGAGGCAGACGTTGCTCTCAGACATCCGAGGCACATCCACTGCTAATTTCACGGCATCCTGCAGGCCCTGATGATTTCTCAAGCAGAACAATGTACTTAATTTGGAACTTTTGACTTCGTCTGAACAGGGACCACTCACAAATCACGCTGTATGACGGGAAAATGTTCTAATCAACTGGAAATTGAGATAAGATAGAGAAACCCTGAGTCATGCTCAAGGAAAACTGCGGGGATCTCATCTTCCTTAAATTTGGACAGCGCTTTGTCTGAAGACAAAGGAACCTGTAGAAGTTACGCTTTGGTAAGGGTGTTAGTCTTGTCATTCCACAGGAGCAATTAAAGGAGGAAAATGAGGCTTCTGTGAAGACACAGACAGTTCACTGCTTCAGCATAAAAGCTGTGGGAGAGGGATCTAAGGAGATAGTGAAGAATTATGTATTTTTTTTATTAGCTTAAGGGTAGAATTTAGTGATTCATCAGTTGCATATAACACCCAGTGCTCATTAGTTCAAGTGCCCTCCTAATGTCCATCACCCAGTTACCCCATCTCCCCACCCCCATCCCCTCCAGCAACCCTCAGTTTGTTTCCTATGATTAAGAGTCTCTTATGGTTTGTCTCCCTCCCTGTTTATCTTATTTTATTTTTCCTTCCTTTCCCCTTATGCTCCTCTGTTTTTTTCTTAAATTTTACATATGAGTGAGATCATATGATAATTGTCTTTCTCTGACTTAGTTCGCTTAGCATAATACCCTCTAGTTCCTATGTATTTTAATAAACTAGCACAAAGGCTTTGATTAGATTACTATTTATTTACATTGAGAGGTTGGTAGTAGTGAATGGAGCAGAACAGAAAATACAGCAGCAGGCACATTAGTGATGTGGCCAAATCCTTTTGCCACCTACAATTCCAGAGGGATTCTAAAAGGTCACATCTTCAGAGCTACCGTAATTATCCTTTCCTCTGCTTAATGGCTATGCTGCAAGCTCTATTCAGGTGACGAATTTTTTTCCAACAGGTCAATGCATCATTTTAAGACAGAAAACTCTTTCTCTTTTGCTAAGAGTTTAAGCGTGTTGACAAAGTCTAGGTTACAAATCTGTAAGAGATCCTTTAAAGTAGGGACGCCTACAAATTTAATGAACTCCAGGATTTTCTTGACAGTCCTGGTCTATCATTGATCAGGATTGCTGGTTTATTTTTTTTCTCACATTCTTTCTGTTCTCATGCACACATATGCACACATATGCATACACTACGATTTCTCTGTGTCTACGTATGTTTTATCCTGAGTAACTAAAAAGACTGAGACATTCCGATCCCCCCTACCTCTTTGACTTGGGAGCTCACGGATGTGACCCCCAACTCATCGGCCCATCGCTTCTCCACGTGGTGGAGTGTATGGCTCACAGGATCAGGAGAAGAAAACGATTCAGTTTGGGCTCTTCTACGTCCTGGCTGTGTCTCTGAGCTCCTATTCTTCAGCTGAAATAGATGCACCAACCCCTGTGTGCCCACCTCGTGGGACTGCGAGAATCAGAGAGGCAGTAAGGATGAACGTGGTCTGTACTATTGAGGTGGGAAACAAAGGCAGAAGAAAAATTATTAAATCTCCTTACTACCTAGAGCCCACTGACAAGTCCTTGAAACAGGGAGAGGGACATTCCTCTAGGGACTCAACTGCCTCAAGGTTAATACTTCGCTAAGGGCAAAAGGCAATCCTAGCCTGACAGCACCCTACCTCCCCCAAGATCCTGTAAGTCTACTTTAACATATAAGAATTCCTTTGGAAACTTCCTTTATCTCTAAACCCTCCAAGATATGTGATGGTAATTACCCCGCAAGCACATGGCCCACCGATATACATCTGAAGGGTCTCATGACTAAGGTTTTATTAGACAGTAATAAATGACCTTTTCCCAACAATAGCTAGCCCGCTCAAGGTCCTGGAAACATTGTTTCCAAAATTCCTCAGAGACTCACGCTATCCCTAACCCCCTCCCAACTTGAAAGTATATGATGGGCCACTCCTCATGACCCCGGTGCAGCCCTTCCGGGCTATGGGTCCTGTCCCCATGCTTTAATAAAATCACCTTTTTGCACCAAAGACATCTCAAGAATTCTTTCTTGGCCATAAGCTTCGAACCCTATTAACGTCTTTCCTGCATCACTATCACGTGCTTCCACAGGGAAGATACTGTTGTCACATTATGTCTCAGTGAGCGGGGGGGGGGGGGGGGGGGGGGCGTCACAGGCTTATGAAAGTGTAGAGCTGGGGGATGAAAGACCTGAGTCTCCTAGAAGTCAGTGCTGGACAGAAACAGGGCACCTTAAGGACACGTCTCTTCAGGCTACCAGGGTAAGATTTAGCCTCCTGAAGTAGAAATTTATAGCCCTATACTCCGGAAAGAGGGTCTTTCTAAAGCTTTGAAATATACAGTTAAGAAATTGTGGAAATTGTTAGACCCTGAGATCATCTGATTTTTGTTCCTCAGGTGGGAATGGCTTGACTTTACAGTGTGAAACAAAACATGCTGGGGTTCTCAGGGAGATGCTCTGTAGGCAGGACACTTGCTTAAGGAGGCCCTGAAAAGGGATAGACATGTTCCAGGTGGAGGAAGTGAAAACGAGCTTCATGGAGAAACCACACAACCAAACCAAAGACAAGAGGAAAGTGCCAGCACTCGGAGGGCCAGGCTGGGGGACTCACCGGGCAGGGATGGGGCTGGCTGCTCATGTGGAGCAGCTGCAGGCCTGTCTTTCTCTTCTCTCCAGGCCCTCTCAGTCCTGCCCAGCGGTTCCAGTGAGGGCCAGTCTCCAGTCCTGCTGCTGGTGGCCCTTTACTGCTTCTCTAGCACTCTCTCGGCAGAGGAGCAAGGCAGGTGTTCTTCTCCGCCCCATTTTATAGCACAAGAGAGGGAAACTCAAGAGGTTAAGGCATGGAGATCAGGGTCTCTAAGAGATATTTGTCCACACGTGTTCATAGCAGCACGAATCACAATAACCAAAGAATGAAAGTGACCTAAGTGGCCATCAACGGATGAGTAGATAAATAACGTGTGGTCCATACATGTGCTAGAATATTATTCAGCCGTACAAAAGGAAAGGAATTCTGACACATTCTACAGCATGGATGAGCCTTGAAGACAGTACGCTAAGTAAAATAAACCAAATACAAGAAGACAAATGTTGTATGAGTCCATGTATATGAGATGTCTAGAATAGTCCAAATCATAAAACAGAAAGTAGACGGTGGTTGTCAGGGGCTGGGGGTGGGGGTGAGGAGTAAATGGGGAGTTGTCATTTAATGGATATAGAGTTTCAGTTTTGTAAGATGAAAATGTTCTGGAGATTGGTTGTACAACACTGTGAATATGCTTAACATTACTAAGCTTAACATTACTAAACTTTAAAATGGTAAAGAGTACATTTTCCGTTATTTGTATTTTACCACAATTTAACATAAAAATTTAAAAAAAGAAGTAGGACACTAGTGCAAAGTCAAAGAGCCAGAGTTAAAACTGTTTGAACTCTGCTTCTGACTTCAAGTCTGTAAAGCTTCGCTGCACTACAGGGAAGTGAAAAAGAAAAAAAAAACAAAAAAACCAACAAAAGGGGAGTGCAGTGACCCCACCCTCTCTTCTTCCTCTTCACTTTCAAAGTAGTGGAGTTTAGTATCTGGAGTCCTCTAGAACAAAACTCCTTTCAGAGGGGTGGGGTTATAATATACTTCTTTCTCTTCCCTTTGTGTTATTGTCTATTTTCTTAAGTTTCTATAACGATTATGGATTACCTTGGTAAGCGGAGGGGGAAAGTACTGATTCTCTTCTAGAACAAAACATGGTGCCCACACCTTTGACCTGCTTGGGTGATCATAGTTACAGACTTTCTGCAGGGGTGAAGCAGCCTGTTGTTTCCTGTGTGGAGGCAGCCTTTGCCCGTTCCTCTTCCCGCGCCCGCGCAGGGGCCCTGTGTGGATGGCCCTGGCGTCAGGACTAGAGGCCCCCCTCCTTGGGTAGCCATGCTGGGCCGTGGAGCCAGCACTGTGCTCACATCAGAAGAGCTGCATTTGACCTGTTTCCTCATCTGCTGTGTCCTACCTTGTGAGCACAAAATGAGATGCTAGATGTGAAGGGCTCAGTGCCATCTGTGGTCAGGCCACCCTTGCTATCATCACTGCCACTGTGATTCTGTACCAGCCACTTCATCTTTCAGGCCCTCAACATCCTCATCTGAAAAAGGAAGAGGTTGTGTTGGGTTAACTTCTAAGGCTTTCTTCAGTGTCAGCTTTCAAAGACTGTTTGGTTGTTTCAAATGTAACATGGAGTAGTTATAAATCCTTACAAGTTGTGCTACAAGTGACATACTATGGGAAATACTTTGCCAACTATCCTCATGTCATCGTGTGGTGGGTGTGGCCCACTGGGTGGAAGGATCCTGGGCAGGCGGGACAGACCCGAGGTCATGGGGGCTGTTGAGCCTGAGAGCTCACTCTAGGGCTGCTCAGGCCAACTGTGACATGAAACCCCCCCTCTGCCAGTTTCTCTGTGGGTCTACACATGGTGACATCTTCCTGGAACCTCTAAGGCATTCGAAAGTCAAAATGAACTACCAAAATGGAAGAGAACTGAGCAAACTTGTCATTCCTCCACAAAGAACTAGGTTCCCCATCCTCAGAAGGCTCAGGGGGTCAAAGTGGAGGTGATAGCTCCTGGAGGTGATAAGGAGGTGGCCCAAAAAACTTTGAGGGGCCAAATTCTCAGCATGGGAACGAAGAGATCTGAGAGAAGCAGAGATGAGTCCTAACAGCTCCGACAAATCCTTAGAGATAATGCTGTTCTGATGCCTAAATTTCTGGGTCTAATGCCCATCAACCAGGTGGCGCCAGCCAAGTCCTTCAGTTTTTATGAAAACAGTCACACCGTGATTACATCGAATAGTAGTACCAGTAATGTAGTATTAGTGCTAGTGCTCCTGGTGATTGATGACGGTGATGGTGAGGATGGCACACTCCACCAGCTGCCAGTTGTAAGGGCTTTACATACATCACCATTTGAATCCTGACAACATTATTTAGGCATTTAGTATTACCACTCCCAGTTTATAGAACACAATGCCAAAGCACAAAGAGGTTACACAGTGGACCTCAATGTTCCAGTAGAGACCAGTGGAGTTTGTCCTGAATTCTTAAGCGGGAGTTGGACAAGAAAGATGAATACCATCTCCCATGTGACACTGACCTTGTATGGAGCTGCCGCCTGTGCTGGGCAGGCCTTCCTTCTCCTCCTGCCTCCTTTTGGGACCTGTGCTTCCATCATTTGTGACTACATTTATTTACATTGCTCTATTCTAGCAATGTAAATATACCTCTTCATCTCGGCACAGGTAGCTTATTTAGCTATGATCAGTCTATTTTCACAAAACCTTTAGTAATGTAGAGGGCTGCAAAAACCATTTGAAGTGGGCATTGCGGACCTAGCCATCTGAACAGGTTCTACTTCTTCCTCACTTTGTCACTTGAGACCAGACACTTCCCTCCTCCCCATCTTCGTTTCCTCATCTTTATGTGGGAGTAAATGGTTTTTATATAGAGTCATTATGAAGTGCCATGGATAGGATGGACCGAAAAGTTCTTTATAAAGAGTGAATTCTCATAGAAAGACAAGGCATTCTTTGTTCTTGGGGGGGGGGGCGGGATATTTTATTTTTATTTTCTTATTACCAAATCAATACTAGTTCACCTCATTATTATTCACATGCGTAAGTAAAAAAAATCTATAATCTCTTCATGCAGAAATAGCAGGTAACACTTTGGGGTAGCTCCTTCCAGACCTTCTATCCAAAGGAAAGGTACCCTCGTCTTGTAACTTTAACTTTGTAACGACAGGGGCTGATGAGCTGGAGAGGGGAGGGAGGGGGAGGGCAAACCTACGGGAGACATATGGGAGTGGGGGAAGAAGGGGAGCCGTGGACACCTGTCCCGGGAAGCCCCCAGACTGCAGCTAGGAGAGCAATTAGTTAAGGCAGATACGCAGGTAAAGTAGGGAGACAGTAAAAATGAAAAACAAGGCGACCATGTTATTGAAGTAAAACATATAAATGTACCTTCATATAACAATATTTTGAAGGGACAAAGCCTCTTCTTTAAGTATGTGACAGCTGATTGACTTTTAAAAAGACTTAAAAACTTTTAAAAACCAGCTTTAAAGTAGAGAGACACCTCAAAGACAGTTGGGGAAACAATCTGAGTTCAGAATCTTCTAGATGAAACAAAATTTCCCAACTATTTTACATTTGTCTCATCCACACCAGCAGGAAACCTACTTTCCCTCTACTATTTATTAAAAGCACACGGTTTGGCTTTTATGCACTGATTCTTTTCTTCACTCATGTTTCATTGGTTTGCATAATAACAAAAAGAAGTACAACTGGCAAAACCGGTTTGTGGACAAACATACGTGTCTTAGTAACCCCACACTGTGGGAGCAGAAGTGTCCCGGTGACCCCAAATCCCACTGCCTGGACACACACATTAGCTCTGCCATAAGACAGTATGTTTAAGTAAGCAGAAGACGAGCATCGGTCACCTTTTGGAAGATTTCGATATATTGTGTAAATTCAGAGAAAAACAATTGTGTCCATGAAGATGCTTTCGCTGTGAGTGACAGAAACCCTGACATAAGCTGGTTTTTAAAGAATAAGGAGATTTATTATCTCAAATAACAGGAAGTTTAGAAGTAAGATGGGCTTTGAGGCTGGTTGATTCAGGGATTTAACAATGTCATCGGGGCCCCAGGTTATTTCCATCTCCCCACACGGCTGTTCACAGCATCAGCTTCATCTTGCAACTGTGGCCAATCCTGGAGCATCAGGTTTCCTTTTTCTGGTTAAGCGGGAGAGAGAAACAAGAGGAATCCACCCATGGGATCAGGTCCTTTCCTTCCATCTGCTTGGCCCAACTTGGGCCCCATGCCCATCCCTGGAGTACTTAGTAACCATCATCAGAGAAATGGTAGGTGCTAATTGCTTTTGAATATCAGCATCTGGGCGCCTGGGTGGCTCAGTCGTTAAAGCGTCTGCCTTCGGCTCGGGTCATGATCCCAGGGTCCTGGGATCGGGCCCCGCATCGGGCTCCCTGCTTGGCGGGAGGCCTGCTTCTCCCTCTCCCACTCCCCCTGCTTGTGTTCCCTCTCTTGCTGTGTCTCTGTCAAATACATAAATAAAATCTTAAAAAAAAAGAATATCAGCATCCATTCCTGGAGCAGGAGATGAGCTCAGTTTCCTATTCCTGTGAATCTCATAAGTGGGATGAACACTTGAGCAAAACTAGATTCTATTATGGAAAAGGAAGGGAGGACAGGATGCTGGGAAAGACGGAGTGACTCCTACAATAAGCTTTCCCGAGTGCACAGCATGGCCGTGGGCCAGCTCTGTTCCCTCAGACGCCTGGTCAAAAGTCCTACCATGGCATCACCCACTCTTAGCGAGAGCAGCTAAAACTGCCAACAGGAAAGTATGGAAACTAGTGGCACTTTAATTCAGGATCACAAATAGGGATGGGCTCTCCGCTGTGCCAGGCGACCCGCCCACACATCCCCGGGTTGGTCACCGTCCCGCTCTGCAAGGCGGCACCTCACAGCTTCTCTCCCCTTCCACTCCAACACCTGCTTTCTTCTCTCTGCTCTCTGGCTGACGCCTTTCTGTCAGACTCCACTGAGAAAACAGAAGCTGCCAGATTGTTCCGTAGTCACTTCTACCACGTGGCCTGCCTCTGCCAAGTATGGTGCCCTCCCTGTGGGTGCGGTCGATGACCCAGCCCTTCAACTCAGGCCAACCCTCACCCTCTACTTTTGTCTGGACCCCCACCCCCAATTCACCTCCGCAGGACCTCGCCCTGACAAGTAGCCCCCCTCTCCAACTCTATCAGCACACACAGCCTCTTACAAAGCAAACTGCTCTTCCTTGACCATGTTTCTGTCCTTTCCACAACAGTCGCTGGCTCACCTCCCTCAGTCCTCCCCCGCTCAACTCACTGTCCTTGACCCTCTAACCCCACCATGCCACTGAACCGGTTCTAGCCACAGTGAGGAGCCACCATGATTTTGCCAGAGCCAGCCATTTGCTTCCTCATGGCGGGCGACCCTTAGCACTTTCCTCAACCTCTCTATTCTCTCAGCTTCTATAGCACACGCTCTCCTGGGAGGATTTTCGAGGTGGGCTTCCTGCCTCCATCACTTGCTATCTCTGAGCGTCCTGAATTTGACCTGGGGCCTTCTTCTCTCCTTCCTTCCTCTCCTCTCCTGGCCCTTCCCCTCCCTCCGTCGCCCTCTGGACTCCCACACTCATTTGCCCCAGTTTATCTGCTCTGTTCCCCTGTTTAAAGGTCATTCACTGGCGGGTGACAGGCAGATTGGGAGTTCCCACCCCAAGCTCCCCACCACTTCGGGCCTGCAGAGCCCACCGGCTGCTGACGCTCTCTGTTCCCACGCCTGACAGCATCACCAGCCTGCCGTGCCCCACGTGGGACTGTTGGCTCCTTCCCACCCCGTGTCCCTCAAACCTGTTTCTCCTCCCGTCTTCGTCACCTCACTGAGGGACACCACAATCTGTCCCCTTATATACTCGTCAGCAAAAGCCCTGTCATCCCCTCCCCAAGAAGGGCTGAAATCCACCCGCTTTTCCCCATCCCCAGCTCCACAGCCACCCCCTTCCCCCCAAACCACTGTGATAATCTGATAACGGCCTGTTCTTGCCCTCTGCACGGGGGCCAAAGCCGTCTCAAAATACTAGATCAGATCATCTCACTCCCCAGGGCAAACCCTCCAGCGGCTTCCTGTTGTGGGCAGAACAAAATCGAGATACCTTGTCATGGCCTAAGAGGCCCTACTGGATCCAGTCATGACCCCCTCTCTGACCTTTGCTGGTGAACCGGGGCTGTAGACACCTGGAGCCTCTTCCGGCCGGGGCGAATGCTGACTCGTTCCCCCCCCCCCCAGGGGCTTTCAACTCGCTCTGCTCCCTCACTGGGTCTTTCCTGTCACCCAGGTCTCAGCTCAAAGGTCACCTCCACAGAGGCCTTCCCTGGCCACAAAGTCTAAATGAGCCCCTTGCTCCCCATCACTCTCTACCCTTAACCTTGTTCTGTTTTTGTTCTCGAATGTACGGCTATTTAAATGATCTTTCCCCTTATTTGTTCTCTCTCTCCTTCCCCTACATACAGACGATACCCACCAGGGAACAGGGTACTTGGTCTTATTTACTCTGTGGCCTCAGCACCTAGAACAATAGCAGGAGCTAATAATAATAATCATTCGGTGAATGAATAACTCCGTTTGCCCCACTTACATCTGGCTTTCCTGGGAATGGTCCACAGAGGTTGCAGGACAAGTAGCTCACTCTTCTTTTGGTTACACTGAACTCATGTGGCAAATATTCATTGCCGACTCGTGCACTCAGACCTGGAGGAACGCAGGTGAAGAAAATCTAGAACTTGACTTCCTGTACTCACTAAGGTGAGTTTTAAGGATCGAGGCAAGTCAGCCAGTGGGAGAAGGGGTGGAAGGTGGAAACGAACACTGTAGCAGAGGGACCGAGGGAGGCTCGCAAGCCTTGGGAAGCCATGGGGGACGTGCAAGGAGGTTAGGAGGACTGGAGATTGAGTTCGAGGAGGACGGGGGTGGGCATGGAAAGATAGGAGACTGGACCGGTAGGAAGAGACCCTATCGTTAAAGGCCTCGTAACAACAGGCGCAGCAGCTCACCTTTATTGAGAGCTCACTATGTGTGAGGCACTGAGTTCTCTCATTTAACCCCCTGACAACCCTGTGAGGTAGGTTCTGTCACTATCCTCAATTCACTGGTGGGAAATGTTAAGTGACTTTCCTGAGGATGCATGGAGAGTAAGTGTGGAATCAGCCTTGAAGCCCATTGAAGCATATTGCAAATGCTTTGAAACACAAGTCCTGGGTCTCTTGTGATATTTCTTAATTTTTCTCCCTTCCACTCTTTTTAGGAGGGGGAGGAGCAGAGAGAGAGAGAGAGAGAATCTTAAGCAGGCTCCACGCCCAGCGTGGAGCCCCACACGGGACTCGATCTTACAACCCTGAGATCATGACCTGAGCCGAAATCAAGAGTCTGACGCTGGGGGCACCTGGATGGCTCAGTTGGCTAGGCGTCTGACTCTTGATTTTTGGGTAGGGTCACGATCTCAGGGTTGTGAAATGGTGGTTGTGAAATGATGGGCTCTGCACTCAGCAGGGAGTCTGCCATAGAGTCTCTCCCTCTGCCCCTCCCCCACTAAAATAAATAAATCTTAAAAAAAAAAAAGTCCAGCGCTTAACCTACTGAGCCACCCAGGGCCCCCCTTAATTTCTCTCCCTGGTGCTTAGTTTTCTTGTTGATAAAATGGGACTGATAGCAGTGCTCCTACCATATGGAGTTTGTGAGAATTTAACGAGGTAATTCATATAAAAGTGCTTAGCACTGAATCTAAATTAGTTCTTGCTCAATAAATATGAGCTACTACTGTTATTATTAAATTTTTTTGGGAAATATTGATACAGAGAGACTACTATAATGCCCGTGGATTGTTTTTTCCTTGCAGTGGAAATAGGACTTGCCAGTTCCAAAAGTTTGTGTGGCTCTCCTCTTTCATAATGATTGGTAGCTCAGTTTACTCTTTTATACCATATTGTGAATGTCTAACTTTGGTCATTCCTCTTCTTTTTCTTTTTCCTCTTCTTCTTCTTTTTCTTCTTCCTTCTCTTCTTCTCCTCCTCCTTTCTCTTCTTTCTATCTGCTGATATCTTTTTAGATCCGGATTCACAGGTAAAAACATAGAACTGATATTTCCAGGGAAGGACTACTGGTTTAAATTTTTGTGTTTTTTTTATCATGAAGTAATGCATGCACAAGTTTAAAAAATTCGTACAATACAGGGGTGCCTGGGTGGCTCAGTTGGTTTAAGCATTTGACTCTTGATTTCAGCTCAGGTCATAATCTCGAGGTGGTGAGATCGAGCCCCACATCAGGCTCAGCGGGGAGCCTGCTTGAGATTTTCTCTCTCCCTCTCTGTCTGCCCCCCCGTCTCTCTAAATAAAACAAATAAAATATTTTTTTAAAAAGTCTAACAATACAAATGGATAAAACATGAAATGTAAAAGCTGACCTCTTTACCTACACCCTCATATATAATGTAATTGCAGCTGAACATAGTCATAGTTATTATTTCTTTTTTCCCAGAAATTTGTATGTGTATAAATATATGTGATCCTTGGAGTTTCATTTATCGTAATACTATATTCTGCCTTATTTTTTCACTTAAATTAATTTAGTTTGGATATTTTTCATTTCAATATGGATAAATGTATTGATTCTTCTCAACAGCTATGTAGTATTCTATTTTACGTTATTATAGTTCATTTAATCCTCTCTTGACAGACATTTAAATTTTGTCTAGTTTTTTACTTTTACAAATAATATTACCTGTCCCTGTACAGTATAGATTTGCCTCCTTGTGCAAGTGTTTTTGTGGGAAAAATTCCTAGAAGGGAAATTGCTGAGTTAAAGAAAATGTACTTTTAAATTTTTTTTTATTTTTTTTAAAGATTTTATTTATTTATCTGACAGAGAGAGACACAGCGAGAGAGGGAACACAAGCAGGGGGAGTGGGAGAGGGAGAAGCAGGCTTCCCGCGGAGCAGGGAGCCCGATGCGGGGCTCGATCACAGGACCCTGGGATCATGACCTGAGCCGAAGGCAGACGCTTAACCGACTGAGCCGCCCAGGCGCCCCTGTACTTTTAAAATTTTAATAGTTATTGTCAAATTGCTTTCCAAAGACGTCATAGCAATTTGCATTCCATTGACAATAGGTGAGAGTTCATGTTTCCCAAACCCTTGAGAATGAGCAAAATTTAATTTTTGTGAATATACTAAGTAAAAAACAGTATCTTGTTTTATCTTACATTTCTTTGATTATTTAAAAAGCTGAAAAAAAATCTTTTCATATGTTTATTGTCTGTTTGCTTCTGTGGGGCTGCAAACTGTCTACCATTGGCCTCTTTTTTTTTTATTGAATGTCCATTTTTTTCCTTGCTGAGTTTTAGATCTGTTTGTGTATTAAAGAAATGTATCTCCTTCCTGTTACATAGATTGCAAACATTTTTTTTTTTCTATCCTGTGGTTTGTGTCTTGACTTTGTGTATGGTATTCTCTGCCTTGCAGAAGTACTAGCTGTTATGTAATTTTGTCAATCTTCTATTATATGTCTCTTGACCTTCGCCAGTTCAAAACTGGGGGAAAAAATTACCAATGATTTTTCTAGTATTGCTACAGTTTCATGTTTTACAGTTAAGTTATTGATTAAGTTAGAAATGATTTGAGTACAAGAAGTGAGGTACTTCAGCATTTTTACCCCTAGTGGCTTACCTGTCACAACATTTCTGAATTATTTATACTCTTCCGTGGACTTAAAACATCATTTTATTTATATTCTAAATTCTCAAATGTATCTAGGTCTATTTCTGGGATCTCTATTCTCTACTAATATCTTTGTTATTTCCTGTACTTTCTCTGCAATGTCTTTCTGGGTTTCCTGTAATTTCTCTACGTATAAAATGTCTTAATGTTGGGTAAAATTAGTTCTCCCTTCCCTCATTATTCTGTTTCTAGTTGTACTGGCTATTTTCACTCCTTTATTATTCCAAGCGAGCTTTGTATCATTTTGTCATATTCTCAAAAAAATCCTGCTGCCATTTGGGTTGGAATTACGATTGCTTCAGGGAAAGGAAGCTATGTTGTTCCATTTACTCCTGGCTTCTTTTATGCTCCCAAAATAATCAGGATAGGATGGACTATGCTGCAAGAATAATTAAATCTTTAAATCTCAGTAGATTAATTCAACAATATTTTGTTTCTCACGCATACAAATTACAGTGCAGTTCAGCTAGTCTCCAGGATAGGGGTCCATTTCCGTAGCAATTGCACTGCCCAGGCTAATTTGATCTTACAGCTTCAATCTCTCAACATGAGGCCTCCATGAACTGTGGAAGAGACATTTACTGTTCAACAATTACCCACATGCTCCCTCAAGTTTCTAGCCCCTTAGGTGGGGCCGTAAGACTAATTCTGGACAATGGGTTTTAAGCTGAAGTGATGTGTCTCACTTCTGGGTCAAAGCTTAGAAAAAGATATGAATTTTTCCTGTGATCTTTTTCCTTGTTGGTCAGTTTCTGAGGCCCTCAATTGAGATGATATGGTCAAAGACAGATAGACCCCCTGGAGACTTACTTGGCTCATATCAAACCTGGTGTGCATATGAAATAACCTTTATTGTTTCAGGGCCACTGAAATTCTTTCCATAAGTGTGTGTGTATATATATACATATATATATATACACATATATGTATATATGCTGTTTATATGTATGTATAGATACTGCACATATATGTGTGTGTTGTGTGTGTGTATATATATCTATATCTCCTATCTTGACCAATATAAAAATTAGTACCAAAAGTGATATGCTGCTGAAAAAAACCTTAAAATATTGCCTTGGTAATCAGATAGTAACAATGAGAAAACTGATTTCAGAGGTGGGAAGAAGTCAAAACATTTGGTAAAGGTGTTGCTTGTGATTATCTTAAAGGTGGTTCATTTACCAAACTTATAGTTCAGTGGGAAGATGTCAGGAAAGAAAACTTTAAGATTATATGTGGTTACTACCGGTTGTGGTTGGCAAAGTATCGGAAGAGAGAGAGAGAGACAGAGAAACAGAATGAGTTGAAGAGGGTTTGCAAAAAAGCAAAGAGATAAAGGTCATATAAGAAGTCCCTCAGGGACGCCTGGGTGGCTCAGTCATTTAAGCGTCTGCCTTTGGCTCAGGTCATGATCCCAGGGTCCTGGGATGGAGTAACGCATCGGCTCCTCGCTTAGCTCCTCCTGCTTCTCCCTCAGCCTGCTGCTCCCCCGCTTGTGCTCTCTGTCTCTCTCTCTCTGACAAATAAATAAATAAAATATTAAAAAAAAAAAGAAGTCCCTCAAAGAGAACACTGAGTGTGGTTACTTGCTCAAGGAAATGGCTGGAAGCAGATAGACAGCGCCTACAGTATTTTTGAGAGGATTGTACAGTAGGGCCAAAGAAACCGTAAGTTGTTCTTAATTGAGGTCCCAACCTCAATTCCAGGCAGGAAATGGGCTTTGAAAGCTGTGTAGCCTTATGGAGGGACAACACCCCAAGTTCAGGTAAGACCCAGGAAGGTAACAGAACAGGAAGGATTTCCCAGACGCCAAGGAGTTCTGAGAACTGTTGCGCAGCCTGGGAATGGCCCTGGGAAGTTGTATTTGTACCCGTGGTGTGTTGTTTGAACCAGGGTAGGGCAGTTGTCTTATGTTTGCCTAATCAGATTCTATCAGAAATTTGAGACTGGGGCCGAGATGTTCCTGTTAATCTGAGAGGCTTTCTTGTTCTGAGGTAATAAGAACTTAGGGGATTGTGGGGGCTGGCTTTCTCTCACCCATCAAGTGTGCTGAGACCTCTATAGAGAAACCTGATCTTTTCTTTAGAGAAAAGAAAAAAAAATGCTTCTTGTGCAGAAGAAGAGATAAGAAACCGTAAGTATAAGGGGAGGAAGGAGAGAGAGAAATATGATTCTGCCTGGGTCTCTGGGAGCTTTCTATTCCTCCTGGTTAACTCTAGTTTAAGTCCCAAGCTGCATTCCCGTGGGTTCCAAGAGACACCCTTGTGTCATTATAGTCCATCACCTTTTCTTGTTTAAGTTTCATTGAGTTGGTTTCTACCTTTTAAAATTAAAAGAACCTTAACGGAGGAAGTTCCCATAGCTTATCACTGCAAAACATCTCCAGAAAGGGACCCTCCCTTCCTTCCTGCTGTAAAGGTTGTGGTCACAGCCATGACAATGAGATTTCTCAGCCTGGTCTGATTTCAAAGTCAATATGAAGGAAGCTGGAATATTGGCTCATGCTTCCATCCCCACCTACACTGGCCAATTTTAAGGATGGCCTCTTAGTACCAACATTGAGACAGGCAAGAATATAAAAATAAAACATAATGATTCCAATTTGCCTTGGAGAAAACTCTACTCTTTATTTCCCTTATCCATTTGCTCTCCTGAGGTCTGGAAAGGTTTATTTCCTACCATCTCCTTTCTTCCCAACCTGCAACATCCCCTGCCCCTTCCTTTCTCACTCTCACTTGATGACTTTACTTCCTAATCCACTGAGAAAAAAGAAATAGCCAGAAGATAACTTTCTTATCCTTCCAGACCAAATCTGCTAAACTACCAGCAACCGTACCTGTTTTCTCTGCCCTCCCTCCAGTGCTTATCAGCACTGCTCAAGAGAGCTGTCCTTGATGATAGAGATGTCCCGTATTGTCTCTGTTCAATACACGGGTCGCTTGCCACGTGTGGCTACTGAGCACTTGAAACATGGCTGGTGCAACTAAGACACTGAATTTTACATTTTATTTAATTTTAATTAATTTAAATTTAAATGACCACGTGGCTGCTGTGTAGGACAACACAGATATAGAGAACTCTTGAGTTTTGCTATACAGGGAGCAAAGAAATGGGGTGGACAATCACAGAGGGATGGGGTCAGAGCTGCACTTTTTAAAAAGACGGATATTTTAGTACAGGAGACAGAAATGATCCAGTAGAGATAGAAAAATAGATGAAGCAGGAGAAAGCAGAGTCAACTGTAGAAGCAAAGTAGACCCTAGCTGGGAGCTGGCCATTGCATATGGCGGCACTGTCTCATATGGTGGCCACTAGCCACATGTGTCTATTTAAATGTACGTTAATGAGAACATCATGAAATATTAAATTTATTTCTCAGTCACACTAGTCACATTTCAAATATCTTCCATATTGATGTGATTTCCATCATCGAACAAAGTACTGTTAGACAGCGCTACCCTGTACTTTGTCTTCTTTTCATATTATCATTCTGTGTTTTGCAATTTTTCAAGTTTTTAAGATCAACTTTATACATGTGCATAGCTTTGAGAGCCAGAAAGCCTTCCATTTTTTTTCATTCTTTCCCCGATTTTCTACTCTCCAAGTCATCACATTCTTTTATCTTTTTCAAAAATATTTGTGTCTCTAATTCTAAATTTTCTTGTAGTGCTTCTCAATTTTTTTTCCAAGGTCTGGGCACTGCTGTGGTTTCTTCATGAAATGTATGGAGTTAGCCTGCCCACACCCCTCCCCTATCTCGCTGCACACACGTGAGCATTTCCTGCCCCTATCTCTCAACAGAGTCAAACAATTTTTATGGTCAGATCCGTGTTTTGTTTTTTAACCCTCCAGCAACTTTTAATCACACTGTAAAATCCAAAATCCTAACCATGATGTACAAGACCATCCCTGATCTGTCCCCAGGCCGCCCATTTCACCCTTGTTCACCACACATGGTGTACCCTACCCCCTTGCAGTCCCTTGAGGCAAAGTGTTTCTATTTCAGGGTCTTCCCCCTTGCTGTGCCCGCTGCCATTCTACAATGCTTGACTCACAAGACTATCTCCTCCAGTCATTCAACTGTCGCCTCCCCAGAGAGACTGTCCCTGGACACCTTACTGGATGGAGGAATCTCTGTCATTCTCTATCCTTTTGTTCTGCTTAATTTATTTTTTTATGATCCCGAATAATACCTGGCCTTACGTTGTTGTGTTTCTGTTTGTTTTTTCTCTGGGCTCTCCATTAAAATGTACGTTTCGTGACAGTAGGGTCTTAGGCTTTTCTTTCATTCCAGTGTCCCCAGCACCTAGAACATTCTCTGGCACATAGTTGGTGCTCTGGTGCTCAAAAGTTATTTGTCTAAATAAGTGAATGAGTGAGTGAGTTGGTGAACTTAGCTGTTTCGAAGCTGAGCCAGTTTTGCATTCACGTTGGTGGGAAAAGTGAGTTCTGTCCAGGCAAACCCACCAAAACCACTCAAATGAGTCCATTTTCCACAGGCCAGGAAACTGTCCTGAGTAGCCAGAAGCAGGGTTCAGACTTATCATCTCCTTGGCTCTTTACGATGACCTCTTAGAAGAGCATAGAGCAACTGGTTTCTTTGTTCTTTAAGTAGGAGGTAATTCTTTGTCTTAATTAGGAGGTAACATGGAAATTCCTTTTTCATCATGGATCATTGGTACCTTACTAGTAAATCACTTGCACAACTCCTGTCTGCACTGGGACTAAGCGTTATAGGTGGTGTCAGTTTACTTGCTCTCCACTGGGCAGAATTTGCTGTTATAACATCCCCTCCATCCCTTCCAATAAACCAAAGATGGTATTCATGAAGTTAGGACAAGAGCCCAGCAGTCTAGAAAGGTAATTTAGCCCCATTGCTACCATCTTAATAGTTGATAAAATCCCACAGGTCCTAGAAATGTATTTAATTATCAAATCTTCTTGGCTAAAAATATATATAGGTCTTTGTTGAATATATAATTCTAGTGATCAATTGGGATACATTATAAAATCTAGGACAAAATACATTTTCTTTTTTTCTTTTTTTTTTTTTTTAAGATTTTATTTATTTGACAGAGAGACACAGCGAGAAAGGGAACACAAGCAGGGGGAATGGGAGAGGGAGAAGCAGGCTTCCCGCGGAGCAGGGAGCCCGATGTAGGGCTCGATCCCAGGACCCTGGGATCATGACCTGAGCTGAAGGCAGACGCTTAACGACTGAGCCACCCAGGCGCCCCATTTTCAAAGGTAACCTTATTTCTTTTGCAACTGTAATTTTATTTTTCTTAGATATGCAATATGGTTTTATCATAGAAATCTTAGAGAACACAGTTAAACAAAAGAAGAAAACTGAAAACATCTATTATTGATACTATACCATTAACATTTATTTGTATAAATTCCAGGTCCTCTGAGAATACATTTTGATGTATGCATAACATTATTAAATAGATAAGTTTCACATTCTTATACTGAGAAGATCCTCTGGAAAATATGTGGGTATAAGCAAAAATGAATGCTTTTGGATTCAATAAAAAGATAAGATTCATTTTATCAGCATATTTTTGGTCATTAATATCAAACTTGGCTATTCATAAAAGTTCCACCACTTGAATATTGTGTTAGCTGTTGTTTGTAAAACAACCAAAGAGAAAGAAAGAAAGAAGAAAGAAAGAAAGAAAGAAAGAAGAAAGAAAAGAAATGAAAGGAAAAGAAAAGAAAAGAAAAAAAGAAAAGAAAAGAAAAGAAAAAAGAAAAAGCATGTGCCTATCTGCTGTGATGCACGTAGCATCAGTAATGACCTGAAAGGAAACCCTAAACACATATGGCTGAAGAATAGCTGTGGTTAATAATGTTCATGCAATCCAAATAAAGTTAATGGGTTTTAGGACCAATCCCTGGGATATTTAAGGTCAAAGAGAATTAAATGGGATGTGAGGGTGATATGGCTGGGACATCTGTCGCGCCCCATTGATTGCCAGGGTTGATTCGGCTGCTCTGGCTGACTAGGCCGGTGTCTGCTTCCTTTGTCACTGCTCCATGTATGTCTCTCCCCAGGCTGTGTGCTGGGTGGAGGAGGACCACCTACCCTGATCGAGGAGGACCATTCTTCTGTCAAGAGTATAGGAGTAGCTGGGCTCCCTGCTGGAACCTCCAAACAAACTTTTAAGGTCCATTATTAGAAGCTTTAAAAAAAGAGAGAAAGAGAGAGAATTAAATGAAAACCAGCATTCTCAAGCTCAGAAAAGATTGCTACTGAAGACATACTATCCAGTCCCTTAATTATATCCATAGTTTCATGTCCATTTTTTTCTTTTTAAAATTGAGCATTTAAATAAATAAAACGATGTACAAAAATGAGGACAAATGACAAGAGGTTGATGATTGCAGACCAAAACTAAACATTCCCCCCCCTTTTTTAACAGAATGGCAACCAGAACAAATATTTCTTTTTATTTATTAAAAAAACAATAAACCATTTTGAACTTATTTATTTTGCTAAAGAAGTAGTGGACCAAAGGGAAACAATCAAATATCATCCGGCCTGAATCTAAACTAAACTCATAGTCCTTTTCTTTTGAATTTCTGCTCTGAGGATCAGTGGGAGTGAAGCAATGTTTTCCACATATGTAGAGGTAGACGAAGGGTTTCTGGGTCCTACTGTGAGAGTAATTGGTACAGTCTGTCTGTAGGGCAAGTGCACCCAGAGTGATCCCTGCATGTACTTTGTATCTGGTGCTACAAAGGCTTCAGGGATATGAGCTGAACAGCACAGACGTGCTTTCCACCCTCATCGAGTTCATTGTCCAGGAGGAGATGAACATTAAACAAACAAGTCTTTAGTCCCAAAGGAGAACAAATGACCTTAGTAGTGAATAACTGGAGAACCATTCTTTGTGTCCAGGCTTGAGGTAAAGCTGCCCTGAGGACGTTACCATTCAGTGGAATCCTGAATCTGAAGAAGGTGGTCCCCACCCCACCCCTTCCCTCAAAACATGCAAAGGCTCAGAGGCAGGCCTTCACCAAACTAGAAAGACTCTGTAGCTAAAGAGTAAGTGAGGGAGAGATGAGTTTTTGGTTTATTCTACTGCTACGCACATAAGCACCATTATAAATAGGGATGGTGGATATTTCGGAAGAGAACTATCAAACTATGGTGTTAAATCCACAGAATACAAAATTCACCCCCTTCCTTCTATAATTCTAACTGGTCCTCCTTAGTCTCCTTTTTTTGCTCCCATTTTGAAGGTTGACAGGCTCCACAGTTCTGTCCTTGCTCTTGGTCCTTGTTTGTTCTTATGCTGCACACTCTCCTGGAAGATCTCTGGTGTCTCTCAAACAGGTCTGATAGGCTTATACCCCAGGGCCTTTGTCCATCCATGTCCTTCCACAGAGGACCCTCCTCCCTCCTGTCTTCTTATGGGTTACTCTCTCTTCTGTTAGGTTTCTGCTCAGATGTAACCTTTTCCGAGAGGAGTTCTCTGATCCCTTAACACTCTCTGTTTCTTTACTCTCCTTTATTTTTCTTGAGAGTACTAATATTATCTGGCATTGTATGGTATTTTCTTTTTTATTCTAGTTCTCCTTTCCCCTAGATTGTAAGTTCCATGATGCCAGAACTTTGTCCAGTGTTCACTGCTGCATAAACATCCAGCTACCCATACAGTGTTACCGGTATAAAGTAAACAATAAATATTAGTTCCATGGATAGATTAATGAGTACATGAATCAATGATAGAAAGAAATTCATGCTGTCCATGGATTCAGCCACTACCCACATGCTGAGGACTCCAAAATCTACACTTTCTGCCCCATCCCTCTTGAGAGCCAGATCCACTTACCCAACTTCCTGTGAGACATCTGTGTTGTCACGATCTAGAGACACTCACATTAACCTGCCCCAAACAGAACTCATTAACCCCAATAATTCGCTATTCCTAAACTTGCTATTCCTCTTGTGTTCCCTTCTTTTGTGAATGACTCCACCATCTGCCTGGTTGCCCAAGCCAGAAACTTGAGAATCATCTCTTTGTTCCTCTCCCTTATCCTTCACATTCAGTCACTAAATTCTGTTTATTCTACCTCTTTGACTTGATCCTCATCCTGAACAGCCCCACTGACACCATCTTCTTCACTTGTTTATCACTTCTGATTACTTGACCTACCACACATCTTGTCTCCCACCAATTCGTGCTTTACCTTGCCACCCGGAAAATCTTTCTATAGTACAACTACAATCATGTTTACCAGTCTCCAGTGGCTCCTCTTTGCTGTAAGTAAGTTAATAGCCAAGCTTCTAGGTATGACATGCAAAACCATTTAAAATTAAGTCCCCATCTAAATTCTAGAATGTGTTTCCTGCCGTCTCTCCTTTTATCTCCAGTTTGCTCTGCCACCGCCATTCGCACTAGCACAATGATGTGCAAGAAATATTTTCAATAAATATTTCTGGGTCACATTCTCAAAAAGGTATGTTTTTCTTGGTTATGTAGGACCCTCATGTTTCTGGATAAAGGGGAAGGTCCTTAAAGACAATGTACCTTATGATGACCTCACTTGCAGCTAAGACCTTTCTGAAAGTTTGCCTCTTTGTGGAAGGGGTAGAGCTATGCCTTCTGAGGGAGCCTGTTCAGAAGTGTGGAAGGAAGACCTGTTATGTTTTCAACTTCATCATTTCCAGGAAAGAAGTAAGCCTTCAATTTGTAACCAGAAGATCCTCCTGACACTGAGAACGTCCCCATGTCACTGACCTGCCTCCATGATGCTAGAATTGCTTCCATAAAGGATCGGCATAGCTATCTCTACATTGGTTTACACAGCTTTCAAGGAGAATAGGGACTCTAGTTACTCTTTATAAACCTAAATGGAATAACCAGGGCCCATGAGTAAAAGCTATAGTCATGCCTACTCATCCTTGGGCTTAATAAAAGGGATACATTCTTGGAAATTCAAGCTGTCTATCAAATGAGTGGGCTGTCTGGCAAGGTAATGACTTCTCCATCACTGAGGATATTCAAACAGAGCCTAGATATCCACACCATGGTTATTAGATATTTCAAAGGAATCATATATCTGAACAGGTGTTGAATCAAATGAGCACAGATGTCCTTCCTTACTCTGATATTCTTATTTGTCTCTGAGTCAAAGGATAATTACACAATCTTCCATTTTACTTTGGTTGTATAGACTTAGACTTTGGTTAACAGATGGGAAAACAGACTCTGAAACTAAAAGCCCAGGAATTATTGTGCCTATTTTTATCAGGTGGTCTTGTATAATCCTGAGTTTTAAAAAAAAATACACTGAAGAAAGTTGTTTGTAGAATGAATTTCATCACAGTGAGTGTTGTCATAGTAAAGTATTTCCATAGCCAGTATATTGTCAAACAGCAAATGACGAGGTGCTGTGATGAACACTTTTCTATGCATTAAATAATTTGGACCTTTTTTTGAAGTTTACTGGAGTTTGACAAGAACACTTTTTTTTTCCCCCCTTACATTCTGTTGGTTTGGTTCTGTGAAATGAGCAGCTGGTTGTATCCAGACTTTTGAAACTCCAGGTTTCAAAATAAAGATCATAGAGCAGCTTTAAATTCGTTTAAGGATTCAAGCTCTGAAAAATTATATATAGTATTAGTCAGGATCCATTTGGGAAAAGAGAAACCATTTAGGTATTTCAAGCAGAGGGAACTTAATATAAAAATTTGTTATAAGGATGGTGGAAAGGCTAGAGGAGCAAGACAAAAGAAAAATCAGGTTACTGAAAGAGCAACCACAGGAAACCAGGGCCTCCCTGAACCCGTGCGGCTGAGACTCAGGTGTCAGGAGTGGACATTGCAGAGCAGGCCTCGCGGGGCGCTGCCAGGTTACCCCCCTCCCCCCAAGCCTCCCCCACCCCTGTGCGGGCCCTGCTGCTTTACAGGATGCCCTTGCTGCTGCTCCCGCCCCAAACTGACAACCAAGGGGGTAAAGAGTCACTTCTCCCTTCTTAGCCTCCATGGTCCCCTGGAGCCTGCATGCAATGGAAAGCCGGGGTACAAGGGCCTGGGAAAGCACAACTGGCAGGATCCCAGCCCCTGATCATCCGGAGGAGTGCGCTGGAGAGCGATTGAGCTGAGAGCACATGAGCCAAGGTCCCCAAAGCCTAGAGACTGGTGACAATTGTCCTCCTTTTCAAAGAGGAGATAAAAGTGATTTCTGTAAAGAGTAAACCAATTAGAATGACACCAACCTCTAGCAAGGTTCTAGACTAGGTAACTAAGGGATTGTTTCTGAGTCTTTACATAGGGAGAGGAGAGTCAGGAGACGCCGACTGGGGACTATTAAGTTATTGTGTTCCATACCTTTGGAAACCAGATAATTGCAAGGGCCAAATCTTAGCAATTCAGAAAATAGGAAATACGGGACGTCTCAGGGTGTAAGTGTCTAAGAAACTTGCCCCAAATCAGAAAGCAGACATTTTAGATTAGCATATAGTCAGTCACCTGTTCCATTAAAGTGCATGTGTGTGCGACACTCCACAGACGGAGAAGACTTTTTAGATCTGGAAAGACCGCAGAGATCTGCTTTATCACTGGAAGGCGGCTGGGATTCAGACCCTGGGTGCCTTGTCTGAAGTCACACAGCTGAAGATGCAGAGCCAGAAGGGCAATTCATGTCTCTCAGCTTGCTCTCAGTGCTTTACTGTGCACGACTCCCCGCAAAGGATCGAGTATGATGCAGCTCTATAGCATCTTTGTAAGGATGATTATTGTCTTTCCCATCAGGGCGGAAGATTTGCAGGGAATCATCCAAACATTAGTTCTCCCGCCACGGTGTGACCCATGGCAGGCATCTGTAGAGCAATGCAGGTGTGGGGAACGGGGTTAAGAAGGGTCCTTGACACGAGGGACATGCCCGGGCATGCGGCAGCCTGCTGGGTTCCTTGGCTCTGGATCCTCTTCCTAGTTTGAGCTGGAAACTGTGTTTTGAAACTACTGTTTACAGGAAAGGGATCGCTTCCTAAATTCATTAAAGTTTACCTGAATGAATGTAAGCATCACTACTCAAAGTAGCATCTAGTTCACCTCTAGGAAAATCTAACTTAGTGGAAAAGAATTTTGAAAACAAAAAAGGCTGTGCTCAGCATCTTTGTCCATTTGGGCTGCTGTAACAAAATACCACTGACGGGGTAGCTTATAAACAATAAAAATGCATTTCTCACAGTTCTGGAGGCTAGCAGTCAGAGATCAGTGTGCCAGCATGATCGTGTTTGGGTGAGGGCCCCCTTCTGGGTCCCTGACGTCTTGTGGCCTCACATGGTGGCAGGGGCTACAGAACTCTGTGGGGCCTGTTTCATAAGAACATTAAATCCCATTCACGTGGGCTCCACCCTCATGACCTGAGCACCTCCCGAAGGCCCCACCTCCCATACCATCACATAAGACATTAGAATTTCAACATACAAATTTGGGGGGATGCAAACATTCAGATATACACAAACATAGCATCTGCTTAACTATCATTCACTAAATCCCCTCTTGTAGACATGCCACCGTGCCTGGCTCTGACTATGCGTTTTACATGCATTCTTTAAAATCCCTACCACCTCCTGTGTATGTATGGTGTAGGGATGATCTCTGCTTTAAGGATAAGAAACAGATTCACAGGGTTGTCACATGCTCGTAGGAGGAGGAAAGTCTAGTAGGTGAACGAATCCCTCTGACCCCAAAGGGCATGCTCTTCCCACTCTGATACATACTCCTTGTTTACTCAGCACTTACCCAACAAATACATGTCAATTCTTTTTTTCTGGAAAAGTCAGATATTGTACCTCAAGTATCGTTCTTGAACAAACTATTAAAGAAATAGAAATCCAATTATAAACACAGGCCAAAGCCATGTTCTAATACAGTAAAATAGGCTTCTAGCTGCTTAAAGTGAACTACTGCTTCTGAAATATTCATGTGGCTCCCAGAGAGAGGTTATTTAGCCATTGATGAGATTCTGGGACTTCATTAACCTTAATAAAATTAGGTCTGATTCTTTAAATTAAGCAAGAATAATGCAACACCATGGACAACTTCTGGTTTAGAGTAGAATATTGCCCATGGCTGGGGTTATATCACAATGACATGAAGTATTTGGAAGGGCTAGTGAACATTTGCAATCTGCAGTTACCGGGAAACCAACTGTAAGGCTAATACGTTGTTACTATACTAGGGAACTATTTTATTGAAGACAAATGATCTCCTTGGGTAGAGAGTTTAAGAAAGGAGATTCCATTTTTTTCTTGAGACATTTATTTCCAAAGGATGCCAACTAACCGCAGCAGAGTGGGCTATTTCGGTAGAGGACCATAGAGTCAACAGGTTGGGCTTTGCAGGTCCCATGGTCTCTTGCAGCTGTTCAATGCGGCCGTTGTAGCAGGAAAGCACCTTAGACAATAGGGAAAAGAATGACTGTGGCCGTGTTCCAATAACACTTTATTTACAAAATGGGAGGCCGGAGAGAGGACCAGAGTTTGCCCACCCCTGGGCTACAGTGTTAGAAGGCACCAGATAATAAAGGTTGCTTCTGCTTCTACTTATATGCCTGAGACACTACCAGACCAAAGAAGCCTAGTGACATTTATTAATTTTTTATCTCACTGTAAATATTGGGACATTCAAAGCCAACACAGAATATGACCTTTCTCTAATGTGAATGTTACCATACTTATTTTAAAGGATTTGGATGGAATCTTGGACGTTAATTTATCTGTTGTATTTCTTAGTGGCTCTGCATAAACACAGACAAGAATCTAGGTGCAAGTCACAGAAAGAGGCCAGGATCAGCCTCCAGGTGCTCAGAATCTTACAACTGATGGCAGTACTAGATCGGTATTCGATGAAGAGATGGTGAGTATCTTTCCAACTTATATATTCTGCCAACTCTGAGACTCCAGAACTGTGCAGATTAGTAGCAGGTTAATTTCACCTGAATAAGTTGTGAGAATTTTCTATGACCAAGGGATATGCTGACTCTCCTAAAGTATTAATCAAGATTAAGCAATTTTTCATGATGTTTCTTGGTTTTGTATGTGTCTTTAACCACTGATTGGAAGTATCATTTTTTAGACAGCCAATAATAACATATTCAATGAGGTTTAGTGACTATAATAAATTAATTCAATTATAGCTCTTTTCCCTAGAGATTTTTTCAGGGTTATGTTTCTTATAAAAAATGACACTCATTTTATATATTTTTCTGATGGAGAATGTTTATGATAATATGAAAAATTCATTATATCCTTGGAGTCTTGGTAATTAGTCTCGTTATGATGTCATAGCAGGTTAGATGTTGGAGCTCAACTGTAGGTAAAGGGAAGAGATAACACTGCTAATTTAAAAATGATTTTAAAATCCAAGTAATTTCCTAATTGAATTTAGTAATAAGAGTAGTACAGTCAGAAATGCTACTATGGGCAGTAAACATTTCCTGGACTGTGACCTGTCCAAGGCACCGTGCTAAGCATTACACATATCTTACCTCACTTAATCCCCAAAATAGCCTAATGATGGAAGTGTAGTTTTACAAATGAGAAAACTAAAGCCAGAAGAGGTTATATAGCTAACCCAAAGTTAAAGGACTCAAATCCAGGTCAGTCTGATAGCAAAGTCACTGCTTTTAAGTACCATGCCAGGGATTCTCAAGGTGTAGTCCCTGGACCAGCAACACTAGCATCACCTGGGAACATGTCAGGAATGCCAATTCTCAACCTGCACCCCCTACCTGCTGAATCAGAGACTCTAGAAATGGGATCCAGTAATCTGTATTTTTAACAAGTCTTCTCCTGGTGATACCAATGTCCCCTGACATTCAAAAACCCCCGCACTATGCTAGATTGCACTTAAAACAAATACTGAGCATTGAATAAGCATTTGTTGCTCAGTTAATGAAATGCAATAACAGGAGAGAACCACCCTAGCACATCATGAGGCTCCCAGTAAGCATTAGGTTATAATAGGTTATTTCTATTATAGTAATATTACTCATTTCTGTATATTGTAAGGTTAGATTATTAGACACTGTGCCTAAACTGCCAACAGAGTTAAAAACTCTGTTTTCCAAGTGGAAGAAGCCCCAGAACAGTCTATTTAGAAAGGAAAACGGAGACCAATATGAATAAGTGCTACTCACTGGCCAGCCAAGGCCTTGAGAAATCATGTTAAGCTAAAAACAAATTCCATATTTTGTATTTATCAAAATACCCCTTGCTTTTATGATTTCAGGGTAGCCAGAAATTCACCTATTTGATAACATTCCTTTGAGTGAAACTCAGAAGTCATACTGGTGGTGGTGGTCTAAGCAGTGAATGTGATGGTGATTGAGACTGATTGGTGACCAAAGAGATTGAATGACTTTTTAAATAAATATGAACCCTATCAGTGATATTTTTAATGGGACATTTTAATGGATGTCTTCAATGCTACAATGGAATGGGATATTCTTAGTGATATTTTTATGAATTTATAGATTCACAAGGAGTAAAATGTCTCTCCCACCTCATCCTCTAACCTCTTCTCTCCCTCTCAGTCTTTGCAAAATCCTGCACATGTATGTGGCTCAAAATGCCAAGTGGAATGGGAAGTTGCCACGCAGGAAAGAAAGAAAATCTCACTGCTGTTTAATGTTTCCTAGGGACTTTTTTTTTTTAAGTTGTCCTGAAAATTCTGCTGCCGCCCATCTGGTAGCCCAGCACGCGGGCAATGCACCTACCGACACAGGCCCGGCTGGTGTTGGGATGAGCGGGGGCACACAAAGGCTTGGCTGCATGAGGACCTTAGCTCGAGGAAAGTAGGCGGCTGCCCAGGGCACTCCTCAGGAGCACAGTGCTCTCCTCGAGACTTTGCTTAAATCCCCTGGAGTGCCTGGCAGTGCCACCTGGCTGGGATAGTCCCAAATCTGGCTAGATCCCTATGAGACTTGGTCCTTATTTCCATTCCTTAGGTCACTCTTTGACCCATGACCTTGCATAGGGGGTCACCGCCTGCCTAAGTTGCTCCGGGACTCGTGTTCAGGGGATCCTAGTCTCTGCCTGTGACCTGGCCTGCTTCCAGGAGGGCTGGGTTGCCAGCCGATCATTTCTGCCAGCCAGCACGGTGTGCTTTCATGAGACTGCACCCCTCTAAAAGTGCTGATGCTCTGGTTTGAGGGCACTCACTCACGTTGGACATAGGAGATGTTCGGGACTCTAGAATACCAAGACAGAACCCCACCCAGCTTTGGGTTTGAGTTCGTGTAGTGGCTTAGCTTTTGCCTGTTCCTATTCTGACTGTGGTCTCCTCTGCTCCACAACATCCGAGGGCAGTAGGAAGGCATTTGGCGTCCTTCACCCTACGTACTCTCCAAGCTGGCACACAGGGCTTACGTCTCCCACTTCTCCCTGAGGTCCTTGCCCCCCGAGTCAGGCCGTCCTTGGAGGTGGCCAAGCCTATCTCCTCCAAAGGCTTTCCAGACCATGGCTTGAGAATTGAGAAGGCTGATGCGCCCTTCTGACCAGTGTCCTGCTTTGTCTCCAATGGATATGGTGACCTCGTGCTCTCATGGAGCGAGGGACAAACATTTCTTACAGAATGGGATAGCTTTTCTCACTCGGCCCACTGGCCCCTTGCCTATCCTCCTGGCTGGTGGGGATGTGTGAAAGTCAAGGGCACGGTCAATAGGGAGAGAGACCACTTTCTAAGAATGTGATGATTTCAGCCTAGACTTCAAGAGAAGACAGAGTTAGTTAGAAGATAGGTCATTCCATCTTTACGCTATTCAAATTCCAAATTGTGAATTTTATATGACTGCAAAATGGAATACAGTTCACATTTTCGGGCATTCTCTACATGAGACTTGCAATTGTGGTCATTATCAATAGAGCACAATAATGAATTGTGGGAGAGTCACTGGAAACCAGTACACACAGACCACACAACGCATGATTCAGTGCCATGCATAAGTGATATAATAGGTATTAAATAAGTGCAGAGATGAGATCTGTATGGTTTCAATATAAACGAGTTCGAAGAGTCATAACATTGTGAATAGTAACAACATTGTGCACCTTTTTTGGGGGTGGAAAATAAAAAATTATCCAGGAGGAGCACATTCGACAATAAAAAACATGAGTGATGATTCCTGGACCTTCAAAGAAAAAGATGGTCCCTGGACATTGGCCAGGACTGAATAGTACATATTAAAGTATTTCTTCTACTCTTTCCCATTATTCTGAATCTTTATTGTTAAATCTTATACTTTCTAGGGGCCCATACATTTTGTAAAAAAAATATTTAATCAAAGTCTTTAGTTATATAAAGTCTTGCAAAAAATTTTCCCTGGGAAAATTTACCCCACCTAGGGGCAGCTCTTCTTGGCTGTGACCTTTTCTTTCAGAGTTAACAAGTATTAATCGACTCACTGCACAGTACCATGTTCTATGTCAAATGCTGTGAGGCCACACCTCATCAAAACCTCGATGATGCAAGCACTGCCCTCAAGAGCGATGGTCTTGCTGGTTACACAAGACTTAGACATATGAAACGTATCAGGGGAAATAGAAGACCAGACATTAGATGGTGCTTACTACATCTCTAAACATGGCAGAAATTGTTAATGCTCAGGGTTTAGGTAGGGGCGAACTCAGGGTGGGCTGGTGTTCTCAGAAGGCTGGTGGCACTTAGTGCAGGCCCCGAAGCAGAGGCTGGGCTTGGAGAGGCTCAGAAGGCTACAGACAGCGGGCTGGGCAGGGGCAGGAGTGGCAACCCCTTGAGGAGGGAGCCCCACTCCAGGAGTCAGACTCAAGGACATTCTGAACTGAAGAAAGCATGGCCTCTGCTTTCTTGGAACTACACAGGCCCTGAAGAGTGTTTGGCTGGCCTGGAGTGGGAGTGGTGAGCTATTAGGGAAACCCTGGGAACAGGAGATGTCCACAGGACTCCTTCTGGGGTATAAGGCTCTCATTAGAAATCATCTGGGTGGTTTCTTCAACACCAGTTTCTTGGCATAGACCTAGCCCAACAACCACACTCCTGCCTGTCCCTCTCTCTACCTTATTCCTCCCACTGCCCTGCCGGCCCAGGTGTGATTTCCATGCTGGTCTGTACGCCATGTTCTCTAAGCAAGAATCCTGGTTTTCACCTTACACTCCTAACCAAGCCTCATGCGGGGCTTATGTGACATCAGGAGCCCTGGACTTGACATCAGAAGACCTGTGGCTGAGGCTAGCTCTGCCACTTACTCGCTCTGTGACCTTGGGCAGATTATTGCATGCCTCAGAACTTCTGTTTCTTTGTACATGGACACAGTGATGTTCTACTACTTACTTTATAGGGTGTTTTGAGGAGAAAATGAAGTTCTTTAGCTTAAGGGAATGATTTCTAATACTTAAATAGAGTTTACTTTGTGCAGGCAAGCTTCTTTTAGATATATTAAGTATTTTATTTTATTTTAAAAGATTTATTTATTTATTTTAGAAAGAGAGAGAGAGAGAGAGAGAGAGAGAAAGAGCACCAGCAGGGGAAGGGGCAGAGGGAGAGGGAGAATCTCCAGCAGATTCCCCACTGAGCATGGAGCCCTATGCCGGGCATAATCCCAAGACCCTGAGCCAAAGTCGGACGCTTAACTGACTGAGCCACCCACGTGCCCCATATTAAGTATTTTAATTCTCACAATAACGTTGTGAAGAAGAAATTATTATAATTACCATTTACTTTGGGAAATTTAGACACAGGGAGATTAAGTAATTTCCCAAAGATTACCACATTTATTAAGTGTAAGAGCTGGGATTAAAACCTTGGGTTGTCTGGTTCCAAAATCTATTCCCTTATCAACCACATTATACCATTTATCTAATAACAACAAGAGGTACCACTTACCATGGTAAGGCTTACCATGTGTCTGATACTGGACCAAAGGCCCAATTAACTCATTCAATGGTCACAATAGCCCTCGGAGGTGCTATTATTGACTATAGTAAAATGATTTGTAAAAAACCTCCACATATAGGAAGGGAGAATAGATGGACCTCTCCTTATTCCTCCCACTGAGTCCAGCTGAAACCCTGTCCTGTATAAAACAGTATAAAACAAACACAGGGAAACTCTGAGAGGTGGAGAGGAGAAGGCAGGCCATTTAGGGACCATGGAATCTGAGGAACAATATGGTATGATTTCCCTGGGTTTTCTGTTTTGCCTCATCTATCCCAGACCTGGGGCTGAAGAAGTTGGAAGCCTGAAAAGGCCAATGAGTGTAGCCCCCAAAAGCCCCTAGGGAAACCTGCTCTTTTGAGCCAAAGGAGCGCCTAGCAAGACAGAAACCTTTTAGACAATGACTCTACTCCAGCCAGACACCTCAGAAAAATCTGCCAGCCCTCTCTCATCCATGCCAGTAAGGCTGAGTGGGGAGCCTGGACTTCTCCCCTTGTGAGGCTTGACAAAGGAGCCCAAACTCTCTGCCAGGACTTTCATCCCCCAGGGGTAATGAAGCCCCCTCCGTGTAGCAGTGTCAATGGAGATCAATTGGGGACCTTGGACTTCCATCTCCATCTGGCAGTGCTGAGGCTCCCGTCCCCATCCCCACTGGGATGGGGTCAGAGGAGGCCTAATGCAGAATCAGGACTCTCACGTCTGCCCAAAAGTAGTGAGGCCTCCCAACAGCCCCACCATGATGTCAGTGGGGACCAGGTGAGGAGCAGTAATGAGGCGCCCCTATGCTGCCCAGCTGGGGAAGTATCCACGGAGGCCTAGTGGGAAGCCAAACTCCCACCCCCACCCAGCTCAGGCATCAACAGAGGGCAAGTGGGAAACCTGAACTTCTGCCCTCAGCTGGCGACAATGAGGTTGTCCCCTCCTCTTCCCCTGCCCAAGTAGGTTTACATAAGATCCAGAGTCTCCTAACATAATCCTCCAAATGTCCAAGAAAAAGAAATTGCTCATTATACCAAGGGCAAGGAAGAGCTCAGACTAAATGAAAAAAGACAAGCAAAAGATACCAACACCAAGATGACAGAGATGTTGGGGTTATCTGACAAAAATTTTAAAGCAGTCATCATAAAAATGCTTCTGTGGCTTATTCCACTTAGCATAATGCCCTCTGGGGAGGCCTTTCTTAGAAAGGAGAGTGAAAAGAAGAAAATTAGGTCCACATGTGCTCATTTTATCTTAGTTTTCCTCTAATATCTTGAAGAAATGTACGTACTTTGATCGTTTTCTAAAATACGGTGTTCAAGCTGTTCCCTGAATGTAACCATCAGGATTTCTCCAAATCCATTAACTAATCTCTTAACAATTTGGAATGTATGTTACAGAGGCACTGATTTAAAGATATTTCTGTGTTTCTCATGTACTTGCTTTTTTTCCCTATCAACAACTCATTTTACACAATTTCCCTTCTTTATTTCCTCAAATTTCTTTTTTGATTTTTTAAGCCAAAGGTAGAATTTAACAGTGTGGTGCCCCTGAGATTTCCAGTCACGGTGTCATGCTGTTCATCCCTTGTGTTTTTTATCTGTTACCGCTACTCACCTAAATGAATTAGTAAGAACTCTTGCATCTTTTAAGAATCTTGGCGATCATTAACAGTCTCCTGTTTTCCTTCCTGGTTTTTTATCTGTTCTCCACATCTTTCTGGAATCTTGCTTTGTCTTCCTTTTCTTCTTTATTTCCCTCATGGGATTTTGCTGGTAGCCTCTTCCTGTCACCACACCACATTGTTTTTATTTCTTGCCCTTGAGAATAAAAAAGGATAAATATATTTCAACACCACAGTACACTTTTTTCTTTTTCTAAATCACCTTAGAACTGATGTTTCACATCAAGTGCCTTATAGAACAGAAATCTCAAAATCAATTTAAAATTTTTTTTCCTGAAATGAAAGATGCCAAAATAATTATATAGAACTTTCTTTCCTATTCTCAAGTACTTAGGAGAAGCTCCTTCTGAACAGGAACAGAATTCAGACATAGTTGAAATTAACATGAGGTCTCCGTGGAGTCATATATCATGGGGGTCTGCTGTGTCCTGAGACTCTTGTAATAGGTGACTTCAATTGCCCAATCAGTGCCCAGCATCAGCACTGAAGTGTGTTGGGACAGTGCTGGTTGAAATTTAAGTGCTCTCATCCTTCATTTTTCTGACTGGGCAGACTCACCCACGAAGCAGTCTTGAGTAACCACCATATCTGAGGCTTTGAAACTCTGAGGTATTTATTCATGAGATCTGAATTTATTCTCCCAGAGCTGGCCACTGATTCAGAGAGCAAATTCCACTCAACTCAGCCTAAGCATAAAGAATTTATTTTAAGATCCAGACAGCTTCTGGAATCCTAGGGAAGTTGGCCATACTCTGACAGGAAGTGGGAGCTAGAAAAATTGAATCCAAGGAGATCTCTTTCATATCCTTCACTCTCCTTCCTTCTCTCTATGTAGCCATGTGGTCCCTCTTGTGCATATTTGCTCTCCCTCTCTCTCGCTCTCTCTCACTCTCTCACCCTCTCTCATTCTCTTTCACTATGGACTTGTGGCTCAAAATGGCCACCAGGCCCAACATTTCATCATTGCCTTCCTGCCCAGCAGCCTCCTCCAGCTGACTCTGTCTCTCAGAGTTCTAATTCCAAATCTCTGAGGAAGAAATTGGGTCCCGACGTGCTCTTTTAGAGCCATGCCATAGGCTTCTGGAAAGCCTATGGATGGGATTAAATCAGTGACCCTCTGGGATCTAGGGCTTCTCTTTCACCTATGGCAGGAGCAGTGCACAAGATTAGATGATCTGAATAAAGATGGGGCAATTGTTTTAAAATACTAGTGTGTTCTCTAAGGATTTGTTTGTTATATTATTTGTTATATTTTGGCAATACTTTTCAATAAAGGTTAATATTTGCTGTGGAGGGAGAAGTTGCTTTCTTACAATTCAGCCTGAGCCAGATGGGGACATTTTCTTCTCTCCTGCAGTAGAGTCTGTGGGAGCTCCTATGCAATTGAGAGGAGTATGGTATTTGGGGGATTGGACTACTGGAAACAGCAATGGGTTGATGATTGGGAATCCAAAGATTATGAGGAGGTCCCAACATAATCCTAATTTACTCTGTGACCTTAGGCAAATCAAATCGTTTTCTGGGCATCTTTTTTTTTTTTTTTTTTTTTTTGTAAAATGAGGGGGCTGGTGTTAATCAGTTGCTCTCACATTTTTAGAGTATGAAAACTTTCCTTAATTTCAAAAAGTTATGGATACCACATGATAATGGTGTCAATTTTGTTGCCCAGTGAAAGAAAAAAAAACTATATGTATATATTGATTCCAAGACTTTTAATAACTCCAGAGTCTCTGGAAGTCCAAATGCCACAGGCTGGAACCACTAGTTTAGCTGACTTTGAGGTCCTTTCTGGCTCTGATATTCTGGGATTCAAGTCAGGAGAATATGGACTCCTTAGAAAACATTCATTTATTCAAGAGGAAAGCTGACATTCAATATTACCAGATCTGAGAACAGCACTGGAAGTTTTTGAGGGAGATGAATTAAGGCAGACTTCAGGGTCTAAGAATCTGAGCTGAGAGAGAAGATGGGAGGAAGAATCAATACTAGTAACTGTGGGAGGCTATGGGGTGACATGATGACGAACAGGGTTACATATTGTGGCTCATGCCAGGAAGAGTGTCAGATGCCACAATCACTAACCGAAGGAAGTAGAGGAGAAGGCAATCTCGAGCCCCAAGAAAGGCAGACTGACTCTTCTGGCCTTAAGTGAATATATTATTTATTAACATATTAAATATAAAAGAACACCATAATATAATATGATAATATAACTAATAATATGTACTAATATGTGTTATATTAATTAATATTCACCAGTAAAAGCACGAGGACAGTGCAAGGTATCTAAGGAGAGGTTCTCCCCTCCTTAATCACAATAACAGTTGAAGTGTTCCTTAAAGCCTTCCAGTTTGACTTCTCTAAAGATTAGTACCAATTGAGTTGACATCAAGAAGTTACTGGCAATATCTTAGGGTGATTTCTACAATATATGTATAAGAGATATACTCTCAGAAAAATACATTCTTGTAGCTCGTCCCAACCCTGTCCCTTTTATGTTTTCAATATTTTGTGTGGTTCATATCAAAAAAGAGATTGATTCTGAAAGACATTCTGCCTCACAGCATTCTTCCTGAACTTGAAAGGAGATCTGAATTTGACAGTATATATTTCCCAGAGTTACATACAGATTTGGGTATTAGGTTGAGGTAATAAGGTCAAATTTCTATCCAAATAGTCATCTAACTGCAAGGAGAAGCAAGGCAGGCAAATAGGGCAAATTCTCCAAAAATTTTTAAGGTTATTAATTCTCAGGATTTGAAAAAGTAACTACTAGTTTAATTCCCATTTTCTGGCAAACATTCCCTTAGAAGAATAGGAACGCCCTCTATCCTCCAGTAAACCCCAACTGTAGAAACTCTAAGAAAAACATAAAGTTTCTAAGAAAGTGTTGGTTCAAGTACGAATCCAACTGAAATGTGGTCATATTCTAAGCAGCTCATGGAATGTAAGAAAAGTAGACCCTTTGCATTCTTGAAGTTGCAGACATGTACTAACATAGGAATTCTATTTCCTTTTTTAAAATGAATGAAATCACATCACTTGATTCTTCAGTGAATAACGTTCACATATTCATGTATTATGAGTGTTGTGTTCTGTTTTCAGAATCAAGTCAACCTATAAAGTATGTTTAAAGAACAGAGTGGGTTTTAATCTAAACATTGAAAACTTTAAGTTGATGACATAGCTGATAGAAATTCAATGTGGAGACAGGAGGAAGAAGAAAGGACAGTTCCAGAGGGAGAGAGAGAGAACAGAGAAAATAATGGGGAAAACTTATCAAAGAAACAGAAGGAAATTTCCCAAAATAAAGGACATGTCTCCAGATTGAAAGGTTGGACTGATTGTTCAGCTCAATGAATAAAAAATATGTCCACCATAAAGCTACAACACTGTGAAATTTCAAAACCCCAGGGATGGAGGGAAGATCTCCAAAACTTCCAGATAGAGAAAGAGAAAATCTATGTACATACACAGCGCTGGTTTTAAGAGTGGCATTGTTTGTAGCCTTATAAATCTCACTACTCACAGAGTTTTTCTTCCACTTGAGCTAATATTGTGGTCCTAAAGGACTATCTTTTGAGTTTAACCTCTGATCACTTTCCTCACTGTCCTTCTTGTTCTCCACCTGACCCGCCCCTCCCCCCATTGAAAATATTGCTACAGGTTTCTATCAAATACTCAACACAGCTTGTTCTCCCCTTGGCCCATTTCCAGATCCGACGCGGTGACAGGCCAAGTGTGGACTGGCCTGGATCTGCCTCCTCTTGCTGGGAGGGCCATCCCTGCAGTCATCTTCTGTACTGGGCAGTGGTGAGTGTGGATTTTCTTAGCCCAGGCCAGCTGACCTCAGTCGCCAGGGTACCTGTGGAGACTGGCCCCAGCCTGCTCTTATCACCCCCAAGATGTTGACAACACCTCCTTTTTTTTAATGCTGGGAGCGGAGTCAATCTACAAACACCATCACACTGTCATGAGAGTTCTCTCTGCCTATTCCCAAGTCATATACCCATCCACACAGCATTACCATCGGGCAGGGAAGGCGAAGCAGCAAGAATCTGCTTACACTGACAGCCAACACGTGAGTGGGTAGGCAGTGTGCCCTAGAAGTAGGTACTTAAGGATGCAGGCCTGAATTTATATATTTGTATAAGATCAAAGCCCCTTCCTTCCTTTGTTCTGCCTCTGCTCTCCCTAGTTTCCCTTGTATCTCCTTCATGACGGTGGTACAATACTACCTACCCCACAGTCCTCTTAGGCAACCACTTCTACTTCTTCCCATTAGCATTTCACTATTCCACGGGTTTTTAGTTGTTCCTGTGCCCTTCCTGTGCAGACACCAGAAACTGTTCAAAGGGTTACTTCTCCCATTTCGTGTTTGCTACTTAACAAATACTTAGCAGCTTAAAATAGCAACCATGTTTTAGCTCATGACTCTGCAGTTCAGCAGTTTGGACTGGGTTCATCTAGGTAGTTCTGGTCAGGTTGCCTGGGGATTGGCTGGTTAGGGGCTTCATTTGAAATGGCTCATCTTCACTTTACATGGCTTCTCCTCTTCCAGCAGGCAATCCTCCCATGGTCACCTGCTTTGTTCCAAGAACAAAATATAGAAAGTTGCAAGGGCTGTTTTTTTTTCCTCCAATTTTATTGAGAAATAATCAGCATACACCACTGTATAAGTTTAAGGTGTGCAGCATGATGGTTTAATTTATATATATCGTGAAATGATGACCACAATAGGTTTGGTTAACATCCATCTTCTCATATAGATACAATAAAAAGAAAAAACATTCCTATGATGAGAGTTCTTAACAATTTTCCTATATATCATACAGCAGGGGACCAAAGCCATCATGTTGTATGTTCCATCCCTAGGACTTATTTATCTTATTACTGGAAGTTTGTACCCTTTGACCACAAATTCCCCCCTGCCTCAGGTAAGCATAAGTCTTTTTCCAGATTTCTTTTCCTATGAGTTTGGTTTTTTAAAATTTTTTATTAGAGTCTACATATAAGTGAGATCATACAGTATCTGTCGCTCTCTGTCTGACTTATTTCACTTAGCATAATTTCTTTAAGGTCCATCCATAGGTTGCCAATGATAGGATTTCCTTGTTTTTTTAGGGCTGAATAATATTCCTTTGTGTATATGCACACACTCACACACACACATACACACACACTGCATCTTCTTTATCCATTCATGCAACATGGACACAAGTAGTTTCCATATCCTGGGTATGCTAAAGAATGTTGCTATGAACATGTGGATGCAGGTATCTTTTCAAGTTAATGTTTTCATTTCCTTTGGATATATTCCCAGAAGTGGAATTGCTGGATCATAGACTAGTTCTATTTTTAATTTTTTGAGGAACTTCCATACTGTTTTTCATAGTTGCACCAGTTTCCAATTCCACCAACAGTACCCAAGGCTTCCCTTTTCTCCACATCCATGCCAGCATTTGTTATAACTTGTCTTTTTGATGATAGCCATTCTATTAGGCATGAGGTGATATCTCCCTGTGACTTTAATTTGCATTTCCCTCATGACTAGTGATATTGAGCATCTTTTCAGGTGCCTATTGGCCTTTTGTACTTTTTCTTTGGAAAAATGTCTCTTCAGATCCTTTGACCATTTTTTAGTTGGATTATTTGTATTTTTTGATATTGAGTTATAGGAGTTCTTTATGTGTTTTGGATATCATCCCCTTATCAGAAATGTGGTTTACAAATATTTTTCCCATTATGTAGGTTATTTTTTCACTTTGTTGATAGTTTCTTTTGCTGTGCAGAAGCTTTTTAGTTTGATGCAGTCTCAGTTGTTTATTTTTTATTTTGTTGCTTGTGCTTTAGGTGTGATTTCCAAAAAATCACTACCAAGACCTATGTCAAAGAGTTTTCTTCCTGTTTTCTTCTAGGAGTTTCAAGGTCTGTAATTTATTTCGACTTAATGTTTGTGAGCAGTGTAAGATAGGGGACTGGTTTCATTCTGTTACATGTGAATATCTAGTTTCCCCTGCACCATTTATTAAAGAGACTATCTTTTCTCCACTTGGTATTTTTTGCTCTCTTGCCAAATATTAGTTTACTGTATATGCTTTCTGAGCTTTCAATGCTGTCCAATCAATCTATTTGTTTTCATGCTAGTACCATACTGTTTTAATTACTGCAGCTTTATAGTATAGCTTGAAATCAGGAAGTGTAATGTCTCCGGCTTTGCCCTTCTTTGTCGGGATTTCTGTAGCTAGTTGGGGTCTTTTTTGATTCCATATAAATTTTAGGAACATTTTTCCTATTTCTGTGAACATAGGGACTCCCTTGAATCTATAAACAGCTTTCAGTAGTGCTGACATTTTTAACAATATTAATTCTTCCAATCCATGATTAATTCTTCCAATCCATTTTCATTTATTGTGTCTTCTTACATTTCTTTCATCAGTGTAAGTCTCCAGGCCATTCCAGATTTAAGGGGACCCTATCTTTTGTTTGGAAGAACTACACAGTATTATGATTATTTTTACAATGTACCATAATTCAGTGTGGGGACAGGGGATGGAAAGTAGGGAAAGAGAGGGATGGGCAAATTTTATTTTTCATTTTTACCATTCTGTTTTTTAAAAAAATTTTAAAATCCTGTATGTATGCTCATTACTTCTATAATAATGGTGAAAATAATAGTAAAATTGGATTCCAAATATTTTATGTATTACTTAAGTTACACACCAAGATAATAATTTTCTGATATTTTGAAGGATTCATGATTTTGAGTCAAAACACCTAATTCAAGGTATGTCTTCAGACCTCCTTTAACTATAAGGCCAAGTAATGGCAGATTCCATGAAATCTTCAACATGGAGCTCAGTACACAAATGCTTAGTAAATGTCTGTTGAATCTGAATGAGAAGATGGGAGCAAAAATGATGTGTGAAGCAGGGCGAAATAGCCTTAAGATCTATTAATTCAGTGTTTATAATCTACTTTTATCATGGAAACTTGGAATTTCATGGGCAAGAAAAGAGATTTGATTTAACTTCTATGCACTTGCAATGTAGGCTGTTGGATGAAATGGCAGCATGTCCGTTGCTGTATGTAATAGGATTTGGGAATTATAACTGAGGGCAGAATCAAGAAGGTCCTTAAACTTTAGTTTTGTAAGCCACCGATTTAATTAAGAAATCATGTATCTTTACAAATGCCAACAATGTTCCTCAGCTATTTCAAGTCAGACCTTGGAGAAGCACCCAAACAAGCTATTTTTTAAAAACCTCCTTTCTTTAGCAGCTGCAACACAAATTAGCAAGAAGCAGAAAGTGACCTCTTAATTTTGTTTAATAGACCCCATATTCAGTTTGGTCTGATGCTCTCACCAGTCCTTCTGTTTCTCCAAATTAAAAATTGATAAATAGAAACAATAAGAATACATTAGAGAAATTCTTGCCGATTCTTAGTCTAAATATATTTTCCCAAGTCCCACTTATAAGCAACTGCAAGAGTAGGCTGGCTATTTACTTAATGACCATTAGAAGCCATCCTGACCCTTCCCAGGAAGGTCAAAGAGCAGCCTGTCATTTGGATGCCTAATTTAATTGGACAAAGGAAATTGCTTTCATCATTTTTACTTTGCCCTTCCTAATTGGATTGAATGTCAACTTTCCACGTGATGTTCCCCAACATACACTCATGTTCCTAATGCAACCAGATTAGATCAATCTGCATCTGTCTTCATTGTACCCTGGGACTGCATAAACTTTGAATACATATTTATTTTGTGGATTTCATTTCCATGTTAATTAGAATTCAGGTTCCTGGAATTTCCATTCTAAGTGTGATAATCTTATAGTCAGCCTGATAGAAACAGCTGCATTTGTTTACTTTATGAAAGATGGTGTTTCTTGCTCAGATGATCATTGGATATGTACTTTCTAGATCAAAGATTGTGCCTCCATTCCTTCTTATAGATTTATCAGAATATATTAATTTATTGAGAACTTTCAAATTCAATTTTATTAGGTCACTGTGTTTTTTGGAAGGCATAATGAACAACAAAATTATTGGGAAACCATACTTACTAATATACGTCTCATTTCTTTTTTTTCTACTGTAATCTTTGCTCTCTCTCCAAGTAGACTTTTTAAAAAGGATTAACTCTTTTCCTAACTATAAAAGTTATACAGGTTGGGGCGCCTGGTTAAGCATCCAACTCTTGGTTTCAGTTCAGATCTTGATCTCATGGGTTGTGATATTGAGCCCGGAGTCCAGCTCCACACTCAGCAAGGAGTCTGCTTGAAAATTCTCTCCCTCTGTCCCTCTCCCTTCTCTCTCTCTAAAAATATATAAATTAATTAAAAAAAAAAGTTATACTTTCAAGTGCAGAAAATCTAGAAAATAGACAATTCTACTATTGTTAACATTTTGATGGTTTTCTTTCCATATACATATAATAGATTTTTTCAAAGTGTCATTATTCTAGGTAGATAAATATGATTTCAGTTCCAAAATGTTTTTTTTCAACAGCCATCCTTCTAACCTAATCAAGAATTTATTAGACAATCAGGGTGCCTGGCTGGCTCAGTTCGTAGAGCATGTGACTCTTGATCTCAGGGTTGTGAGCTCAAGCCCCATGTTGGGTATAGAGCTTACATTTAAAAAAGAGTAAAAAAAAAAAAAAAGAATTTATAAACAATAAAATAAAGCAGATTATTCAATCCAACATCAAACATATGCTAAAGATTTAGTATATTACTATACGCCACCCACTTTCTTCTCTGATGGGTAAGAAGGGCAGAAAAATAAGTAAGACATATCCTTGCTTTGAAAAAGTTTGTAAACTACAGAAAAAAAAAAAACCCAGTCAAATAATTATAATATAAGGTACACTGTGATAATAATATTAACCATTTACTGGGCACTAAGTATAACCAGGTACCTTCTATTCTTCATAACACCTCTGTGATGTGGGGACTATGACTCTCCTCATTTTACAGATGAAGAAACAGACCGAGAGATGTTAGGTGTTGTGCCCCAAACCACACAGCTAGTCAGTGATAGAACAGGGATTTGAATCTAGCAACAGGGTTTCAGCCAGGCCCTCCATCACTGTACACCACCGCAGGAGAGCACTTCAATGATAACATGTCTTCCATATATAGGAATACATAAAACTCTCGCAGAGTCTTCTTGACATGAAAGATAGATCCATGTACCCCCACAGGGTCTTGCTAGGGAGCTCACTTTCTTAAGAGAAGGGACCAGCCGTAGAACATTCATCACTGAGCCTGTAGGTCTAAAAAAGAGTTACAGTAATGGAAAAGATAAGAACGTCAAATAGTCTGGTATTTTGCCACATGCAGGGTCTGGGGTAATTTTTGCTGAGATTATAGAGAGTGAGCACAAGGCAGTTTTACCATTGGTCTGTGCCCAGGGCACACTCCAAGCCCTGCCACACAACCCCCCCACCCCCACTGGCCAGTGCACTGTGGTAAAGGAGATAGGGAGTCATGAGGACCACTATTATGTATGGGCTTCCAGGGACGATGTCTCTGATGAGGTACCATTTGAGCAGAGACCTGGGGAAAGAGAGAGAACAAGCCATGCCATTCTCTGGGGAGGAGGACTCCAGCAAGCACAAAGGCTCTGAGGCCAGAATGCGGCTGGTGTGTTCAAGGAACGGCAAGAAACCAGGTGGCTGAAGCAGAAGAAGTGAAGGGGATACAAGAGCTGATGAGGTGAGAGGAGCAGCAAGTTGGGAGGTGGGGAAGGAACACATGAACGTTGGAGGCGTGTAGTATCTGTTTCTATCACATTCCTTTACACTGGGTGACATGAGCTCTGGCCTGGTGAAATTACTCTGGTTTTCCTATTGGAAAACTTTGTTTGAATTAAATAGTTCCAGCTCAAGAGAACTCAGTTTTCGAGCAGAGAAATTGAGAATAATAAAGCCTATCTCATGGGGCATTGTGCTTATTAAATTAAATAAGATAGTATTTGTGAAAGTGCTTTGTAATCCGTAAAGCACTGTGATAAAGACTACTCTTGTTTTTGCTGTTGATGTTTAAGTGCTCAAGAAGCAGGGGGGTGGAGACAGTCTTTTTTTTTTTTTTTTAAAGATTTTATTTATTTATTTGAGAGAGAGAGAATGAGAGAGAGCACATGAGAAGGGGGAGGGTCAGAGGGAGAAGCAGACTCCCTGCTGAGCAGGGAGCCCGATGCGGGACTTGATCCCGGGACTCCAGGATCATGACCTGAGCCGAAGGCAGTCGCTTAACCAACTGAGCCACCCAGGCGCCCTAGAATACATTTGGTTTTAAATTTCATAATATATTAAGATTCAGGAAAATGCAAATTATTATTTAAGAAAAGCATGCATCATAAAATTTAAATGATAATATTAATATTTTTCAAGTAAACACTTCTTTTTTTATTACCAATAGAAATAATTTTTCTCCCTACAACAAAATCTTATTTGTATGGAACCATGAGTAAATGAAGAATACATATCACATAAGTAAAATTCCCAAATTACTAAAACCAAACCCTTAAACATAAAAACTTTAAAAATATTTTTATGTTATTATATCTATTATTTATGATGACACAGGCATATATATAATATTTTATTTAGTTGGCCATTTGGACAATATTCCTAATTCTTAGTATTTTCTCATTGACTTTGGTTCATTGATCTGGACATCAATTATTGCACAATGCTGAAATAGGAATTGCCCTCAGGAGCTAGTAAAGCTCATAAGATAGAAATTCACCAATCCAAATGGCCGTGCACTGAAGAATTTTTCAAAAACTACAATTCAAATTCCTTTTAAGTACTTTTGGGAAGGAAAAACTTTTCCTTGACCCTCTTAGGGTCCCTGGCTGTGCCTGAAGATTAAACTGACAAAGACAGATAAATAGGAGAAAATCATACAAATGTGTTTAATGTAAGTTTTACGTGACACGAGAGGCTTCATAAGGAAATGAAGACCCGAAGAAAACATTAAGCCTGGGCATTTTTTATACTAGATTTAGTGAAGAGAAGTGAGTAATGGAAAAATGTAATAGGACAAAGGAGCGTGAGGTAAGGGCAGTAAACTGGGAGAAATTAGCAAAGTCTGTTCATTTGGATTCCCTCCATCTTTGGAGATGAGGGTGCTCCTTTCCTCCAAGTACAGGGAGGGGACCTCTCACAACCTGCTTCAGGGGAAAAGGGGGGTCAGAGGGCCCTTCCTGTACTTGTTGTTTCTCAAATTCCTTCAGCTTAAAATATTCAATATGCCAAGATACCACATTTTGGAGTAGCATGTTCTGAACCCCGTTGCTTGCCAACAGGGTTGTATGCCAACATCTTTTTTCTCTGGCCAAAAGAAGGGAAAAGTAAACTTTTTTGAAAGACACATGGGAAAAGGGAGCTGCACAGTGCCCCACCCGCCGTGTTCCTCAAGGTCGTCACCCTTCCATACCAGCTTCTCGAATCCATAATTCAAGGATGATGATGTGCCTTCCAGAGCATGCCCAGTTCTCATTTCTGAGCTTCCTCCAACCCAACTATTTAGAGAGGCCTTTTCCTGTGCATAAGATTCCCTAACACGGAATGCAGCTGGATGAGGGAGGATTCTGACTTTCTTTCCAAGCCTTAGAATCCTGCCAACGTGGAAATCTGAACTGATAATCATAGGCCAGCACATATCATTTCCGTGACCATAAACTACTACTATCATTAGTAAAGGGCCTGTGGTTTTTTAATTATAGCAACATAGCAGATAGTCAATGTGTCTTCGTCGAATTGAGTTAGAGGGTGATCTTTCTTTTCATAAAAAGGTCAGTAAGAGAATACCGGGAACACATTATTATAGATATTCAACAGTTTAAATAAAATAGACTAATTCCTTGAAGAATACAAAATACCAAAACTCAGTCAAGAGGAAATATATATTATCTTATAATTATTAAAGAAATTAAATGTACAGTTTAAGAACCTCTGGGGAAAAAAAAGTCTCCAGGCCTCGATGCTTTCACTGGAGACTTTTCCCAAACATTTAAAGAAGAAATAACACCATTCTACATAATCTTTTCTAGCCAGTAAAAAAGAAGAAAACACTTCTTAATTCATTTTTTGAGGCCCGTATCACACTGATACCAAAATCAGACAATGATAATATAACAAAACAAAACAGCAGACCAGTATCCCTTATAAACATAGATATAAAATCCTGAAAACAATCTTAACAAGTTAAATCCAGCATTATTTTAAAAGAATAACACACCAAGACCAACCGGGATTTATCTCAGGAATGCAAAGCTGGTTCAATATTCAAAATCAATCAACACAATTCACCATATTTTTTTTCAGACTGTTGCTGTGTTTTAAACACAGCACACAACGTGATACTCAAACACCATTCATAAGCCTGTGTCACCTCTTTCAGATGGGAGCCGGGTACAGGTCTAAATAGCTTGTATATGTCAAACAGAAGAAAAGAAGGGAAGTTTGGGGAATAAGGTGGAAATCATTGTGCCCAATTTAAACATAAAAATCTCAGGCTTGTCATTATTTATAACCCTTTAGAACAACTCTTCCCCAAAAGGAGAGCATGTCAAATGGAAAATTCTAAATAAGCTGATGTCCTCACGTTGAACTAAACAGAACGAATGATGCGGCATCATAAAATGAGGCTATAATTATGTGGTCTCACTTCCCGGCCGCGGGAGGCACTCGGTACAGAGCAGACACTGCGGTGTTTTCTGGACTCGGAACTGTTTGAGGTCCTTAAGAGAAGGCAGTTTTGACAATGTAGACCAATCAATTTGCGCTAATTGATTCTGTGATGGTTTTGGATTGATGGCAGAGGAATAGTTTGTGGCGGCAAAGAACTAACACTTCGAACATGCTGTAAATGTTTTAAAAAATCATTTTTCCTCCCGCTCCCCAACTCCCGTGTGACTTTGGACGTAACTTATGACCCAGGTGAAAAACACATGGTCAGTATCAATTGACAAACCTCAACATCTATTCATGATAAAAAAAATATTTTTCAGCAAAGCAGGACTAGAAGGAAACTTCCTCAAGCTGATAAAGGGTGTCCGTAAAAACCCATGGCTAACATCATACTGAATGGGGAAGGACTGAAAGTTTTTCTAAGATCACTAACAAGACAAATGTAATTTTTAGGGGTGTGTACTTAGGTGGTGAAACTCTAATGCAAAGCAAAGAATTATTCTTCAAGCCAAGCTAGTGGTAACCTCTGGGAAGGGAAGAAGAGAGGCAGGGGTCTTCTGGGTCCTGGCAACAGTCTATTTCTTGACCTAATGGTGGTTTCATGGTGTTTACATGACAACAATTTGTTAAGTTGTATATTTGTATTAGTACTTTCTATATTTGCATATATTTCCCAGTAAAATGTTATAGACGAAATGAATATTTTCAGAAATTTTAAATGTTAGCTTCTTTAGAAAAGAATAATTTAGCACCTTATTCCTCATAACTCCCTATGCTTTTAATATGAACACTAACAGTTAATAAATAGTTGAAATAAAGAATTGCCCTCTGGAGCTTTTATGGCAATCAAACCAAAATCATGGTTTTAACCACTCAGCCTGGAACTTGCTTAACTTAGTTACGGTTTTCTCAGCTGCACAGTGAGCGGGGGTGGAGGGGGTTGAGGGCAGTAGTGGGGAGTGGGACAGCTCCCTGGGTGTACCCCCCTCCCCCTGCACCGGGCAGAACACAGGGGCATTAACCAGCAGTCTCCTTAGACTGTTCTCAGCTTCAATCCAAACACTTCTGATTGAAAAACAATGTCAAAAATTGGCCTTAATTACCTACAACCTTTTTATAGAAGATCCTTAGAAGATTATTTATAGCAAAGCCATTTAATATCATTAAGATAATTCCATGTGCATTTAAAAAAATATTATTTTAAGTTCCAGTGATGGCTCAAAATGTCTTTCCTAATTTTTTAGATTTCCCTTGCTTAAAATAGTGCTGAAAATAAAAATTTGGAACAAGGGGCTGATAGGAATTTTAAAAACAAGCATGGATAGAAATCTAAAATGAGTAAAACTCCCATAATGAAACCCACATTTATATCAATACTATGGAGAAAACATAAAGCCATGTAGGCAGGCTTCAGCAAAAGTGCATATAATAACCTCAAATCTTTTTTTCCAAAATTGGAAAAAGTGACTTAAGACTTGAATTTTGAATTTTTATTATGAGTACTCATTTACTCTAAAATTTAAAAAGTTCTTACTTCGGGAGAGGCCTGGGCATTTTCTAAAGTATATGTGTAGTAGCCTATCTCTGAGTTTTATATGTGATAAACTTTTAAATGTATAGGTAGTAAAAAAGTAAAATTCCCTTCTTGATGATTCCTGTTCATCTTTTCGACGCCTAGAAAGTAGTTCCTCATCTATTTCTCATTCCCCCAATTAATCTCATTCATTTACTTAATAAATATGGAGCATCTGTGAAACACTGTTCTAGGTTGATATTAGAAAACAAAGCAGACACCATTTCCTGCCCTCGTGGAGCTTGTCTACAGAGGAAGGAGATAACAAGCAAAATTAATAAGTATGTTGTATGATATATTAGAAAGTAGTAAGGGCCGTGGGGGAAAACAAGAGCAGTCTATGAAGGTCAGTCATGCCAGGACAGGGGCTGGGAGGTGGGGACTTCTGGCAACGATAAACAAGGTGATTGGAGCAGAACTCATCTGAAGAGATGGCATTTGAAGAAGATGCTTAACAGAGGGAATGAGTAAACCATGTAGATATTTGGAGGAATAACATTCCAGGTGAAGGAAACGGCAAGGACAGAGGCTCTGGGTGTAGATGATGTGTAGATACGGTGTATCTACACCCCGTACACTCTGCCGTTCTGGGTGGCTGCAGTGTTGAAGGAACAGCATGGAGTCCACGATGGCTGGAGCGGAGGGAGCAAAGTGGGACAGCAGTCAGAGATGGAAGGGGGATCTTGTGTGGCATCGGAAGGACTCTGCCATCCACTCTGAATAAGATAGGAGCCATCGGAAGGTTCATGGTCTACTTGGGTTTTGACAGGACCACTCTGGCTGCTGTACTGAAAATAGACTGTAGGACACAAGGGCAGAGGCAGGATGACCTGTTCAGAGGCTATTACAGTAATCCTGGTGGGGTGTGATGACATTTGGACCACAGTGTAACAGTGGAAGGGGTAACAAGCAGTCAGACTTTGGATGCATGCTGAAAGCAGGATTCCCAGTGGAAGGGTAGAGTTGTTATCCACTGACATGAGGAAGAGTATAGCTAGAGGAGGGATAGAGAAGATTAGTTCAGTTTCTGACATGTCCAATTAGATGTTTGCTTATTTATTTATTTATTTATTTATAATTTAAATTCAATTAATTCCAGTAGTACAGTTAACACACAGTGTTATTAGTTTCAGAGGTATGATATAGTGATTCAACACTTCCATACATCACCTGGTGTTCATCACAAGTGCCCTCCTTCATCCCCATCCCCTATTTCACCCATTCCCTGCCACCCACCTCCCCTCTGGTAACCAACAGTTTGTTCTCTATAGTTAAGAGTCTGTTTCTTGGCTTGTCTCTCTCTCTCTCTCTTTTTTTTCTTTGCTTGTTTGTTTTGTTTCTTAAAGTCCACATATGGGTGAAATCACATGGTATTTGTCTTTCTCTGATTTACTTCACTTAGCATAATATATTCTAGTTCCATCCACATTGTTGCAAATGGCAAGATTTCATTCTTTTTTGTGGCTGAATAATATTCCATTGTATATATACACCATCTCTTCCTTATCCATTCTTCTATTGATGTACACTTGGGCTGCTTCTATAGTTTGGCTATTTTAACCATGCTTCTATAAATAAGGGGTGCATGTATCTCTTTGAATTAGGGAGGAACATTCTTATCACAGGAGACTATAAGCCTCAGATTTCTTTTTCTTCCTTGGGAATTTGGCTTTGGGGCTTGTTATTGCTATTTCAAATGTGATCCCTTTTTTCCCCATTATAATTTTTAATTAGTAAGTTTGTGGTGTGCTGGAAAGCTCTAGACTTTTGTACATGAGGCTTGTATTTATTCTCTGCCACTTGCCAAGGACCTCCCATGTTCCAGGCCATGTGCAAGTGCTATCTTCACAATAACTTTGAGGAAACTGAGGTTAATGAATGTATGATTGTAAAAGTTTTTCAGTTGATTCTCCGAAGCTTTCTCTCTATGCAATGACATCATCTACACAAAATGATAATCTCGTCTCTGTCTTTTTAATAATTACATTTTTTATTTCCTTTCTTTGCCATCTTTTAGGGCAAACAGAACATCATTTAAACCTCTCTTAATGACTCGGGCACATCATTACGGAGACTGGCAATGCTAACAAATTATGGGCTATTTCGTCCCTGCTTGAAATTGATGCCACTGATGGTGTTTTCTCTCACATCTGCTTACTGGCCTCTAGCTGCTCTACCCCACCTATTTTGTAGCTCTCAATAGAACAAATAATAAACCGTTAAATTGGTACACTTAATTTTAGATTACCTTCCAGGTTGTACGGTTGGAAGCTTCCATTGGAAAGTGGTGTTCCTGACAGCTGTTCGGTGTTCTGACATTTCCCTGCTTATTCTAAACAGTGGAGGTCATTGAAAGCCTGCCTCCTGGACAAGGGAATACTCCCGTACAACGAACTTTTATTAAAAAATCACCAGCATGCTAGTTAGGGGATAGGGAGTCCCAGTTTTATTGACTTGCAATATATGTCACTTCTGCCCTCTGGGTCTCATCCATAAAATGGCTGGGAATAGGACAATATTAATATTGCCTGTTTCTATAAATATCACATCACAGGTTTCTAAACTTTTTTAAAAAGATTTATTTATTTATTTATTTTAGAGCGGGGGGTGGGGAGGGGCAGAGGAAAAGAGAATCTCAAACAGACTTCTCACTGAGCATGGAGCCTGACGTGGGGCTCATTCTCACAACCCGGGGATCATGACCTGAGCCAAAATCAAGAGTCAGACACTTAACCAACTGAACCACCCAGGCACCCCAACAGGTTTCTAAACTTTTAACACACATTATCTCATTTGTTCATTCGAATAACCTTTTGGAGTGATCAGGCCAGGGACCATCATTCTCACTTTAAGATGGGAAAACTGAAGCCTGGGAGACTGAGTTATATAGACTAACAGAGGTTTCTAGAGTTTGAGCCTGAGCTAGAGACTTGGTTTGGTGTTTTCAAGTTTACTGCTCTTTCTTCTACCCTGTGCTTTCCACATGCACAGGTGCCTTAAAATCTATCTAAGCGTGTTCCCTTAATATTTCTAGTTAGCTGGTAAACTTACTGTTGATAGATTCTTGTCAGGTTTGCAGGGGGATATGGAGCACATTGTCCCTTCTCCTCCACCACCAGCACTCTAAACTGGAATGTTCCCAATCTCAGTATAGACTGTTCCTGGGAGCAAACTAATTCCTTATTCCCAGGGCCTGGGGTCTGGTTTTACTGAGAGGGTGCGTGTGAGAGCTTTAGGGCCAATTGCAAAGGTAGAGGGCACAGTGCCCAAGACTGTCCTCACTTCTGACACCAATGTAAGTTCAATGGGTCCCAAAATCACCATCTGGTTTGGTGTTTTCTAGAAAGACTCACGGGACTCACTGAAAGCTGGTTTATCCACAGTTATGCTTTATTACAGGGGAAAGATGGAGATAAAGGTCAGCCAAAGGAAAAGACACATAGGACAGAGTCCAAATACAGAGGTTTGGAATACAGAGCTTCTGTGGGCTTTGACCCAGGGAGGGGAGATGTGCTGTATGACATCCATGTGTGACAGTTCGCACAGGGTCTTGCCAACCAGTGAAGCTCACCTCATCCTCAGCGTTCGATTTTTCTTGGGGCTCCATTACACAGGCATGATGGACTGACTGACTGATAGCACGTTGTTGACCTCAGTCTCCAGGCCACTGATACTAGAAGACCCAAAGCCTTGGCCCCAAGTCATGTTGTTGGTCTTTCTGGGGTGGCCAACCCCCCATCTAAATCACTGCTCCCAGAAGATTCACACCAGAGATTACCCGCTAGCAGCCAGGAACAAAGGTCAGACCTCTTCAGAGGGTGGTTAATTCTTCACCCCACAGTGCAGCTGACATTTCATTGCTTCCTGTGTAGTTAGGAAGAGAGCTCAAGAGCTTCAGCTCAGGGGACCAGACTTTTTGAAGAGAGAGTTCACTTTGGCTGCGCCTGAAAGGTGCTGCTTTTCAGTTCTCCCAGGGAAAATGAGCCCACCCCGCATTGGGAAACAGCCCTTAACCAATCAGCAGCACTAAGAGCATTCTCCAGGAGGCCTCAGATCTCTAATCAGCAACTTGAATCATGCTGAGGAAATTGCCCTTAATGTGTCATCCAAATTTTATGTAGCCCCCAAATGTTTCATTTAAATGTAAAACAAAGATAACAGAGTGTATCCTAGTGAAATCTGTCCCTCTTTGAATCAGGCTGCTCTTTCCCTAGCACTCAAAGTTCAAACCCTGCTGAGAAGTTACCCGGCATCACCTTCCCAGCTAGCAAAACTCCGATCAGAGAAAGCCAACTATTTTTGAAATCTTTCTTCAGATCAGTTTATCATGAAACCCCACACCCACATGAACCGTGTGCGTGGCACATCAACTTTCCAGTACCACAATTTCCATTTGGACCAGTCTCAGTTCCTAAAGGGCCGACAGCGAGTTTCCCCTCCCATGGCCTCTAGCTTCCAAGGCTGGGGAGCCCTCCTACATGCTCAACCTCGTAAACCGACCAGTTCCTACTGCCACCTGATCTTGTTCCCCTCCACACCCCAGTGGGACACGTTCTTACCCATGTCAGTGCTCTCCAGCAAAGACCACCAGGAGCACCCCTACACAACCCATGGGTGTTTCAGTGGGGGGGGGGGTGTTAAAAAAGACCTACAGGACATAGGCTTGCACTTGCTGATTTTGGGGAGTGTTCAAGGAAGCAGGGCTGTGCTCTAGATTGGGTGTTATCAGGAGGCTGGCTCATTCTCTGATTGGTATCTTTAGAAATGTTAGGTATAGAGAGGGCAGACTAGAGGGAAACTAGGGGTGTAGTTGATAAAGAAACAGCCGTCCACCATATTCACTGGGAGAGATGTTTGGTATCGTGACTTGGACAAGGTTCGAGTTTTGTCTGTGTTCAGATGTAATTATGAAGTGGTCTTGTTTGTATCTTGATCCATCATGATCACAGAGTGGCTTTGTCTGATGCTGAGATTCCCTGAAATTGTTTTCCTTCAATAGAAGAGCACTGAGACTTAGCTAGTCGTGCCAAGCCCTCTCAGAGCAATGCCAAGTCTGCAGTGACAGCACCAGCCCTGCAGTTTTCCTTCTCAGCCAGGAGGTCTCCTTGCTCTCTGCTCAAGTCATGCCCATCCTTAGCCCTGGGACAAGGGGGAGGCAGAAGAGGCAAGAAGTGCACACGATTTAAGGAGGCACCCACTCTCAGGTACTGGCCATGTCCTTGCATGACCCCAACAGGGAGTGGTTCCTTATGTCTCATGCCTCCCTCCCCTACATTGCCTCACCTCTGTCCTTGTCTGTGAAGTCCTCCGCCCTTCCTTCTTCTTTCACCCTAAATCCTACCCAGACCAGATTCAGACATACTGAGACCACTGATGGCATTCAGGACTCATACCTCAAAATATGGCATCTTAGCCTATTGGGTATTTTAAGCCGAAGGAGTTTGAGAACATGGCAGAAGCAGGAAGGTCACTCTGACCTCCTCCCCATCTCTGCCTTCTTCCCTGAAACAGGTCATAAAGTCCTCATGTGAGAGGTGCCCTTGCTACACCCAATCCCTGGAGGAAAGGAGCATGCTTATCTCCAAAGACAAAGGGTTGCCAGGAAGAATCCTAACAAACAGGACTTGCTAGGTTTCCCCAGTTTGCTTCACTTACCAGATACTCCTTGCCCTGTCATATTCCCCCATGACTGTCCACTCTCCAACCAACGTGGCATAAAACCACACAAGTCTAACTGCTCCTTCAGGTCTTTGTTTCCTTATGAAGTCTCCCGTGTCAGGTAAGACTTACACTAAATAAATTCGTGTGCATTTCTTCTGTTTATCTGTCTTTGTCAGTTTGATTTTCAGACCCAGCCAGGGATCTTAAGAGGATTGAGAACAAGTTTTTCCTCCTTTACTCCAGATACAGCTTTCACTTCCCTGACTGTTAATGCCCTCATGCTCATCACTCCCACACTGTAGCTCTTCATTATTTGCTAATTGCTTTTTGTGGATTTGTTTGTTTTCTCCAATTGTACTACAGATTTTAGCCTAAAGGCTTCTTTCCCATCATTCATGTCTCAACCTAAATGACTCCCTGAGAGAGGACCTCCCAGCCCACACTAACTAAAATACACCCAGCTCCAATCATCCTCTCCCTTTACCGTGGTTTGTTCTCTTCATTCCTTGATCACTATCTGAAATGATTTTAATTTTAAGGTTATTTTCTGTCCCCGTCGGCCACTCCAATATTAGTACTAGGAAGACAAGTATTTCGTCTGTCTTGTTCATTCCTGTATCTCTAGGGCCTTGTCATGTTTATGTTTTTGACAGTCAATATGCATTTACTGCAAGCCCATGCATGAGGTATAGTAAGTGTCCTGTGTATACAGGGGGCAAGGGAGGGGTGTTAGAATAGAAACATAGGGGCGCTTGGGTGGCTCAGTTGGTTAAGCGTTTGCCTTCGGCTCAGGTCATGATCCCAGCATCCTGGGATCGAGCCCCGCATCGAGCCCCGCATCAGGCTCCCTGCTCAGCGGGTAGCCTGCTTCTCCCTCTTCCTCTGCCTGCCTGTCTGCCTGCTTGTGATCTTTCTCTCTCTGTCTGTCAAATAAATAAATAAAATCTTAAAAAAAAAAAAAAAGAAACATAGAATCCTTGCCTTCCTGTGGTTTACAATAGTGCATCGGCGCTTGGTTTTGGATTAAGCAAATAGGTGTTAGCAGATGTTCATATATAAATACTGCTAATTGATGCCCTGATTGCCAATCATTTAAAAAACTAATGGTCCTAGTCAGACTATTTAAGTGGCTACATACAATTAGTAATTAAACCGCACTTTAGAAAAAGGAGTTTTGAAATTCATAATTTTCTTTGCTGGTTTTCCTAAATTCATAAAATTTTAAATTATAAATCAGTGAGGATTCCATGCAGGGTTAAATTCCTGCTTCAACTCTCCCCTGAAGAGTTTTAGGCGATGTGGCCAGAATGGAAATAACAGTAATTGTTGGGGGAGGGAGGGCTGTCAAATAAAAATTTCATTTGTTTGTTTAGGTCCTCACTTTCCTATTATTGTCTGGTGTGACTTTTTATAGTTGTTTATGATGAGAGAACTTTCATTTTCATCAGCTAACCTTCACCTTTATACCGGTTCAGGTCAGCTGTTATTTATCAGGTAAATGTGTACAGAGTTCACAGCCCCAAACCAGGCAGGAGCCAAGCCATGGATTGTCTAATGCTTCTAGAATAAGGGGTGACATCAGCCAGGTGCCTCTTTATATTTTAGCCAAATGATTTTTTTGGCCTTTGAATTATTTGCTCAGTTACTTAGACTTTAATGGCATTCAGTATCTGTGTGTGGAAATTGGATGCAGGTATTTCTGAGGTGTGAGAAATCTCACCTATCTGCTTTGGTTTAAGTGGTTCTAGATTGCAAAGTGCTGGATAGGGCTGTTTATTTATACAAAACAATCAAATGGAACTCTCTATATGCATAGCATCAGATCTGGAAAGCTACCCAAATGCCCTCTGGGTAAGAAGCAGGATTTGGGAAAGAGAGTCAAGGCAGACTTGGCTTTATCTGTACTGTTTGAATTTTTTTCTTTTTCTTTTTTTAAGCTTTTATTTATTTATTTATTTGAGAGAGAAAGCCAGAGAGAGAGCACAAGCAAGGGGAGCAGCAGAGGGAGAGGGAGAAGCAGGCTCCCCGACACGGGGCTTGATCCCAGGACCCTGGGATCACAACCTGAGCCGAAGGCAGCTGCTTAACTGACTGAGCCACCCAGGCGCCCCTGTTTGAATTTTTCACAGTGAGCGTACATTTGTACATTAGTCATATAATAAAATAATTTCTCCCAGATAATTAAACAAGAAAAAGAAATTAAAAAACATCCAAATTGGAAAGGAAAAGATAAAACTATCACTATTGCAGATGATACAGATCTCTCTAAAGACCCCACCAAAAACTTGTTAGAACTAATAAATGAATTCAGTCAGGTTGCAGGATATAAAAGCAATATACAAAAATCTGTGTATTTATATACAATAATAACTAGCAGAGAGATAATTTTTTTAAATCCCATTTACAAATGCACCAAAAAGAATAAAATACCTAGGAATAGACTTAATGAAGAAAGTAAAAAACCTATACACTGAAAAGCATAAGACGTTAATGAAAGAAACTGAAGATGACACAAATAAATGGAAAGATATTCCATGCTCATGGATTAGAAGAATTAATATTGTTAAAACGTCCATACTACCCAAAGCCATCTGCAGATTCAGTATAATCCCTATCAAAATTCCAATGGCATTTTTCACAGAAATAGAACGAGCAATCCTAAAATTTGCACAGAGGGGCACCTGAGTGGCTCAGTCAGTTGAGTGTCTGCCTTCGGCTCAGGTCATGATCCCAGCGTCCCCAGATCCAGCCCCATATCAAGCTCCCTGCTCGGCGGGGAGTCTGCTTCTCCCTCTGCCCGTCACCCCCTCACCCCGCTCTCTCTTGCTCTCTCTTACTCTCTCTCACTCTCTCTCTCTCTCAAATAAATAAATAAAATCTTTAAAAAAAATTTGCATGGAGCCACAAAAGACCCCAAATTGCCAAAGCAATCTTGAGAAAGAAGAACAAAACTGGAAAACTGGAGCTTTCATGTTTCCTGATTTCAAACTATATTACAAAACTATAATAACCAAAACAGTATGGGATTGGCCTTAAAACAGACACATAGACCAATGAACAGAAGAGAGTCCAGAAATAAACCCATGTGTATATGGTCAATTAATTTATGACAAAGAAGCCAAGAATATACAGTGGGGAAAGGCCAGTCTCTTCATTAGATAAATGGTGTTGGGAAAACTGAACAGCCACATGCAAAAGAATGAAACTAGACTACTATCTTACACCACACAGAAAAATTAACTCAAAATGTATTAAAGACTTGAATGCCAGACACGAAACAATGAAACTCCTTGAAGAAAACATAGGAACAAAACTCTTTGACATCAGTGTTGGTGATGATTTTTTTGGATCTGACTCCAAAAGCAAGGGCAACAAAAGAAAAAAAAAATCAAACTACAAAGCTTCTGCACAGCAAAGGAAGCAACCAAGAAAATGAAAAGGCAGCCTACTGAATGGGAGAAAAAATTAACAAATCATCGATCTGATAAGTAGGTAATATCCCAAAGGCATAAAGAACTCGTACAACTCAATAGCAGAAACCAAAACCAAAACCAAACCAAAAACAATCTGACTAAAAATAGGCACAGAATCTGAATAGACATTTTTCCAAAGAAGACAAAACAGATGGCCAACAGACACATGAAAAGATGCTCCACATCACTCATCATCAGGGAAAATCAAATTGAAACCAGTATGAGATATCACCTCACACCTGTCAGAATGGCCAGAATCAAAAAGACAAGACATAAGTGTTGGCGAGGATGAGGAGAAAAGGGAACCCTGTGCACTGTTGGTGGGAAGGCAAACTGGTGCATCCACTATGGAAAACAGTATGGAGGTTCCTCAAATAATTAAAAATAGAATTACCATATCATTCAGCAATTCCACATCTGGATATTTATCCCAGGAAAACAAAAACACTAACTTGAAAAGATACATGCATACCCATGCTCACTGAAATATCACTTACAATAGACAAGATATGGAAATAGCTTAAGTGTCCATAGATGGAGGAATGGATAAAACAAGTTGCGGTATATACATACAATGGAATACTATTTGACCATAAAAAAAAAAAAGAAATCTTGCCATTTGTGACAAAATGGATGGACCCTGAGGGCATTATGCCAAGTGAAATAAGTCAGACAGAAAAAGATACCATATGATCTCACTTATACATGGAATCTAAAAACAGCAACAACAAAAATAAACCAAGCTCATAGATACAGAGAACAGATTAGTGGTTGCCGGTGGTAAGGGGTGGGTGTTGGGCAAACTGGGTTAAGAAGGTCAAAAGGCACAAACTTCCAGTTATAAAATAAATAAGTCAGGGGGATATAATGTACAGTCTGGTGACTATAGTTAATAATACTGTATTGCATATTTCAAAAGTTGCTAAGAGAATAAAACTTAAACGTCCTCACTGCACAAGAGAAAAAAAAATTGTAACTATGTATGGTGATGGATTTTAACTAGACTTATTGTAGTGATCATTTTGTAATATATATAAATACCAAATCATGGTTTACACCTGACACGAACACAGTGTTATTTGTCAATTATTTAAAAAAAAAAATAATTTCAAAAAATAAGTTTGAGAGAGACAAATACACAACGAATGTCATATTCTCAGATTCTATACCAAGGAAGTAAGAAAATCTCTGCTGTCAGTGAGATTGTACACATTTTCCTGAAATTCACAAGCAGAAGAAAGAAAAGAAGTGTTCTCGGAGGTCTCTGGTGATTCCTCTGTGAGAAGTCGCTGTTCCCAGCGGATGTCTTTTTGATGACTCCTGGTCTGCAAGCTCATTTCCCAAGAACTTTCAATTCCCAGCTGGATGTTTTTTCATCTCTTCCTAGTGCCGCCTCTGGTCCCCCACCCCCTGCTCAGCTACCATCTTGTGTCCCTGCATTTCGGGATCTCCCCCTTCCAATGCTGACCTGCTATTGATGGGAGATCAGTTTTGACTCTTGTCAGTCACTGTCAACATTTCAGTCACCCTGCCCGCAAGTGCCTCAGCACTCCTGAAGGAGCGAGGTGTTCCTGAGCTCTCCTGGGGTGACTCCACCCAGCTGGATCCCTAACACAGGGGCAATCAAAGTTGATAGGCTGGTAACAGCCCTGGAGATATTCTGACAGGAAAAGCCTTTCCAAACAAGGTGAAACTGGCTCTAATAACTCTCAGGAGTTGGAATTGAGAACCTTGGAGAGAACGGGGCAGTTTGCAGTGAGAGTTTGTATAGAATCTGCAACAGAAAGAGCTTTGAAGTAGAAAGGGGGCCAAGAGGAGCCATGAGCACGTTGCAGTGGAGAGGAAGCAGAATCAATGGGCCCACAGATACTGTAAGAAAGGATGGTGAGTACAAGGTGGGGAAACCAGTTGACAGTGAAAGAGAAACAGAGAAGCTCAGAGAAGCAAACCTGCAGAGAATGCATTGGTTTCGTTCATGGTAGAGGCCTCCCAGAAGACCCTGGAACTCCACCGGCTGAGCTCCCACAATGGTCTTGGCCTCCACACGACTTTCTCCTCCCAGTCTCCTTGAGCCTAATTCTGATATGCTTCCTACGCTTCCTGAAACCCAATTCTCCTGCTTAGCCTGGGTTCCCTGGGACTTGGCCACGTGGCTGAGATCACTGTTTCCTCATTTCTAAAAAAACACATGCAGCACATGCTTCATTACCTGCATCTTAGTCTTAAAATCAAGAGAGCCTACCTCAAATGATCAGCTTGCCATGCAGGTGTCCCCTCACTACAGAAGGTGGGATGGACACAGCAGGGCGGGATGGAAAAGGCCCGGTCTTCCAAGCACATTGGCCTGAGCCGAAGTCCACAGTCTACCAAAGGTGAGTTGTGAGACTTTGGGCAAGTTACTTAACTGCTTCTGAGACCCGTCCTTTCTACCTTGAAATGCCGATGGCTCCGGACTGCTATGAGACCCAAGCACGGCTCATGCAAGCAGCTGGTAGGGTGCCTGCCAAGAGTTCGCACTGGATACAAGTCCGTACCCTTCCTTCTTCTCTCTGGATGCTTCTTATCTTACACAGTAAAGGCCAGCCCACCCCCCACCCCCCTTCAGTAGTGGCAGCTATGGTTAAAGTCGTCTGCTTCCTGTCTCCCTGGGTTCTACTGTTTAACTGTTTTGTGCTTACACACTTAAAGAGTGATAGTCAATCTGGTCAAAGCTGTAAACATGGATTTGGGGTGAGTTTGGGCCCGTTTCTTTGCTATCTACTGAGAGTTCATTAGAAGAAAATGGTAAGAAGCCCCTGATGGGGCAGTCAAGTGCAGGCCAGTGGGGGATGAGGGGGCTGCTACCTTTTGCATACCTATACCCAGTCTGCCATCAACAAATATTTATTGAGCTGCTCTTATGTGCAAAGGTACTGTCAGGATAGACGGTACCACGACATTGAAAGGGATGAAATTGCTATACAGAATGATTGAATCACAGCAAGTCTATTTTGAGTTCGCTTATTTAGGAATCACAGATGTATGCTGGATGTTTAAACAATGTAATAAACACCATAAGGGTGGTGCCTAACTCTCTTTACGAGATCTTAACTAGGACCAACTAAGATTTAATATAAAAGTGTCCCTTGCGTAGAGCCAAAGTGGCTCCTACATAGGGCTCATTAAGTATTTATGAATGAGTAACTCCAGATGCTGCAGGGATCAGCAAACATCTATAAATCTGGCTGAGCTAAAATGGGTACTACTGTGTAGAAAGATACATGGTAATATTGTGATTATGGTGGTACCAAATTACCCTAAAATCATAAACTCGAGAAGCATCCGAACACATAGTCTTCCTCAGAAACTAATCTGCCTCTTTTTCCTGCTTGGACCTCTTTCTCCTGCAAGCCTACAGATTGTCATTTATGGAAAGGGATACATACAGTTCTTTCTGAAACTCTTTGCTCCAAATTCTAATAATCTCAGAGAAGTGGCTTTCTGTGCCCTGCTGACCTCCTTCTCTTAAAACGAAAGAAAGCAAAACAACAACAACAACAACAACCCCATAGGCCAAAAAACTGAGCATCCCCAATAATCAAATTAGTCAATGTAAAATATGGATATCCCACAAGCACAGTCAATTCTTTTTTAAGCATAAAAGACAAATGCAAGCATAATTATTCTGCCAACTTAAAAATCTGCTTTGAAAAAACACAAACCACAGCATCAACAATTCTCTGAGGACCATGAAATGAGGACGAATCTTTAATGAAAAATCCAATGGGAAAACTTGAGAGATAATTCACTCTTCCTACCACAAAACAAATGTTCCTCCAAAATATATATCTCAAGTCAGTATAAATCTCAGCTTGGGGAAAGAGCAAAAATCTCATCAGCAAGGAGATCACTACAATTGTCAGTGAAGTAATGAAAAGTTAGACAAGGGAGCGATCTAGAACCTAAATTATATTTACCTTCTCTGGAAGCACTTGTCATTTGTCATATAATATACACATCCGTTCTATGCCTTTGTCTAAAAGTTGGGCAGAATCTGTTTAAGTCAGCAGAAATGTTAACTTAAAAAATGAAATGACTGACTTTTCACATTGAAGCCCTTTATATGAGAAGTTCTGCTGCAAGGAACAACCAAAATAGCTTGCCTAGGTGGCCTCAAATGCCAGTACCCGAGGGGAGAAAACACCTCATCAAGAAAAGGTCAAATTAAACCAGGAGAATAGGATGTGGCATCTAATTACCATCTCCCAATTCGACACTTAGTTGTTAGGTAAGTACCATCCGACAAGATAATGGATGGAAAAGAACATCTTAAAGGGAAGAATCCAAATGACCAGAATTGTTCAAAAAAGGGAATGACTAGGATATTGCTTTCGGGATCCATACCATGAATCCAGTGTCATTACAATGCTGCATTCAATGAAATCCAGTTATATCTCATGATTAAATGATGTGGGATGGGCACTAAAACACACCATTTCCTCCTACTTCACTTCATTTTATTTTTAAGACATTTTCCCATCATCATCATCATCATCATCATCAAATATTTAACAAATTATTGTGTGCCTCACAAGAAGAGGGGCTAGAATGTCTACCAGCTAGCATAGTAAGACTCTTCCCTGCTACTTCAGCTCCTGTTGTTCTTTCTTTTCTTGGCGAAAAGACCCTTTCTGGGATTCCCTTTGGCAATCCATCCTGTACTGTCTTGGGTGTGTGGCATGCTTCGTGTGACTTTTTCCTGCCTAAGGCAATTCTGGGTCTTACACTTGCCACCTGTTCAACTCTTCCCTGGTCAGCGTTGAGCACTGGCTTTCAAAAGATACTGATGGAAGTGAAATCAATCAAACCCCTCAGATACACAGGTCTTCTGCCATTTTCTGTGTCTCAGGAATGAGAATGCCATCTTACCCATCAAGAATTCATATAATGACCTTTACAGATTTTTCACGCCAGTCATCCTGAGTTTTTCCCTGAAGTGCCTTTGTTTTCTTAGAATTTTTCTGTTTTATGTTCCTTGGAGTAACCTTAAATAGCTGAGCTGTGTGTGTGTGTGTGTGTGTGTGCACCTGTTTACTCTGCTCTCTCTATGGCTCCCACCTCCCTTCTCCTTGAAGTCCAACAGAGAGTCTCTATACAGAAAGAATCACTGTGTGTGGACAGATACACTGCCTGGCACAACAAAGAACCCTGTGAAAAGGCAGCTTTTATTCTTATTCAGTGAGATTAATCTGATTAATTATAATGCTATCATTTGTAAGAACAGCACGTCAAGGATACAGGCAGAATGAGATAAGTAAAACTTATGGGGTTTTAGAGTGGCAAAGTATATTCACAATACTCCTGATTATCATCTCCAGAAAACTGAAGTTCAGAAAGCAGTTCTTTGCCTCCAAATTGCTGTATTTTACCCCACATTGGACCATAGAGAACATGTCCTTTCCTCCTTAGAGAGTTCTCAGCGAGCCAGCCCTCTTGTTTATTTCTCTCTGCCTAGATGTGCTTTATTCATAACTAATTGTTTCAATGACTTGTAAATTTATTCATTCAATACCTGCTCCCAAACCCTGCTACTCATTCCAGAAAGGATTTAAGTTAGATTGTCCTCATTCGTGGGGAAAAACAAAGGGGCAGTCTTGTTCCTCAGCATTTCTTCACAGAGCCCTTTGTCCCCTAGCAGGGCTTCTGCTCCTTGTCTCTCTCAGCCAAGAAGTAAGCCCTGCTCTTTGGAAACCTGCTCCATCTTTCTCTTCTTGAGCAGCTGGAAGTACCTGCCCATCCCCCCACCCCCCACCCCTCTAGTGCTTCCCTCTGAAGATACATAGTTTATAAATGTCTCCTTTGAGCTCGAAATCCACATGCACAAAACATCTGATAAAGAAAAAGATACTTCAGGCAACTTCTCAGGAGCCTTCCCCTGAAATATGGTCCTCCAGGTTAAAATGAATCCAAATCTTGCCAAGATGTATCATGGGCTCCACCCATCCGAGTGTGTTCACAGAAACTGAAACTGATAAATAGAAATTTACCCAGACATTTTCCACATATGCTTGTTCATTTCATGCCTGGTAACTCTAGAATGACTGCTCTTACAGAAACATGAGGTGTTTTTCGCTTTGCCCCCTCCCATCCCTGCAGTGAGTCTAAATTCCTCCTCCCCAAAATCAAACATGTTTTTATGTCTTCCTGTCCACTTAGGAAAATGCCTCTAGTTTTCCTGGGGATGTTTTTTCCAACTGGAAGAATTTATAGACAGAAAATAGCTCAGTTGATAAACGTGATCATCTTTCACTTCAAAATGGACATACTCTTTCCCATATGTTGGGAATTATGGAGAGATTCTTTATCATCCCATTATACTCAGCTGTTGTTTACTTTTTGTGAATCGAATGTTGACAATTATAGTTCGAGCAGTTTTTTTTTAGCAGCATATGCTGAACAAGATAAAATATTTAGAACAACTTACTTTGGACTTAGTAATTATGCTCCATTCTTTCAGCCCATTTATGACTAAATTAGAACATTTAGTAATGTTTGGTGACAACTCCCACACTTTGTAAGCACCAAGGGGAAAAAATATAATTTATTTAATTGGTTTTCATTTGGAAGGGAAATAATCCCATTTCAAGCATCTCAGTGTTAGAAAAGACGCTATATTCTCCATGAAAATACACAGATGCTCATACATTTGGGAAATTAACATATATCTTCCTCGAGGAAACTTATGAAGTCTATTTCATTACATTACAACCGTTCCTTCCCCCCATATATTTTTGTAGGATCACTACCTGCCCCCTGCTATTCACCTCACATATTCTTTACAGAAGCCGTGAACTTTAGACAAGAGAGGAAGCTATTAAATTATTGTTGGTTTTTGTGCCACAGACTAAATGGCATCCTACATTCAATAAGCACATAAGGAATGCCCACTCTATTACGCCAGGCCTGTGCTGGGCACTGGGATTCTGAGATGAGTGAAATGTGGTCCCTTCTTCAAATATCTTATGAATTAAAGGTAGAGACAAAGAGGAAATTGCACAATTACAGCTCTGTAGAGCAGAGAAGACACAGAGGGACACCTTAATCAGCCAAAACGGGAAGGGGGTTGGCAACAGGGCAGTGGAGAAATATTACAGAGAGCGGGCAACATTTGAGTAAGGGAGAGAGCACTACATGAAGCCCCCACTCAAAAGCCCCGAGGCAGGAGAATGCACCCCTGAGTGGGTGATAGCTATTGGGTCGGTGCTGAGCTGGTGGGAAAGGGGATTCAGACTGAAAAGTTAGGTGCAGAGCAGGTGGGGCCGGGCTTTGCACTTGAACTTTACTCTGAAGATGTAAGGGCGTCGGGAGCCCATGAAGGATTCTGCATTTTTCCTGGTGTCTGAGGTGGAAGGAAGCTAGATAGAGGGCAGTCTACGCTCTAGGAACCTGAACCAGGACTGTGGCAAAGGGGTGCAGAGGTGAGGACAGACCTGAGTGAGTTTTCAGGGTGGATCAGATAGTTTTAAATGTGGAAAATCTTGTTTGTAAGAAAGCCTAGGCAGAAAAACTGGAGAAGAGACAAAACTGCTTCATCCCTTTCCCATGCCACCCTGCTGTGCTGCAAGGGAGGGTCATCTTTGACTGTAATGATGGGTGATTATCCAGGACTGCCCACACCAGGTGCTAAGCAGGGATCAGAATATGCCACCCCAAAATGGGCTACTTTGGCATTAGGTTATTTTGATTTGAAGGCAACTGAGAATCAACAGGAAGAGTTCTCTGCCCTCCACTTGTCTAAACGTGGAGTATAAGTTTTCCTTTATGAAGTTTCCCTCCTTCTCTGCTCCTAGACCAGGGAGGCAGGAATGACTCTAATCTCTGGAAATGGAGAGTCAACACTGAGATGAGTCTGCATAAACAGACCTTGCCAAAATAACCCTCATCTTCCATTAGTTCTCCCATATATTTCCTAGCTACTTTCCCATCGTTTATCACTGCTTGAAGCCCAGACCTCCTTTCCTTAGTTAAAATGGTATGTCAGCCCCTGAGACTAACTGCTTCTTGGAGCTTCACTCCTTTCTGTGGCCTCCCATGCATGTATATAGTAATAAAAGCAGTGTGCCTTTTCTCTTGTTAATCTATCTTTTGTTAGTTTAATTTGCAGGCCCCCAAAGACGAAACAGAAGAGTGTAGAGGGAAAGTTTTTCCTCTCTGACAACATACATCATCTCACTGAATCCTCATCCCTCTTAGTGGGGAAGGGACTGCTATTATCCCATTACACTGACTCAGCCAAGAGATGTGAAGGAGTTGGTCCAAGGTCAAGTAGCTAATAGGTAGCAGATCTGGGATTTGGACCCCTGGGTATATCTACCCAGCCTGATCATCTAACAACTATGCTGTTATCCCAGCATGATGGAAAGACAGCCTAACAGAGCCATCAGGGACGGATTAGGGTGCCAGGAAATCCATAGTCTAATCCTGATCCTGCCACTACCAACAATAAAGGTAACCATGGAAATATTTGTGTTGTCCTCTGTAGTTCAGATAATAAAATAATAATACTAATAATCTATTGCATGAGATGCAATAAGATTCGAGTGAATCATTGTAATGGGCTGAATTATGTCCCTCCCCAAACTTCGTATGTTGAAGCCTTAACCCCTACACCTCAAAATGTGACCTTATTTGGACATAGGAGATATTAGGGTGAGCCTTAATCCAATCTGAGTCATGTCCCCATAGGAAGAGGACATCAGGACATAGATTTACAGAGGGAAGAACCTGTGAAGACAGAGGGAAAAGACAGCCATCCACACAACAAAGGCCTCAGAAGAACAAAGGCCCCAGAAGAAACTAACGCTGGCCAGAAAAAAAAAAAAAAAAGAAAAAAAAAAGTCTTGATCTCAGACTTCTAGCCTCCAGAATTGTGAGAAAGTAAATTTCTGTTGTTTCACCACCCAGGATGTGGTACTTGGTTATGGCAGGCCTAGCAAGCAAATGCAATCAGAGAATCTAGCTGTGTGTTATCAACACACAGTTTTCAAATTCCTATTATGTCCCAGGCACTATTCTAATCTTTTTCATCCACCTTGAAATAGCAGTGATTACCACCCTCCAAAGGTGAGCCCGTGAGCTAAACCACAGATATCTAAATTCTATGGTTCCAAGAAAACGAAACAGAAAGAGGTCCTTTCAGTTCTGTTAGATCCAAAGCAAGCACCCCTGTAGGCCAGGTGGGGGCTGCAGGGGCTGTATTTTGACTTGGGCATTAACCAGGGTAACCAAGTGGTCAATTGCTCTAAACTGAAGGAGGAAAGGAAAGCAGCAGGGCTCCTGCTGACGACCTTCTTTTGAGCAGGTGAATACTCCCTCTTCAGCTGGGTAATTGGATTGCCTCGACTACACTGTGATGTCCAGGTTGGTCACATGAATACCCTTCACCCAATCTCAAAGCCCTGAGCGGCCACCGAGAGAGCCCCGAGGAGCACCATCTTTGATAGGGAAGGTGAGGTGGGGGCAACCGAAGTCCCTGTGACTTTTGAACAAGGCTCTTGTGGAAGGGATTCAGAGAGAGGGGTGGGGGAGCAGAGGACAGCCACGGGGATAGAGAGAGAGCGCTCCACAGGGAGGAGAGATGGGGAGAGACATGGTACTGCTGCAGGGGGAGAAATTTGAAGAAATAAAGAGAATTTGGAAAGGCTTTGTTGCGTGATAGGTATATGAATTCCTCTTTTTTTTATAAAATTTTTTAAAAAGACTTTATTTATTCATTTGAGACACAGAGATACAGAGAGAGAGAGAGAGAGAGAGAATGAGCAGGGGGAGAGGCCAAGGGAGAGGGAGAAGCAGGCTCCCCGCTGAGCCAGGAGCCCGATGTGGGGCTCGATCCCAGGACTCTGAGATCATGACCCGAGCCGAAGGCAGACACTTAACCATCTGAGCCACCCAGGCGCCCTATATGAATTCCTCTTTAATCTACTGCCAAAAATGTTCTTAAAACTCTTCCTTGTTAAAGGTTGTGCTGGCTGGCTGCCTGTTTGCTCTCAGATCCGTCCCCTGCCTGTGCTCTGTCCGTCTGACGGTCACAAGCTCTGCTTCTCGGGCTCTCTTGACCACCGGCTCTAGACGAGGTTTGCCCATCAGAGGCACTGCTGGAGACTGGAGTTTGGGAGGAAAGGAGAAGCCAGGGTATTTCTTGCCCTTCTCCTCTGCTTCCGGAGGCCTATCCAGCAGCCACCACGACTCCTGTGTGGCTCCAGCTCGTGCCCAAATAGGCCCCTTATGATGCGCAGGGTCTCCCAAGTGGCCCCAGCTCCTGGGCTCAGGTAATACCAGCTTCTTCATTTGTCCCTCCAGCCCTAAGGATGGGTAGTGGCTTCCCAGTTGTTGGTCTTTGGGATGCTTCCTCCAATCCAGAATATTCTTTCAGCAACCCTAACACCTTTATAACCAATTCCCTGTGTTTCTTAACTCTCTAATTAATGTCCTCGCATGGATTTGCTTTCCTGGAAGACCCCCGGTGGATACAGGAGAGAGAGGAACCTTTCTCCTCACCCAGTTTCTATAATGAGGATCTCCCTAAACACAGGCCTTGTCTGTCTTTACCCATTTACTCCTTCCACCCCTGGGGCACTGGAGTGAGTAATCTGATCATAATTTTGGAAGAATTGTTAGGCCTCTTGGTTCAGCTCTGCTTCTTCCTTTTTGGAGTGAACCTTCCAAGAGAGTACCATATCTCTCTGTACTGTCCGTCTTGCCTGGGCCTGCCCTGGTCCAGCAAATGCCTACCTATGGGTAAGTCTGCCAAATTTCAGCCCACTTGACCATCAGACCTAAAGCCTACTCTTTCAGCCTGGTCTTTAGCAGCAACCGAGTTGACCCCCATTGGCTCTACCTATGTTTTATTTCCTCAACTTGTTCAGAACCCAGGTGGGGAAGAGGAGTGCAATTTATTGAAGCTCTTCCAAAATCTTAATATTATTCACCAACTCTTTTGAGAACTGGATTTTTGGGGTTTTTGGTTTGTTTGTTTTGTTTTGTCTTTGGCTGCTAAAATAGCTGAGAAAGGCTAAAGGTAGGGGCATCTGCATTTAGCTGATTAGACAGTATTCCCCCCCTCAGCAATTTCTGGAACTCTCCAGTCGGGCTCACATGTGTCCACGGATCAGCCCTGCTTATTGCTGACTTCCTAATTTCTCAGTCTCTCACCTGATAGGTCTACAGTGATGCCACTGAGCTAGAATATTGTTCCTAATGCCAGTGGGTGTGACCAAAATTAATGTCTGCCTTTGAGGTTGGAATCCCATCATATGTTTTTGCTGTTAAAAATAGAGTCCTGCTGTACTTGGGTTTCAGTAACACTGACTTCCAAGAAGTATAAGGCTCCTCGTGATTCCTAGAATCACCAGCGCCCTGAGCTCCTAAGGCCAGAGACCTTCCTCCCTCATGGAGTGTTTTCCCTCAGTGGTCCCCATCATTCTCCCTGTAATCTGGCTGCTTTGGAACCACCGGCATGCTTTGAACACACACACACACACACGCATGCACGTGTGTGTGCATGTGTGTGTGTGCGTGTGTTTGTTGTGTTTAATCCCCCTGGGTATACACAATTCAAGTCTTTTTCCTAGGAAGCTCTTCGGCTCCCATGTAAATCAAGGCCTCAAATATACATACTAAACTTTCTCCAGAAACATCTGAGCCTCAGCCAATGATCTTGTGCCAATGTGTATTATAAAAGTTGAGCCCAAGGTGAAAGAGTCCTGCCTTCTAGAGAAGCCCTGGGCTGTCTCTCCATCCTCCATTGTCTCCGGTCAATTCACATGAATGTAGTGGAGCACATTTGAGCTCTTGGAGTGAAGTTGGATAAGAATATCTTACACGAGAGCATATTTCTTCACAATTCTATTTGAATCCCACGATGGGGCCAGGATTCCAGGACAAGAGGTAACTTAACTGAGACACAGATTCGAACTCCGCTGTGGAGGATGCCCCTGGACCCCCAGTGGGATGGGTGAGGTCATCTGTGATTGTTGTACAGAGGAGTCCTGTGGGCTAGTTGAAACTTCTGGCATTTATCACAAAATCCCAGCAATAGAGAATGATTCGGAGTGTGGTTTCTGGCTTCCTTGGGTGCCTACAAGCCCAGCACCAGTGTAGGGGGCTTTCAGTAGCTGAGCAATCCATGATGAATGAGTGAGTGATGTTTTAAAGGATCTGCAGACAAATCAGAATGCTCTGGTAGAGAGGACAGCCCAGCCTTGCACAGCAACCCCCAGGGAAGCTGCTAAAAATGCTGATTTAGGCTTTTTCTTTTACTTCTCAAACCGTGATTTTTCTTCCATCCACTTTAATCTCTGTCCTCTTATTTTACGTCATTCTCCCTTTAGACTCTTTTCTGTGGGCAGCAAACTCCCCGTTTTGCGATATGACTGGAGAAGAGAGAATTGTCTCCTGGTGAACAGACTCCAGAAAGAGTGGCGCAACCCTTTCCACCACCACCATCCAGCCTGTTGTTGCGCGACTTGCTTAACCAACCGAGGACTCAAAGTTCTCACCCCTAAGTGAGGTTAGTAAGAGCAGTTGTATGAATTCCTTGGTGGAGTCTGAGTGGAAGATAAAAGGACAATTGAAAATACTTTGTCAAGGGGTGCCTGGGTGACTCCATCGGTGAGGCGTTGGACTCTTGATTTCAGCTCAAGTCATGATCTCAGGGTCTTGAGATTAAGCCCCGCAGTGGGTTCCCTGCTCAGCACGGAGTCTGCTTGAGATTCTCTCTCTTCCTCTCCCTCTGCCCCTCCCCCCACTCTCTCTTTCTCTCTCAAATAAATAAATAAAATATTTAAAAAAAAAAAAGAAAATACTTTCTGGGAAGTTGAAAGGTAAAGGCCCTATAGTTTATGTGCTGATCTTCGCTTCCAGTGTAACCAAAAAGGGCCAGGTGTGCACAACTGAGCACAGTGAGAGCCAGTTAAAGTAAAGCTTCTTTCTCAGAGGTCCCGTGTGTATGCATTTGTCATCAGCATCTCATCCTTTGAATGAGAGGTGAGGAAAAACATATCTGAGAGAGAGACGGAGATAGGAAAAGGCATGGTTCCGATGATGGTTCAGGAAGGCAACACCTTTTCTCCAATGGAAGTGGGAGTTCCCTGGGAGCTAGGGAGAAACATTCCTTTGTGGCCCCCAGGATCTGTGTGGTGTGGCCACATCCTTCTGCAGATAGAGGAGAAAGAGCCACTGAGCAAGGATAATTGAAAGTCTATGTGAGGGTGGGGAAGCTTGAGGGTGTGATGATGATGATGATGGCAATGCTGTCAGCAAGTGTCTGCGGCGGGCCACAGGTTTTACTCAGCTTTGGGCCATATTTACCTCGTGTTCCCACAGCACTGTGACTTGGGTATTCTTATTCCGCAGATCAGGACGTAAGCTCAGAGAGGGTCTTTGCTCAAAGTCATATCACTACTAAGTGGTAGAATCATGATTTGAGCCCAGATCTGTTTCAACTCTTAAGCCTGTGGGGGGTTTTTTTTGTTGTTGTTTTTGTGTTTTTATTTTCTACCTGGCTAAATTTTCCAAGTTCCTAGGGAAGAGGGGAGCCATTGGTCTTTGAAAGGAAGAGAGGAGGAAAGGATGGGAAGCGTACCAAGAGATGTTCAAATGGTCTCTGCGTATCCACGGGGAAGGAACTGTGTCTGTCTTTCTACTGTTGTATCCTCACACCTGTTCTCCACACGGAACAGGAGCTCACTAAACATTTTTCAATGAATGGATGAATTAGTAAATGAGTGAAAACATAAAATAGCACAGACTTTTTGAAGGGTACAGAGGAGAAAATAAGGAACTTTTTACAAATAAGAATTACATCTGAGAGGAGATGTGAAAAATTGTAAAAAGTAGAGAAGATTGGGGTGCCTGGGTGGCTCAGTCAGTTAAGTGTCTGCCTCCGGCTCAGGTCATGATCCCAGGGTCCTGGGATTGAGCCCCGCATGGGGCTCCCTGCTCAGCAGGGAGCCTGCTTCTCCCCCTGCTTGTGCTCTCTCTGTCTCTGACAAATAAATAAATAAAATCTTAAAAAAAAAAAAGTAGTGAAGACAGAATGGCCGTTGAGGAAATGTGATAGAGAAGCCAATAAAAGGTCAATTCAAGAATGGCTGAGCAGTGAGGACAACTCTCCAGAAGTGTGTATAATTTGACAATTATTTCTGAGTAGCATTCTCTTGGTCAGGGGGCTCTAGAGAAGGATTTAGTATGCTCTAATCCCACATAATCTATTATTGCTATCATTAATTTAAAAAAAACACTAATTAAAAACCTGCCACGCATAGGGTATTTTAAAAAAATGATGACGATGAGAATTATGATTTCAATTAAGTCATCGAGAAAGTTAATAAAAGTGCTGGAGAGAGCCCGGAGTCAAATCAGTTTCGCTTTAAATACACATCCTTAAATAACTATTTAAATAGTAATTATTGCTATATATTTCTCATTGTACCCATAAACATTTCAGTATATGTCTATGAATGGTATGGTCTCTTTCTAAAAACATAATTACAATTCTCACACTAAAAAGAAATGAATAATTATTTTAAGAGCATCAAATATCTAGTCAATGTTCAAATGTCCACAGATTTTATTTTTTTTACAGGTATTTGATCAAATTCAGATCCAAACATGATACATTCATATGTTGCAATTAGTTTATATGAATCTTTTAATCCATAGGCACCATCTCTCTTTCTCTCTTCCAACTTATATGTGAAGAAATCCAGTGTTTTGTCTGTTGAGTTCCCCATGGTCTGGATTTTGCTGATTGTGCCCCACAAGGTCATGCATGTAACATGTTTCTCTGGTCTCTTGTTTTATTCCAAAATGGTATTTGGTTATAGAAGCTTGGAGAGACTTGGTTTTTCTAGCAAGAACACTTCATAAGACGTGATGTGTACTTCTATAAAAAAGAATCTGGACACCTCTTCTTGAGAAATTGGCATCCATTGATGGTCATGGCTTAGATTCATTACTTTGTTGAGGATGGCAAAATGATGATATTCTAATTTTATTTTACTTATTTATTTATTTTTATTTATTTGACAGAGAGAGAGACAGAGAGAGAGGGAACACAAGCACGGGGAGTGGGAGAGGGAGAAGCAGGCTCTCCGCTGAGCAGGGAACCCGATGCGGGGCTCGATCCCAGGACCCTGGGATCATGACCCGAGCCGAAGGCAGACGCTTAATGACAGCCACCCAGGCGCCCCGATGTTCTAATTGTATTACTCATTCATTTATTAGTCAAAATTCTCCTAAAAAGAGGAGTCAATAGCTTTCCTAAGGTACAGTTTATACACATAAAGGCAGAATAAATGCCTGCTTCTATGTGTTTACTTGCCAATTTAAAAAAATAGTGGGTTGGTTGTCTGGCATCTTGCAGAGGTTACCAGTGAGGCTTTTTGTTGTGGTTGCTTAGTTTGTTTTATTTTTGTTTTCTGAGTACAGACTCTGAAACCAGACTGCCTGGGATCAGAACCTCAGCTTTCTCACCTGACTTTGAGCTAAGCAGTTAATCCTTTGGAGCCTCACCTTCTTCACTTCTAAACTGGCGATACTTAATGATGTCTTCATCACAGAGTTATTTAGAGGATTAAATGAAAATATTTGTAGCCCTTGGGAAAATGTTCGGCACGTTGTGAGCCCAATATAAATATTTGCCATCATGGGTGTTACTGTTGTTTGTAAGTGGTCCTGAGTGGATTCTGGGCAATGGTATTTTGTCAAAGGTCCACAAGGGATTCTAATGCTGAGTCAATGTGGAGAACCACAGGATTGTGAGTTTTAAAGAGATAATGTTATAAAGCAGGGGAGTGAAATGACTACATTTGTGTTTAAAAAAAAAAAAAAAAAGCCCAGGGATTGACTGCCTACCCCCTCACTCACTAGCAGTGACAAGCAAATTAACCTCTCTAAGCCTTAGTTTCTTTAGAAGGTTACTAGGAGTGTAGGGATAAGATTAATACTAGTGCAGGGCTCACAGAGTGGCTACGAGGATCAGTAATTCTACAAAGCCCTGTGCATAGTAAGTGCTCAAATAGGGTTCGCCGTGATTTGTTGAAAAACTGCACCATGGGCCACAGTCCGTGTGCCCAGCTGACACCCCTCTCCCTGCCTAGATGTGGCTTTCCACAGAACTCGTTGGTGCTGCCTTTTCACCATGTCTTTATTCAAAAGGCAAGCTCTAGGAATTTGGGGAAAACATATTCTATACCAACAGCTGGAATAGAAAGGAATGAGTGCTCAGTGCAATGACTGGCTATATAATCTTACCCTCCGGTAGTTCATGGTAGGACATTTTAACTGCAATGGTATTTTAAAAGGGAGAAACTTCCAATTGGCTAAGCAAATAAATAAAAGCCATTTGAACAGCTCTGCATCCAAACCCAGATGGATTTTCCATTATCACATTTGTGCTTCCTGCTTTATCAGATATTTCTTCCGTCTTCCTGTTGTACGGCTTTAAGTCATTTGTTTTTGTTATCTACACGCTATAAATTTGGGGCATTCCATTTGAGACACTGTGTGCTTTAAAAAGAAGGTATTTGGTTTTTTAATATCCTAATTTGTCATCCATAAAGACAACAGACAAGATCGTCTGTAAGAGACAGACGCTGAGGGATGAATTATTGATCAAACCATAAACAAGTTGGAAGATGAAATGCATTTGCCAAATCTATATTTTTAAATCTTTTCCAAACTTTTCATCCTGCAATCCTAGAGATGTGTAAATAGTAGAGAAAGAATGCTATTTATACTACAGGAAGAACCAACTGGAATAATCGGAAGCCGTATTTTTTAAGGCAGTACTTCCCAATGTTTCCAGTACTGAGATCCTCCTTTATGATTTCCTCTCCCTGTGGGCCCTGTGTTTGGAAAAACTGAACATACCAACCTGCATTTATCAATATTTAATTTATTTCCCCATATATTATTAATCAAAGTCATCTATCAGTGCCACCTGGAACATTCAATCAGTACGAGACAGCCTGGGCTATTATACTGAATTGCTGTAATTCCAGCTAAAAGCAAGAAAATATTTGCTTTAAAGAAACCATCTCTCATCTGAAGACAGACATTGTGTTCTCTACCCCAGCATGAGAAATGGGGATGACAATCCTGACATTCAGGGCCCTTTAATCTGTGGTTCAAGTTTATGGTAGGCAGAATAATGGCCCCCCAAAGATGTCCATGTCCTATTTCCCAGAACCCAAGAATAGGTTAGGTTTCCATGGCAAAGGGGAATTAAGGTTGCAGAAGGAACGAAGGTTGCTAATTGCTGATTTTGAGATGGGGAGATTATCCTGGATTATCTGGGTAGGCCCAGTGTCATCACAAGGATCCTTAAACGTGGAAGCAGAAGAGGTAGTGTCAGAGTGATAGGATTGGATGTGACGGGAGAAAGACTCAACCGGCCGTCGACCATCACTGGCTTTGAAGACGGATGGAGTCAGGAGCCAAGGAATGGGAGCAGCTTTTAACTGGAAAAGACAAGAGAATGGATTCTCCTTTAGAGCCTCTGGAAAGGAATACAGTCCTGCAGACGCTTTGATTTGAGCCCAGTGAGACCCATTTTGGACTTCTTTCCTCCAGAATTGTAAGATAATGTATTTGTTATCTTAACCCACCAATTTGGGGCAATTTGTGACAGCAGCTGAGAAAACTACCACATAACCTCTTTCCCCAAACTCTTGACCTCTATTTCCCTTATAGGCCCTGTGCTCTGACCGAAGTGACTTCTTCAATGCCTCCCCGGGCATGCTTTCCTGCCTATTTTCGGATCTTTGTTTATGGTCTCCCTCATTAGGACAACACATCACCTCACGTCAGCAGAGGTGACTCCAGTCCATCTCTCAGGATGCTGCCCGGATGCCTCCTCTGCTCTAGGCCCCTGCACCTGCTGGATGCATGGAATCTCTTCCCTTGAGCTCCTGCGGCACTGGACTGTCTATTCTGGCTCTCGCTGCATTTTCTCCTGGACTAGAGTTATTTGTGCTCATGTCCTATCTTCTCTACTGGATTTTAAACATCTTGATGACAGGGCTAGTTTTTATGCATCTCTAAATCCTCTACAATGCCTAGCCCATTACATTTATGGTCTACCAACTTATATAATCACAGTCTTTTTTATGTGTGTAAATGCACATACATGCATGTGTGTATATATGTATATATATATATGCACATGACATTATAGAACATTCATATGCTTTCACAGGAATAAGAGGAAAAAGAGCATTCGGGTTTTTTACCAACTGCCATACAAATGTTAATATCCCGGGCATGTCTATATTTTAGGACCAGATGAGCTTTTGTCTCTTTACAAATTGGAGGCCAAGGCATGGGTGAGTGTGGGGGAGTTTATTTCTTGATTGAGGAGCTGCATGTTAAAAGTGGAGAGCTGTACCTGAGACACGTCTGTGCTTATGCAAAGGATCGGAGCAAAAGAGGAATGGGGGCTCCATGAGCAACTGTAGGGAGGTTTTGAGCCAACAGCCTAATTTTTCCTTTTATTCGGGATAAAGGAATGCTACCAGAAAAGAATGCAAAACATTTTTTTTTTCCTGCCAACGTTGAATAATGTCTTTCTAGAAAGAAAGAAACTAAGAATAAAACTAAGTTATGACATCAAGTGGCTGATTACACACTTGGCTTGTACTCTGTAAGACAAGGCATTCTTTAAAAAAAAAAAAAAAAAAAGAATTGGAATGTTTTGTCTCCAGGATAAGCAGGTATCTTGTGATGCCATAACTTCCAGTTCTGTGAAAACAGAAAATTGTTCTTGTTAATATTTTGCCTGTTGAAGCAATTACTTTAGCTGTTTTTTTAAACTTTTGTTCTTCTAAAATAAACATCAGACCCAAGAATACACTTCCCTCCAAAGACTATCCTCATCTCAGTACATTTTTAGTTCATGTCTTCTCAGAGTCGGGAAATGATAGCTCACGAGTGCCTTTTTGGATATTTGGATTTATTGACCGTTTTCTATATGCCAGACACTATGCCAAGTGCTTTATAGAGATTGTGCTATTTAAAACCAACAATTCTGCGAGGTGGGCTTCACTTTACAGTTTGGGTAGCTGAGCCATAGCGCGTTTAACTTCTTGCACATGCTTTTGTCACCAATAAGGGGCACAGACTCAACTTACCTGGAGGTATTTGCATCTCCAAGCCTGTGTTCTTGACCTCAGTGACATGCAGACCCTCTCTGCGGGCTACTCGCTGGGCAGAGGAGGTGGTGGTATCCCTCCTGGACACAGATGTCAGCTTTTGTCCTTAGATATTAGAATTATAAGGAAACTCCAGAGCTGGACTTTCCAACTTTTTGGACAAGAACCCCAAATGAGAATCACGTTTAACATCTAGTCACTGAACACACACTATGAAATAATACCATCACTGCTTGATATGTATTCTGATGTCTTATATTCTATTCTATTTCATTTTTTTTTTTTTTGAAAATATATTTATTTATTTATTTATTTGACAGAGAGAGACACAGCGAGAGAGGGAACACAAGCAGGGGGAGTGGAAGAGCGAGAAGCAGGCTTCCCACGGAGCAGAGAGCCCGATGCGGGGCTCGATCCCAGGACCCTGGGATCATGACCTGAGCCGAAGGCAGACACTTAACGACTGAGCCACCCAGGCGCCCCTCTATTTCATTTTTTAAAAAATTCCAGTCAGGATGCACTAGATTGTTTTCATAATTCACTAATGGGCCATTACCTTTATTTTGAAAAACACTACATAGCTGGTCTATCTTACACAATTACCTTTTGAAGAAAGCTCTACCATCTTAGGCAAGTCATTTAATTTCCAAGTCCTCTGTCCACATCTGCACAATTAGGTTGGGCCAGATTAATGATTCTTAATCCTGGCTGCACGTTGCAAATATTTAGAGGACTTTTAAGTACCCTTATGTCCCGGTTTTTGCCCCAGGATTTCTGATAATTACTTGTTTTGGGGTGGGGCCTGTGGATTTTTTTGCTGGTTTAACTCCCCGGGTTACTCTACCATGCCACTAGAGTTAGGAATTACCGGACTGGATGATTACTACATTTTCTTCGAGCCAACAATTCTGACTATTTTGATAAGGTTCAGAGATTATATTTTTTAAAAATTCTTTGTAAAATTAGTATTTGTAAGGAGAAAAGGGTATTAACCTTGAGCAATATCCCTTACAACAACGGTTTTCACATTCTAGTTACATAAGGAATTGGGTGTTTAAAACTCCTGATGCCCCGAGTGTACCCCCATTGATTCTGATTGTGGACATCCAGGCTGGGGCCACATACACTTTATTTTTGATGGAACTGGTCTGGGAAACACTGCATTACATCATCTCGACAGCTGTGGGTAGTTTCCCATAGTCCTCAGTGCCGGGCACGCGGCCTGGGGCCGGGGCCCTGAAACGTTTGCTGAAAGCCGCACCATAAACCCTCCCGGACACCACTACTCTCTGCCACTGTCCCGGCTTCGCATCCGTTTCCCTCTGTTCTTTGATTCCTTTTCTAACTCAGCCCAAATAAACCATCACATTCTGCGTCTTCTCTTACTCCAACCATGATTACGGCCTTAAATATCAAAATCACACTCAAACTGGGTTACTAAGACTCTGGGAGGTATGGTGGTTGGTAAAAACAATAGGATGAGCTTGAAAAAAATCTTTAATTTTTTTTAACAAATACTTTTAGAGAGCCAGCTACGTGCCAATCACAGTTGCAAGGACTTTATAAATATTAACTCAGTTGCTATCTGTAATAGTCCTAGGAGATAGGTCTCTGCAGTCCTCCAGTTTTATGGATTAGGACCCTGAATCCCCCTCTATTTCTGTAGCACTGATTATGCTCAGTGTTTTGAAGGGCATTATTACTATTTTTTAATATAAAACAAATAATGATACTGTACGGAGTTGAGCCCAGAATTTCAGTTAATATTTTTTTAATGATTTTACTTATTTGAGAGAGAGAGAGAGAGTGTATGAGCAGGGGGAGGGGCAGAGGGAGAGGAACAGGGAAAAGCAGACTCCCCGCTGAGTGGGGAGCCCGATGCAGGGCTCCATCCCAGGACCCTGAGATCATGACCTGAGCTGAAGTCAGATGCTTAACTGACTGAGCCACCTAGGTGGCCTCAGTTAATATTTTAATAGGAGGTGGAAAATAAATTTGATCTTGGGGTCAGGCAGACCTCCTGTGAGTAGAGGCTTAATCTTCTCCATCATTAGAGGTATTTCAGTGGAAAAATTTGAGAATTTGGTATTAAGGAATTACTCAGTAAAGCATTCTTAAGTTAATTCACCCAAGTAGCAATTTTCTTGAATATTATATAGTATGGCTTTCTTATTTAAATTTTATCTCTAACCGTGTAAATGGAATGTATTACCTAATACAAAGTAAACATTTTTTTGAGCTAACAAATATGTATTTGCCAATAAACTAATAAAAGACTAGTCTCTCATTTGCCAATTGACATAGATACATATATACCCTCACTCTGATATGCAATAATTTATTTATTGGTCAATTAGGAAAGATACAATCCCCAAATGAAGATGACTCACATGCAAAGGAAATTTTTCTGCTTGTAACATTCATTTATTAACTGGCCTGTTGGGTTGGTTTTCTGGAGTTTTTCTAGAATTTTCTAGGAGATTTTGCCTCCTTCTCATCTACAAAACCAAGACCACCTGTCTTCCATCTGCAGTCATCCCCACCTGGTCTATCTCCTTGTTGCCAGTCTAGCTCTGAGCTTATTTCCCAATGTCAATATCAATGTTCTTGTGTTGTTTCAAAGACCCAGCTTCTATCTAGAACCACATTTCAGATAATCAGTGTCATTTCTTTTCCTCTGTGTCTGGGTCCTTGTCAGTAAAGCCCCAGCTGATTGGGAGGGGGAGTCTGAGAGAGTACAATCCAGCTGTTCCCATTGTCATATCTTAATCTTACGGTGGCCAGGTTTTTCTGTAGGAAGTGTATCTTAGAGTAACCAAATAGTTCTGGTTGATGAAAAAATTTCTCTTTTACAGAAGAATGCTGGCTAAGAATTGTACAAGGAATGGCAAAACTAGAAAATAACCACTTTTCCATCCTTAATGAAATCACCGTTTCAAGCAAGAATCATCAACAGTTGCTAACACCGTTAAGTGAAAGATTGATGAGGAATAGGAATACTGACGTGGTACCCACAGGACACTTGCTGACTGCAAGTAGAAAAATATAACTTTAAAAATGAAGGCTTAAGCTGTCACCTTTTATTTGGTGATCGATCTTAGTATTGAATACTAGGAAACCAGCTTAGGTGGTTATTGTTGTGGTACAATGTGAACTACATTGCCTTGCCTGTGAAGTATTCTAACAAAAATGTTTAACTTGCATCTAATCAAACCTTCGAAGCTAACATTCACTTTATAGGAAATACAGGGGATAAAGTAAAAATTAAATGACATCATGCAGAAATCAGACAAACTCAAAGTGGAACATTCTACAGGACATGTCTTTTCAATGAGTCAATGTCGTAAAAAAAAAAAAAGCATGTGTTTGGGTTCTCCTTTGGACTAAAAGAGATTCAAGAGACAATAATAACCACTGCAATGTGTGATTCTTTAGTGGATCGCAGCTTGAATAGCTGTAGAAAACATTTTTGAGAATGAGCATTTGTCTTAATTCAGGCTGGTATAACAAAGTACTATTGACTTTGGTATATAAACCAGTGGCTTATGAACAACAGAAATTTATTACAACAATAAAAGAAATGAAATTTATAAACAATGGAAATTTATAAGTTTATAGATAGAAATTTAGAAATTGATATACAAATTTCTCTAGATGTTCGAGATCAAGGTGCCAGCATGGTTGGATTCTGGTGAGAACCCTTTTTTCCACCTTTCATTGTATTCTCATGTGGCCGAGAGTGGAGAGAGGAAACAAGCTCTTTTGTGACTCTTATAAGGGCCCTAATCCCATTCATGAGGGCTCCAACCTCATAACCTCATCTCATCCTAATTATCTCCCAAAGGCCCCACCTTCTAATACCATCACAGTGGGGGATAGGGTTTCAACATACGAACTTGCAGTGGGGGGTGGACACAAACATTCAGTCCATAACAGTATCACATGATATCAGCAAGCTATTTTCAGTTTTGTTAGATGTAAAACTTATGGTTATGTAGGAACATGTCCTTCTTTCCCAAATACAATATATTTAGGGATGAAATATCATGAAGCAATTTCCTGTAAAATATTTTAGGACAAGGATAAAGAAAATATGGCAAAAGATTGACAGTGGTTATAAATTTAGGTTTTGGTTACATAAGTGGGAATTACATGCATCTTTCTACATTTTTGTTTCTTTGGTTTTCCAAGTGTGGAACTTACTAGAAATTCAGATTCTAGGGCTGCACTCTGGACCTACTGAATCAGAAACTCTGCTGGGGAGATGGCAGCAGTGACTTTCACAGGCCTTCCAGGATATTCTGGAAGTAAAGTTTGAGAACCAGTGCCTTAGGGCCTGGTACGGGTAGGTAGGAATGGATGGTACGAAAAGGATCCATTTGGCGCTGTGATGGAATTACTGAGATGAAACATAATATCAAAAATGAGTCCATGCGATGGAGACATGAGAGTGGGAAGTGAAGATAAGAAGCCAGGTACCCTCCAGGTCTGAGAGGCATCACTGCAGCATGATGGAGGGCACCTGCTCAGGGCCCAGACTAGACGTCACAGACCACATGGCCTGGTGGTGTCTCTTCTTCATCGGGGCTGTCTGGCTCTGCCATAGCAGCTTCCGTGGGTGCTCTCATTCTTCCAAGATAGGTCCCTTCTTAGAGATTTGGGGCCTGCTCCTAAGACTGTTATTAAGTGCTGACAGAAGGTGCTGTGTGGGATGACTCTCACCTCCCCTGACACGCCTTGCTCTGCAGGCTGGACTGGCCACACAGCCCCATTCTCCGCCTCCAACCTCCCATCTTAGAGCAAGAAGAGAGCCATCATTCCTGCCTGGTCCATTGCATCCTACTTCGGTTAACTAAACAATCTCAGACTTGTCCCAGGCTTACCTAATGAATATTAGCTCATATGTGGGCGCAGATTATAATGCTCCGCTGAAAAAGAGCTTCATATATAAAATGACGCTAACAAGCCTTCTTTTCACTTACACCAACGATTTTACATAGCATTCTCTAGGACGGTATTTCCCAAAACATGTTTTTAAGAGATAATGCATATGAAAATTGTCTGTGGCTCAATAAATCTGGAAAATACTAGGCTAACCATGTTTAATCAAGTTCATTTCATGCAGAATTTCTCCATTAAGAGTCATTGTGAATTTCCACATGGGGCAATTATAGAACAAATCCTCCCAAGCATCCTCGCCTGTCGAATGCATGTACGGATGATGATGGCTCAGAGACGTGTTTTAGGAACTCTTTCTTTACAGCTTAATGGGTAAAATCTTGTGGAAAAACTGTATCTATGCATTAAGGAAGCAGTGATAAGAGGCCTTTTTTTGATGTGGTAGGAATGATATTGTTTCCAGAGTTTTAAAAACAAGCATAAAATTGTTTAAAATAATGGCAAATCCTTTCGATATGAGCCTTAAAGACCCAAATTTTCAAAATAACTTACCTTTGCAGAATTCATGAATGAAAAGCTGTCAGAGATGAAGCCACCGCTGTGACCAACTCGAGGAAATAACATGAACATTGGGTCCAGGCATCATGCAATGCAGGGGCCCTGCGAACAAGAGCTCTGCGCCTGGCCAGCGTGGGGGGGGGGGGGTGGAGGGGGGGAGCTGATCCCCAACTTATGGCCGGATAGTTGATTCCGTCTGTTTTCAAATCCTGGGCCTTACTTTGTTTGTGTTTAGGGAAAAATAGGTACAGCTTTGAAGTTTTGGCCTTCGACATAACAGTATACCTTATTCTAGAATAAGGTGAGACTCATATGCTGCTTGGATAATGTTAATTTAAACATTAATTTTACCCCTTTTTAATTTTCTTTTTCCAGAAGAGTCAAGTGAAAAAAGCTTTGAGCGTTATCATTTCTTGAGGCTGGAGAAGAGGCGGAATGAACCCTGCGTTGTAAGTGTTAACAATAAAGCAATCATTTCTCTCATAACTGTTGAATAATTTAGGCTCTTTTTACCAGACAAGAGTTTGATTGCATTGCTGGGTTTCCTGACTTAAGGAGCAAGGTAGCAATAGTAAAATTGGGCGAAGAAAGCTCAGGGCTGGATGATAAAGGCCAGGATATGTATGAAATTAGCACTGAAGGTGCTATCAGGCTAATCCTATGGGGGTGAAGAGGCTCAGGGGGGGTTAGCCACCCTGAGTGACTTAGATCAAGTTATGAGAGAAGTCTAGAGACATTTTCTAAAGAAAAGTGATCAAATACAGCTCAATTTTAATATAAATTATGTTTTTGTGAGTACACAACATGAATTATGTTCTTGAACATTTATCTGGAAGTAAATATACTTGGACACCTTCCTTGCCAAGCACTGTGCTGAGACATTGGGAATTCAACAGTGAACAATACTTACGGAGCTTACTTCCTAGTGGGAGGGGCTAAAAGGCAACTACTGGAGCCACGAATGAGGGGGATAAGCAATACAAGGAAAGAATGCGTGCTGTGATAGATCATAACAGTACTTGTAGCTGAAATGATCCTAAAAGGCCTTTTAGGAGGGGACTTGAAAAGTGGGGATGGAAGGATGAAAAGTTAGATATCCAAAGAAACAGGGAGTAGGGGATGTGGAACATTCTAGGCAAAGGGAATAGCAAGCACAAAGACCCAAGTTATGAAAGGGGTTGGCAGGTTGTGTATGAACAGAAAGAACCCCAGTGTGGCCGAAAGCATAAAGATCAATGAAGAGAGTTCCAGAAGACGACATTGCAGGGGCAGGCGGAAGCCTGATCATGTAGGACAGCAGGAGACCCCATACAGATTTTGCTTGGGGTAGTGAATTTTGGACTTTTGAGCTCCAGAACTGCTAAGAGGATAAATATGTGTTAAGTCACCAAGTTTGTGGTAATCGTTACAGCAGCCCTAGGACATTAATACACCTGCGCAGGAAAAGACTGTCCCTGTCTGAGTCTACCTGCACCCCTCCCCATCTGAAAGAAACAGGACCATTAAGTGATTGGTGCAATTCAATCCCTAATATAAGATAGTGGATTCCTCATTCAGTGTCTGGTCCTCAGTACTCTCTCTCTAAGAACTCATTTTCCTTGCCTCATGTGGCGTGATCAGATTAAAGAGGAATAATACACACTAGCCTAACTCATAAATCACACCACTGATTTATTGGTTTATTCATGAAAATATAAATACTAGAGTCTGCTTACTCAGATCAGCCCCTAAGCACTGCTTTGTCTTGCTTGGGAAGCGTAAAGTCAGAATGAGGCAACGGGTTTATCCTGAGGGCTGATGTTACCAAATCTCACAGCCTGGTGCATTCACCTCCTACCTGGGATTAGAACATTGACATTAGTTAGACAGGTGCTCTCTCTCCTGACTTTGCTGGGACGTTCTGGCAAATTCTGCCTTGCAGGTACCACCTTTCTTGAGTCCTTGATGGTTGTCATCCAGCTGTTTCAGCAATATTCCTTTAGATATGCTACAATGACTCAACGTCCATGTATATATAGTATCTCCTCAGATGCTTGGGTCACAGTGTCACCAAAAACTCTTCATTCACTCAGATTCATTCAAGAAACATTATTCAGTACTAAATGCTATACATTGCAGTAGGATGAGACACGAAGTTAAGTAAGATGGTCTTATTCTTCACAAATTTTATGGTTTTTTAGTAGATTAAAAGCTGCTGTGTATTTCTCCTATAGAGAGCTGATCTCATCTATTTTTTTGTGATTTCATGAATTTCATTTTTTTACAGGATAACATTTCCTGACACTTACTGTCAACTTCAGGAATGGTCCAGTTGAGGACTTACAAACCAGTTAAATCAATCCAATGAAATAATCTATCATTCAGACGTTAGTCATGTCCTGTTTTGACGATTTTATACAAGTATTAACATTTCACGAGTCTAGGGTGATAAAGACCCTAGCATATAAAGTCTTCCTGATGTTAACATTTCCATAAAACAGCAAAGAGATGGTCATGGCCGTCTGTCAGAGCTGTGCCCTGGGTGGTCCCTTCTGACCAGTAGTTTCATTCTGTAATGGTGATAGACACCATCATTGAGTGCAACTTACTTTTTTCTAATTTTCTCAAGTCCAAAACTCAAGACTATTCCAAGAAATCACAAAATCACGAGCATGCCGTGCACTCTACTTTACATACATTGCACATCTAACCAGTGAGCTTCTGGAGTTACGGAGCTATAGCTGTTTTCACCATCATTTTCATAGAAAGACCATGTTTGGTAAACGGTCCTTCTTGGCGTGACATTGCTGTGGTATCAATCAGTCCCCCTGGTTTGAAAGTTCATGTTAGTCAGAAACTAGGAAAACTAGGAAAGACTAGTGGAAGAGGGATTTTTGTGTGTGACCTAGGACAAGTCACTCACCTCTCTTAGCTTGTTTCCTTGTTTGTGTTAGTTAAATATTATTTATTTAGCTTTCCCAGTTTTAAAATTTGATGACTCTTTGAGAATCTCTGGAAAATATGATCACAAAAAGTTAAAGCTCTTCTGTTTATTGGTAAGGACTCAGGTCCATCTTATGGAGAACTTCAGAACGATGTTAGACAAATTCCACTTCGAGTAGTTTATCAAGTAGATGCCATAAACAGTCAGCAGATACTGTCCTTGCTTTGTCTTCTTAATGGAAGGGAGAGGCACCATTAAATATAGACACACTCAAACCCCACAACTACTTTCCTGAAACAACTTCTTTATTCCCATTTTCTGTTTACAAAAAAGACAGACAGGATAGGGGGTGGGGAGGCGGGAAAAATGCTTGGTCACCCCCAGAGAATAGAGGAAGAGGCCAGAGCTGACAAAAATGGAGGGGATTGCCCTTCCCTGCCATTATCGGTGACAGCAGTGACCGAAAAGAAGTCCAAGCACGGATCAAAGGCTTAAGTTAACAAGGTCAGTCGGTTTCGGGAGAGTCCGAGGATCTGTCCAGTCCATGAACAGGAGGAGGGTCTATTGAGGCCTTGGCTGTGGGCGGGAATGGGCCGGTCTCCTGGGAGATCTCGGCCGCCGGCCCCAGGGCCCGTAGGGGCCGCGAGGCGAGTACCGGGGGAAACCCCTATGGACCACAGGGGCTCGCCGCGGATAGGGCATGGGGAAAGGGCGCACGGGTGGCTGAGGACCAGTCATAAAGTCATCTTCAAAGGCAAATCCTGTCTGGGTAGGGGAGGGGACATCTGAATGGAAATAGTTGGAGGAGAACTGATCCGACTGGGAAGGCTGGTCTGAGGAAAAATACGTATCTTGGGGACAGAACAGGACCCGCGGCATCGCCTGCTGAAAAGGAAAGGGACGAGGATGTGGGGGCAAGGGCAGGCAGGGAGGCGGGGGCGGGGGCAGAGGGGGACTCGGGAGGAGGGGGCTGCCCCTGGGAGGCGGCAAGGCCCGCGGCTCTCTGTTGGGCTGCCGCGGCCTCTCACCTGCCGCGCGGGGTCCTTCCCTGATCCACGTGGCCACGTGGGCGCGCCGGGGCAGCTCCACGCCCCAGGCGTCGGCCACGTGCGCCAGCAGCAGCTGCGAGAGGTGGCGGTGCGCGCGCTCGTCCCAGTGCACGCCGTCGCGCTGCAGGTGCTGCTCCGCGTGGCGGAAGTGGAAGTGCAAGTCCAGCACGTCGAAGCCGTGTTTCTTCGCCTCGGTAGAGCTGTAGAAGTTGGCTTCGATGACTCGGCCTCTCAGGAAGTCATCCCCGGGCTGCTGCTTGTGCTGCAGGAAGCCCGCGGTGATCCGCTTGCCCACGGGCATGGCTGTGTTCCACACCAGGAGGCACGACTCGGGCAGCACCTGGCCCAGCAGCCCGAACACGCTCTCCAGGTTCTTCAGGTAGCTCCGCCAGGAGCCCGGGCCGTACCTGGAGAGGTCCCAGAGGCAGGAGTTCATGATGATCACATCCGGGAGGCCGTGCTCGCTGGACTGCAGCTCTTGCAGGATGGCCTCCAGGTAGGGGGAGTACACGCGCGTGAGGAAGTAGAAGCGCACCAGGTGGTGGTCGTCGCAGAACTGGCGGACCTCCCGGTACTGGGTGCCATTGTGCATGGGGCCCATCTGGCCTCCGTCCACCAGCTCGTCCTTTTCGAAGGTCTCCTCCCCCTTGGCCTTGAGCTGGTTGGTAGTGAGCAGGCAGTCCTTCTGCAGCAGGAGCACCAGGTCCTTGTACACGGCCCTCTGGATCGAGTCTCCCAGGATGACCACGAACTTGTTGTGGAGCAGCTGCTGCACTTCAGAGGCCTGCAGGTGGACCATGACGCCCAGGGCGCGCGGCCTAGGTCTTTCCTTTACGTGCGGCAGGTCTTCAGATGGCTAGGACAGAAGGAGAGAGTGGCTGGGAGCGACCCCTCCCCCCCCTCCCCGGAAGGCTCTCGGTGTGGGCAAGCCTCGGGGAAGGGGACGGAGGGTTGGCCTGGGAAGTCCACGCCCTTAAGCCCGAGAGTGGGAAGAGAGCAAGAAGGGGGTCGGAGGAGCCATAAGCCCTGCTTGGCCGGGCCTCACCTTGCCCTGTGAACCCCTGCCCTGTGGCTCTTGGGAGGCCCAAGTTCCACCAGGTCAGAAGCGGCCAACCCCACAGGCCCTCCCCTGGCTGGAGGAGAAACTGGCCCTGGGAAGGCAGCTCAGGTGTCGGACCCTGGAAAACGGGGACGCAGACTTTGCGGCTGCTTAACAATGAGGACTGTGAGTGAGCAAGAACGCCCAGAATGCTGCCATATGTTAAACTGAAGAAGTTACATGTCACATGTGAGCCCTATGTCGCTGAAACTATACGAAATAGATAACACAGAAAGAAAATATGCAAAAACATAGCTTTTAAGAGAAATGTAGGATTATGGGTGGCTTGCCTTCCCTCCTTTTTTGTAAATATACTTTATATAATTGTACGTTTCTTTTAATAAAAAGAATTCAGTGAAATGTAACAAACAACAGAGGAAAAGTATTGGGGTGCCTGGGTGGCTCAGTCGGTTAAGCATCTGCATTCAACTCGGGTCATGAACAGGACTTGTAAAAAAGGGCAGTAACACTGGAAATAATTCACATGTTACAGCTGCAATATTCTTTGCTTTCCATAGGAAGACCATCAGAATATGCCATCCCCAAATACGCCATTTTGGCATAAGGATTATTTTGAGCTGAAGGCAACCAAGAATCAACAGACACAGGAAGAGTTCCCCGCCTAAAAGCAGTGTATAAATTTCCTTTTGAGGCAGGTGCTCCTTCCCCCACCATGAAGAGAAGAGTCCAGGAAGAAGACAGGGAGCTGTCAACACCAAGATGAGTTTTCATAAACCAACTTTACAAAAAAAAAGCCCCGATTTTCCATTAGTACCTTCATATTTTTCCGAGTTGTCCCCACATTTCATCATCCCATGAAACCCAAACCCCTTTTCCTTTATTAAAATGATATATAAGCCCCTGAATCTGCTTTTTTGAGTTTCTATTCTGTGAACTCCTGTGCACATAAATATTAATAAAAATTGTGTGCTATTTCTCCTTTTAACCTGTCTTTGTTTAATTCACAGGGCGCCGACACTGAACATAACAGGGTAGAGGAAAAGTTTTTCCTCCTGAGCACATTGCATAAAACGTTGAGTTGTGAAACTCATCTTCAAAACTTCAGTTTATTTTCAAGCTGTCATTTACAACCATATCCATTAATGAGTAAAAGGTAACAACACACTTCAATATTACCAACAGATCTCAGATGGGGAAGAACATGGCATCCACTTCATACACTTACACAGAAGCCAACAAAATCCATTGTGGCTTGATATTCGTAGGCTTTTATGCATCAGTAAGCATTTTAATAGGGGTGGGTGGATAGCTACTATTAAATTACACAGTTTTTAAAAGCTATACTATTTGTGGTTTTAAATGAGTACAAGTACAAAAATAAAAACATGAAAATGGGTAGTCTGTAAGAGTTGCCCTAAGAGAACAGTTGAAAATATTGGCTTATTTTTCCCCAAAGAATCTTCATTTACATGATTTTGTTATCAGAAAGAAAAAGGATAGAGCTCATTGTGGTACAACAAAATAAAACCTTAAGCAAACTCCAGATCCCTTTGGGGCTCAGGCACGTTCCTTTGTTTGCAATCATTTCTCACACTTTAAGTGTCTACTCAGTGCTCCACAGAGGGGATATAAAAATGAGTAAAACCTGGTCATGCCCTTCAGGAGCAGATAGAGTGCTAAGTGCCATGAACATAGAAGGAACAGGTGCTGCGGACTTTCAGGTTCTTTGTGAACAAACAGTACCCCCCTGCCCTAGACCCCAGGCTCCAAAGTACAAAGTGAAGGGGGAAACGTCCTCCCAGAGTTTCTCATGACGTTCTCTCTGGGCTGGCACTCTGCTCATATAGTGGGTCTCGTCCCCTATATGATATTGAACACCATCCCCTTCCATTAAAGTTCTCTCCCTGCGGTGGGTGGGCAGATCTGATAACCTGGTGGCTGTCCAGGCAGGGTACTTTGTTTGCTGGGCCCAGTGCGTTCCTTCTCTGGGTGTGAAGTGCTCTAGACTGGGACTCACAAGTGGGAGTCCAATCCACTACTTAAAAGCTGTGGGAAATAGAGGCACTGAAGTATACCCTTGAAGAGCACTGCTTTTGGAGCAACAGTACTTGGGTGCGAATCCCAACTATTCTATTTGCCACTTACTTAGCCTTTCTCTGCCTCAATTTTCCTCATCTGTAAAATGGGACTTTGAGTGCCCACTTCACAGATTTCACGTGAGGACTAAATGTAAAATGGTTAGAACAATGCCTGGCAAGTAATAAGCATGGATAAGTGTTAGTTATTCTAATTACTGAGCAAGTTTCAAAACACCAGGTTAATCATCTATAAAAGGAGGAGGAGGACTTACAATGTTTGCCCTGTTTGTCTAGCAGGGTTCTGTGATGATTGCATGAGACGATCCGAGTGAAAGATTTTGAATAAAGCAAAACTAATGTTTGTTGAATGGCTACTGGATGCCAGGTGCTTTACAAATGTAATCCTATTTGTGACACAATCTTTATTATTTCCATTTTATAGAGAAGGATATCGATGTGATGGAGCTAAAATTTTAAAACCACCGATGCCAAAGTCTGTCTCTGTAGGGAGACATCCTTTACAGCAGAGACATCCTTTATAGCAGAATGCCCTGCAGGCTGGTCTGAATCGAAAAGCTTGGCTCCTGTCAGGGAGATATTTGAAGACAAGATAGAAGAGTGCTTTGGTGTGTGGCAGGCAGGCAACCATTTCCTCTGCCTGCCCAGGAGAGGTGGTTTATGTGTACCGGGGGCGGGGCGCGGGGGGCCTGTGAGTGACAGTATACATATTTCATCCCATACCTTGATCTCTACCAAGAGACATGCAAAAAATAAGTGACCTAGATTTTAGAATAACCAAAACACAATTCTGCAGACTCCCAGTGTTTGAGGAATCCTGGCTGCCCTGTGTCCCCACCAGTGAACTTAACCCACCCACATGCTGCTCCAAGAGCCCAGAGTCAAAACTAGGCAAAAATGTTTCCCTAGGAATTTCTCACTGTTCTTCTGCGGTGGAACAGGCGAGCAGATCAGACTGGAAAAGAAGGGAGGAGGAAATGACTGGAAAGAACACTCTAGTTAGAAGTTAAACTGAAAGGAAATTCATGAAATTCTTGATAAAGAGCACCACGACTGTAACAGGATTAACAAATCAGACACCCCCCACCCCCCAGGACTATCACCCTGGGAAAGAATCCTTTAAACTAAGATACCAAGCACTTAAAAACAAAACCTAACAAAAACAAAGTGACTTTTTTTTGGCGGGGGGGGGGGGGGGGGGGATGGTGAATGAAGAATAATTAAGAGCTAAATCTAAAAGAAACGTTGGTAAGTTCCATTTTCAAAGCTCTTTTGATTTCCAAAAAATGAAACAAAAGGGGGATTTGAAAACAGATTACTGGTCTTTTGAACCTAGGCTTCTTTTTTTGCATCAAATTTGCTCAACTCACCTATTTGTTTTGGTAGCTATTTTATAGATAAGAGTAACTCATGCACTCATTCAGGAAAGATCATCGCGAACCCGATACTGTACTAGGTGGAAGGACTATGTGTAAAAAGGCAGTCTCTTCTCTCAAGAGCTGCAGCAAGGAAATGGACAGTAAGAGGCAAATACTGAAGAAGGTGCTAGCAGCTACGTAGGATGTATGCAAATGAAGCGCCAAAGCCAGCTGGAGGAGTCAAGAGGGAGGGAGGAGGTATACCGGTGATCCTTGCAATCTGTGATTCCAACCTCAAATTAACACCTTTTTTTTTTTTTAAAAAAAGAGTTTCATGATGATTCCTGAAATCATAATTTTAAGTTAGTTCCACGCTTTCTATTTGGACTTTGACTAAAGCTCTGACAGAAACATGAATTAATAATGGCTACTACTGTAATAAATGACTTTCAAGAATTTTGCTTAGATTTTTGTTTGGGGGTAATTAATTTTTTAATAGCTCCATAAGCCATGACTTATAAATCATTGACTATTGCTGTATAACTATCACAAACCAAACATGTAACATTTGCTTTTCACTAATCAATGTGTTGTAGAAATTAGGTTAATTTTTTTTTTTCTTTTCTTACTGATCTTTAGTTACAGGAAGACAGACACAGAAATAGGTCAGCTGCTCTAGAGACCCTGCAGTGAGGTCTTAAATCAGAGGTGGTCACTAACGATTGGGATGTTGTTTTGATTAGTTGTAGGAAGTACTTGTAACTAGTTTAAAAGTTTCTTGCATAAGACTAACCATCTTAATGCAACATTATCCCGGGAATATAAATAGTTCATTTCCTTCTAACTCCATTTTGGTAATCAAATTAATGTTTTGAACTTTCCAAGATCCCCTTACATTTAATGGACTAGATATTTGTACCATCTTGTACAAATACAATTATTTTTCAGGAATTCACCGCAAGGTCTTGGCATTTGCTTAGTTTTCTAAGTGGGCTTTAAACTTGTCAAAAATTAAACTGCAGGCCATATAAAGTTTTCAAAGAAGAAAAACAATTCAAACTTCTCTTTGGGAAAGCTTAACGAATGGCCTGAGATTTGCTGGTTCTCAAGACAGTCATCTTTTGCTCTGGGCCAAGTCAGTTAACACACTCTTCTATATAACACAAAGAAGGGGGAAATAATGCAGGCCTACTATTTTAAAAAGTGGTTTTAGGAGTAAATTTTAAAAAACACATAAAAGTACTGTGAGATGCTATGGTAAATAGTGCAAATTATTTGCAACTATCAGCCAGGAGAAAGTCTGAATCTAATCCCCCCCACTCCAAATAACCTCACCTCTAAAAGAGGCCTCAACTCTGCAGCCCATTAATTAATTTAGCAAAAATTTAGAGAACACCTGTGTCTACCTGGGGCTCTGACAGTTGTCATTCTGCAAATTTGACTCACACACCCACCAACTACTGTCAGGGTTCCTCTACTCCACCCCTGTATCACCTAACCCTACCATATGGCCCATATTTCTAACTTGGCTATTCAGTGAGTCCTCACCACATCTGACATCTCAAACACACGTGATGTAAATGGAAAACTGAAACTAGTGGGTTTCAAAGTGGGTTCCATGTTAACCACAAGTTTTCCTCGTGGAGGCAGGAATCCCTGCAGAACTAATCAACCTGTATCATCACCATCCCTACGGGGCCACCATCTTAAATCTGTGATTCTTTCGCAATAAAATATCCACGGAGGGATTTCACACACTTGAAGAGTCTGAAAATTACCAAGTTTAAAAAAGTATTTTTCCCATAATAATAGGCTAATAGGAAATGTTCCTATGGACTTTAGAAAGAAACGCAGGTGACATCCTTTACGAATGAAGTGGGGGTTCATAATACCTGATAGCAGGTAACTTCTCTAAAAACGAAAGATAAACCATGGAATCTTTATTCAAATAGCCCCATTTAAAAAAAAAAAATAACAACTCTTGTTTTACAAAAGGATCTCCTAAAAGTAAAAAAAAAAAAAAAATCAAAGCAATTCATATAAACAAAAATAGGATTTCAATCATGTACAGTCTTTGACGAACTTCCACATTCTGATCTCAAACCATTATTTAAACTACATCCGCTACTCCCTACCTATCACTCCCCGAAGACTCTGCCAGATAACAGAAAGGCAGTGAGCTGGCTTTCCTTTCCAGGAGCCAATGAACTCCGACGTGGACTCTGGCCCCAAACAGCTGTGCGCTCTTGGGCTGACTGCCCACTGTGCTGAGCCACCGTTTCCCTCTGGTGCCAAACGGGCTAAGATCACCTACCTCGCTGAACGGCAGGGAAGATGAGAGATCACGGCAATGTCTTTCAAGGGCCTAGTACGGAGCGGGCCGTGCTTTAGGCACCTTTAAACCTCGGGCACGACCACCCCTCCCCGCTGGGACTCCAGAGAAAAACCAAGCCTGCAGACGTCACCTCGCTCCCGTTCCCTCCATGGAACCTTCTAGTCCACAGTCCCCTTCTCCTCCCTCCGGCAGGGGCAGAGCCGTACCTCCTCGCCTGTAAAGGTAACTCCTCAGCTCAGGTGGATCGCCCTTCCACCTCCTCAGGAACTTTGCTCCAGAATGTCCCCTGGAGAGGGGATAATTATGCATTCTACTTTTTCTTCACTCTCCTTTGGCTGGTTCCTTCCTTTAAGCACTAAACACATTCTAGTTTCTTGCTTTAAAAAAGAAAGGAAACTTGTTTGACTCCACCTCCAGGACAGTCCTATCTTTGGCTTCCCCTTCAAGGCCACTTTCAGCAAGAGCTGTTTGCGCTGCCCTGTGGCTGGGTCCTCACCTCCCACTCACGACTTTTACTTTAACGCGGCTTCCAACTCCACCAAACGGGAGAAATATTGGTCAGGAAATCACCAGTGATTTCCCGGCCGCCCCTGTCAATGGCCACCTCGTGGTCCTTATCACCCCAGCCGCATTCCCAGCTCCTCGGGGCCGGGGCGCCCCGGGTGACTCCCTTCGGAAAACTGCCCGAGCCTGACACCCTTGTCTCCCGGCTCACCTCCCCCACGATCCTGTGTGAGTTGCTCTTTCTCGGGCAATTCCCCAACTGTTGGTCTCTCTCAGGACCCACTAATCGGCTCCTTTCTTCTTTTCTTCAACCTTCTTTCCCGGGGTAAATCCGTCCACGCTCACGGCATCAGTCAATACGCTGATCATACTTCTCAGTTTGCCCCACACGGTTCTGGCTTACCCCCGTTTTCCCAGCGCAACTATTAAGGGCAACCTCCCCCCCCCCCACCAAAAAAAGTCCCACTTTGGATGGAAACAAATTATTCGGGTCTTCTTATCAATCACCATTTGTATGCAGATGACTCCTGTATTGTGGCGAAGCCCAGTGGCTCAGAGGGGGGCCTGCAGTCAGCCCCCTGGGTTTATATCCGGTTCCGCAGCTGACTCGCCTCTGCGACCCCGGGCAGCTTAAGTAAATTTTTTTTTGCACTTCAGAACCCTCATCAACAAAACTAGAATAATACTATGAATTTCTTAAGAAGTGAGGGTTACGTGAACAAAGTCATTGGCGTGAGGTCTGCCACATTTTTAAGTGCTCAATAAATTTAGCCAGCCCAAACTTGTCTCCTGACCTTCAGGGTATTCAGGTGAGTAGAGTAAAGTTCCCAGGGGATGGGAAGGGGGAGGGGGCAAGGAGTAAACCGTCTGTGTGGGCCTCTTATCACTTTCAAATTCTCTAGACGCCCATTTATCCTACTATCAAACTGTGGCTGAATTCCTAAGATAATTCTCTTGTGACCTTTGGACTATCTTCCTAAAGGTAAAAATCGATCATCTGTGGGGTCGGCAGCATATTCTTGCTGTGCGTTTTCTGAGAGCTGCTATATAATTTATGCGTGCCACATTGGTTGGGGATAACCAGGTGGAAATAACCTCTGCTTCTGAAATGCTTGGATCAAGGCATTTTTTTTATGGTTCGTGACCCTTGCTGCTTCCATTATTCCTAAAAACCTCCCTCAAAATCCTTGAATGATAGCCTGGATGGAGAACAGTTCAACTATTTCTTGGCATTAAAAAATAAGATGTAATTCTTGAGGCTATGCTTTAGGGAGGAGGATGTTGCAATATATTTTGGGAAGCTGAGCACAGTGACCAATTTTACCTCTGTTTTATTAGATTTTATGATGAACTTTTTTACTTTCCATAAATCACTCTTAAATCTTAAGGAAGTGTGTCTTCACTTTGAAAGACTTCTAAAAGGGTCTGGTTGTTATTTTGTGTTTCCTCACCTACTACGTGATCATCTAGGGTTTTGACTTTCGTGTCTTCACTTTCGTTTGGTATGCTAGCATAACTCCCAACATTTTGTATTTAGAAACTCTGTTTTTTAACCTAGGAGATGACCCTTCCTCCTGTGCAGCTCCCGAACGCCTGTGGATGAATTTTGGAGCCCATGTGTCCCCAGAGAGCTTTTTCTCACCTCTTTATGTTTGCTCTGTGGTTCAGGATCAATGTTCCCTAACCCACTGAAATTCTGTTTCTGCCTTAAGATCCAGTTTCAAACGCAGGTCTGTCTGAAGGTCTCCCTTTTTTCCCCCAGACAGAGAAATCTGCTTCTTCTGATGGCTGCCCTGAGTGAGCACTTGGTTCTATTTTGTACGATGATTAACCGCCCATGTGCCGTTCCACCCCAGTATATCCTAGTCCTGGATATAGTTATGCCTGGATGGCAGAAGTGGGTCTCACCCATCCTTCTACCCCTTGCAGCTAGTGTCTTCTGCATAATGATTAGCATTCACTGAGCAGTTACTATGTGCCAGGCCTTCTCTCTGCGCACAGCCTGGTGAGGGAGAAACTCTTATATTCGCCACTGTATGGATAAGGACACTGAGGCTTGGAGAGGTTATGTCCGTCACCCAAGGCTGTCCAGCTAGCAAATGGCAGAACTGGTCTGTCATTGCTAATGAATCTTCTGATGGATGAGATCAGCTTAAGATATTGTTTTGTTTCTTTAGGAGGAAATATGGCTCCAGAGCCTGAGCTTTTAACCCCAGCTATAAATATTAGTTGAGATGGGGAGGAAAAAATAGTCTTATCCAGGAAAAAAAAATATTTGCATATCGTTTTCCTTTTCATTCTCTGTTGAAAAACAAAACAAAGCCATGTTTTGTACACAGCTGTAAGTTTTTCCCCTGAGGAAACGGAGTGCGGAAGAAATTCACTTAGTTGGGCTTGCATCACTGGTAGTTAACTATTCCTCCTAGAGGGTCAGTGGAAAGGTCAGGTCTGTGCCAAAGCTCTCCTTGTGCCTCAATGTTTTTTGGACTTATGCTGACTACTCCAGATTCTAAGTGGTGGTTGAATAAAAAGTTCCCACGGTTGAAAAGGAAGGGTGAGGGGGAGCCCATAATGACTAAGTGGCTTTCAACTGATGGACAGGTTGGATTCTGAAAATTCTGTCTCCAGGAATGGTCACAAAAGCCAATTGAACGGGTGATGTGAACATGAGGCTGAGTCAGCTGGCTGGGGTTTCGCCACCTCCAGAGCTCACTTCATCTCTGTGCGAGATGCTTACCTCAGCATTTAAATGGGAGAAATGGCTTCCGATGCTCCTCCAAGGAGATTACGCGAAAGAGCTCTTAAAATGGATATTCTTTTATTATTGCTGTTATTCTTATTAACAGTGTAGTATCTGAATGCTAAGTGCAATAGTGTTTCTCTGGGGAAAAATAGGTTTTGAATGTAAAAATGGGATTCTAAGAGTCAGTCTCTGTCTGCCCTCTCCCTGCCCGTACTATGGTGTAGAAGGATCTGGAAGACCTGCGTTCCCACTGCTCTGTGCGCTGGCAGCAGGACTGAGGATTTCGCCAGTCCCAAACCCTATGGCTTGGAACCAGAAGGGGGGCAAGGTCTGAGAGGTGAGGAGCTCAGCTGGAGAAAGGAATGTCTGAACTCACCTCAGCATGTTTGAGGGATGGGTTTTACCAGTTAAGAGAGCTTTCCGAAAGTTGAATGAAGGCCTTACATTTATTATTTAGAAACGCTAAGTTCCCTTGTTATTCAGTAATGTTTAGTATCCACGTCACCAGTGTGTTACGTGTTTCAGCTATCTGTTCGTTCCTCTTAAGAACCCTGTGACATTGGTATTTTCTTTTTCTCCATTTTATACATTCGAAAAATTAAGTTTGGAAGATTGAGTCATCCGCCCAAGGTCATCTATTTTATAAAAAGCATCAGCTTGGGAGTCAGAGCTGATGCCAAGCCTTTGTGGTCAACCACAACATACAAGATTGCATAGACAACAGATGCTTCACATCCTTTCCCCTGTTCACAACTGTCTGTCTCTCTTTACTGTAGGTTTTTAGAGATAGAGTAGTTTATCAATCACAAATCCTTCTCATTACAAAATAACTGTTGTCTCATTGGGGCTGTGCAGTTAAGTGGGGGTAGGGTGAAGGCGTCAGCATGGTGATTCCACTCTATAGTAAGTGCCCAAGAAAGGAGGATCCTAAGAAAGGCTGCTCACAAATGTGAAGTTAATGCTTAAAATAAAATGGGAAAACTGGAAAGTACTTACTCATCAAAGTAACTGGTGATTAAAAAGTGTACCTCTCCGTTGACTCTAGATCTCTTCCCTCGACAGATTCCTTTGTCGGCTGTCGATCAGAGGGCCAGGTTGGAGAGCCCAGAGCCCCGGCTGCTAGGCAGATAAGTTCACGTTTGGGTGCTGCTGGGTTCGTGAGCCAGCGGCTGGGGAGAAGATGCCATTTCCGGTGGTATCTGAGGCGAATGACACGAGTCAGCATTTACTTCTTTGCATTAGGAAGCGGAAGACTAATGACCAAAGCTTGAAGGCTCCGGCCCATGTGAAAACACAAAGTGGCAAGTAAATCTAAAAATGTAGCATTTTCCTGGAATCTGGGGCTGAGCTGGTTTTCATTTCACATTTCTCAGTAATTTGGGTATAGCTTATATTGACTCTTAAACTTTGTTCTGTTTTAACAATTCAGACCCTCAGCTCTTACTACCTTGCGTGTGTTCCCTGCTGAGAAAGCAGAGTGGGGGAGAGAAAGATTGGCGGGGAGGGCAGAGAAAGGGGAAGTGAGAAAAAAGAAATAAGAAAATGAGAAGATTGCTCCCTTTTCTAATTAATTTTTCATAGTAGTAATCCTGTGCTGCTTTAGTTTACATTAGGCTTTCAGATCCTTTCCCTTGACCTTCCCACGGCCCTGTGGGTAGAGGAGCAGCCCAGTCCATGGCCACAGAGGACTACAGGCCCCAGTAAGCTCAGAAAGTGGCACACCCACGAGACCTGCTGATCCTCCTCTGCTGTTCCACGGGAAGCCTGGGAACCCCGCAGGGAACTGGAGGGCATGGGGGGCGGGGTCTTCTGGTGGGTTAGATAAGCGCCCTGCTTTGTTTTCCTGGGTTTGGAAGGACATGATTTGGAGGCCGAGGAATACCCCCTTCCCTACAAATACCAAGATGAAAGAGAAGGAGGAAAAGAATCAGAAAAAAGGAAAAATGAGGAAATGAAGCTCTAAAAATGTTCTTCCCCAAACTGTGGACCTCCTATGGTGTTTTAAATACTTTAGGACCGAGTATTTCCCCATCCCATTTAATGGTCTAAATTAACTCTAAAATGGGTTCCTCATCCCACTTAATGGTCTAAAATAACAAGAGTAATAGGCTCCAAAACAGTCCAGAAATACACTCCCTCTGCACTTAGTTTTTGTTTGTTTTTTTAATACTGTGCTGTTTAGGTAAATTGGCCTATAAAGCAACCCAGCTGCCTTTTCTTGAGAAATGTCATTTCACGGTACTTCATTGAATACTCAGTGTGTGGCTCATGAATTCCACCCATTACACATTGTTTTTATTTTCCTATCTCTTATCTCTATTTATAAATAAGTTATTTTGCATTTTTTTTCCATGATTTTTCATATACTCGTTGCGTGTCTCAGGGCAAGGCTGCATCTAGAACCCAATGGATAGCTTTGGCATTTTACAATTCAGAGTAGTGTATTACATAGCTGAAAATTGGCCATTGTTTGATTCTAGAAATGAGTTTCAACTCTCTCCAGGTTCCAGCTCATCTGTGCATTGTGAAGGTGAAAGGCCTAGTGAGGTCTAGGGAAGCATGACCAGAATTGGCATAATTCTAAGACCAGAGAACAGAGGAGCAGGAATGATGCAGATGATAATCTTGCTTATCCTCTTTGAATTTAAAGTAAAATTGTTTGAGACCAAACAGCAGATTTTTCTACCGATTTTCTTACTTCTAAGAACTTATTACGCTATATGGAGACAGTATTGCTGTCTTTTGGCCCCATTTTGTATTCCATTGCTCAGTGAGCTGGCTTGCTTTCTTACCCACCAAACTTCCCCTAAATGATAATGAACACTGATGCGTGTAGAAGGTTTTACACTTAGAATCTTGCAACAGACCCCACTTATAAAGTCAGGCAAGTTTTAATCATTGTCTTCCCATTGCAGATGGTGGAACTGAGGCCTGGAGCAAGCCTGAATGACTGTCACCTTGACGGAGTGCTCAGGGCACTTAGGACTGTGGTGTGTCCCCTTGCCCTCTCAGTGGGAGGCCAGACAGGGTGCACCGCCATTGTTATTTTGCTTAGTTTCGGAAGGTACTTAATCCATATGGCAGGGAACTTCCAAAGGTACAGGTGGTATGAGTGAGAAGTCCCTCTCCCTTTCTTGTTTCCTAATCCTTCATTTGTCCTGCCAGAAGTGATGCGGTCATGGGCTTCTTGTCTATTCTATCAGAAATATTCTATACAGATAACCTATAGCTCTCTGAAATATTTTGTTCTCTCTTCCTTTCTTCTTGAAGAGTCAACTTTCCTTTTTATTTAAGGCAGATGTCTGGAAAGAAGAATACGAACACCACTTAGAACAGACGTTAACCTGCAGAAAGTCTTTGGTAAACGGATCATCCAGAGTGTTCCGAATATTCAGATGTTTGAAATGGTACAGAAAACTCATGGCTCGCGACAGCCTGTAAAAGGAGTTAGGTGAAGCTCATCCCTATGGTGTGGCATTTAGAACTGACCCGGGCCCTCGTACCCTGTCTGGGGACCACTTAAACCTTGATGTGGATTTGAGATATGGTGACTGCATGTCTATTGATGGTGTGAATTGAAGCCAGAGCTATGATGCTGTGAATAAAGTAGCTTTGGGGCCACACAGACTTGGGTTTGATAACGAACTTTGTCATTTATGGCTGCATGATGTTGGTAGTCACTGAACTCCTTGTGGCTTGATTTTCTCATCTGCAAAATAATGACAGTAACAGTCGCTACATAGATGCAAGGGTTAAATGAGAACATAGACCCAGAGCACCAGGTATATAGTAGTGTATAATAAAATATGTCAACATCATTAACCGTGGCCCATCCACTAGCTCTTTCATTCATTCAATAAATAATTGTGGCATTAAAAAAAGAAAAAAAAAACCTTGCCCCTATGGAGTTGACATTTGGTTGGGGGAATCAGACAACTAAAATAAATAAATAAATAAATAAGTAAAATAATATGTTAGGTAGAAGAGGAACATGATTGTTGGATGAGGAGGATGCAGGGGCTGTGGGTTGGAATTTTAAATGGGGTAGTGACAGGGTTTGAGACCCACTACCCCAGAATATGGCACCTCAGCATGCTGGATATTTTAAGACAAGGGGACTCGAGAAACGGCTCGTGCTGGAATGACTCTGGGGCCTCCCCTGAAGCAGGTCACAAGGCCCTCTTGAGAGAGGTGCTCTCCCCTTACCAGGAAGAAAGTAGCATCCTTATCTCCAAAGACACCAGGACTCAGAGAGGAATCTAAACAAACAGGCTTTGGTAAGGTCCCCCAGTTTATCACCCTTAGCTGGTATCCTCTGTCCTACCAGTCTTCATCAAACCCAGAGTGAAAAACACTCAGGCTTAACCTTGCTTTGTGTCTTCATTGAACTTTTTTTTTTTTTTAAGATTTGTTTATTTATTTGAGAGAGAAAGAGAGCAAGCAAGCAGGGGGTGGGGGACAGGGAGAGGGAGAGAGAATCTCAAGCAACTCCCTGCTGAGTGTGGAGCCCTATGTGGGCCTTGATTTCACGACCCTGAGATCATGACCTGAGCTGAAATCAAGAATCGGATGCTTAACTGACTGAACCACCCAAGTGCCCCTCTTCTTGAAGGCTAATTTGTATGCTTTTCTCTTGTCGATCTGTCTTTTGTTACAGAGACCTGGCTGAGAACCTAGAAGGGACCAACAGTGGTCTGGAGAAGGTCTCCCAGAGAAGATGACATTTGAGCAAAGTCCAGAGGGAGGTGATGGAAGCACCATATAGAAATCTGGGGGAAGGAAGCTCCAAGCAGAGAGAACAATAAAGAGGTGAGTGTGACTAGCTTGGAGTGAACAAGAGAGGCAGACACAGGAGATGGAGTCAGAGAAGAAAGAGAAGTAGGTCGTGGACCATTGAAAGGACTTGGGCTTTTACTCTAGGAGCCATTGTGAGGGGTTTGGGCAGAAAATTCCCACCATCTTACTAATAGACTCTGTGGAGCAGGAGAAGCAAGGAGACTACCTTAGAGGTTATTGAATAACACAAGGGTTGAGGCTTGAACCAGAGTGACATAGCTGAGGAATGAGAAGTGGTCAGCCTCCAGATCCATTTTGAAGGTAGAGGTGATAGAATTTGCCTGTGGAGAGAAGATAGGGTATGAGAAAAAGGAAGGAAGGCAAGCCTAGCTCTGTAGTTTTGGGCCTGAACAACAGGAAGGATGAAGTTGCCATTTACTCAGATGGAGAAAATTTAGGAGAAACAGGTTTAGGGGGTGGAAGACAAGAGTTTGATTTGGGGCTTGTTACATTTGAGATTCCTTATACACATCTAAATTGAGATGTTGAATGGGGATTTGGATATACGGGTCTGGAGTTAGGGGGAGAGGGCCAGGCCGGAGATACCAGTTTGGCTTGGATGCTGTCACCAGTGGAGAGGGTGAAGCCAGGGAGGAAAAGAGGTTTGAGAATTAAAACCTACGCTAGTGGAAGAACTCATAGGGGAGACTGAGGAGGAAGAGTCAATGAAGCAGGAAGAAAACAAGGAGAGCGGGAGATCCTGGAAGCTGAGGGGAAAGAGTGTTTCAAGGGAAGACTCAAGAGGCATAGTCTGTGTCAGAGACAGTTGATAAGTCAAGTGGGATATTTGACCATTGGCTGGGCAGGACATTGATGACCTTGACTGAGTGGTAGGGACCAAGCCTGCTTAGAGTGGTTACGAAAGACAAAGAGGAGAACAGGGACAATACCATCCTGGAGGAGTTTTACTATAAACAAAGGGGAGTAGAGAATGAGAAGTCCGCTGGAAAGCATGGGAGCCCAGGGCAGGATGCCCCAAAATATGCGGCAATGGCATAATGATTATTTTTAATTAACGTTATTTAAGAAACAGCGAGTATGGGGCGCCTGGGTGGCTCAGTCGTTAAGCGTCTGCCTTTGGCTCGGGTCATGATCTCAGGGTCCTGGGATCGAGCCCTGCATCGGGCTCCCTGCTTGGCGGGAAGCCTGCTTCTCCCTCTCCCACTCCGCCTGCTTATGTTCCCTCTCTCACTGTATCTCTCTCTGTCAAATAAATAAATAAAATCTTTAAAAAAAAAAAGAAACAGCCAGTATAACAAAAACAGTCTGACCATCCTAGGTCTCTAGAAAGCAGGTCATAAATCTCCCATGTGAAAGGTACCCTCCCGACACTGGGAGGAAGAGACCCATCCTTATCATCAGAGACAGGGAATTCAGGGCTGAAGAAGCTTACATAAGCAAACCTTGTTACTTTTGCTAATTTACCACCCCAGCCCAAATTCTCTTTATATTCCTTGCTAATTGACAGTCCCAAACATAAGTTTTCTTTGTCCTGTCAATTCCTCATAAACTTACATTCCTTTGTCTAGAAAGTATAAAAGCTGCCTGCCTTGGTCAGTTCTTAGGTCCCATATCTATGAGACCTCTGTGCATATGAATTAATTTTTTTTTTTTTTTTGCCCTGTTAATCTGTTTCATGTTAATTTCTTACACCACCCAGAAGAATCTTGACGGGCAGAGGAAAATTTTTCTTCCTCCACAACGGGGAAGGGAGGTTAAGAGAATTTTATTTTCTTTTAAGAGGGGAACAAAAATAGTATATTTGTATGCTCATAGGAGTAAGTCAGTAAATAGGGAAAACCAGGTGATGCAGGAGCAATGCTGGTGAACGGTTGGGATCTAGTGCCCAAGTAGAGGGGTTGGCCTCGGCTAGGAGCATACATGGGAAAAGGCTGGGTACAGGGGCAAGAGGCTGCTGTATGGGTCGGTGTGGAGGCACCAGCTTGCAGAGTTCTTCCCGACTGCTATGTTCTCAGAGAAATAGGCAGTGAAGTCAAGGTCACCCGCTGAGAGTGAACCTGAGGCAGGTGCTATTAGAGGTTTGAGGATCAAGGAGAAGGTATGAAATCATCATCTGGGAGATGAAGGGGGCTATAATTACTGAGCAGCATGGAGGCCCACTGCAGGCTGGGAACCCCTGTTTGAATTGAGAGTGTTCACCACGGATTGGTTTTCTCTGGTCTGTTTTAACCCCATGGGATGCCCGTAGCAGAATTGGGACTCAGTCAGGACTGAGGTTTTGCCTTTCGGTGTCCATTAATGTATGTTAATATGCCATTACAAATTTATAATGTATTTTAAACTATGCTTTATTTAAAAGCAAACCCATAAAAGCCAAATATTTTAGACATCAAAAAATATGAGTTATCGGGATAAAAATGATGTTCCTTTAATATTAACAACTCTTTTAAGAGTTCCAGCCACAGATTAGTTTAAGCTGATCTTTATATGAGCTGATATCACTTAAGTCACATTTTCTATTTCCAGGAACCCTGTTATTTTTCTTATCGTCTTGGAACAGAGTGCAAGCAGGCCAGAAATCAACCTACGAAATATGTACTTAGAATATACTTATTTCAGCAAACTGCTGTGTGTTTATGTTCAAATCTGTGAGTGGCTACCTTAAAAAAGGATCAAATTTGGCAAGTCACAAAACAGTATGTGTTTTCTTTTTGTGGCTTGAAGCAGCCTGTGTATCCTTGATGGATCATTTCTCTTCAAAGCACTTGCATTTAGCACTTTCAAGCACATATGAATAATTTGTTTCTACTGAGGCACAAAGTCTTCTCTGATAGTATCCTGAGAATTTTGAGACTGGATTAAAACTTGTCATGAGTTCAATTTAGTGGCTTGTTAAGACTTCAGTTCTGCACTGAGTCAGTACACGTACACTTCTGTGTTGTTGAGGAGCAAGGCTGGAGTTAGAGTTTGGGAAGTTACAGGTTGAGAAGAGCCAAATTATAAGAGAGGACTTCATAGAAGACCCCATTCTGTCAGGACTTCTTAAAATTTTCTACAGACTTTCTTAGAATTCGTATGTTTTATGCAAGTTCTCTGTTCTGCTCCAATACAGCTTAGTGGTTCAGAGCATGGCCTTTGCAGGCAGAAAAGTTGAGTTCAAGTCTGAAACGTGCGAGCTGTGTGATTTTGGGAAAGTTACTTAACTTCTCTGGCCCAAATCCCTCAGGGGAGATTGAATATGCAAAGTGCTAAGCAGAGTGGTTGGCACGTGGTAAATGTTCAATTTATTCTAGAAATTAGTATACATATATCCATGCTTCAGTAACATAAAAATAGGCTTTAGATGACTATCACTGAATAGCATATAAACACTGACAGGTACCCCATTTGATGGCACAGCTCTGTGGACTGGTGTGTCCCTATCCCTGCAGGAACAGACTTGACAAGTGGGGAAGAGGAAAGGGCCTTAGGCCAAGTTGAGGCTCCGGGAGGTCTAGCAACTGCCCAAATCCCAGCCAGGCTAGCCACTGAGCTTGGACTAAGGACCAGGCCTCCTGAGTCTCAGGCTCATAGTCCCAGAGACACAGTTCATAAATTTCCGGGGGGGGGGTGGGGTGGCAAAAAAAGGTTTACAACCTTTTTCATAAAGAATAATTTAATATCCTAGGAGAATTGGGCCTTGAATGGTTTAGCAATGTCCCTTACCTCCAAATAATAGAGAATTTGTGAACTTTTATAGAGAAAAACTATTTAAAAACTATTTAAAATTGTCAGATCGTGGGGAGCCTGGGTGCCTTAGTCGTTAAGCGGCTGCCTTCGGCTCAGGTCATGATCCCAGTGTCCTGGGATCGAGCCCCTCATCGGGCTCCCTGCTCTACGGGAAGCCTGCTTCTCCCTCTCCCACTCCCTCTGCTTGTGTTCCCTCTCCCACTGTGTCTCTGTCAAATAAATAAATAAAATCTTAAAAAAAAATAAAAATTTTACGAAAAATATGAAAATGACTGAAAATAGCACTGCAAAAAGTGGCTTCTGGTCAGACTCTTTACAAATGAGTGTTTTTGCTTTATAATTATAATGATTGACCCAAATTGTATTATTTGTTTTATATATCAATTGTGTATCACTATTATACCAATAAAATAGCAGACTTTTAAATATTTTTCCAAATTACCATTTACAAAACCAATGTCATTGCTGATGTCTTGTTACCTTCCTCTCTTCCTCCTTTAGGACATTCTTTTTCTTAATATTTTATTGTTGAATCTCTGAAATATATTCAAACAAATGAAAATGGAGAATAAAGGGGTGCCTGGGTGCCTCAGTTGGTTAAGCGACCAACTCTTGATTTTGGCTCAGGTCATGATCTCAGGGTCCTGGGATCAAGCCCCGTGTCCGGCTCCGGCTCAGCACGGAGCCTACTCAAGGATTTTTCTTCTCCCTCTCCCTCTGCCCCTCCACCGCTCATGCTCTCTCCCTCTCTCTCTAAAATAAATAAATAAATCTTAAAAATATGGAGAACTGTAAATTACTCTCACTTCTCTGAATGTGATGTTTACCAGTTTCCCTGACCCCTGACTATAAATCTTTGAGTCCTATGTCAATATCCTATTTTCTTAGTCATGATTTCTAGGTGTTGCTTAACTGTGGACTCAGCCACCTTATATATTTGTATGAGAACAAAAGACTGTTTATTTTCTATATATGCATTTATTCTTGGTGATGCATGCTAGTTAAATCCATGGGGCAGTTTTAAAATGCATGACAAAAATAGCTAAGAAGAAACAAATGTCTCTTTGTTCCCGGTTGAATAAACTCTGTGACGATGTAAGGATCCAATTTAGAGTAAATTCTAAACTAATTACTCCCCAAGCTTGTTCGTCCTCTCAGTAAGTGAAGTCAGTATTTACCTAATTGCTCCATGACAGAAATTGCAAGATCATCTGGATTCCTTCCTTGCCTTCCTCCACCAGGACTAGAGTAGATTCTCCTTTCTAGACCACTCTGTGATCAGTGCTCTTCTCTCCCTATAGCAGCTACTTAGCTCAAATCTGAAATCTGGCTGTGGCTTCCTAATGTATCTTCCCACACGTGTTCTTTTCTTCCTCTGCCCCATTCTCCAACCTGCAGTCTTTGCTCTTTCTAAGATGCGTATCTTATCATTTCATTTCCCTTTCAGAGGCTGAATTCAACCTACTAAATCATGTCAGGATTTTTCTGAAAATACTCAGTCGCTTGCCTTTCCTAATCAGGGATTGTAGTCAGATACCTACAGAGCATTCCCTCGGTGAGGTCTGAAGATCCCAAATTGACAAGGCATCTGGGTTCCCTTAGATCATGATAATCAATCACAAATACATACTGAGTATACCATTCTGAACACATACTGTGTATATCATCAACTGAGTGCTCAGAATGTTAATAATTTATATTAACTCATTTTACAGAATCAGCAACAATAATTACTCCAGCCATTTACTGGGCGTCTCCTTTACATTCCAGACATGCATGTCCACTAGTTGTTACTTTTTAAACCAGCCCTGCAGGGTGTCCGCCCAGGCTGGTTAGCTACGAAGTAGGAACTTGGAGTTCCAGCCTGCCTCAGCCTACCCCCGTGCTCTCTGCCCTGCCCCCAATTGGGCACTTCACACCTCCCGGTCGGCGGCTGCATGCCTACAGGGTTCCACGGAGGGAATGGTGACATACAGAATTAGAATATTGTGGCAAAGGCGAGCAGACCGTTTAATTATGACCGGTAGGGGCATGGAGCCTGGCCCCGAGGGCTCAGCACCAGGTTTACCACCTAACGTGTCGCGGCTTTGGTTTCAGGCGTCTGTTTGGTGACAGCAGGTTCAGAAGTCCTTGACATTGGGTGCGGGTGCAGATGCAAGACCCTGGGAAAAATTCCTATACCTCATTTATGTACAATTTAATTCTGATTGCTTATGCTCCTCAGGAAAAAACAAGAAAATGTGGGGTATTATTCAGAGAGCTGCGTTAGCCCACGGTCTGAAGGAGAAACTGTCGTGCACAGCTTACCTAACCGCAGACTTAAATTTTAGGAGGAAATAGGCAAAGAAAAAATCTGAGACCTTGCTTGTCACATGCTTAGTTTGTTAAAGAAAACTGGAGAGCGAGCTTCTTATTTCTTCAAATGGGAAAGTCCCAAAGGGGGAAAAAATGCTAAAACGTGTTGTCTGAGTGAGTTCTCAGTGGATGTCTTAAGAATACACGACATGTGGTTGATGGCCAGGGGCTAGGCCCCAGCTCAAGAGGCTGATACGAATACTTTATGTTGTGGATGTGTCTGATGAGGGTCGCATACTTACCTGCTAATGCAAGGAGGATTTCCCTATTGTCCTGTCCTTTCATCACTTGGTCCAGAGGAGGAAGGAAGGGCAGTCAGGGGGCATGCCGCACTGTCACCTGTGCAGAAAAAGGCAGTTGGGAGCTCCCCTTGGCGACTTGCTGCTGTGCCGGGTCATCGTTATCCTGTCGGGGGATTACCGGCACTCCCGTCAGCGGGCTTGGGTGGAGGCTGCAGCGGCAGCCCGCTGGAGGGCATGGCCCCGCGCCCTCCCACCGCCCTGGGGAAGGGGCTCGGGGCTTCCTCCTTGACCGCACTCATTACATCTAGTTTTGACTTCTCTGTGCTACCAGAGGGGCCCAGCTGCCAGCTCCCTGCCTCATCCCACCCGATCCAGCATGCTTATTCGAACCCAACCTGGACTACCCTGATCATTTATTTTACATTTGGGGAACAAAGACCTAAACCCATTTAGCCCTCAGTCCATCACCTTTAGGTTAAGGTTCATTAAGGGAGAGTGCAGAAAACGGAAGTGAACTTTTGCCTTGTCTCCAGGAGGCTGAGAGAATTACCAAGGGGAGAGGAAGTAGAACACTACCCACTAGGCCTGATGCCATCTGCCCATCTGCTCTTTCCAGAACATGCCCGTGTGCTTCTGTTTGGGGCAGGCTCTTGCCCTGTAGAGACCCCATAACCCCACGCTCATTCCTTAATCTTGTCCCATCTTTGCTCACATGTCATCTCCCTGAAGAGGTCATTCTGGGTTATGCAGTCTAAACATCCCTAATGATAATATTCCAGTTCGCTGAGTGCTATTTGTGTTCCTTTTCCTTTCTTCTCCCTCCTTCCTTCCCTTTCCTTCTTTTTCATAAGCAAACAAACAAACAAAACCAAAACAACAACAAAAAAACATTGGCTAAATTAGTTGATGTTTATAGCATAATCTACACACAACCACAATTACAAAGAAAATCAAATGATTAGGGAGATAAGTGAGCTGGGATATGCAGATTCTTTTATATGAAGAATCATGGACTATCTAGCATTTATTGCTAAATTAGAAGGAAATGTTATGGCCCATCTGTGGAAATCAGCTTATTTGTAGATAATGAGGAGGAGCAAGTAGAACCACCCAGAGCCTTTACTATTAGAGGTATGATTGCCTCTTCTGGTCTGTAGGCAGGGGCGAATTAAGGAAATGAGGCAGCAAGCTAGGACTGGGGATAAATCCAGAGCATAGTATCCACTCCAAGAAAACCCAGATATCTGAGAACTAGAGCAGAAGTCACAAACTCCAATGGCTGTAGCTATTAGACATAAGATATAAGAGGGTAAATGGGCAGGGTCTGTTCTTTGTATGTATACTCATTTTCCATATTAAACATACAGAAATAGTATTTGTTTCCTCCAAGAAGGTATTTTTTTTCTAGAAATTCTTAAACCTCTCATATCTCATTTTGCCACTTCTTGTAAATACATGGGAAAAGAGAAATACTTCTCCATTGTAAAGAAAAACAAAAATGAAAGTAGAGTGGTAAATGAAAACTTAATACTCAGCCTCACTGTTGGAGATAATAGGGAATAGTGGGGATTGCGGCAAACTAGAGAACACGTGTCATTTAAGTAGGCATCAGCCATTCTGTTCTGGCAGATTGCCCCATGAGAGAATATGGTTTCAGTTATTGACAGGTATTCCAATTTTTCAAAAAGAAAAACTGTAAAGGTTTTTGTGAGATATATCCTGATTTTTAAACATTGGTCAAAATAAATAAACAAAAGTACTATGTAGGTAAAACCAAACAAGTTTGCAGTCATTAGGTTTTTACTTTCTGTCTAGATAGTGAGGGAATCAAATTCAAGTGAATGTCTGGGAATCAGGAACCACACAGAATCAGGTCAAATAGGAGCAGTGGATAGAGGGCAGGTAAGCAGGGAGGATTGCAGAAACTACAGAAGGGCCCGAGACAGAATTCTGATGCCTTTCTTGCCTCAGGAACAGACATTTTCCGTTTTAGCTGTAGCAGAAACCAGTAATGGTTTCCTAGGCAACATCCAGCCTGGCCTTGCCTGGAAACCCACGTGCTTCTGCAATGTAGCGACATTTCTTGATAGGCAAATTTGGACACAATTTCGGAGTCTTACAAACCCAAGAAAGGAAGCTGAGATGGTGCTATTGAGTGAGTAGCAAGTCCCTATCCTGGCAAATTTTAACCCTTCTGTTAAGTACAGAGTTTTTAATGAATTCTCATTTCTTTGTCTTTGCAGTTCATCGAAATCAGGTTCTCAAAGCCTGAATTCCTCGTAAGCAGCATCTAGGTATTGTTTTTGTTTTATTTGTGGTGCTTACAATGAATAGAGATAATTGGATATTTGCAACACCAATAGATTGATATTGTAGTTGATTCAAATGGCTTTTAATATTTCTTCACAATCGGGCAGAGCTCAATGGCCTGTTTTCAGATAGAAGCTCAGGTTTACTCAAAGATGAACTGAAAAATACTTGTTTTCTTTGTTAAGGAATAATAATAATAATAATAACAATAATAATACTGTTAGGGCAGTATTAATAACCACACTATTGAGAACTTTAAAAAGCCTTCCAAATAGCTTCCAGCAATTCTCTATTTTGTTCTTAAGAACCTGGGGAAATAGAATTTAAATGAGTAACTGTGCCTTTTAATCCACATCTTGTGTATCCTTTACTGTTTAACTGTCCTTATGATTTTTCCACCTACTCTAACAAGCTGAACTGAGATCAGAGTGATTGGTCTGACATACCAGGAGAATGCTAAAGGCACCTTGTGTCCTGATACCAGCAAGGCGTTTGGAAATGCCTGTCATTAGAACTTTATAAATAAGATGGAGAAATATGTCCAAACTACATGATAGCACATTTTAGTGCATTCATAGTTAGTCATCTACATTCAGTATTCGACAATCATTCAACAAACATTGAGTTAGCAAATATTTATTGGGTATCTGCTATGGACTAGGCACTGTAGTAGGTTCTACAAGCACAGGAGTGAATATGGCTTTTTTTGTAAAGGGCACTGAGAAGCAAATAGAGATTTTAAAGTAGATACACACAGGAGTGCCTGAGTGACTCAGTTGGTTAAGCATTCCACTCTTGGTTTTGGCTCAGGTCATGGTCTCATGGGTTGTGATATCGAGCCCCACGTTGGGCTCCATGTTCAGTGCAGTCTGCTTGTTTCTCTCTCCCTCTCACTCTGCCCCTCCGCCCCCACTCATGCACTCGTGTGCTCTCTCTCTCAAAATAAATAAAAAAAATCTTTAAAAAAATAAAGTAGATACATACACACAAATTATATATGCAGATGTATAAATATAAATGTATAATATATTTGAGTGGAGAGTAGATTTCATCCTAACAGTGGATATTGCAATATAAAAATAATTTTGAAATGTCATAAGTGAAACATGCTATATCATTATATACAATGATATATAAAATATATATTAAAGTAATAGACTATTTTTAGTGCAGTTTTAGGTTTATAGAAAAATTGAGTAGAAAGTAAAAATTCCCATATATACTCCCCCCCTGCCCCGACTCCCAGGTTCCCCTATTAAATTTTGCATTCGTATGGTACATTTGTTACAAGTGATGAACCAATATTGATATATCATTTTAACTAACGTTCCTAGTTTACATTAAGGTTCACTCTGTTGTACATTCTATGGGTTTGGACAAATGTATATTTGTATCCACCATGTTTCCTGGTGTCACATATCATCATGTATCACCGTATCATGTATCCACCATTAGAGTATCATACAGAATAGTTTTACTGCCCTAAAAATCCTGCGTGCTTCACCTACTCATCCTGCCTTCCCCCAGAAACCTTGGCAACCACTGATTTTTCTATTGTCTCTATAGTTTGCCCTTTCCAGAATGTCATATAGTTGGAATCATACAGTATGTACCCTTTTCTTACTGGTTCTTTCACTTAGCAATATGCATTTAAAGTTTAAAAACAAAAAACAAAATAGAGATTGGTAGAAATATTAGCTGCCAAACTGTCTTCTGAAGTGGCTGTACTATTTTGCATTCCCACCAGCACTGAAGAGTTCTTGTTGCTCCACATCCTCACCAGGATTTGGTGTCATCATTGTTTTGGATTTTGGCCATTCTAATAAATGTGTCATTTTCATTTTAGTTTGCAATTCCCTAATGACTAGGACATTGAGCATCTTTTCGTATGCTTATTTGCCATCTATATCTTCTTTGGTAAGGTTCGATCTTTTGCCCACTTTAAAAATCAGGTTGTTTTCTTATTATTGAGTTTTGAGGGTTCTTTGTACATTTTGTATATAAGTTCTTAATCACTTAAGTGTTTTATAAATATTTTCTCCTAGGGGCCACTGACTGTTGGTTTGGGCTCAGGTCATGATCTCAGGGTCATGAGATCCAGCCCCAGGGTGGGCTCCATGCTCAACAGGGAGTCTGTTTAAGATCTCTATCCCTCTTGTCTCCTTCCCCCTCTGCCCCTTCCTGCACACATGCTCTTCCTCTCTCTCTCAAATCGATCAATCAATAAAATCTTTAAAAAATATATTTTCTCCTAATCTGTGGCTTGTTTTTTCCTTCTCTTAACAGTGTCTTTTGTAGAGCAGAAGCTTTTAATTTTAATGAAGTCCCACTTACCGAATTTTCTTTCATGGATTATGCTTTTGATGTTGAATCTAAAAACTTGTTGCCAAACACAAGGTCACCTAGATTTTCTCCTATTTTATCTTCTAAGAGTTTCATAGTTTCATATTTTGCATTTAGGTCTATGATCCATTTTGAGTTAATTTTTATGAAACGCATAAGGTCTGTGTCAATTCTTTTTTTTTTTTTGTATGTGGATGTACCATTGTTTCAGCAACATTTATTGAAAATACTATCCTTACTTCACTGAATTGCCTTTGCCCCTCCTCTGTCAAAGATGAGTTGACTATATTTATGTGGGTCTATTTCTGGCTTCTTTATTTTGTGCCATCGATCTATTTGTCTATTTTTTCAACAATACTGCATCACTACAGCTTTATAGAAAGATTTAAAATCAGATAGTGTCAGTTCTCTGAATTTGTTCTTTTTCTTAAATATTAAGTTGGCTATTCTGGGTGTTTTTCCTCTCCATATAAACTTTAGAATCAATTTGTTGATAGTCAAAAAAATAGCTTGCTGGGATTTTTATTAGGATAGAGTTGAATCTGCTGATCAAATTGGAAAGAAGTGATATCTTGACAATATTGAGTCTTCTTATCCATGGAATACTTCTCCGTTTCTTTAGGTCTTTGATTTCTTTCATCAGAGTTTTGTAGTTTTCATCATATAGATCTTGTACATCAGTTTTTAAATTTATAATTGGGTTTTTCTTTTCTTTTCGGTGCTAATATACATGGTGTTGTGTTTTAAATTTCAAACTCTAACTGTTCATTCCTTGGATATAGGAAAGCAATTACTTTAGTATATTAACTTGTATCTTGCAACCTTGCTATCATCACTTGCTATAATCACAGGATTTTTTTGCTGTTGTGGTTGTTGATTCTTTGGAATTTTCTACACAGAGAGTCATGTTATCGGTAAGCAAAGACAGCTTATTTCTTCCTTCCCAGTCTGTATACCTTTATTTTCTTTATAAAAAAATCTTCCTGCATTACTTAGGACTTCCAGTACAATATTGAGAAGGAGTGGTGAGAGAGGACAACCTTGCCTTATTTCTAATCTTAGGGAGAAAGCATCTAATTTCCATTAAGTAGGATGTTAGGTGCAGATATTTTGTAGAGAGTCATTTATTTATTTATTTATTTATTTAAATTCCAGTATAATTAACATATAGTATTATATTAGTTTCAGATGTACAATGTAGCGCTTCAACAATTCTATACATGACTCAGTGCTCATCATGGTCAGTGTACTCTTAAACCCCTTCCCCTATTTTCCCCATCTTCCCTCCCAGCTTCCCTCTGGTAACCATCTGTTTGTCTTTTATAGTTAAGAGTCTGTTTTTTGGTTTGTCTCTTTTTGCTTTGTTCATTTGTTTTGTTTCTTAAATTCCACATATGAGTGAAATCATACAGTATTTGTCTTTTCTCTGACTGACTTATTTCAATTAGCATTATACTCTCTAGCTCTATCCATGTTGTTGCAAATGGCAAGATTTCATTTCTTTTTTTATGGCCAATATTCCATTATATATATATATAGTTATCCCATCTTCTTATCCATTCATCTATCAATGGACACTAGGGCTGCATCCATAATTTGGCTATTGTAAATAATGCTTCAATAAACATAGGGGTGCATGTATCTTTTTGAATTAGTGCTTTTGTATTCTTGGGGTAAATATCCAATAGTGGAATTATTGGATCATCTAGCAATTCTATTTTTAATTTTTTGAGGAACCTCCATACTGTTTTCCTGAGTGGCTGAACCAGTTTTCATTCCCACCACCCGTGCATGAGGATTCCCTTTTCTCCACCTCCTTGCCAACGCTGGCTGAGTCTTGTGTTCTTTTTTTTTTTTTTTTTTAAAGATTTTATTTATTTATTTGAGAGAGAGAATGAGATAGAGAGAGCATGAGAGGGGGGAGGGTCAGAGGGAGAAGCAGACTCCCCGCTGAGCAGGGAGCCCGATGCGGGACTCGATCCCAGGACTCCAGGATCATGACCTGAGCCGAAGGCAGTTGCTTAACCAACTGAGCCACCCAGGCGCCCGATTCTTGTGTTCTTGATTTGTTTTGATTCTGACAAGTGTGAGGTGATAGCTCATTGTAGTTTTGATTTGCATTTCCCTGATGAGTGATGATGTTGAGCATCTTTTTGTGTGTCTTGTATATATTCTTTATCAAGTTGAGGAAGTTCAGTGTTTCCCTCTATTCCTAGTTTGGTAGGGTGGTTTTTTTGGTTTGTTTTTCTATATCATGAATTGCTGTTGGATTTTTTCAAATGTTTTTCTACATTTATTGATGTAATTATATGATTTCTTTTTACTAGCTGTTGATGTGATGAATTACATTAATTGGTTTTCAAACATTGAACCAGCCTCACATACCCGGAATAAGACCCATCTTGTCATGATGTATGATTTTTTTTTATATATTGTTAAATTTGATTTGCTAATATTCTGTCGAGGAATTTTGCATCTATGTTTATGAGAGACATTGGTCTGTTGTTTTCCTTTCTTTAATATTTTTGTCTGGTTTTGCTATTAGGGTGACAATGAACTCATAGAATGAGTTAGGAGGTATTTCCTCAGCTTCTATTTCTGGAAGAGGTTGTAGAGAATTGATATCATTTCTTCCTTAAATGTCTAATAAAATTCACCAGTGAACATATCCAGGCCTGGTATTTTCTGTTTTGAAAGATTATTAACTACTGATTTGATTTCTTTAATAGACATAGGCCTACTCAGATTGTTTATTTCTCCTTGGTATGAATTTTTGTAGATTGTATCTTTCAAAGAAATGGTCTATTTCACCTGGAATATTATATTTGGGGGCATAGAGTTATTCATAATTTTCTTTTGTTATTCTTTTAAAGTCCATGGTATCCATAGTGATGCCCCTTCTTTCATTTCTGATATTAGTAATTTGTGTCTTCTTTCATTTTTTTGTATATTATTATATTTTAATATGTAATTTCTATTTCAAGTGAGGGCAGATATGTTTCCATATAGCCAATTTTATTCCTTTAGTAAACTACCAATTCATGTACATTTCTTGTTTTTTTCTTTTATCTAAGACTTATGATATATTAAATGTTAACTTTTTGCTCTGTCATGCTTGCTATAAATGTTTTTATCCCAGTTTATTATTTTCTTTTTTTTTTTAAAGATTTTATTTATTTATTTGATTGAGAGCACGAGCAGGGTGAGGGACAGAGGGAGAAGTAGACTCCCCGCTGAGCAGGGAGCCTGACGCAGGGCTGGATCCTGGGACTCTGGGATCATGACCTGAGCTGAAGGCAGACGCTTAACTGACTGAGCCACCCAGTACTCCCTAGTTTATTATTTTTCCATTTAATTATGTGTTCATATTTTTTCATACATAAGCTTTACATAAAGTCTTTTATTTTTTTGACTATTTCTTCCTTTGTTATTCTGTTAAACAATATCTCATTTTTGCTGATAATTTACTATGTGTCAGGGATTTTATAAAATGATTTACATGTATTATTTAAGTTCAATTTCAAACAGTCCTTGTGGTAACTACTATTATCTCCATTTTATGGTTGAGAAAACTGAGGCACAAATAGGTGAGCATCTTGTTTCAGGTACATCTTGTTTCAGGCAGAGCCAGGATTTGAAGACAGGTACTCTAATGCTAGAAACTTAGTCCCTGAGCTCTACTGAGTCCAGTAAAGTGCTCCCACTTGAAGATGGTATGGTTTACCTATATTTTTTATGGTTTGCATATTTTTTAAAAAGGACACTTACAAATACTCTATTTCAAAAGTGGCACGATTTTCAAATTTCATAAAAGAACTATATGCTATGGCCCTCACAAATTTAAAAGAATTTATTTTATTTTTTAAATATTTATTTATTTACTTTAGCGAGAGAGAGAGAGCATACCTGTGGCAGGGGTTGGGGAGGGGAGAAGCAGAGGGAGGGAGAGAGTCTCAAGCACAGAGTCTGCCATGGTGCTTGATCTCACAACCCTGAGCCGAAACCAGGAGTTGGACACTTAACTGACTGAGCCACCCAGGCACCCCTGAAAGAATTTATTTATTTGGAATCAGAATTGATACATTTCTTAGTTTGACGGATCTTGTGGAAAACTGGTCTAATAGAATATTGGAAGGTGTGAGAAGAATTGTTATGGAGAGAAAGAAAACTAAGCAATTTTTTTTTAAAGGCAATTATTACCTACAAGACAAAAGCAAATGGTAAGAAAATTTAATAATAATCATTGTGCAGTCAATATTAAGTTATGAATGCTATTTGCATGGACATAATAAAGTGAAAAATAAATATTTAACTACACACACAAAAAATCGAATGGAAGGTGAGAAAGTGGAGAACAGAAAAAGTGGAACAGATAACTGATAGACTCAGGTAAGATTTTCTTAGATCTTCCTGACTTGCCCTGTGTCTGACACTGAACTGGACTGGCCTGACCTGAGCAATCTTGTTTCGGACTCTCACTGCAGCACGTTACTTACAGGAACTACGCCTACTAGAGCATAATGCCCACCCCCTCCTCTATCTACCATCATCTAGTTTTTTGGGATTGACTGCCTCTAAATGAATTTAGACAATCACAGGAGGAAGAAAGGGAGGTAGAAGGAAAAGGAATAGTCTTATAACCATCAATTATGAGACAGAATTGAAATGTAAACATAATGAATATGGAGAGAGATCATTTCCTCTTCTCATGACCCTCATTTTCTCCCTCGTGACAGCTCCAACTTTTAGAAATATTCCTAAAGGCTAATTCCAAAAAACTCAAACAGGTTTCTTTTCCTCTCATACGAGAACACATTTCTTCATTTAACAAGTTAAATATATAATGCTAGTAAATAATTCACAATACTCCAAATGAAACCAGTAAGCTTAAATGGAATTACAAAACAGAATAAATGGCCAGCATTATTTTTGAAGAGAACAATTTCATTCAACATCTCCTTTTGCCACATCTCACCTTTCCCTGCCTCATTAAAACCCTGGCCATATATTGCTGCTCTCCCATCGAAGGAACATCTGTTCTTTAAATAGCATATGGAACTCCTACCAGAGTGACCCTCCTTCTTGGCAGGTCATCTGAGAATATTAACTAGAGTACTTTGTTCCACGGTTCCCAGAAGAGCAGGAGACCGTAATATTCGGAGAAGCTTCATTGTTGAAGCAGTCTGAGCAGTCTGCCAAAAATGACGGACTCCTTTTGCTCTGAAGAAGTTTCTCTTGTGTTTGCAATAAGTAGATATCAAAGGGACATTTACGGGTCTGAACTTTTTCTCATGCTTGTAAGGAGACCCACCTCGGAGATGAGGCAGGCAGTGCGGAAACCGATCTGTTTCAGGGACATAGGAGAAAGTTATCTGAAGGATGCTGGCTGCAAAGGGCAAGCAGTAAGTACTGCAGGGAGGTCTTAAGGCAGTGTGGCCAAGTGTCCCCCCTACAGGTGGCAAAGCACAGCAGAAGCACCTCATTATCACAGCACGTGATATTTATTCAAAGACAGGTAGGCGGGATACGGGGAATTCAGTTCAGTGAGGGCAAGAACACAAGGCCCCAGCCCCAGAGAAACTGAGCAACGAAATGGGTTAAAAGCAACGACACCTCAAGAAAACCAGTGCAGTTATCACGATTAGTTCCTAAATGGCAGACAATGAAATAAACCGGTGAAATATGATCAACAAACAAGATTAGAATCTTGGAGACTATCTGGTTGCCTCATATGATTTACAGGACTAGAGCAGTATGCTGATCCTCAGACCAAAATTAATGTCAGTGGGTGAAAATACAATGCTAACTTCCCATGGAACCATAATTTAGGCAATTCAGGACTAAGTGTGTGGAAGTGTCTTTGTCTCTAAAAGAGATGATAAGAAATGCTGGGGACGCCTGGGTGGCTCAGTTGGTTAAGCGTCTGCCTTCGGCTCAGGTCATGATCTCCTAGGTCCTAGGATCGAGTACCGCGTTGGGCTCTCTGCTCTGCGGAGAGCCTGTTTCTCCCTCTCCCTCTGCTGCTCTCCCTGCTCTTCTCTCTCTCTCTCTGTCAAATAAATAAATAAAATCTTAAAAAAAAAAAAAAGAAATGCTTGTAGTTTATACAAGTCATTCACAATTTTTAAGGTTTTTGTGTTGGGGGTCAGCCAACGTTCCAGATCTTCCCCTCTAGCTATCATGGGAACCTGGGTATGTGAAGGCAGTAATCTGAATTATAGACGCGATCGAGGGGTGGGGACAGACTGATGAACTGAGCAGTGAGTGGAGTGGAGGAGGGTATAAGAATGACACGCAAATTCGTGAAGCATTCCATATTAAAAAAAAAAAAGGAATCACCATTGGGGAAGTATTGTAGAGAATGATTCCCTGGTGTTAAAAGATAAACTGAGGTGTATTCAAAATTTTAAGTTTATTTGAGCAAAAAATCAGTTCTGGGGGCCGTGCCAAATCAGAAGCCGTTAGGGGAACCCTACCAACAGGAGTTCCCGGAGAGACTTACCTTCTAGAGAAAAGGTAGATGCAAAGCAAGGATGTCATTGATTGGCTCTAGCTTAAAGCCTAGTTGGCCACTTGTGACTGGCTAAACTTAGGTTTCCATTTTGTAATCTGGGCTTAGATTTTGGTTTGCTTACATAGGCTGCCAGGGCATTCGAGCTATTTCAACCTAGTGGCCTCCTACTTTGACTAATTTAAGAGGGGTTTCTGGATTGGCTTGGACAACAAAATGGACGGTGATACCAGTACAGGATGGGGACATTCTGTTGCCTGGATACAACACCTGATTCCACTTTTTACTTCCTGTGCCAATTTGAGTCAATTACTTAGCCTCTCTGAGCCTTTAGCCATAAAAGCAAGAAGACTTCTACTTACAGAGATGTTGTGAGGACTCAGTAAGAGTCTATACCCCCAACTTGGTATCTATATTGAGTGTCTCTAATTGCCAAGCCCGGAATTCAAAGTACTCTCAGCGTGCTGGGGAAGACCTGCAAAAACAATGAACACACACCACTATGGAAAGAGGCAAAGATGATAAAGCATAGCCTACATCTTGGAGATAGTTATCAGTTTGTTTAAATAAAGCAAATCTAGATGCAATGAGAAAACAGTAGTTCTAGAACAATGTATAGATATTCCACAGTGATTTGGGGGTAGATTGGAGGTAGTCACACAGAGGAGACAAAGTAAATTGATGTTCTTCGGTCAGGAGCTAATGAACACGCAGATGTGGGGAAAGAGGGATGGGCATTTGAGCTAGGGTTGAGTGAACATGGTTGCACCAAAATGTGTTTCCACATGACCTTGGACACATTAATCTCTGTGAGGCTCAGTTTCCTCAGTTGGGGATAATGATAGTACCCATCTCTGGGAGGGGCTGTGAGGACTGAGTGAAACAAGGCATGAAAAATGGTGAGCACAGGACCTGGTACACAGTAAGTACTCCATCAATGTTAGCTATTTATATTAACATTATTACTCTAGACACCCTGGGAGTCTGTGAGTTCTGATGGCCTCAATGTCATATCAAGGTCACAGCTAGTTAGTAGCAGAACCTAGACTAGGATCCAGGCTGCCAAGTTTATGCTCCAACATGAACGTAAAGGTCTGGACTCATCCAATTTGAATTCTTTTCCTAGAGATTCTAAAGAGAGTGTTGGAGCCTTTGGCGTAAGGTGGGAACTCCAGCAACTATTCCTGAAGGGAAGTTTTGATGTTAACATTTAACATTTCAATGAGTTCATAGCTAAAAGAACTACCCACTTTGACAGGTAATCAGTCTGCAGTATTTATAGATTCCCTTTTGCTTACTGGACATCTTTAGGTTTTATTCCAGGCTACATATTTCTCTTATTTCTGCCTCCAAACACCCTGTTCTCTGCAGCCTATTTAATGGCCTTTCATACCAAAGGGAAATGAAAGCAAGAAGAATAGTTTTTCTCATAATCAGCATTCATTTACTGTCCATGGTGGTTTAGAAGCTATTTGCAGCACTATGGAAAGAGGCAAAGACGATAAAGCATAGCCTACATCTTGGAGATAGTTATCAGTTTGTTTAAGTAAAGCAAATCTAGATGCAATGAGAAAACAGTAGTTCTAGAACAATGTATAGATATTCCACAGTGATTTGGGGGTAGATTGGAGGTAGTCACACAGAGGAGACAAAGTAAATTGATGTTCTGTCGGTCAGGAGTTAATGAAAAGCTATGGAGAAGGCACAATCATCCATTTGGCGAGTGCTAGGTGCTCCAAATAGCATCTGGATGGTTCTGAGTCAGCTGTAGAAAATGGCAATGAATATGGCTTGGCAAAGAGAAGGGCAGGTAGGGGTTCTCATTAGAATTACCTGAAACTAAAAACAAAGGAGAAAACCACCTGCACCCAGGCCCCACCCTGGAGAAATCCCACAGCAGTTGCCCTGAGGCTGGGAGCCAAGACATCCAGCTTTATGAGCGCTCCCTGTGATTCTAATGTGCATCCAGGGCTGAAAACCTCCGCCTTAGGGCAAAGACTAGATGATGCATATTTCCAAGTCCTGTGTGGAGAGCCACAGGCCTGGGGTGAATATTTCTTCTTCTGGGTTATAATGAAAATGTGGCTTCCTCCACTTTGCCTGGGACGAGAGTAAAGTGAATACCTTGGGCTGTGAGCAATGCTAGATTGTCTGAGGAAGCTCAAACTGAGGATTTGGGGGAGGCAACCCTCTGAGATCTGGTAGATTGTTGAATGATAATGCTGGGGTATGGAATCTGGGAGGAACCTAGGGATTTTAAGCAAAAATTGTGTGTCTCTGAAGATGGATTTAATGAAACATATGGAATCGTGAAGAATATAAAGAGGTGAAACAAGTCTGAAAAGAGAGAACCCATGGCTGTGAGGCCAGCTAGGTCCATTTGATAAAAGTGGCTTAAATTCAGCCTCAGCTTCCTCATTTGTAAATGGGCATACTCTTAGTAGCCCCCATCCCTGTTTGTTGTGAGGATGAAATGGGAGAAAATGCATAAAGCACAGAGCTCCATGCCTATCATACAGACAGGAATAAGCATTAGTTAATATTACTGTCATTTCAAAAAGATAAAGGTTCTGTGTGAATGAATCATGTGTCCCAGACTCAGGATTTAGGTGGCTGCAGGTAAAGAAGGTTTCCCTTGGAAACTGGTATAGACCAGGTTTCTAGTCCAAAGGGAGTTGAGAGAAAGCATTTTACCCTCAGGCTGCAGGGAGCTGGAAGGAAGAAAGGTGTGGAGGCCACAGGTTCGGAGTTCAGGGCCAGGAAGAAATGGGTGAGAAGAAATGGAACTGGGGTGAGATCTGCACCCATTTTGGAGACTGAGACCCAGAAAATGGGGCCCCCTGGGGCAGAGCGGTCACTCGCGCCTTTTATGAACCAACCTGAACCATAGAAAAGGACTGGCTGGGATCGACAGCTTGAAAGAATTCTAATTCCCTAGACTGAGTTTATGCATTTCTGCTTTTTGGATGATAATTCCGACTCAAGATTACATGAACCTAACGCATAGGAAAATATTTTCTAAATAACAAAATACTGTGTGAATGAAGTCTTATCATTGTTTTTCTGTGTGGAGTTTATACCTAGAGATTCCCTCCAGTGATATTGAACTGGTCCGTGCACTTCAAGCAGGTGTCCGAGCACATTGTCTTGAAGTGGGTATGGGGGCGGGGGCAGGGAAGGGCCAGGCAAGTGCCAGATGGGGCTAGAGAAGCCAACCCAAGAGCTCTCTTCTGTGGCCCCCAGGCCCGGAGCAGCAGAGAGTGATGTTCAGGAGCTTTCTGTTTGGAAATTTCAAGGACACCCATTTCGTCGTAAGGCTAGTTGAAGTGAAAATGCCAAGCTGGAGAGAAACAACAGATTGGATATAAAAGTCTGGCTCATCGTCCCTGCTATTAGTTGTTTCCTGAAATGAAGACAATATATGTGATGGTGCTGTAGCACTGAGAAGAGACGGCTTAGCAGATACGTCCATGGTGTTTGCATTTGATGTTATGGCCGCAGAAAGTCACTGTTTAGGCTTGAATTGTATTTAAGGAGGTCCTTAAATTACTGAAGATTGAAGAAATAAATGTGTATTCAAGGCCACTCATCCATTAAATGGACTTTAAAGAAGAATATTTTTATCATGAGAAAAATGATCACGGTAACCATTTATTTAAGCAAGATTATGGGCTCTTTTTTTTTTTTTTTCTAAACAGGACTGTACCTTCTGGTTGGGCAGGTTGTTCATGGCACAAGAGTGTGCACTAGAGTTGGCCCTGAAATCACTCTGCTCTCTGCTCACTAAGCCTGAACCCTGGTGTGGGGCTGCATCTGTCCAGAGGAATGCCTTTCTCGGGTTCACAAAAAGCACCTTACAGAGCAGTGGCGGTCTTCTCAAGGTCTGAAAACACAATGCCTCTCTTCTGCTTAGATGGCTTCTTAAGGTCACTTCCAGACTCAGGTAGGAAACGATGTGAGCAATAAAGCGGAAGGAAACAGAGAAGATAAACATGATCAAAGTATAAGAAATGAAAAAGCACAGTGAAGTGAATCATGAGGAACGGTAGGAGGTCTCGACACAGGTGGCGGTGCCCCCCTGCACACTTGTGGTGTGCGGGAAGTTCACAGTGACCTCATAAATGGCAGAAAGGAAAAAGGAAAACAATGCGGGGGCATTTCGCAGTAAGAAGCAACAGGAGTCAGGCACCTAAATCCAGCAATTGCCTAACTCGCGCTGGAAAAAGTTCATTTACCAGCAACAAGTCCGTTTTTAGGGAGAATACGTAAAACGAATATGTTTCCAACAGTCTCTGGACTTCACTTTCAGCCAGCCCCCTCTGGTCCCCTGCCCACCCCGCCACTGCCACGGAGCCGCGTGGCTCCGGCTCACATTTCACGTCTCCACGTGGATGATGAGAGTTTCCACACCACGCTCACAGCGGCATGGCTCTGCCGCTCTCCGTTCCGACTGCTACCTGTCCACGTGCACGTTCAAAAAAAGAAGGCCTTCACCCTGAGAAGTCGTTTGGACTGGAAACTACCTAAGAAGTTGCTCAAGTTCCTTTCAATTTCTCAGGAAAGCAAATTTGCACGTTAGAAACAGATCACAACACCTAAGCATTGAATTTTGCGGAAATAAATCAGATTACTTCAAAGGATGTTCGCCCTAGGGCTCACGGTGCATCTCCCGCTTTTCCACAAACCAGGAAGACCTGTGGTCAATCACCCTTCCTGAATTCTTGTCCCTGTCAGGCTTCAGTGTGGCACATCGCCGAGCCCCGTGAGCTCCAGCTAAGGAATGTATAACATGATCTGCTTCCCTTGGGATTAGCCTTTATTTATCCATCCAATATTTAATAGCCCCCCAACTGTGTTAGATGCTGGAAATACAAAGATCACTAAGGTATCACTAAGACTGCCTCCAAAGTCCTTAGTAAGGAGAGACAGACATGTAATAAATGCCACAGTAGGTCTTGCTGCTATGACAGATGTATGTCTGGGAAGCAGAGGGGACACGGAGGAGGAGGTGCTCCCAGGCAGAGGAAACTGTGGGAATAAAGCAGTCATGGTCAAAGAACCAGTGTAGGAAGGCAGAACCGGAAGAGGAAGGCAGATCACGTGGCCAGTTAAAACCCTATACATGGAGCAGGTGGGATAAAGGATAGGTCCAGGTAGAGGATGCTGCAGAACGGCGCTTGGCTGGTGATCTAGGAAGATGCCAATGGAGTGTAACAGTCTCTACAAGACTTGGCCTCCAGACCACGTCTATAGTTCCCAGATAGGCATTCAGCGAATTTAATGTTTGAGAGGAATTCCAGAACGTGTACAGCTGGGAGCTGCCTAGCAGATGGGATGCTTGGGCAGCTACTCCCCCTATCACCGTTGCTCCATGGAGCTAAATTCATGAGCATGTTTAATCTCTGTCTTAGCTATGAAAAAAATAGGTTTAACAACATGGATGCATTTACTGTCTGGTGCTGGGTTTAACTGTTTAAGCCTGTTAATGGGTGAAGATTAAAAACGCATGTCTTACTATATGTTGCTGCCTACAGTTAAACTGGGGTGACAATTCCCTTGGAGTAAGGATGGGGGATTTTCATGAGCACCAGATCATTTCACCAACCTCTCATTTCCAGTTTCCTGACACTACGTTTCCTCTAAATTACATTATCATCTCTCTCTTGTTTTTCTCTCTCACTCTCTTTTGTTTTCTTTAGTGATGGCTCCGTACCTCAACCTTCTCATCTGTGCAAATGGGATAACAATAGTGCCTATTGCAAAGAATTGTGAAAACTAAATGAAAAAAAAAAAAATCCAGGTAAAGTTCTTAGCACATGTTCATTTCATAACTGTTAAATATCATCGTCATTATCGTCCATGCTCATTGTAGAAAATTTGAAAAAGACAGAAAAATAAAAGAGAAAACTGTAACGATCAAACAAATCTCACTACCTGGGGATAATCATTATTAACATTTTGCTATTTTCTTCCCAGTATTTTTGGCTAAGGAATGTTGGATCATACTGAATGTATAGTTTGATACCCCCCACCGCCATTTTAGCAAGTATTTTTGCAAAGGTTTGGTACTTAATTTGAAATGATACTTCAGCTATTATTAGCTAAGTAAAACTTTTTTAAATTAGGTTTTTCATTTTAATTCCAGAAGAGTTAACATACAGTGTTATATTAGTTTCAGGTGTACAGTATAGTGATTTGACAATTCTATACATCACCCGGTGCTCATCACAAGTGCACTCCTTCATCCCCATCCCCTATTTCCCCCATCCCCCCCCCACCTCCCCTCTGGTAACCAGCAGTTTGTTCTCTATAGTTCAGAGTCTGTTTCTTGGTTTGTCTCTCTCTCTCTTTTACCACCCTATGATCGTTTGTTTTATTTCTTAAATTCCTCATATGAGTGAAATCATATGGTATTTGTCTTTCTCTGATTGACTTATTTCACTTAGCATTATACTCTCTAGCTCCATCCATGTCATTGCAAATGGCAAGATTTCATTTCTTTTTATGGATGAATAATATTCCATTGTACATACATACCACATCTTCTTTATCCACTCATCTATCAGTGGACACTGGCTGCTTCCATAATTTCTCTCTTCGTTTTAGATGAAATCACATGGCTTCTCCCTGGGAACACCACCTCTCAGATACCCTCATCTTTCTAACTTCTTACTCTGGAACCACCTACCCAGATCCTTCACCTAAATCTCTGAGTGCTTCTAGAGAATATGAAGATCTGTTTTGGGGTGAATCTCAAGCACTGTTCAATAGGGTAGCATTGCTAATGTGTCGTCCACAAAGCAGCAAAACAGTCCATCTTCGTGTATGACAGTCACTGCCCATTGCCTCCCTAAAGCCATCTGCCCTTCTTCCAACGTGTTCAGATGGTGGAGAGAGATCCCTTGATCACAGGAAGAGTAGTCCCTACCTAGGCTTAAGGATGAATCAGAATAGGTCATGGAAATCTCCTCCCCTTGGCCATTGATCCTTCTAAGTTTGGGTATCTGACCCAGTTCTCACCAATGGGCTATAAAGGCAAATTTGGAGACTTCCCAAGACAAGGCTTTGTGATGGAGGGGCCTCTGCTAGTTTGCCAGGGTTGCCATAACAAAAGACCACAAACTGGGGACCCTAAAACAACATACATGATCCCCTCACAGTTCCGGAGGTTATACGTCTGACATTAAGGTGTTGCTCCCTCCCAAGGCTCTACAGAAGAATCCTTTGCCTTTCTTTGGCTCTGATGGTTGCCCTCAGTCCCTGATATTCCTCGGTTTGCCAACTGTATCACTCCAACTTCTGCCCCAGCCTTCACGTGGCCATCTTCACGTGGCCATCTTCCCTCCGTGTCTCCTCTGTGTCTTCTCATGGGGGTCTACTCTCTCTATCTGTTTTCTCTTCTTAGAAGGATACCTGTTATTGGATTAGAGCCGACCCTAAGTCAGTCTGACCTCATCTTAACTAATCACATTTGCAAAGACTATTTCCAAATACGGTCCCATTTATAGGTACCTGGGTTTAGGACTTCATCATCCCTTTCTGGGGGACAAAATCCCACCTCCAGCAAGGCCTTTTGCACTGTTCCTTTTGTCTCCCTGGAAGTACAGAGGCCATCGAATGGATATGAGGTTACAAGCACAAGATAAAGAAGACAGTGGAAAGAAGACCTGGGGTAAGAGGAGGAGTCTGATAGCATCACAGCACAGCTGAACTGCTGCTGGCAACCACCAACCATTAGACCTCTTGATATAAGAAAATGACCCAAGCTATTTGAGCCACTGCCAGGTTTGTTGTTGTTATTGTTGTTTTGTTTGTTTGTTTGTCATTTGTAGCCAAAAACATCCTAATGGACAGACCAAAATTCCACTAGTTTATAATAACAAAATGAGAAAAATAAGGTAATAACATTTTCATAGATCTAGATTCATTAAATTTAAAGGCTATTCTTTATTCTAAAATTATGTTGCTTTCACTTTTTGTCATTAAAACATCCTTTCTTTTATGAAATGGTGGTGATTATAGATTGTCATTTTTTTTTTAGCACTCGGCAAAGAAAGGAAGGAGGGAGAGAGTGAGAAAGAAGGAGAGGAAGAGATTTTAGGTTATTCTTCCTCTAATTTTCAAAAATTTTTATTTTTGCTTGTGAAATCCTAAAGTCTATGATAAGAAGAATGTTGGCTGAACTTGCCTTAAAGGCCTAGAATCAATGATGTGCTGGAGCCTTGGTACTGGCTTGGGGGAGCAGATGGTTACATTTCTAGGAGGTGGCTTGATGTCACCTTGGTAGCTTGCAATCCAACATGGCGGGAGTATTTACATCATGGAAATCTGCAAATAATGAATCAAACCCCCTCCCCCTCAGTTGTTTACTGGCATACACCTACCTCTTGCAAGTGCCCAGGAGGTTGGGGATTTCTCTGGAAAGCTAGCAGGTCCTATTTTCTAGGGTAAGGTAAGCTATCAAAAGCTAGATCGGAGGACTGTAATTGGTGTGTGTTCAGTTCCCTTGACAGGTGTTTCCCATAAGTGCAGGCCGATTTAGGTTTAGATCTGTGACATGGGCTGGGCCACTATTGTGACCACCATTTTGTGGGTCCCCAACATACAGATTAACTTTATCACAGGAAACACAAGCACATTGTTATCTTAGATTCCTTGAAAGATTTATGCCAATTTCCTTAAGGCTCTTTTCTCTAAGACATTAAGGCAAAATACATTTAGGAATTCTACCCTCAGACAGAGCAGAGGTAGTTCAGAAATTTTCTATGTGCATTCTGCCCACCTCTTTAGCCATACAGAATCACTAAGACATGAACACTTACCTGACATTATAATGTTAGAGTCTCTGAATTGTAGGTACTTCAGTTTTCCCTGATTGACAAAAGTTCACTCTCTAATTGGGTATTTAACATTCCCAGGATATCAGACATGTTATTTAATCAAAATGTTAATTTTCCTTATGTCATCTATGTTTTCCAAGTGGTATAATGAGTAAAAACCATCTTTCAATCATTACCAGAAAAAAGGGGACCACCCCCCCAAAGCCATTTTAATATAGCTTTTAGCTTTCAGGCAGACCTGAACCCCATCCATCTCAATAAGACATTCTATTCCATTTACAATCTTTGGGGTGATGAGAATTGAATTCTTGTTTGTTTATATGTCCTCATTTATTTTTATCTTATGGACAGCTGGCTATTTCTGCTCTTAAGGCTATATGGCGTAGCAACAAGGATCTGGGGGTTTTAGAGCCAACTTGGGTTCACATCCTAGTTCTTCCATTATTAGCTGTGTGGCTTTGTGCAAGTTAGGAAAGTCTCAGTTTTCCTCAACCATTCAATGGGAATAATAGCAATAATCTCTGCCTCCTGAGTTATTGGAAGGCTTCAAAAAGATAATACATGTCAAGCACTCAACGTAGTATCATTATGAGTTTAGCTTTCTCAGCATTTTGGTCTATTGCTTGCAGGGCCCACTGCAAAGCATGCTTTGAATTCCTCTAGGTGTTCTCTGTTACCTGGCCAACTCAGAGCAATATGTTCGGTTCTAGCATCACCTCACCAGGAGGCCTCCCAAGCTTTCAGCCATTTCAGCTGCTCTTTTATGAACTAGCTTCCGGCTTCACTGGTTCTTTTCAGTTTTCAGATTTCTAACTGAGCTCAGCCCTCTGCAAAATGTTGGCTTAGAGACACAGAACCATTTGTGACTTTAAAGTTACATCAAACTGTTCTTTGAAAAGGTTTGTGAAGACCTCAGCCTTTCTGTTATCAGTGGGAGTGGACTATTATTAGCCCCCAGTTCTGCACTGATCTTGGATTCAGTTCTGATTTTGGAGGTGGAGGAGAAATTACAGGATGTTCCTTGACAGGACTAAGATTGCAGAAGGGTTGTGATGGTTGATAATGATGTTCTGTCCTCTGTTCAGCACTGAAAAAAATGGAGTTGTTTTACTTAAAAAAATTTATTTTTCCAGTAATGGAGATAGCTTAGACTGAGGGAGTAAAAATAGTTCTAGATTTAAAAGTCAGAGATTCAGCGTTCTTTCTATTATCCATGGTTTTTCTCTCTCATTGCCCATAATTAAGAGAAATACAATGGAGAATACCTTCACTAGCCAGGGCCCAACTCCGTGAAACTATATTTAAATAGATTAGAAGTATATATTTCAGGAAAAAGCATCATATAACATCAGGCTAGTTGACTTCTATGATTAATAAAAAATCAAGTACAAGGATATGCCCTAGTATAACTTAAATCAGCCCAGCCTCTTATTCCTTATCCCTAGAACATTGTACTAGAAGTTAATCTCCATGGAGGTGATTTTTGTCTGTTTTGTTCTCTGTTATACCCTTAGCCTCTAGAAGAGTACTTGGCACATAGTAGGCATTCAGTAAATATTTGTCAAATTGACTGATGAATGAATGAATGGTACTGGAAAAATGAGAAGTGTGAGTTCAGAATTACGGAGCAGAGACATTGTAAGGTTTGTAATCATCAACACAATTTCAGTTATGTGGAAAGGAACTGGGCCTCTTAAAACAGAACAGTTGACTTACAAAATATTTAGAAAGATGCTGACAAAGTACTGACTTTTTTTTAAAAAAGGGATGATGAGCCAGAAATATTCTTTCATCAGAATGGTCCACTAATTTCAATTAACTGAGGCTTTAAGTGTAAGAATAAAAGTGCTGACTCTGAGGTTATGAATTATTGTAATCCGTGCAAACTTTGCCTTTGATAATAAAACCTTATGGACATTTCTCCCTCAGCGAGCATTGCCAGATGTTCTGATGAACTTTGATAGTCCCTTATTTCATCTTTGAGAAGAGGTCACCCCAATTTAAACTCCATATTAATTTTCTTGTTCTTAATTGAGACTAAGTAACATTGGCACAGAAGGTCCTGCACGAACCTTTCAGAGATGTAGATGATCAGAAGCAGAGAGCAGAAGATGGAGATTAGTTGTTAGGGTCTAAATTGTGGTTGTGCCTCTACGGTAGGTAAGTGGGCACTTCATAAAGCAAATTATGGCAGTGCTGCCATTTGTGATTTGTATCATCTAGATACAAATTTGTATCATTAATCCTTCTTTACTTTTCAAAATTAAAAATGATAGGCAATTGCTTTGCGGGCTTTTGTAAACATTTTGTGAAAAATGGAATGCATTTTTATATCATTCAGCATGAAGAGATTCAATGTTACACCAAATTCATGACACTGGTAGATTTGAGGTGCCTTCCCTCTTTTCTGTTTTTTTTTCTTCTCTTTATTTTTTGAGATGATGGCAAGAACTATAATGGGATATTTGACTGTTGCCTTTCTAATATTTGGACGTGTAAACCCAGCGTTATCTGGCCTCACCAGCTTATGAAATTTCCTGTGGCACCACTCCATTTTCTCAAAGAGTAACTTAGTATCTCCCCCCACCCCCTACCAACTCATTCCTATTTATTTTGGGGACGCCCCAAAGAGGTGCTTCACATTTGCTCACAGACCTGTCAGACAGTTACCACATGGCGTCCACCATATCTTTCTGCTGGCTGCCATTCTGAGGCTACCACTGCCAGCCTCCACTATCTGAGGTAAGGATGTCAGTATTCATGCCAAAGGTGCCATATTCCTGGGTGTGAGTGTGGTGCTGGGTTTAGTGCAGAGGAGGGGAGAAAGGCCATTTCTCTAAATCCCTGCTACACTGGCTTACATGGGTCCTTAAGCAGACCTGACTACATTCAGGGTCCTTTGTATTCCTTCAGCTTCTGTCCTTTATCTTACCAATTCTCTCATGGAAATAATTCTGTCAGGATCTGGCGCTCACTCCTTGGCCAGAGTCTCAAACGTTCTTTTGGAAACATTCCCTGAGTTTCCAGTTGCCACCCCCTACCCCCTGAGGCTGGGCTAGGAAGCATCATTTGGGGCAAAGATGCCACAGTCCTCATCTGTGCCCTCCCCTTTGGCACTCCTGCTCCAGCCAGACTCAGTCATGGAGCAGAAGCCCCACATGCGCAGGAGAATTTAATGTGAGAGTGATGGGAATGCAGTGAGGAGACAGAGCGAGTGTGCCCATGAGCAGTCAGCTGGCCACGGGCTCTCCTACAGAAGGAGACCTTTTCCTCCTGTTTCTGCAGTGATGAAACAAAATCTAACACCCTTGGGCTCTGCACACAATATAATTTCCTTCAGAGCATCATTCAGGTGGGCACCGCCAGGGCCCAGGGCCCAGTCATCCCTTTGTTGAATATAAAGGTTTTCTGTGGAAATTTTTCTTAGGGACACAGAGTTTCCTCACATGCTCCCAGATGAATATTTGTTTTTGTTAGGTGTCTTATACCTGGTAGCAGCCCTTTTCCTCTTCCCCAGAGCCATGAAGAACATGGAGTCTAAGCCTCTTGCCCCTGCTCAGAGGCTTCTCTGAGTTCATGGCGGATGCTCCATCTGGGACCGCTTAGCCTGCGCCCAGGGGATGCTCTCTTGTCTTCTCTCCTCCATTTCCTTCTCTACTCAGCATCAACTGTATCTTCTTGCTATCCCAATGAGAACGGCTTTGACTTCTCTTTAAGTTTTCCTGATTTTAGCTAGTTTGAAACCCAGATGCTTTTTAAGAAGAAAAAGTACTGAGCGATAATATTATTTAAAAAACCATCAGCCAGGACACACCAATATTAAAAGGAGCAAACAGATAGGTTTCTGAATTCCCAAATGGGATTTCTATGTATTAGAAATGTCTGACCTGACATTTAAAAATTATTATGATATTCTGGATAATGACCAAATAAAATTAATTATGAGGTTTGGCTCTTTTGGAAAAAAGCCTTGAACTAATTTAATTCATGGATATAAGGATACTGTGCAAGTTAATATTGATTTACTAACTCAAATGATATGAAAGCTCCAGAATGAATAAATACTTTTACATTGAACTTGGTTTTGTTGCCCAGATACTATGGGCACTTGGCCACTTTGCTTCGAGGATAATATAATGTTAGAACATTTTTTTAAAAAGAAAAAAGAAAGAAAGAAAAGGAAAATTAAATTTCTAAGATCAGTTTTCTGAGATAAAACCAGTACCATATGGTAACTGTAAATATTCTACTCAACTAGCAATTAAATTTTTCCATAATTTGTGACTCAATACCCTCTACTAAACATGAAGATACAGAATAGGAGAAATTTGAGCAGGGATGTTAAAGGGATATTGTGAAATAATTGTAAGTATTACAGTATCTAGTTACATAAAATTACCTAGATTTATATATAAAGTATAAAAATGTATATAGTTAGAAGTGTTATAAGTAACAATAAGTGTTTTTAGGCTTACTAGGTACCAGATACTCTGCCAGAACTTTACTTATAGTATCTCATTTAATCTATGCATTAGGTAGCTGTAATTCCCATTTTACAGATGAGGAAACTCATGCTCAGCAATACTGAGTAACTTGCCCAAGTTAATGACAAGTTAGTGGCAGGCCCAGGATTTGAACCTGCACATGTCTGACCCCAGAGATTATGCACCTAACCGATATGCTATGAGACAGGCAGGACAGGAAGCCACTTAAAAAAAAAAAAAAAAAGGATTAAATCTCAGGTGTGCGAAGTATATATAAATTATTTTTCTTTTCTTATTTTTAAAGATTTATTTATTTGAGAGAGAGAGAGAGCAAACAAGCGAGAGAGAACACGGGTGGGGGAGAGGGGCAGAGGGAGAGGGAGAAGCAGACTCCCCGCCGAGCAGGGACCCCCATGCGGGGCTCGATCCCAGGACCCTGGGATCATGACCTGAGCCGAAGGCAGATGCTTAACCGACGGAGCCACCCAGGCGCCCCTATAAATTATTTTTCTATCTCCTTACAAAATTGTTACATTCATACAAATTCGTTAAGGCTCTGAAAAAGTAAATGCTGGAAAAGAGGAGGAGCTGAGAGCAACTGGGTCTGATGTATGGCAAGACCAGTGGGTGGAGGATGCCGATGAGCAACCTTCCAGAACGCAGAGGAAGTGGAAGTCTGAGGGAGTTCAGAATCAGTGCAAGAGGGTGAAGAGGGCAGAAAGATGCTACTACATGATGGTCACACACGAGATCCGGGGAGAGTGGGGTTGCAAGAGATGAGAGGGCACAAGGAGCATCCAAAGCAGAAGGGTGTGCCAAGGAAGCCTGAGATGGCTGCTCCTGTCCCTGCACCCATATTTTCTAAGGGTTCCCCATGTCAGGAGCCAGTCCCAGAAGAATCAGTCTAGGCTGCTGGTGTTGTGGGGGGAACAGGCAGTTTGAGCCCAAAGCTGAGGCACAAGGAGGATCCACAGCATCTGTGCATGAGAACATCACGGCTGAAGCCTGCAATTAGAAGGCACCGGGTAGATGAAGTACCAGAAGTAGCATGTTCGGTGCACTTTGTTCTTTGACTTCCCGATATTCCCTGCTCTTAACAGAGCTCTACTAGATTATGCGCACATGTCTTCCAAGGGCAAACATCAGCTCACAGAGACAGTTCCGCCTGAGCCCAGAAAGAAAATATTCTCCTAGCTACATTGTAAATTACAGGGCCCCCTCTCACTCCCTGAACTCAGTGAGTCACAAATTATTCAGAGCCACGTACATACCATGGGTTAAGCCTCATCTTTTCCCACCTTGCAGAACATGCTCTAATTGCCAATTCTCCCCTTAGAATGTAGTGCTGGAAACTCATGTGTCATCCCACCTGTGGCTTGGCCAGCAGCGTGCAATGAGTGTGCTACTTCCCTGAACTGCACCTCAGGCTTTGGGTACTTGTCATTTAAATTGCCTTTGCATTGCAAACTGCCACATCATACCTGTATTGAGTGTGTGGCACTGAAAACTGCCAGATCTTTTTCACTTAGACAGGAGCTGTCAAACCAGATATCCATCCTAGACTTATGAAAGCCCAGTTACAAATACATTTTACACAGGTCTTTGCCTGTATTCCTATTAATTTCTGGTTTCAGCGGCCTAACATTCCAAATTGCTGAGATCAGGTTGAATTCCAGCCAGTTGATTATGTCATCGACACCAACAGTGCCAAACTCATCACGCTCCGTGATACCCGCAGATAAGATAAACTGCCTTCTATGTCTTCAGTACATTCAACAATTTTCAACCAAAGTCAACAAGTATTTATTGAACACATATTGAATTAGTCACTCTTCTAGATGCAAGGATGATCGGGAGGTATTTATGATGTGTGGATAAACTAGACATAGTCCGCAAGGGGCTGGTGACGCATGGGGGAAATGGGCATGAATATGGCCACGTGGGATACCATAGGAGTCAAGTCTTATGAAAGCATAGAAAATTCAGCTACTTACTGAATTGCTTTAGTAGTCATCTCAGTTTCTTATATACGTAATGTTCACTAAACCTCTCTGTTTTCAGATTTCCAACTGGTTGGCGTGGTGTCAGTTCAACCTGAAGCTAGGTCTGCCTAGAGCAACTAGACCAACTGATTGACTGGGGACTTTGTATCACATGGGTGAATTGCGGCAGAATGTGTGAATTAGATTTGATTAAGAATGTTGATGGCCAGGACCCAGACATTAGAAATATACAAATATCTCATCTTACCAGCACTTTCTGTGACTTTAAGACAACAATAATGTGAGAGAAAGACAGTGCACAAGACAGAGTCACCTCACGTGCTGCTCTTGTAGAATGCAAAGATAACTAGGAAGCAATAGGGAACAAAGGGGCCTCCCTCTGCAAGGATGAGCATAATAATGGCGGGGTGTCCACTAACCACTTGACAATCTCAGTAATAGTTCAGATGCGCCACATCTCTGCATTTTGTAGCCAGCCACCATGTCCGATGACACAATTATTGGTAGCTGAAGCTCAAATAATTATTTGGGTGGTTGACTAATTATTCCTTTCTGTTGCCTTCCTCCTAGAGGGAGAAGGAGAGAGAGGGGGAGGAGGAAATCTTCCTGCCCACGGTTTTTACTAGGTTGCCAGATTGACATCTGTGTGCCTGGTTCACATTTACTAATCTGAGTCTTAGCAAGAACAGAAGATTACTTACTCAGGTGTGGGGGTTCTTGGTATTTGACACTGAAAACAATGATTCAAACCTGGGTATAATTGGGTAGAACTGAAAAGATTCTTTCATGGCCTCTAGCCCCCATTCAGAGCCTTCTTTTCTCTCTTGACACCCTTTGTCCTAGGAGAGCCTTATGCAGTGGGGGTTGTCCAAGGGCCCTGGTCCTGAGGCAGGCACCTGATTATGCCTTCTCCAGGTAGGACCCCAGGCTCAGACCTCTCCTTGAGCCTGGGTTGTGTGTAAGGTTCGTGCTCTCTCAGCGAGGCACACCAGGGCTGGCAGCCCAAAGATTGTCAGTAGACAATCTGTTTGTTTTGCTCTTTGTTTCCTTCCCTCCCTCTCATTGTTCCTTCCTAAATCCTTCAAGTGTTTTATTACTAAAGCTCAAAACTCAGTTCTTAGCCAAAGTGAGTATGAAATAAGACTCTTGAAAGACATACTACAGATGAAATAAACTATTAACAGAGAATCAATGAAGGCAGTGGACTCAGGAAGTGAAAAAATGGTGTTGGAACAGCTGGACATTCATATGCAAAAAAGAAAAAGAGAGCGAGAACATTGACGGTACCTTGAACCATATGTAAAAAGGAACTCAAAATGTCTCAGAGACCTAAGTGTATAATGCAGAACTGTAAAAGTTCTAGAATAAAACATAGGAAAAATTCTTTGTGACCTTGGGTTGGTCAAAGATTTCTTAGATATAGCACAAAGACACAAACTGTAAAATAGACAATAATAAATTAGACTTTATCACAACTGAAAGCTTCTCTTTGAAAGACACTGTTAAGAAAATAAAGACTAACTGCAGAATGAGAGAAAATGTTTGCAGAACACATATCTAATCAAAGACTGGTAGCTAGAGTAGATAAAAAAACTTTGAAAACTCAGCAATAAGGAAACAAACAACCCAGGGGAAAAAAAATGGAAAAAAGATTTGAAGACCCTTCAACGAAGGTGATATATAGACAGTAAATGATCACATGAAAAGATGCTCCACATTGTTATTGATCAAGGAAATGCAAATTAAAACCATAACGAGCATGGCTAAAACATAATGAAACTGGTAATATCAAGCATCGAGAACCCAAAACTCCTACACTTTGGGTAGAAATATAAAATGGTACAGTACTTTGAAAAAGTTTGGCAGTTTCTTTTTTTTTTTTTTTTTTTAAGATTTTATTTATTTATTTGAGAGAGAGAATGAGATAGAGCACATGAGAGGAGGGAGGGTCAGAGGGAGAAGCAGACTCCCCGCTGAGCAGGGAGCCCGATGCGGGACTCGATCCAGGGACTCCAGGATCATGACCTGAGCCGAAGGCAGTCGCTTAACCAACTGAGCCACCCAGGCGCCCAAAGTTTGGCAGTTTCTTATAACATTAAACATACACTTACTTTATGACTCAGCATTCCTCCATCCATTTAACGCGGATCATTGAAAATCATATTCACACAAAAACGTGTTTCCTAGTGTTACAGCAGCTCTATCCAAAATTGCCAGAAGCTGAAAACAACCCAGGTTTCCCTAGCGGTGAATGGATAAACTGTGGTCCATCCATACAATGGAATACTACTCAGCCATGAAAAGAAATGAACACTGATACAGGTAATGGCTTGGATGAATCTCAAATACATTGTGCCAAGCAAAAAAAGCCAGACTCAAAAGGGTACATATTATATGAGTCTATTTATACAGTATTTTGGAAAAGGCAAAACTACAGTGACTGACAACAGATTAGCGACTACCAACGCTGGGGGATGGGGAAGGGAATTGACGACAAGAAGGCACAGGGGAAGTTTTGGGGTGGCAGAAATGTTTGTATCTTTCTTGGGATGGTAGTTACCTGAGTATAGACCTACATAAAAATTCATCAAGCTGAACATTGCAATTTGGACATTTAACTGAAGGCGAACTGTTTCTCCATTAAAGTACTTAAAAAATGAAGGTGAAACAAAAACATTTTTCAGATAAATGGAAATTAAGGGAATTCATTACCAGAAGACCTGCACTAAGAAATGCTACCAGATAGGAACTTGGATCTTCAGGAAGGAAACTAGTGCTTTGGAAAGAGTAGATATAAGATAATGGTATATGTTTATTCAGTTTTCCCTTCATATATCTTCAGGTGGAGGCAGGTAGAATACAGAACACCTACATTATGGAGAGGGATGGTGGGGGGAGGGGACTTGTTAAGAAACAAAGAGAAAGTCACCAAATCAATTAGGGAGTCCTAGCTCGTGAAAATTTAGTTCTGACTTGATGCCATGGTGCAGAGTGAATTCAAACTGGGACTTCACAATGCCAAACAACCTGATGAATACGACAAATTTGAGCCAGTTATTCCCAAACAGTGCATGACAGGCATTTGATATCCACAGCTTGCTGTTAACAGTTATTAAAAAATATTCGTTAGGTAATTATAACCTCAACTTCTAATTCTAGTCTTCTAAGAATTATTCTAACAAAACTAGAATTCGCAAATGGAGACCCATTATGGGTAGGAAATGCCAAAGTCATGGGCCAAGATTTAAATTGAGGTCAATCTAATTTCAAATTCTGCTGATCTACCCACACAGCACTGGTTTTACCCCCAGACTGTGTTCTCCCATATACAAAATGGAGATGATAATAATACCTATCTCAGGGGGTTGTTATGAGGATCAAATGAGAAAATGTCTGCAAGTACGTGGGATATAATGAGAACTCAATGAGGGGAGTGTGTCCACACACACTCTAGTTAATACATCTTACAGCCATCCAAGACTTCAGAGAGAAGGAGTGTGTAGAACCCCCGCTTTTGTGGATCACTGAACTCTCCTATCACCAGAGACACCATCTTAATCCCAACAGCCTCCCAAACAACAGCCAACCTAAAACAACCTTTAGGTAATCACGGACTTTTTAAAGGTGCAACAGAAATATTCTCCTTGTAACCCACTAAATTAAATATTGAAACAAGGAGTGAATGTCAAATAATCCTCAGCCTGTCTCCGGGAGCTTTGAATTAGCAGTGGTTACCCTTGAGGCTTACTCCAGCCACATTTTTGGACCCAAATCTGTTCTAAAGCCAAGGGCTGTCTGATAGTATTTTGGATTAAATTTGGATTAAAGGACTTAATTGGATTCCCCTAACATTAATTGAGTTTGTCTTGTTTGCTGGGCATCATGCTAGACACTTTCGCACATATATTTATTTTAATTTGTTTCAATAAGAATACTCTTTAATGCATCTGCCACATTTCCTGCAGATGGTTTCCTCAGTGTTTCAAAACATATGAAAAACCTGAGAAGTATTTGTGAGGTTCTTATGATCATTTTTCTAAGATCTGAAATAGTTCTTTTTAGATGAATAATATTTAAACAACTGATAAAAAATAGTGTCTCTTATTTGGGCATTATATTTTTCTTCTAGTATCTGAGAGATTAATCACATGCATCCTAAAATTAGTAACTGTGAATCTTCTTTAGCAGGATGGCTCAAATACCATTTAAAATCATGGACATTTTGTCCCTCCCCTCCCCCCATCCCATGTTCAAGGGGAAGAAAAATGTATGTGTTTGTGTACAAAGCTAAAAAAACAATATATAATTCCGAACTTCCCAAAGGGTACTGTAAGCTATGTATTAGCTTTGGGGGAACTCTATTTACAACTCTTCTGATGGCTAGTTTCTTTCTTCTACTATGATTTGCCATAATTTAAATCATCCAATTGGGTGCTTGATGTGTCGATCTGTGCAATTTGCTCTGTCTTTTATGTGTGACCCAGAGTCACACATGCAAAGGAAATCTTAAAGATCTCTTACTTCATTTTCTTAGTTCCTCTTCCTCTTCTATCATCCTGTCTTCCCCACTAGCTCTTTCAACAACTAGTGTCCCCAAAAACGGCCCCAACAAACACACAAGTACAGTTTGGTACCTTCCCAGTCTTGTCTGTTTCAAACCGATTTCCTCTTGACACCTTCTCAACTTCATTCCCCGCAGCAACATTTCTGTTTCCTCTGGGGTCTCAGGAGACCATGTCTTTCTTCCTCAATACCACCGGAAGAGGAAAGAGAGTTGATGATATGTCATTCCTTATCTTTTACAGACATGATCTTTTAGCAAGAGCTCTGGAAGAAGGTATTGTTATCTCCATGAGGGTCAGAGAATTTAAGCAATTTTCCCAAGTTCACAAAGCCAGCAAATGAAGGACCAAGATTTATACTCAGGTCTTCCTGACTTCCCTTGCTATCTACCACACCCAGGATCAAACTCAATCTAGCACTTATAGATTTCCTTGATCGGGATCCAATTTTATCCAACCAGTTTTATATTGGCCCCAAATCTCATCCAAGCTAACTACCATACGACTTTCCTTAAGGTAGGATGTACCTACTGACCTGGAATACCTTTCCCTTCTCCTGTCCTAGGTTTGTACATTCATCTGTTTGTTCATCTTCTAGAGGATCCTTCTGACTCCTCCAGCTCCAGTTTTTCTCCTCCTAAACATTTGAAGAGTTTGGAAGTTGATGTCCTTTGTCCCTCCTCCACCACAACAATCCAACTGCTTCTCCCGTGGAGATGAGTGGGTCCTACAGCTAGCAGGCAAGCTGAACCCGGAGGATGGGAGCATGGCCTTGGTCTGAGCTGGGCTGGATGGAGAAATCTGGCAGCTGGCATAGGACTTCTGCCCTCTAGACTGAATCAGAGCCTGGAGACTGCTGCAAAGAGCCCTAGGACTGGTATCAAATGACCTAGAGGACCTTTGAAGGGAGGAAAATGGCACTAGCACATGTAGGTGCTCTTGGGATGCCTACTGGTCTCCTTGGCTTTTTAGGAGAGCTGAATAAATGAGCTGAGTCTGTTCCATCCTGGGGCTGAAAGGCCAGTGGCGTTTGCAGCCAAGGACACCATCAGGATGGAGATAGCTTCCTTTTGGTGCTCTGTTTAAAAGATTTATTATTTGAAAAAGTCACCAGGACCAGATGGATTCAGAACAAAGTTCTAGCTAATCTTTAAAAATAAACAAATAAACCAGGTGATCCAAATGTAACATACTTTTTCAGAAAAAAGAAAAAGAAACCTTTAGTATCCTCTCACATCATTGTCTTCATTATCTTTCCTCTCTTTAATGTTCATCTTCCCCTCTAGCTCACCCAACACTGCCTCATCCCCCAAACCCAACACACATACACATTTAACTGCTTTCACAGACTTGCTGGTTTCAAAATGATTTCTCCTTGCCCCCTCCCTAACCACTTTCCCTTATCAAAAATTCTGTGTCCCCTGGCAACTGGTCAGGCTGAGTTTTAGGAGACCCAACTTCCTCTGCTCAGATCAAACAGACAGTTTTGCCCCTGGGGGGCTCCCTTGAGCTGGAAGGCCCCTCTCTCTTCCTTGGAGAGCCCTGCCTCCCTCTTGTGGGCTCTGCTGCTGCTGGTGGAGAGAGAACCTTATAGAACACCATGCAGATTCCTGTCTCGATTAAGATGTCTCTGGTCGCCAGTAACAGAATATGAACCCCAAATGTCATAAACAATAAGTGCCTTCTCTTATATTACTCTTAGTCGATGCAGGCTGGAGGGGTGGTTGATTCAGGGGCTCAACAATATTATCTGGAATCCAGCTTCCTTCTATTTCTGCCCTCTATTTATGGCACTAACTTCATCCTTGTCCATGTTCAGGATGCAGAGACAACTGGCTCTTTCCCCAGACAACTCCAGCAAACCCCACCTGACATCTCAGCCCAATCACAGGTAAGTGGCGTGGTTGGCTTTGAAGAATCATCTGAGGAGTGACTGTTAGAAACCATCTACAATGTCCACTGGAGTTCCTCCACCTCATGTCCCCGGTTGGCCAGTGAGGAAATCCAGCACAAACACTCCTGGAATGCCCACCAGCAATAAAACTCATCACCAACAGAAAAATTAACCCTTTGGATAAGGGTGATGTTCTTAAGTTTGACTGTAGTTCATCCTGACTAGTTACTTGTTTGTCAAAAGACTTCCCTCTTGTATTCTTTCATTTTATGGGAGGAATGATTGAGATGAGCGGAACATTATTTTAAATCCTCTTCTTAGAATGGATTGTAAATCACCTGTTTTCATAACTCTGGCCAGTTGCCATTTTACTGTGGTTAATTTGTAGACTACTGCTATTGACATGTTTTTGAGGTGACCTGAAAGTTTCTACATATCCATATTTTAATTGGTTTAGTTTGAGTTTTCAGTGGGATGTGTTTAAAAAAAAAAGCTGGACACTAGTTAAAGCCAGTAAAAACAGACTTTTTTGAGTAACTACTGCAGTAGAGAAAAAGCTTGAATGTAGAACCGAGCTCAACGCTGACCTGTGTAGAGGTGTGGAGACTGAGTGGGAGTCAGAGAAGTGGAAAATTACAAAAAGCAGGTTGGTGGGGGGGGGGGGGAGCGGGTAGGTCAACGTGATTAGGCCATGTGGGTTTGCTAACTGGTGGAAGCAGGGCTTCTCCTGTCTTACAGAGATTGGGGAATAGGGGTCCTGTCTTCAGGTGTTGGCTGGAACAAACAGTAAATTATTTTGTCAACTTTAAGTTTTCCCAGGTAGGAACTTAATGGGGGCTGGGTTGTCCCACAGATGTGGCTTTGACTTGTTAGAAGCCTTACTAGTGTTTGTTTAAGATCTGTGTGTGTGTGTGTGTGTGTGTGTGTGTGTGTGTGTGTGTGGTAGGGGGGAGGCTGGAAGAAATTGTTTACGATGACAGTAAAGGATGGTTTTCAGATGTAACCTAAAGAAATTGTGCTACACTGTTACCATAGGATTTCTCTTTGTCACTAAGTTTATAATTTTGTTTACTAATAAAAAGTCAAATTAATACTACACATTGAGCTTTTTGAGTAGAGGACCAATCAAATATTATGCCTCAGTAGTCCCCGAAGGCATTGTTAAGTAGCAGCATAATCTACATATAAAGCAACAAAGGATAGCCCTGAATCAGCTATCTGGAACTTTTTTTTTTTTTTAAAGAAGCAAGGTTTTATGGGGGCATAACTCAAATAAGTCAGCTTTGCCCACCAACTTTAAGTGGTGCTAAAAAATCAAGGAGTTAGTCATATAAGCTTATAAATAGGTACTCGAACAAGTACATACAGGATGGAAATTTTTAACCTCATAAATCCTTTCATTGTAGAAAAATTATTGAAACAACTAGCAATAAATGATCTATGTTCTCTCTGGAGTTGTTAAAAGAAGATGTGTCAGATTAGTCATCAGAATATTTTCCCAATACACATACAACTCTTTGGAAATATATATGTGAAAATGTGAAAATCTTCATAAAGCTGACAAAGATGAAAAGGAATTCTAGAAAAAATTGCCCATCGTTCATTCATTATTGGTTGTAAAATTGTTTTATCTTTGCAATCACAAGAAGCATTATATGGGATAATATGCTATAGGGAAATGGAGTAAATGTTCCACTAAGTCAGATATTCCCCTGGTGAGGTTGGTTCTATACTGTATGCTGAAGGTCCAACAGGAAAAAAAAAAAAAGAAAAGTCATCTAATTACAGATCACATTTGGGCTTAGGTGATGCCAATAGATCTGGGTGAAAATTGAACAAAACAATTCTAGTTAGGAATTTGCAAACCAATAGTCCAATATTTAGTAGACATCAGGAAATATATGTTAGGTGAAGTTTTCAAAATGTGTATTTTGGCCACATGTAAATAAAATATCTTAGATATTGAGTAATATTTACATTTCAACCAGTTGTATCACTCCTGTATTAGCATCTTTTTCAAAGAGAGGATAAAAGGAAAGAATCTCAGATTGTTCAGTTACAAAGAAGCCACATTATTAACATCATCCTTTTTCACTATTTCTCACTATTACCCAGAAGCATTTAATTGGAATATCCTGGCACTAAATCTCTCCTCAAAGAAACAGCTGAGACCAAAGAAAGAAGCAAGAATGTTCTCTGAAGAACCGCTGAAACTCCTGTAATCAGAGCCAGAAGGTTTAGGGCTGTTATGGCAGAAGAAGCACCCCGAGCCCCAAATCAAGTTTACTTAATCTCATTTAACACAGGATTTCAATAATCTTATCTAGTTTCTATGCCAAAGGTTAAAAGGGTTTTACTCAGTGCTAGTTTCCTGGGGTAGAATTTGAAAGCATGCTTAAAGAAACACAGGACCCCACTTTGGAATCTTGTTCCTTTTTGTCCTCAGTCCTAATTTTAGGACTCAGTCTATCTCCAGTTGACTCCATTGTATAATTATTTACAACTCTATTTCCTCTTTCAGGGTAGGTCCTTCATATGTTCTGTTACTATTTGTATTCCTTTATCCTTCAAAGTCTTTCCAAAAACCGCATACCCTGTAGGCATCCAGTGAATGCTTGTTAAACACAATGAATCAAAAATAGAGAATTAGAAGAGCCGATGTTCTGTTGGAAGCAGCCAGAAGTCACATATGGTGGTTACAATGTAGGAAGAAACTAAAATCAAAGAAGAAAAGCCCAACCATCTGGGGCCATTCAATGTAGGGACAAAGAGCTTCACACACCTCATTAGCCCCTGGGAACTGCAAGGAGATTCAGAGGGATGAGTACTTGATGCTCAAAATGACCACACTGAGTCATCAGAAGGTCTAAATGAGGGTCTGTGTGATCAATTTACAGAAGGAGGGGGAAAATGAGATATTATTTTTTGTGTACCAAATTGGCAAAGATTTTTTTTAAAAGATAAAGCCAGTGCTGATAAGGGCACAGTGATATGGATATGCTTATAAACTGCTGGAAGGCACAACCAGTTCACGAAAAACATTTTACGAGCAATGCCATATGTTTGCGAAGACACATGACACAAGGATGTTCACTGCAGTACTGACACTATGAAACATTGTTCATCAATAAAGAAATAGTCAACAAATGTTTTGAAAATTAAATTAGAATATGTCAATGTAATATAAATGTATACATGTGCCTTAAAAAGAATGCATGCGTGTATGAAAGGATGTACACTAACATATTAACAGTGGATGGTAGGATCACAGATGGTTTTCATTTTGTTTCTTGCCATGCTGTGTTTTCACAATTTTCACCAATATATGCGAATTAATTTAATAAGCAGACACAAGAAAGGATTTTCTTTGTGTGTGTTCAGGGGTAAGCTGTAGCTATCTGAAAAATTCCTTTATGTAGAGAAACCCATCCTTGGCCATCCTGTGTTAGACTTTTAGGAAATTCGCACTATGTTAGGTCCCGAATAAAAAAAAAATAAAAGACATTGTCCCTACCCTCATGGAGCTTACATGGAGGAGACAAGTTTTTACTCTACTGATTATTGAAATTTCCCTTGTGCTAGGCATTTTGTTTAGATTACCTCATGTAACCCCCACAATTATTCTGTGACGTAAACATTCATATTATTCTCCCTTCACATAGAGGGAGGCTGAGGCTTAGAGGGGTCAAGTGACTTGGCCAACATCACAACTTGTAAGTAGCGAAGGAGAGCTTCGAACACAGCCCACGCCCTCTCTAGACGCCTTTCACCAAGACTGTCTCAAACAATTATACTCAAGGTGATGTGTGCCAAGATGGAGGTAAATCCAGAGTGTTCTTGGAGCACCTAGGACGCGTTTCTAACCCAGAGTGTGTGGAGGAAGGGATGGGGAAGGCTACCTGGAGGACGTGCTACCTTCACAGAATAGAACATGAATGGGAGTTGGGGCCAGGACAGGTGCAAAAGGGTGTTCCGGGAGGAGGAAGCTATGCGTATCTGTGCTCAGAGGCCCAAGGGATGGCGGCCCATGAGGCTGGAGCAGAGCGTGTGGCTGGGGCCCGGGGGGAGAGGGGCCACAACAACCCAGACAGCTAGGCTGAGGCTTCCTTACAAAGGGGCAGATTTGCTTCACCCGAGAGTACTGCACAAAATGCAAGTCTTTCTTTCAGGGTTGCACTCATGGGTAAGAAAAAGGGTTAAGCAGGCTTTAAAAATCCCATCCCTGCTTGACTGATTAGTGCCATGGCAACCCAGCAGCAGCCAACACTTGTCAAGGCCTCTTCTTTGGCTACAATAATAAACAGTGATAAAACATTACCTCAGGGCTTTATATTTTTGCCATCAGTTAAAATTCTGTGTGGTGAAGACTTCTTCAAACCACAGCTAAAAGAGAGAGGGAGGAAGGGAGGGAGGGAGAAAGGTATATTTTAAATAATGCACTAGAAATACTTTAGGCATATGCGTTAAGAATTCAAAGGCTTTAACCTCTCAGCCTCTTGAAAAGGCCAAAAGCCTGATGGAGGCAGAGTTCTGCAAGGGCTTCCTCCGTAGGAATAAAGACTTGACAGGAGGTAAACAATGACGCTGCACTCTGTAGCTTCCAGAAGCATCAGCCCCATTATGTCACTAGCAATGGCTGCCGCGCGGGGCGAACGCCACCCCCTCGCCCCTCCTTGCACTTTTAGCTCGAGCTTAAAGAGAGGAGCGCCCTCTCACAATTATTGCTGTGTGACAACTGCGTGGCGGGTGGGACTTGTTTCTAAAACAGATGCGCAAATATTTAGATTCGGTACCCTTCTCACAGCCGCTCTCCAGCCGCGCAGCTGCTCCAGCGGGACAGTTCTTCAGAGGAACCGAAGGCTCCTCCGTGTGGAGACGAGCCTGGGCTGGGTTGCAATCTGGATCCCCCCCTTCTCCTGGCAGCTTCCCCTTCACCCCTCAGTTTCCTGCTTTGTAAAATGGGACTCAGCCCCCTCCAGTCTAGAGGATGAACATAAATGGGGCAGGCACAGGTTGGTGTTTAAAAAGTCCTAGCTGTTATTCTTTACTCAGGGACCCGAACTCTCAGGCTAAGTCAGAAAATGAAACCCTGAAGTGGCCTCGGCACAGTTCGCACCCCTGGTACCCTATGTCATTCATCCTGAGCCACACACGGTTTTCCGTGTTGTCACATCCCCGAAATCGGGTTGTGTCTTATAATAGGCAATGTGTCAGAGTTAATTGGCAACGATTTTTCTTTCTTACTAGATCAGAAAATAATGGAGCATCTCACAGTGGGCGAAATCTTACATTGAACGAAAGAGGGTAGTCCCTTCCAGCATATGGAGCGTTTTGGTTTGGTTACCGGCCAACAGATAAACGAAAGAGCCAAACACTACTCCCGTTCAGTAAATCTCTGACGGCAAAGATAAGATTCACGGCAAGTACTCAGCTCATCTTCCTGAGCAACACATCTGTTCCAAAGAAAAGCCACGTCGAAGTCATCCATCTACTCAGTCTCCTATGTGATCTGTACCATCTGCTGCCACCTTTCCCTGTCTCCTCCACTGTCCTCCTCACCGCACGTGCTGCTCTCAGGGGAAACAAAACAAAAGAGACTTCGAGATTTTCAGAGTCGTTTCTAAAATGGAACCAGGAATATAATGAATGTAATTTTCTGGGCTTGTAGAAACATGTTGATCATAGCGGCAAGGCTTACTGCTGGGGGAGAAAGTAGGAAGATGCTCATGCAAACACACCCACAGAGACACGCACGCACGCATGCACGCACTTGCTCTTGTAAGAAAGAGAACCAGATTATGGAGCAGGTTAGGAGGCACGTGCTTGGGGAACCGACCTCTCAGGGGGCTAAAATGTCATTGGCATGAATTAGAACCATGATGCCAGCTAACTCCGGTTTTTGAAAACAGCTTTCTCTACCTGGTGGCGGGCTGAAAGAAACAAAGGTGGGTGTTCTTCCTGCCAAACGAGACACTGACTTCTAGGAGAAATAGTTAAAAACACACAAACAAACGAAACGAAACTCCCTCGAGGTGCTAAACCTGTCTCAAGTGAGTATTTTTGGGGTGCTTACTGGCAAGTCATGTAGTGCAGTTCCGGGACTGACCACCGATCCTAAACTCTCATGCCTAAATTAGTACTTGTGGTTAGCAGGTTCAAAGGACTGTCAAAAACTGTCAAGGATGTGAGATTTTGCTCTCCTTGCATGCTAACAAGTTTGTCAGCCACAGTTTCATTGGAGGCTAGGAGGTGACAGGTTTCCGGGTCAGATAGTTTGGAAGAAAGAGAGCACCTTGCCTACAAGAGGTGCGGAAATGCCAGAGACCCTGGAGAATTGTCTCCCAGCGACAGCCTAGTAATGTGACCCTAGTGGAATACAGTATAGTATGCCCACCCCACTAAACAAACTTATCGAACAGAGTACTGAAACAAACATACTGAAACATATACCAAAAGAATATCAAAGTCAAGAACGGATTATTAGACTGTGTAGGATGTTCATATGGTTCAGGTCTTGCCTATAAAGCAATGCAGGGTTCATTTTCTCATGGGAATGAACTCGAATAAAAAGATCACTCATAGAGAAGGAAACAGGACAAAGGAAACAAAGAATAGTTCTTTTTCCTCCTTATTCAGAGACATACATATCATGCACGTCATCATTCAGAGGAAAGGGTAAAACTGGATGCTTAAAAGTAGTTGGAAAAATTTTAGCTAAAGGCAATCCAAGGGCTCAAAGTTCCATTATGGAGTGCTAATTTTGTTCCTCTTTCAGCATAGATGGCTTTTCTTTTCTTTGGGTTGGATCTAATGGTTCCTTGTCCTCATACTTGAAGCAGTTGAATTGGGAGAGAAAGTTGCCTGATTTGAGATGAATGGAACTTGAATCATTTTGAATTGCTGTATCAAACTGATTGGAGCATTTCACATAACTTTAACATATGGAATTCAGCTGTAACTCTGATTTCTAAATTCTAAGCATTTTTTTTTCCTTTTCCTAAAATGAATACATGTGATTATTGTCTTCCATGTAATAGTCATTTTCTTAATAACTTTGACTAACTGGTAGCCTATTGCTATTTTGGAAGATCTATATACTACTAGTAACTAACCTGCAGACCTTATTCAATTTTTGTCAATAGTTCTTTCTGGTCCAAAATTCAATCCATGTCCCCCATTGCATGTAGTTTTCAAGTTTTTAACATTTCCTCCAATCTGAAACAGTTCCTTATTTTCCATGCTTTGCTCTTTTAAAGAGTCCTTCGGTTTGAATTGGTTTGCTGTTTTCTCATGAGTATGAAGAGCTTAAGCATTTTTGGCAAGAAGGTTAAAGAAGTGATATTGAGCCCTTCTCGAGGCAGCCTATTGGGGTGCACGAAGTCAGTAGGTCTCCTCACTGGTGATGCTGACTTTCATCATTTGGTTAAGGTGGTGTCTGCCAGGACTCTCCACTGTAAAGTTGTGGTTTTTTTCTCATTGTAACTAGTAAGTATCTTGTGGAGAGATACTTTGAGACTATGCAAATATCCTATTTTTCATCATAGTTTGTCCACTAATTTTGGCAATCTTGCTAGCCTGTGACAATTATTACTGTGATGTTTACCAAAGAATCATTTTTCTGTCATTCCTTCAGCATTCATTAATTGGAATTCTACTGAGTCCAGGCTTATCCTTGGACTTTCCCTTTCCAGTCCTGGAATCAGCCATTTCTCCAAGGAGCCCTGGTTCCTTTGATTGAAGAATGATGTTTAGAAACCAAGATGTGGTGGGTACCAGGTGTGCTCATCATTACTGGGGTGTCATCATTGCCAGCCCCTTTCAATGAAAGAGTTAGGAAACATCTGAATACACACACACACACACACACACACACACGCACACACATCTCTATCTACTTAAAACCATGATTCACATTCACATCTCTGATTCCCATCTAACACAAGGTTGCTTGTAGTCTCCCTTTTGTCCTTATTTATATCTTTTCTTTTATTAAGATACTTGGCTCTTATTATCCACAATTCATTTATTTATTTGCACAAGCCTATAATGCACATAAAGTAGTTTCAGAGTTGCTAACCCATACCTCTGTGAAAAACAAATTTACCAATTCAATAATCAAATATTTCTGTAAGTTCATTTTGTTTTTCGCCTTACATTGCATTACATGCAGTATTACAAAAACGTAAGCTCCATGAGTGCTTTGTTCTGCTCACTGCCACGTTCCCCAACCTAGGACAGTACCTGGAACTTGGTAGGAACTGAAATGTATTTGTTTTTGAATGTTGCTGAATTAACCTGCTTCATATTTCTTTAAGAAAGTACTTTAGATGTTTAGGATGTCAGTGATGAGTGCTAATTTGCTAACAAATTGCCAGCATAAAGACGGACAATCTGTCTTTCTGCCTTGAATGCGTATTACCGCAATTGTGCAAGTACAGTATGTGATTCAGTCTTGTTCATTAGAATGTTTGCCTGCAATATACTCCTCCTCATCTCTTCTGATAGGGGCTGTCCATAGAAAGGAAATATGGTTTTTTTCTCCTAAATTCTTGACAATGAACATGTATTGTTTTTCTAATTGGAAAAAGAAGCAAAAGCTCTGCCTACAAGCTCATCTGTTAAAGTGTGAGTCCCCATCAAAGGGTTATTGTGATTATTCTGATACCCTCCCTCACTCCTCATCCTCCTCGGGAATCCTTCCTGTTGACAGGCTCCAGAACCAACTTTTAAGGCATCTGTCTGAAAAAAGGATTGTGAAGCATATTTTCACCTACAGACAGGCCATCTACTATTGGGTAAACCAACCTATAAAAAGACCGTTATCCCAAATCATTCAATAGGAAGAGGCAGAATAAGGAAACAATAACAGATCACCAAAAGTGCGAGGCCGTTATTGAGCTGGTTCTTAGGGAACTTGACAAAGGGAGACAGAAGTGAGAAGAAAAAGGAATTGAGCTCTAATAGAGGGTCAGGATGTTGCTGTCTCCTCCTGCATTTAAACACAATAAGGAGGGTGGGTGGATAGCTCTGGAGGGGAAGCACTTAAGATAAGTGAACTGTATTATCAGCTCTAGGATAGGTGTTTGGAAGCCAAATACAAAACACCAAATTATGAAAGCAATTGAATGGTTTTTCAACTGAGAAATAATAGCTGGAAAGTTGTTCAGTTGAGAGCACAGATATATTTCTGTAAATTGAAAAGACTGGGACTAGCCAAATGGATTGTTAGATTAATGGAATCCTACACTGAGGTTCACTGGGGAAGGTTCTCAGCCATCCTGTTTCCTGACGGAATGTTACCAAACCAGAGGGTATGTCGGCAATGGAAAATGAAATGGGCAAAGGGAAGAGAAAAAGAGTATAGGAAGTCTTAATTTTGTAAAATCTCACGGGATAAGGAAAGACACTGAAGGCTGACAAATGTTGAAAACCTCTGTGGTCCCTCTGGTGATGGAGATCTGCCTGAGATTTAAGGGACTCTAGTCAGAAGCACCAGCATCGGAGCAACTGGGGTGGCCGCATCTGATTTAATGATGAAGACATTGGTGAAATGAAGGATATGCTTCCTTCCTAAAGTCCAGGGCTCTCCTTCACAGAGAACACCTGGACAAAAAGTGGAAAGATAAAGCTTATATGAGCATCAAACATGTCTTTTTAGGCCTTTGGACTTTTCTCCTAAGAATCATTTAACTCCAAGAAACAGAGGCAACACAAATGACCCCTGGGGTTCCCCCATGAGGACTGTAAGTTTCAGAAGCTGTGGAGAATCGCCTCTGCTATGCTGATCTACCTGGCAGTTTGCTGCAGGAGACAATTTTCGTTGCCTATCCAATAACAATCCCCAACTCACTCTCTTCCAATAGACCCTGAGTTTTTTTCTAGGATCCACACTTTTCCAAGGAACCATGGGCTTTAGGGAATGCTGGTCCCATTCCCAGTCCCAGGTGTGGAAGGTTGAGTACACCAAGCTAATGGAGAAAATCTCATTCCCTGATAGTGATTGGCTTAAGAAGAAGTCATTTTGGCCAGGGGTTGTCAAGGAAGCCGGTAGCTGAGGCTTCTGGGAAAGGTTTCATAGCTCTTTAAAAGAGACACAAGGAAAAGTCCCATTTTTGAGTTTGGATAATGGACAGCAAAGATGCGATACCTAGACGGCTACAGCCATTTTTTTAGCCATGAGGAAGCTAACCAACATGATGGGAATGGAAGAGCAGAAGATAGAACTTGGGTTCTTGATGTCATGGTGCTGAGTTCAACAATCCCGAAGCTGCACTACCTCCGAACTCCTTGTTATGTGAGCTAAGAAATCCCTTAGCTGTTTCAGCCGTTCTGAGTTCAGTTTTCTGGTGCCCGAGTTGTTCTTGTTTCATTTTCTTACTCTTCTTCTTTTTTTAAATATTTTATTTATTTATTTGACAGAGAGAGAGAGGGAACACAAGCAGGGGGAGTGGGAGAGGGAGAAGCAGGCTTCCTGCGGAGGAGGGAGCCCGATGCTGGACTCAATCCCAGGACCCTGGGACCATGACCTGAGCCGAAGGCAGACGCTTAACGACTGAGCCACTCAGGCATCATTTTCTTACTCTTCTAATGAAACTCTGAACGTGCCTGCCATAAAACCTTTACTTCAGGGCTGGTTATGGAGTAACAGTAGGCCTCTCTCCTTCTCACTGTGTGGGAGGTCTCTCAGAGTGCGGAGTGGGATACTCCCAGAATGCCAATAGGCCCCAAAGAGAGACTGGGGTTCCCATCATAGCCAGATTGAAAGACAGCTTTTCCAGGTTCTGGTAGCCCAGCACAATAGCTGAAAATGCCCATTGGCTTGCAGGATTGATGCTTGGACCAAACTTAGAAATTGGTTCTTAGGCTCACCTTTGGGCTGGGTCTGCCTCTGAGTAACCTCCTGCTGTGCTCTGGTATCTTCACGATGCCCAGACACTATCCCTCTGCTGTGTAATCCTTTATAGGATTAGCTCAGGAGACTCGGAGTGCTCAAACCTTGCACATCCTAAAGAAAGGATTGGCCTTAACTAAATTCTGGCAGATAACTTCTAGGCCCTTGGAATATCCTTCCTGATGAGAGTGTCTTCGTATAATCGATTCTTTGTTCCAAGCCAGATCATCTATGCTAACACTGTGATTTATGGTGAACTTCTGTTCCATCTGCCTGGGCGCTGGGCCACACTATATCCGTTTGATCCATGGAGACTTGGAGACTGAGTAGTTAAGGTCAGTCACTCGGGTGTTCCATGCCTGTGGGACTGACCCCCATTAACAACCCTGGACACGAAGGCTCAGGTGGGTGCCCTGGTTGGAAATAATACTTTGTACGCGTCATCACATCTTGCTGCTGGAAGCGTTAGGCACAGCCTGTACAATTCTCTGGGAAAAGAGACTGGAAGCTTAGGCCTGGTTTCTCCTGCTCTGTGCATCTTTGCCTTTACTGACTTTAATCTGTGCTCTTTGCTGTAAAAACCATTACCACACATTTACCAGCTTTTCTGAGTTCTGTGAGTCCTTCTAGAGAATCACTGAGCCTGAGAGTGGTCTTGGGGATCCCCGACACTCCCACTACACAGAAACCTAGAACTTCTGTTGGAATCTCTTATATTCTTTCTAGAGTCACATATCAACTCAATATTTTACTGGCTCAGCTGACCCCCTGGAAGGAGCACTGGGACACTGAAGACTTGGCTTTGCATCCCGGTTCCATGACATGGCACTGGGGAGACCTTGGGGAAGTCATAGATCTCTAATCTGTCCTCTTTTGCCAAGTGGGACAACATCTGCTCTGTCTACTATAAAGGGTCATTGTGGGGAGCACGTCAGATAATGCATGTGACAACGCTTTGAAAGTTGTATGGATTTTTAATGATCAGATGTTGCGTATATTTTTAACACTTGACACAGAAGTGGAATATTTATTGGCTAACACTGAGGGCTGAATTTGTGCCAGGGACTTTAACATGTACTGGCTCATTTAATCCCCTCTCTAGAATCAGCCTCATGTTCTATCTTCAATAGAAACTTTGTGAGGAGGAAATCAAACAAACTTCCCACAGTTCAATAACTAGTAAAGAGCAAAACTAGAACTCAAACCATGACCGTCTGGTTGAAGAGCTCAAGCAATCAGCCATTTTACAATGCAGTTCTGTCCTTTCAAGTACCTCCAGTGAATTCAGTCTCTTAAACATAAAACACCTTAGAGATGTGTAGTCTTTCATCTGAAAGTACCAATAACGACCTAGAAACGATCCCTAGACCGAGGCCACTAGAGGAAATACACCTGTCTTACCTAAGACAATTCTCCTTCGTTCTGGGTCAGGATATTCAACAAGTAAACATGTCTTGGGACACTTAGGGGCACACCACTCAACAACTCTAACAAGAAGAGGGGATTCACCACTATTGCTCCCTTTCCCTGTTTACCCAGTTGTGTTTTGGATAGATTTTCCTTTTGGCACTCAACCGCCACAGTCATGCCTAGGGAAGAAATCTGTTATGTCATCTGTCAAATGTGTGAAGCATTTTCCACTGTCTTCTGGGATAACTGAGAGCTTGGTCATGAAGCACATCTTTAGTACGTCAGTCTCGGTTGTGTTTTCTATGTGGGTCAAGATGGAAACAGTATATCATTTCATTTCACTGATTAAATGAGGAGAGGTTTTGGGTACAGATATTCATACATAAAACAGAGTTGAAAGTGACAACATATTTTGCTCTCCCTGACACTTTGAAACACATTTCTTGGCAGCCCAAGATGCCAGGGGCATAAGAGACTAGATAATATAGGTCAAGAACCCTTGGGCTTTCAAACTCACATTTGAAACAGAAGTATAAACAAATGAATCTTAAGACTCTGTACTTTCTTGAGATGTATTATGGATTTGTTTTGGAATATGTGCTTTGTTGCATTATATATTTACAATGTTATAAGGTATTAGATTTCAATGATCATGATGATGTAGCAGAAACAAAACACTGTTCTTTCTCAGAAAGCATCAATGAATTATTGAAAATCTGGATCGTCTGATAAGCAAGATTCCTTCTTAGTATGCAGTAACGTATGCAAGGTGGTCTTTAATCCCGTGAGCTTGTTCTGAAGGCAACAATCAGAAATGAAATATTTCTCCTCTTTTCAAGCCGAGGTTTTGAAACACGCCGGCAGCATGAGTTTTGACAAGCTTTTGTTGTAACTATAGTAGTAACTTAAATACACACACACACCACCACATACACACATGCCACCCCACAATGACTCCCCTCTCACACCAAAGACACCTGCACACCCCACACACAATACGTACACAACACCATACACGCGCTACACTCCAGACACCATGCACGGTGTATCACACACTCACCACACGTACCACATCACACACACACATTTCCTTTCCACCAAGCACAAATAAATCCACTACACACTGCGCCACACTGTGCCACACACCGTAGTACGCATGCACATGTGCACGCACACACACACACACACCTCTCACATCAAGCAGACATACATAAACACACATCACACCACACCACACGTATACACATACCATACACACACATCACACAAACACAAGACTTTACTACACACACGCTGCATACACTATACCCCATGGACATGCCCTCTCACACCAAGCACAATATAGCCCCTGCCCCACTCACCCCCAACATGACCTGGCCACTGGCTACCTCCTCACCTAGCTTCCAACCTTCTCTTCCTTGTTTACTATACTTCAGATACACCCGCCTCCCGAACGGTTTCTTGACCACGCCAAACACACTCCCGTCCTTCCATCTGCAGTCCCCTCTACAGAATTTCTCCTCTCCTGGATGTGCACATGACTTGGCTTTCTTCAGAAAGTCCTTCCCTGACCCCTCTACTCAGGGAAACACACAGATCACTCACCATCTGTGTGTCTGCCCCTTCCCATCACTCTCCAAACAGGCTTTAGTTATTTGTATTCGCAGTCCCAACCATGAGTTGCGAGCGGTCCTTAGAAATCATCTAATCTAGTCTGATAGTCTCATTTTGCAGAGAACAACGTGGAAACCTCAAAAGAAGTAACTTGTCCAGGGTTACACAAATCATTCATTCATCCATTCAGCAAATGTTTTGTCAGCTCCTATGTGCCAGATATTGGCTCGGTATGAGGTATTGGAGGGGCATACAGAGGGCAAGGAGACTTACATTCTATTTAGGGAGACAGGTAATAAACAAGTAAATGTATAGCGAATGTTAGGGAGTGATTCATGCTTAAAAATAAAACTAAACAAAACAAAAAGCAGGAAGGGAAAAAAAAAAAAAAGCCAGAAGTAAGAAATAGCCAGGAATAGTTGAGAAACATTATCCCAAATGCACATGGAGATAAAGCCTGTTGGAAGTTCTCCAGATGTTAAAACATCTGTTCATTGAAGATGGTAACCAGGGGGCAGGCTAACTTATATGAGTGCAGAACGTTAAGCAAGGGGTTCCTTTGGACTTGAACAGGAAGCACAGTTTCTGACTCTAGGCTCAAGGCAAGTGTAAAACACCCTTAGATGGCATAATGACTTTCACTATAGCAATAATTGCAGCTAAGATAATGGTGAAATCTGGACTGAACCCATTCAAAACATAATGAACCATCACAGAGTTTAGCTACTGTAGTTAATGTCAGTTACCAATAGTGGCTAGAGCTGACTTGAAATCCAGGAACACATAGAAGCTTCAGAGAAAACAATTAACTGTCTGAAAGTGGGAGCCAGGCTCCTGAAAGCTGGGGATTCAAACATGGTCATGCACAAGGCAACCGCAAAATCTGACATCTAGGAATGTTCCAATCTAGACCTGTTTTGGACCAATAGCAGTCTACTGGTGCCATAATGAGATGAGACCCAGTAATACAAAGGCTAAGAAAGGTAGACCAGATCTGAACAAAGAGAGAGGTCAAGAAGCAATGGCTCCTGAGAAAATGACCTGCCCGGAGCTGAGAGACTCCTTTTATCTCATGCTTGAGGTTCTATCTAGGAGGCAGGCACCGAATGGGAACATCTAAGTGTGTGGGCGCATGCACGTGTGTGTGTGTGTGTGTGTGTGTGTGTGGTGAAAGAGCAGGCATACTTGGGGAGGAGTCCCTAAATGTTAATAAAATGTCCTGTCTGCCTTGTCTGGTACAATTAACTCAACTCATCATCATTTTAAGGAAAGAATTCTCTTGCAAATGGTAGCCTGGACTTTTATGCTGCTGGAACCTCCAGAATGAGGGCTGCTTCTCAGATCATCACACCGTTTACTGGCAATTTCCACAAAACAGGCCATTTGCACTTAATAATAAGGCCCTCTTCAATGACAAGGTTGAGTGTTTCTGAATAAAGTTTCAAATCTCTAAAATGGCCCAAACCTCTCAGCTTCCATATTAGCATCTCTGGGTACAATGTAGATTTTAGGACTACATAATCCTTGTAATTTTAAGCATTAAAAAGATGCCTTTTTTGAAAGACAAAAAAGCTTTCCCTAAATGTTTAGAAATTAGAATAAGAACGTTTTAGAAACACTTCTTACATAGAAATCTTTCTAATAGCATTCTTGTGAGTCTTACTTTATATACCTTAAATATTTCATTTCCTTTTAACAGATAAATCATCTTTGCAAAGGACTGCTTTGGATTTGTTGATGATTCTGATTCTAATCATTCCTGTATTTGAAGACATACATTAAACATGATCAAATAAGAAGTTATAATGTGCACATTTAATCAAAATATGCCATTGTTTAAATATGAAGAAAATAAAATTAACTTAAGGTTCTTTTTATACCTACATTATGGGAAAATTTTATATTAGGTTTTGTGATCAGTACCACAACCTTCCACAAGCTGGAGGACAATCAGGAAGCCGATGAGACATTGCTGAATGTGATTTATAGATATATTACTTACTTTCCAACAATTAAAGTAATTGAGAGTGCTATGTGGCTTGCAAAAATGTTTTACCATGAGATCTTTTAATTTGCAAAACAACTATTTGATAGGTAGAAAAATTATTATCTTAATGTTATAGATGAGAAAACTAAGACACAGAGAACCAGACGGAGTTACCTAAGGTTTTATGACAAGAAAGTGACAGACAAGTCCCCCGACTCTAATCATAATGGCTACTCGACAGCATAGTTCTCTTGCTGTACTATGCCTTATCTTCGAATATAAGTTGATATCATTTTAGTTTAAGGATTTGCTTACCACTATTTTGCAGTGATGTTGAGGTGTTCAGAATAAGACTTAACATTTGTCAGCAGCATCACTTAAAATTGGAAAGATTCAGGATTCTGAAAGGTATTGAAGAACTACATGAAAGAGTCAGCTTTTTGAAGTTCTGGTGTGCAAGTTTTCTGCAGATTATAAAGGCATGGATATTTGCTTGCTTTCCCAACTCTTATTGATCAAATTTCCCTTGAGTACTGTTCACTTATCCTTTGAAGTAAGTGATAGTTTGGCTTTTGTCATCTCCAATATCTCATTTTTAAATGGGATCAGACTGAAATTCTTTTTATAAGAGGGCTTAATAATTCCGTCTGCTAAGATGAAGGAAGATAATTTATTTTTACCATTAGAAGCTTTTGACAGATGGACAGGCTAGTTTTCTTGATTTACAAAGAGCTCATTCAAATAAATTAAAAGGTGAGCAAGCCAATAGAAAAATGGGTATAAGATATGATCATGAACCTTATAGTACAAAAATACGAATGGCCAATAAATATAGGAAAGATGCTTATAATAAAAGAAATGAATAGCAAAACAATGAAATACCTATTACATGGGGGGGGGGCAGGAAGTTAGATGATACTTACTCCTGGTGAAGGTTTGGGGGAATAAAGGCTCTTGTATCCTACTGATGGAAGTGTAAATTTGAATACCCTTCTGGAGGGCAGTTTGTTATTATCTATAAAAATTTTAATGGCATATATCCTTTGAAGGAACAATCCCATCACATGGATCTTGCTATACAGATATATTGATGGAAGTTCACCTAGATTCTATGGATATCAAATTTCATTAATTACAGTATTATCTGTAATGGCAAAAAACTATGAACAATCAATTCCTATCAGTAGGAAATTGGCAAAATAAAAGAAAGAAGGTCCAGAGATACAAATACTGGTACATAAAAGATAATGTAGATCTATACGTGGAATGTTTTTCAATATTTGGTAATAAGTTTAAAAAAAAACAAGTACAGAGATATATAGTATGATCCCCTATTCAATAGATTAAAAAAAGAAGAGATATAAGTAGAAAAATACACATGAACACATGCACATGCCTAGATGCGTATACAAGTCCCTCTGTGTCCTGAGTGAATCACAAAACACTATTGAGTAGCAATTCCCTCTGATGTGAAAGCCTGGACAAGAAGGAGTCAATTCGCGTGAGGGGATGTGGCTTGTCATTTCATTTTGTGTGTTTGCCTTGTTTGAATTTCTATTTTCTAACCAGGTACATATATTATTTTCTGTTTAAGTGTTAATAAGGAATGTCTTCTCTCCATTTCAGTAAAGTGGAAAAAAAATAAAAAGGAAGAGAAGGACAAAGAAAGGGGTTTTGTGTTGATAAGGAAAATAAACACATAAACAGTCCTTTCTACAAAGTAAATTCACAGTTATCTCCTGTCCTAATCTAATAAAGGCCTTGCATTTTCAACATCCCCTCTTGATTCTCCCCTGTGGCATAAAATGATCATCTTGCCATGGATTACATCCTTGAGCATCTGTAGATGCTCTCACATCTCGAATGACAATTCACATCGAAGCAATCAGGGATCTTGGTCACTGGAAATTGTATCTTTTTTTTTTTTAAGATTGTATTTATTTATTATTAGAGAGAGGGAGTGCACACATGAGAAAGAGAGAGAGAGCACAGGAGCAAGGGTAGAGGGAGGGGGAGAAGCAGACTCCTCACTGAGCAGGGAGCCTGATATGGGACTCGATCCCAGGACCGTGGGATCATGAACCTGAGCTGAAGGCAGAAGCTTAACTGACTGAGCCACCTGGGCGCCCCCTGGAAATTATATCTTAAAACTCACCACTAGGACTTCCTTTCTTTCTCTTGCCCTGGCAAGTAACGCACCTGCTGTGAGGCATCTTGTGCTTGTACCATGATCTTGGTTTTCAAGGAGTGGGGATGTATTTAATATGCAACAGGATCATATTAGTGCAAGTCTGAGCCATGACAAAGGCTTTCTCCTTGACCGAGCTGTAGTCAGGCTCTTCTGAACCCTCTTCTCAGCCTGATCTCAACTTCGGCCTTGTAGACTCTCAGCACAAACGATTTCATCCGTTCCCATCTACTTGAATCAACTCTAGCACAGTTTCTAACAGCTCAAGGCCACTCTCCTAGGTTTACTCCAGCCCCTCTTAAGGACCTGCCTGAAAAAGCTCAGTGCTTCCCAGAGAATTTACTATTTGTTCCAGGCCAAAACCCGGTGATAAGCAGATCAGCCCCTGAAATCCATCTTCAGGTAAATTCTTTAGAAAGCTTGCAATTGTCAATTTTTTCTCTGCCCTTTGAGAGATTCTACCACCCAACTGTTTTCTCAGGGACCTGAGAGTCTTTGGAATGCGAACACTCAGGGAGATGACTCTGCTAACAGATTCTGTGGAAGGGTCAGGGCCTACATTGGGGGCTGTCTTGCTTTAACCTGCATGATGCCTCCTGTGGGTCATAAAGATAGGAGATGTTTGCTTCTCTTCCGCTAAACATTAATTAACAAATCCAGATGATCTAGTCACATGGACCAAGCCCCCTTAACACCCTTCAGGGTCCTTTCCTTAGCACCCTCCGGCTTCTGCCTTTTGACTGCATTGAGTTCAGTTCACGTTGGGTTCTTTTTCCTATTGCAATAGTTTGTGACTGCATAAAATCTACCCTCACAGCTTTAATTACTGCCTGGCTTTGTTTATCTTTAACAACAGGTCTCAGTGAATATCAGGTGATCGGGTCTGGACCCCAGAAGCTCCACAATGATCTTCCAGATTTCACCGGCATGATATGCCCCACCCCAACCAGTCCACTCCTATAATTCAACCTAAGCCATTATTATCGAATTGGAAATCACATAACTACTTTTGGTCCAATTATCTACCTATTTCATTTCTCTTCTCTTAGGGCCCCATACGAGGGGTGTCACATCAGGGCATCCATCAGAGTAAATCTTTTTAGGACAGAGATAGAGTTGTTCTTTTTTTTTTTTTTTTTAAGATTTATTTATTTGAGAGAGAGAGAGAGTGAGAGTGCGAGAGAGAGCACGCACTGAGCAGGGGTGAGGAGCAGAAGGAGAGGGAGAAGCAGACTCCCCAATGAGCAGGGAGCCTGATGCGGGGCTCGATCCCAGGACTTTGAGATCATGACCCAAGCCAAAGGCAGATGCTTAACCAACTGAGCCACCCAGGTGCCCGGGGATAGAGCCTTCTTTCTTCTCTTAGTGCAACCTCTGCTACTGAAATCATGGACTTTGAGGGACTTGGAAAATGTGCTTATATTATGTTGCCTTATTTGATTTGGTTTTTCAAAGATTAAATTCTAAAACTTGTGCAGATTTATAAACATGCAAAAACAGTCAGCAAATGAAGTTTGTGTTTCAGTGATTTAAATTAACTTTGTATTATTTTGTGGGACTATATATAAAGAAAATATTCTCTAGAGTCTCTTTTATAGGAAAGAGGGTGGAGTTACTTTTTAAACTGCATTTTAAGCTCCAGAAGGAAACATTTTAAACATCTATGAAAGTAGAATAGTGTATTGCACCATTCTCTACCCATCGGTGTTACAAATTACCATAGTGTCCTATTTCTTTTATTATCTCCCCCTGAATATACTATATTTCTAATGATAATCTTTACGAAAAAGAGCTAACTTTTTAAAATTTTTTGTGTATTTTTATTTAAATTCTAGTTAGTTGACATACAGAGTTAGTTTCAGGTGTACAATATAGTGATAGAACACTTCCATACAACACCCGGTGCTCATCACAACAAGTGCATTCCTTAATCCACATCAGCTATTTATTTCTTTATTTTTTTTATTTTTTTAAGTTTTTATTTAAATTCTAGTTAGTTGACATATAGTGGAATATTGAGTAGAATTCAGTGATTCATCACTTACCTACAACACCCAGTGCTCATCACAACAGGTGCACTCCTTCATCCCCATCCCCCATTTAGCCCACCCCCCACCCACCTCCCTCCATCAAGCTTCAGTTTGTTCTCTATAGTTAAGAGTCTCCCGTGGTTTGCCTCCCTCTCTCAAAAAGAGCTAACTTCTAAATTGCGCCCATGTTGATTGTGTACCAGCTGGGTGTCCGTTCTCCTTTGGTAGGGATACCTATTATTCAGCATTAAGTGGATGGTACTTGCCAGCCCCAGAAGGTCATGATTTGGGTTTTATTCCAGGAACAGTGATGCATTTGGGCTGAGTTGTGTGCTGTGTCCCCTTCAATCTCCCTCCTAACTGACAGCACAGTTTCTTAGGTCTTGGGTAGGTTTAAGAGTATACTTAGAGCCATCTGAAAATTGACTCATGGTACAGCACAATGGCTAACCTAGCCTCAGAAGCCCGCCCCTTAGCCTCACGATTTCATATAGGCCATGCTGGGTGTGATGTACTGTTTCCTTGATAATAGAAAGAGGGCTTTCAAGTTTGAACTATAAATCCAACTGTAAGCCATTTAATTCCTCCATAGCATTAGGACATTTACACAGGGACATTTATTTCAGAGGAAAAGGTCTTCCTAAGATTATATTAGGGCCTTATTTTTATTTTGAATGAACTGTATCAAAGGTCCAGACTACAGGATTAAGTACACACAGGAATAAAAATTAATTATTGCAATGTGTTTATGGCATGGTTTTTTTTTTGCCCCATAACTATGTTTATGCATAGCCACTTAAATACATCAAGGCTCCATCTTAACTGACTTGTTTAGAAGAAGCTCATTGGCAAATAAGAGAGTTCATGAGAAGGGAAGGGGTGATTTACTATTTATTGAGTACTGGCAGCCAGTTATTGTTTTATTAAAAAAACAAAGGCATTGGAAAAATTGCCATGTTTCCACTGTTGTTAGTTGTCCTTGATGCAAATGACTCTCCATGTAAAGTCCAAGACACCTGCTTTCACCCTGACCTCCTCATTTTTTATGTAAACATGAAGCAAAACCTGACAATGGAGTCAACACAATCAGGATGTTGGATAACACTGGAAATGAGGGGCGCCTGGGTGGCTCAGTCAGTTGAGTGTCTGTCTTCGGCTCAGGTCATGATCCTGGAGTCCCGGGATGGAGCCCCACGTCGGGCTCTTTGCTCAGTGGGAGCCTGCTTCTCCCTCTCCCTGCCACTCCCCCTGCTTGTGCTCTCTTTCTCTCTCTGTCAAATAAATAAACAAATAAATCTAAAAAAAAAAAACTGGAAATGATCCATGCTTGTGTTGTTCCCTCCAACCTCCCTTCCCTTTCCCTTCTGCTCTCAGTAGTACCAACAGTGAGAATCTGCCGGCATAATCCCCGCCAGGACTGGGGAGACATAGAACAACAGTGCGCACCTCTGAGTGTTCTCCCAGATGAGGAGCTGCAACTTTTTACATGTTTACTCTAAAAAGTGTCTAGGAAAGATGACCAGTTGAATAATTTTCTGCTTAAATCAGATGCTAGGAGTCTGAGAGGAGGCAAAGGAAAGCTATTGCCTTGTGTTTGTTAAAGCGGGCATTTGGGGAGAATTCTGAAGGGAAGGATCCATCGGGGGTATTTTTGTTCAACCTAAGGAGTGGACTGTTTGGACGAGAGTTTCAGATACTTTTATCTGCCATGTCATTAAGTCACAGTGGCTTGACAGTTTTGCTGGATAAGTCATGTTTTAAGTAATTGGCAGGGGTTGGGACGTCCCCAGTCCTAGAGTAAGAATATGGTTCCTCAATTAGAAAAATAATTCACGGGCGCCTTGGTGGCTCAGTCGTTAAGCGTCTGCCTTTGGCTCAGGTCATGATCCCAGGGTCGTGGGATCGAGTCCCGCATTGGGTTCCCCGCTCAGCGGGAAGCCTGCTTGTCCCTCTTCCACTCCCCCTGCTTGTTTCCTCTCTCCTCTCTCTCTCTCTGTCAAATAAGCAAATAAAATCTTTAAAAAAAAAGAAAAGTAATTCATATTTATAAATACCATCAGGATGCCTTCAGGTTTTAAAAAATGTTCTTAGCAGATGACCATTCTACGCTAAAGACTGAGCATAACAAATATGATTGTTATAATAAAATATAATGTATGCCTTGATCTAACATATAAGTAATGTGTATGGTTGCTGTGCTGTATCCCAGTTCATCATAGTTAACTGTTAATGTAACTAACAGTTAACATAAACTTTTACCCTGATATGGCAGTTCTGTATCTGTAAACAAAATCAAGTAAAATAGTTGTAATAATATGTTATTTTAACTTTTTGAATGTGCCATCTGCTCATTGCCATCAACATTTTTATCCTACTCATCAAATATATATTTACAGTTATGGTTAAGCAATTCCCATAACACCCAAAACATAAAAACAATTGGGATAAGAAACATAATGTTAAGTAACCTTATTCTGTTTTCCTGTTTACCCTTCCCAAAAGCATTTTACAGAAAACTGAGTAAAGTACATTAACTGATATCTTATATTTCAGTGTATATCTTATTAACTCTGTTCTTTAAAAATATAATTTTCACTACTTAAAAAAAAATTATCCAAACAAAAGTTTTTCTGCTCCTATAGCTTGGTGGCTCTCCATCCCCTGTTTGTGAGTAGTAGAATCTTATCTTCAAATGAAGTTTTATTTGAAAATCCAATACGTAATAGTGAATCATATGAAACTGCTCTGGTTGAAAATGGGCAGAGGGCGCTCAGAGTCCTACCTACTAAGTGTCTCCTGTGGGCAGAACTCAAGACTTCCTGCCTAGTGTAGACTGAAAACCACTGCTGCAGCCCATCATAAGGAAATGTGTTCGTCAACCGGTACCAGGCAGGTCAGTCCGTGTACACTATCCTGTTGGAGTTGGCTGTCATGGATAGGTCCTATTCTGTGCCTGCCAGGTACGCTGCCCTCTGCTGGGATTCTTCAGCGTTCCTGCCAGACACATGGTCCCTTCTCCATCCTTTGTACCTTGTGATTCTGCGACCTTAGCCACAGGTGATTGGACTAGGGATGGGCACCTGATGTAAGGACACTTACCTATAGGCTGCCCAGTGACCTGGCATAAGAATTATGCCCAAAGGGACACTGCATTCTGGAGGGTCACTCATTAACCTATCACTATCTGTGGGAAATTTGAACTTGGGATGTACAGAGAGGACTGTAGTAGGGAAATATACAGAAAGAAGATAGAAAGCAGAAAACTTGAGACAACATGAATTGGAGTTAGTTATGGCAGGAGAAGTGGAAGAAAAGAAGAGAGCAGGTGGGTCATAATGAGGCAGAGCACTGGGGAAGGAAGGAGCTGTCCCCACTTCAGTTCCCTTGCCAGACGTTTGGGACCACTGACCTGCCATGAAGGAAATTCTGGGATGGCTTCCCGCAGTTCCTCACTTTCCTGTGTATCCTTATAGAAATCTCTATCGCACAAGGTTACCTAAGCACGTTCTGCAGATTTCAATCTGAAAAAGCCTGACTAATGCCATTGGGTAGTTTTCCTACTTTAACACACTTATAATTTAACTCAGGAGATCATATGTGCCACCAGGTTTAGACACCAGACATGTCTATACCTCAGGCCCCAGAATATCAAATGCAAGGCATGTGCTCTTCCAGTTCCACCCCTGCACCCCTGGCAGACATCAATAATTGAACATGACCCTTTATTTTACTGTTGAGACAGGAATCAATTTCAGAAACTTTTTCAAGTAGTCCACTAGGTAGTTTATCAATCGATATTATTGATGCAAGAGTTGAAGTCTATTTACCTTGTTTCAGTAGGTGTTTTGAGTGGAATTATTTTTCTTTTCTTATTTAGCAGAGTATTCGGGTAGATCTATGGTTTTCAATACTTCCTGTGGTATCTGAAAGCTTCAGCTGGGTTATCTCAGGGGTTGACTCTGGGGGAAGGAGAGTAAGGCTCAGAGTGAGATTGAGTAATTGAAGTCCACATAAAAGCTGAAAAGCTCCACTTTTATCTGATATATGTATTGAAGTTCCTGGTAAAATTTTATTTGAGGAAAAGTCTCTGCAACTAAAAGCTTTTTTTCCCCCAAAATCACTAAATTACTGTATCATCAGCAATTGGGCCATGGTGTTCGTACCACCATAACATTTCATAGGTTGATCTGACTGAAACCATCAACTGGTATAATCAGCCAACTATTTAAACTTCTCATTTCAAGATCTAAATTGGCAGAACAACATTTCTAAGAACTGCTTTCAGGTTTTTTATTAATGAAATACTCTTTCATACATCAATGACTTGGACATCACTATCAGCCCATTTGATCTAATGGTTAACTTACAGAACACTTCACCCAACAACAGAAGAATTATATTTCTTTTCAGGTCTACATGAAACATTTACCAAGACAGACAATATTCTGAGCCATAAAATATGATTAAATACATTTAAAAGGATTTAAGTCATGCAAAGTATGTTCTCTTGCCACAGTGGAATTAAATTAGAAATCAGTAACAGACAGATAACTAGAGAGTCGTCAAATATCTGGAAACTAAATAACACACTTCTAAATACCCCCTGAGTAATAAATTAATTAAAGGGAAATGAGAAAATATTTTGCACTGAAAGCAAATGCAATCAAAACATATCAAAACTTGTGGGATATAGTGGGATTCAGCTGACAGAATTATCAAAGGGTAGTTTCTAGCACAACAATGCTTATATTCAAAAAGAAGTTTCTGAAATCATTGACTTCAGCTTCCACTTTAAGTATTAGACAATAAAAAGCAAATAAAATCCAAAGTAAACATAAGAAATGAAATAATTAAGATCAGAGTGAGAATCAGTGAAAGAGAAAACAGAAAAGTAACATAAAATGAATGAAACAAAATACTAGTTCTTTGAGAAAATCAATACAATTAATTCAAAAACCCCCACCAAACTCCAGCCAGACTGATCAGGGAAAAAAGAGAGGGAAAGAGAGGAAGAGAAGAATAAACAAGTTAAACAATAAACAACATCAGGAATGAGAGAGGTAATAACACTATAGACTCAACAGATAATAAAAAGGATAATAAAGGAATATTACTTCTAAAAAAATTATGCCAATAAATTTGACAACTTAGATGAAATTCTCTGAAAGGCATAAACTATGAAAGCCCATTTTACAAAAAATAAATAACCTAAATAATTCAATATCTATTAAAGAAATTGAATTTGAAATTAAAGCTTTCCCCCGAAGAAAACTTCAGGCTCAGATGACTTCTCTAGTGATTCTTACCAGATATTTAAGGAAGAAATAATACCAACTTTACAAAAATTCTTCAAGAGAATTGCAGAGGAACAAATACTTCCCAACTCAGTCTAGCAGGCCCGCACTACCCCAATACCAAAAGAAAAGACATTATAAGATAAGAAATCTATACACCAATATCCCTCGTGAAACTTAGTGCAAAAATTCTTTTTTTTTTTTTTAAGATTTTATTTATTTATCTGAGGGAGAGAGTAGGGGCAGAGGGAGAAGGAAAAAATCTCAAGCACACTCCATACTGAGCACAGAGCCTGATGCAGGGCTCATTCTCACCACCCCGAGATCATGACCCAAGCCAAAACCAAGAGTCAGAGCTTAACTGACTGAGCCAGCCAAGCGCCCCCCTTACTGCAAAAATTCTTAATAAAAGTTTAGTGAATTGAATCCAACATTACATAAATAGGATAATACATCATGGCAAATAGGATTTGTCCCAGGAATGCAAGGTTGCTTTAACATTAGAAAAGCAGTAAGTATAATCCACCCATATTAAAAGATTAAAATGAAAAACTGATCATCTCAGGTAGGTACATTTGGCAAAATCCATTTGTATTTGGCATTTTGCCAAATCCAACATATATTTCTCGTAAGAACCCACAGTAAACTAGGAATAGAAAGGAAAATCCTCAGCCTAAAAAACAATTTTTACAAAAAAAGCTTACAGCTAACATCATACCTAATGATGAAAGATGACTGAATGTTTTCTTTATATTATTGAAAACAAGGAAAGGATGTCCACTTTCATTCATCATTGAACTAGAGATTCAACTAAAGCAATAAGAAAAGAAAAAAAAGGAAAAATACTGCTGAGAAAAATTAAAGACCTAAATAAATTGAGAGATGGATCAGAAGACCCAATATTAGTAAGATGTAAATTATCCTCAAATTCATCTATAGATTCAACGTAATCCCAGTCCAAGTCCAAGCAGGATTTTTTTGGTAAAAATTGACAAGTTGACTCTGAACTTCATAAGGAAATGAAAGGACCTAGAAGAGCTGAAACAACTTAGAAAAGGAATAAAAGTGGAGGGTTAACACAACCTGATAGTATGACATATTATAAAGCTACAGTAATCAAAGCAGCATGATGTGGTTAACATAATAGACAAATAGATCAATACACACATATGGTCAATTGATTTTTGACAAAAGTACAAAGTGCAATTTACTAGAGGAAGGATAGTCTTTTCAACAAATGGAAATAGAACAACTTACAATCCATATACAAAGAAAAAGAACAAAAAACCCTCTTCATTCCGTACTTTGCACAGTGTATAAAAATTAACACAAAATGAATCATTGATCTAAATGTAAGATCTAAAATTATAAAACTTGGATAACATAGAAGAAATTCTTTGTGACCTTAAGTTAGGCAAAGATTTCTCAAGTGCAATACCAGAAATAAGATCAATACAATAAAACCTGAGTGAGACTTTACTAAAATCAAGAATACCTGCTATTTAAAAGACACTGTTTTGTTTTGTTTGATTGAGAAGTCAAATGATAGACTGGGAGAAAAAAGTTTGCAAATGGCCCATCTGATAAAGGACCTATATCCCAAATATATAAAGAACTTTCAAAACTTAATAATAAGAAAACAAATAATGCAATAAAAAATGGGAAAAAGATTTGGACAGACACATCACCAAAGATGTTATACAGATAGCAAATAAGGATGTAAAAAGTGGCTTAACATCATTAACCATTAGCAAAATGCAAATTAAAGTTACAATGTAATATCACCATACCCTATTAAAATATCTACTTAGAATATCTAGATATCCCACCCTATTCAGAATATCTAAAATGAAAGACTTACTATAATAAGAATCAGTAAGAATTGGAACAACTGGAATTGTCATCACACCCTGTTGTTGGAACTCTGAAAAAGGTAAATATACACCTATCACACGACCCAGCCATTCCACTTCCAGTTTCCTACCCAACAGAAATAAAAGCATATGTCTACACAAAGATGTGTACATAAATGTTTATAAGAACTCTATTGATAATAGCCAAAAAATTGGAAACAACCAAATGTTCATTAACAGATGAGTGGATAAACACATCGTGGTATATCCATACAATGGAAGAGTATTGAGCAATAAAAGGAATGAATTCTCAAAACATAAAACAACACACATCAATCTCAAAATAATTATGTTGAGTGAAAAAAGCCAGACAAAAGAAGTACATACTTTATAATTCCTTTGTACAGGATTCTGGAAAATACCAACTAATACACAGTGGCAGAAAGCAGATCAGTGATTTTCTGAGGATGGGGGTAAAGAGCAATTAAAGAGAGATTAAAGAACCTGAGAAAGCTTTTTGATTGTAGTGATAGCTTTACGAGTCTATACACATGTGGAAACTTACGAGTCTATACATATGTGGAAACTTACTAGGTTCTACACTTTACTTACAGTTTATTGTATGTCAATTATACATCAGTAACATTGTTAAAATATATATGCATAAAGATGTTCATTGAACTATTATTTATAGTAACCCAAAATGGAGACCACAAAATGTCTAACATTTTGTTAGGGAAATGGCTAAATAAATAATGATGCATACGTAAAATATAATTATCATGCAGTCACTAAAATATTGTCAGAGGGTGTTTAACAACATGGGGAAAAGGTCGCATCACAATGCAAATATTAAGAATAGAGAGAATTCAAAATTCTAGATTAGAATGATCTGATTTTGTAAATTAAAAGAAAATAGAAACAAAGCAGGAAGAAAAATGTCACTTTAACATCCGTGATGCCCTGGCTGCCCCACAAGAACAGGCATTTTAACATCTATATTCAACTTTTGTTCTTGCTGTCTTAGATCCACTCATCTTTGACTTGAATATAAAATCTATTAAGGAAGGGGAAAAGAAACCGCTACTAAAACTTTTTTATATCCTGGTAAACGCAATAGAATTTTGGTACATTGTTTTGTTGATTTTAATGAAAGTATATATCTTAACCATAGATCAAATAGGATCTTTAAAAGGCAATGTTTTTGCAATTTCTGTTCTCCCCAGATAACTGATGTCATGAAAAATTAATTACCTCTATCTGGCCTCTGCTTGGGCAGACTTGGATGTATATGAGGCTGTGTTTATACACTGTTGAGAAGGGGCCATTTCAGAACTCAAGTAATGCTGTTATACCTTATACAATAATATTTAGTGTTCAGAAACATGAAAGCATCTTTTTTACCTAGAAGTTGTAGCAAAGGTTTTTTTGACCACTGATTGTCGCTGAATATGGATCTCTTTAATGTGACTGCTATCAAAGGGAACACCTCATTTTGTGAAAAACTCACAAGCCACATATTTGGTCAAACAATCTCGGCTACGACATAACTGTGCAATTATCCTAGGAAGTAGGATTTCTCAATCAGCAGATGTTAAATTCTTCATTCTCATCTAATAAGCTTATTTTCTGCATTCTGCTTCCCATATTATGGTATGCTTACCATGAGGCTCAGGTGTTTTCCACTCTGATGAGAAAATGGGCATATGATATTTGGTCTTGATTTAGGGAGTTATAATCTCCAGGAGGTCACTGACTAATTTTTTTGTGACTCCTCAAAAATGCACAGGACATTGCATTGCTCTTAATAAATCTTGAATCATCGAACAGGTTTTTGACAAGATTTACACTGTACAGCTAAGCTCTACAAATGAAAGCAAGATAAACTGGTAAATCACTTGCCATCCAAGTACCAAGAATTGTGCCCCCATCTCCAATTCCTCATTTTCCACATTCGAGGGACTTAACTACAGCCTACAGTGAAGCTGCTCAATGCCTTGAGGAAAATGTTCACCCTTTCTAAAGGAGAATGGTAGATGTTGAGAGCAGAGGTTGGAAGGAGAGAGGCACCATCAATCTAGTTTCCCATACTCTATATCTTGACAAAAAGATGAAGCAGCTTCAAGATGTATAATGACTTTCTATTACTGAGGACATAAGGGAAGCATTTGTTTTTCACACTTAACAAAATATGGTTTGAGCAATTATGATGTAAGTCACACCCTGACAAAGTAGAGTACCAAGTTCTGGATCCAAGTGTGTGTGATTGGCATCCGGCCCATCTTCAGGGAAACATCATGTTGGCTCCAATTACAAGTGAAGCACGTCTTCTGTGGTATAAACCTTGAAGTCAGTGGCAAATCTGCCATGATGCTTTAAAAAAAAAAATAAAAGAGAGGGCCAGAATAAATCACTAGATTCTATATATTCCTCCAATAGAATACTTTTACGCCAAGGGATGAACGCCTAATTGAAAATAATAATGATGAAAACCTTTAGTGTGAGCACCATATAAAATCTGTATCCATTTTATTATTCCAATTAATGTGTTTATAACTTCATGAAGATTGAACTATAATTATACCCATTTTAGAAGCCAAGAAAGGGAAATTGACATCTTTTTACAGCTTGCTTTGACAGAGTCAGGACAGAAGCCTAAGTCCATGGTACTTTGAACCACTTCTCTACTGCCCCCATGCCTTCCTCAGGCAGGTTAGCTTACCCATCCAAAATATTCTCTTGGCCATTTAATTAGATTAAATTATTGTTTTATTAGAAAGCATATTAGCACATCTCAAACAGACATTCTTATTCTTGCATACTGAGGAAAAATTACAAAGGAAGTTTTCCTTAAAAAAAACACCTCCAATAGTTTTTAGTAATTAAAAAACTCAATTTACTGTGGGCTTCAATTTACTTCAAATTTTATAAAATCTGGAAGTGGTTTTGTTCCTAAAGAGTCAGTGGTTTTAGAGCAGGTTTTTACCTACAGGGCAATGAACATCCACCCATTAGTGACATAAATTTGTAGCCATGAAAGAAAATTGAGGAAACTATGTAGAGGCCTCTGCCTTTGGTCAAAGCCTCATCTATAAACCATCCCCCACAATGTACCAGCACAATGGATTCTTTCCCAGTGTATGGAGAATCAAGTTTTCATTGACTTCTCCCATAGCTTTATTGAGATATAATTCACAAAACATACAACTTCTTCACTTAAAATGTACAATTCGATGGATTCAGTATTTCACATCACCACTGTCTTAGAACATTTCATTACCTCAAAAAGAAACCTTGTATTCTTTAGCTTCAAAAAGAAACCATGTTCCCATTTTCTCCAGCCCTAAGGGACTATTAATCTATTTTCTGTCTTTGTAAGTTTGCCCAGTATGAACATCTCATATAAGTGGAATCATATAATATGTTGTCTTTCACGTAGCATAATGTTTTCAAGATTCATCCATGTTGTAGAATGTACCAGTGCTCCATTCCTTTTTTATAGCTGCATTATAATCCACTTTATGTATATACACCCCTTTTTGTTTGTTCATTCATCAGTTGATAAACATTTGGGTTGTTTCCACCTTTTGGCTATTCTGAATAATGCTGCTAGAAACATTCACATACAAGCTTTTGTGTGGACATATGTTTTCATTCTTCTTGGGTATCCACCCAGGAGTAAAATTAGTGGGCCATATGGTAACTCTATGTGTAAATGCTTGAGAAACTGCCAGATTGTTTTCAAAAGTGGCTGTACCATTACAAATTGCCATTAGAAGTATGTGGGCGTTTTGATTTCTCCATGTCCTTGCTGACACATTATCTGACACATTTACTCTAACCATTCTAGTGATTCTAGTATCTCATTGTGGTTTTGATTTGCATTTCCTTCATGACTGACTAATAATGTTGAGCGTCTCTTCATGGGCTTATTGGCCGTTTCTCTATCTTCATTGGAGAAATGTCTTTTCAGATCCTTTGCCCATTTATAATTGAGTTGTCTTTTTAATCAGTGAGTTGTAAGAGTTCTTTATAAATTCTGGACACAAGTCCCTTTGCAAATATTTTCTCCCATTCTGTGGGTTGTCTTTTCAGTTTCTTGATGGTGTCCTTTGATGTACAAAAGTTTTTAGTTTCAGTGAAATCCAATTTATCTATTTTTTCTTTCTTTCTTTTTTTTTTTTTTTGCTTGTGCTTTTATTGCTTTAAGAATCCACTGCCAAATGTGAGGTCATGAAAATTTAACCCTAAGTTTTCTTCTGGGAGCTTTATAGTTTAAGCTATTTAGTTTTGGTCTTTGATTCATCTTGAATTTTTGTATATGGTATGAGGTAAGGGTCCAAACTTCCTTCTTTTTCACATGGCTATCCAGCTGTCCCAGTACCATTTGTTGAAAAGATTGTTTTTTCTCCTTGAATGGTCTTGGCACCCTTCTCAAAAAAAAAAAAAAAAAAAAGTTGACTATAGACATATTGGTTTTTCTAGACTCTCAATTCTATTTTATAGGTCTGTATTCTATACATCTATCTTTATTCCCATGCTAGTACTGTTGTTTTGCACAGAATAGTATTTTACAAACATTCACTGTTGACATAATCCAGGACCTCGCAACTCCAATAATAATTAACTAGTATTTAGCTTGGCAAATAATTTGGCTCAAATGATCCAACCACTTTTTGGAACCTTATCCTTTACCAGTAGTGAACTGCTATAAAGTTGCATGCTATCTATCATGTTTAGGATGAAATTTGCATGACAAAAATAAGTCACATTTTCTTATCTGATTGTGTTTTTTTGAAAATCAAAATCTCAAAATATAATAAATTCTACAATTTTGGATGAGGAAAAAAAGCTTAGACATTATCTAGACCAATCTATTTTGTTGTATTGCTTTTACAGATTAAAAATCAGACCTTGACTGTTTTCATAATAAAGGTGCCACCTTCTCCCAAGTGTGACCTAACAAGCATTTGCTCCATTAAATTTATTTGCAGACTAGAAATAATTCAGATAGTTTGACAGACTGTGAACCTCTTGAAAGGGAATAAACAATTATTGGTGTGGACAGAGTTTATCAACATCTCTTTTTGTGTCAGCAAATATTTAGATGACAGAATTTTGTATTTGTCTTCTGGATACTTGGGCCCATGTGGACCCCCCAAAAAAATCTTATTAGTAAAGATCATTTTAAAATAGAGACATATTGAGAAAATAACTATCATATTTTGAAACAAAACACTAACGAAATAAACTAATAGAAATCATGGAATGATTGATTTGGGAATATTTTCTTTCTTTTTTTTTTAAAAGATTTTATTTATTTATTTGACACAGAGAGAGCGAGAGGGAGAGACAGAGAGCAAGCACAAGCAAGGGGAATGGTAGGCAGGGGAGAAGCAGGCTCCCTGCTGAGCGAGGAGCCCAATGCGGGACTCGATCCCAGGACCCCGGGATCATGACCTGAGCTGAAGGTAGCCGCTTAACCAACTGAGCCACCCAGGATCCCCTGATTTGGGAATATTTTCTTGTTCTGTATACCTTGTATATTTGAATTTTGCATTAGTCTGATTAATATAGATTTCTAGTGTGTTACTTTAAAGGAACATGGTTTTATTGATATTGAATGAAAGTTCCAGTGTTCTGCTATGCACTGAAATGTGTCTCCCTCAAATTCATATTTTGCAGCCCTAACCCCCCAGTTTGGAGACAGGGCCTGTGAAGAGGTGATAAAGGTTAAATGAAACCATCAGGGTGGAGCCCTGATCCCATAGGGCTGGTGTTCTTGTAAGAAGAGGAATAGACATGAGAACTCTATCTCTCTTTCTATCATGTAAAGACACAGCAAGGAGGCAGCTGTTGACAAGCCTGGAAGGGAGTTCTTGCCAGAAACTAACTGATCAGCAATGAGATAGAGACTTCCTAGCCTCTGGAACCGTGAGAAGTACATTTCTGTGGTTCAAGCCACACCGTCTATGGTATTTTACTACGGCAGTCCAAGCTGACCGATAAATGCTGTTAGATGCCAAAAACCCAATCTAGACAATTTTTCAGGATCAGAATCTAGCTAGCAGTTCACATTGTTGTATGCAATTGTTTTTCATTGTAGTTACACATGAAAGGAGGATATGAAGATGTAAGAGGTGTAAGTCTGAAAGACTGCCTCCGATCTGTTCTCATCATCCCATCGTGTAGAGAATGGATGGTTGCACATTGGATGAACACAAAACCTGATCTCTAAGATGAACAAGGAGATGCAACCCATACCACATTTTTAATAAATTTATTTATTTATTTATTTATTTATTTTAGAGAGAGGGAGTGACAGAGAGAGACAATCTCAAGCAGACCCCGCACTGCGTGCATAGCCCAATGTGGGGCTTGATCCCAGGACCCCAAGATCAGGACATGAGCTGAAAACAAGAGCCTCACGCTTAACCGGCTGAGCCATCCAGGTTCCCCCCACCAACACCACATTTTTTTAACAGCAAAGAACAGAGTATTTTTTAGCTGAAAACACTTCTAGAAGAAGGAGAAGAGGAAGAAAAGGAGGAGGGGGAAAGAAGAAGAAGGAGATTTTTTTTTTTAAAAGGGAGAAAACAGATAAAACAAACAACTTTTTCTTCTTGTTTGCTTGTTTGTAGGCATCAGATGGCCCTGCCTTTGAAAAAGTTTAAAAGTACATTACACTATTTAAATACCAATACAGGAAAGCTGATTCAATTATAGAAATGCTATGTATACACTGAGATTGAGAACTTAAATGTGCCACATGAGCTCATTCGTGGTTGAAACAAAATTAATCCCATGCTTGAATATTTTTAAAGAAATCTAATCAAGGCTAAGAAAAAGAATTTTAATCTTAAAAAAAAATAAACTATTTCTGGAACTACAACAATGTACTTGAACTAATGCAAATCAAAGAAGATTAATAATCAAAACTCTGGGACCTAGAAAGTCATTGAAAATTCTTTAAAATATTAAAAATATAAAATTCCCAGCCAAGATTTGTCAAAGGAGGAGCAAAACTGCAGGCCAGTTGAATAAAGCCATCCTATACACCTTACTTAACTGCTTAATTCATTCACCTGTTAATCGATCTGTTTATCAACTGTCTTGAGAGACTCTTGATCAAATTCCCCTTTATATGCCCAACTCTCCTAACACAGATGACCCAGTGAGTGATTATCTTAACAAGTGGGGCCACTGTAATTGCACTAAAATTGCACTAACACATTTCCAGAGGACATTAACACTTACTGCAACAGATAGGACTTGTGATGTCTTTAAAATTCTTGTGAAAACTCTCTCAGTGTCCAAGAAAGGGACCTACTCATTGAGCCCATCTCCAATGAGGTAAGAGAATTCTGCCCACGAAAAGGTCATTCGGCATTCGTGACACCTTCCTTTTTGGGAAGAGTTTCCAGCCACCTCGTGACTGTGACTACGGCTTTAAGAGAAACCTTCCATGTTTGCCTCCTTAAAAAGAAGTCCAGACTGTCATAGACATTGGAAGAGTGGAGAGGTGAAGGGTAAAGAAACCACCAGCAGAGGCCAGAATCGAGGAAGGATCCCACTCACAGGTGGCTTACTACTGATTTTGGCAGAGACCGAGGGAGCACCGGAAGAAGCTTTTAACTCTTCTCTGGCTCTTGTATCTGAAATTTCCTCCATCGTTTTTATAAAAATTCCTAATTAGGCCTAATGCAGAGAAGGCTGTCACCCTTGGTTTTGGCAAGTCCTAAAACCACCCTCCATTCATTTTTACAAACATTCATTGATAACCTATGTGACGGGCTTTGATATACAAACCCCTTTATATACCCAGATAAACTGGTAACAGCACGTTATATTCAGACCACAGTGAATTGGACTAGAATTGATGTAATTTGCTATATGTGTTCTTAATTATTTTTGAAAGAGATAGCAACTTTGGAGTAAATTAGACAAAAGTTATAGTCTTAATTTGCACATAGTCTAACTTCCCAAAACTCTTCCCACTTGAATCTCCAGACCATGTCGTTAAACCTTGCTTAATAGATGGCAGGGAACACGAAAGTAAAACCTCTTAAAAACCTGCTGTGCCTTGGAGTAGGATGATCACTATAGGAAGCCAGATGCTGGCATCCTCTAGTTCCTTTTTTTTTTTTTAAGATTTTATTTATTTATCTGAGAGAGAGAATGAGATAAGAGAGAGCATGAGAGGGGGGAGGGTCAGAGGGAGAAGCAGACTCCTCGCTGAGCAGGGAGCCCGATGTGGGACTCGATCCCAGGACTCCAGGATCATGACCTGAGCCGAAGGCAGTCGCTTAACCAACTGGGCCACCCAGGTGCCCATGGCATCCTCTAGTTCTTAAAGGCTTACCCTGAGGCCTGCCTCTTGCTGACAGTCCCTAATAATATTGGCCTCCACTCCTGCTCTAGCTGGAGTGCTTAATGGCAGCAACCTTAAGGCTTCTGAGATAGGAATATCTGCCTTTTTTTTTTTTTGAGTGGGGGAAAGCTTTACAGGTCAAGTGGCAGGAGGTGTATCAGGGAGACAGCCTCCGCTAACCCAGGGCAACCTAATTTTGAGCTAGAATTGAGGTGTGTGCATATGTGCTCTGAGCCAGACAGAGATCTGGTCCCAGGGCAATGTCTTCTGTCTCTTGTCCAGTGTGCTAAGGAGACAAAGCAGAGTGGGGAGAGAGCTGCATTTCCAGCTTTGACATGCCAGACCATCATTAGCTAAAAAGCCTCTGCCCAGATCTCCAACATGTCTGTTGTAAGTCATAAGCTGCACTTGGAGGCCGAGGACCTGAGTTTGAATAGAAGCTCTATCACTTACTACCTATCTGGGTCTCATTTCCTCATGTGTCAGCTGGGAGAGTTCAGCATCCAACTCCCAGGTTTGCTATGAAGGTAAAATGGTAAAAGATCCACCTCTAGTGTAGCAGTGCGTAGTGGGTGCTCAAGAAGGTGGGCCGAGTCTCCATTTTGATAGTTGCTCTCTCTACATGTGCGCCCCTCTCTTTACTTTGGCTTTGTATCTCTTCCTATTCTCAGCAAGTCTTTAGTGGATTACCCAAGTCCCAAACTTAGTTTTTTCCCTTCTGAAGGGAAGAAGAGAGAATGATGCAAACATACAAAGAGCTTTACCAGTATGTTTCTCTAGATAAAATATATGATTCTCAAAACCATGTTCTTTAAAAAAAATCACATTTTTGGCTGCCCTTTGGGCACATGTGTTTCTCTGCATACACATGCCACAAATTTCTGATGCAAACTAGAAGGCAGTTCAAATTTTGGAAAAGCTGATTTTCTGAAGCCTCCCCATCTTTCTCTTCTTTTTTAGGAGTGAGACTCAGGATCAATGATGGACAGGAAGCAGGAAGTTACCAGATGAAATAGTGCAGTAAAAAGCATAAAAGCCAAACAAACAATCACACTTGGACAAACCTCAGTGTCCTCATTTCTAAGTTGGGGGTAAGATGCCTAATTATATCAAGGTAGTGAGGTTTGAACTAGATAATATAGGTAAGCCGCCCAACACATTGCCTGATACATAGTATGTGTTCAAGAAAAGTTGGTTATTTTTACTCCTCGTTTGTGACTCCTAAATTCACAGATTTGCCCATTTTCTGAATTCCCATAGCCTTCTCTTCTATCATGCATTATGTCTAGTTTGTATTACAGTAATCAAGTATAAATCCCCTCCTTACACTTCAGGACAAGGACTCTCTCTGCTTCATCTTAATACATCCCAGAGACCTAGCTCTGTACCCCAGCATTCAATTATGGAATGTGTAAGATATCCTATGTAATTGGGAGGGGACTGTGCGTGATTTTAAAGAAAGCAAGCTCTAAATAAATAAATAGCAAGCTCTCATAGGCAGTAGACTCTAAAGACAAACCTACCAAGAGTGGGGGAATATTAATTAAGAGGAAGGGAAAGGAATTTCCATTTGGCTTTGCACCCAGCAAGGCATTAGGATGTGCTGGGGGCAGACCAACGACAATCTCTTGCATGCTCAAGATCCCCACTGCAGAATGAGGTTCTTTGCTGTAGAAATGGACCTTTAGTGTCCAGGTCGAAGGGAGGAAGCACTTGAATATCCCAACACTCCCCGAAGCCCAGGGGAGAATGGGGAGTCTTTTAAAGGGCATAAGAGAAAGGCAAGTATTGTGTCTGTTACAGCATTTACAAATAAGGTGACTTCACAAATTTTTCGTTAAAAATTTACAACACCGGAAGGCATTATGGTAAAATAATATATCTTGGAAGTGGCTTTCCTATGAAGAAAACACGAATTGCTATTTGCTGAGGTCAAATACATAGATTGTGATTAAAAACGCAAATCTTCAGCTAAAATCACTGTTGTGTTAAATAGAAACAGTGAGGGATAGAGTGGGTGGAAACGCTTGCTTCATTTTCTGCTCTAACTTCACAGAATATGTACGGATATATTTTCCTCCAAGACGGAAACCTAATGAAGTATGGTGAAGTGTGCCTAGAGACTCTCATTGGAATAGCACTCACTTAAAAAAAAATTCTATAGCACAGCTCTTAGAGTTTAAACAATCAAGATTCTGTATTTGAAAGGCATTGGGAGACCAGGCTACTTTTCAGTGGACTGGAGGAATCCATCCCCCGAAGCAAATTTGGCAGAATTGTCCCTTGTATAATAGACAGGGACAGAATCGAATAATTCCAGGTTTATGCTGTGCTTGGTGCAGTGTGGGCTATATAACAAGTGTTAAATAAAATAATACCACCATGTGATAATGGAGAGCCTGATCCTCCCATTCTTACTGCTAAACCCACATACCAGATGGTTATACACACCCGTAATCAAGCGCAGAGCCGTGTGGGCCGGGGGCTGGCGTGGTGGCTCTGAGTCAGGCCACAGCCTTCTCTCTCCCTCGGTGGAAGAGCTCCCCTACCTCCACAAGCAGTTATTAAAAACCGGGCTGGTGATTTGGAGAGCTCGGCGAGCCTGGGATTGGGCCGGACAATTCATGAATGACGCTGATTTCCCTCAACTCTGGGTACAATGACGTCTCAGCTCTCTTTACCACCTAGATAGAAAAGGGACTTTCTAATAGGATCTGTAAATAAACTGGCACGCCTCAGCTAGAACAAGTGTGGTTGGCTGTTTATGAGATGTTTGAAAGTATTAGTTCCTTAAAAAAATAGTCTTCCTTGAGGGCATTGTGCTGAGTGAAATAAGTCCATCATGAAAGAGCAAATCCTGGATGATTTCACATACAGGACAAGTCTTCAGAGTAGTCAGATGCATAGAGACAGAAAGTAGAAGGGTGATTGCCAGAGGCTAGGGGAGGGGAGTTATTTAATGGGGACAGAGTTTCAGTTTTGCAAGGAGAGTTCTGTGGATGGATGGTGGAGATGGTTGTGCAAATGTGGATGTACTTAATGCCATGAAACTCTACACCTAAAAAATGGTGAAGATGGTAAATTTTATACTATGTGTATTTTACCACAATTAAAAAATATGTAAAATAAACATATACATAAAAATCTAATAGGCATCTATTTTTTTTTTTTTTCCTGAGGGTCAGTGAAAACCATGGAGATGTTTTTCTTCTCATAAAATGAGAGCAGATGCATTTAGGAGCATTTTAAAGGCGGTTTTCCACAAGAATCTTTCATGTCGGTGCTGGTCGCCCCCCAGAGTATGAGCTCTTCTGGGGCTGGGTGATGCCATCTTCATCCTTATGTCCTTCTGGCTCAGAATATGAGGCCTGCAGTGTCCCTGGGCTGATTAAGACAATCCAAACGTCAAACGGATTCTTCCATTTCACCAAAAATTAATTAAAAAAAAAAATCAGACTGCTTCTAAAGCAACCGAATTCAGTGGGAGGAGAAATGTATTTCTCTTTAAAATTTGAAGTTGTATAAGTCAGACTTCAAAGAACACCAGCACATTCTTTCATGCTGCATACGGTTTTTGAATCGAAGAGCTCAAACCTTTGGTGCTCTGACTCATGTTTCCTCCTATCTGTAGCCTGGGAAATCGAACTTAACATTGGACCAAACTGTGTTATGTGTCAGTTATTGACTCAGCAGAGAAGGGCCTGATCAATAATTACCTGAAAATGCTAGTTTGATCTATGAAGCTCATGTTTTATGATCAAAATACCTTCTGAGGGAGGCTCATACCCTTTCACCGATTATGCCAATTGGTGACACAGAGGGCTCCCAAAACATTTCTCTCTTAAGTTCAAGGTGATGCGTCTGCTCTTGTACTTGTAGTCTATGCCATGAGATTTTAAAAAAAAGGTGTTATGGAGTATCTTTGTGTCTTAACGGTTTTGTCTCCTCAGTAACATTCTAAGTTCCTTGTGCAGCAGAGTTATCGTATTTTGTTAGTAAAGTTGGACCAGATCCTATACTGGACACATTGCCCTTGTCAATTACAAATTTACCAAACCCTTCCTGGGTGGAATAGGCTTGCAATTTCTACTTAATTGATTGGTTGAATGGCTATTGATTGAAAGAAAATTGTTTATCGAAGTGGGTTGTATTGCCACCATTGTGCTTTTCTCTTCATTGACAACCAAGTTTGCAAAACTTCCTTTACACACTTTAAATCCATTGTTTTTGTTTTTAATCTCAAAGTAAGGACAGAAGAGGTAATTGTTGTCTCTTCTCTAGATTGGTTATTTATGGGGACATTCCTTTATCCCTCTCACCTTTGTTCATTTGCTTTGCAAAAAAAATGTTGTTATTGTGGTCAAACACACATATACATAAAATTTACCATCTTTAGCATTTCTCAGTGTATAGTTGAAAGGCATTAAACACATCCACAAGGTGCAAACATCCCTACCATCCATCTCCATAACTGTTTTCATCTTATAAAACTGAAACTCTATACACATTAAACAATTATTCCCCAACCCCCCCTCCCCACTCCAGCCCCTGGCAATTCTACCTTCTGTCTCTATGACTTTGACTCATATAAGTGGACTAATACAGTATCTGACTTTCTGTGACTGGCTTATGTCACACAGCATAATATTCTCAAGGTTCATCCATGTTGTAGCATGTGTCAGAATTTCCTTCCTTTTTACATCTAGGCCATGTCTTGCTTATCCATTGTTGATGGGTTGCTTCCACATTTTAGCTATTGTGAATAAAGCTGCTATGAACAGAAGTATTATGTTCATCTACTTTGCTCAACAAAAGCCCATGATGCTGCATTTAGAGACATGAACACCATGGAAGGAGTGGAAAAAGCAAGAGGATTCATGAATGATTTCAGCCACGAGCAAACATCCTCCAAGCCATCTATGTAAGCCAGTTCTAAACTCCATTGCATTCTCTATTTTATGAACTTAAAAATCACTGAAGGGATTGATACACGACCCAAATCTCAGTGGATTTCAGAGTCTTAGAGATGTTTGCCAGAAGCAGTATTAAAGATCAAGTTTAGTGATCCCCATTCTTGATTGCACATCAAAATCACTAGGGCTCTTTAAAAAAAAAAGTACTTATGCATAGATCCCACTCCCAGGTATTCTGATTTAACTGGCCTGAGGGGGGGCATCAGTTTTTAAATGTTTTTTTTCAGGCAATTCTAATGTGTAGCTAAGGTTAAGAATCACTGAAACAGCTTAACCCTCCCTCCTTACTTCCATTTAGAGAGAGAAAAGGGGAATGATGGGCCAAAAGTGACATGGAAATTGGTATAAGAATGCAGAAGGACTTTAAAATCCCAAATCTAGTACTCTACACCTCTTAAAAATGTCTTTCCCAGTATTCTGTTCTTTAGAAAGCACACACACACACAAAAATAAGTAAAATACTATCAGGTAGGTAATTTTTATTCTACATAGAAAGATTCAAATTGAGATCAAATCCATGCTGGAAACTTTATATTAGTTTTCATTTTTATACCTGAATTGCAATGAATCCAAAAGATGAAATAATTCTACCTATTATCAGAAATCTGACAAAGGAAGACAAACATCATCTGTGTATGCCTTGAGATATTATACACTTCTAAAATTAAATAGATTAATCAGGGGCATGAAGTTTAAAGAAGAGAAGAAAACAGAAATGAAATAACAGGACTGATTCTAAAGACGATTCCATTCTGCTGTAAAAGTCAAATAATAGAAACCCAAGAGGAAGTGCAAATGGCCAATAAACATGTGAAAAGATGTTCAGTCTCACTGTGGTCAGGAAAAATGGAATTTATTTATTTTTTTTGTTAAAGATTTTATTTACTTATTTGTCAGAGAGAGAGAGAGAGAGCACAAGCAGGGGAAGTGGCAGGCAGAAGGAGAAGCAGGCTCCTGGCTGAGCAGGGAGCCCGTCACAAGACTCGATCCCAGGACCCTGGGATCATGACCTGAGCCGAAGTCAGATGCTTAACCAAATGAGCCACCAACTGAGCCACTCAGGTGTCCCAGGAAAATGGAATTCAAACATGGTTTATTTATCAGATTAGGAAAAAGCAAAAAAATTGATAACATCCAGACTGGACAAAGATGTGGGGAAAATGGTAATCCAGTGCATATCTGGGAAATGTGTTGCTTCCAGACAGAGCCTGAATAACAAGAATGTGCAGAGTACATAAGGTCCTAGGAGAGGAAGTCATTGGGAAGGATCTATTGTTCCTCACCAACCCCATTATTTTATCTTCCACTGAGATTGTTGAGCTGCCCCATCAGACACACTAATCCTTGCTTAGTGTATCTGAGCTGTTCCAGAATCAACTCCGGAGAAGCTCAGCAGTGTTTGGGCTATTCTCTTTCCCACTTGCCTCTTGTTCTTACTCTGGGCCCACCCAATGGTGAATCTCGGTGTTCTCAGCTGGAAAAAGCAATGCTCACTCACCCCACTGCGTCTGGAATGCCTCATCATTGTGCAAGTCTGCAAGTCCTGTAACCCTGGATAGTAAGCTTCTTACCAGCTCAGTGGCTGGATGTGTATCTCCCTACCATTTACTTAGTGCTTGCTGGTATCAGGCAAAGCACTGCATTTTGTCATCTTGTCATTTTTGTCCTCCAACAGTCCTATAAGGTAATTATTATTTTTATTCATAATTACATATGAGAAAGCAGAGATTTAGAAAGCTTAAATGTCTTTCATGAGGATTCCCAGCTTGTAATTGGCAGGAAAGGCCCTACTTTTCTGGTTCAGGAGTTTCACCTGGGTGTAAATTTGGGCGGTATGAAAACATACCTTTCCACCAATTTCTTCTTCCAGAGGACACTGCCTCTGACCAAATCCTTGCAGAGCTGGCTAACCTCTGGGGTGCTACCCCCAGGCTGGTGACTCCAGTGCTTAAGCCTTAAGCCCTAGGGTCTGCTTCCTTTCCTCCCTCATGCACTGCATCCATTGCAGAGACTGGCTCCCTCCCTGCCATGGTCACTGCCAACCAGGCACGTCAGTCCCTGTGCCCCCTCCACTGCACAGTCATTGGATAAAGAGGCCACTGTTCTCACTGCTGCCACCTGCTGGAACCTGGTCTCTACTCAAGCTGATGTCAGGGAGCCAGGCCATGGACCTCCAGAGTGCTCTTTGATTCATTGCACTCTTTGCTTCTTCTGGGGAAATGGCTAAAACCTCAACAAGTTTACCTCGATTTACCCTCTTAAATTGGAGCCCTGAGGGCTGCCACCTTTGCGTTCTCTCCCTGTGTCCCTCTGGGAAGAAGAGAGAACAGGCTCCTTCTTTCTATAGAAGAGTATGTGCTGTTTTGTCCCATAGACCTGTCTGGAAAAGCAAGATCATGGTCCATGGATGTGGGCAAGACTGTCCCTATCAAGATTTCCAGTCTCTTCATATGGATGTGGCATGGTGACTCCTTTGAATTGTGACCCCTGGCACAGGTATTCACCAATCAGGACTTTAGAAATCTTTCATGAGTATGAATCAACAATGAGGACTATCAAGACTGACACCATCCCGCTCATCCCACTGATTTTGAACAAAGAATTAGGGTACTTGGTATAAAGAAAATTTGCTTCAAAGAGATTAAGGAAGAAAATTAGAACTTCAGTGGACTTATTTGAAGATATGCCCAGACAGCCCAGCCACATGTAATAATCCAGCCTAAGAAATATTTGCAACATTAAATGCTTGCTTTCTGTATTAATATGGACTCATCATTAGCAACAGACTTTGACTCAAACTCACTCGAGCTGGAAATAGGAGTTGAAAGTCTGCTGTATCTGAACCATGGAAAAAGTCATAGAAGACTGCACTTTGGTATGTCTGAAGCTAGGAACTCCCATGCGGGGTTCTCTGCCTCTCTCTGTGTGCTGGCTTCACTGTAAGTTCACAGGTACTATGGAGGGGTTTGGAGGGAGAGGAGAATGGGAGCGGACAACAGCAGCCCAAGCTCACATCTCCTCCAACCCACCACCAACAAGGGAAAAACCTTTCCAGCAGGTCCACTTAAAAAAATCCCAAAGAAAGATTCAAGTAGTCCTCTTTTGGATCATGCGGCCATCTTTGATAACGCGAATGGGCTTTATTATGAGAAAGAGAAAGGAGCGCTGGGCAGAAAATGAAAAGTGACTATTACAGTTCTACGCAACGAAACAGTGTTCATAAAACCTACATTTATTTTATTTAACTCCCATTGTCATTTTGTTTAATAGTTGAAATAGGTTTCCACAGGGAGAATTCCAATTGATAAGATCGCAACCATTGGAAATTAGGTTTTAACTTTTTATCCATATTTTTCCTTGAAGCCATTTGTCATAATTTTAATTATTTCCTTATAGTATGGATCATTTGATTCTTGCTTGTCTGCTCAGCTGGAGTGTAAACTCCACAAGGGCAGGGATCACAAGTACTTTTACAGGGATTACAAGTACTTTTATTCACCAGTATTTCCTCAGCACCTAGAACATTCCTGGCATGACTGAATCAACCACCCCCCTTGAAAGATCAAATGAAGAATCAGCTCAACCTTGATGCTAGATCCAATCTAGCAAGTCAGCACTGGATGATTCCAAAGTTAAAGAATCATAAGTTAAGATACACTGACAGAAAGAACAAGGAAATGAGATGACTGCCTAGAAATAGAAGACCCAACCAGCCTCACCTGACAGGGAATCCACAGAACAGAGACACGGACATACCAAAAAATAGTGTCTGAGGAGCTAAATGTCAAAAAAACTTATAAAAGAAAGAGTTTCAAAAAAGAACAAGAAAAAGGTTCCAAGTTTCAGCCAATTCTGAAAATTTTAAAGTTTACCATAAAAATTGGCATTTATATTACCTGAGTATAGAACTGAGCTTAAGAAACTTACTTCCTGTCACTATATTTCTATTTGCCCCAATTTTATTTTATTTTTTAAAAAATTTTTTTAAATTTTATTTTATTTTATTATGTTATGTTAGTCACCATACAATACATCATTAGTTTTTTTTATTTAAAATATTTTATTTAAAGAACATGTTGTGCTTACTTTTTTTGCACATTTTTTTTATTATGTTATGTTAATCACCATACATTACATCATTAGTTTTTGATGTAATGTTCCATGATTCATTGTTTGCGAATAACACCCAGTGCTCCATTCAGTACATGCTCTCTTTAATACCCATCACCAGGCTAAACCATTCCCCCACCCCCTCCCCTCTAGAAATCTCAGTTTGTTTCTCAGAGTCCTTAGTCTCTCAGAGTCCGTAGTCTCATAGTCCAATCGTCTCCCCCTCTGATTCCCCCCCCTTCATTTTTCCCTTCCTGCTATCTTCTTCTTCTTCTTTTTTTTTTTAACATATAATGTATTATTCGTTTCAGAGGTATAGGTCTGTGATTCAACAGTCTTACACAATTCACAGCGCTCACCATAGCACATACCCTTCCCAATATCCATCGCCCAGCCAACCCATCCCTCCCACCCCCCACCACTCTAGCAACCCTCAGTTTTTTTCCTGAGATTAAGAATTCCTCATATCAGTGAGGTCATATGATACATGTCTTTCTCTGATTGACTTATTTCGCTCAGCATAATACCCTCCAGTTCTATCCACGTCGTTGCAAATGGCAAGATTTCATTCCTTTTGATGGCTGCATAATATTCCGTTGTGTGTGTGTGTGTGTGTGTGTGTGTGTGTGTGTGTGTGTGTATATATACACCACATCTTCTTTATCCATTCATCTGTCAAGGGACATCTTGGCTCTTTCCATAGTTTGGCTATTGTGGGCATTGCTGCTATAAACATCGGGGTGCACGTACCCCTTTGGATCTCTACATTTGTGTCTTTGGGGTAAATACCCAGGAGTGCAATTGCTGGGTCGTATGGTAGCTCTATTTTCAACTTTTTGAGGAACCTCCATACTGTTTTCCAGAGTGGCTGCACCAGCTTCCATTCCCACCAACAGTGTAGGAGGGTTCCCCATGCAGCAAAGGCAGTCCTAAGAGGAAAGTATATAGCAATACATGCCTTTCTCAAGAAACAAGAAAGGTCTCAAATACACAACCTAACCCTACACCTACAGGAGCTGGAGAAAGAACAGCAAATAAAGCCTAAACCCAGCAGGAGAAGAGAAATACATCATTAGTTTTTGTTGTAGTGATCTATGATTCATTGTTAAAGATTTTGTTTATTTATGATTTTATTTATTTGACAGAGAAAGACAAAGCGAGAGAAGGAATCCAAGCAGGGGGAGTGGGAGAGGGAGAAGCAGGCTTCCCGCCGAGCAGGGAGCCCAACGCTGGAATCATGACCTGAGCTGAAGGCAGACGCTTAACGATTGAGCCACCCAGGCGCCCCCATTTGTTCCAATTTTAAAAGGGAAGAATCATCAGCCCAGATATTCCAGATAAATCTCTCCCTTCGTCTGTGTTTAATGGAATAATGCCCTAATAAAACACACTACTTGAGTACTTCTCTGGGTTGCACTAAAAATTATGGCCTTTCAAAGACTCTCAATTGCATGTGTTCTTGCCCTATGTACTTTAATAAAATACAACTGTTTGAGTTTCTGTTAATTAAGCCTGCAGCTTCCGGTGACCAGGACTTCTTGTGCCTGAGCCTGGGCCAGGTCACTGAGCCCCTGGGAGAAAGAATCAGCAGCAGTTAGCCGTGGAGTTTCCTGGGGTACCCCCTCCCCAGCGCGGGTTCTTAATCTGCAGAGAGAAACAGGTCTGGGGAGGAAGGTGCCCTGGAGGGGAGGCAGAAGAACCAAGGCCCTGCTGTGGATATGCCTTCGGTGGAGAAGCACAGTTTCAGCTGAGGGGCGGGGCTGGAGCAACGGGAAAGGTTGGAGGAAAAAGAGAAGGGGCATGCTCTGACAGAATGAATTTACTTTTTCTTTAAACTTTGTCTAGGAAAAGTGGAGAACGGGGAATTGAGGCTGATGGGTGCCCCCGGGGAAGCCAAGACTTCCGTGAGGTCAGGGGGAGGGGCCCCGTGATGTATAAATCAGAAAGATGTATTTGATCTTGGTCCCCAGTCCCTGATAAGGGACTCCCAAAGCCCCTGTTGATTCCTAAGTGATAAGAGCACCAGGGACATCTTTTATTTTACTGAGGCAACTCTGGATGGGCTGGATGGGGGGTGGTCACCAGAAAGACCGAGGAATGATTAGAAGCTTGGAATGTTCAGCCCCACCCCCACTTTTCTAGGGAGAAAAGAGGGACTGGAAATGGAGTTCATAATTGATTCTGCCTACATGAGGAAACCTCCATAAAATCCCAATAGCAGGGGTTCAGAGAGCTTCCAGGTGGGTGAACACACAGAGATTCAGGGAGAGTGGTGCACTCAGAGTGGGCACGGTAGCTCTGCACCCTTTCCCCACACCTTGCCCCATGCATCTCTCCCATCTGGCCATTTCTGAGTTCTATCATTTTATAATAAACTGATAATCTAGTAAGGAAAATGCTTCTCTGAGTTTTGTGACCAGCTCTAGCAAATTCATCAACTCAAGGAGAGGGTCGTTGGAACCTCTAATCCACAGCAGTGGGTCAGAAGCCCAGGTGACAGCCTGGATTTGGGATTGGCTTCTGGAGTGGAGGCTGGGAGGCAGTCTTGTAGGACTGAACCCTTACCCTGTGGGATCTGATGCTGTCTTCAGGGCGATACTGTCAGAATGGAGTTGAATTGTAGGATACCGAGCTGGGGTTGGAGAATAGCTTTGTGGTGTCCCCTCTGATGGAATTGGTACTAGAATCATCTTAGGTCTTCTCTGAGAACAAAGAAGAGACTTGCACAGAGGGGAGGAGGCAGCAAATGATTCCTGTGACTCCCCGGCAGGAGGCTCCCTGGCTTGGGGGCTCCCCGGCTTGGGGGCCTGGGTTGACAGTGTGGGCACATGTGAGTTCAGAGGCAGCAGTGTGCTGAGGCTTTGTGAATTTGCCTTACCTTGAATACCAGTTGAGTGGGCTGGCCAGAGTACTCTCCCTTGTATACCCACTCTCCTTCCCACTACACCACCTGTCCCCTGGGGTAAGCTATCTTCAGCCCAAAGAGTACCTCACTGTTTATGGAATTAAATAAATTTAAAAAAAAATATGCAGTATGGAGAATTGTGAGAAATGTATTCAGTAAAGCAGTTCCTGACTCTAGAAAGAAAATGGAAAGCACCAATTCTCCATCAGCAATAGAATGGCCCTCAGGGATTCTCATGGCAAAGCAGAAAGAGCACCAGACCAGGAGTCAAAGCAGCTACCTTCTAGCAATGAGTCTGGTACACACTGGTGGGTGGGTGGCCCTCAGAGGGTTGTTTCCTCTCTTGTCCTGTTTCCCTTTCTGTAAAAAGGTGAAAATATCTAAGTTCTCTTCCAGATTTAATTTTCTGACTTTCCATATCACCTTTTCAATTAAAAATGATAAAACTTAAAAAAATGATAAAACTTGCTGACTGCATCATTTTTAGGATATTTTTCTACTCTCAATAGGAAGGTACAGAAAGCATTTCCCAGTAGTAACGAGGGAATGAAATTGTACTCTGTTCCTTCTGAAGTCACCAGCGCTTTCTCACCCTCGCTCGTTCCAGCCCCACCCACTTCCCCTGTGACTTCGATTCTTCCAGAAGCAGGTTTAATCTGCTTCATACTGGAACTATTTTAAAAGGGGCAAAATGTTTTCTCTATGAAAAATCCAATCAGGATTTATAGGCATATGCCTCATTTTATTGCACTTCACTTTACTGAGCTTGGCAGATAATTGTGTTTTTTACAGATTAAAGGTCTGTGGAAACCCTGTGCCAGGCAAGTCTACTGGCGCTGTTTTTCCAACAGGGTTTGCTCACTTCATGTCTCTGTGTCACATTTCGGCAAACTTTTTCAGTATTATAATATTTGTTATGGTGTTACTTTAGCAATGAAATATTTTTAATTAAGGTGTGTACATTGCTTTTTAGACATAATGCTATTGCACACTTAACAGACTACAATATAGTGTAAACATTACCTTTATGTGCACTGGGAAACTAGAAAATTCACTTTATTGCAGTGGTCTAGAACCAAACCCACAATATCTTTGAGGTGTGCTGTACTGAATGACAGTTTGGGGTAGAGCGTTGACAAAATAAATTTTTAAGATTCAGTTCTGAGCAACGGTCTTCACCCCCTTGGCATATAATCAATCAGTGCTTGTAAGCAGATCACCAGCCCAGTGTACTGCATGGTCCTTTTTCATTCCCAGGTCCCCGTCACCTCGGGCCCTAGGCCCCTCAGACCCAATCGATTCCCACGGGTTCCACAGGCACAGCACTGCACACTTTCTTCCCCCTGAAATGCTGCTTCTGTCCTCTGAAGTTTGTATTGGCTGCAGGATAGTCTAAGGCCTTAACCCAACCCTTAGACTGTTCTGGCTGGTGTGCATCTATCTGAGCAGCTCAGCCACCATTACTCCCTTACACAGTCTACGTATAGTCTCCTGGAAGATTCCCTGTCCTAGGCACATCTCGGACCCGTCCCACTTTGCTCTTTCTCCTCACTGAATTGGAACATCTTCTCTCCTTCTCTTTGGCAATCTGAATCTTACTGATCTTTTAAAACCCAGCCGAGATCCCCCTTCCTCTATAGAGCTTTCCCTGAACTCTGCATCTTGAAGGAGGCCGTCCCTACTCGGTAGAGTCCACTGCCTGGCACAGCAAAAGACATGAACACATGACACTGGGAGGTATTCTTTCATGGAGCTGGGATTTCCTTAGCAGGGCTGAGCCTACTTTCAATCAGCACAAGCTCAAGGTGCCCCTACAACACAGTCCGGTGGGACAAGAGTCAAAGTCCAAAGGTGGCCCCCCGACTAGTCTCAGCAGAACAGGGACTGGAAGCCGGCATCCTGAGAGATGGAGAACCCAAGGGTAGGCCAGGGACACCTTCCCTCCCCAGGTGTGGTCTTCCGGGCCTCATCTGTCGTGTCCTACCTTCTACCACCTCCACCCTTCAGAAAATCTTTTTAGAGTAATTAGAAGAGGATGGATAAAACTTGAGCTCCCTAAGGCCCCGAGGCATGGCTACCCGGATTTTTCTCCAAGGCCTAACATAATTTAACTTGAATTTTGGTTCCCAGTGGGTCAAAGGGACCTCGACTTAGTCGTGAGCAGGGACTCTGCAAGCGGATGAACACCAGGCTGAAGCCGGATACCCGCAGCATGCAGAAGACGATGTCCCCAGGGTGATAATGAAATCGACTTTATGATTGATTAGCATTTACTGAGCCCTTCCTGTGTGGCAGGAGCTCTTGCAAGTACTTTTCATTCACGTGTGCATTCAGTGCTTACAGCAATCCTCTAAATTGGTTATTATCGCGTCCATTTTACAGTTGAGAAAATCTTTCATGTCAAAAGGTTGGCTGCCTTTCCCCAGGCCACACAGCCAGTGGGCGGCAAAGCTGAGCTAACAACTGTTTTCAGGTCCGTTTTGTTTTGCTTGAATTTAGGGCAAGGGCCTGCGCTCAACCTTCTTTGCCATGAGACAAGAAGAGAGAAACTCCCATGTTCGCAGGAGTCCTGACTTGTCATTAGGCACCTCTGGGATCTTAGGGCCTCTCATTACCTGAACTATGAAAATGGCATAAGTTTAATTATTCACTTTCCATCACCCTTAATGAGGGGATTAACTGCCCTGTGAAACAAAAGGAAATGGTTTGACCTTCAGGCTGTCAGGAAGTGATAATTAACGAAAACCTGGAGTCAGTTTAAATGGACAAATGGGAAGTGTTTTACTGATCCTGATGGGAAAGAACTATCAGGGTCACTAATTGACACGTAATGGAGCTACGGCAATGAGAAAATAAACATGGGCTAAAAATAAACACGTTGCCTTAATTGTGTTCACAGGTGCTCTTCCGGCATCTCTAAAGCTCCTCTGGCCCGCCTGAGGCTTAGGGTTCTGAGTGTGGATGGAGAGAGGGGTCGCAGGGCTGCGGCTTGCAGGGGGGCAGGGAGGGGAGGCTGTGGGCATGGGGTGGGGGTGGTGGGGCGGGAGTCCCTGAAGGGGACATCTCAGATGCAGAAGGGCATCAGGAAAGTGGAGGCTAGCGCGGGGGCGGGGGGGGGGCGGTGAGTGGGTGGAACCTGTTCATCCTGTTCATCACAGCTTCAGGACCAACTGGTTGGTTTTTTCATTACTTGGTTGATTCGTTTGACCAAAAGTTACTGTGGGAGTGATTCCTGGAACCATTCTGCGGCTCGGCATGTAAACACAGCCTTCTAATCTAGAGCCTCGCTATGAAAATTGTCATAAATAGCTGCGAATTACTACAGTTGTGCAACTTATGACTTCATCGTGGCTTCTGGCGCAGCAGATGGGAGTGGTGGTCCGGGAGCCACTCAGCCCCCTGGCTTTGCCTTCGCTGCTAACGAGCGCGGTGCGCTGGGCTGCCGCTCGGAGGCCCCCGTGGCATCCTCCTTGCCCCGCTCCAGTCCGGAGTAACGCATTTTTCAAAAGGCCATGGAGCCCCGAAAGCCTCGCGCACACTGCATGATATATAAATATATAACTGCCAAAAATATGGCAAAATGAGTCACTATTAATAACTCAAAGAGTCATGGGGATCCAGGCAGTCCAATTCCTCTGCCAAAAATTCAGAATGTTTGCTTAGTGCTTTGATTTCTTTTTTTTAAACTCTGTTCTTGATTTGCTTCGGTACATTTCCTATTTAGATACTCCACCGAGTGTGTGTCAAACTATATCTGTAACCTTACTAGGACATCCCGGAGCGGACAGGAAAGCAACGGAAGGCCTTTAAAGCTAATGGGGCTTTACAAAGGATGCTCGCCTCACGAACATTTTCCGTTTCTCTTTGCCATAGCGACTGTCACCTTTGTCACAGATGCAGAAATTGCTAAAGGGAAAGGGAAGAAACTCCCTTAATTACTTACATCGGTAATAATATTGTATTGTCAACTAGGTTTCGAACACTTACTCTTGTCAAGCACGGGGCGTCTATGCGTCCCTGCTAAGCCTCACATCAACCATACAAAGTAGGTGCTATTTCCATTTCACACACCAGGGCTCCGAAGTTAAGAACTGCCCTGAGCTGACAAGCAAGTGACTCTCAGGGCTGGAATTCACACTTAAGGCTCTCTAGCTTGAGTTGTATGACAATGCCAGTGGTCCATCATTTTTGACCCATAATGCCAATTTTATGTTCAAGTTACTCCTAGGATGCATTGGCCCTAACAGGAAACCTAGAATCTTCCCCTGACTCCTCACAGGCAGTGTGTTGATTGGGAAATCGTCTTAATGCAGTCCTGGGGGTGGGGGAAGTGGTAATATATAATTTATTATCTTTGCACAATTATTATGATTGTTACAAGTAAAGATATGATGTGAAGCTGTACCAAAAATGATAAAGCATATCAAAACTCTTTAATCTACTTATATTCTCCGATACATTCTATCTGAAAATCTCCACATGTAATCTGCTCCCCAGACTTTTCCAAGCATTGAAGTGACTTCTAGTACTTAAAATTTAATGATGTTAAGGCAGAGAAAGACAAATACCACATGATTTCACACATATGTGGAATTTAAGAAACAAAACAAATGAGCAAAGGGGAGAAAAGAGAGAGGGGCAAACCAAGAAACAGACTCCTGACTATAGAGAATAAACCGATGGTTACCAGAGGGGAGGTGGGCAGAGGGATTGGGGAAATAGGTGATGGGGATTGAGGAGGGCACTTGCGATGAGCACAGGGTGATGTTATGGAAGTGCTGAATCACCATTGTACACCTGAAACTAATATAACACTGTATGTTAACTATATTGGAATTGAAATAAAAACTAAAAATTTTTCAAAAAATTTTTTAAAAAAGTTAATGATGTTAAAATATGATTTGGTAGACCACATATTTGAATGAGCAGAGCAGGTAGGCTGTGAGTTTATAACACAGATATTTTATTTTATTTTATTATTTTTTTAAGATTTTATTTATTTATTTGACAGAGAGAGCGAGAGAGCACAAGCAGGGGGAACAGTAGAGAGAGAGGGAGAAGCAGGCTCCCCGCCAAGCAGGGAGCCTGATGTGGGGCTCGATCCCAGGACCCCAAGATCATGACTTGAGCCGAAAGCAGACTCTTAACCATCTGAGCCACCCAGGTGCCCCAACACAGATATTTTATTTTATTTTTTTATTTTTTTAATTTTTTTATTGTTATGTTAATCCCCATACATTACATCATTAGTTTTAGATATAGTGTTCCATGATTCATTGTTTGTGCATAACACCCAGTGCTCCATGCAGAACGTGCCCTCCTCAATACCCATCACCAGGCTAACCCATCCTCCCAACCCCCTCCCCTCTAGAACCCTCAGTGTGTTTTTCAGAGTCCATCGTCTCTCATGGTTCTTCTCCCCCTCCGATTTCTCCCCCTTCCTTCTTCCCCTCCTGCTACATTCTTCTTCTTCTTTTTTTCTTTCTTAACACATATTGCATTATTTCCCAACACAAATATTTTATTTTTTATTTTTTTTTTTAAGATTTTATTTATTTATTTGAGAGAGAAAGAATGAGACACAGAGCATGAGAGGGGGAGGGTCAGAAGGAGAAGCAGACTCCCTGCTGAGCAGGGAGCCCGATGTGGGACTCGATCCCGGGACTCCAGGATCATGACCTGAGCTGAAGGCAGTCGCTTAACCTAACTGAGCCACCCAGGCGCCCAACCAACACAGATATTTTAAAAAGATAATTTGGTAAGAGCAATTTAGTTTCTTGAGACTTGCCTGGGAGTTAATAGCATAGTGGTTCAGATAGAAGCTATGACACTATTATTTCTATGACAAATTATTTCTCTGAGTTTTTCCCCTAGTAATAATGCATCGTAAACCCAAATCTTGAAGAGGTTTCTCCACTGTTATAGTTAGAATGGAAAATATTAAGGTGGCTACTAATAATTATTGCAGTTAATATATGATGGCTACTGAACAGTAGGTTGTTCAATGCATAATAATTAAGAAGATTTAGCATCACAAGTTTCAAAAGATAAATAATAAGGAAAGGATCAGTGAGTCTTGGAATATTTCAGCCAGGGGAAGAATCTCATTTCCTAAAGTGGAAACCGAGTTACAAGAAAGCCAAATAAACTATAGAGCCATTCAATTCACTGGTAATGCCACAGTGACTAGCATTCAGTTCTTTTGAGTCCTGGGCTAATGTTTTCTCTCCTAAAATCATAGTTTGATTCCAAATAATATTTTGTTTTTTTCTACCTACATTTCTTTTTCTTAAAGCCATCTGGGACATATAATAAAAGATGTGTCCACCAAATTAATATATTAAAATGAACTCAGTATTCTAGAAGATTATATTTACAATGGAATGAACTAGATTATTCAGATTTGTTGAAACAAGATGATAAAAAATTTTTAAGTCAACTCATATGGATTTACCACCAGAATCCAAAGTCTGATTGGTCTTTCTTGGGACCAGAAAAGATTTCTTTTCTATCCTGTCCTTTCTGGACTCTGTTGACCTCCTACATGGAAGGCAACAAATTTGAGATACTGGAGCATAGTGCGTCACTCAGATTTCTGACTCAGTATTATAAACAGGGATCTGAACCAACACAAAGTTAATGACAGCTCTACCATAATATTTGTGAATCAAACAAAACAACTGAAGGGGAGGACTTTAAATGAAAAAATTCTTAATATCTTTTTTCATATACTGATAAATATATAGAAGAAGGAAAACAAGTATATTGGTGGGTGGATGGATGATTCAGCTGGTTTCTGTACTAACAATGATTCATTCTATAAAAGTTGGAATGTTTAGGAAATAAGTTATACTGTTGTACTAGAAAAGACAAGTATAAGCTATGCTAAATAACCAAACACGCTCAAAACATAATTTTCTTTTATTTTCGTATACGACTTTTGAGTGTTCTGAATATTACTCTTGCCTTTAATGACACAGAAAAAGGAAATACAATGTTCATGATAGTTTGTCAGATAATGCAGTCCTATATGCATGAAAATAATTTTCTAAAACAGTAGTTATGAATAGTCCAGGATTCAAGGGTTTCTATTAATATTCCCCCATTGGCATTAGATCAAATCAGTGTGAATGGCCACTTTTCCAAGGAAATAGTTAAATGATGCACAGTGTAGCTCTTTGGAGCCGCTTGGTTTATATTCTTATACCTGCATTGATGCAAAAGGGCTACATGTCTGCTGTGTCTTCTTCAGAAAGTCAGCTTTATGACTGGCATGTACTGGAGGTGAGCTTTCAGATTTGCAGGCCAATGTCAGGAGTGCCCAGATGGAATGGGAGGCTGTGAGGACTCAGAAAACCCCTTTCAATTGCCTATATCGGCTCCTTTAATCATAGCTATAATTATTACTGGGCCACCTCCAAGTCTTCATTTCCGGTCTAGGTAAAGGCTAGTACTGCTTTCCTGTCTTCCTCATGCTCTTCCAACGATTAGCAGAGCTCACAGAGATCCAAGGATACATGGAAGTCCAGAAGGAGTGGCAAAAAGGAGAGGAAAAGTTTCTGAAAAGGTGATATCTGAATATCAGGCCCTGATATTCCTAAAATACTCATGAGAGGTGGAGAAAGGATATTTGCTCAAATTACATACACGACGTGTATCCGTTCAAATGAATGCTATAATTGTTAGACACTGTTCTAAAATGCTGAGCAGATGGTGGAGACATAACCTTGATTTTCAAGGCACTAAAATGTAGAAGAGTTAATATGGTGTGTGTGTGTGTGTGTGTGTGTGTGTGTGTGTGTGTGTGTGTGTAGAGGCGGGGGGCTAGGAAAAGGGTTTATGTGTCATGGTCAGTGGCTCTTTTGGGCAGAGTCAGTGATTGGCTACTGAGCTAATAGATGGTGTTCTGGGAAGACTCCTCCCAAAATATATTCCAACCAATGCCAAAAATGGTATCGTGAATTGTTATTCCTTAGTATCTTCTCAGGGCAGTGCTTTTCTAAAATGTTACTGGAAAAGGCAACAAACTAAGCATTGGATAGTGTTGGAAGTTTTTCACGTCACTCTCTTTCCTTACAGAAGAGAGAAGAGCTGCACCAAAGCACTGGGTGCCAGGGGGAGAAGGCAAACCCATTAGTCAAGAGATTGTCAGTTGCTAGGCATCAACTCTCATTCAGATGAACTCAAATTAAAAAAGAGGAGTTAACTGTAAAGATAAAGGGAGCAATCTTACAGACACACAGAAGTAGGAAACAAAGTCCAAGGTGGACTTCACAGTGACCTAAGCTGAAATCAAGTCAGTTCGTCTCTGTTCTCTGACTCGATTCCTTCTTTCTCTTCTGTTTATGGACTCTTTCTCGTTTGACTCTTCTTGCTTTTTAAAGCACATCTGATATCTTCTCTCTATATACTAGGCTTCCTCTGATTATTTATAATTTTGCTCTCAAGTGACTTTGGCTGTCCTCGACTTTGGTGTGCGTTGATACCAACCTCAGTCGTGCTGAATGTGAGCTCTCAGAGAAAGTTCACAATGACTGAGTGTAGTTTCTGTGATTTGGCTCAAATTCTTGAGAGAGTCTGACCGTTGTTGTCTATGAGTCTTCCTGGTCTATTTAGAATGGGGTGAGGTGGCCATGGGTTGGGGTCAGAACCACTTAGGCCTGGCCTTCACAGCAGAGACTGAACAGCAGGAATTCTGAGATAGGAACTGGGGAGGCAGCACAAATGTCCCAACCCATGTCAACTACTACCCCAAACCCAATGTTTTCTCCTGACAGCGTGACAGTGAGTAAGCCTTATTTGGGGAGGGCAGGACCTGTTGGTTATGGCACAAAACCAAGTTGGATAGTGTTTGGAGCATGGATAAAAACTTGACTTCTGATTCTCTGTACTTTTTCTCCCTCTACTACAAATTTAACAGAAAGTTAACTGCTCCTCTCATGGAGATACAGCCATCACTGTGAAGAGTTAAGAGAATCTTTGGGTAAACTGAAAGCTAGATACTTATGTACGTTTAATTCATTTATTCATTCATTCAATAAATTAATTGTAGCAAGCACCTACTCTGCCTGTGATAGGTGAGAAGAAGAGTCTCGGATACTCTGAAAGTTTATTTTATTAATGGGTTTTTGGGATATGTGTTTGTTGGGCTTTCCAAAGAATACCATCTAGATTTCACCAGTGAGAAGTTCCAAAATACTCTTGGAATCTACTGGACCTAAAAATTTCCAAAAGCAGAGTATTAATAAATTTAGATACACAAACAGTAGTCATTTCTGGCTCTGAAAACTAAGTTCAGTCCAGTGACTGGAAAGAAAAACTAAGCAGAAAGACTAAAACAAACATAACATTATCATCCTCATTTTCCCTTCCCCATAAATGCATGGCTTTAATGTGAGCTTCCAGTTGTAAGGAAACTTATTATGTTTCCCTAAGGCAGATATTAATGTGTGTTTTGATGTCTTAAAATCTACTGACTAAGAACTATAAGGAGAAGGAAGAGGGTGATCATTTAAGAAGTTGTAATTAAACTGTGTATGTTGAGGGATGTACTTTCTATAGACACATTTATCTTCATAGACATGTGAGTTGTTTTAGGTATTTTTAACTGATACAGATGAAGGGCAGAACTAGGTATCAGGGGACTTGAACTCAATGTAAGGTGTGTAAATGCAGACAAGTCCCTTTCTCCCCATGACCTGTACGTCTTTGTCTTTTTGGCATATCCACCAACTTATTAGTGGGATCAACTGAGAACTGAGAATGTTAATGGTCTTTGAAAACTGTAAAATCCCATTCAGTAACTCTTTGAATTTGACTGAATTCATTAGTTTTTTGAAAAATCAACATTACTTCCTGACTCGATAGTGAAGTTGTCTTACTCAAACTTACAATCTATTTTTGGTGACTATTTAATCAAAATTCCGTCTCAAATATATTTAGACTAGTGTACTTATATAGTGGTTGTGTTGCAAGTTTATTTTCTGAAAAAGTGCAGGAAGGAATAAAAAACATTGGAAAGGGTAAGGATATGGATATTTATAAATTACTATTGACTGTACAAAACAATAACTATAATTTCCTTTGTAGTATAAAATCTATGTAGAACTAAAACGCAAAACAAGAAGAACACAAAGTCAGGAGGGGTAAATAGTTTAAAAGGTTTAAGGGTCTAATATCATAGGAGTGGTAAAAATAATAATTTGTATAATTCTTGAATAAATCAAGGATATATGTTGTAAGCTCCAGGATAACTACTATCAGAATGGAAAACTAAATGTATAATTTGCCAAGTTATTAGAATGAGGACATTAAATAATAAGAATTTTTTGAATAACTGAAAAGAGGCAAAAGAGAAAGAAACAAGGAAGATAAAACAAAAGGAAAAAGGGAACATAAAAGAGAAGAGCCTAGTAGAAAATTTAAAATAAGATGGTGTCTAGAAACCCAATTGGATTGGCGATTACATTGCATATAAGTGAAATAAATTTGAAGTAAAAGACTATGATTGTTAGATTAGATAAAAAACAAACCCAACTATATGCTTTAAACCTAATGATCAAGAAATGTTTAATGTATAAGGAAAGATAAATAAACCATGCAACCACTAACTACAGTGAAAAAGCTCGAATAGTTCTACCAATATCAGGCAATGTGCATTTTAAGGCAAGAAATATTTTCAGAGATAAAGAGAGATGGTTTGTAATTATAAATGGGTCAATCAAATAGGAAGATACTACAATCCTAAATCTCTATGCACCCAATAGCATTGCTTTGAAATAATTTAAACAAAAAACAAACAGAAAAAGGAACTATATACAAATCAATAATCATAGTGAAAGGCATTAATATATCTTTCTCAATAGCTGGTGGAACAAGCCAAAAGTAAAAAAATCAGTAAGAATATGGAAGATATTAACAGTACAAGTTTGCAAACCTGATCTAATTGCCACACATGTAAAATTGCACCTACTAATGACCAGTTCATATTTATTTCAAGTGTACATGAAATGCTTATTAAAATCAATATAGTTAATATAAAGAAAGTCTTAACAATTTCAAATTATTGGAATCTTTCAGAATATCTTCCCCGGGTAGGAGAAACTAAGATGGTGGAGTAATAGGAGGACCCTAGGCTTGCCTTGACCCTTAAACACAGCTAGATAAATATCAAATCATTCTGAATACCCAAGAAATCAATCTGAGAACTGACAGAACAAACTGCACAACTACAGGGAGAGAAGAGGCCACATCATGGAAGGTAGGAGGTGGGGAGATGTGATTTTGGGGAGAAATGGATCACAGGTGCTGCAGAGATGAGGGAGCCCTGGTCACAGAGAAAGATGAGGGAGAGAGAGAGAGAGAGAGAAGAGCACACAAGGGATTGCACAAGGAAAACGCTTCCCTAAAGCCATGACTGGGAAAAAGAGAGGGGCTGATTGTCATGAGATTTTACAATCAGCAGGGCTCAAAGACTAGAGTTTTAGAGGTCCATAGCATGGCTGGTGTGGAGCCCTAAGGTCACTCCAGTGCTCCCATGGAGAAGGAAAGCAGATAACCTGGGAGAGGTGGCACGATCTGAGGATCCCCTGGAACAAACTGGGAGAGACAGTCCCCCCTTCTTGGAACACATCTGGGAGAGGTGGCATTGCCTCTCTGAGGACAAAAGAATTGGCATTATATTTCCCCACCCATTAGCATAGGTGCAGACATGCCTGCTGAGAGCGGCCAATCTAGACGCTGGCTATTTGCTGTGCCTTACTCCAAACACCATGCCCCGTGCTTGTGTGCAATTGCCCTTCTGGGACAAACCTGCATCAGTCCCAGTGCATCAAGACCCTCCCCTACAGGACCAGCACAGGTCTGTGCTATGCCAGGTCCCTAAAGACTGGAGTTTTAAACTCAGCCAGTGGGTGGGCGGGGGGTGCCTGGGTGGCTCAGTCAGTTGAGCACCCAACTCTTGGCTTCGGCTGGGTCATGATCTCAGGCTCATGAGGTTGAGCCCTACATCTGGCTCTGCACTCAGCATGGAGCCTGCTTCCCCTCTCCTCCCACTCCCTCTGCCCCTCCCCCTACTTGAGCTTGCTTGCTCTCTCTCTTTCTAAAATAAATAAATTAATAAAAAAAAAATACCACCAAACTCAGCCTGCCTGCCTGGGATAGAACAAAGGTACACTGCACTGCCAGTGGGCAGATGGCCTGAATACAGACAGAGTGAAGGCAAGGATCTGAAGGCTGCTTGTGACACATGAGGGGAGGTTATTTGCTCTTCTGGAAGGGCTTCTCGGACAACACTGGGGGCAAATTCTGCTCTCTGGTGACAAGGGAGATGGCTGGTGTCATTTCTCTCCCCCAGCCCTCAGCATGAACTAACTTCAGTAAACAGCACAGCACCAACAGTAGAGGCCTAAACTGCTTACAATAAGCCCCAACCCCCTGCACTCTGCAGGTGTGCTTTTCTTGGGCAAGTGGGCCTGAGAACCAGAGCAGTGGGCTCCTCCCCCAGAAGAGCAGCACTAATCCACACCCCCCTCCCCCGCATGCACCACAACTACTGACCATAGAGTTCTGCAAAGCTTCAGCTGTAGTGGAAATAGCAGCAAGTCCTCTTTTAACAAGCAGACCACAGCATACCTAGTTAAAACTCCCCATACTCTGGTTAATGCTCAAACACTCCCCACTGCAGGCAAGGAGAAACTCTGCAGAGGACTGACCTGAGGGATAGAGCAGCCAAAACACAGCAGCTGACAGCACGCAGCACATACCACAGACACTTCCTAAAGTGCCAGGCCCTGGACAATAGATGACCTCTTTATAAAGCCATTACTCTCAGGAGCAAGAAACATAACAGGCTTTTCTAACACACAGAAGAAGACAGAGACCTAGACAAAATGCCAAGACAGAGGAATTCATCCCAAAAGAAAACAAGAAAAGGTCATGACGAGGGATCTAGTTGAAACAGATATAAGTAATATGCCTGATCCAGAATTTAAAGCAACAATCATAAGGATACTAGCTGGCTTAAGAAAAGCATAGAGGACACCAGGGAATCCCTTACCACAGAGGTAAAAGACCTAAAAACTAGTCAGGCCAAAATAAAAAATGCTATAACCAAGATTCAAAACTGATTGGATGTAATGACCACAAGGATGGAAGAATCAGAGGAACAAATAAGTGATATAAAATATAAAATTATGGAAAAGAGTGAGCGGGAAAAGAGAAGCGAAAGAAAAATATTAGATCATGAATGTAGACTTAGGGAACTCAGTGACTCCAAAAGCATAATAACAATGGTATTATAAGAGTCGCAGAAGAAGGAGAGAGGGAAAAGGGACAGAAGGTTTATTTGAAGAAATAATAGCTAAAAACTTCCCTAATGTGGGAGGGAAACAGGTATCCAAATCCAGGAGGCACAGAGAACTCCCATCAAAATCAACAAAAGCAGGCCAACACCAAGACATATAATAGTTAAATTTGCAAAATATAGAGATAAAACAAAAAGTTCTAAAAGAAGCAAGAGAAACTTACAAGGGAAGACAAATAAGGTTAGTAGGAGATCTCTCCACAGAAACTTGGCAAGTTTATATATTTGGGTCCTCCAAGTTGGAGCCATAAATATTTACAATTGTGAGATCTTCTTGTTGGATAGTCCCTTTTATTATGATATAATGCCCTTCTTCATCTCTTGTTACAGTCTTTGGTTTAAAATCTAGTTTGTCTGATATAAGAATGGCTACTCCGGCTTTCTTTAGACATCCGTTTGCATGACAGATGGTTCTTCATCCCCTCACTTTCAATCTGTAGGTGTCTTTAGGTCTAAAATGAGTCTCTTATAGCAGTATATAGCTGGGTCTTGTTTTTTTGTTTTTTTTTTGTTTGTTTGTTTGTTTTAATCCATTCTGACAAATTGTCTTTTTGCAATTTGTTTTAATCCATTCTGACAAATTGTCTTTTGGCTGATATAAGAATGGCTACTCCGGCTTTCTTTAGACATCCGTTTGCATGATAGATGGTTCTTCATCCCCTCACTTTCAATCTGTAGGTGTCTTTAGGTCTAAAATGAGTCTCTTACAGCAGTATATAGCTGGGTCTTGTTTTTTTGGTTTTTGTTTGTTTGTTTGTTTGCTTTAATCCATTCTGACAAATTGTCTTTTGGCAATTGTTTTAATCCATTCTGACAAATTGTCTTTTGGCAATATATCCTGCCATTCCTTTCTGGGCCAGAAAGGAATGGCAGGATATATTCAATGTGCTGAATGGGAAAAATATGCAGCCAAGAATACTCTATCCAGCAAGGATATCATTCAGAATAGGAGAGATAAAGAGTTTCCCAGACAAACAGAAACTAAAGGAGTTCATAAACACTAAACCAGTCCTGCAAGAAATATTAAAGGGGACTCTTCGAGTGGGAAAGAAAGACCAAAAGTGACAGACTAGAAAGGAACAGAGAAAATCTTCAGAAACAATGACAAAACAAGTAATAAAATGGCACTAAATTCATATTTATCAATAATTACTCTGAATGTAAATGGACTAAATGCTCCAATCAAAAGACAATTTGTCAGAATGGATTAAAACAAACAAACAAACAAAAAAACCAAAAAAACAAGACCCAGCTATATACTGCTATAAGAGACTCATTTTAGACCTAAAGACACCTACAGATTGAAAGTGAGGGGATGAAGAACCATCTATCATGCAAACGGATGTCTAAAGAAAGCCAGAGTAGCCATTCTTATATCAGACAAACTAGATTTTAAACCAAAGACTGTAACAAGAGATGAAGAAGGGCGTTATATCATAATAAAAGGGACTATCCAACAAGAAGATCTCACAATTGTAAATATTTATGGCTCCAACTTGGAGGACCCAAATATATAAAACAATTCATAACAAGCATAAAGGAACTCATTGACAATAATACAATAATAGTAGGGGAATTTAACACCCCACTTATAGCAATGGACAGATCATCTAAGCAGAAAATCAACAAGGAAACAATGGCTTTGAACGACATACTGGACCAGATGGACTTAACAGATATATTCAGAACATTTCATCCTAAAGCAGCAGAATACACATTCTTTTCAAGGGCACCTGGGACATTCTCCAGAATAAATCACATACTAGGTCACAAATCAGGCCTCAACAAGTGCAAAAACACTGAGGTCATATCATGCATATTTTCCAACTACAACACTATGAAACTTGAAGTCAAACACAAGAAAACGTTTGGAAAGACCACAAATACATGGAGGTTAAAGAACAACCTACTAAAGAATGAATGGGTCAACGAGGAAATTAAATAAGAAATAAAAAAAAATGGAAACAAATGATAATGAAAATACAGTAGTCCAACCTTCGGGATGCAGCAAAAGCAGTCCTAAGAGGCAATACAGGCCTACCTCAAGAAGCAAGAAAAATCTTAAATAAGCAACCTAACCTTACACCTAAATGAGCTAGACAAAGAACAACAAATGAAGCCTAAAGCCAGCAGAAAAGGGGAAATAATAAAGATTAGAGCAGAAATAAATGATATAGAAGCAACAACAACAAAACAGTAGAACAGATCAATGAAGCCAAGAGCTGGTTCTTTGAAAGAATTAATAAAATTGATAAACTCTTAGCCAGACTTATCAAAAACAAAAAAGAAAGGACCCAAATAAATAAAATCATAAACTAGAGAGGAGAGATCATAACCAAGACCACAGAAATATAAATAATTATAAGAGAATATTATGAAAATTTATATGCCAACAAATTGGGCAATCTGGAAGGAAGGGATAAATCCCTAGAAACATATCAACTAACTGGGCGCCTGGGTGGCTCTGATGGTTAAGCGTCTGCCTTTGGCTCAGGTCATGATCCCAGGGTCCTGGGATCGAGTCCCGCATCGGGCTTCCTGCTCCTTGGGAGCCTGCTTCTTCCTCTGCCTCCGTCTCTCATGAATAAATAAATAAAATCTTAAAAAAAAAAAAAAGAAACATATCAACTAACAAAACTGAAACAGGAAGAAATAGAAAACTTGAACAAACCAATAACCAGCAAAGAAATTGAATCAGTAACCAGAAATCTCCCAAAAAACAAAAATTCAGGACCAGATGGCTTCCCATAGGAATTCTACCAAACATTTAAAGAAGAGTTAATACCTACTCTTCTCAAACTGTTCCAAAAAAATAGAAATGGAAGGAAAACTTCCAAACTCATTCTACGAGACCAGCATTACCCTGATTCTAAAACCAGAAAAAGACCCCACTAAAAAAGAAAATTACAGGCCAATATCCCTGGTGAATATGGATGTAAAAATTCTCAACAATATACTAGCAAATTGAATCCAACAGTACACTAAAACAATCATTCACCGTGATCAACTGGGATTTATTCCTAGGCTGCAAGTGAGGTTTCAGTATTCACAAATCAATCAACATGATATACCACATTAATAAAAGAAAGGATAAGAACTATATGATCCTCTCGATAGATGCAGAAAAAGCATTTGACGAAGTGTAGCATCCTTTCTTGATAAAAACCCTCAACAAAGTAGGGATAGAGGGAACATGTCCCAACATCATAAATGCCATATACAAAAGACCCACAGCTAATTATCATCCTCAATGAGGAAAAACTGAGGGCTTTTCCTCCATGGTCAGGAACAAAACAGAGATGTCCACTCTCACCACTGTTATTTAACATAGTAGTGGAAGTCCTATCCTCAGCAATCAGACAACAAAAAGAAATGAAAGGCATCCAAATTGGCAAGGAAGAAGTGAAATTTTCACTATTCGCAGACAACATGATACTCTATGTAGGAAACCTGAAAGACTCCACCAAAAAAATTGCTAGAACTGATAAACGAATTCAGTAAAATCGCAGGATGCAAAGTTAACATACAGAAATCTGTTGCATTTCTATACACCAATAATGAAGCAGCAGAAAGAGAAATCAAGGAATCAATCCTATTTACAATTGCATCCAAAACCACAAGATACCTGAGAATAAACCTAACCAAAGAGGTGAAAGATCTATACTCTGAAAACTATAAAACACTCAGAAAAGAAAGAAAGAAGTGGACACAAAGAAATAGAAAAACATTTCATGCTCACGGATTGGAAAAACAAATATTGCTAAAATGTCTATACTACCCAAAGCAATCTCCACATTTAAAGCAATCCCTATCAAAATATTACCCGCATTTTTCACAGAGTTAAAACAAACAACCCTAAAATTTGTATGGAACCACAAAAGACCCTGAATAGCCAAAGCAATCTTGGAAAAGAAAGACAAAACTGGAGGCATCACAATTCCAGACTTCAGGCTATATTTCAAATCTATAGTCATCGAGACAGTATGGTTTTGGTGCAAAAACAGACACATAGATCAGTGGAATGGAATAGAAAACCCAGAAATGGACCCACAACTACATGGTCAACTAATTTTTGACAAAGCAGGAAAGAATATCCAATGGAAAAAAGACAGTCGCCCCAACAAATGGTGTTGGGAAAACTGGACAGCCACATGCAAAAGAATGAAACTGGACCACTTTCTTACACCATACACAAAAATAAATTCAAAATAGATGAAAGACCTAAATGTGAGAGAGAAAACCATCAAAATCCTAGAGGAGAACAGAGGCAGCAACCTCTTCAACATCGGCCCTAGCAACTTCTTACTAGATACGTCTCCAGAGGCAAGGGAAACAAAAGTAAAAATGAACTATTGGGACTTCATTAAGATGAAAATCTTCTGCACAGCTAAGGAAACAATCAACAAAAGTAAAAGTCAACCACTGGAATGGAAGAAGATATTTGCTAATAGCATATCTGATAAAGGGTTAGTTTCTAAAATCTATAGAGAATTTATCAAACTCAACACCCAAAAAACAAATAATCCAGTTAAGAAATGGGCAGAAGACAGGAAGAGACATTTTTCCAAAGAAGACATTCAGATGGCAACAGACACATGGAAAGATGCTCAACATCACTCATCATCAGGGAAATACAAATCAAAACTACAATGAGATACCACTTCACACCTGTCAGAATGGCTAAAATTAATAACACAGGAAACAACAGATATTGGTGAGGATGTAGAGAAAGGGGAACCCTCTTGCACTGTTGGTGGGAATGCAAACTGGTGCAGCCACTGTGGAAAACAGTGTGGAGGTTCCTCAAAAAGTTAAAAATAGAACTACCCTATGATCCAGCAATTGCACTACTAGGTAGTTACCCAAAGGATACAAAAATATTGATTCAAGGGGATACATGCACACCAATGTTTATAGCAGCATTATCAACAAGCGCCAAATTATGGAAAGAGCCCAAATGTCCATCAGCTGATGAAAGGAGGAAGAGGTGGTATGTATATATACAATGGAATATTACTCAGCTACTAAAAAGAATGAAATCTTGCATTTGCAACAACAGGGATGTAGCTAGAGTGTATTATGCTAAGCGAAATAAGTCAGTCAGAGAAAGACAAATACCATATGATTTCACTCACAGGTGGAATTTAAGAAAAAAAGAGATGAACATAGGGGAAAGAAAAAAGAGAGAGGCAAACCATAAACAGACTCTTAACTATAGAGAACAAACTGAGGGTTGATGGAGGGTGGTGGGCAGGGGATTGGCTAAATGGGTGTGGGTATTAAGGGGGGAACTTGTGATGAGCACAGAGTGTTATATGTAAGTGATAAATCACTAAATTCTACTCCTGAAACTAATATTACACTATATGTCAATTAACTGGAATTCATTTTATTTTATTTTAAAGATTTATTTATTTATTTGAGCAAGAGAGCATGAGAGTGGGGGGAGGGGCAGAGGGAGAGAGAGAATCTCAAGCAGACTCTCCACTGAGTTCAGAGCCTGATGCAGGGCTTGATACCAGGACTCTGAGATCATGGCCTGAGCCAAAATCAAGAGTTGGAGGCTTAACCAACTGAGCCGCCCAGGCGCCCCAACTAACTGGAATTTAAATAAAAATTTGAAACTAAAAAAAGAAGAATATCTTCTCTGATCACCATGGAATTACGCTAGAGGTCAAAAATAAAAATAGGAAAAAACCCAACTGTCTAAAAATTAAATGATACAGTTGAAATAATCCATAAGATAAAGAAAAAACAGAAATTAGAAAATATTTTAAACTGAAAAATGAAAAATACCTTTCAAAACTTATGGGGAAAAGGTAAAATGATTCTTAAAAGGAAATATATAGTCTTAAATGCATATATAAAGGTCTAAAAAGTCTAAAAATCAACAATCAAAAAGTTAGAACAAAGAGCAGCAACCAAACCTAAGGAAATAAATGATAAAGATAAAAGCTGAAACCAAGGGAATAAAAATCAAACATATAATAGAGAAAATCAACAAACTCAAAAGTTTGTTCTTCCAAAAGATTAGCAAAACTGACAAAACCCTAACAAGACTGATATTTAAAAAGTAGACAAAACACAAATTAGCAACAATAGAAGTAAGAAAGAGGATATCACTATAGATTGCACAATAAAGGTATTCTAAAAACAACCCTGCAGATAAATTTGAAAATTTGGATGAAATGGACAAATTATTTGAAAAACACAACTTACCAAAGCTGATAGAAGAAGAAATAAAAAATATGAATAATCCTGATGTATGAAAAACTTGAACCTATAATTTAAAAACCTTTCCCCCAAGAAAATCCCAGGCCCAGAGAGCTTATCAATGAATTCCTCCAAACACTTAAGGAAAAATAACACTTGTCTTATATAATTCTTCAAGAAGGTGGAAACAAAATCAAAGTTTCACAGACTTTTTAAAAAATGAGAACAGCAGAGATTTGACTTTGAAACTCTGACATTCGGAGAAAAAAAACTTGCAAACCTTTCTCATAAACATTATTTTAAAATTCTTAACAAAGTATTAGGAAATCAAATCCAGGGATGCAGTAAACTGAGTGAAATTTAGTCTAGGTGTGCAGACGTGGTTTAACATTCAAAAATCATAAACTTAGTTTACCATATTCACAGAAAAAGGAATAAAATCACATGATCATTTCAAATGCAGAACAAACATTTGATAAATTCAATATTCATTTGTGACAAAACTTCTAGCCAACTAAGATTAGAACTTCCTTAATGTGATAAAGAAGATCTACAAAATACCCACATCAAACATCATTCTCAGTAGAATATTAAAAGCATTCCTCGAATATTCGGACTGAGTCTAGAATAGCCACTGCGACCACTTCTATTCAACATTGTAACTGGAGGTCTAGCTCATACAAAAGACTAGAGAAAGAGAAGTCATGGAGATTGAAAAGGAAGAAATAAACTGTCATTTCCAGACAATAAGATCATGCACATAGGAAATTTCTAAAGAATCTCTAGACAAACTCTTAGAATTAATGAAAGAATATAGCAAGGACACTGAATATAGTCAAAATACTAAAGTTAATTGCTATATTGAATGTTTGTGTCCCCTCCAAAATTTGTATTTTCAAATCCTGACCCCCAAGGTGATGATATTAAGAGACGGGGTATTTGGGAGGCGATTAGGTCATGAGAACAGCGCTTTCATGAACAGGATTAGCGCCCTTATAAAGGATGTTCCAGAGAGAGCCCCCACCCCTTCCTTCCATCATGTTGAACTTGGTGAAAAGCCACTATCTATGAATGAACAAGGTCCTCCCCAGACACCAAACCTGGCAGCACCTTGATCTTGGACTTCCCAGCCTCTAGAACTATGAGATATAAATGTTGTCTGTAATCCATCCAGTTTATGGTATTTTGTTATAGCAGCCCAAGCTGACTATGGCATGAGTCATATTTATATATACTGGCAATAAACAAATAGAACATAAAATATTTACAATAGCATCCCCAAACTCAAATGCCTAGGAATAAATCTAATTAAAAATATGCAAGACCTCTAGCTGAAAATTATAAAATATTATTGAGAAAAAATAAAGGAGAGCCAAATAAATGGACGTATATATATTGTTACGGAATGGATGATTCAATATTGTAAAAATGTAAGTTCTTTCCAAATTAATGCATACTTCTATGCCCTTGCAACCAAAATCCAAGCTGTGGGTTTTTTCCCCCAGGAATTTATAAGTCAATTTAAAAATTCATATGGAGCGTCCCACTCTTGATTTCGGCCCAGATCATGATCTCAGGTCACCTTGTGCTCCGTGCTGGGCTTGGAGACTGCTTTTAAGATTCTCTCTCTCCCTCTCCCTCTGCCCCTCTCCACCCCCTTCACTCTCTAAAAAAATAAATAAAATAAAATTCATGTGGAAATGCAAAAGGCCAAGAATAACCAAGGCATGCCTGAAGAGCAAATATGAAGGACTAATATTATGAGATATCAGAAACTATTACTATAAAGCTAAGGTAATTGGGGCTCTTGGCTGGCTTAGCTGGAGGAGCATGTGACTTTGAGCCACACGTCGGGTGTTGAGATTACTTCAGTAAATAAATAAACTTTTAAAAAAATTAGTAAGTAATAAAGAAATGGTAATCAAAACTGTGCAGTGCTGGAACAGAGAGAACAGATAACTTTCCAATGGAACAGACCCACACATATGTACATGATCTCATGACCCATACATGATTGCACGATTTATGACAAAAGTGACCACACAGGGCAGTAGGGAAAAGAATGGTCTTTTCAATAAATCATGTTGGGGCAACTGAATATCCATACGGGGAAAAAATGTATATTGACTTCTACTTCACATTACACACAAGAATCAACTCCAGGTGTCTCTCAGTCTATTTGGGCTGCTAAAACAAAAATACAATGAACTTTGGTGTCTGGTGAGGGTCTGCTTTCTCATTCATAGATGGCATCTTTTTGCTGTCTTCCCATGGCTGAAGGTGATGAGAGATGTCTCTGTATCCTAATCCCATTCTGAGGGCTCTGCCCTGATGAACTAATCATGTCCCAAATGCCCCATCTCCTAATTCCATCACCTTAGGTGTTAGGATTTCAACATAGGAATTTTGGGGGACCACAAACTCAGATCATAGCAAGATGGATCAGAGAAATAAACTGTAAAGTAAAACCATAAAGCTTTTAGAGGAAAACATCTTTCTGATCTTGGAGTAGGCAATGCTTTCCTAAATAGGAAATACAAAAGAAGAAACATAAAAGAAAAAACGTGATAATCTTGGCTATATTAAAACTAAGAACTTCTGTTCACCAAAGTGAACAAAATGGCAACCCACAGGGTGGCATAAAATATTAAATATATATATTTATGTACACTTACCTAATATATTTGATAAAAAACCCCACAGATCCAGAATATATAAAGAATCAATAAGAAAAAGATAGCTCAATAGCAGAATGAGCCAAAGACTCATAAAGGAGGATATGTAAATGGATGATAACCCTGTAACAAATTGCCCAAGTTCATTAGTCCTCACCTAAATGCAAATTAAAAGCTCAGTGGAATGCCACTAACTACCCCCCTAAATGGTCAAGAGGAAAAAGATGGAAAGTAAAGAGTGCTGATGAGAATGTGGAGGAATAGGAATTCTCCCATACCTGTGGGAGAATAAATCTGTACATCCACTTTGGAAAACTGGCAGTTAATGACTCAGGTTGAGTATGTGTACTCCCTGTGACCAAGCAAGTACATTTTGAGGCATCTGCCCGATAGAAATGGGTACATTATGTTTATCAAAAGGCATGTATTAGAATATTCATGGCAACAGTACTTGAAAGAGAAAAAATTGACAATTATTCAGATGTCCATCAATAATTCAATAAATTGTGATAGAATCACATAGTGGAATACTATATAGCTATGAAAATGATCTAGGATGACACATAAAAATAAGGATGAATCTCTCAAATGCAAGTTGAGCAATCAGAGCCAGACACAAAGAGTATATATTTCATTTCTAAAAAGTATAAAAACAAGCAGAACTAATCCATGTTGGTGGAAGTCCGGAGAGCGGTTACCACTGGGAGGTTAGGGCCTAGAAGGGAACATGGGAACTTTAGAGTGTTGGTAGGTGTTCTGTTCCTTGATTTGGGTGACATTGCCCTTATTTGGCTAATTTTCTGTGCATGCTCCATGATTCTTGTCTCGTGACTGCCCTTACGGGAACTTGTCATTTTTTCATTAGAGAGAACTCAAGTTCTGTTTATGTAATTATTCATTTTACTTTCAAGGTATATATTTATCATGACGTTTTATTGAGGTTCTGCAAAATGGCTGCTTCTCAGGACTTAGTTCTGGAGACTGGCTTTTCTCTCCAGGTAGCTGCACTGCTTTCTGATATCCCTCCCTCCCTCTCCCCCTCCCTCCCTCCCTCCCTTCTTCCTTCCTTTTTTTAAAATTCTTTTTTTAAAAGATTTATTTATTTATTTGAGAGAGAGAGAGAGAGAGAGTGCAGGAGGGGAGGGGCAGAGAGGTCTTAGGCAGACTCCACGCTGAGCGCAGAGCCTGATACCAGGCTTGATCTCATGACCCTGAGATCACAACCTGAGCCGAAACCAAGAGTCGAAGGCTTAACTAACTGCACCACCCAGGCGCCCCTCTGATATCTCCTTCTACTAAGAGTTGGGTTCCTTGTTCATCCGCCTCTCTTCTGTATGACCACTATTCAGCCTTATTTATGATGTTGTTCTGCCTTTGTGTAATGTACTCTGTTATTGTAGTGATGAAAAAAAGAGGGAGAGATTGCCTTTAATAAAAAGAGTAATTTTCTTCTTGGGGCAGAATCATGATGTCATCGTTTTTCTTGTGTAACTTAAAAGTTCACTGATTAGCTGCTTGGCACCTTCTGCCCAGGGATGACGGTGCCATATGCAGCCAATCTGAATATGTGGTCTCACTGGCAGACATACCCCTTTTGCGGCAATGGATTTATCATGCTATAATAGTTTGATCCCACTAAACATTACATTCATCAAACGACCTACTCTTCTCCATCATTTCACACTCACCAAACATACCTATGAATATAAACTTGGCTTCCCAAAGCTTTCTTGCAGGCAGAGACTATGATAAGGCCCATATCAAGTTCTGATCCACTTGACTTTTACTTTAAATTCACCAGTAGGTATCCTTTTGTTGGACATTATAAATCATTCACATTCTTCACAATTAACTCTGGCACATCAAAAATATCAAGTTTCTGAACTTGTCAAGGTGGGCTATGTGGATGTTATGAAGGTGGCCCTCTCTGGAGAGTCCACCATCCAGCTTCCCCCCAGACATACCAAACGAACAAACAAACAAACATATGTTGATACTTAATGGGTAAATGCAGATTCTGCTTGTGCAAATGGTGGTAAGGTCCTCAGGGCTTCCTGGCAAAGTGGATTCGGAAGAGAGGAATTTTAGATGTCCAACTGTTTCAATAACTATAATTGAGTAAATGAAAAATTTCTACTTCTAGATAAATGTGGACAGCAGCCACAATAGCATGTTTTCCATCATCCTGCTGTTTCCATAAAGGAGAAAACGTCAACGAGCAGCCTCATCCTTCAGCAACTTGTTCAGACTTGTCCCTGACCTCTTCTACACAGCAGCTTCCAAGGACACCTTCCCTGGTTTCCGCCCACGTATTTCTCTCACAATGCAAGTCACAACATGTCAAAACTGCTCTCTGGAGAGAGTGATTGTTAGTATTGTTTTGTTTTGGTTTGCTTTTTCCCTGTAGTTCAAAACTCCTTTGAGTAGTCTCCAGCGTGTCGTGGTGTTGCCAATCATCACTCCTAGCTAAAGGTCTCCGCCCAGGATGTTCCCCCACAACATGCCAGCTTCGAGTCCCAAGGGGCTTTGAGAAGCCCAGGCCTGCAGACTGGCAGCCTCTTCCACTCTGCAGCGGAGTACCTGGGAGAGTAAGGCGGGGCTGAGCCAACAGCAGGTCCTCATTTGGAGGAGCCGCTGTACTCTGGTACAGCCAGGCCCAGGGGAGCCATATAATTAGTACAAACATCACTGTGGCGAGGCACCTCTCCAGCTGTTTATTTTGTACATAAACCTAGCTTCAGTTCCATTAGGTGCGACGGACATATGTTCAACATCGGTGCTGTGTCAGATCATGTCCACGGCGCAAGGACAGCAAGGATGAATAACACAGGATTGGGACTCCGTGTGATACTCGTTTCCAGCTTTATCATTCCCACAGGAACTTTCCAGGTCTCAGCTCATCTCTGTCAACCTTGTGAAATGAAACGGTGCATATGCTTGCACGGTATTCCCATTTTACACATGAGGAGGTTGAGCCTGAAAGACCAGGTCACTTACCCAAGATTATACAGTTAATAAATGGAAATTCTTCCACCACAACCCAGAAAGTTGTTTCGTTATTCAGTGCTCTATTTTACCACATCACCTTTTTTTTTCTTTAACACATTGCCATTTGGCATATGATTAGAGGATGTTTCGACTCTTAACTGTGCCAAGAGAGAGAAACTACTTTCCTTGCTTATGATTCTCTATTATGAATGTTACAGATAAAAGAAGCCATATTATTGTTGCTTAATTCTAAGAGATAATTGTCATCCCTGACCATTCAAGTGGATTCTCCCAAATTATACTTTTATTTGCTACAATTCTCTTTGTTGAGTCAGCTATTTGGTCAACAAGAAATGAGGAAGATCTAAAAATCTGCTTGTATTGGAATTTTCAATGCCCAAAATACCTATTCTGTTGCAAATATTTTGGCTCTTTGCTATGTCCAATTTGAAATTGAATTATATACTGTCTTATATCCTACAATTATTTCGAATAACACTACAAATTCCTAGAGGAGAACAACCATATGATGGCTCTGGGAGTGTGGCCAGGACTAACAATGTCTGCTGAATGGAATTTAAATTAGGGCTGACCCCTCTCCTCCCTAATGGGAAGCATTAGAGATAATGGTAGAGCATGAGATCAGAGTGAGACAGCAGGGTGAGAGATCTGGTTCAACCACTAATCTTGGACAAGTTACATAAACCAACTCAGTCCCATTGCCCTTATTCGACAATGGGGATGTTAATGACCATCTCTTAGGGCCCTCGTAAGAATTAAATGAGAAGTCTGGTGTATTGTAGTAAAAATGCAATAAATGTTGGGTCTTGTTATCAAGCCCACTTTCTTGGATCTTTCCAGAGGTCCTTCTGGACTTGCCCCTGGATCTTTCCAGAGGTCCACTCCCCCATATGAATGTAATATTGCTTTTCACTATCACAAACTGAGAGGTCAGAGTTCCAAAGCAAATTATGCATGCAGCATCCACCACAGAGAGCCTGTATTTGCTGAAAATAATTGAATGAGTATTTGCAATAGTGCCGGCTGTCTGAAAGAGAGAGTTTATTATTTTTTTTCTCTCAATTCCATTTTACTTTATTTTGTGTTAATTTTGTCTAGCAAATACTTATTGCTCCAAATCAGGTATTTCTTTGAATACTCAGATATTACCTTTATGAAAAGTGACCAATTAATTACTGCTACAGGAAATCAAATTGTTTAAAGAACATAAAACAGGAGTCTGAACACTTCATATAATTCTCCAAACTGGGTTTGTTAAACATTATCCATATTTATCAGAGATAAAATTAGCCCCAGTTTTGAGGGATGTAATAGCATTTAGGAATTCAATTAGATGATTCCCTTCAGGCTAATAATGAGCAAAACGGAAATTATACCATTTATGACCAAAATTGCAAGAGGTAACCATAATGCCAGGAGCATGGCTTTGACACACTGAATTTTACAAAGCAAATTTTCATCTGCTTACTTCATTCCTAAGGCTGAGAATTTCAGAGCATTAAAAAAAAAAAAAACAAAACAAAAAACAAAGACTTTTATTTCTTTTCTATTTACATAATTATGACAAACCATCCTTTTGCAACATCTCAGCTTCCTCACTACAATGGATTTATTCTTTGAGCAGAACTGTAATTTACCAGTAAGACTATGAATGGCATTCTCTGATTCTTTACATCTTTTCTGTATTTCTAATTTTTCTACAATGAGCACGTCATACTTTTAGGATTAAGAAAAAGGGGCTTTAGTTGTTCTTTTTGTTTTTCTTTCTCACAGAAAAACACATGGACACGTGGAGGTGTGGGGCAGAGGTTCCTGCCACCTTCACAAAGGCTGGTCTAAGAATGCACTGAGAGTGAAGGATTCACAGCTCTTGGGAGTTGACCCCAACCAAGGTTGTTGAGCCTCAAATCTGGGGGTGTGGACAATCAGTCAACAAGAAATACATGAGTGACTAGTACGCCTCTCATTCTAGTTTGGCTTGCATGGCTATGGCAGCCTTTATGTATGGCTCTAATTTTCAGACTAAAGAATAGTGTCTGGCACATAGTAGATGTTCAGTAAATATTTGCCAAATAAAGGATTGTAGTACTAACACAGAACAAATCATGGGAAATTAGAGTCACTTCCTACCTGAGAAATCAGAGGACGGTTTTGTTCTCTGAAACTAGAGTCCCTGAATATTAAATAGGACTCACAATAAAGCAGAAACATTGATGCACATGACTTAGCCACAGGTAACTTTAAACAATTGCAAGTACTCATTGTGCTTTTTCTTATCACAAAAACATTGTAAAAAAAAATAGAAAATGCAGATGAGGAAAGAGAAGACAATTCTATAAACCTACCGTTATGAAATAAGTATATACTCTTTCAGATGATCTTCAAAGGTGAAAAAAGGTGAGTTTTGTTTATGTGAATTTCATCTCAACTAAACTAAAAAAAAAGAAAGAAAGAAAGAAAAAGAAACAACCTATGCAGGCTATGTCCTTGAAGACAGGAGATAGAACAGATGAGTGAGTGAGAATTGCTCAAAGAGTTGCCCCCCATTCTGGGCTCTCCCTGGAGAGGGCATGGGGGTAACTGACTAGCCCGCATGTCTAGCCAAGGAAGCTTCCAGAGAACCAAGCCACCAGTTGACCCATGCCCCCTGGAGTTCAGAGAGCACGGGGCTGGAGCCTGAACCTCCATACAGCCAGGGACATAGTACTGGGTGAGAAATCTGGTTCTACTACAAGTCCTGGTCCATTTACAAAAACCAACTGGATGAGGCCAAAAGAAAAACAGACTGTTAGAGGAGCGGAGTACACTTCCAGAGCTGGTGGGCAGAGGCTCCAGCCACACTGTAAAAACCCTCTGCACAGTGCTGCCCCCAAAGGGAGGAGGCCTCGGCAGAAAGCTCCTGTGTGCAACTGTCAGGTGCCCGCAGAGCTGGAGACCCCAGGGGGCGGTTCCTGATGAACACCGGATGTGTCCCCAGGTGAAAAAAGGAGGCCATGTTAGCTATCTGCTGGTGTCCCAACTACACCTGCTCACAGGATGGGTGCTAGAGTCTAAGGAGACACAGAATGGGCAAGCCCTTCCCAGGATATAAAGTGCCATTTAAGTGTTTATTCTTAGTAAAAAGGACTCTGAATCATAAACTAGTGCTATAACCATTTCTTGTTTCATATCTCTGAGGCCTTAAGTCTTTGATTACAACAGGAGAAAGCCCTGAGATTTCATCTACCTAAATCCCTGCCCCCAAGTGGGAGTTACTTGCAGACCCAGCCAGACACTCTCACACGTTCACCCCTGCCTCAGCACACTCAATTCAGAATCAATCCACTTGCTACTATCCACTGGAGTCATTGAATGGTCAAAAATACCAAGATTGTGCCGTGTGGAAAAGACCAGAAGAATATCTATCTGTCCTATTTTAAACTCCTGAGAAGGCAACTCAACCATCTGTCTTGGCAACCATTCCAGCCTGGAGCCACCCCTTCAGAAACATCTCTTTTCAGTTTAATCTAAATCCTTCAAATGGAGCCTCAAGCTAATTTCATCCCATTCCATTTTCAAATAATTTGGAACACAGTTGTTTACCATCTGGATTACAGGATTACATAATGTTGCCGGGTTATGGCGAGCAGTAAATGAAATAATTCATGTAAAACACAGAGCTCAGTATCTAGCACATCATAATAGCCCAATACATATTTATTATCACCATCATTACACGCACTAGGACTCTTGCAGTCACAGGGACATGAACGCAACTCAAAATAATTTAAGAAAAAAAAAGAAGTAAAAGTGGGCAGTGGCCTTCAGGTACCACTGGATCTAGGACTCAAGTCATGTTCGCAGGGCTCCTCTTTCCCTCTCTTCTCTTCTTTCTGACAAGCTTTTTGAAGTATAGAGAGTGGAATATCAACCAGCAGACTCGGCTCAAATAGGCCTAGAATAAGTTCCCCATTCCTCAGTTTATTTATCAAAAATTTACTTAATGCCAAGCAAGTGTCAAGCAGAGTTCTAGAAGCTAAGAATAGAGCAGTGTCCAAGACATAATATTTCTGCCCTTGTGGAACTTCCTTTCTAATGGAAAGAGAGGATCTGGCAGGAGAGGTGAAAGGATGTAGAGAAAGTTCCCTCCACAACGTAAGGTCACACCTTACACCCAAAATTAAGGTAGATGCTTAGCTTTTTCTTCTCAAAGCCAAGTAAACCCACCCCTTTCAGAACTCCTTTCCTATTGCCAAATAGGCAGAATCTCAAAAATCAGGCCTTCAAATAGATAAGTGTGTGTGGATTTTGAGTGCATTTGGTTTATTTCTGCTGTGTAATCTTTGTACGCGTTTCTAGGATGCCTCTAGAGCTAGAGGGACTTAGTCTGCGTCCATGCTTGAGTCCCTTTTCTTTTGACACTACTTTCCTAGGACCTACAGGACTTTCTCCTGCCTGCATGGTTTCCTTTGAATAGGATGTTAGTTCCTTAGTAAAACGTTGCCAAAACCCGTTTGCCAGTCAGTTAGAAAGCATTCCTCTGAGTGATTGCAATTCCATTTCTCTGTGTTAACCATTTTAACTGCAAAAATGAAGGCCTGGAGACCCCGGCTTTTTGAGAACCCCAGGAAGTGTGGCATCACTTTGGAAACTTTCAGCCTCAGCCTCTCTTGGGAGCTCACAGTGAGGAAGCTTTCCTAGAGCATGGCAGGCTGCATTCTTCTTAGGATAAAATTCCACTTTTCATGAAACTGAAACTACCCTGAATCAAGCTGCTTTCACCTGAAAAAAAAAATCTTGATTTACCAGTGCTATTCCAGATTGATTCCACAAACAGACTGACTAAATTAACAATGCACACAGTTCTATTTAAATTTGGCACTGGCCTAACAGATCTGTGCTAGCACATGAATCCATTCATGAACAATGTAGGGACCAACTCCCACTAAATTCAAGGTTGTTCAAGTGTATTTGTGGGGGTGGGGTGGGGTGGGGGAGTTGGTTGTTGTAGCATCAGTTTTATTTTTTAAGTAATATTACAAGTTATGTGCCCTGCTTCTGTGTTCTCAATTTGGTCTGCTTTTCAGTCTCCCTATCCCTTCTGCTTTACTTAGTTATCTCTTGTCAGGGCAGTAATTTATTTTTTTTAATCCAGATATGATGGACAAATGGGCCATCTGGCTCATTCAAATCCCATCGTTAAAACTGATCTTGGAATTAATCAAAAACGGATTTTTAATCGAAAAGCTCATCAACCCCAAGCCCTCCACCTTGTATTTGTCCACCTGGGCTTTTTTCGGGGGAGGCGGTAGGCGGGGTGTCCACCCTGGGTTGTACCTTTCCTAGCCTGCTAGACCAAAGCACGCTTGAGTCCGGCGCCGGCCTGTCTCACCGGAGGTATGTAGAACGCCCGCGCAGGTACCCCTTCTAGGATCAGTCCCTATCCGGCATGAACACATTTGCCTCCACCCCCACCCCCACTCCAACCCCCTAAAAAAAAAAAAAAGTCTGGCTCCGGAATTTTTTTTTTTTTTTTTCCCAGCTTAATACCCTTATCTTTGCATTCCAGCCGGAAGGTCGGCCCCAAGCCTTCTTTCCTGTGCTTCTCCTTTTCGGATTGGGCACCATCCTCGATGCCGCCTCCTGAGTTAGGAAAGGGATAGAACTTTCCCAGGGAGGTGCGGCGTGTCCCCGCAGCGTCTTCCCAGTTCCTTCCCCCAAACAGAGATCTTGGTCGCACCGGAGGTAAAGTGCCCATTTCTCTACACCGCCCCCCCCCCAAACGTGGGCGGAGACGGAAGGCCACTTCTGTGTTTATTTTCTAAAACCTTTAAAACCCGCCGCACTTAGCCCTGTGGAAGCCCCCTTGGCCCCGGCCCAAAGAGAGCTACAAGAGGTCAGGGAGCTCAGTGGACCCGGGCGGCCGCGACAAGTGGGGTCTTCAAGGGGGAGACCTCTGCTTCCCTGGCTGGGCGTGCCCCCTGAACCCCCCGCCCCACCACCCCGTTCGGGGCTGGACACGCGCACACAGCGGGTGGGAATGGCTGAGCTTCCGGCACACACCCCGCTCCGCCGAGTCCGTCTCCCCCGAGGCGGGAGGTGGCGGCGAGGCCGCGGGGTGGGGGCGAGAGGGATGCCGGCCGCCGCTCCGATTGGCTGCGCCGCCGCCCCCTCCCCGCGCCGCGCGCCCCCCGCCGTGCGCCCAGCCGGCTCCCGCCCGCAGCCTCGGAGCTGCTTCCAGCCGGAGGGAGGACGCGCAGGGGCGGGACCGTCTCCCCGCCCCGCTGCCCACCCCGCGCACGGGGATAAAACCCGGGCAGCGGCGCGCGGGAACCCCGGGTCCTGCTGGCTCCGGAGCCCGGGGAGGCGGGGCCGGGACCGACCCGCTGCCAGCGCCCCCGCCCCTCGGACCCGGCTCAGGGAGTGGGGCGCCCCGCGCGGGGACACGCAACGGCCAGGGCGCCGAGGCGGTACCTTTAGCCGAGCAATGAAGAGAGCCCGGGAGAACCCACCGGAGCCGACCGAGACGTTTCCTGCGCCCGGGGTGGCCGCTGCCGCCGCGGCTGCTTGAAACTCCCCAAAGTTGAGAGCCAGCGAGAGGTTGCCGCCCGCCGGGAGCAGGAGGGAAAGGAACTCGGGAGATGCAGGAGTGACGGACCGAGACAGACAGACTCGCAGACCTTCCGAAGACACCACCGTCGGCGGCCTATCGCCAGAGCCAGTGAGGCTTTTCAGCTCTGTGAGTTTCTGGATGGGTGGCTTCCTATGCATTTCCGTTTGTTTGTAGGATGCGTTTTGTGTATTTCTGTGTCTGTTGCAGTGAGTTTAAAAAACGACGCAGCCTACACGTTAAAGAAAAAAAACAACTTAATTTCTGGTGTTGAGACGGTTGTGTTGATAGATTGTGACCGTAAATGTCTGTAAGCAGGAGTACCCCAGGAAAATAAATTGCATTTAACAGCGTGACACACAACCTGCATTTCAAAAGTTATTGAAAAGAAAGCAAGATATGACTCTTAAGGGTTAACTGGTGGTAGTTAACTTTGCTTTCCCCCTCACCCCTTTCAAATATTGATTGTTTACCAGGTTCACTGGTGGGAGGCTGAGCTGGTGGAAAGGCGCCAGGAGGAGACTTGGAGGCGACCATAATGTCTTTACGTTTACACACGCTGCCCACCCTGCCTGGAGTTGTGAGACCGGGCTGCAGGGAGCTGCTGTGTTTGTTGGTGATCACGGTGACCGTGAGCCGCGGCGCCTCCGGGGTGTGCCCCACCGCCTGCATCTGTGCCACGGACATCGTGAGCTGCACCAACAAAAACCTGTCCAAGGTGCCCGGGAACCTTTTCAGACTGATTAAGAGGCTGGATCTGAGCTATAACAGGATCGGGCTTCTGGATGCTGAGTGGATTCCAGTATCATTTGTTAAGCTGAACACCCTAATTATTCGTCATAACAACATCACCAGCATTGGCACAGGCAGTTTCTCCACAACTCCAAATTTGAATTGTCTTGACTTATCCTCCAATAAGCTGAAGACGGTGAAAAGTGCAGTGTTCCAAGAGTTGAAGGTTCTGGAAGTGCTCCTGCTTTACAACAATCACATTTCCTATCTCGACCCTTCAGCTTTTGGAGGGCTCTCCCAGTTGCAAAAACTCTACTTAAGTGGAAACTTTCTTACCCAGTTTCCCATGGATTTGTATGTTGGAAGGTTCAAGCTGGCAGAACTGATGTTTCTAGATGTTTCTTATAACCGAATCCCCTCCCTGCCAATGCACCATATTAATTTAGTACCAGGAAAACAGCTGAGAGGCATCTACCTTCATGGAAACCCATTTGTCTGTGACTGTTCCCTTTATTCGTTGCTGATCTTTTGGTATCGCAGGCACTTTAGCTCAGTGATGGATTTTAAGAATGATTATACCTGTCGCCTGTGGTCTGACTCTAAGCACTCCCATCAGGTGCTTCTGCTCCAGGATAGCTTTATGAATTGCTCGGACAGCATCATCAATGGCTCCTTCCGTGCACTTGGCTTTATTCATGAGGCTCAAGTTGGGGAAAGGCTGATTGTCCCCTGTGACAGCAAGACTGGCAGTGCAAATACCGATTTCATTTGGGTCAGTCCGGATAACAGACTGCTGGAGCCCGATAAAGAGCTGGAAAACTTTCACGTGTTTCACAATGGAAGTCTGGTTATAGAAAGTCCTCGTTTTGAGGACGCTGGAGTGTATTCCTGTATTGCCATGAACAGGCAGCGCCTGTTAAATGAGACCGTGGATGTCACAATCAACGTGAGCAATTTCACCGTAAACAGATCCCACGCCCACGAGGCATTTAACACAGCTTTCACCACCCTCGCAGCCTGCGTGGCCAGTATCGTTTTGGTACTTTTGTACCTCTATCTGACGCCGTGTCCCTGCAAGTGTAAACCCAAGAGACAAAAAAATACTCTCAACCAAAGCAATGCCCATGCGTCTATTCTCAACCCCGGCCCCGCTAGCGACACTCCTGCTGACGATCGGAAGGCAGGTGCCGCCAAAAGAGTGGTGTTTTTGGAACCCCTGAAGGATCCCGCTGCAGGGCAGAATGGGAAAGTCAGGCTCTTTCCCAGTGAACCGGTCATAGCCGAGGGCATCCTGAAGTCCACGAGGGTGAAATCCGACTCCGATTCGGTCAATTCCGTGTTTTCAGACACACCCTTTGTGGCGTCCACTTAATTTTGTGCCTGTCTCCGTATGCTGTAGTAATTTAATTACTCCATACTTAACTTTCTGTGCAGTCTGCAAAATAAACAGCAGGACAGAAATGGTGTTGTTTTGTGTTTTGAAATGCAACCAAATGGCCTCTTTAACTGTTACTAGGAAATGTAGTAAGGTGCACTTTGGTTCCTCAATTTGCCAGAGAAAGATGGGGTTGTTTTCCAAAGTTTAAGTCCTAGATAACAGTCTCTTAGACTTTAGCGCCACTGATCATTTCGAAGCTGGTCTGGAGGTGACCTTGTCTTTTTGCTCAGGATTCTTGAAAGAAAAATTAAATTTCATGTATTGGTGTTCCTTAAAAAGAGACTTTACTAACTTCTTAGGACCAAAGTTATTTTAAAGAAAAGCATCAGTGTCCTATTTCATTTTTTAAAAGATGTAGAAGGAAGAACCAAAAGGCACTTACAAAGCACAAAGTAAGTTTAGATTTGGGAATAATTCAGCTAATTTCATCATTTGAGACCGCAGTAAACAGACTACACTGATAAAATTTGCTGGATAATGCCACATCCCAAATGGTGTTAGATAAATACTGCAATAAAGGTACATTTGTTTGACTGTCTTTTTTCCATTCTGTACATTTCTTATCCTTGCACAAAAGATCTTATTGAAAGTTGAAAGTTATCATCATTTGTTGTCATAAATATGTAGGTGTTGATACCAAAATGTCTGAGTAACTTCTTAACCCTTTGTTCTCGCTGACTAATATTTGTTCATATGCTTGTGTATATGTAAATCCCCAAATTATATGAACTATTAAATAGATCCTACTGTATTGTGCTTTGGACATTTGAATTAATGTAAATATATGTATTCTGTGACTTGATGTTCTGTTTTATTTGGCTACTTCAAAACATAAATCTAAGATGTTTTATGTGATCAGATTGTTCTGCTTTGTCTAAAGCACCCTCTCTAGCAAGCATCTCTCTAGATTTTTTGGAGTTACAACATAGAGTTCATCTTGTCAAAGGGGGAGAAAGGCTCTAAAGTGTTCTACCCAATTTATGCCTTCTCTATGACACTCTACTCTGATGTCATTATGTACTTCAGCCAGGTGTGGAAGACACTTAGGCCCCGATTCTGCAGCACATTGAGAGTCCAGCTCCTTCTGGACCTAGATTCCCTCAGCTATAAAATGAAGATTGCAGGCAAGGTGAATGTTTTAGGTTCCTTCCCACGCTGGAAGTGATGATGTCCGGGTGGCCTTGTCTCCATCACAGACTTGTACGGGCTCTCGGAAACTGTCCCACATACCGATGGAACGCAGGAGTGGGGTTGATAGCCTAACCTAATGCTGCATACCCCGAAGGGACCTTTTGGACCGTCAAGTCCATCTCCTTCTCTTTCTCAGGGACAAATGAAGCCCAGAGAAGATTGTGGGTTATGTAAGACCACACCGAATTAGTGACCAGGATGGAAGGAGAGCCCAGGTACAGATTCTTCCTGGCAAAGACAAGGGAGTCAAAGAATGGGCATGGAGAAAGAGCCAAAGAATGAGACAAAAGAGTGGTCAGGAAGTGGCAAAGGAGAATCAGGGCTGCGTTGTCCCTGGGGCTAAGATAGAAGAGAATTTGCAAAAGATAGAAATGGGGCAACAGTGACAAAAACACAGAGAAGGAGATGACGAGGGAAGACTGACTAACAATGGTGGTTTTGGAGAAAGAGTGGACATTTGGTGACAGCTGTGTAAGTGCCAAGCCAGGCTCCCTGTGGCAGACACTGGTTAGCAGGGGGTTGGGGAGTGAGTTGCCCCCACAGAATAGGATGCAGATCCACTACTCAGTAGCACTGAAAATTCTTTGTTGCATGGTGTGAAAAAATGGCCACCTCTGCCTTTAAAACGTAAACCTCACCAGTTAGATAAGATCCTTTAGACCCAAAGCTGTTACAGGCAAACGTTTTATTCCTGTTCCTGCCATTTAATTAATTAGGAAGAATTCTGTGATTTGTATGACCTTTGAAATCCTCACTCTTTCTTCACACTTGGAGAAACTCACTAAAAGATGCTGTGATTTGTTCAGCTTCACACAGCTAGTCTGGACACAAGGAAAAACTCTTGAACCACCGATGCTCTCCGGCAATAGGCAGGGCTGCCTCCAGGGGCCATGATTATGTGGAGCCTGATCTTGGCTGGTCCTAGTACATTTTGGGTAAATGAAGGACGAGCTGAGATTGAAATTAACATAGGCGTAATCACAATGAAAACAAACAAACAAAATCCTGAATTCTGAAAAGCAAAGCTGTATTTTGAACAAAAGGAGGATGGCATGGTGGTGAAAAAGCCTAGAACTGAATGTTACCATGTGGAATTCTAAGTTCTTAGGTATATCTTTTTTTTTTTTTTTTCTGGTAGCGGCCTGATCACATGTATTTTAAATATAGGAACAGAACTAATTTGTACCTTAAATTTGTCCCACTCAAAAATTTGATATAATTTTCCTTCCAAGTAATAATCTGGATTATGTAACTAGGTTATTCTTTTAAGATACTTAATATTTTTTATTATAGGGTTGTGAGAGAAGTGGATACACATTGGAGAAATCAAGCAAAGATCAAAGATGTGAAATTTTCCCGGGTTCAGAGTATTTTTTCACTAAAATTAAGTGATACTAGTCTTATGGCAATGGACTCTATAGATAATCATTAGTCAAATTTCTTAACTACACTTTTTCTTAAGATTTATAATCTGAGGGGCGCCTGGGTGGCCAGTTGGTTAAGTGTCTGCATTCGGCTCATGTCATGACCCCAGGGTCCTGGGATGGAGCTCGCGGAGTGGGGGGAAGGGGTCCCTGCTCAGTGAGGAGTCCGCTTCTCCCTCTCCTTCTGCCCCTCTCCCCCCTCGTGCTTTCTTGCATGCACAGGCTTTCGCCCTCTCAAATAAATAAAATCTTAAAAAACAAAAAAGATCTATAATCTGAAAGAATGACCTAAGACATTTTTCTTATTTAGAACCAACTTGTGTATTAATCCTCATTGTTTGGCCTAAAGAGATGTAAATCTATTTATTTTTGGTTTTAATTGCATGAATTATTTGCCCAGAAAAAAATGTGGTGTTGTTTTTTTTTAAATTTTTCCAAATAAACATTTTCCTAAATGTTCATCACAAGGGATGTAGGTGAAACTTATGGGGGTGGAAACCAGAGACAGGAAGTTACATTGTCAGTCCAATTTCTGAAAAGACATCTGATTTGGGATTATCCTGCTAAGCACTGTTAAAACAGGAAACAGCCTAGGGGCCCTTGGGTGGCTCGGTCTGTTAAGCATCTGCCTTTGGCTCAGGTCATGATTCCAGGGTCCTGGGATCATGTTCTGCCTCAGGTTCCTTGCTTAGTGGGGAGTCTGTTTCTCCCTCCCGCTCTGCTGCTCCCCCTGCTTGTGCTCTCGCTCTCTCTCTGTCAAATAAGTAAATAAAATCTTTTAAAAATTAAAAAAAAAAAAAACAAGAAACAGCCTAAACATCCTCCAACATCATTGGCTTTTCCTTTGCCATAACTGCTGCTTGATTATTGTCCCCTTTTGGGGTATCATCTAGTGTTTACCAAGTGTCTGTAATAGTAATAGGTCTGACACCAGGCTTCTTGAGAGAATCACAGTGAAAAGGTAGATAAACAAGGGTTTTTAGCTGCTACCCTCTACACACTCCCCAACCAGAGATTCTGACTGAGGAGTTGGGGTAAGGCCCTCCCATCGTATTTTAAATATTTTTTTTCATAATTCTGATTCTTCCTATTTTGATGAAATGTATCCTAAACTGGGACCACAGCAAATGTTGTGGTTAGGGCTATGTCAAAATAGGTTATTATTACTTGCTAAGGGATTTATTAATAAAAAGAAGAATTTTAGCACTCTCTTTAAAAAAATTCTAATGTGTTAGAGAAACAAAGGAGTTGATTCTCTGATACTAAATGAAATATAGAGTAAATTTTGGGCTGTAATTTATGATTTATATTTTTCAAAATTATAAAAATATAGAATAATTACTTTGAGATAACTCAATCTCTGATTCTCTCATTTTTAAAACTATTTTTGGTTTGAAAGCAGCTACAACAGATCTGGTCTGTAACAATAAACTTTGGAACTTTCAGATTTGATTATATTATAGTAAAGTGAAGGCATGTAGATTTCATCTACAGAAAACCAAACTCCTTTGTTTTTCGATATAATAGAATAATAGTTTTTAAAGAGAACATAAAGATTCCTTTCATGGTTCTCTCATGACTCCCTGCCAAGAGCCAGCCCCCAAAGCCCTAGTTCTATATTTTATAATAAGATAGTGTGGAAAGATGATGGTTATTTTGCCCTTGCAAGCATTATTGCATAGTAATATATTAAGAAGTAGAACTAAAAACTCATATAATAACATGCTGAATAATTTAGAGGACTCTGTAAAGGACCATTGTTGCCTGTGGATGGATTCCAGGGAGGAGCTCCCTTCTATAGTGAGGACCAGAGCAGAGTATGGAAACACACAGACCCTTTGTAAATTATAAAATGCGAGATATATATATATCTTTGTCTCTCTCTATATATACTGGGTTTAATTTTTTAAGTGTCTGCTAAGTGCCAGGCACCTGTAGGTGGTGGCATTATCATTCCTTATCACAGAAGCCCTCAAAGATGGGCAATATTCCACCCTGTCACAGATAGGAAAAAGAGGCTCAAAAGGAATAAAAATTTTCCCAGATAACTCAGCTAATCAGCCATTTTTACCATGATACCTCTACACAGCAGTTTAATAGGTGTTCTACCAATAGAATGACTTTAGAAAGCATGGGTCATGAGTAAACTTTCTATAAACTTAGAAGTGAGTGGATTAGTGTGGACAGCAAATTTGGGAGAAGAGGAATAGGAGGTCAGGGGATCTTCTGATTCATTCAAACATAATAAAGGTAGGAATTTTTTTTTTCCCTGTAAAACATGATTCGTCACAAGTAGCAAAATTGGAAATCTATAGGTTTAATAGACAAGGCCTCCTCCAGTCTACTGACTCTTTTCAGTCTGGCTGCCCTTCACGCCTGAATACACAAAAAAAAGAAAAGAAAAGAAAAGAAAAGTATCTGTTTTATCATTAAAAATGACATATTCAAGATATTTAAATGAATAAATGATTCAATTAATTTTTTTTAATTAAAAATGACCCAAATTTGTAAAGTAAATAGTTCTATTGGAGAGGATATCTGAGAGTTTGTTTTACATTTCTGGGAGAGTGGGTACTTTTTCAACTAATTTTAAAATAAGATTTCTCAAAATAATTTTAAAATTATTTTACAAGACAGCCTCAGGAGCTTATCTGATTAAACATCTCTATTAGGCAATATGTCAGCAATGCATCGAATATATTCTCAGAGAATTTTGCGGTGTCTATAGAATCAAATATAATGGGATCAAGGATCAAATCCTTGGTGATGAATGGCTGGTTACTGCCAAGAGGTGATTGAGCATTGCTAGATACTGTGGAGGCCATAAATGATGTATAATTAACTACTCTCTCCCAGAGAGGAAACATTACTAAACTAATTCAAGAGTAAAAGTTGATTTGTCTGCTCACGACTATTCTGGCAAATAGGAGGTGCGAGAGGGAAGCTAATTGGCAGAGATCTCGCTTTGACCAACTGGACTAATGCAGCACGGGCGTGAACACCAGACGGCCATCCCAGAGATGCCCCGAGCCTTATGCTAGCAGGACCCTTACCTTCCAAAAGCCTGTGTGGTAAGGAGGTGGAGCAAGCTAGGTCCTAGTGCTCTGTAAAGAATGTCAGGGATTCTATTTAAAACTCTACGGCCAATCTATTATCATTTTTAATCAAATCTAGAGGAGAAAGAGACCTAAACATTTCACATTGGTCCCCTCTCTGCACTCACAGCTCCAAGCCTCACCCCTACCACAGTTAGTGTGGGTGTATCCTAGCCAGGACAGGAGGAATGAAAATAATAACAGTGACAATGATAATAGTAAAAACAGTCACATTTTTATGTGTAAGCTCCATGCTAAGGGCTTTACCTATTTTTTCTCACTCCTGTGGGGGAAGTTACTATTTTCATGTCCATTTTACAGGTGGGAGAACTGAGGCTTAGGAACGTTAAGTGATTTGCTTGAAGAACAAATGGTAAAGAAGTCAGGATTTGAACCCAGTTTTGTCTGGATCCATCCAGAACCCAGTCTCTTGATATCTACACTCTACTGCTGTCTACACACAGTACATTGGGTAGTTACTACACATTACTACACCATAATAATGTTTCAGCTCTGTAGCAGGGCCTGGCTCATCACGTCCCCTTTGCCCTCCTGCCTCCTTGTATCTGGCTTCAGGTGACCTTTCCTTCGGGGGTATGGCTCTGCTTTCAGGATTCTGCTCTGGACCCTTGTCCTGCAGTGACCGCCCCTACCCCCCCCCCCCACACACACACACAGCTCACTGCTTTGGCCCTTCACCAATGCTGGCTTTTACTTTCTGCCTCTCTTTACGTTCCCCCTATTCCTGACCAGATTCTCAGCTGCTGGAGGAGGTGTCTCCTACCTCTTTATCCGCACCTAGCACATAGTAGGTCTTTGCATGTCTCAGCTTTTCAATTATATTCATTCATTCAACACACAATATTGAATAGCTAATATGTTCCAGTCCCTGAGCTTGGCCGGGAGATCAACTAGGATCAAGCTGCTCCCCAGTTTTGAAGAGAGGCAGAAGCAGAGTTTTGATCAGGCAAGTGTGCTGATAGAGAAATGCCCCAAGACAGGGAGGTGAGCGCAAGTTTCCCAGGAGAAATAGCGCCTGAGCGGAGGCTTCAAAGAGAACTGTATGTTTAGAGAAGTCTAGTTTGTTGGACATGTGGACATGATGGAAGGAAGGCAAGACTGTGAGTGTACCCTGGTCCCTGGGGATTCAACTAAATTGGTTGTCAGAAACGAGGGCACTGCCTTATAATGGGACCCTTCGACAGCTTGATCCCGAGGCCCTCAGGATGGGGTCCAGCATGACCCTTCCTGAAAATGTAGCTGCAATGTAGTCCTTTTTCATAGCTCTTCAAGGAGAAAACATACTAAGTTGGCTCATGTAAATGCTGATAGCATATTTTTCTAGGCTAAAACGAGATAGAAATATTAGCTTCTTTTGTGTAACAAGGTAGGCTTAACACAGTAATGATGAAATAATCCTACTTAATTCAGTTATCACTCTATAGACCAAGGAATGTCTTAGAGCTAATGTTTATCCAAGCTTCGCTGTAATTAAATTTACACTGCTAGCCTAGATATTGATTTGACTAAGCTGGTTTTATAAAAGTGAATGATTTGGGTGGGAAGAGACAGAAAGATGTGATTTTCAAGCAGGGGGGGAGAAAAAACCACATCAGACTGACCTGCAGAATTAAATTACAACCATTCGGGCTCCTTGTGGAGCATTCGTGTGCATTTTTGCCCCAACTCTGCCTGCTTAAATACTTCTTGAAAGGCTTCATGCTTGAGCAAATCTTTCTTGAAGTCTAGACTTAGAGAACTATTGCGCAGGGTTTTTTAATTAATTTATTTTTTTCAACTGTATTCCTTTTCCAAAGAAAAGCATCTTGCCTGAGGTGGAAACATAATGAAAGACCTGTGATGTGAAAGCTTAAAAGAAGTTGTTTACTTTTTTATTTGTTCTCAGTTTTTTAAAATATTCATACTTAATTACAACCTTAGGGAAGCCTTCAGCTCTTGATCTGACCTACTTCAAATCAGTGGAGAGAAAACAAATATCTCCCTTAAGCCACCATCTATAATAACTTTGACTTTTTCCTAAAACCCAGAGGAAATGTAGTTCTTGATCCTGGGCCAAGCTTGTCAGGAGCTATTTATATTAATAAATATTATTCACGAAAGGATTCAATTGAAAATCACATCACTAATTATTATATATAATTTGTAATAAGGGCCTTAAAAATGACCTTCATTAGCTACCTAGGATATAGTGATTTGGTTGACAGATATGTTATTACAGTTTTTTTGGTCTTATTCAATTCATCAACACGAAGCATCTTAGGAATCTGGCAGGAGATTTGAAAATGCAATCGTCAGCAGCCTTGTACGGGGTCTGAGATTTTCCTGAAGAAGTAAACTCAGGCATTGCTCTTTAGGGACTTTTCTATATCTAATGATGAGGTGGCTGACTAAATCCCCTGCTATTTGTCATTCAAGATACTCTCGAGTTCTGCTCTAGTTTTAAGTACAGCACATTCGGGGAGACAGGAGAATCATCTACCAGTGGCACGCATCCCATACATCTCTTGAATCCTGCCGATTGCCGGGATTCCTGCCAGGCAGCAAAGCCTCTTCCCACAGGGTCTAAAGAGTTAGCGATGGAGGCAAGGCATTTAGAGGAGATTTTTCCTGACTACGTCTTCATCTCCTCCACTTATTTCTGGAAAATGCTTAGACCATGTGTTTATTATTTGCGATCAATCACCTTAAAGCTATGCAGCTATATACACTGGGGCCCTCTAGGCCCCCCCCCCCCCACTCTCTCTCTTTCTCTCTCTCTCTCTCTGTCTCAGGCATTGTTGACCCTGGGTAAGAGCCAGGTACTGAGCACTTTGCTATCTATGGACATTCCCATGCAACGTGTTTATATCTGATCTAGAAATGCCTTTGGGGTTGTTGCATAAATGTGGTCCTTCCTGTGGTCTTTCTCATTTCCATCAAATGGTAACCCCATCCTTCCAACTGCTCAGGCCCAAAACATCAGTGTCATCTTTGACTCTTCTTTTGCTCTCACCCAATATCTGATCGGTGGGAAAATTCTCTTGGCTCTACCTTCAAAATATATCTGGAGTCTGACCTCTTCTCCTAACCTCCACCCCATCCCCATCTAAGCCACCAGTATTCCTCTCTGGATTTTTGCAGTAGGGCTGGCTGGTCCCCTTGTTCCACACTCACTCTCCTAGGGTCCGTTCTTAGAATCGCAGCCACCATGACCGTTCCGAAAAGAAAGCCAGTTGTTCATGGCCGTTCTGCTCAGAACCTTAGGATTCACTGTCCCCCAACTCCTGATTACTTCCTAGAGGCACATGTGAGATTATCAAAAACAGTCCCAGGCCTGGCTCCAACCCTGGAGATTGTGATTCACTTGATTTTAACAGTTCCACAGGTAATTCTGAAGTGTAGCCACAGTTGAGTCCTTACGGGGGTTCTGCAGGCCCTTACTACCATCCCAGTTCTCTGGCCTCATTTCCCACCTCTCTGTCCCTCACTCTGCTCTTGCCTCATTGGCCTCTGTGTACACCAGACCCACTCCTACTTTGTGCTTCTGCCCCCTCTGCCCGGGATTCTCTTCCTGATTCCTGCACTTGCTTTGCCTCTTTCAAGGTCTTTGCTCAAATGTCTCCTTAGTGAGCCTCTGACCCAGGTTACTGAAGGCTGAATTGCCCACCCCATCCCAATCCAGCCTCCCTATTCCCTTTCCCGTTTTATTTTTTACCATTGCCTTCATCAGCATCTGACATCCTGTATATTTTACTTACTATGTGAGTTCCACAAGGGCAAGAGTTTTTATGAGTTTTGCTTGGTGTTGTGTTCCCAATGCCAAGAACAGAACAAATAAATATTTGCAAATATTCATCCAGTGAACAAAGAGAGCCTAGGAAGGAGCCGTAAGGCTACCCACTGGAATGGACTCAGGGGTGGTCACAACAGTCCCGGCCATTGACAACACGATTATTTCCATGTGGTACATTGTCTACTGTGTCCCAGTTTGTGGTGCTCTTCTTCACCCCCCAAAAGAGCACAAGAGGGGTTTTACCATATGCAGTGATGAATAAACTGTCTAAATACAGCTTAATACCCATTTTGCACATATTTTGCACTTGTTTAAGGCACCCCATTTGGTATTTATGAAAAGATGTCATGCCGAGTACACGAGAAGCAGGAAACCCGTGTCTGCCTCCTCTCACGATCTGCTAATTGAAGTAACACCAATGAACATGGTTCGAGGGCCTGAAAGGAATCAGATTGGGCTTGAGGGCACCTGGCAGTGGGCCTGACAAATTTTAATAAGCTGTCTTTTTGAATCCAGTTCTGCCAAGAGGAATTCTGACTGCTTTAGTGAATAAACAGCAGAGATGCTGTGTTTGCTTGGTGCAACTGAGTGTCATCAAAGATGACCTCTGTGGAGGTCATGTGGTCTGATAGACCAATGAACTGTCCTCCTTGTCAATACATGGAAACTTCCAGAAACTTCCATGGCACTGTGTTTTCTGAATTAGTTCCTGGTATGAGGAAAAAGCTACATTACCACAGAGAAAGCCAGGCAAAAGAAGAAACCTGAAGAAAGTGGGGTGCATAACGTGAGTGTTGGCCACTCAAAATATCCACATGCTGTGAGTGTCAAGTATGTGATAGTGGATATGAAGTGCTTTGTGAACTGGGAAATGCAAGATGATAATGATTATCAAAGATGGCAGCCAGTCTGCTTTCAGTGGCTCATAGGAGAGTCACCACTACTGAGTGGCCTCTCTCCTCCACCAGTGTTTTCTAGAACAGCTACTGCTCTCCTCCACCTGGGCCCTCTTTCTGTTCCATTGAGAGTCCATGTATTACTACACCCAAGAGAACAGGGGTCAATGTATTGCTTTCGCTAGGTCACTCCTCTTGCCATATTATGCTCTGTATTGTAAACACACTTTTTTTGGTCTACGCCATTGTCATCTCATCAACCTAAATGACCCTTCTGGCTATTACAATAACATCAACAAATAAATGACAATGAAAAATGAATAGCTAACATTTATTGAGCACTCACCATGTGCCAGCCACTATTTTAAGTGCTTTCCATGAGCTAACCCCTATAATCCTTATAACAGCCTCTGAGATGGTCTTTACTGTGAAAGCCACCTGACCTGTGAGCAAACTGAAGCACAGAGAGATTTTGAAATTTGCCCAAGGTCATTCAGCTGGTCAATAACAGCCAGGACTCATACACATTGCATTTAATCCGGACACCATGCTGAGGTACAGCTGCTTCATTTTACAGAGGAGGAAATGGCAACAAATATTCACCTAAGGCCATGTGGTTATTAAGTAGTAAGAAGATCAGAACCCAAGTTTATCTGTTTTCAAAGCCCTGGCCATGCTTTAATTGGCTTTTGGGGTAAAGCCCACTCTTTTTGGTTCATTATTAACATTCTAAATTTGCTATTACCATAAATCTTCCTGGAAGCAAAACTATAATTTTTAGCTTCATTTAAAAAAAAAATAGCCAATCATCAAAATCTGAGAAGCAGCGTGGTAGAGTGATAGAGAGTTACTGCTGAGGCACTACAAGGGTGGTCTGTGTGCTTGGTTCTTGCTTACGTAAGTGCAAAGGGGTATGCCATCCCTTGGAGGTAGGCACCAAAAGACCCATTTTCAAATGGGAAACTTGCCTGAGGTTACATACCGCCGCTGGTAGGTAGCTGAGACAGGTTATGATCCCGTGTCCCTTGACTCCAAAGCCTTCGCTTGGCCCACAGTCCTCTCTCTACCAGTGGTCAGTGCAAAGGTCATGTGCTGCCAGATACCTAGACAACTTAGTCACATCTTTACCCCTGCTCCCTTTGTAACGGAAAACTTAAGAATGCCTGGGACGCCTAGGTGGCTCAACTGGTTAAGCATCTGACTCTCGATTTCAGATCAGGTCATGATCTCAGGGTCCCGAGATGGAGCCCCACATTTGGCTGCAGGCTGAGTGTGGAGCCTGCTTGAGATTCTCCCTTTCCCTCTGCCTCTCCCCACAACTCGTGCGTGCGCGCACTCACTCTCTCTCTCAAAATAAATAAATAAATGCATTAATTAATTTAAAAAAGAACGCTTGTCATTGCATTGGAAACTTTTGAGTGTGTGCTCAAGGGCCAGATCCCTACCAGAGCTGGTCTGAACCCATTTACCACAGGCAGTAGACTGGTTCTCTGGTTCTAGGCAGCAATCTCAGGAAGAGATGGTACTATTGGCCACTAGGAAGACGTCTTCCTTTAAGATTGAAGATATTCATCCTAAACAGAACACTTCTGTTGGAAAAATAATTCTGAGAGAAGAGCTTCCACATACCAGGTCCAGCAGCATCTTGATAGCTATGCCAAAAAGTAGACCTCAAAGCCATTTGGCCCACATGCTCTTCCTTCTGCTCATAGATGTATTATGATTATTTATTCATCATTTTAAATGTTCACATTCAATTCATTTTCTGGCAACTTTCAGAAAGTATTTACTGACAGCTGGATAAAATTAACTGAATGTGTCCAATAAAAACATTTCTGAAAATAGGAATGGCATTATCATTTTGACAGCAAGTGTAGAATTTGTGTTCATACATATTGTTCATGTTTCTAGTCTTATGTTTGGTTTTGTCTCATGGGGAAAAAAATCCCACTGAATTCAGCACCAAATATGAAGTCAGTTCTTTTTACTTCTTTTTAATTTTCTCTTTTCCTTTCTCACTTTGTCCTTCCTTCCTTTCTTTTTCTCTCTATCCCCTGTCTCTCTGTATTTTTTCTTTCTTTTTCTCTTTTTTTATTAAATCACTACTCATTTCATGATAATTTTAGTTCTAGTATAGAAAAGATTTTGTACTGCCCTCCGAGACTATTACATTCTTTAGAATCTCACAATTGGGAGTCTGCTAATATATGGCCATTTATAGAATGAAAACACATTATGTTTGATCACTCAGCACAATTTCTAACATTAAATTTAAATCATTGCTATCACCAGTCTTTCTTAAATGGTATATAACCGGTACTGATTACCTTTCTGTGTTACTCTTAAGATTGCTGCCATTTCAGTAAATGTCATTCTAATGGAGAGAATGGAGATAATTGAACTCAATTCGCTGGACCTCCATTTTACCTAACCTTCAGTGTTCCTTTAGGTGTCATAAAATATCCTATAATATTGCCAGAACTCACATTCAGAATCATGATAGCTAATATTTAATATTTTCCTGAGAAATAATTATATGACCTTAATCTAGGTCTGCAAACTGTAAATCATTAGCACATTACTACTCAGTTTTTTTTTTTTTTTTTGCAAGACATTTGTTGACTGACAGAATGCAGCAGAATGAAGTTCTTCAACCATTGTAGGTCTAGGAATTTAATCCAGGTGTTCCCATTCTCAGTCGATTGTTTAAAAAAGCCTTGAAAGGGGTGCCTGGGTGGCTCAGTCATTAAGCGTCTGCCTTCAGCTCAGGTCATGATCCCAGAGTCCTGGGATCAAGCCCCACATCAAGCCCCACATTGGGCCCCACATTGGGCCCCACATTGGGCTCGCTGCTCTGCGGGAAGCCTGCTTCTCCCTCTCCCACCCACCCTGCTTGTGTTCCCTCTCTCGCTGTGTCTCTCTCTGTCAAATAAATAAGTAAAATCTTAAAAAAAAAAAAAAAGCCTTGAAAAATATTAACAGAAACTACATTAATTTAACCTTTCTCAATCTTCAAGTAGTTTAAAAAATTAAAAATCACTGGTTTAATTATTAGCGAGTCAAAGATAATTCACACCATTAAGGAGAACCTATGGAGAACTACTTATTTTGTGGCACACAGAATAGGAGTCTTCCCCTGAAGTATTTGAATTTGATAAACAAGCTTTTACATAACAATTCATCGTCTTAAACAATCTATCACTTTCTCTGGAGACAAATTTTTGTAGGCCTTTTTTTTCTTTTTAAATAATGGTACTCTTTTTCCTAATCTTTTTCATATTCTTAATGGTTAAATCGCTTTTTTGAGAATAAGATGGCCTTAGATATCTTAGATTGATATACATTCTAACATTAAACATTTAAACAAGGACTGGCTTTGATGAAATATTACAGTGCTAATAGTTTACTTTCTAAAATATTTTTGCAGGTCAATCTATATCTCAGTGACTTTCATATCAGGATATTCAAATTGCAGCCATTAAAATGATTTCTGTCTGCCCCTTCAGCTCTTTCCCTCCCAGCATCTCTCCTGGCTTCTCTTCTGGCATTGCTGTGACATTTCAGTCTTCTGGGATCTTGTGAATGACCTGTCACCTAACAATAATAATTAAAATAATTCCTTTCACTTCACATTTAACTTTACTAAGCTGGGTTAGTCTGGAGTAGGGAAATTAGAAGCAGAACTCAATTTTTGTCTTGTATCAAACACATTTAATGGTGCAACTCTTCAGCAGCTCTTCTCCTTACAATTTTTCAAGTCCTCACCCCCACAATTCTTCTATCTAAACAATGCATTCTAATGTGGCCTGCTCAGGGTCCTTAAAGAGGCACCTCGAATGTACTCCCTAGCATGTTCCACTGATTGATAGTCTAGTGGTCCTAAAAGACCTGGCAAAAATCCCACTTCTATGAAGCCATCTTTGACCTCATTCATTTATTCATAGGTGAAAGTATTATTTTCTGAATCAGTTTTGATTTAAGCCCTCCTTAAAAGACCCTTTTGGAGCAGGGAAGGGATATTCAATTTGCATCTGAAAAAAAATAATCTGGTAGTGATGTTGAGTTGGGTTGGGTGTGGAGAAGGCAGGAATGGAAGGAGGGAAACCAAGTGGAGTCCTTTACAGTGGCCCAGGAGCAGGGGTAGGAGAGATTTGTAGAGAGATTAAAGATGCACAATATTTTGAACTTCATTGATTGAAACTAGACAAATCATTTCAGGCTCACATAAGGGTAATAATGAAGATACACACAAAGCATTATAGGAAAACAAAGAAGGGTGGCAGAACTGAGTGTCCAGAAAAGCTTTCCTAAGGATAGAATACCCCAGACCAGCCTTGAAGAATGAGTTTGTACATGAAGTGGAGAGGGAGGCAGGAGATTCTATCCAGTTGGAGGGAGTAGCATGGGTAAAAGCTGAGATGAGAGAGATTGCGGTGCATCCAGTGAGTGGCAAGTACAATAGTTTGGTCTTGCCAGAACGACAGGAATGGATAGAAGTAGGAACTCTACAGAGGGGAAGGTGAGAAGGTAAGCAGAAGTGAAATTATGAAGGGTCCTTTGTACCACCCCAAGTCATTTCATTCTTATTCTGAAAGCCAGGAGGTCAGCCTGTGAATGAATTTAGCAGTTACGGTGATATGATTTGTAATTGAGGGGTAGCAAAATATGCCACCCCAAAATACCACTTTGGCATAAGAATGATTTTGAGCTGAAGGTAATTAAGAAGAAACAGATATGAGAAAAGTTCTCTGCCTTCCTCTTACTTGCCTAAATGCAGGACATACATTTATAAAGATGGCTGCCTTCCTCTCTCTACCAAGAAGGACAGAATTTAGTTCCAAGACACAGCTCTAGAGTCTTACCAGCCCAGAGATGGCACTAGCAAACTTTAACTTTACATAACAAACTCTACTAACCAGGTTTTATCTTCCATTAGTTCTCCCATACATTTACCTTCCCACTATTTGCTGCCTTAGAAATTCAGTCCTTTTCCTTTATCTTGGTACTTCTCTAAAAATTAGTGTTCTTCTGTTAAGATGCTATATTAGCCCAAATTCTAACCACTCCTTTGAGGTAGTCATCACTGAGCACTCCCATGTGTATGCATGATGCACTTGTTAATACGCTTTTCTTTTTCTCTTGTTTACCTGTCTTTTGTCACTCTGATTTGCAGGACCTCAGGAATGAACTTAAGATAAGTAGAAGGGAAATTATTTTTCCTCCCCCACTTAATTAGAAAGAGCTTTTTGATTGCAATGAGGAGGGAGTAACAAACTAGTTAGGGTACTATAAGAGTAATCCGAGTAAGAGATGATGAAAGCATGAATTGAGATATGGTAAAGGAGATGGAGAAAGAGATGTAGTTGGGAGATGTTAAGATGCTGGGATTGACAAGATTTGTGCTTGATTTGATGGAGGAGGGTGGAAGAGAGCATCAAGACTTACTTTTTGACTTATAGCTTGGGTGGTACAGTAAATGGTGGTACCATTCTCCACGATGGAGAATATGCTGGAGGTAGAAGAAAATGAGTTTAATTTTGGACATGTTGAGTTTGAGCAGCTTGTGGGGCATCAAAGAACGAATGTCAAGTACAAAGACGGATGAAGATGCCTGGATCTCAGAAGGAAGAGCTGAGCCAGAGATTTAAATTTTGGTGGTCAGTCAGCTTTAGTTGATAGTTCAAACCATGGAAGTAGACAAAACAAATCAGAGACTATGTAACAAGAGAAGAGGATGGAACAGTGGAGACAGCAACATTTCAGTAGTTGGAAGACTGGGAACTGAGAGAAGAGCCACAGGAAAGGAGGATAGAGTCACTGAAGCCAAATGAGAAGAAAGAGATGGTGTCCAGCAGGGCCAAATATGTTATAGAGATCTAGGAAGAGAAAGCCTGGAAATGTTCACTGGATTTAGAAACAGCTGACCTTGGCATGAGTAGTTAAGTGGAAGAGGAAGACATATGGCAGTGGGTTGAAGAATGCATAAGAAATGAGTAAGTGCGGACAACTCTTTCAAGAAGTGTGGATGTGAGGGAAGAAAAACAAAAGATAGAGGCTGCACTATGTAGGGGGAGTACAGAATCAAGAGAGGGCTGTTGAAATTCAGAAGGTGTGGGTGTATTTAAATGCTGGCATGGAAAAGTCAGTAAAGGAGAGAAAGAAGATCCAGCTAAGACAGGGCATAAGGAATGGAACAGATATGAGATAGAAGGAAGGAAGGAAGGAAGGAAGGAAGGAAGGAAGGAAGGAAGGATGGAAGGAAGGAAGGAAGGCAGGCAGGCAATGAGTACATGGGGGAGACAGAGAAGAGGGAGTAAGAAGACGGGTATGAACACAAACAGGATTTGGAGGACTGGTTGAGAAGTTGAGGGACTCTTTGCCTGAGGATCTCAAGTTCTCTGTAAACAGAAAAGGAGGTCATTTGATGAAATTGAAAGGAAACAATATAGTGGGGAGTGGCTTAAAGAAACTAAAGATTTGAAATAATTGTTGTGGGTGTAAGGGAAGAAAATCTTTCCCCCTGTCCTCTTAGGTTCTGTCTATTGGTCCCCGAGAATTAAACTGACAAATGGCAGATATGCAGGAGAAAACACAGATTTTTATTCACATATACACAGTAGTCCCTCTTATTTGAAGTTTTGCTTTTCAGGGTTTTAGTTCCCCACAGTCAACCATGGTCCAGAAGCAGATAATCCTCCTTCTGACATATCATCAGAAGGCCAACGCTGCATCACAGTGCCAATGTCATTCACCTCACTTCATGTCAGCATGTAGGCATCTTATCGCCTCACATCACAAGAAGGGTGAGTGCAGTACAATAAGATTTTAAGATTCATTCTTATAATCTTATTCATATCCTATAATCACATTCATATAACCTTTATTACAGTATAATGGTCTGTTTTACTCTTAGTTATTGTTGTGAATCACTTACTGTGATTAATTTATAAGTTAAACTTTATCATAAGTATGTCTGTATGGGAAAAACATAGCATATATAGTGTTCATACTATCATGGTCTCAGGCACCTACTGGAGGTCTTGGAATGTATCCCCTGTGGAAAAGGGGGACTTCTGTACACAGAAATTTACAGAAAATGTTACTTAAGGAGATGTTTAGAATTGGGGGCTTATATACCATCTAATAAGGGAAGAAAATGGGAGAAGGGCACTTGGGAAAACAAATGACTTTTAAGAAAGATAAATGGGCCCCCAAGAAAACAGATGGAAGAGATGATAATTTCGTGACAATGTCTGTTTAGGTGATCTGTTACCCTGGTGCTAACTTCTTGTCTTCGGTGATAGGAGTCAATCCTGCCCCCAGGAAGAGGGTTTATGACAGCTGAGTTCTCCTGGGAGGCTCTGTTTTCAGGCAGATAGGAGAGTTCAGAAAACAAAACAAAACAAAAAAAACCCTCCTCCAGTATCTGGTGATACTCGAATGCCTTCAGCTCAAAATCATTTTATGCCACAGTGGCATATTCTGGATCCCTTCATGGGAAATAAGAGACTGAAATGATTAGGGAAATGTAAAGGGTTTTCAAGTTGAAGACAATGACATGTGTATACATTTGTGTAAATTTTTTTCCAGCAGTACCCAGCAGGGTAGGTGTAGGAGTAGAGAAAGTAGACGCTAGGATTGATCCGTGTTTAGTTTCTCCAAACTGGTGTGGTGGAAGGACAGTGGTCAAGGGAGTCAGGGTATTAACCCAAGAATGATTGAGCAGAGCGATCATTGAGAACAAGATGGTGTTATGGACTGGGTGCCTGGGTGGCTCAGTCATTGAGCGTCTGCCTTCAGCTCAGGTCATGATCCCAGGGTCCTGGGATTGAGCCTCGCATCGGGCTCCCTGCTCCGCGGGAAGCCTGCTTCTCCCTCTCCCACTCCCCCTGCTTGTGTTCCCTCTCTCGCTGTGTCTCTCTCTGTCAAATAAATAAATAAAATCTTAAAAAAAAAAAAAGATGGTGTTGTGGACTGAATGTTTGTGCTCCCCTAAAATTCATATGTTGATGCCCTAACCCTATATTTGGAGATGGGGCGTCTAAGGAAGCAAGTGAGGTTTAATGTCATAGGGTGGGGCCCCTATCCAATAGGATTAGTGTCCTTATAGGAAGAGACCACCAGAGAGCTCTTGCTCTCTCCATGCACACACACTAAGGAAAGGCCATGTGAGGACATAGTGAGAAGGTGGCTGTCCACAAGCCAGAATGCGAGCTCTCACAGGCAACCGAATTAGCCAGAACCTTGGTCTTGGACTTCAAGCCCCTGAATTGTAAGAAATAAATTTCTATTGTTTAAGCCACCTAGTCCGTGGTATTTTGTTATGGCAGCTTGGGCTGACTAACCCAGATGAACAGCGAAGGGAGTACAGTCAGATAGGGTATAACAGAAAAGTGGTAAGAGATCGTGAGCATGTGAAAGAACAAGGAAGTGGCTGCATTGCAGCTAAAGGAAGCTGTGGGCCAGAGTGACTATTGGAATTTACAATTGCCAAGCAATAGAAACTGTAGGGGATGACAAGCTCTGGGATTGTCATTAAATGTCACTGGAGGGGACATGGTTAACGAGTTTAGGAGGAACTGTGCGACTAAGGCTTTTGAAGGGTCATCCATGTAGACCTAGGAGTCATCTAGGGTGATGGCAGGACCTGAGATGAGAAGGATGTATGAATCAGGAAAAGCAGTGCTTGCTGCTGTAACAAGAACCTCCCAGATTTCTGTGGTTTACCAAAATAAAAGTTTGCTTCTCTCCCATGTCACAGTCAATTTGGGCAGGCAGTTGTCCCGGGAGCTATCCTCCAAGCAGCTACTTCGGGATTAGGACTGTTGTGTGTGGCTCTGCCCACCCAGGGTTATTTATTTCCAACTAGTATAACCCTAATACAAAACGTAAAAAGGAGAGCACTAGGAAAGGACTACGACCATCTCATTTATGAATATGGATAAAAAATTTTAAATAAAATGCCAGTAGTAATAAAAGAAAAATACAGCATAGCCCATTAGAGCTTATTTTAGGAATGGAAGAGAGAGGTTATGTCTATGTGGGCCTGGCTGAACTGGGTGTAATGGAAACATTTGCTTTGCTCAAACTTCTGCAGCTCATCCAAACATTCGTATATCATAAAGTCAGAAATACGGGTCCTCTACTTCAGCAATCAACAGTGAGATAAATCTGTGAAGACACCCTGTAAATTGAAATACACTCTGTAGGAGTGAGGAATTTGTTGAGCACACAGGGCCCCATGCTGTGTGCTGTTTAGGACAAGAAGTTTAAGGCATGATTTCTCTTCTCCTGGATCTTACCATCTGATTGGGAAAGATAAGCCATGAAAAGATGCACACAAATCAGGTGATAAAAGCCTAAAAGATGGACAGACTATGTTTAGAGATGAGAGGGAGTCAAGATAATCTCCAGGCATTGTCTGTTGCAGAGAAACCAAATCATTTCATTTCCTTCCTGGGCTCAGGAAGAATGCCTTTCCTGGCACCTGCTGTTTCTAAGAAGAGTCAGGTAACAGCTTTGGCCCCTGGAATACAGGTAGAAGTAATGGATGCCACCATTAGTCTTGGCCTTAAATATCCTACTGGTTTCCATTCTCTCTGTTTTCCCTATTCATGAAAAGAATAAGCAGAAGAACCAAATTGTTCTATAATCTATTTTCTTAATCTATTCATTCATTTAAACAGTATTTATTATGCGCCCATTATATGCCAGGCACTGTGTCCTAGAATGGAGCTTACTACATTCTAGTTGATTAGTGAACTATAGGAATTTTTCCTTTTTTTTTTTTACATTTACAGTACTGTACTGTATTTATTGAAAAAAAATCTGTGTATAAGGTAAATGGATTCGTGCAATTCAAACCCTTCTTATTCAACTGTGCATTTTAAAAAATTTTAATCCCAGTATAATTAACATATAGTTACATTAGTTTCAGGTGTACAATATAGTGATTCAACAATTCTATCCATTGCTTGGTGCTCATCAACATAAGTGAATTCTTAATATCCTTCATCTGTTTCACCCAACCCCCACCTCCCCTCTGGTAACCACCAGTTTGTTCTTTATATTTAAGCGTATCTTTTTATCTCTTTTTTTCTTTGTTTTGTTTCTCAAATTCCACATATGAGTGAAATAATATGGCATTTATCTTTCTCTGACTTATTTCACTTAACGTTATACTTTCACTTAATGTTATACTTTCTAGCTCCATCCATGTCTGGCAAATGGCAAGATTTCATTTTTTTTATGGCTAATATTACACACACACACACACACACACACACACTACTTTTTTATGGGTGAGTAATATTCCATATATATACATGTATATATGTATATATACACACATAGACACTACTTCTTTATCCATTCATCTACTGATGGACACTTGGGTTGCTTCCGTAATTTGGCTATTGTAAATAATGCTTCAATAAACATAGGAGTGCATATATTTTTTCAAATTAGTGTTTCCATATTCCTTGGGTAAATACCCAGGAGTGGACCTACTGGATTATATGGAATTCTATTTTTAATTTTTTGAGGAACCTCCATACTCTTTTCCACAGTGTCTGTACCAGTTTGTATTTCCACCAACAGTGCAAGAGGGTCCCTTTTTCCTACATCCTCACTAATACTTGTTGTTTCTTATGTTGTTGATTTTAGCCATTCTGACAGATGTGAGGTGATATTTCATTGTGGTTTTGATTTGCATTTCCCTGACAATGAATGATGTTGAGCATCTTTTCATGTGTCTATTGGCCATCTTACGTCTTCTTTGGAGATATGTTCTGTTCATGTCTTCTCATTATTTAATTGGGATTATTTGTTTTTTTGGGTGTTGAATTGCAGAAGTTCTTTGTATATTTTGGATACTAACCCCTTATTGGATATGTCATTTGCAAATACCGTCTCCCATTCAGTAGGCTTTTTGTTTTGTTGATTTTTTCCTTTGCTGTGCAGAAGCCTTTCATTTTGATGTAGTCCCAATAGTTTATTTTTGCTTTTGTTTCCTTGCTTCATGGGACATATCTAGAAAAATGCTGCTCTGCTGATGTCAGAGAAATTACTGCCTTTGTTCTCTCCCAGGAGTTTTATGGTTTCATATCTCACATTTAGGTCTTTAATCCAGTTTGAGTTTATTTTTGTGTATGGTGTAAGAAAGGGGTCCAGTTTCATTCTTTTGCATATAGCTGTCCAGTTTTCCCAACACCACTTGTTGAAGAGATTGTCTTTTTCTCATTGCATAGCCTTGCCTCCTTTGTCGAAGATTAACTGGCCATATAATCATGGGTTTATTTCTGGACTATCTATTCTGTTCTGTTGATCTGTGTCTATTTTTGTACCAGTACCATACTGTTTTTGATTACTATAGTTTTGTAGCATATCTTAAAATCTGAGAGTGTGATGCCTCCACTTTTATTGTTCCTTTTCAGGATTGCTTTGGCTACTCAGAGTCTTTTGTGGTTCCATACAAATTTTAGGATTATTTGTTCTAGCTCTATGAAAAATGCTGTTGTTATTTTGGTAGGGATTGCATTAAATCTGTAGATTGCTTTGGGTAGTATGGACATTTTAATAATATTTGTTCTCCCAATCCATGAGCATGGACCATTTTGTTTTATTATTTCAAAAGGCACTTCTTGGATTTATAAATTCAACCAATTTTTTGTTTTTGAATTTATTAATATCTCTCTTTAGCTTTATTGTTTTCTTGTTCTGCCTTTTTAAAGTTTGTTTTGTCACTTTTCAAAATTCCATACATTGGCTTATTTTTCATTTTCTCTTGTTTAATGATGAAAGTATTTTAAGGTACAATGAAATCATGTCATACATACACTTAAAGTTTGTTAAGTTAACTAAATATTCTTAAATGGGCATTCCTCAGTATTACCAATCCCATGACTGACATAGTGGACGCAGTCAAGCCAGAAAACCATCGGCAGGAGTTCCAGAACCCAAAGATAGAACACATGAATGATTTTAAAAGTTTCTCAACCATTGGCAAAGACATGAAATTAATTATTTGTTTCAAAAAGTCAGTATGATCAGTATACTACATGGGCAATTATAGGTATTTTCAAGACACATTTTTACTATATGTGATTTTCACTTTATGAGCTTGTTTTAGAGCCAATCTATGTTATTTATTGGCTTATAGTTGTGATCGTCTCTTGTGTGTTTGCAGGTATAACATTCTTTTTATCATTAGCCTAAATATCATTTACTATGGTTTTGATTTCTTTGAATTTGAGTTGATATGAAATCACTTTACTTGATATCTTGTTTAGGGAAAATTCCACATTCTAGGAAGTGTTAAGCATTCCTCTGGTTTCTAAAAATATGTAATTGATTATATACACACACGGCTTTACTATTGTCACACTTACTCTTTACTAGTCTGCTCTAGGCATGCTAGAATATGAGTCAGTGACTTATACATCTTTATCCACTCACACTGCTAATATAAATGTCCAGCAGGAAAGCATGATAATCAAAATGTTACAGAAATCCCCTGTCCCACCCATGCTTATAGCCACCCAATCCTCATTCTCCTCTCAATCAAAACTATTTAGCCCCCAAGAAGGGTTAGGAATAAGAATGGGCTTGCTTATGATGAGGTTTAACTAAGAGCCAAAGAGCTGAGGCCCCTGGGAAGTCAGGGCAGTGCCTGGCACATAGTAGGCAATTAGCACATTTTTGGTAAATTACCCAACAAGTGAACTCTGACTTCAAATCATGTGTTCTTCCTACCTCGTGCTCTTGCAGTGTTGTGAGGCTCAAATGAGAAACATGTGAAAGAGTTTTGCACACTGCCATGCTAGTTATCTCTTCTCGTATTTTTGCCACACGGTAGTGGTTATGGGAGGTGCCCCATATCCCATGTGACCCTAGGGCATAATTGCTGACAGAACCACGAGAGGTAGACAGCCCCACTCTGCTATTCTGAAAAACCTCTTGGTGGATGCATTTTAGATGAGAAAGAAGGGCTCCTGCTGAATCTCTCAATCCATCCAAAGCTCATTAAAAGGTTTTGTTCTTGGTACTCTGTAAGATTCCTCAGATTTAACCTTGCCTTTCCTTTTGTAAGGTGGCTGAGAAAGTGGGAAAGGAAGAGGTCAGATTTGGGTAGCATCAGGGTCTCACCCATTTTCCTGCCCTCCCCTCCCCCCAGGTACAGATGGGGCTGCAGAAAATGTTGATTTCTTCCTCCCCTTACATGAATCAGGTTTTGAGAAAGCAATCAGTGGATCAACGGTCTACCATGGTAGAATTATTGATTTGTGCCTTTGTTTCTCTTACTATTTTAGGACATTTAATATCTCCTGTGACATGATCTCATGAAAATAACCAACATTGATCCAGCAGTTTCTTTTACCAAACCCTGTTCTTGTTGCTTTCTGCAAGGTAGGTATGACAGTTACCTCCACTTTACACATGAGGAAACTGATGCACAAAGAGTTTGGGTAATTTGCCCAAAGCTGCCCAGCTAGGAAGTGACAAAGCTAAGTTAGGAAGCCTCATGCTTTGGCTTTAAGATGTGTACTCTTAACCACTGAACTACACTACCCTTCAGAAATGAAAGCATTTTTCCAAACCTCAAATTGCAGCTAGATTACTTGTGGAGTCTTACACTTAATTCTGTACTTGGCTTCATGTTGAAGGCATGGATTGTTTCCAAATCACCAAATGGGTTCCAAGTAATTGTCACTGGGTAATTAGTAAAGTCTGATATGTAATGCGGACACTCTAATAACGTGGCTTTCCACAGAGCTGAAATTGTGTGGCCAAAGTTTCTTTCAAGGGAATCGGGACAACTTTCAGAGTAGATGATCATACACTTTAGAACTTGAAAATGGACCTTACAGATGACCTTGCTCAACCTCTGAGAGGCTCAGTGACTTGTCCAAGGCTTCCCTAGGGGAGCTACAATTTGAATCCAAGTTCCAAGCACAGAGCTCTTTATAACAAAGCTTTTCCCGCTATACAATAAATTTCTCTTTCTTCTCAGCCCTCTTCCCAGGGCCTTCAGTATTAAAGAGTTAAAAATAATTGAGATATTTCTCTCGATGTGAACTTAGCAAAATGAATAAAAGAACTTCCCGGGGTCCTCACTTACTTCATTAGACTATGTGCCTTTCCTGAGTTCCTTCTGTTAGTGATCAAATAAAAAATTTCTGGTATGTGTCAAGAAGACAAAGGATCTCAGATTTACCAACTTGCAGACTAACTAGTTTACCTGCCACAGTCTCATGGATGCTGGTGGAAGACACCAGACTCCCACGTCACAGACAAGAGCGGTTTATTATTCACAGCACCAGTCATAGCCAGAATATTAGCATTTGTGCACCTGTTCCCGAAGCCCCAGCCTCCAGAGCGCAACAGGAAAAGGCCTAATGATCGCTTCACGTGCCGCAGGTTGTGTTACAGGAAAGGAACTCAGACTTGAATCTTTTATAATGGGCAGTGAACACACCTGGTCTTCACTCCAGAGACATTATATTTATTATACTGGACAGCTAACATGCCTGTCCTTTTCTCCAGTGAGAAACACCATCCCTATCTGTCAAGGTTGCTCTCTATACAAACATCCTCGAAAAGTTAGTTCAGGGGCGCCTGGGTGGCTCAGTCGTTAAGCGTCTGCCTTCGGCTCAGGTCATGATCCCAGGGTCCTGGGATCGAGCCCCACATCGGGCTCCCTGCTCCACAGGAAGCCTGCTTCTCCCTCTCCCACTCCCCCTGCTTGTGTTCCTGCTCTCGCTGTCTCTCTCTCTGTCAAATAAATAAATAAAATCTTTAAAAAAAAAAAAAAAGAAAAGTTAGTTCATAACGAAAGGTAGTCAGTGCCTCTGTTTACAAGATATGCAGACACTGAGGGACTATAGGCCTGAGATCCATGGAGAATTGTCTCCCTACAGCATGAATCTGTAACAACTTAGCCCTCTTCAAGGCACTGAAGGTTATGTAAAAGTGTCCAAAGTAACTGAATGACTGATAATCAGACATCAGTTTCAGTACTATTTCAATAAAGCTTAGCAGCAAGAAAGCTGGTTTTTGACCCAATCCAGCAAAAATAACTCAATACTAATGAGAGTATTCTGATCATTTCTTAAATTATGGGAATACATTTTTTTGCCTAAGTATCTCATTCCTTCAAAGAAAGAGAAAACATTTTCTTCCACACATAAATGCACATGAAATATTTTCTTGTTTGGGAGGTGAAATGGAGGAGGCCAGGCCAGTGATAACCCCATTTCTTAGTCGCAGCCCCAGCAGCGCCTATTTTCACGTACAGTATGGCACGGACGTAGTGTTGCCATGGGGAAATGTGCAAATAACCCCCATTATGAAGCTTGTTTATGTTGATACAATTTTCCTTTATGATAAAAGATACTATCATAAGTAATAAAAGTTTATGCATACTATGTAAATGGTTTTATGATTAGAATTGTTGCCATTTATGCCACAATTTTTCTCTTTCCTAGTTATGAATAATGCCAGCTACCATTTGTCATGTTCCTAATATTCAGATACTTTGCATATTTTATATCATTTGAATTTTAATTGAGGTGTATGAAGGAACAGAGACACACACAGCTACAGATGGAGGAGCCAGGATCCAGGATTTATATTTCTGTTACATTACTCTGCCTTACTATTAGCTAGGCCACCGCTTGGCCTGGGGTATGGATTTCCAAGGAGACCTCGAAGCAGTGCCCTCCATGTTGCTAAGTCCCTTGCCTTAGTCCCCTTCACTTGGGCATGTTGGCATTCTCTGCAGTGCCTGCTTCTCCACAACTCAGGAATAGCGTGGACTCTTAGAGGTGGAAAGGATCCCAAGAGTCTCCATTCTATAGCATCCCCAGTGGATGCCTATCTGTTTTCTCCTTCAGTGCTTCCTTTGTTGGAAGCACTTATAATTAGAAATTTTAAAACTCTTGCCCAATTCTGTCACTTTGTATTTTGCACACATTGTTCTAAGTCTGCTCTTCAGTCTACTTCCTCTTCTAGAATGACCTGTCATGAATTTCAAGAAAAATGTTTCCAGAGAAACATTAATAATCTAGGAGGCAATAATCTAGGAGGTTTATATAGTTATATCTTTAAATATATTGTTAAATACTAGGCTATAGTCACTTACTTTTCAAGCACTGATTAAGGTGAAATCATGCCAATAAATCATTCTAAATCATTTGCCACTGGAAGGATTTGGAGCCAACTTAATGACATATTTCTTGGTGTTAATCCATTTTCTATTATGCATCTAACAAAGTTGTTCAAGTTAGTAGTTTCAGCAGAAACCCAATATTGAATAAATGTTGGATGAGCATTTTTAAATACTTCATGGAGACATTGTCATTCTTATTGTCATTTATGCATTAAACTATCTTGCAGGCTTGATAGATGATCTGATGAGTGATTGTTCCCCCCAAAGACACCCTCAATAGCTGCTAACATTCTTTCTTTTTGTGGCCTTTAGCCACTGACCCATCTACTCTTTCCGACTGAGTGTTATTTGAAGCAATTCCACCTCAAATATGCTCCATTTCCTCAGATCCAGGACAAAGTATTAATTAAGACTTTCAAAAGTCTCACTTAGGAAAACTTTTTTCTTTCTCGGCATTCAGAATTATATCAGGTATTTTTGTTGTTGTTTTGTTTTGTGTTTTTTTGTTTTTTTGTATTTCAGGCCATTGTAGTGGATTGAGTAGTGTCCCCTCAAAATTCACGTCCACCAGAACCTCAGGATGTGACCTTTTTTGGAAATTTGTAGATGTAATTAGTTAAGGATCCCAAGATGAAATCATCCCAGTTTTAGTCTGGGCCCTGAATCCTATGACTGGTGTTATTATAAGTAGAGGAAAGGATGCGGGGAGACAGAGGCAGAGATTGGAGATACGTGTCTACAAGCAAAGAAACGCCAAGGATTGCCAGCAATCACCAGAAGTTAGCAGAGAAGCATGGAATAATTTTTCCCTCAACACCAACCTTGTTGACACTTTGATCTCAGACTTCTAGCCTCCAGAACTATGAAAGAATAAATATCATTTTAAACCACCAAGTTTGTAGTAATTTGCTATTGCAGTCTTAGGAAACTGAGACAACAGTATAACGACAATGTAATACCGAAAAGGCATGTTTATTGGTAAGTGGTGCCCTAATCAAATGAGATCCGTCAAGAAAAGTAAAAAAGATTGGATGCAAGATGTTATAGATCTGGAAATACGCTGCTGATGGTATTGCTTTAATTTAAAGACATTATTCTTCATAAAGAGCACGTGAAGACAAAGGGACTGCTTGGCTTGTTCTCTGTTATTCTTCCCAGCTCTGATCACATGGTATTGAAGAGATTTGTCTTTCCCAAGACGCTTTCTTAGTCTCAGATGGGGCTGTGTGTCCCAGCAGCCCATGTGCAGTCACAGTAAGTGCTCAAGAGACAGGCAACCCGGGATAGCTGGTCACCTTGGCACAGTACTTGTGTGCTCCTGTTTTCCTTGCATAATTATTAATAGTGTCCTCTATTTTCAGAAGTGTCTCATTTGGACAAAAAACTACATGGTAATCCTATCAAGAGATGCTTATTACATACATGGAGCAGATGATTTGGGGAAAATTCTGTTATGAGGCTATTTGACCAAACGGCAGAGCTAATTTTTTCCTTATCTTTATTGGTTTTTATGGTAAAATTCATATTTGTAATTAATACATCCATAGTGATCATATTAAAGTGAGTCAGATCATGTGTTTTCACTGCTAAAAATCCTTTCATGCCTCCCCATCTGACTCAGAATAACAGCCAAATGATCTGACCCATTTCCTCCCTGATCCATTGCCTGGGGTCTAGTCCAACTGTCCTCCTTGTGGATACACAAACACATACATATGTTTCTGAATCAGAGGATTTGCACTCATTGCTGATAAACATGTCAAAATTTGTGGAATATAGCTAAGGCAGTATTAGGGTAAGAATAGGGTCAAAAATATCTGTAATAGAAATAAGAAGATAGAAAATTAATGACCTAAGATTAAAACTCAGCAGGAACAAAACCCTAAATCATTCCAAAGACAGTAAAATAAAGGAAATAAGAAGATAAATTAACAAATTAATGAAATAAATCCTATAGAGATGATCAACACAGAAGTGGTTATTTGAGAAGACTAAAAATTCTGGCAATTTTGATCAAGAAAAAAGACAAGGTATAAGTAAATAATATTAGGCACGAAGAAGAGTAAGCTCTATTAGGGGATGATTTGAGAGATTTTATTTTTAAGTAATCTCTACACCCAACGTGGGGCTCGAACTCACAACCCTGAGATCAAGGGCTGCATGCTCCACTGACTCAGCCAACCAGGCGCCCCAGGGATTTTTAGATTATAGAGAATAAAATAAGCAGGTCATGATAATAATTTTTGAAAACATGGATGAAATAGTTATTTTAAGAAAAATATAAATAACCAGTATATGACTTAAGAGTGATTTTTTTAAAGAAAGACATTTTTTTAAATGCAAAAATACTAGCACTCATTAATGATATATTAGTGGTCAAACCTTTCTCTCCCCAAAAGACATCAGGTCCAGAAGGTTTTATAAGTGAATTGTACCAAAACTTTAAAAACAAACCATCTCTATTTTATATAAACCTTTATAGAAAAAGAGGGAAATTAATTTATTTTATACACTTAGTATAATCTTGATAAAAACATAAGATTAATTCAAGATAAAAATTCTACTTACAAACATTATTTTAGAAAAATATTTGCAAATCAAATCCAGCAACATACAAAACCAAAATATAAGTGTTCAACATCAGAAGCCTATCATTACAATTTACAACATTCACATTATAAAGAGAAAAATTATATGCTAATCTTAATAGATGTAAGAAAAAAACATTAATTGAAATTCAATGCTTATTTGTTAGTTAAAAAAAAAACCTTCACATATTCTAAAAAGTATTAAAGGACAAATTCTACCAAATATTTATCAAATAATAATGCCAATTGCGTAAAAACTCTTTTTGATTCTAAAAAAAGAGGGAACATCTCCCAATTCATTTTATGATGTTAACATATTCTTGATACCAAAACTAGATAAGGACAGTGAAGGGTGGCAGAATATGACACCCCAAAATATGCTACTTTGGCTCAAGGATTATTCTGAGCTAAAGACACTTGAAAAACAGCAAATGCAAGGACACTCTGAACTTTCTTTTTCTTCCTAAAAGAAAGAGATAAAAATTCCCATGTGAAAGGTGCTCTCACTGTACCAAAAGGAAGAAACATTCCTATCATCAGAGATGAGGAGTCAAGGCAGAGAGAAATCTGCACAGACATTGTTAAAATAACTCTTATCTTTCTTTAGTCTCCCCACATATTTCAGTTACTTTTCTACAATGGCTACTCCTTGTTCAACCTAGTATGTAAGCACTCAGGCCTAGTCACTTCTTTGGGTCTTCACTTTCCTGTGGGGGCTCCCATGTATATGTAAACCTCTGTGTGCTTTTCCAGCTTTTCCTTTTCCATCTGTCTCATGTCAATATAATTCTCAGCCCAGCCAGAGACCCTAAAGGGGTAGAGGTAAAGTTCTGCCTCCCCTATAGCAATAATAAATAGAAAATTTACAGTGTAATCTCATTTGTGAACATAGATGTCAAAATTCTAAACAAAATCTTATAAAACCAAATTCCATAATCTATAAAAAAGCAAATAATTTATGATCAGGTTGAATTCATTCTAGAATACAAAGCTGAGTTAAGGTTAGAAGGTAAAATTATGGGGCGGTATGGTTGGTTATGCATCCGACTCTTGGTTTCTGCTCAGGTCATGATCTCAGGTTCATGAGATCAAGCCCCGCATCAGGCTCCACGCTGAGGACTTAGTGTAGAGTCTGAGATTCTCTCTCCCTCTCCCTCTGCCCCTCCTGCTCATGCTCTCTCTCTCTCAAATAAATAAATCTTAAAAAAAAAAAGAAGGTAAAACTATATTATTCAGTTCATATGTAGTAAAGATTTTAAACTTCCCTCAAAAGAGGTCTGGCCTTGGTCCTTGGCTTCTGGGAAGTGATCTCTCAGCCTTTGCGCTGTCAAGCCTGAGAGGAGTGTCTTTGCTTGCCCTGGAGCTTTGGATAACTGGATAGTCTAACAATATGATTTAGGGTGGTGGCTAGCTACATCAGAAAGAACAACAATGTGATTTAGGGTGGGGACTTTGGGTCATGCCTGGAAGAACTGGTGACTAGAGAGCAATCAGCCACGTGGGCAATCAGTCATGCCTGTGTAATCAGTAAGAACTCTGGACGCCAGGTCAGGTGAGCTTCCCTGGTTAACAATACTGTGTGCATATTGTCACACACTGAAACTGGAGAAGAAACGCATCCATGGCTCCATGGGAAGAGGATAACAGAAGCTCCATGTTTGGTATCTCCCAGACTCTGCCCTGTGTGTTTCTCTCCTTGACTGATTTTAATCTCTCCTAAAATCATCAAATCAATCAAATGATTTTAATTCTTCTGAAATCCCAACAGTATAACAAGCTGGTTTTAAAATGTAAATGGAATAGTGAAGGACCAAGAATAACCAAGACACTTCTGAAGAAGGTGAGGTCTTGTATAACCATATTCAAGATTGATCATAAAGCTGTAGTAGTTAAAACATTGTGTTATAGCACAGGGATAGATCAATGGAATAGACTAGAGAGTCCAGTAATAATAGATCTACATATATGTAGATAACAGTCAGTGTTAGGGAGAGAAGATCCAAGGATGAAGAGAGAGAAAGGATGGGAAAATGGTTGAAAGACCATTGGAGAAGTACTGATCTCTGTATACATTTTACCAAAGCCAAAACTATTTTCCTTAATATTTAAGGAATGGGGGACATCAAGTGTGGCCTGAGTCACAATTCAGTTTTCACACCAAAGAAGAGGATCAGTTACATAATATGTGGGGCCCACTACAAAATGAAATTGCAGGTCATTTGTCTAAAAATTATTAATAATTTCAAGAAGGTGACCAGGATATTAAACCTAGTGCAAGGCCCTTCTAAGCTTGGGGTCTTATGTGACTGCACATGTCCCACACCCAGGAAGCCAGCCCCACCAGGGAACATCCTACAGGTCTCTCTGCAGTGCATGTTCTGGATAATGGACTATTATGACTCACATATATGTTGCTATCAACTTTGTGTCAGCGAATGTGAAAAAAAAGTGCTATCATATCAGGGTTTACACTTACAACTATATACAGTATTCTCTGGAATTAGTGGCAAAAAGTTTTCTACATTTTCTCCAGTTGTGTTAACTCAAACACACTTGTAACTCAATACCTCCCTTAAACTTTTCACTCAAAGACAGTTGCAGGGGCATAGCCTAGTTCTGAGCATTTAGGAAAGTACTTTAAATTTTCTTCCATTACCCTAATAAACTTTTTATTGTTTGTGACATTTTCCTGTGGCATTCATTTTCGAACTTGAGAGATTACTAGAACATTTCACCAAGGCAATGCTGATTTTATTTCAGGTTGCTCTATTTTTTACTGTCAAATAAGATGAATAAATCAGTGTCTAAAGTTATAGGGATTGTGATATATTAATGTGAATAATTGGTAATGCATAAAAATTGATTTTCTAGAATAGAGTACGGTTGAACCACACTCAAAATTCGTCTTTATAAATTAAAAAAAAATCTGATCTACTTTATAGAAGATATTTTGAAATATATAAATATATAGAAACTTTCACTACATTATTTAAATCTTCCAAAGACTGACTGGTAGCATTTGTATTTAATATAATACTTCCACTTTATCAATAGGCCCTATATATAAAGTTACAGTTGGAGTGAAAATATTTGCAGGTGTGTGGTAGTTTGTTATGCCCAGATAGTCTTTTGGGGACATTTGGGGTAAAATCTATTGTTGAGTAAAGTTTCACCGCAAATGAAGAATTGAGCTCACTTTCAGAGTAGCGATTAAGTAAATAACTCTGATTGCTTTCTTCTTGCATGTTTACTCTTAAAATTCTAAAGATATCATCATGAAATCATTTGATTTCAGGTCAAATCTTATTGCAAGTTTTTCTCACTGGAGATATAGCTAAAGCCACAAGCCAGCGTTTTTAAGGAGTTAAAAGAGTGTGTGAGGTCATCAGCGATGGCCCCTGTTGTGAGTGATTTTATTTGACAGCATCATAACCGATTATCTGAAAATGTGAGCCAATAGCTGTCCCTTCAAGAAAAATTCAATGTGCAGTTTACGTTTTCCGCACTCACTTTCTGCCAGCTAACAAACCGACTGTAGATCTCTGCTCAGCCCCAAAAGACACTTCTAATGAAAAAAGAAACTGCCTTAAGCCTCCTTCAGGATGATCACATTTAGCAGCCAACAGAGAAAAACTGGGCTCTGTGACTGAGGGCAGAGTGGGTGTATGGGGATAGGGAAAGACTTACTGAAAATCCAAAGACCCACAGAAAACTGCTAAGTTTCCAATGACAGAGGCTGGTCCCAAGAATCCCAGTTAAAATTAGTGTTGCTTTATTGACTATCACTAAGTCTTTTAGCCTAAGGGCCCGCATACCCTGTTCCCGTCCCTCTGCACTTCCTGTCTGCCAATCAACCACATGGCCTCCACTTTTCTGTGCCTTGTTTATCTTTCACTTTTTGTTTGTTTTTCAGGAATCTGAATGTCACTGAAGAGTTTACTGGCCATTTGAATAGCCTCTTTTGTGATTTGCTCATTCATTTTTGTATTGGATTATCCATTTTTCTTATTAATTTGTAGACATTGTTTACATATTTGTGATAACCTGTTAGTGTTGTTTGTGTTGTAAATATTTTCTTCTGCTCTGGGCTTCCCCTTTCACTCTTAACGGTGTCTTTTGGCAAACAGAAGTTACTAATTTCAGTGTTATCAAATATGTGGTTTGTGCTTTTATGATTTCTTTATGGTTTGCAATTTTTATGTCCTATTTTAAAAGTCTTTCCCTGCTCTAACATCGTGGAAATATTCTCCTATCATATCTTTTTGAAGTTCTTTCACTTTTTTTTCACATTTATGACTAAAAACAAATCTGGAATTAATATCTGTTTATGGTGTCAGGTAGGAGTTAAGTTTCTTTTTTATATGAATATTTAATTGTCCCAATATTATTGGTTATAGAGATTCTCCTTTCCCCCCACAATTCTATAATACCACCTTTCTCATAAATCAAGTGTCCACATGTGGTTATCTCTTTTGACTCTTCCTATTTCATTGTTCTATTTTTCTCTCCTGCACCATTCTCTTAACTTGTGCCAATGTCAACAGAGAGAACTTCATAGTCTTGCTCATCAGAAATCCAGCTCTGCTCTTCTTTAAAAAAAAATTGTCTTTACTATTCTTGGTCCTTAGATTTCTAACTAAATTTAAAATCAACTTGTCAAGTTTCATTAAAAAAAAATCAATCAGAGGGAGTTTATATTAAGTATATTGATCCATCTGGGAAGATTATTCTTTACAGTTCTGATTCCTCTCATCCATGAATATGGTATTTCTCATCAATTGTTTAGATATCATTTTATTTTTATTTTATTTATTTTTATTAATAATGTTTTTAATGTTTTATAGCTTTTGCATTGAGGTCTTACATATCTACCCTTTGTTCAATGTATTCTTTGATATTTAATATTTTTGAAGTTAATTTGATTTTTTGAAGTTATTTTAAATGATATCGATTTGATTGTTTTCTGGCTTGTATACAGAAATTTAAATTGATTTTAAAATATTGTTTCTAGTAACTTTACTTAACTCACTTATTAATTCTTTTATTTTAGCTGTGGGTTCTTTTTAATTTCCACTTACATAATCATATCATCTGTGAATAATGATGTTTTAGTTCTTCATTTCCAATAATTATGCAATTTTTAAATTTTTCTTTTCAAAATGCGCTGGCTAGGACCTTCAGGTTCTTCAATGGTGTATGTTGAATAAAAGTGGTAATAAAATACTTGTCTTGCTATGAAGCTCAAAAAAAAAAAACTTTCAACATTCTACCATTAAGTATGACACTCATCAAAGGTTGTTTTGTAAATATCCTTTATTAGGTTAAGAAAGGTCCCTTTTAAACCTTTTAGTGTTTGCTTTTTAAAGTTATGAATGGATATTGAATTTTCCAAATGTTTTTTCTGCAACTATTAAGATGACATGTGATTTTTCTCTTTCATTTTGTTAATGTGGTGAATTACACTGATTGATTTTTTTTTTCCATGTAAGACCAAAATTCAAAATTGCATTTTTGGAATATACCCAATTTAGTCATTAACTATTATTTTTTAAATATTACTGAATTCTATCGGTAGAATATAAGCTTCATGAACACAGGTCTGTTTTATCCACTGCGGTGTTCCCATGGCATATTTGCTGAATGAATCAATCCCTTAGAATTATGATACTCTTTAGTTGGCCTGTGCATAGAGAGCCCTAAGCCCCTGGTTACCTGAGTTGGGGCCATTTCACCTGGCTGCACAGGGGTCACACTCCCCAGGATTGGGCACCATATTCACCTCACTTCCTAAAGAGCCAATACCAAACAACTCATAGCTCCTTCTCTCTTGGTTTCTCACAAAGGCAGCTCTGCCTCCTTACCCATCTCCTCACTCCACCTGTGTAGTATTGGGATTCCTTACATTCTAAATCTAGGATTTAGAAGATCCATGAATCACTTGCTCACTGGTCTCCAACACAACTCTCACAATTGGCACAGACGCCTCAGGGCCAGACAAGGGACAAGAAGAAAAGGTGAAGAGAATGTGCCCGATCTTGGTTATCTCCCTGAAGCTAATGCTAAAAATCCTATACTCTGGGAAGAACTCTAATCTGTTTTGTGAAACTCATCCTTAAAAGTGGCCTCTGAACACACTGGAAGAGCTAAAGCATATGTCTTTCATCAGGAATCATGAAACAAAAAGAACCGAAATCAAAATGTGTTGTCAGATAACACAAACACATAGATACCTATTTCCTTTATCATAAAGCATAAGAAATGTTTTCAAATGTTAAGCAGTTCATTTCCAAACATCTTAAACTTAATGAGAAAAAAACCTCATTTTTAAAGGTTCAATGTACCATGAAGTTAACAAGCTAATTTGGAACAAAAATGACGCAAGCTGTATTATGGTTCCTTTGCTGGTAACATTGTGATTCTAATTGTAAAAAACTAAATCCATAAATAAAATACTTGAACTTAAGTTGGTTTAGAAGGTTATAGAGCTCTTCATGACTCGACTTCTGCCCACTCCTGTCTTCTCCTTGAACTTTTGCCCTAGGGGTTTTGTGATTCATTCTAGTTCTCCAATAAGTCAGGTTTCTGTGACTCTAGATGTACACCAATACACACACACACACACACACACACACACCCTCTACCTGGAACACTCTTTACGATCAAGTTCTTTGTCTGGCTAACTTCAATCCTTCAGAGGGCTTAAATGTCACTTCCTCCTAGAAGTGACAGCTCCCCTCCTCCATCCCCTGAATAGGAACCATGCCCATAATGTACTTTTATAGCACCTTGAATTTTTCCTATCACTCATCAAATTTCATTTATTTGCTTGTCTTCTCTAGAGACTGTAAATTCTTAGGGAGGGACCATGCTATCTTGCTCATAGTTAAATCCTCAACCCAGGAATAGTACCTAGCATATATCAAGGGTTCAATAAATATTTATTGAATAAATGAATGAACAATTAAAATCTTAAACTTTCTTACATTCTTGAATTATTAGTGCTAACCATGTATCTTTCTAAGGTGACTTAGAGCTGGTTACAAGGTCCTACTGTCTGTATCTGAAGAGTTCCTAAGAACATAATTTTCTCTAAGGCGTAATGTAGATTAAGAATGCAATATAGATGAAGAGAGGTGCCCCTGCCCAGTGCCCACTGAGAAGCAGATTGCCTGGGTTTTGAATTCCCACTCTACTACTAACTATCCTTTTGACCTTGGACAAGTGACTTAATTTTTATGTACCGTAATACTTCTCATAAGATGGTAGTTGAAGGATTAAAGGAACTTAATACAGTGCCTGGCACATAGGGAGTGCCTAATGAATGCCATTCCCTTATTTGACAGTAGGTTAGGGGATATTTGGAGTGCCTGGCATTCCCAGGAAGCTGGGAAAGAGGATCCCCTTGGGAGGGAACATTCAGTTCTCTTGTAAAGAGATGATGGGGATACCAGCGAAAGGGTGAAGTTTCGGTCACCTCAACTGAAAATGGAGTTGGGGCTGCTGAGTCCCCTGTAGTCTAAAACAAATACTGAGCTCCAAAGAGCGGAAGGGTAAACCTATTTAAGGAGACACAGTGACTCTTCTTTAAATTTCCAGTTCAACCCTGAAAGACTAAATGTCTTCTCAAAAAGATGAACTTCCTTTATCATCATCTTACTCCAGGGAAATGTTTTGGAACAGCAATAACCATAGGCATATTTGGGGATCATCTGCTAGTCTTTCCCTACCAGTGTTCAGATGAACTAGAGAAGAGTGGTTGCTTGAGTGGTCGAGAAAGAACAATGGAGAGTTCTGAAATGCATTAGTGTGTTCTGTACTGTGAATTGGCTAGCCTCATTCTTATTCCAAGCCCCCTTCTCATTAGCCCCCTTCCAGCAAGGGGTGGACCTGCGGTGTAGCTCTGATGGATGAGAAGAGAACATATATGTGCTAGGGCCTCTGGAAAAGTTTTGGGTTTTTTTGTTTTGTTTTGTTTTGTTTTTGCTTTTGTAGGGACCAGGAACAGGCCACTGCAAAATGTGCTACTTTGGCATATTGATTATTTTGAATTAAAAGTTACTTAAGAAACAGCCAATGCAAGAACACTCTGATTCCACCCCCCCCCCACCTCTGTCACCAGAAAGCAGGAAATAAATCTCCCATTTGAAAGGTACCCTCCCTGTACCATGAGATAAAGAGACATCCTTACCACCTGAGATAGGAAGTTCAGAGCCAAGAAGGGTGTATAAACACACCTGGTACTTTTACTAATTAACTACCACAGTCTAAATTCTGTTTAGAATTCCATACTAACTGAAGCTCCCAAACATGAGTTTTCTCTGTCCTGTCAATTCCTCACAGATTTATTGTCTCTTTGCCTAAAAAGTATTAGAAAATGCCTGCCTTGGTCATATCTTTGAGTCTCAATTTCATTATTGGGCCTCCATGCATACCTAATTAAAACTTTGTTTTTTTCTCCTATTAATCTATCTACCAATTTGATTCTTAGACCAGCGATAAGAGCCTTGAAGGGCAAAATAAAATTTTTCCTCCTCAACACTTTCCTGATAAAAAGGACAGCATGGACTAGCAGGCCTCATTTTGCCCTTTGTTCTTCCCCCATCTTTGCCTTGAAGGCAAATGCCCCCAAGTTAAGGATGGCAGAGGGAAAGACAAATATCTGAGACTGGGTCCCTGATGGCATCATGAGATCCTGTTCCAGCCCTGTTATCTGAGACAAATAAACTCCTTTTTGTTCAGGTGAGTGTTGGCTGGGTTTTCTTCCTTTGAATATACTCCTAACTAATAAATTAGCTGCAGCCCAAAGTTTTAGACCATGTGAACCTCCATTGCAATACTGACCCACAGTATCTTATAATCACTGGTGTTCTTTCACTTCTACTTGACCTGAGTTCCTTGAGGGTAGGGATCTGGGCTTATTTATTTCTTTATCTGCAGCATATGGTAGACAATCGGTAGATGTTTGATGAGTGAATTAATTTCATTTGATGTATTATAATTAGTGAACTTGCTATTCAGGAACTGGTGCTGTGGAAGGATTTCCTCAGGTTTCTGGTCCAACAGGGAGCAGGGTGGTGCTTCTTTAAAAAAACCAGGGGTACCTCGAGACAAATGAGGGCTCATGAGCCATCAAAACAAAAAACACAAAACAAAAACTTCTGCAATTTCCTTTATTTCTGGATGTATTATGACAAAAGCAAATAAAGTATGCTAATAAATATAAAAATTCAGACATTTTTACCAGATAATGAAAACATATGCTCTTCTCAGACATAGAATTAACCTTAACGGGAGAAGGAGTGACAGGAACAACAAAACAGAGAAAAGGGCAAAATAATTTTTCTCCCCTTATTAATGTGGCTGTTCACTCATGAAACAAACCTTTATTTTGCCAGGAAAAATCTAGGCATTTGTATTTTAAAGAATCTGGAGCCATGACTGATTAAGAAATGCCCACTGTTGACCTTATCAGCTTCTTTCAGGGATGTTCGGCTGCTGCATCCCCACCGCAGATGTGCTCACGAAAGGTTATTTCTCAGGGCTCTGTCTTCCCCCTTCTGCCTTCTTTGCCTGAGGCTGATCTCATTTCCTTCAGCATCATGTAGCTCCGGAGCCAATTTACCCAGAGCCTTTCTGTCGTTTGCATTTTGGCTGCCCACTTCTCAGCATAGCTTCTATTTTAAAATGCTTATGTAACAACTTTGGGTCTGCTGGGGTCTTTTGATTCTTGAAGATTTTAATCAGATTAGCTTGAATGCCCATTTCATGCCCTGTGGAAAATCTAATATCTTCCCCAGATTTCTCCTCATTCCCGGGAGGCTCTGGGCCAGCCCCAAGGCCGGCTCGGGCTCCCACTTCCTAGCACTGAGGAATCGCTGCTTTGCACCCTGTACTTGTGCTAACTCCTTATCTCTACTTCGATATCAACACACGGTGGAACTCAGAACGTTTACTTAATTTGTATTTCTGTTTTGAATAAGCCAACCAACTTATAGCACTAAGTGTGACTTTGTCCATCTAAGTAACATGTAGAACTTCTTCAGTGAATATATATTAAGCACCTATCCTATGCCTGGCACCATCAGGCTGGGGACATTTTAATGACCAACTGATTAAAGTAGATTATTGGGAGGTATGGTGACCAAGAGCCACAGGCCCTCTCCTGCCGGGCAGCAGACGGGCCAGCAGGAATAGAAACGAGGGGCGGAAGCACCAGGGTAGAATGCGTATGTGTGGTGTTGTTTCTTGTCTCTTGTGTTGATCAATTGAGTTGCAGCTTCACTAAAATTCACTATTTCTTATACATTGAATTTCTTTGCTAGAAAAGTCCTGTTTAGGAGTTCTAATAATCAGGCCTAATCTGGAAAACAAGTCCCTCATATATTAGTAGCTGCGAAAATTACTTACACTGAAGACAAGTTGGTTATTATGGTATGGACCTCTATGTTACCAGGAAGAAAAAAATGCTACTGTGCTCAAGAAATAAAACTGGATTCTCTTGATCAATTCAGTTAACACACGGTAGATCTTATGCCTTTGAATGAATTATTATCTTTCCCCAGTTTTTGCTCATGAGCAAACGACTAGATTTTTTTTTCTTCTGCTTCTTGCCAGCTTATACATAACGGTGTGTATTGATCACTCCCTTTGAACTGGAGGTCTTCTGGATTTGAGGTGGGCTTTAGGGCCCTCTAGTGGCTTCTTGAATATTAAATACTAAACAATAATGAAGCTGAGTAAAAGAAAAATCCCCCCTTTAAGTTTGGTTCTTAGAAGCTTTAAAGACAGATATTGGAAAACTTGTGGTAACTCACACATATCCTTTTTCTTCTTCCAAAATTAAATATGTTATCATATCTGCCTTTCCATAATAGCTATATATGAAAAGCATTCCTCGTTTAAGAATTACAATGTAAAGATCTAACATTTTTATATTTAGAATTAGCATGATTCACTAGTGCACTTTGTAAGACCTATCTTAGCTTTTTAATTGGCTCATTCAAATAATATGGACATGGTAATGACCCATGTGAGTTCTTGGATTTTTGAGGAATGACAAAACTTTGGCCTCCTGTGGAGGTTTTAGTCTATCCTGACAACTAAAATAATTTTCTGGCACCAATCTTTCTGCTTTTCTATAATATCCATTTTGAAAGAAATCAGCCTAGGGCCATCCTCACATTTAAGTGGTGTTGATGATTTCATAGTGTTGCTGCTGACTTCTCTCAATGCAAAATTCTTGAGCTGTCAAAAGCTGGCTCCCCAAATATCACCAGCACAAACTGGCGATAGGACAAATTTGAGTTTATCACTTACCCCAGTTAGGATGAACATCACCTTGCAAAACTTTGATGTTGTCTCGGGGTGGGGGAAGGCTAGGACAGAATTTATTGAGATTTGCAAGTGAGATTTAATGTGGGTCTTTCAAAATGGGGCTCAGAACTGGGTACAGATCGTGGGTACAACAGTCCAGGATTGGTGGAGACATCAAGGCAAAGGGTTCAAAGAATCTGTTGATGTTTTTTGTTGAAGAGATGATGGGTTTTTGCAAAGTTCCTGTAATAAACAATCAAGCCATTTGCCTGAGCAGAACACTCCTAGAAAAATAAAGTCATGCAGATGAAGACAGGGGAATAGCAAAGTCATGCTAATGTAGATAGTAGGTGTGATATTGGTTCTTGGTGTCCAGGCTGAGTATGAGAGTAGACAGTTTCAGTTTTTAGCAGCCCTCCACAGTTAAGAAGTCTTCATGGTGGGGGCACCTGGGTGGCTCAGTCAGTTAAGCGTCTGCCTTCGGCTCAGGTCATGATCCCAGGGTCCTAGGATCGAGCCCCATGTCAGGCTCCCTGCTCGGCGGGAGCCTGCTTCGCCCTCTCCTCCCCACTTGTGCTCTCTCTTGCTATGTCTGTCACTACCGTCTCTCTCTCTCTCTCAAATAAATAAATAAAATTAAAAAAAAAGTCTTTAAAAAAAAGAAGTCTTTTTTTTTTTTTTTAAGATTTTATTTATTTGACAGAGACACAGCGAGAGAGGGAACACAAGCAGGGGGAGTGGGAGAGGGAGAAGCAGGCTTCCCGCGGAGCAGGGAGCCCGATGTGGGGCTCGATCCCAGGACCCTGGGATCATGACCTGAGCCGAAGGCAGTCGCTTAAGGACTGAGCCACACAGGCGCCCCTAAAAAAAAGAAGTCTTAATGGTGTCAAAGCAATATTTCCTGTTAAACATACAAATACGGAGAGGAACAATACATACATTTGGAGCATTTCACTCTTTAGAATGACTATATTTTAGTATTTTGAAGAAGAGCAGAATATGCCACCCTAAAATATGCCACTTTGGCATATTGATTATTCTGGCATATTTGTTTTTGTTGAGGTATAATGGACATATAACATGATACTAGTTTCAGGTAGAGGACATAATGATTAGATATTTGTATATATTGTGAAATGATCACCACAGTAAGTCTAGTTACCATCTGTCACCACGCATAGTTCCATATTGATTATTTTGAAGTAAAGTTACATGACAAAGACAAACAGCTGACCCTCCCTTGTCTTCCTGAAAGCAGGAGATAAATCTCCCATGGGAAAGTTACCCTCCCTGCACCCAGAGGGTAGAAGGCATCCTTATCACCAGAAACAGGGAATTTAGGGCAAAGAAAGCTGTATAAACAAAGTTACTCCTTCACTAATTTACTGCCCAGAGCCCAAACCCCTTTGTCTTGTCAATTCTTTACAAATTTATTGTTTCCTTGCCTAAAAGGTATAATCGCTTCCTGCTTTTGTCACTTCTTTAAACGGGACTCTCATACATATGAAATTTGTTTTTCTCCTATTAATCTGTCTTACGTCAATTTAACTATTGGACCAGCCAAAGAACCTAGAAAGGAAAACAGGAAAATTTTCCCTCCCCTACCATTGTTTTCTATCAGCACATTTAAATAGAACCAGTTCTCTGAAGGAGCAGACACTGTTTTGATAAGCTTTGATTCATGGTGTCAGCTAGAAAGAAAATCTTAATCATAGAAAATTGGCAGGTAGGTAGGATGCCGTGATTCTCGATTACGGGGCTGCCATGCAGATACAGTGTACTTTCAACCTGGTATTTTGTGAGGAGTAAACAATATTATGAAAGAGGCAGTAAGCAGAAGACAAAATATTGACTCCAGTGTTGCTCAGGGTTTATCCTCCTCCTCTCTCCGATTCAGAGTCCAGTGTCTACCGTCAAGTATGTGGTGGGGGACCGGGCAGGACTTCCCGCTGACATCTACCATGATGACTTCATTCTAGCCTATCAGCCCCATTTCTGAGGTTGGCATGCTTTGTCTTAAGTAGGCCATGGTTTTAAAAGAGAAAAAGTGAAAGGTGTCAAAGAGAAATTGCATCAAACTCTTGTTAAAAATGGCAAGACAGATTTATTCAAGCCACTGAAGTAGAAGAGATGGACTTTAGTAGAGAACTGGGCTCAACTCCAAAGACAGCAAGGGCTGCTGGGGATGTATAGCCAAGGGGCAGGGGGAGGATGTCTGTGGGTGGAAAATTAATGAGACTTGATTAGATATCAAAGGTGAAGGAAGAGGAACATGATCATCAATTGGGGGATCCTCTTCATAAATATTTGCATTTCTGGGATCCTGTGGTAGGGGAAGGTCTACGGTCAAACTGGCCTAGCAGACCAAGGATGAGGCCAGTCAAGAAGAGTGCTCAGAAGAGCCTGATTACAGTTTGGTCAAGGTGATGGTCCTTGTCAAAGACGGGAATATTTGAAGATTATAACAGTGGGAGTGAGTGGATGAGTGTAGGGAGTCCAGTTGTGGTGAGCCCACCTCCATTTCCCTTCACTCAAAGGAAGGACAGCCTCTGATCTAAGTGCCCCTCACCTCCTCTAAGACCTGCTTGGTGTTAGCAGTCACATGGCTGTAGGACAACTGGTAGGAAGGAGCAAGAGGCCACGCCAAATGAAGCTATCAGGAGAGTCATTGTATTTGTGTGTGCTTTAAAGGCATTAAATTATTGAATAAACATTTAAAATACATCACAATTTTGTAACATTGTTTTGTCCTTTTTTCTGTTATTAAACATACTAAGAGCCTCAGTGTAATGTGAATAGACTGTACCTCTCAATCTCAGCAAGGCTTTTCGTGGATGATTTCTAGAAGACTTTGTTCATCAATCATATGGATTTTCAAAGAATCTGAGTACTAGTCAATTACCCACCCCTCCCCACAATCCTCTCCCCAACCCCTCCATGAACAAACTAACCACGTGCTGAACTGGAAAGAGTCTGCCCTGAAGACTTAAAGCCATCATCATAAGGATGGCATTTAAAACCATAGGACCAAGTGAGATCATTTAAGGAATGAGTATAGGTGCCGAGAGTTCAAGGGGTGGTCCTTGGGATACTTCAACATTCAGAGGTCTGTAAAAGGAGAACCCAGCAGAGGAGATGATGGGGGTGAGGAGGAGAGAATGACAAATGATTGTAAGAAACACCGTGTCTTTAATGATCCTTCATTAACTCAGAGGTCACTCTTTCCACAGGCGGATTCCTGTTATACTTACCAATTCCTCCGTGTCTGCTTCCCATACTTCAAAACCACAGAATGCCTATGGAAGTACAGCGTTCATAGACAGACCTTCAGTAACCCTTCCCCCAGTTTTGGGATCTATCTGCTGACAAAGTGTCGTGGGGTACGACAGAATTAGTCATAGGTGTTGAATTGTTTGTGTTTAATAAATCAGGCTGCTTCTTCTTGCTGTTCAGATGTTATATGGAAGTTCAGTGCATGAACTAGAAACCAATTGAGCTTTTTCAATTAGGAAGGAACATAATGTAGGCAATGAGGCACTTACAAATCCATTGGAAAGTCGTGGGGCTACCATTGGACCATTGGCTTCATGGTCTAGCCTCCCGTGCTGCTGTCTCATGGTCACGGCTGTCTCCACAGCTGTTCACACCCCGGAAGCTGAGCCCTCAGAATCCAGCTATCACAGCGCTTATGTTTGTGGATCCTGCTTGCCAACTCACACACCACAAAGGTGGGCTTCCCTGTAATCCTACTCTCTATATTTATATGAGTATATATCATTATCTGGACCCAAATCACATTTAAAACTTTAGCTCTGGGGCACAGTTGGTTAAGCATCTACCTTTGGCTCAGGTCATGATCCCAGGGTCCTGGGATCAAGCCCCGCATCCGGCTCCCTGCTCAGCTGGGATTCTGCTTCTCCTTCTCCCTCTGCCCCTCCCACTGCTCGTCCTCTCTCTCTCAAATAAATAAATAAAATCTTAAAAAAAAAAAAAAAAAAAAACCTTTAGCTCCAAGTGATTTTGAAAAATGTGGTTTTTTGGACTTCTAGGCCTTAAGATACAGAAGGCATACAAAAGAAGCTGGGACTAAGGGCCAAGCAAGAATAGCTAATATCCAGCCCATTATGTTCAAATGTTACAAGTCTTATAAAAGGTTATAAGACAACCATTTTCTGAAACCTGCAACTTCTATATTACTTTATAAATATTTGTATTTCTGGCATCCTAGAGTAGAGGAAGGCCTGTGATTTACCAGTTTGTTACCCTCTGCTTTTATTCACTTCTGAGCTTCCAAAGAGTTCCCACATCTTTGTCAATGAGAATGTCTTTTACTCAGCACTCTCTTAATGTACTTTATGTAAAAACATTTTGGATGATCTACATCCATGCGCCCCCCAAATGAGGCTATGGTATTAATGCAAACTCTCTCCTGACTTTTCATCTTGGTGAGCATTCATTGGTCAGCTGTGCAAAAGATCAAATATCAGAATGGCTATTGAGGGAGGAGAGTATGAGGGGCATTTGAGGGGTGGGAGAAGGTTCACAATCTGCTAGAGTCTAGCTTGAAAGCATAGAGTGACCTCACACACTGTCTCCAGGTTGATCTCTTACTCCTCATTTAATTATGGATTAATCTTATTTCAACACTGCCAACCCTGAAATGTACTTGCCTCTTCTGCAGTTAGTCAACCTCCTCTTCCTACTTCATGTCCAGGGTCAAAGATCAATAAAACTTACAAGGTAAAGCAATACGTAATGGCTTAGTTCATTTCAAAAAGAAAATGTCTTTTGAGATTTCCCTTTTAAATTGTTTTTGTGTCTTCAGTCTTTTTAGGAAATTCAAGAAAGTATACCAAGAAATAAATAAACTAAAAGCCACAATTGCCAAAGGAAATAAAGACATAAAATTAATTCTGTTGTAAAAATACTTTAGAGTGCTCCTCCCAGTAGATTTGACAAATGAGGAGAACATGGGTTCTAGGAACATGGGTTATGGTGAAGACTCCTTGACCAGTCAAGTGTCGTTCACATTTAAAGCACAGCAATCTAAAGGAAGGTGTTTTTCTTTGTGAATACTATAAGACTATGCATTGTGGGATATTAAGATCTGTGGCTTAAAAACAGGAATTGCCTATTACTTGGTTTAGTTGTCCACCTCCTGAACTGACTCGGGGCTCCTTAAAGACAGCTGCAGTGTGGGCCGTGCCCAGGATACTGTGATAGAGAGACGCTCCCTGACTAGAGATTGGAAGGGCTAGTAGAAATTAGCCACATGGAAAAAAGAGAGTCAGCACATTCCAGGCAGAAAGCAAAGCATACAAAGGCAAAGAGTTGCTATGCAAAAGCATGATGTCTTTGGGAAAACTCAGCTGGTTTCCTAGAATTGGGGTGTCAGATGTGCAGGGGAGTGGGGATAGAGGAAGGCAGGGTTCACAACACATAGAGCCAGGGGTCCTGAGGGATGCAGGTTCAGATTTCTAGTGTAAGCCACAGGGAAGAGCTTGATCCCACCGACAGTTTGGGAAACACACTGCTGGCTGGGTAAAAAGTGCACAAGGGAGTGGGGACAAGATCAGAGACACGGAGATCAGTTAGGAGGTTATTACAGTAAATCTAGGCAGGAACCGACAACGAAATAAACTAGCACTAAGTTAGTAGGTATGTCAAGGAGGGGACGAATGCCTTTGGGAGGCAAGGAGGCAGGGGAATATTTTGTAATTGTATCAGCACCCGAGCGTGTGGCAGTAATGACGGTAAGCACTGGGGGCCCACTGCCAGGGTTCACGTTCTGCAGGCTCTGCGACTCTGGCAGGACTTCGGCAAGTGGCTTAACTTCTTTGAGTCTCAGCTGGCTCCTCTGAGAAGTGAGGGTAGTAACTTTACACACTGGAATGTTGTGGGGATTTCATAGAACGATACATGAAGACACTTCTCTTCATGCTTTTTTCACTCCCCACCAGGACTGGAGACCCTATGACTAAGGGACATAGTAGGGACGGATGTATCCCCACTTGAACCACAGGGGGACACAACAAAACACAGGTCTGAATGGAAGTGACTTCAGAATCTCCACCTCCATCTAAGATTTGTAGGCTTGATATTACCATCATGTAAGAGTTAGGAATTTTGCTGACTCTTTTTGAAACACAGTGTACCTGATTATACTTTGAGTAATACATGACATTAAAAGACAGAAAATCAAAGGTTGTTCCTGTTTGTAAACAGCATTTAAGCGGAAGAAAAAGAGACACTTAATATATGAAAGGCAATTTGGAGAAAGATACCTGATGGGCCCATAGACCCACAGCCTTCCTGAAATAGGCACCATACCCAATGGCTCCTCATTCTCAAGGTCATGAGCACAACAAATGGTTTCAGACATTAGAATCCTAAGTCGTGGCTATAAACAACAGGTAAGATGGATGGGATTTAGAAGTTGTTTTGGTGTACCTTTCTTGAAACTCATGATGCTTGTGAGATACAGAGAGCCACTGGGAGAAAACATGGGCTCTCAGTGACCTCCCCTTCTCCTCTCCTCACACTCCTTTGCTTCTCCAGTCTTTAAATCTCTCCCCATCCTTCAAAGCCTTGGTCAGATCCCTTCTCTACAGACTTAGCCCCCAAACCATGTTAATTCTGCTCTCCTCTAATTTATTACTTTTCTTCTTTTATAAGCATGTCTGATCATATCAATTGGTGTCAGATGTTTTTCTAAAGAAAATAAATAATTTGATTTACAGCACAAATGTTCCTAGCTTTAACATAAAAGTAAACATATTAAAAACAAAACAAAACAAACATTTTCAGGACTGGAAGGCATTTTGGTTTCTGTCCACATAGAATATTCCACCTGCAACATCTGAAGGGTGGTGTGGGTTAACTGAGAGGAGCCCTTTGCTGCATCGTTTTTCAGTTTCAAGTGCACACACAGGAATAAAGCTCCTGTTTCCCCCACATTTCAAAGGTGGGCTTCTTGAGTCTAAAGGGAAAGCCAACATAGTAAAATAATTCTGTATGCAGTTCTGGAGATAGTCTCTCAGTCTAGGACAAAGACACGCATAACAAGGAATGCAGAGACTTTCCATTAGACACTGGTGGTCTGTTGGAGCACCTTAGGTTGTGGTTGGGCTTAAACTGGGAAGAATTTTAATCACTGCTTGGATAGGTTACCTGAAACCAATAGAAAAGTCAGTGTTTGAAAACTGGGTGGTTATTTGGCATTTCCCAGCTAGAGGAGATGAGTTTTATTGTAGCTTTATAAAGGTCACTGCCCCAAATGGAAGCCAAATGCCTCATTTTCTTTCACCGCAACAAAAATACTGTTGTTAAAAAAAAAGTGAATAACAAAATGAGACATGTCTTGTTTTATTTTCTTACCCATTCTTTCAGAGACAACTAATAGACTGAGGCAACAGAAATGGTACTTGGTAAAAAAAAAAAAAAAATGAGTTAATTATTATTTTATGTTTCCCTGGTGGCTACTGTCTTCTTTGGCTACATATTTTCTTTATTCTTTCTCATAAGATCTAAATGAATCAAAGAGTAAAGACACTTATTTCCATTGTCCAATTTCCCAAGTCTTAATTAGGGTTGTCTCAACCCTACAAAGAAAAATGACAATGGGGAATAATCAATCCCTTCCTAACGATGTTCGCGTAGCCCTTCACACACTAGAGCGGAGAGCGGCGGCCAGCACGGAGGTGGTGGCCCTGGCTCTGGCTGTGGTCCCAGCTCCCCCGAGCGGAGTGTGCGCATCTCTTTCCTCCACCCGGACCTCAAGTTGGTAGGGCCGTGGTGGGAGCGTTAACACCACAGAAATCAGTAAATGCCACACATCCGGGCTTTTCTCCCTCCACCCACCCCAGTAGACTAGTTTACCAGCACACCACGGGTCAAATGCCTAAGATCTTGACAAAAAGATGTACTTTCAGGTGGCAGGAGAGAAGGGAAGGAGAGGTTTTGACTACTGAAGAAGTGAAATGATTTTGAATTCTACATCAGTTCATAATATCGATTGAACCATATGAAATTTTTGATCTTCATCAATTTTTAAACCACAAAAAATGGAATTTCATTATGACTCAACCTAATATGCAGGCTGCAGGTAACAGAAAACCCAACAAATGGTAACTTAAGTAAATAAAATTTCTCTTGTGTAACAAGAAGTCCAAAGCAGCCCTGGGATGATACGGCTGTTTAATGACGCTGTCAGAGACCGAGGGTCTTTCTATATTTCTGCCCTAACTCCCTTAGAAAATGGATTTTTGTGCTCACACTTGTCATCTCATGGTCACACGTGTCTGCTGTGTTCCAGGCAGAAGAACGGGGAAGGTGAATGGCTATGTCAATCAAGGTTATTGGTGTTAATCAGGAAGACACAAGATTTCCCTGGTGCCCCATTCAAAAATTTCCATTTACATCTCATTGACCCAAATCTGTCACATGGTCACTCCCAGACCCAGACAGAGAAGAATGAGATTACTAAAACAGATTTAGACCAACCATGATTCATCGCCGGCACTGGGGTAAGAGCCTACACTCTTGGAGGGGATGAGCTCTCAGCCACCCCCTGAGCACGCTGGGGTGCCACTGCGGGGGAAGGGTAGAGAGGGGGTGGGGGTGGATATAGGGAGGACAACAAATGGTAGCCCTCACAATTCCCTTCTGGTTATTAATCCAGGCATCTTCAGGTTTTTAAAGAAACTCAGACAAGATTTTCCATTTCTGGGTATAAATGTGTAAAATACTACCAGCTATATATAATTTTTTACACTGGTTGCTTAGCACTGTACCTACTTAACATGCAGCTCAAAAAAACGATGCAGTCATACAAATTGGTTTTGCAAGGTTTATATGATCATAATAATACAATCCATCCTTGAAATTCAGCTTCGTACTTTGGTGTATACAGGGGATAGTGGTTTGTCTACAGCTTTAAACTGGGAGCTTCAAAAAAAAAAAAAAGATTAACAAGGACCCTGACTTCAGGTGAAATCAGTGACCTGGCACCTTTACCAAACAGATAGCTGGAAGAAGATAATGATAGAAGATAATACAGGTCTTTTTTTTTTCTTCTGAATAAAAATCCCAATGCTGGTCATTTGGAGGAAGCCAAAATACATATATGTCCATGGTGGTGACTATCCTTTAAAAAATCTGATGTGGCTGGCATTTACCTACTTTGGTATTTAACAATCATGTTACTCAAATGATTGGTAGCCTTGCTTCAGCGATAATGGCAGGCGGGCCACCTTATAACCCCCCGTAATAGACTAGTCTGGGTTAACTACTGTTTATGCTTCGCTGTCTCATTGATTTGCTCATGGCTGTTCTGCACTTGGCTGGGCTTGGTTGAGAAGCATGGACAATGCAGGCTTCAGAACACGGTTATAAAAGACTTTTGGTCACATTTATGAGCACAAGACCTAGAATCAGACACACTCAGGTTCTAAGCAGAGGAGGCCCTTTACTGGCAATGTGACTTTGAACAAGTCCCTTAATGGCTCTGCCCCATTTCTTTGTCTGTAAAATGATACTTTGTTAGGTCATTGTACGGATTAAATGACACAAGTAAGTAAAGTAGTTAGCATATATTAAGAACTTAGTAAGTGGAAGTTATTATGGATGTTTACCTGTGTCTGATTCAAAGAAAGTTCTTCTGAAATGATGTGATTTGTGATAACTGTCCCTTTAATCATAACAAATATAAATGTGTTTTATTGTAATAACTGCAGTTTCCAAGGGCCAATGTGCCATCACCAATTCTTTCCATACTTCCTTCCAATTAGACTTCTTTCCAGTATTATCTGTATATGTTTGGAGAATATGATTTTGCTTTTGCCCTTTTATTTGCAACAACAAAACCACTCATTCTCCCATCAATTATAAGTCTCATAACTTTGAAAATACATGTGGCAATGAAAGGAATCTCTTCTATCACTTCGAGATGGTTGGAAAATAAGGTATTTGAAGGCATTTCTATAATTAAAACATAAAAATCATTACCATTATCTCTCAATCTCTATTTAATTCTCATTAGGAATAAAGCAATACATAAGATCATGTGGTTGTAATTCTACAAAAGATCAGTTAAAATGGTGGATTTGCTACCAATCACACTATTCCCATAGGCTAGGTCCTTTGTAAATATGGTATCACATTTAATTTTAAATCCAAGCAACCAGAAAGCTCAAATATGAACTTTTTGATATTCACAGTATAGACCCATAGTACCCTAAAGAATCATCTGAATAACAAAAGAAATTAAAGCTAATTTAAGTTTAGGGTCAAGTTTATATTATTGCATTCTGGTTGTTGGTATATTACCAATGTATATATGGTTTGTGTATCATGATACAATAAGTTAACAAATATATTCAATGTTCTGAAAGCTTAATTTCTTTTTTTAAATTGTGGTATCATTGATGTATTAGTTTTAAGTGTACAATATTATGATTTGATATTTATATACAGTGCAAAACAATCACCGCAATAAATCTAGTTAACACCCATCACCATACATAGTTATAAATTTTTTTCTTTTCTTAATTGTATTGGCTAAATAAGAATTAACACCTCCTATAAATTTGTGGATGACTCAACATTTTGCCATTGCCTATTTTATATAACAGTCTTATTCCTCCATCGTACCAAAGAAAAGAATCTCAGTGGAACTTTCCACTAATCATATTATCAAGTGTCTTTAACCTCAACAAAGAATAGAAGATATCACAACATGAGCCACAAGATGGCACTCTAATAGCAGTAATACTCTAGCATAAGGCAGACAACAAAACATTTTTTAAATCTAGAGTTAAAACAGATTATACGGATATATATTATATTATTGGGTAAATGCAAACATCAAAAAGCTGACTGTAAATATGAATTATGTATACAATAAATTTTCTTTTCCCACTGACTTCTATTATAAAATCAGTGTTTCCCTAGATAATGTGTTTCTTTAGATAAAAGTTGATGTGCGTGATATAATAAATTATCATGTAGGAAAGCAACATCTTTTATGTTGATGTATTTAAAGGAAAATTCTATTTTTAAAAATTATTTTTTATTTTTTTTTATTTTTTTTGAGAGAGAGAGCAGGGGGGAGGGGCAGAGGCAGAGGGAGAGAGAATATTAAGCAGGCTCCACACCCAGCTTGGAGCCCGACACAGGCTCGATCTCCCGACCCTGAGATCATGACCTGAGCCAAAATCAAGAGTCAGATGCTAAGCCAACTGAGCCATCCAGGTGCCCCAGAAAATTCTATTTTAATACCTTTATTAAAATGTGAAAGATTTAATAAGGGTATTAAAATGTCCAAATGCAAATGTTATACAGTTATGATTAATTTCATGTTCGATATAACATCATAAAGTCTAGAAAAATAAACTGCACTAAACACATGGGGCTAAAAATCACCCAGACATAACCCCTTTGAGTTGCTCTGAAGTGGTTCCCAATAGTTGCTGAATGTTGCTAGGTTTTAGAAATAAACAAAGGGGGAGAACCAACAGCAGCAGTGGGAGGAATGAAAGCAGAGGAACAAATGAACCAACCCAGCAGCAGACCCTGCAAGTCCCCGGAAGTTGTCGAGGCGATTGGAAAGCAGCACATTGATGGAAATGTGTCTTTGGAAGGGACGTGGAAATCTGTGAAAGGGTCCTTAGCGATCCAATGATTCATTTTTTTTTTTTTTAATTATGAAGGTATGCCTGAGTGAGAACCACAGTCATGTTAAAATAAACATGTTCCTGAAGCTATAGTATTTTATTTAAACATCATCGTGTATCAAATAACTCTTCTTCAAGGTCTGATTTACAGCTGTCTCTTAAGTCAAAATAAAGCTCATAATGATGGGGTCATAGGTGCCCCACCATCTGGCTCACTGACCTTGCCTAACTCTTCTTATCGGCCAGAAGCTCCAATTCGCAGTCCAGCCAGCAAGCCTGCTCACTGTTCTGAGTGCTGCGCCATCTCCCTCACCCCCTGTGCTTCGCTGTAGCAAAGATGGCAAATGTCCTTTCCATAGCATAGGCCTGTTACCGGGAAATCCTGACCACCTGGGCCCACATTTCCCAGCCCCACGCTTCCTTGTATCCAGGTGGGACAATGTGATTGGTTCTTGCCAGTGGACTATGAGCAGGAATCATGCGTGTCACTTCTTGGCCAAGAAGATTAAGAAGTGGGAGTGCCTTCTCTGTGCTTTTTCTCTCCCTACCTCCCAAGTGGGTATGAACACACAGGATGATGCTGGAAGGTGACAGAGACTCCATCAGCTCAGGGTTCCACATGATGGTGTGGAGAAGAGCCTTTCTCCACCCCTACACCCTACCCAGGCTTCCGCTCCTGCTACTCAACCAGGAACGTCTGTTTTGGATTTTACACGAGTAAGAAATAAGTTGCTGTTATGCTAAGTCATGAAGCTTCTTCTTCTTTTCTTTAATACAACCAGTAACCTTAACTAATTTATTTGCAAAGCTATTTTACTACTTGAAATGTCTTTTCCATTATAAGGGGAGATAGAGACCGTTTATTAGGCACCTGATGTGTTAGGGACATCATAATGGTGACATCCTCATAGTGATTTCTGCATGGTATCATTTTGAAATCTTTCCAACCCCAAGAGCTAGTCATTATCCTGTTATTGGCCTTGACTTATACTACTGGGTAATTCTGTTTAAGTGTAGGCAGTCTCTGACTTGTGAACATTTTATATTAGAACGTACAGCTGAAGACTTAATTCACCACTGGGGATGGAGTTGAGTAAGCCAGAGATTGATGGGGAAAATACGGGAGATGGTCACATGGCATTCTAGAGTATTTAAGTCTGGCTGTACCATAGATTCAAGCTTTGGGCTACGTAAAGAGATAATAGAGAAAAATGAAACTGATAGACAGTAGGCTCCAGATCAAGAATGCTATTAAATGATGACAATCCTTCACATTACTGTCAGGTATACATGAATGTGGGTGAGAGAACAGATCCTAAGCACTCTCATCATAAGGAAAAATATTTCTCTCTCTCTCTGTATCTACATGAGATGATAGATGTTAACTAAACTTAATCGTGGTAATCATTTCATGATATAGAGGTCAAATTATTATGCTGCATACTTTAAACTTAGATAGTGCTGTATGTCAATTATATCGCAATAAAACTGGGGGGAAAAAGAATGATGTTGAATTCCAGGCCAAGAAATTTGGACTTTGGTCTATAGGCAATTGAGGGAAGGGTATTGTTAAGTCTTTTGTGCAGTCAGGTGACATGAGCCAATCTCTGCTTTCAGAAGGTTTATTTGACAATAATATTATATGTAGCCAACTTACAAATTAACTTTTAGAGAAGGGTTTTTGTTGTTGTTGTTGTTATATGGGGTTATTCTTTGCCTGGTAGAGTATTTAGCAGCAGCCTTGGTCTCTACCAGCTAAATAACAGTAACAACTCCCATTGTCCTCAAATTGTGATAACCAAACATGTCTCCAAACATTGACAAGTATGTTATGGGGAACAAAATCAACACTGGTTGAGACCCACTGTTTTAGAGAAACAAATAGTTCACCAAGTGAGATTGGTGTTTGTTTTTATTTGAAGATACACCACTGCCTCATTCTCTTAAGTCAGGACAATAGAAGTCCTTGTCCTTGGTCCCCACCCCCTACCCCTTTCTTTTATCAGAAGGCCCAGGTGAAAGTGGCCATACCCCCCCATAATGCAAGGGACGCAGCCACCTGTAGCCCATGCCTTCTCTTCTACCATATTCTGGGCACCATGACCCTGGAATTCTCTGCCCAAGTAGCCCCATCTCTCAAGTGATGGTGCTTGGGGGGTGGCTATAAATTAAGTTTGGACATGTAGGCTGGGGTATCCACATGCTTGTGCCTTCCATTGTGGGAGAAGAAGAGTGGCTCTTCAAAATTCCTGGGTGGAACTTTAAGAAGCCTGATAATTCTAAATTTGAGTCTGACCTACCAGCCTTGGGCCCTTTTGAGAAAGTTAGAAAGACAATGACAGCGGTGGTGGGGATGATCAGCGGCACCATGTGGCCAGAGTTTGGACGAAGTGGGGTGAGGAGAAACTGAGCCATAGGGGACACAACTTCTATTTGCCCCTCGCCTCAGAGTCAGAGCTTGGATTTCACAATCCAATGAGGGTAACATGGTGGGAGGAAGATCTTGGGACCCTGTATGAAGAATGCTTAGCATTTGGGAGTTATGTAGGAAATGGGAAGACCCAGTGTGCTTGGGGAGAAGAGCAGAGGTGAATCTGAAGGACCCAACACAAGAACCCTGCAGGCCACTCCAAAGAGCTGAGCAATACAGAGCTTTGGGGGTTGCTAAGCAGAGCAGAGAATCTGGCTTAGCTCTGGATGGAAATGGAGAGCAAATAGAGGCTGGGATATCGGAAATTTGTTTTTAAAATTCTGACAAGAGGTGCTGTGCTAAATAAAGACTGAGCATGGGAGAGAAGAGGAGAGAATGGAGAGATTTTGTGAAGGCTGCATTGCTCATAAGAATGGTAGGTATTAATATAACCATGGGCATACAGAAATACAGAAACATGCTTTGGTTTTTAAGATTTTTGGCATAAGGGATTTAGGGGTTTATATGGGGCCAAACCAAATGAAAATTTTAAATAAGATTTTAAAATTTTACTTTTCTTCTTCTTTTTCAGAACTACTTTTGTACCTCCATAACTTCTTAAATTTTTGCATTTCACTCCTGTATGTGTATGTGTGAATATGCAGGTGTATATGTGTGTGTGCATACTTATTTTTAAATCAATGTATAGAATTGATTTTTCCATAAATACGACCAAACAGTAGAAACTTCAGGCTGAGTGAAGACCAGAGAGGTTATATTTGGAAGTGACAGGGATTTGGATGTCCCTGAAATCACTCAGGCTTTGTGCCTCCCAGTGCCACCGACGTGGACACCTCTCCATATCGTCTCCCAAAGGCATCAGCCTCTCATGTGTGGAACCAATACACGGAAATGAGAATCAAAGGAGTATAATATTCAAGTGTAAATCAAGAGAGCAGATTCTTTTGGCTTCCTTTTGGTAAAGACCATCTAAATTAAACATTCATTTGAGCTTGTATGTAATTGCCTTGAGCTGTCTTCAAGAAAAGGTAACTAGTCTATAGCTGGAAAATTTCGACAGGCAATTACATTCACATTAACCTTTTGTTGGGACATCCACAGGAGGGAGATGTCTCCAAATCATTAGCATTCTTCTCCACAACTGGAAAATTCCATCACTTCCAACAAGTTTTCAGACTGGCTCCTTTGGGTCCAGTGACTATAAAGTGCCAGTTAGAAAATTGCAAACAATGGGCTCACAAGGCCTGGAAGAATTCCAAATCATTTTAGTGGGCTTATCAAGCCTTCTTCTGGACAATGGAAAAAATGTGGGAAATGCAGCAGCTTCTTTAAAGAAGATTATTGTTCAACATTGAGACGCCTCTGTGCACTGTGTTTTGATACACTTTAAAGTTCATGGAATCAGGGCATCTCAAGTCAGAAGAGGCCTTACAAGGTCATTTAAATCTTTCATTCTTTTCCCCATTTTATATAGACAGATATATTTATATCAACAAATTTTTTTTGTAATGTTAGCCCTGTGCAAAGTGTGGATATTGCTGTGACATGGCAAGAATAAAGCCCCCAATATGAGTGAGTAAAGACAACACAACTGTTGGAGTGGATATGAGGGAAGGTGCCATTGGAGATGTGGCCATGCTGAGTGTAACAGAAAGTTCCCAAGTAAAGTGACAAGTTCTTTGAGTGCAGCTGAAGCAGCAGAGGTGATTCTCCCTGTGGACATTATCAAGAAGCACCCAGGAAACAGTCCCCGATCACCGCCCCTGCTAAACATCCCCATATGCTCTTGAGCTCTGGACCAGTTCACAGAATTGTGTTTGAAAGACCTCGAGCTCTTAAAGAAGACTGTGGAATCTCAGTTTATCTTTGGCTCTTGTATCCTTAAGTTTTAACTGATCTTCTGTTTTAACGTGGGTCCAATTTATTCGCAGTTTCATTTTCCATGAAATTCAGCTGATATAAAAGTTCTCACCTCATACTGTGTATCAAAATAAAATTTTGAACAATTACTTAGTTCTTACCTGTCTTCGTGACTTGTACCCTTTTTAACTCTACTTAATGGAAGTGAATGGTTGAACTATCGGTGTAGAATTGTGATAGCTTAACATTACACATTCATGAAATAAAATCATCTTGATTAATATAAAAAAACGTGCAGTGGTCAGCAAAACCTTTTCAGAAAAGGTAGGAGGTGAAATTAGAAGTCCTGTTTAGATGAGATCTGTGGGGCTGGGCTAGAAGAGCATGTGAAGTAGAGGGAATGAGATGCAGAAATGTGTGGAGGTAGGAAGAACAAAGCTGGCCAGTAGGATATCGGTGCACCAGCTGACCTGATGGAAAGTTCACATAAAGAGTAGGAGCCAAGGCAAGGTAGGCCTTTGCAACCATGAATTCTTCAGATCGTTCTGAAAGCAATGACGAATATCAAAGCTTTTAGAACAGGGGATGAATAATAAACCCACCTATTGATCAAGGAATTCACTCATGGAAAAAGTAAGAAGGAAAAAAAAAGTACTTAAGGAAAAAGATTGATTCTGATTTAAGAGAAACTATGGATCTGATATTCCCATTAAAGAAATCTATAATAATGACTTCAGTTTACGCTTGATGAGCTGGGCTCCTTACAAACTCATCTCTAGGAAACAGACCCTGTTACCTGCCACTTACCCCTTTACTGCTGTCACCTATTAAGAAGTAGCAAGCCTGAGGAATGAATGTTTGTCAAAACTTTGGGGACATATCTTTTCAGGATAGTGCTCAAAAAGGATGTAGGCTAGAAGGGAGGTTGTATTTGTCTGCTTTGGCTACCATAACAAAATACCACTGACTTGCGTGGCTTAAACAACAGAAATTGATTCACAGTTCTGGAGGCTGGGAAGTCCAAGATCAAGGTGCTAGCCGATTCAGTTTCTGGTGAGATCTCTCCTCCGGGCTTGTAGAGAGCTGCCTTCTTGATGTGTCCTCACATGCCAAAGAGAGAGAGAGCAAAGAGAAAGAGCAAGAAAGCAAGAGAGCTCTCTTCCTCTTCTAAGGCTAGTCTTATTAGATTAGGGCTCCACCATTAGGACTTCAACATTAATTGTCTCCTAAAGACTGTATCGCCAGATACAGTCACATTGGGATTTAGGGCTTCAACATAGGGTTTTTTGCTGTTGTTGGGGGATGAGGCACAATTTAGTCCACAGCAGGAAGTTGGGGGCATCCACCGAATCAATTGAACATTGAAGATTTTTCATTTACCCAGGATTTGAGAAACAATGTAGTAGGTGCCAAATCATCACTGTGGCAGGTAAGAACATAATATTTTCACTTGATTTTAGCCAAAAGGCCGAGAAGCGATAGAACATATTTCCTACCACATTCTCTCACTATGTTGTAGAACTTCCCTATAATCCTAAAGCTGATAGACTATTCTTTTATATATTAAATTTGTGTAAATCATGATACATGATTAATGAATTATTTTCAGATAAATGTATATAACTGTATGGAGTAAAGTAGACTGCCCAATCTACCTTTCGATAATAATAGTTTTCACTTAATTGATCACTGGGCATGTGTTGGGGTTTTACAAGTTATCTCATTGATCCTCACAATAATGCTCTGATGTAAAGATCTCCACTCCACAGGTGAGAAAATTGAAGCTTGGAGAATTTAAGTAATAGAACAAGACAGAGCCAGGTTTCAAACTCAGGCTTGGATGATTCCTAAGCCCAGAAATTCCTTGTACCATCTTGGCATTCTTGATATTATATTGTCTTTCACTGCATTGATGACATAACAGATAAAAGTGACATTTTCAAAAATCAAGATACTGAAAGGATTAGGGCAAGATGACCCAGAGAGTTTTTCATTTTTTGTTTAACCCTGATGTAGTTCTCATCTCTTACCATAAAATACAAACATGCCCACAAACCAGGTTGATGAAATCAGAATCTCTAAGGATGGGGCCTAGAGATCTGTATTTTATAAAGTTACCTAGGTAATTCTAGTGATTGGTCTAGATTTGGGAAGCAGTGGATTGATATATCTGTCTTAATCCCCAGAAACTGTGAATGTGAACTTTTTTTGGAAAGAGTCTTTGCAGATTCAATTAAGTTAAGGATTTTTAGATGGGATCATCCTGGATTATTTAGGTGGGCCTGAAATTCAAAGATAAGTATACTTCTAAGAGACACAGAGATGGGAAGGCCACATAAATAGTCGAGGCAGAGATTAGAATTATGCAACCACACATCACAGAATGCCTGGAGCCACCAGAAGCTGGAAGAGGCAATGAAGGATTCTCCCCTTGAGTCTTCATAATAAGTGCAGCCCTGCTGATACCTTGATTTCTGGCCTCTAGAATAAGGAGATAATCAATTTCTGTTGTTTAAGCCACTAGATGTGTGGTAATTTGTTACAGCCTTCCTAGGAAGCTAATACAAGGACCTACGGGTTCAGGTGACATAAAGTAGCAAAAGTAATTAAGGCAGGATTGAATATGGGAGACAGAAAATAACTGGAAATAATATAGGACATCTTTTTGCCACTCAGGAATGCTCACAATTTAATAGGCTATTTTGATTTTAGTCTTGCACCATTCAAAACTCCATCTTTACATCATTAACCATTTCGAAAAATATTGAGCAGACTTGCAAATTTATATTTACATTAACTGGGAAAGGTCATTCAAGTCAATGTAGTTAAGCCCATTGTGCTCGAAGGCTTTATGAGCCCTAGAGCCTTAGGAAAGCATTATAATTCAATGCCTTGTGGTGGGGCTAGGCAGTTAGTGGTGAGGTTAATAAAAACAGAGTAAACAGATAATAATTACCCAGAGAATATGAATCCACTAAGAGGGCAGGGGATGAAGGGGGAGAGGTACCTCTTGTGCCTCTGGAGGTACAAATGCCATTTACTTCTGTTCTTTAGCAAGAATAACTCCCAGTAGTGAAAGACTTCCCACTCCTTTGGGAGACAGTGCAAGACAGACAGCAGCACTTCCATAGTTAACATGATTAAAAATGAGCAGAAGACAATTATCTGTGGTCTTCTTGGGTATCAGGCCAATAATTCTTTTTCCTCTCTATTTGTTTTAAAATAGTATGTCAGAAAAATAAAATAAAATAAAATAAAATAAAATAAAATAAAATAGTGTGTCATCTCTTCAAGGACTCAGAGTTGAATACCAATTATCTACATGTCAATTAAAAATAAACAAAAATACTATGTATTGAGTTCTATTTTACTGCTAGTTAAGAAAACATCCAGTGCTATGTTGGGCCAACCTAAAGTGATAGTATTTTATCTGTATTCTTGACTATAGAAGGATCTCTTGAGATTACACTAGTACATTGTGTTAGATATGCATCAAGTTGATTTTCCCAGATTTATGTTTCCAGCACTAACATCTTCCCTAAGCTCCAGATTGGACATTCCTAAACTCACTTGACATCTCCACTTGGATGAGTAGCCAAAAAAGAGCTCTTGATCACCCCACCCCCTCAATCTTATGTCTTCCTCAGTGTTCCCTATCTCACCACCATTCACCAAATTGCTCAAAACAGAAACTGTGGAGTCATTCTCGCCTCTTCTCTTCCCGGCAGCCACTTTACCTCCCATCTATATCAGATAACATTGTTTCAGTCTTCCAAAAACATCTTGAATCCCACCACTTCCCTCAGCCTGCTCCATCATCTGTTACCTAGATCACTGCAATAGCCTTTAATTGGTCTCCCTGCTTCTACTCTGGCCCCCACAGTTTGTTCTATACCCAGCAACCAGAGTTTTAAAATATAAATCAGATCATAATTATGTCTTCCCTACTTTCAGCCTTTCAATGACTCTGGATTATTTAGCATATAGGCAACTGTTGAAATTGAGACCCCCCCCACCGAATAACTATAGCTTTAACAAGACAAAGAGCTGTTAATGATGCTTCCACAGGTCAGGGACCCTGGCAACCCATATTTTATTGTTTTACTACACGTAATGTGTTCCCCTCATCCACAGGATTCCAGATGGATCAGTGTTACCACATCTGCTTTCAGATCAGTAGGAAGTGGAAAAGAGGCAGGCATGCTCCTTACTATAAGGCTATAACCTTGAGGATATGCATATTACTTTCACTCACATCCTATTGGCCAGAAATTGTGTTACCACATTAAACCATAAGAGAGGCTTAGAAATATCTTTGTTTCATGTGGTCATATACTGAGCTGGAAAGTACGGGTTTTATCAAAATAGCAAAAAGGAAGAATGGGTATTCAGGGGTATTATGGTAGACTAGGTTGGGGTAATAAGAATACCCAAATATGTTATGGCTCAACAAAATGAAAATTCTTTTTTTTTTTAACATAGGAGTTTTGGGAGAGTGAACTGGTTGTTAGTCATTGGGGTTCCAGGTGATGGTGGCTCTGTCATCTTTAAAATATAGATTTAAAGGTTGTCATCAGCGTTTCTGTCCCAGAGAACAAGAAGGGAGAAATGGCATAGAGATGCGTGTGTGGATGATTTTTATTGGCCAGTCCTGGAAGTAGAGCACATCACTTCCACTCATGTTCCATTGGCCGGTACTCATTCATAGGACACATGTAGGTGCAATACATACTGTGACATTTGGACTGGCTATGTGCCCAGGAGAAAGAGGAGGACAGAGATTTGGAAGAAAACCAAGCAAATTTATTATCTCACACACAATAAATTCCAAACTTTCTTTAGGCTTCCTCCTGCTATTTTAGTTCCAGCCTCACTGGCCCTCTTTCTGGTCCTTGAACTTACTGAGTCTGTTTTCACCCCAGGGGCTTTGCAACTGCTCTTTGTTTGGTCTGGAATCCTTTCCCCCAAATTTCACATGTCTCACTCTCTCACTTCATTGAGTTCTCAGCTTAAAAACGATCTCCTCAGAGAAACCATCCGCAGCCACCATTTCTACCCCTCCATATCCCTGACCATTTTTCATCACCATCAGATCCCTTATCATGTTTCATTTTATTCATAGAAACTATAATTTGTTCACTGCTTATTTATGGCCTATGCCTACTCATAAATTACATTTACGTGATAATATTATTTGTTTTGTTCATTGCTATATCCCTAACTGCCTAGGAAATTGTCTTGGTGGGCACACAATTAATATTTGTGGATTTTAGTTAATTAAAGGTAGAAACTCTCTTGATCACACATAAGATTTAATTTACCATAGCATTTATGAACCAATACATTTGCACTCTTACAGATTTTCTTTCTCAAGGGACATTCTCCAGGATGCTTGATATTTGCATCCATTATGTACAGAATGGGGATTATCACATACATATTTCCTAGAATGTTCATCAAGATTATATGAGAAAATGTATGTGAAAAGCTGAGCACAGTGTAGGCCACATGGTCAAATGAGCAGTGTGTGTTCTACCAGGGCCAGCTATAACCTCTAATGCCTCAACTGCTGGATTCCTACAGTGAAAACATTCAAAAGTACAGAAAAGGGGGAGGTCTCTTAATCATTCACATTCCTAACATGTTATGTTATCTAAATTTAGGGGGTAAAATCAGGCAACATGATGCCCCCAGCTTTGTTTTTCTTTTTTAACATTTCCTTGGCAGTTTGGGGTCTTTCTGATTCCATACAAATTTTAGGATTGTTTGTTCCAGCACTTTGAAAAATGTCATTGGAATTTTGATCGGGATGGCGTTGAAGGTATAGATTGCTCTGGCCAGCATAGACATTTTAACAATATTTATTCTTCCGATCCATGAGCATGGAATGTTTTTCCATCTTTTTGTGTCTTCTTCAATTTCTTATATTTCAAAGCTGTGATCAGCAAGACAGCATGGTACTGGCACAAAAACAGACATACAGACCAATGGAACAGAATAGAGAGCCCAGATATGGACCCTCAACTCTATGGTCAAATAATCTTCAACAAAGCTGGAAAAAATATGCAATGGAAAAAAGACAGTCTCTTCAATAAATGGTGCTGGGAAAATTGGACAGCTATATACAGAAGAATGAAACTCTATCTTTCTCTTACACCATACACAAAGATAAACTCAAAATGGATGAAAGACCTCAATGTGAGACAGGAATCCATCAAAATCCTAGGGGAGAACATAGGCAGTAACCTCTTCAACATTGGTCACAGCAACTTCCATCAAGACACATCTCTAAAGGCAAGGGAAACAAAAGCGAAAATGAACTCTGGGGACTTCATCAAGATAAAAACCTTCTGCACAGTAAAGGAAACAGTCAACAAAACAAAGAGGCAACCCACAGAATGGGAGAAGATATTTGCAAATGACACTACAGACAAAGGGCTGGTATCCAAGATCTATAAAGAACTTCTCAAACTCAACACCCAAAAAAACAAATAATCAAGTCAAAAAATGGGCAGAAGACATGAACAGACACTTCTCAAAAGAAGATATACAAATGGCTAACACACATGAAACAATATTCATCATCATTAGCCATCAGGGAAATTCAAATCAAAACCACATTGAGATACCACCTTACACCAGATAGACTGGCAAAAATTGACAAGGCAAGAAACAACAAGTGTTGGAGTGGTTGTGGAGAAAGGGGAACCCTCTTACCCTATTGGCGGGAAAGTAAGTTGGTACAGCCTCTTTGGAAAACAGTGTGGAGGTGCCTCAAAAAATTAAAAATAGTGCTACCCTCTGACCCAGCAATTGCACTCCTGGGTATTTACCCCAAAGATACAGATGTAGTGAAAAGAAGGGCCATAGGCACCCCAATGTTCATAGCAGCAATGTCTGCAATAACCAAACTGTGGAAAGAGCCGAGATGCCCTTCAACAGATGAATGGATAAAGAAGATGTGGTCCATATACATAATGGAATATTACTCAGCCATCAGAAAGGATGAATACCCAACTTTTACATCAACATGGATGGGACTGGAGGAGATTATGCTAAGTGAAATAAGTCAAGCAGAGAAAGTCAATTATCATATGGTTTCACTTATTTGTGGAACATAGGGAATAGCATGGAGGACATTAGGAGAAGGAAGGGAAAAATGAAGGGGGGGAAAACCGGAGGGGGAGACGAACCATGAGATACTATGGACTCTGAGAAACAAACTGAGGGTTTTAGAGGGGAGGGGGTTGGGGGGATGGGTTAGCCTGGTGATGGGTATTAAAGAGGGCATGTATTCATGGAGCACTGGGTGTTATATGAAAACAATGAATCATGAAACACTACATCAAAACCTAATGATGTATTGTATGGTGACTAACATAACATAATAAAATTAAATTAAATTAAAAAAATAATACATTCAATCATAGAGTTGATGAATTACATCTGCGATATTCCAATTGACAGAATCATTAAAGGTGAAATGGTTACGCTAGTAAATCCAGTCTCGGGGAGAATTTTTGCAAAAAGCTATGATCAAAACAATTCATGTGGGCAGGATCACCAGGAAATGGCTCCTAAACACTAAAAGAGCCTGAGAATATTTAGCTAGTAAAAAACATTGAAACTGTTGTTTTAAAATAGTTACTTTATTTGTTTTTGTAGCAATCATTTTTTAAAAACATGCCCTCCCTTGACTCTTGAGAATATATAGTTTTCCTCTGCTATTCCTGAATAATTTCATAGATGTCAGTATTGGGTTACCAGCAGTCAAGGTGAGTGAGCTGGTCTTAGTCTCCCTCACTGCTCACTCTGGAACTGGCAGTTTCTCCTTCCCACATCCAGCCAAAGAGGGGTAAAGGTCCTGTGTATGATACCTTATCAGCACAGCATACATCTGCTGGGAGGAGCTGGGATTTCCGACAGTGATTGAGGTGTGATTCCTGTGAGAGTGTCCATGAAAGGCAGCCCTCTTACCCCTGCCCAACACCCACACACACAGTTGTCAGTATAATTGTTGTCCCCGTTCCTACTTGGTATTCATCACCCTGTTACTCAACTTCTTCTACTTCAAGTTGAGCTGCACCCTGGGAGATGTAGTTTCTACATGGATATCAAAATAGAACTGCTAATTGAGAAGAAAGAGAGGTTATGACTTTGGCTGGCTCAGATGACAACTCTACTTTTTCTGGCCAGTGCATTCCCTTGTCCTGGAGTTAAGGGCAGGCAGTGGGGGAGAGTCAAAGTCTTCCTCTTGCTTTGGGGTTGTTCTTGCTGTTCTGGTTCAAAGGGTAGTGTTTGTGCCATCCACGAATGTGTTTCTCAATCCCTCTCCATGAATGATGCAGTTAGTGGAAAGTCCCTCTGAACTTTGACATATCTCCTCTTATTTTTAGTTTACAAAGCTGGTGCCAGATTTTTATCTTTTTGTATATTTTCATGGGTGTTTTAATAAGAAATTGAGAGGAGGACTGTTAGGTAATGCTGAAACTTAACCTGAAAATTTGTCTGAGTTATCTGGTTTTGTTTATTATTCAGAAAGAGCAGTTGAACAGAATAATTGAGTTTGAAGGCTGAACGGGATCATAATTACCCCTTAAGGATCAAATCTCAAATACTCAGTGTCTCTGACTCTTGGAGATAGAAGGGAAATGGAACATCATTTACTCTAAACCCTCACTTTATCTTAGGAATCTGATGGCTGGAGAGGATCAATGACTTCTTTAAGGACACAGCTCATAGGGATAGAGAGCTGAGCACATACTTCAAATCATACTCCATGACTAATATATTCTGCATCTTCTATATGTTATAATTTTAATAGAAGCAAGGAGAGGGAAAGGGGTAGGAGAAATACCAAGTGTTATTGTGGGGCAGGTCTGTGCCAGGTATCTTACATATATTCTCTATTTTGATCTTCCTCACAACCTGTTGAAAGTATGTAGTTATCCACATGGAGCCGGTAAAAGGCTTTTAATAAAAATAAAATAAGAAATTTTTTAATTTAAATTTTTTGCCAAACAACTACTCAAAACGCTGAATACATTTATCATAGAAAGTAAAAATAAAAAAAAAACAAACAAAAACAAGAGATCTGTCTTTCTAATGACCAGACTGGGTCTCTATCCAGGGTATCTCCTATTAATACTGAGGTAGCTGGGAACTCGAGTTAGTAAGCAGGAAGTCACTGTGAATACTATAATGAATGAAAAAGACTGTGGATGAATTGGGGGAATGATTCACTGGGAGATGAGGCTCTGTGCACTACCCCTACCCTACCAGAGCACACACATTTAAATAATTAGATTTGCAGTCAAATGCCTCATAGGATGTAGCTCAACAAACATTATCATCTTGTGATGCTTGGGCTTTCCTTTTTCCTTTACATTGACCAGCCCCTTTGGTTCACCTGGTCTTTATTCAGACAGGGTAGAGTAAAATTGACTAGATTTTCCCTTATATTATAGTGCCTCCTCCCCAAGATTGCACTATGCCCTTGATTGGAGTTTTGGTTGTTGTCTAAGTTCTTCAAGCAAACATTTACAGTCTCTAGGTTTACCACCATGATGACTAATCTCATTTATCATATGTAGATTAGACCACTTTCCCTTCTAGAGGACAACCTTACTTCTTTTCTTTCCAAAATACTAGCAGGTGCTTTTATTATCACTCCCATGTACTTACCACCTAGATTAGTGTGGCAATGTAATCAAATTGTGAAATGAATTGAAGTCACTTCCTATGTATTAATCATGGACCCATAGGTGTAGAAGAGACCTTAGAATACCATCTTACCCAAGACTCTTCCTAGGTGCATGAATACCTTAGTGCAAGCACATTGTAAGCTCACCTCCTCTTAATTAAATCCAGATATGACATCGAACAATTTCTTTGGAAATTCTCTTCAACTGACATTTTTAATAGCAATGATTGTTCCTTATGTATAAACATAACCTTCCTAATTTTGTTTAACTTTCTTTCTTCTTTAGTAGTCCCCCCTCCCAAGATGAGTTGAGTAGAAGAACAGTATTCTAGGTTTGTGGAATGACTACATGGGCATCAGAGCAGAAGCTAGGCAGATAAATGAAAGGTGACCCCACACTGTTTTGGCTGGATGAATCCCGACCAAATATAGGAGTGATGAGACGAGGAGCAGGGAGTGGCCTTGACATTCAGGGAGGTTTGGACCTGAATTTTCTACACAGAGTATATAAAATTTCCATCTCACCTTAGTGATCAGTTAGCACAGGAAACCAGTTGGTCACTAAATCCAGGAAAGAACCAGAAGTGATAGGGCAAACCTCGGCATAGGGCTCACTAGAAAAGGAAGCTGCCCAGAGACCAGCTAAGCTGCCTTTATTGTTCCACAAAGCAATAGTTACACCCCTCACAACCTCTCATGTGTCCCAGAAGAATCTATTCCAGAGGTAGAGCTTGTGAAGGAGAAAGTAGATATGCAAATGCTCAGACACCAGGAGGCTTCAGAACTACTCTGTGACTAAGGCTATTTCTATAATCAAGTACTGCCCCCAAAGACTCTTATGAAGATTTGAGAGGCAGTTTTTGTTTTGTTTTGTGTTTTTACCAAGTCTTATTAACTTAAAAATAGCTGAGTACTTGCTTGGTTGGGACAAAATACTCTTCTAGGACCAAACCAAAAAATTACCTTGACAGTCTTTTGAGGTGGTGAAGGGAAAGGAGAAAAGTGAGTGTTATCAGGTGTGAAGAAAGCATTTCCCTTTTCCATCTCACTTTGACCTCTGACCACAGCAGCACACACAGACCAAGGTTTTCAGTCAGTAGCTTATCAAACCAGGGTACGTGTCATGCTCACTGGGACATCCAGTTCACCGACAGCAGTGGGAACTTCCTTCTATCTGTTCCCTGTTTATTCAAATGTCACATGTATAGCCTCACTGATAAATGTGTTTTCACTCCGAGATAGATTCTCCAAAACCTGGCATTTCATTGATTCTACAAGCAAAGGGACATAAGAAACAAGAAACCAACCTTGAACTTAGCCTGCCTGCCACTTCTTTGGGGATTGTGTTAATTAGGAGCTTTTACAATCTCTGTTCAAGAACCCTTTTTTTCTCACCCAAAAGAGGCAAATCTAAACTGGATTGAGATTTAATTTTTAAAAGTTGGAGAAGACATTGTGGCAGAGAACAATACTTTGTAAAGGTGTACATCTCCCACGTGAACCAGGATGGAAATTATGCTTAATATGTAAAACATCGTCCATGGGTTTATATTTTCAAGGGAGGATACCTTCTTTTCAAATAGAGATCTGCCCAAATTCATATATACCACTTAATGCTTCTGGGCTTCAGACAAATAGAGATCTGCTCAAATTCATATATACCACTTAATAAAATAAAAAAATAATTTTATTTCTGTGTATATGAGTAGTAAACACTCACTGTAAAGACTTCGTAAAATATAGACATCTATGCAAGAGAAAATGGAATCCTCTAGTTATGCCTTAATCATGAAAACCACTGTTAGTATTTTGGTATTTCCTGCTAGTCCTTTTTTGATGCATTTTTAAAACACAGTTAAGATTAGACTATGTGTAATGTAATAGGGGATAACATTTTGCAAATATTAAACGACCCTCCTGCTGGTCCTTGGGTGGATTTTTAACTAAAACATCAATTTCTTTACTAGATCTAGAACTCTTCAGGTTAGCTAATTCCTAAGTGAACTTGGGTAGTTTGGATCTTTCAAGGAATTTGTCCATTTCATCTAAGTTATCAAATTCATTGACAAAGTGCTTCATAATATTTTCGTGGGTAGTGTCTGTATATGTAGTATCCATGGTGATGTAGCGTCTACAGTCCTGTCATCTCTCTCTTTCCTGATATAGGTAAGTTACAGCTCAACTTTTGTTTTCCTGATTGTCTAGAGGTTTATTAGTTTTGTTGATCTTCTTGAAGAACTGAATTTTGGTTTTATTGATATTTTCCTACTGTTTGGCTTTCACTCTGATCTTGGTTATTTCTTCTGCTTGCTCTTAGTTTACACTTGTATTTCTTTTTTTAAGGTGGAAACTGAAGGCATTTGTTTGAGATCTCTCTCCTTTTATGGGCACTGAAGGCTGTAGACTTCTTTTTTGGCACTATTTTAGCCGCCTCCCACAAATTTAAAATGCTGTGATTTCATTTTCATTCAGTTCAAAATACTTTCTAATTTTCCTTTGACTTTTTATTTAACCCGTGGTTATTTAGAAGTATGTTAGTTAGCTTCCAAATATTTGAGGACTTCCCCAGATATGTTTCAGCTATTTATTTATAATTTAATTCTACCACAAACAGAGAACGTATGTAATTTGAATGATTTAAAGTCTACTGAGGCTTGATTTATGGTCCTAAATATGGCCCGTCTTGGTAAATATTTTGTGTATATATTCTGCCCTTGAAAAGAATGTCTACTCTGTTGATCATGGGTGCAGTGTTAAAGGAGTCCATCAGGTCAAGTTGGTGTTTGGTATTGTTTAAATCTTTGACTGAAATTGTGGATTACTCTTCCGGTACTCTCATTCTCTGTGTGTGTGTCATGTATTTTAAAGCTCTGTTATTAGTACATAAGTATTGGGATTATTATTCTCTTTTTTTTTAATTTAAATTCAATTTGTCAACATATAGTGCATCATTAGAGTTCAGATGTAGAGTTCAATCATTAGTTCAGATGTAGAGTCTCAGATGTAGAGTTCATCAGTTGCATATAACACCCAGTGCTCATCACATCACATGCCCTCCTTAATGCCCATCACCCAATTACCCCATCTCCCCATCAACTTCCCCTCCAGCAACCCTCAGTTTGTTTCCTACAGTTAAAAGTCTCTCATGGTTTGTCTCCCTCTCTGATGACTTCCCATTCAGTTTTCCCTCCCTTCCCCTATGATCCTCTGTGCTGTCTCTTATATTCCACATATGAGTGAAACCATATGATAATTGTCTTTCTCTGCTTGACTTTTTTCACTTAGCATAATCCTCTCCAGTTCCATCCATGTCGATGCAAATGGTGGGTATTCATCCTTTCTGATGGCTGAATAATATTCCATTGTATATATGAACCACATCTTCTTTTTTTTTTTTAAAGAATTTATTTATTTATTTGAGAGAGAGCGAGAGTGAGAGAGAGCATGAGCAGATGGAGAGGGAGAGGCAGACTCCCCGCCGAGCAGGGACCCGGATGCGGGACTCCATCCCAGGACCTCAGAATCATGACCTGAGCCGAGGGCCGCTGCTTAACCAACCGAGCCACCCAGGCGTCCCGAACCACATCTTCTTTATCCATTCATCTGTCAATGGGCATCTCAGCTCTTTCCACAGTTTGGCTATTACGGACATTGCTGCTATAAACATTGGGGTGCAGGTGCTCCTTTGGATCACTACCTTGGTATCTTTGGGGTAAATACCTAGTAGTGTAGTTGCTGGGTCATAGGGTAGCTCTATTTTTAACTTCTTGAGGAAACTCCATACTGTTTTCCAGAGTGGCTGCACCAGCTTGCATTCCCACCAGCAGTGTAAGAGGGTTCCCCTTTCTCCACATCCTCGCCAATATTTGTTGTTTCCTGACTTGTTGATTTTAGCCATTCTGACTGGTGTGAGGTGGTATCTCATTGAGGTTTTGATTTGGATTTCTCTGATGTTGAGGATGTGGAGCATTTTTTCATGTGTCTGTTGGCCATTTGTATGTCTCCTTTGGAGAGATGTCTGTTCATGTCTTCTGCCCATTTCTTGACTGGATTCTTTGCTTTTTGGTGTTGAGTTTGAGAAGTTCTTTATAGATCTTGGATACCAGCCCTTTATCAATAATGTCATTTGCAAATATCTTCTCCCATTCCATGGGTTGCCGTTTAGTTTTGTTGACTGTTTCCTCTGCTGTGCAGGAGCTTTTTATCTTGATGAAGTCCCAGTAGTTCATTTTTGCTTTTGTTTCCCTTGCCTTTGGAGACGTGTCTAGCAAGAAGTTGTGGCAGCCAAGGTCAGAGAGGTTGCTGCCTGTGTTCTCCTTTAGGATTTTGATGGATTCCTGTCTCACATTGAGGTCTTTCATCCATTTTGAGTTTATCTTTGTGTATGGTGTAAGGAAATGGTCCAGTTTCATTCTTCCGCATGTGGCTGTCTAATTTTCCCAACACCATTTATTGAAGAGACTGTCTTTTCCATTGGATATTGTTTCCTGCTTTGTCGAAGATTAGTTGACCACAGAGTTGAGGATCCATTTCTGAGTCCTGTATTCTGTTCCATTGATCTATGTGTCTGTTTTTGTGCCAGTACCATGCTGTCTTGATGATTATAGCTTTGTAATATAGCTTGAAGTCCAGCATTGTGATACCCCCAGGTTTGGTTTTCTTTTTCAACATTCCTCTGGCTATTTGGGGGCCTTTTCTGGTTCCATACAAATTTTAGGATTATTTGTTCTAGCTCTGTGAAAAATATCGATGGTATTTGGATGGGGATTGCATTGAATGTGTAGTTGGCTCTGGGTAGCATAGACATTTTAACAATATTTATTCTTCCAATCCATGAGCATGGAACATGTTTCCATTTCTTTGTGTCTTCCTCAATTTCTTTCATAAATGTTCTATAGTTTAGAGTATAGATCCTTTACCTCTCTGGTTAGGTTTATTCCTAGGTTATCTTATGGTTTTTGGTGCAATTGTAATGGGTTGATTCCTTAATTTCTCTTTCTTTGGTCTCATTGTTAGTGTAGAGAAATACAACTGATTTCTGTGCATTGATTTTATATCCTGCCACTTTGCTGAATTCCTGTATGAATTCTAGCAATTTTGGGGTGGAGTCTTTTGAGTTTTCCACATAAAGTATCATGTCATCTGTGAAGAGTGAGACTTTGACTTCTTCTTTGCCAATTTGAATGCCTTTTTAAAATTTTTGTTGTCTGATTGCTGAGGCTAGGACTTCTAGTACCACATTGAATACCAGTGGTGAGAGTGGGGCATCCCTGTCATGTTCTTGACCTTAGGGGAAAAGCTCTCAGTTTTTCCCCTTTGAGAATGATACTCACTGTGGGTTTTTCATAGATGGCTTTTATGATATTGAGGTATGTTCCCTCTATCCCTACACTGTAGAGAGTTTTAATCAAGAAAGGATGCTGTATTTTGTCAAATGCTTTTTCTGCATCAATTGAGAGGATCATATCGTTCTTGTTCTTTCTTTTATTAATGTGATATATCATGTTGATTGATTTGGGAATGTTGAACGACACTTGCAGCCCAGGAATAAATCCCACTTTGTCGTGGTGAATAATCCTTTTAATGTACTGTTGGATCCTATTGGCTAGTATCTTGATCAGAATTTTGGCATCCATGTTCATCAGGGATATTGGTCTGCAATTCTCCTTTTTGGTGGGGTCTTTGTCTGGCTTTGAGATCAAGGTAATATTGGTCTCATAGAACAAGTTTGGAAATTTTCCTTCCATTTCTATTTTTTGAAACAGCTTCAGAAGAATAGGTATTAGTTCTTCTTTAAATGTTTGGTAGAATTCCCCTGAGAAGTCATCTGGCCCTGGACTCTTATTTGTTGGGAGATTTTTGATTACTGCTTCAATTTCCTTTCTGGTTATGGGTCTATTTAGGTTTTCTATTTCTTCCTGTTTCAGTTTTGGTAGTTTATAAGTTTCTAGGAATGCATCCATTTCTTTCAGATTGCCTAATTTGTTGGCATATAGTTGCTCATAATATGTTCTTAAAATTGTTTGTATTTCCTTGTTGTGGTCGTGATCTCTCCTCCTTCATTCATGATTTTATTTATTTGGGTCCTTTCTCTTTTCTTTTTGATAAGTCTGGCTAGGGGTTTATCGATCTTATTAATTCTTTCAAAGAACAAGTTTCTAGTTTCATTGATCTGTTCTCCTGTTCTTTTGGTTTCTATTTCATTGATTTCTGCTCTAATCTTTATTATTTCTCATCTCCTGCTTCGTTTATGCTCTATTTGTTGTTCTTTCTCCAGCTCCTTTAGGTGTAAGGTTAGCTTGTGTATTGGAGACTTTTCTAATTTTTTGAGAAAAGCTTTTACTGCTATGTACTTCCCTCTCAGGACCGCCTTTGCTGCATCCCAAAGGTTTTGAACAGTTGTGTTTTCATTTTCATTTGTTTCCATGAATTTTTTAAAATTCTTCTTTAATTTCCTGGTTGACCCATTTATTCCTTAGTGGGATGCTCTTCAACCTCCATGTATTTGAGTTCCTTCCAAATTTCTTCTTGTGATTGAGTTCAAGTTTCAAAGCATTGTGGTCTGAAAATATGCAGGGAATAATCTCAGGCTTTTGGTACCAGTTGAGACCTGATTTGTGACCCAGTATGTGATCTAATCTGGAGAATGTTCCATGTGCACTTGAGAAGAATGTGTATTCTGTTGCTTTAGGATGGAATGCTCTGTATATATCTGTGAAGTTCATCTGGTCTGGTGTGTCATTCAAAGCCCTTGTTTCCTTGTTGATCTTCTGCTTAGATGATTTGTCCATTGCAGTGAGTGGGGTGTTGAAGTCCCTTACTATTATTGTATTATTATCAATATGCTTCTCTCATTTTGTTATTAATTGGTTTATATAATTGGTTGCTCCCAAGTTAGGAGCATAAGTATTTATAATTCTTAGATCTTCTTGTTGGATAGACCTTTTAAGTATGATATAATGTCCCTCTTTATCGCTTACTACAGTTTTTGGTTTAAAATCTAATTTGTCTGATATAAGCATTGCTACCCCAGCTTTCCTTTGATGTCCATTAGTGTGATAAATGGTTCTCCACCCCCTCACTTTCAATCTGAAGGTGTCTTTGGGTCTAACATGAGTCTCTTGTAGACAGCATATGGATGGGTCTTGCTTTTTTATCTAATCTGATACCCTGTGTTTTTTGACTGGAGCATTTAGCCTATTTACATTCAGAGTAACTATTGAAAGATATGAATTTAGTGCCATTTTATTACCTATAAAGTCACTGTTTCTGTATATTGCCTGTTTCTTTCTGTTCTATGTTACTTTTGGGCTCTCTCCTCACTGACAGGATCCCCTTTAACATTTCTTGCAGGGCTGGTTTAGTGATCCCAAATTCTTTTAGTTTCTGTTTGTCCTGGAAGCTCTTTATCTCTCCTTCCATTCTGAATGACAGCCTTGCTGGATAAAGTATTCTTGGCTGCATGTTTTTCTCATTTAGTACCCTGAATATATCATGCCAGCCCCTTCTGGCCTGTCAGGTCTCTGTGGATAGGTCTGCTGCTAGTCTAACATTTCTACCTTTGTAGGGTAAGGAGCTCTTGTCTCGAGCTGCTTTCAGGATTTTCTCTTTATCTCTGAAATTTGCAAGCTTCACTATTATATGTCAGGTGTTGATCTATTTTTATTGATTTTGAGGGGGGTTCTCTGTGCCTCCTGGACTTCAATGCCTGTTTCCTCCCCCATATTAGGGAAGTTCTCAGTTATGATTTGCTCAAATATTTCTTCTTCCTCTGGGTCCCCAATAATTCTAATATTGTTTCACTTTATGATATTGCTGATTTCTCAAATCTGCCCCCCCATGGTCCATTAGTTGTTTTTCTCTCTTTTCCTTGGCTTCCTTCCTTTCCATCATTTTGTCTTCTATGTCACTGACCCTCTCTTCTGCCTCATTTACCCTAGCTGTGAGAGCATCCATTTTAGACTGCTTCTCAGTTAAAGTATTTTTAATTTCGGCCTGATTAAATTTTATTTCTGCACTAAGAGATTCTCTAGTGTCTTTTATGCTTTTTTTCAATCCCAGATAGTAACTTTATAATCACCTGGATTCAATGTGTGACATTTTATTTATATCCATATCTATCAGATCTATGGCAGAGAGTATTGCCTCTGGTTCTTTTTTTTGTTGTGAATTTCTCCTTCTATTCATTTTGTCCAGAGAAGAACAGATGAACAAGAGAACAAAATGAAAAATATCAACCACGACCCTAGCAAAATACAAACTAGACAAATCTGAAGAAGTCAGAAACCCAAAAAGAAAAGGAAGAAAAAGGGGGGGAGGAAGAATATAATCTCACAGGTGGATGAAACAGGGTGGTCCACTTGGTCCTGGGTATAATTTGGTCTGTTTGTTAGAAGACACTAAATCCCAAAATTGTGAAGAAAGAAAAATATATATATAAATATGCATATATTTATATATGTATATATTTTATATATATAAAATTAAAATCAGTGAAGGGAAGCCAAAAATGAAGAATATATCTATAAAATGTAAATGTAAAAAATGAAAATTAAAAAAAAGACTTAAAAGTAAAGATTTGATAAAATAAAAAACTAGTTGAAATTTCATGAGAGAAAACCTTGAATTCTATATACTATTTTCCCCTAGTGCAGGAGTTTTTCAGTTCAGAGCGATCCATAAACTTGGTATTCGACTGATGGTCCTGCTGGTCTTCTCGGGGAGGGACCTGTTGCCCTGATTCTCAGGTGTCTTTGCCTGGGCAGAGTTGCACTGCCCCTTGCCAGGGGGCCAGGCTCAGTGTAAGCTGCTCCGGATTGCTCTATGTGGCTTTTGTTCCCTGAAGGCTTTCTGCGCTGCTTTAGAGGATGAAAAAATAAGTAAAAATGGCGGCACCCCTATCTCCAGCCCTGGAGCTGAATGATCACTGCCCCCACTCTTCAGTGCACCCTCAGGGAAAAGCAGTCAGTCCTTTCTGTGTGCACCAAACTCCACGGACTCTTGCAGTGCACACCTGCACCAATCCTGCCAGCGGGGAGGGGGGTCTTACTGCAGCCCCACAGCTCACTGGGGTCCTGCTCAGGGAGCAGTTGCATGATCATGCGTGCACCTGGGCTGCTCCTCCAGGGGGAAGGGGCAGGTTCTCCGAGCAGTTGTCACTTGCCAGGTCCGTTTAGAGAGCAGTCCCCTGATCATGCCATGGTTATGAGGTTTATGGCAACACCCAGGTGAGAGGCCACTCCAGGGCTCGCTAACTGTAGCTGGCCTCCCCAGCTCCAATGCTTGGAAACTCTGACACACTCAGGCACCCCCATTCTTTCTGTGACCCTGGGAATCCTGAGACCACACGGTCCCACCTGGGATTCTGCCCTGCTTCACCACCTGAGCATCTTTCAGGTAGGGCTGTCCCCCACAGGAGCAGACTTCTAAAAGTTCTGATTTGGCACTCGGCTACTATATCACTTTCCAGAAGCCAGATTCTGGAGTCTCCCTCCCCCTGTGGTTTATCTTCTGATATATCCCCTCAGATTCATGTTTCTGCACCTCCTACCTTGCAAAAGGTGGTCACTTTTCTACTTGTAGAATTACAGCAATTCTTTTCTTAGACCTCAGGTGAATTCACAGGTATTCAGAATGATTTGCTAGATAACTAGCTGAATTCAAGGGATCAGATGAAGTGCAAGTCCCCTTTTCTTCTGCCATCCTCTCCCTTATTCCCTCTTAATAAATTGAGTCTTTCATCATTATTAAATCACCTGCTTTATCCCAGATAATATACATTGTCTGGTATTAACATAGCTATTCCAAGCATCTTTTGACTTTTGTTAGCATGGTATATCTTTCCCCATCCTTTTCTGTTAACCTGTGTCTATATTTAAAGTGTGTTTCTTGTAGGTAGTATATAATTGGGTTTTGGGTTTTCCTTTTTTTTTTTTTTAAATCCAATCTGACATATATACCATTTAAATTTAATAGGTTGTCAATGTGGTAATGTCTAACTCTATCATCTTGCTTTTACTATTTGTTCCTTCCATTCTTTTTTCCTGTTTTTCTTTCTTCTCTGCCTTCTTTTGAACAAATTTTTTATTAGTGATTCCATGTTCTCCTTTGTTAGCTCATTAACTATAACTCCTTATTGCATTTTTAGTGTTTGCTTTAAGGTCTATACTATACAACTTTAACTTATCAGAGTCTACCTTACAGTGACATTATACCATTTCATGTCAAGTATAAGAAAAATGTATCTATGTACTTCCATTCTCCCCTCCTTTTCCTTATGCTGTTGTTATATATTTTATTTCTACATATTTTATAACCCTAAAATATAGTATTATTTTTCTTTTCACAGTTCACTTATCTTTCAATGAGATTTAATTAACAAGAAAATTATTATTATTCACATATCTATTATTTCCAGAACTCTTCATTCTTTTGTGTACATTCAGACTTTCATTTGGTATAATTTTTCGTTTGTCTGAAGGAACTTCTTTCAACATTTGTGTAGTGCAGCTCTCTTGGTGGTAAATTATTTCAGCTCTTATATGTCTGAAAATGTATTTTGCCTTCATTTTTTTAAAGATATTTTCACTGGATATAGAATTATACTCAGTAGACAGTTCTCTCCCACCGCTCCAGTATTTTAAAGATGTTGTTCTACTCTCTGCTTGCTTGCCCAGTCTCTGAGTACCAATTTGCTGTCTTCCTCAGCTCTGTATGTAATGCTGCTCCCACCCCCCATCCCAGTGTGTTTAGGTTTCTCCCTTTATCATTGCTTTATTGAAAATTTTGTGCCTTGTGTGGTTTTGTCCATGTTTCTTGTGCTCATGATATGTTGAATGTCTTGAATCTGTGTGTTTATAATTTCATCAAATTTGGTTGAGAAAAACCTACCATTATTTCTTCAAGTATTTTCTACATTTCCCTTTTTTGTTTAGGGACTCCAATTATACATAGGTTAGGGCACTGTGGTTGCTCGCAATTCACTGATGCTTCCTCCTCCATATGACCCAGATTTGGGTCACACACTTCCGTGTAACTTGTGACATTGATTTCTTTAAGGTCAGGTTAGACAGTCAGCTTCGTGAGGCAGAAGTGACATATGTCGTACACGCATCTTCCTCTCCAGCATCTAGTTCTGTGCTCTCCCATAAAAGGTACTCAGTAAATACTGAGTATATTTATGGGCCAATTTGCATATCAATTCTGGTGGTTTCATGGTCTTCTTGCTTTTGATTTATTAAAAATATTAGTTTGCTAAAACCTACAACTTATAATAAATTGTGTTTGTTACAGACAAATAAAGATGAGCAGTCCCCATAGTGCTCAGCAGTGTTTATTTTAGTGTGAAATTCTCTGCATGTTGTTCACTGCAGTGGGAATATTACATCCATGACTTCATCACAGATGTTTCTTTTATTGACTCAGTTCTAACACTTCAAATCGACATAGTTGGGTTAATACTAAGTTGCAAGTTGACCAAAGTAAACATTTCCTTAGATTACTTCAGATCACTAGCATTCCAGGGAAATTATGTATCAGTAATTGTAATAATTATTCTTCATGCTTTTACATCTTATTTGTTTTCCTCAGACTTTATGCATTATTTTAATAAGGCTCTTTCTGCTTGGGTTAGACCTGACCATCTGGAAATATGCAAGTTTATTTAAAATAAAATAACATGCAATTTTCTGAAGTAGGTTTTTTATTTTATTTAAACAATAGGCAGTATTGGCTTTTTGTAGGCATTTGGGTTAAGATGTCTGGAAAACAGGAAAACAGGTAGGTTACAAGTCAATATCAAAAGAGGGATAGAAAAAAATACAGAATCTGATTTGTTTTTCTGTCTTTGCATGTGTATTGGAAGAATATATTCAATTTTAAAATACATTTAATTTTTAAACGATCTGAATATCAATTGTTCTTATGCAAATGTTTATAATTAATTAGTATTTCAGCCACAACAGAGAAGAAATGAAAATAAGAGTATGTCTAGCAAAATATTTCTCCCTTTCTAGGAATGGAACTGTCAGCTTTTCTGTGTAAGGGCTGAGAGAGAAATGTGTGGGGGCACTACAGAGTCAGTAATACCCTGCTCTTTTCCCTTCCGGCCATTCATTCTTCCCTGTGCATCTCACATGCCCCCACAACCCCTAGCCTTTCAAGGGTAACCTTTCCTTTCATACCAATTAATTTAATCCAAGCTCCTGCCCTGAACAACTGCATGGAGTCCAGGTTATCTGGTTGCCCTCACCAAGTATTTCTGATGCCTCGAAGAATGCGCATATATTCTACAAAGATGTCTCCACTGCATTTGTCCCCTTAGCCAGACATTTTTCCCCACACTGATGCTCCCCTCTCATGTAATGCCTTGTCCAGGATGTCACGGCTTCTCCCTTACACCTGCACCCCACACATGGGTGTAGGTATCTTCTTTATTTCTCCATAACATAGCTAAATAAGGTTGTTGTTTTTTTTTTTAAACTTCATCAAAGGTTTAAAGATTACTGAATGGACTGTGATATGGTCAAAAAGTATCCAAATATCAGTACTCTTAAGTTCTTATCCTACCCTTCTATAGGTCATCTTCTGTTGGCATTCTTCCTCCTTGATCCTGAGACTGCTGCCATCTTGCAAGGATCTTTGCCCTCCTCCGGCCTGAGATCCAGGCTCAACTGCTCATGGTCTCAGAGACTGCTTCCCCAGTCCTAGACCTGTTTCCTTTCCTATTCCAGGATGATTCACAGTAGGAGCATCCATTTGTTTAGGAGCATGGTCACCTTCCATGGCAACATGTGGTCTTCCCACTCTGCCTTCCTCCTCCATTGCTTAGACAAGACACTCTCAACAGTTGACTACACAATTCCTCAGGCTTAACACCATGTGTGTGGAACAGAATTAAGTAGTCCAGTACTTCTAAACAAACCCCAGTGTACTTCCTCTCCATAATCTTTCCTCTGGTAAAAGGTGAAAATAAGATCAGATCCCTAGGTCCTCAGCATGGCCTGGTGGTAGGTATAATGTCTCTCAGGAACCTGAGCCTCTCTGGCACTTCTGTAAACATTAGGAAAAAAAGTGCCCTTTCTGAAACACCTGCATTAGTATCATTTTATTGGTTTTGGGCTTTCAGTGGGACTTTACCCCAAAACAATGAAGAGTCTTATAGATCTACAACCAAACTGGCTTATAGAAGTGGTTTCCTACAGAACAAAAGGAAGGTCTGCCCCAGGATATATTCCAGGTCTCACCCTAGAACACAAAAAATATTCTTGAAGACAGATCCCAACCCCAGCAGGAAGACCTTTTTGTTGGAAAAGACTTTTTAAAAGAATTTTTGAAAATTGCCTTTAATTTTAAAAGGTTTTTTTTTAAAAAAGGCAAAACCCATAAGGCCACTCTGCTTTCCTGACTCTTATGGTCTTACAGTGGAACCTTCTGAACTTAGTCTATTTTGAGGGGTTTTCAGGATGTAAATCTAATTTTTCTATTGAGTAGAAGCAAAAATGAAGAATATGTAAAGAAAAACAAAGAGTATTTTACATTTCCACAGTTATCTGATTTGAGGGAAACATACCAATATCTACCCTCCAACAACCAGGCTTATGCATGGTCCTCCTTCCCCAAGCCATCAGGGACCATGAATCCTGTGTCTGGCAAAGTGGGGGTTGAGGAAGGCTTCCTGGGGCAGGCAATACCTCAACTAAGCCCCAAGGGAAGAGGAGACCCCAGGCCAGACCCTCACCATCTCTTCGAAATCTCTGGCAGTGCATGTGTAAGCCCATTTTACAGAGCAGACACTGAGACCCAGGGCTTTCAGATCCCCCTCTGCCTCCCTGGTTTCTTCCCACCAGTTCATCCATTCAACAAATGTTTGTCTGAGCATTCTATGTGCTTCCAGTCACAAACTGAGGTTCAGGAGCCGGTAATGGGGAGGGGACTGGACTTCCAGTCACAGGGTGAGGCTGGAGACAGTTCCTCAGGCTTCTGTGTTAGGTTCTCCTTGCCTCTCCTGCCAGCTGCCCACACATTCCCTTCCAGTCTCCTCTGCCTCTACAGGGGGAGCCATATGTCCTCCCCATTTCACAGATATGACACAGGCATTAGGTCACGCAGCACAGAGCAGCTCTGTCAGAGCAGGGCATCAGGGAGGGCTCCCTGGAGGAGGCAGCCAAGCCCTGGAAGGCAGAGACACCAGCCAGACATAGCTTAGGCACCGTTCCCAGACTGTGCCAGGACACGGAGAGCCGGAAATGGGGATGTGGGTGGGGGTGGGGATTGGTGGGCAGGTGGGAGAGCTGGAAGCATGGGAGGAGGGAGAGGTGGAGGGAATGGGACAAGTCCAAATGCTGACGGGGACCCCATGGCGGAGCTTCCAGGTGCTGCTCTACCCATGATAGCGTGTGTCACAGTCTCTCCCTTGACTCTGGAGGGAGTCACAACCTTCTCTCCACAAAGCCTTAATTTTTTTTTTTTCTCCATCCTGGTTCTTGCTCCAGTCTTCAAATTTATAGGTTGTAGTTTTTCTACCAGAGAGAAGTAAATAAATACTAAATAAATAAATAAGTAAATGGTCACAAAAGAAGAAGCAAGCTTTGCCAACACTTCAGCGTTTATATGTGTTCATGTCCTTATTTGCCTGTTTTGAAAAGCAAAGCACTTCTAAAACATAGTTTTTAAAAACAGGAAATATGGTGCTTCTGATTCAATCTCATTTGCATTCTTTTATTCCCTGTGAATGTATTTCAACGCAAGTGAAATCTCACGGGTTATATGTGGGTACGTTTCCAAAGAAGCCCCAGTAACACTCAGGAATCATCCCTGCTATAGGATGTTGGTCAGATTTTAGTTTCAAGCAAAGGCTTTTTTAAAATCCATGAACAAAGAATATATTTATCTAAGGTCAAAAAATGAGTTATTGAGTACCCAGTGGGGATATAAGCTTATCAGCTATTATTTAGCCACCTTAGGGAGGGTGTTAGAGATGAAGTTGCTTTGGTGCTCTTTTTAAAGAAAACTACAATAGCATCATACATCATCTGCCTGGTCACTGAAGGTAACGGGGATACCATTTATATGAGGCCATCTATTTGGCTTGGGTTCATTTTGTTACTGTCTTCATTATAAAAGTGTTAAATTGGATATTGACTAATAGTGTCCTTGGATATCCATTTAAGTAGACAAAAGAGTTGTACAAACATGGAAATATGAATGTGTTTCTATCATGGGGATTAAAATAATCGCCCCAATCCAGTGATGCATGTGACAGAATGAACAATCTACCTTCTCTCTCCCTGCTTCTCTAATTACCTCCCAGAGACCAGGTTCATTCTAGGGTAACCACAGGGCTGTAAATCTGTGATGAGATGCTTTTCCAGAGAATAAGTATGAGTTTCTTATTCCCACTCCTCAAACTGGAGAAGGAACTGTTGAGGCAAATGAAGTTGGATCCATCCCCTCAAACCATATATAAATAGATTAAAGATAACATCTCCCCCAAACTTCATGTAGATAAAGGATTTGTGAACATCTTAATGACTAGCTTCTAACAGTATATTTCTAGTGAAGTAAACCCACCCAGTGATGAAACAGATTCTTCCTCTGCTCCTTCCAAAGAACAGTTAACGCAGGAAAAACAACTGCTTCTTTCTTTCAAGCCAGTAATGCAGAAATTCCTTCATGATCATGTTGATCTGCAAGTCAGTGCCCTGCATACTCTGCAAGTGCCCTGTACCACAGCGACTTTCCCAAAGGCATGTTACTCCGCTTTCTTGTTCACTTTTATGACGTGGAAATTATTGAAGAAGAAGCTTTCTTGGCTTGGAAAGAAGATATAACCCAAGAGTTTCCTGGGAAAGGCAAGGCTTTGTTCCAGGTGAATCAGGCTAACCTGGCTAGAAACCGCTGAAGAAGAAGAGTCCGAGGAAGCAGCTGACTAAAGAACCAGCCAAAGCCTTAAATTGTGCAAAACACACTGTTGCTATGACATAACTACATGTGACCCAACGACTGCGAAAATTCATTCCGCTGTAATGTTTTCACAATACTTAAAGCAGAAGCACGTCAGTTCGGATTTCCTTCTGCATAAGGTTTTTTTGTAGTGTAATGTCTTAATCATAGTCTACCATCAAATATTTTAGGAGTTATCGTTAATGTTTAGATAGTATATTAGCAGCATGCAATAATTACATCCTAAGTTCTCAAGCAGAGGCAGTCTATTGCAAGGACCTTCTTTGCTGCCAGTTATCATAGGCTGTTTTAGGTTAGAAAACTGAATAGCAACACTGAATACTGTAGAATGCACTTTGCTCAGTATTACTTGAGTTGTTGCAGTATTTGATTATCCATTTGGTTGTTACAGAAAAATTCTTAACTGTAATTGATGGTTGTTGCCGTAATAGTATATTGCCTGTGTTTCTACCTCTAGTAATGGGCTTTATGTACTAGATTTTAATATCAGCCTGGGCAAGTGCACAAGTCTTTTTAAAAGAAACATGGTTTACTTGCACAAAACTCATCAGTGTGTCTGTGTGTGTGTGAACTTGGTCATCCCATGATTGGTGAATACCTTTGAAGTGTGGAAGATGACACCAGCTCCTTACCCCTCTCCACCACCACCATCATATTCTTGCAGTAAATCAAAGCCTTGAGAAAGGTGAATGATAAGAAATTCTGTGTTTGAGAATCTAAAAAAGGAGCTGCTGTCCTCCAAGTGAGAAGACACTGATTCTGTGAGAGATGGATGCTGAGACACCTTGAGCCTGAAAATGCGTCTGTGAATGAAAGCAGGGGAGACCTGGTCTCAGTGGGCATCAGGTTGGTGTGTGGGGCAGTGATGGAGTGCAGGACCTCAGCTGCTAGAACAGACCAGCCATCCATTCTCTCCTGGTTCGTCAGACCCCTCTGACTTTTCATGTTTCCTTTTCTCACTTGGCTTTAGGATCCAGCCACTTGCCAATGTCTTCAAGCATCTTTCTCTTGTTTTCACTGCAGATATGCATGGCCTCCAAACTCAGCTAAACCCTGCCCTCCCTTTTACACATCCCCAGTCAATTCTCGCTTCCATTTTCCACTGCAAAAAAAGGTAATAAATCCCTCCACTTAGCACTATTTTGCACTAGAGTTTTTGTGCCCATCTTTGCTAATTTATTATGCAAATATACATGTGGGTGTATATATGTATATATATATATATATATATATATACACACACACTATATACATATATATATATACATATATATATATAATGTATATTTATAGAGTGGAATCATACTGTGTCGACCCTTTTGTTACCTGGGATTCTCACTTAACAGTGGAGATCTTTCTGTATCAATAAATATAAATCAGATCCTCATTAGTAATGGCTGTGTATTCTATTATTTGGATGAGATACAATATATTTAGTCCAAATCTTGCTTTTTATAAATCTTGCCATTTATTTACTGCTATTTATTTAGAACACTTACAAGTTTTTCTATGAAAACATTATTGCAGACAGACCCTGTGCTTCTTGTACTTGTTTGATTAATATTGAGGATAAATTCCTGGAAGGTGAATCACTGAATCAAAGATGTGTACTTTATAAAGACTTTGATACATATTGCTGAATTTTTCTCTAGAACGTTTATACCAATTTAGTCCCCATGGTAGGCTGAATAATAATCCTCACCCTCAAAGCTGTCCATATCCCAATCCCCAGAACCAGTGAACATGTTATCTTACTGGTAAAAAGAGACTTTGCAGATGTGATTAAATTAATGGTTTTGAGATAGGGAGATTATTCTGTAGTATCAGGTGGGCTCAATGTAATTACAGGCATTCTTATAAGAGGGAGGCCAGGGGGTCTGAGTCAAGGAAGTGGGAGTAGCAAAGGAAACAGAGGTTGCAGTGAAGAGGGGCCAGCAGCCTAGAATCAGAGCTGACTCTAGAAGCTGTACAAGGCGTGGAAACAAATTCTCCCCTGGAGCCTCCAAAAAGAACACAGCTCTGCTGACCCATTTCAGACTTCTGATCGTCAGGACCATAAGAGAATACATTGGTGGTGCTTTAGGCTACTAAGTTTGGGGTAAATTGTTTTAGCAGTAATAGAAAATGAATACAGCCCCCAAAAGAGTACATGAGAGTCCTTGTTTGTCCAAATTCACACCAACACAGGATTATCATTCTTTTTCACCTATTTTTTAGTCCAATGAGTCAAAAGGGGTAGCTCATAGCTTCAATTTTCATTTTAAAGACTATTACTCAGTTTGAAACTGTTTCTATGTTTATTTGCCATTCAAATTTCTTCTTGGGTCAGTTGGCTCGTCATATCCTTTATCTGTGTTTCTATTTGAATGTGCATCTTTTTCTGTATTAAATTCATGTTCTATATTAATACTAATCTTTAAAAACATACCACTTGTCAAGTTTTGTTATAGTATCAGAGAAGAATACCCACAATTATCTGGAAGGCTATTAAAATCTTCCTCCCTTTCCAGCTACATAGCTGTGTGATCATGGTTTATTTTTACATTTCGGCCTCTAGTGGAAACCATTCCATTGGGCTTCCAGGCTGTCTCTTTTCACTGTCGTTTCCCTCTCTACTGAAATTCGAGGGCCTCTGGTGGCTTTTTCCTACTTTACAATCTTACTAATTTCCTACTTTACAAACTTACTTTTTCCTACTTTACAATCTTGGTTACAGTTGGTTAGATCAGAAGAGCAATTACACTGAGTCTCCTGGGAATTTGCAACATGGTGGAACACGCTTAGTTTGTCGTGGGCAGCTAGGACCTATATTCTGGGCAAGTGTGGAGTGGCCATAGTCCATACCAGTTCATGGAGAGAATGAAGTATGTGTGCAAAGATTCACAGAGACAAGGGACAACAACGCGGGTCCAGTTCCTGGCTTGGCCCCCTTTCCACAGTCAGGGTGCATCTCTCCTGCCAGTTTCCACACTGCAGCCATGGAGTGAGTCCTCTAGTAAATTATCTTTTGCGTAAATTATTGCAAGTCAGTTCTCATATTACCAAACACACACATGTAATACAAAATTCTGATTTGTGGTGGTGTAAAGCCCACAACACCTCTCTTAAGTACTTGCCAATATTTTCAAACCCTGAGCCTTTCATGCTCCTTTCTTCCAGTCTCCTCTGTGATGTCACTCCATTCCTATGTCTGTTCCCCCTGGACCGCCTCTGCCTGTCTACTGGCTCTTTCTTGTCTGCATTTGCAATGGCTTCAATCATTTCTATTTTGGGGAAAAAATCTATTTTAATCCAAATTCCCTTCAAACTTGAATCCTTCTCTCCCCACTCCTGAAAAGAGAAGTCTACATTCATTGTCTTCATTTCCTCCCCAACACTCATCCTAAACTGTCTGGCTCCCTCCTCAAACATGGCGTTAAATTTGCCCTAGCCAAGGACCTGTTACAGCACCTTTGACATTCACTTTATAGTGTCTGTGAATAACAGGGCTGATACATCACAGCTTTGCCTGCTAACCTAAGCCAATTTTGCTCTCAGAAAGTTACTGGATAGTCCAGCAGTCCATGATGCATTTAGCTTTGCTCTCTCTTTAGGTTTTTAGTTTGGAACATCTCAAATATATGAAAAAAACAGGGTGAATGATATAATAAGCACCTATATAACAATAACCAGCCACAACATTTATCTACTCAGATTCCATTTTCTTTCTTCTATACTCTCAGCTACTTCTGCCACTTTCCTAGGATCATTTCAAAGCAGAATTACAGATTCATATTATTTCATCTGTAAATATTTTAGTGTGTATGTCTAAATGACAAGGGTGTGCTTTATAAACAAAATCACATTATCATCATCATAATCTTGCATCAACAATTTTTTGGTACCAGTTACCTTATCGGTGTTTGTATTTCCCCAATTTTTTAATAATAATCTTTTTTATTCTTAAAAGATATTTTATTGAATCTGGGTCCAAATAAAAATCCACACATTTTAGGATGAAAGATCTAAATGTAAGACAGGAAACCATCAAAATCTTAGAGGAGAACATAGACAGCAACCTCTTTGACCTCGGCCACAGTAACTTCTTGCTAGACATGTCTCTGGAAGCAAGAGAAACAAAAGCAAAAATGAACTATTGGGACTTCATCAAGACAAAAAGCATACTGAAGGAAACAATCAACAAAACTAAAAGTCAGCCTAGAAAATGGGAGAAGATATTTGAAAATGACATATCTGATAAAGGGCTACTATTCAAAATCTATAAAGAACTTATCAGACTCAACAACCACCCCCCAAAATAATCCAGTTAAGAAATGGGCAGAAGACATGAAGAGACATTTTTCCAAAGAAGACATCCAGATGGCTAACAAACACATGAAAAGATGCTCAACTCACTCATCATCAGGGAAATACAAATCAAAACCACAATGGGATACCACCTCACACCTGTCAGAATGGCTAAAATTAACAACACAGGAAACAACAGATATTGGTGAGGATGCGGAGAAAGGGGAACCCTCTTGCTCTGTTGGTGGGAGGGCAAACTGGTGCAACCACTCTGGAAAAAGTATGGAGTTCCCCAAAAAGTTAAAAATAGAACTACCCTATGATCCAGCAATTGCACTACTAGGTATTTACCCCAAAGGATACAAAGATACTGTTGAAGGGACACATGCACCCTGATGTTTATAGCAGCATCATCAACAATAGCCAAACTATGGAGACAGCCCAAGTGTCCATCAATTGATGAATGAATAAAGAAGATGTGGTATTATACAATTGAATATTACTCAGCCATCAAAAAAAAAAAAAAGAAAAAAGAAAGAAATCTTACCATTTGCAACTATGTGGATGGAGCTAGAGAGTATTATGTTAAGTGAAATAAGTCAGTTGGAGAAAGATGAAAACCATATGATTTCACTCATATGTGGAATTTAGAAACAAAACAATCATATAGGGGAAAAAATCATAGGGGAAAAAAAGAAAGAGAGGGAAGCAAACCATAAGAGACTCTTAATGATAGAGAACAAAGTGAGGGTTGATGGAGGGAGGTGGGTGGGGGATGGGCTAGATGGGTGATGGGCATTAAGGATGGCACTTGTTGTGATGAGCACTGAGTGTTGTATGCAATTGATGAATCACTAAATTCTACTCCTGAAGCCAATATTGCATTGTATGTTAACTAACTAGAATTTAAATAAAAATTTGTAGAAAAAAATTAAAAAGTACTTTTAAAAAAAGAATCCACACATTTTAATTGTTAAGAGATCTCTTTAATCCATAGATGCCCTATCTTTTCTTCCTTTCAATTTATGTTGTTGAAGAAACAGTGTTTTGTCCCATAGAGTTTCCCACCATCTGGATTTTGTTGATTGTATTCCTGGGGTATCCTTAATTCATTCCTCTGTCCCCCATATTTCCTGTAAATTGTTGAGGGCTTGATCAAATTCAAGGTAAATTTTTTTGCAAGATTGCCTCCAAGGTGTTGTGTACCTACAACAGAGGAACATATACTCTGGTCTCCTTTCTTGGCAGCCCGCAGATGGATCTATCACAGCCTTATTATACTCTATTACAGTTTTCTGTTTACATGGTACTCTCCCGCTCAAGACTGTAGAATCCTTGGGGACAGGACAAATGTCCTTAGCACCTAGCTTAATGCCTGCCTCCGTGGCAAAAGAACTCTTTCCATAATGCTCCTATGAGATAGATCATGTCACATAGCAGGAAAAATGAACAACTCCTGAAGGAAAAATTAGTTCTAAAATGTTTCCTTAAAAAATTAAAGGATAAACTGTTATTTACTTGTAGGAAAAACAATTACAAGTTTGGAGACCTTCTCTTACAAAGATGACAGTTGGGGCTTAGGGTGGTTGCTCATGATCTATTCAGAATCAGCCAGATAGCAAGAACATCTCAGTGGTGAAACCACTTTTAGTTTGGGACCATAACCAGTAAAACACATCTTCCTATTTTCTATGGCTAGGGACTACTTCCACGAATGAGGAAACTGAATTTTTGAGAAGTTCAATCACTTGCCCAAAGGCACATACTTAATACTTGGCAGAGCTAGGGGCTTAAAGGCAGGTCTTCGGACTCCAATTTCAAAGCTTTTTCAAGAATGTACTTCAGAGCTGGTCTACAGACTGGCTCCCACATTAGGTGGGCTTTGACAAGTGATAAAACCAAATACTAATTTCCTTTCAACCCTGAAGTAAAAATCATCAAATCCACCTGCAGGGCAAGAGCATTCTCAGTGAAGAGAAGCCCCAGATAAAAAAGAACCAGGTGAGAGGAATTCTTCAAGCTTGGCAATAACTAAAAAGCCTCTTGATTTTGTGCATTGTTCTGAGAAAAAATAAGTGGTTCAAAATTCTGCCATTGTGCAGAGCCTTGAAATTAGACCCTGCCAGGTGCCCTTGGCCATGGGACAGCCTGGCTTATTTGGTGGAATCCTTCTGGCGGTCACTGGGCTTGTGCTGGGGCACCTGCCAGCACTCACTGCATATGTATAACTCACTGCACAGGTATAACTCACTGCACAGGTATAACTCACTGCATATGTATAACTCACTGCACAGGTATAACTTACTGCATATGTATAACTCACTGCACAGGTATAACTCACTGCACAGGTATAACTCGCTGCACAGGTATAACTTACTGCACAGGTATAACTCACTGCACATGTATAACTCACTGCACAGGTATAACTCGCTGCACAGGTATAACTTACTGCATATGTATAACTCACTGCACAGGTATAACTCACTGCACAGGTATAACTCGCTGCACAGGTATAACTTACTGCACAGGTATAACTCACTGCACATGTATAACTCACTGCACAGGTATAACTCGCTGCACAGGTATAACTTACTGCACAGCTATAACTCACTGCATATGTATAACTCACTGCACAGGTATAACTCGCTGCACAGGTATAACTTACTGCATATGTATAACTCACTGCACAGGTATAACTCACTGCACAGGTATAACTCGCTGCACAGGTATAACTTACTGCACAGGTATAACTCGCTGCACAGGTATAACTTACTGCATATGTATAACTCACTGCACAGGTATAACTCACTGCATATGTATAACTCACTGCATATGTATAACTCACTGCACAGGTATAACTCGCTGCACAGGTATAACTCACTGCATATGTATAACTCACTGCATATGTATAACTCGCTGCACAGGTATAACTCGCTGCACAGGTATAACTCACTGCATATGTATAACTCACTGCATATGTATAACTCGCTGCACAGGTATAACTCGCTGCACAGGTATAACTCACTGCACAGGTATAACTCACTGCATATGTATAACTCACTGCACAGGTATAACTCGCTGCACAGGTATAACTCACTGCATATGTATAACTCACTGCACAGGTATAACTCGCTGCACAGGTATAACTCACTGCATATGTATAACTCGCTGCACAGGTATAACTTACTGCATATGTATAACTCGCTGCACAGGTATAACTCGCTGCACAGGTATAACTCACTGCATATGTATAACTCGCTGCACAGGTATAACTCACTGCACAGGTATAACTCACTGCATATGTATAACTCACTGCACAGGTATAACTCACTGCACAGGTATAACTCACTGCATATGTATAACTCACTGCATATGTATAACTCGCTGCACAGGTATAACTCACTGCACAGGTATAACTCACTGCACAGGTATAACTCACTGCATATGTATAACTCACTGCACAGGTATAACTCACTGCATATGTATAACTCACTGCACAGGTATAACTCACTGCACAGGTATAACTCACTGCATATGTATAACTCACTGCATATGCATAACTCACTGCATATGCATAACTCACTGCATCACCACCCTGGATGCCTGACCGGGGCCACGTGTCCTCACCCAAAGTAGAAACTATGAAGTCGGGATCCTCCCCCTGGTTGCACCAGTGGGAACTCTGCAAAGATCATCTCAAAGGTTCCTCAGGCTTTCCAGATTTGACTGCTAAGGCTTATCCTGAATAGCTTTAATAGCTTGCCGTCAGGACCAGCCAAGCCAAGAGTAAAGGCCAACGGAGACAGCTCTCTGATTTATTCCCCTGCAGGTTCTGAGCAATGCTTCAGTCATTTACAAAACTAGTGGTGCCCCTGGACTAGGCCTTGGCATGACCTGAGTACATTATAGTTGCAGGTGAATACACTATAGGCTAAAAGCCAAAGCCAAAGCTGAAGCCAAAACCAAAAATCAAACCTGACTGAAAGGTAGTCAAGACAATTCAGCACAGCACTAAGCCACGATCACAGTGTGATGGGGGAAGCCTACTCCCCGTGACTCTCCTCTGAGCTTTTCAGCTGTGAACTGTTAGACAGCCAAGGGCAGGCTTCTTTAAATGCCATCAGTTCTGTTATGCACACATTGAGTTGTTGGAGTTGTTCGATGTTCTTTCCATGACCCGCCCCCAGAATGTCTAATGTGAAACAATAATCTATGTTGAACAACTTCCCTCCCCTGAGAAAGCTTTCCTGGGCTCCTGGGCTTCAGGCATTTCCTTCCTTGTGTTCTTCTAGCGACCGGTTCGTACTTTATTGCCCATGTAGTCCATATTGCACAAGAGTTACACACTGGGGTGGTATTGGTTAGGGTTTACCCTCCATCCTCTGAAAAGCAGGACCCTTGCACCCTTCTCTGTTGACCTTCAACTAGAACAGTGCCTGGCACTTAATAAGAATTTGTTAAATGCATGTTGTTACCTCAACAAAATACTTTGTACACAAAACTTCTTCTGCAGCTCCTGCTTCCATGAATTAAACTACTTCCAGAAAAGAAAGAGAACCTCCTAAAGCAAAGTCACCAAGAGAACCTCCTAAAGCAAAGTCACCAAGAGAACCTCCTAAAGCAAAGTTACCAAGAGAACCTCCTAAAGCAAAGTCACCAAGAGAACCTCCTAAAACAATGAGTGTCACCAGTCACAAAGAATCATTTTTTTTTTTCACTGCAACAAAAATTATGGACTCTACTATAGCACAGTCTAAAATGAGACAATGAAACCTGAATAAAGTAAGATTGGCATTTTTCTTCTCTGGAAATAAATCCAGATTTAGCATGATTAATACAACGGAAGATGAGACCAAGACAGTTGGCACTGCTTATCCCAACACTTCCTGAAAGCCTGGGTGTGTTGCTGGACCATTCAGAGGTTCGGTCTTCTCTCCAGGGCAAGCCAGGGGTCAGCTAGGGAGTCCTGTCCTAAATACAGCTTTCTTAGGATAAGCCCTCTGGGGCCGCTCTGACCTGGAGCTCCCTGATGTAGGCAAAAAGGTTGTATTTCACATACTAATGCCAGTAGAATTCCTGGAATGTTGGATTGAGAAAACTCTGTGGCTGGGTTTAGCAAGAACTTCATGATGGTCGAGTGCTGGCCACCATGGGTGCAGATGGGGCATCAGGAGCACTAGAGCTGGGTATCTCCACCCCTTCATCACATCCCATTTCAGAAAAAAAATTTGCTACATATGGGCTTTCATCATTTCAACCTTGAGGAATCCAGAAATGATGAGTTCACACAAAATACCCCAAACTCATACTCCCTTGTCAAAAACAACCCCTGCACATTTCACAGAGAAATGTCTGGGAGCTCAGAACAATGCAATGTCCCAGTGCATATCCCTCTTAATGTGCCCTTGGCAGGTTTGGCTGAGTATAATCCCCACAGGAGCCTTTGCTGCAGACCTGGAGCCAGCTCCTAAAAGCCAATTGCTGCCTGTTTGATTGAGTCATTGATTGCACAGCCGCTGACCTGCATATGGCAAAGGGGGGTTGTTGCTCCTTGGCACTCAAGGGGAATAATAAGAGGAAAACCTGCCAAGATGAAGCATCTGGCAGAACTTTCTGAAGCCCTTTCTATTTCCAGAACTTGGAATACACGTGGACCTCAAAGGCACCATGGAATCACTTTGGCTTGTCCCTAGTGCCCTTAAGAGGAATTGTTTGCAATCCTTGACCTCACATGACTTATCCAGGTACTACACTGGAGCACATTTCAAATGCTTTGTTTCCACAGGTGGAGAGCTCATCTGCCGCCCACCAACACCACAGCCATGCCTCATTTATATAAGCATAAGGGAGAAGAATGAGTTGAAATCCCCAAAATAAAAGTCACTTCCAACTTTGAAGCCAATGACATTAAGTATCAGGTCACATGAGTGGAAGGAGCTCTGACATACTTTTTCAGCTGCTGCACCTGAGCCATAATTTAAAAATATCCTTATGTAGCCTTAACTGTCCTCTGATTTCTTTCATCACACTACAGCCCTTTACTCCAAATATAAGTGATTAGTTCTCCAGCAGATATTTCTTCCTGATATCAAATCCTGTCTCTAGAATGGCACTCTTTCTTAACATCTCTAAGCTGCTAAGAAGACACACATAAGGGATCACAGGGAACAGGGAGGAGAGTTCTTTTGCTAACTGCTCATGAGAATGGAGGCAACATATCTTATCAACTTGGATGCATCAAAAGAAGGGATGCTGAAAACAAGTCAAATGCACAGAGGAAAAAATTTATAAATCTTATGACAGCAATGGGAGAATTTTTATAAGGCCCACCAATAAACATATAGCAGGCACTTGATACATGATTATTGGATTGAACTAACACTCGTTCTAATTTCTTAAACTCTCTGAGCTCTTTAGAATCTGCACTAGGATTGCTGGTGACCTCTTCCTTTTATCTCTACCTCCCTGACAAAGAGTAGTCCACAGGCATCAACAGATGAAGCCAATGCAGTTTTTGAGGATAAATCCTAGCAGACACTCATGAATTCTGTATGTAAGAGTGAATCTACAGAGGGAACCAAGGACTCTGTTCCACGTTTGTCCCCAAGTTCAAAGGGAAGGGAACTGACACACTATTTATAGGATCCAGTTTGGCTCACCCAAGAACCAGTCTCAACAAAAGGGCGTGGACTTCTTAGGGATCATTCTCCTTAAGTTCACAAAGTAGCAAAATGTAATGGGCAAATACGTGCAGCTTCAGAATTCATATAAGCGATAGTCTCATTTTTTTCTTTTTTTCTTATCTTATTTCATGAAGATAAATGCTTCTTTTAAATGTTTTTAACCTATGCAGACTTGAATATATTAAGTAAATGTTTGTAAAATATAGTATGAAGACTATAGCAGTTGTCTCCAATGTTACTGGAATATAACTGGTTTTAATTATTTAAGTGTTTTAGCTTTACTTCCCAGATGATTAGGAGAGAACAAATCTTTTCACAGAGAATGAGTAGAGAAATAGATAATGTAGATAAAATTAGCGCAGTAGATAGAGGAAGTTGGTGGAGAGTGTTCAGTAGTTTCTCTGGATTGTGGGAATCTACCAAACATTCAATAAGGAAGTCAGCTCTACCTGTATAGTTGTCCTGGTGTCTGCCCTCTTCTTTCCACTGCCCCCAAATAAGTCCCAATCACCTTGCTGGACTGTTGCAATAGTCACCTAACTAGCCTCCTTGTCTCCTTTCTCTCCTCTTGAATCCATCCACTATCAATCACTTAGATAAGAAATATGTAACAAGCATCTACTATGTGCTAGGCATATTTTTACAACCCTTTTAAAGACTATCACAGAGATCTTTAGAGAGAAGAGGCTTTTAAAAATAGAAATTGAATTGACTTTTAAAGAGAATGACCCGAGATGCCCGAGCTGCCCTTCAATGGATGAGTGGCTAAACAAGATGTGGTCCATATATACAATGGAATATTACTCAGCCATCAGAAAGGATGAATACCCAACTTTTACATCAACATGGATAGGACTGGAGGAGATTATGCTAAGTGAAATAGGTCAAGCAGAGAAAGTCAATTATCATATGGTTTCACTTATTTGAAGAACATAAGGAATAGCATGGAGGACATTAGGAGAAGGAAGGGAATAATGAAGGGGGGGAAGTCGGAGGGGGAGATGAACCATGAGAGACTATGGACTCTGAGAAACAAACTGAGGGCTTTAGAGTGGAGGGGTGTGGGGGGATGGGTTAGCCCGGTGATGGGTATTAAGGAGGGCACGTATTGCATGGAGCAGTGGGTGTTATACAAAAACAATGAATCATGAAACACTACATCAAAAACTAATGATGTACTGTGTGGTGACTAACATAACATAATAAAATAAAATAAAATTTAAAAATAAAAATAAAAAATAAAATAAAGAAAATAAAGAGAATGACCTGAAGAGGTGGTTTGTCTACCAAATTCATCCCCATAGGATCTATGAATAGGATGGTGTGTGTGTGTGTGTGTGTGTGTGTGTGTGTGTCCTCCAGATTAAAACCTGACATTAGTTTGCTTTCTTCTCTGAAGATGACAAAATTATTTTTCAATCATTTAGAAGACTATTCCAAAAAAAGCCTATGATACACAGAGCAAAGCTCTGACCCTGGCTGATGTCTTAAGGTGTAAGGAGACTGGGTGTCACTGAGATATAATTACCATCATATTTCTCTGGTCATTTAGCCTACGTGTAATTATAAAAGATCTAACCACCTCTGCCCGCCCAGCATCTCTGGTCTTTTCCATTTCATTTAATTAATATTCCAATGACCTTCTGGTTCCAAAAGCAGTTTTGAGAATGCTTTCAAAACCATATATACATTATTTCTAAGATTCTTAAGTTATTCTAGGATGAACCTTCATTTCCCATTTAAAATCTATAAATCTGAAAGTTTTTTTAACTCTGTTTGAATAATAATGCAGTTTTAAGAAAAAAATTGGGGGGACTCTAAGAGGTCTCATCAATTAAAATGCTCATTAGCCTTAGGAGAAAGACTTCATTTATATTCCAAGATTACACATTTGCCCTATTTCTTTCTGTTGAGAAATGAGTGGTGTCGACTTGAGATTTGTCAAGTGATACTGTGGAAAAAGCTCAGGGTCTGGAGAAGACTTGAAACCCAGTCTCTATCTTTTGCTGTGTTCTCCTAGAAGAGGCACTTCTGTTCTTGGTGCCTTTGTTTCCTCCTCTGTAAAATCTCACAGGATGGTGTGAGGTACGTGACATTGCTCTGTGAAGCATGAAGCACTCTGTTAGTGGTACACTGGCTGTGAGAAAGGATGCCTTGGGGCAGGGGGGTCTATCCTCAATAGTGAAGAAACTGAGGCAGGTTCCCCTATCCTACTTCTTCCTACACAGTGGAGATGGGGTCTCTTCTCGAACTTCGAATGTATGTACTACAACAAGTATTTAATACTCCAAGTATTAAAAAGCACAAAAAGCATTAACATCACCCATTGACCAATGAATTGTGGAAGCTAATCACTGAGTCTGAAGAGTCTTTGGCACAAATATACAAAAATTTTAAGCTGCTATTGGTGGAAACAAATATTCCACTTTTATGTCAATCACTTTTCCAAATATTGGTTTAATTTTTGTCCCTCTGCCTCTTTCACTTTTTGGCTGGGTGCTAATAAGGAAAATACACTGTGGGTATCCACACACCAGCCACAGTTATACATGGTGACACATACTCAGTTGTGTAAAAAATAACCAATTGTATTCAACAGAACTAACTCCTTTTAATTTCTTTAAAGACACAATTTTCTGGTCTTCAGGTTAAATGGGTATTAAATGGATAAAAGATAACAATTATCACACATGAATTATGATTAAATCTACCAGCTAAATAGAAAACCTGACAGAAAATAAAATCTTTTGGGGGCTTTAGAATAGGATCCAAACATTGGTCCAACTGCAGACTCTCCCAAAGTCCCATGGGGTTTATTGTTAAAAAATTAAATTCTGGTAACAGTGAGAATTTTTGAGGACAACTTATCCTACTTTCATCATCATGTTATTTTTCATATTTAAAACTCATTAAATTGGGGCGCCTGGGTGGCTTAGTCGGTTAAGCATCTGCCTTCGGCTCGGGTCATGATCCCAGGGTCCTGGGATCGAGCCCCGCATCGGGCTCCCTGCTCAGCGGGGAGCCTGCTTCTCGAGACCTCTGCTTGCTGCTCTCCCTGATTGTGCTCTCTCTCTCTCTGTCAAATAAATAAATAAAAATCTTTAAATAAAAAAAGTAAAACTCATTAAATTAATTATTCTATTTATGTTCCAACAAATGCAAGTCAATGTAATCTTTTATAATATAATCAGCAGAAATTATTTTCTTTAAAAATCCACTGGTGCATTTCTCTGTTCACCCATTTATTTCTGTCTCCATTTCCTCAGTGAGGTGATGTGTTATCTGGGGACATTTTGGTCACCATCAATTCTCTTTCCTTATTACCACCCTGCCTGCCTGCTTGAATTTCATGAGCAGCTAACTCACACCAGTACTCATCTTCCTTGAAGTCCAGGCTTTGCCAACAAGCCCAGTGTGCTTATTTTTATAAGCTGTATCAACTAGTTGTTTGAACTGGTCAGCCCATCCAGTCATGGGAGTGAACCTGGTCACTCTACAGGCACAGGGAGAAGAGAGGGACAAAGGGTAGGACCAGGCTGAGCTATGGATTGTAACTTCCAAGAAGTTAAAAATCACTGATTACTCAGTCACTCTTTTGAGGAAAAAAACGAGAAAAGACTCCAGTTCCTGAAGACATTTCTGGCATCTGTTTTGTGGGAGGAAATGGAAGCACCATAGTTTGCATTCTCTATGCAGCCCTTTCATCTCTTATGTCCCTATTTATTCATACCAATCATTGTGCTGAGAGCTAATGGAAAGTTGAGGTAGAGGGGAGCTGACAATGGTAGAAATAGAGATGAATTCAAGTCCTACTGCCCAGGACGCTCTCCATTTCTGGAGGAAAGAACTACACAAACACATGAACTGCAATGACAGGCAGACTACCACTGCACTTAGAGCCCGCAGTGCCCCCACTATCCATCTCTTCTATGAGTCTTTTGTGTAAAATGCTTGAATCCCTTCTATACATCCCACAATGCCAGACAAATGGCAGATCATCTGAAATGCTGCTTGAGTTCTACTGGTTTAGTAACTCTCTTCTTCTTTTCTCTGATTATTAAATAGATTTGCATAGATTTAGTTGGTTATGAGATACTAGATCTTGAGGTGTTATAAAGTAGCTTTACTTAAATTTTTTAAATGTTCCCCACCCACCACACCACCCCCAAATTAATCATTTCAGTAGTCAGGGACAATCTGTTATATAACACAGTCTTCTTAGTAGGTAAAAAAAACAATAGTTAATGATTGATAGATCAGGAGAGCCTCTGAAATTTTGAAATCAGAGCGTGTGATCCACAAGGGAACTATGCTCCAGGTGACATGCACACCAAGGGTTCTTTATTTAAAAAAAAATTTTTTTTTACCATAAATAAACATACTGCTCTCATGTGTTATTATTAAGGAAACATTAACACAAGTTACCAAGTGGTGAAAACTTACTTTGACATCACATTTGAACGTTTGACACCAATTTGAGCATTTATTATTTAAAAACACTTTCTGGTCACATACAAAAAATACATTTGGCTGACAAATGAAATAAAAACGATTCACAAGTTGTCCCTGTCACAATTTTTTCTTGAGGAAAAAGGCACAGCATAGCTGAGTTTCTTGCCTCTAAAAATGAATTTGGTGTGACAGCTATGGAACTAGATTAGCCAAAAAAACCCAACGGTTAAATAAGAAATCTTGAGGTTGGTGAGTTCTTTGAAATAAATCCTTCTATAAGGGTCTACTTACTATCCATGCACACAAAACTTCCAGGAAAAAGTGTTACAATTATTTAGTCCTTTATATCACCAGAGCCATGGATTGTCCATTGGGTTGACTGGTTGTTTTTCCTCTCTCTTTGACTTAGGTACAGTTATGTCCCCTGTTCTGTTGTAGGGTAGGGCCATCATCCATCATGGAGTTGAGCACCACAAGGCCTTACCGGAAGAGGAATGGCCCACTAATAAAAAGAACATGGTAGCAAGGGTATCTAACTGGTTGAGAGTCAGTGAAGCAGGTGTACACAGAAGACAGGGGGGCATTGCCTAGAGAGGGCTGGCTAGCTGCCTAGACAGGTCCTCACAAGGACAGTATTCAGACAGTGAATCCACCACTTTCCAGAGAATGACCTCAGACTTGTGGGCTCTGAAACTCAATCAGAGTTCTTTGGACTTAGAGATGCACCTTATTCCCACAAAACTAAAAAGATCATGAGATAGAAACACAGAACGCCAATCTATTAAATTTTAAAGAGAAATCTAACTGTCAAGGAGACCTCACATTCAAGTCAGTCTGATCAGTGCAAAATACATAAGAAGTTTACTTTGGGGAAAAGGAAACGAGAGAAATTAGTTATATGAACAGGATATGCAGCAAGCATTGGCTTTAACAGCCTGCCATGTCCATCTCCATAATATGAATACACTGGCCAGATAGACTTAATATATCCACTTTTTGCCATTGCTTAAACATGCACAACTCAGGTTTGCCCGTGACTTTAATGGGACCTTATATATCTCTCTTTACTTCAAATTATGGTGGACTTCTTTCTTAGTTTAATTTTCAAATAACAATCTTACTTCCCTTATTTCCACATTTTCCACAGATCCACAGATCCATTCCTCTGTTTTCCCCATGGATTGTCTGCAAGATCTATGACTAACAGATAGACTAGTTCTGGAACAGAGCAACAGTGAAATAGGTCTATGATACCCACACAGTCAAAAGGCACCAGACCCTAGAGAGATCAGAAGTGACCACGGACCAGTGTGCCGGACGGCATACATTCTTGATCTAAGACCAATGGCCAACTAAGACCAATGCTTAACACTGACAAAAATCCCCAAGGATGTAGTCCTCTTTCAAACAATTTTTCCACATTCCTCCCTGTGATCCACAGTGAAAATTCCTTCAGATATTGACTCACCTGTTGGCATTTACAGCCATAATTAAATACAGAATTCTTTGCACCCCCATCCTTTTTTCTCTTTCTTCTCTTTTTTCCCTCTTTCACTCAGTGGGGTGGCGTTGGGAAGGGTAACTGAAGCTAGGGTAGAGCTCCGTCCTCATGCCACAGTAATTAGATATAATTCAAACAAGTACTTTAAATGATCAGGATTCTGTTTCTAGCCTAAGAACTAAAATGAAGTTTCTTAAACACAAAAAATCTCTTAAAATTCTTATCATATCACCTCACACTAAGCCGGAAGACTGTTGATTACACAGGTAAAATTTGCCTCAGAAGACATGTCATAGTCAACATAAATTAAACCAAATCAGGGATTTATTTTGTTTTGACCCTCAACACTTTATCACTTTTTTGTTAATCAACACTTCTGTGTTTTCTTGAGGCTCATTTCAGTTTATGTGATTATCTTTGTGTGAGGCAATAGGATTCTGATCCAGCCAGTAAACATAACTAAAACCCAGCTAGTGCATTACGAAATAGCAACATTTGCATGTGTTTGGAAATATTAAGGTCTCAATCTCTAGATTATCTCAATTTGTAATTTCGGATCAATCAAATCAAGCAATTATACTCTAGTAAATCCTGTTTTGCAGAAAATAGAACAGTACAGAGTATTTTCTTTTGCTTTCTTTTTTTTTCGGGGTATTTTCATATCGCAGCTTATGGTGTTTTGTGCGTGTGTGGGCACGCGCATGCATGTGTTTTAATTACAAAGGAACAATCTAAGCAATGCCTTCTAGAGATCTGCTCCCAAGGAATATGCAGTATCACCTTGTTCTTGAGGCTTCATCTTGATCTGAAAACAATTTAATCCACAACAACATCTATTCTGAAGAGAACTCTAGAGAATTTCAGCTATCTTTCGATTATATGCCTGGAATGCTGGAAGTGTGAGCGCGGCCCATCTCTGACCCTTCAATTACTGACTTCCGGTCAGCAGGGAAATTGGCAAAGAGGCTTTTTATCTTTGGGGCGTCTCATGATTACATCTTTTTCCTGACCTTTAAAAAAACATTTATACAGAAGTATTTTCTGCTGCTGTATAAATGGCTAATAATGTCCTATAATATTGTTCCAGCATGTGTATTTTTTAAATGTTTACCAGGAGGAAGGACACAGCCTAAAGTGACAGAGTGGGGAAAACAAAACACAACATTGGCTGAGACAGAACCAGAGGGAACCTGAGTTCCAGCGCTGTAATTGCGAATAATGAGATCTCAGACAGTTCAGGTCAGCATTCTGAGCCTCTGTTTCCTTCTCTTCTAGGTAAGGGCATGGGGGAGAAAAACTTTCTTAGGGTCCCTGACTGGGTCTAAAAATTAAACTGACAAAGATAGATTAGCAGGAAAGAAGCGTATGCATTTGTTCAATATAAGTTTTATGTGATGTGGGAGTCTTCATAAGGAAATGAAGCCTGGAAGAAACAGTTGGGCCTGAGCGTTTTTATGCTAGATTTGATGAAGAGTGGGAAGTCATGGAGAGATCTTATAGGTCATAAAAGAGTATGAGGTAAGTGAAACAAACTTGGGGGAAACTTAGCAAGGTCTGTTTGTTAGGATTCTTCTAAGGGTCTGTTGGTCTGTGGAGATAAGGATGCTCCTTTCCTCCAGGTATAGGGAGGGCACCTCTCACATGAGGGTTTTATGACCTATTTCAGGGAGAAGGATGGTGGGAAGATCAGAGTGTCTTTCCTGCTTCTTCTGTTTTCTCGAACTCCTTCAGCTTAAAATGTTTGATATGCCAGGGCACCTGGGTGGCTCAGTCAGTTAAGCATCTGCCTTTGGCTCAGGTCATGATCCCAGGTCCTGGGATCGAGCCCCACATCGGGCTCCCTGCTCAGTGGGGAGTCTGCTTCTCCCCCTCCTTCCCGCTTGTGCTCTTTCTCAAATAAATAAATAAAATACTTTTTAAAAATGTTTGATATGCCAAGGTGCCATATTTTGGGGTAGCATGTCCTGAGCCCCATCAAGAGGGTTTGACTGGGGCTTTGAGAGGTCTGCAAGTTCACAAATTCTAATAGACATTCCAGACAGAAAAGAGGTTGGAGGACTTCAGGAGCTTAAAGAATTGGTGTAGGGGCGCCTGGGTGGCTCAGTTGGTTAAGCGACTGCCTTCGGCTCAGGTCATGATCCTGGAGTCCCGGGATCGAGTCCCGCATCAGGCTCCCTGCTCAGCAGGGAGTCTGCTTCTCCCTCTGATCCTCCCCCATCTCATGCTCTCTCTCTCTGTCTCATTCTCTCTCTCAAATAAATAAATAAAATCTTAAAAAAAAAAAAAAAAAAAAGAATTGGTGTAGAAGTAAGTAGGAATAAGGAAGGACAAATAAGAAGGAGTAGGAATAAGGAAAGGCTGGAAGGCTGAGAGTTGTGTCAGAACATGAGATGTTAGAATTTAAGATTCAACACTGGGAGGGTTGTTGGAGATAAGGACCAGGGAGTGAGAGGCTACAGTGGGGTGAAAACAAATGCCATCGAAGTGGGTATCGGACGATGCTGTGGATAGGATTCGATGGGTCGCTCACTCAATACCAAAATCCCCCAGGAAATGAGAAAGATTGCACTGAAGAGGAAGACTGTGAGTGAGAAGCCGAAATCTTCAGTGAATGTAGTATGACCAAGAGATGGTAGAGCACAGCAGTCAGGTGCACCTGCCTTAGTGCCGTCCAGACTTTAGTTCACATCAGAGCTCCACCACTGATCACTTTTCATCTTTGGGCACCTCGCTCACCGTGTCAAATTACAGTCTACTTGACTACAAAATGAGGAAAATAATGTCTACCCCACAGGGCCATTCTGTGTGGCAGATGGTAATAATTGCCCACCCAACTGCCAATCACAACATCTTCCTCACCAACAGAACACAGTCATCCATGAATACTGTGAGCAGGTTGGCTCTACCCCACTGGGTAGATCTTGATTCATCTTAGCCAATCATGGTGACTCCTTCTGCTCTCCCAGTAACTGACTTCAGAAGAACCCAACATTGGACAATGAGATGTAGGATAAGCCTGCTAAAGGGACTTCAGGGAAATGTTTCTTATCTCTTCATATTGGTTTGTGAGGACGTGATGCCAAGAACTCTGCAGCCATCTTGCTGCTATGAGGAAAACTAGCAGATGAGCTGAGAGCATCAGTACAGAAAGAAGGAAGGAGCCTCCAATTATTTAGCAAAAGCAGTATTTGGAAGACTAATAGCACAAATTGTGAAAATCCGTTGGGAACTTGAGAATTTAGATTGAAATACAATCTAAAAATTGCTCCTTTTTAGTCCTGTAGAAATTGCATTTTTAACTTTAAAAGGAGGGTAGAGGGGGGGCCTTTGAATAAGAAGCTAACATCTTTTAAAATCAGCAATGACTGGAACCTTATGAATAAATTATTATATCTCTATATACTTCTTTCCCTGAAGTTGTCAGGTGTCTTAAAAGGTAAATTAATGTTGGTTCAGGAAGTATAAAGTGAGTCATAGGAAGAGAATTTGGTTCAATGATCTTGAAATATATTCAGTGTCAAAGATGATCATTTATACTCTTTTTTCTAGTGTTTTTTTTTTTTTTTTTTTGCACGGGGGGAGACGTTGGGCAACCCATTACCTAAATACTTTTAAGAGGCAAAGCTGGCTGTTGATGTAGAATGATTTAGACAACAGGAATTTGCTCACAGAACTTATGGCTATCGACATATGGAGAGCAATCCAGAACATGAACACCGCAATCCTATCCTCATTTCTCTGCCGTTCCACTCCTCAGCAGGGTGAGGCTTCTTGACTCGTTTGCTGAAAGCCTGATAGATTCCTTAAATAATTTACCAACTTTGAGTCTGTACTTCAAACTCATATTGAACCAAACAGACAACCTATGCACATAATAAATGGGAAGACTGTGCACATATATTTGAATGCATGCAGGATGCATATATATCCAAAATATTTAATAACCATTATGACATGAAAACTGACAATCAGAATGAATGCCAGCTGTGGGCTTGAGCAGGGTCCTAGAAGGCCCATTGTTCTAACCACTGACCCTGCAGTTTTTACATCATAGGGAGATGAGATGATCCCAGGGGAGGATCTGGGATGGCTGAGAAGAAGTGCCATTTACCAACTGGTATGGGACTATTTCAATAATTTAATAAACCATGTGATCACATTGGAGCACACCAAGTAAATATCAGCCCAGAACACAGAAACTCAACTAAGTTATCTTTTGACTGCCCGGAAAACAGACTTAGAACATAATTGACTTGCCCACATCTTATCTAGTTAGTTAGCCTAAGCTACATCCTAGGTATCTTGATTCTTAATCCTCTACTCTTTTCATCATACTGGATATTCCAGGAAGAAAATTAAACAAAAAAATTCCATTCTTTGACCATCAGATCAAAAGGAAGGTCTAAGGTTAAAAAGGCAATAGCCATTTTGAGCTCTAAGAGGAGGCTATCAATGCACTGATAACTTCGCTGATAACACAGACTTTTCTCTGATTCGTTAAACTAAATATTAATTCTAACTTAGGAGTTTTTATTTTAAATTTTTGTATTTATGACTATTCTTTCTTTATTTCCAATATGGAAAGAACTCTCACTACTGACTTAGAGTAGAAGTAATATGGTGGTTCAAAGAGAAAAAGGATTAATTTGGAGACAACTGAGCCAGGATTGAGTGTTCTGTTGCTTATTAATTATGTGAAATTGACCATGAATCTTTGCTTCCCTGGGCATCAGTTTTATAATCAGTAGAGATTAAGAGTTAGGTGGAGTAATAGGACCAGCCTGTCATCTGGATTGTTGAGAAATGTAGAGAGAAGAAGGCAAGCTTTTCTCCAATGACGCAAATGATCTATGATTCCTATTGTCCATTGCAGTATCCATACTGCATCCATACATCCATGTATGGCTATTGAGCACTTAGAATGTGGCCGAGGCAACTGAGGAACTGAATTTTCAACATTCATTTTAATTAACTGACATTTACATCTAAATAGTTATATGTGCTTAGTGGCTCCCATTTTAGACAGCACAGGCACATAGAGAGCCAGAGAACTCCTCTAGGCAAAGAGAAAAGTACAGATGCCATGAAGTACTGAGAGAAGAGAGAAGAGTCTTTTCCTTTTCTAAGAGAGCCCATATATAAAAAGTCATTCTTCTAAGACTTGTTTCGGCTTTGGGATTTTTTTACATAGTATTTTAATAATGATTTCATTTGCAAAAGCATCTTTCCAGGGAGTAGTCTAGCCTATCACTATAATTTCTTTGGAAATTAGTGTTAGACATTTTCAATTGTGTTAGACATTTTCTATCTGGTTTATCACAGGGAACATTTTAAACCCTTCATCACTTCCACATCATGCCCATCCTTCCCTTGTAATGGCTGACTTCTTGCTGCACCAGCTTTATAGACACTGGTTTCCATGTCTTTGAGTAGACCTCAAGGCAGTTTTGCTGATAATATAGTGAGTGAAAAACCAACACTTCTATTAGCATAGTACTGCACACCAAAGACATTATCTTCTAGAAAGACTTAGAAGTCCAACAGATATGCCTCAAAGGGTTAGATAACATTGTTTCTTTGGAACTAGGAGTGGTGAGAACTTCAGATAGCTCATGGGCAGTACACATTCTTTTATCTTGACTCTAGGGCCTTAGGGCACACCTTGAACTAAAAAGAAAAAGAAAAACAAACAAATGAATTAACTTAATATTCTTTTTCTCTCCAGCCCCTCGTATAATTTGAGGATACGAAATCATCATCATCATCATCATCATTAGAAACAGTAAATATTCAAAATATGTTATCATGTTTCAGGGAAGCCACTCATAGAAAATGGGAGGAAAAGTTTTATTTATTCCTAAAATTGACCGAGGAAATAACCACTAATTAACTCACAGCCTTAAAGTGATAAAGAAACATGAACTCTGAAGGCCTTTCAATGCCGATTTCTCATTAAAATATATTTCAAAACACATCCTATTGTTCTCTGGGTGCTAATGAATTCATATTTAAGGCATGCATACAGAAGCATCTCCCATGCTTCCGAGACAATGCAAAAATGCACCAGTTGACAGTTTGCCTAAATGGAGCACAATTATCACCAAGTTGCACAGCCTTTTTATCTGTACTGTCACTGCAGGAAATTTCACTGTGTATGTGACCTGAATACATACAACTCAGTGGAAAATTCCGTAAATGCAGAGTAGCCTAAGAGCACCTAACAGCTGCCTTGCTTTTTTTTAATCAAACAAGGGATTGCCAGAGAATAGCTTCCCAAAACCACTGGACCTTTTTAAAATTCTCTGTCATTTTCATCTATCCATATTAATTCTTAAACAGCATCCACTCAGGTTGCTATGCTTCAACCCTGAGAAATGTAAATACTGTGGTAATTATAAGCTATATTTTCCAGTGGCACATATATAAATGATTATCTGAAAGTCAAATGTTAATGTCACAAAATAGAGTAGTAAAACATAGTTAATGTATTTTGCTCATAGTTAATAGGCTAAAATAGAGCAAGCAATCTAATATTGCAAGGAAATTTGAATGTAGAGACTATAAGTGCTTTTTCATTATTCAGATATAACAGAATAATAGATACATTCTATTTGCATTAGCCTTCCAGAGGACTGGAGGGACAGGGTATGAGGCAAAAGGATTAGAAGAAAATGTGTGGAGACCGGGTTATCGGACAGTGTGTATGTCCAGCTGGGTAGGGGTGTGAAGTGACAGAGCAACTTGGTACACAGTCCTCATCCTAAATCTGTCAGGACCTCAAGGGCAGCAAGAAAATCCTTTCTGATGTAGAAATCAGCCATATGTTCTCTGGGCCCCCTCCTCTGGATTCCATTTGTACAACCTGCCTCTTCCTCTCTAAGCCAATTTAAACAAACATTAAGTGTAATGTTAGTAATGTCCCTAATTACATCCTAATTTATATTTAACATCCGTTATGGAACTATACTTCTGGGGAATTCTATAGAATCATCAAATTTGATCGTTATTGTGTGTCCCCGAAAAGATATGCTGAAATCCTCACCCCCGGTACCTCAGAAATATTCGGAAATGGGGCAGTTATGGTTGTAATAAGTCAAGATGAGGCTACACTGTAGTAGATGGGCCCCCAGCCCCACATGATGGGCATCCATATAAGAAGATGGTGGCCATGTGAAGACACAGAGATGCACAGGGAGAATGCCACGTGAAGATGGAAACAGAGATTGGGATGATGCCAAGGAATGCCAAGGGCTGTCACCTGAAAGTAGGAGAGAAGCATGGAACAGATTCTCCCTCAGAGCCCTCAGAAGGAACAAGCCCCAACAGCGCCTTGGTCTTAGACTTCTAGCTTCCAGCACTATGTCAATAAATTTGTCTTACTTAAGTTACCCAGCTTGCGATACACAGCTCTAGAAAATTAAGACGCTCATATTTGGAAGAAACCTCAAAGTTTCTCTCTCTGGATGACAATTCTACCCATAACCCAATAACAAGAATGACTACCAACATTTACTGCTTGCTGAATGCATGCCAGACACCATCAAGGTTTCTTCCACAGAGCCTGCCTGATTCCCTCCAGAAACCAGGTGCCCTTCACCCCTTCACGGGTATGTAGTGATCCCGCTCTTGGCAATGGATGTTTGACCCACTCAGCAGTCACAATTCTGAGTCTCCATATGCAATACTCAGAAGCCCCGAGCATTTCCTTGTAGATGCCAGTCCATGTACACATTTTCTGCCTAAAGAGAGACATACTGGGAAGTGGACTAATCAGTTGAACGCCAATTGAGGAGCATGAAGTCAGAACCAGGTGTGTTAATCAGATTAACAGACTACTTAAGGGCAAAGACATATCCATTTCACCATGAAGATAGGCTTTGGGCTGGAATGTTGCCACCCTCCCCTGTGGCCAGAGGCGCAGGAGCTAAGATGTTCAGCTTCGCTTTGGCATCCTTTGTGGAGCTCCCTAAGCTGACCAACCTCTTTCTGAGACTTTTTTTCCTTAGTGTGTCAATATACTAGTTAATCATGTTACAGTTTGGTTTGTATGTTGGTCCAGGAAGCAGATTATCAAGACGGGATTAAATGTGCATGGATTTTACTGGGGGAGGAAGCCAGGGAAGGCTGGAAGGGCCATTGGAGCATGAAGCAAACTGGACCCTGAGTGAAAGAAAAAGGGAGAGAATGACGAGAGAAAGTGTCCTAGACTGCCACTGGGGGCAGGGGTGAGGCAGAAGGAGGTGGGTGAGGTAAAGTGGGCTGTATGAGGAGTCCCGCACTGCTCCCAGTCATTGGCTGGGAGGAGTCCATCAGAGGTTGGGCCTCAGTGCTGACACCTTGAAGGATTTGGGGCACAGAAGGCAGATTCCTGGTCAGTGTCCTACGCTCTGGTTCTCATGGCCCACACACCAGAGCCTGGGAGCCATTCTTTTTCTTTAGGTCGTCCGATGGCACATCTTGGTAATGTGTTGACTTAAAATTTAACTGCCAGAGGCCATATTACTTCTTACAAGAAACTTCACTATGGCATGACTTCCAAGTATTCATAGTACATACCTGGTTTTAGTCTCTGCATCTATTATATATACATGAACACACGCACATCTAAATATACTACCATATTTTAAAAAGGGAGAGAAGGCCATTGAGCTGAACACTTTCTGAGAAATGTAACTTTCCGAAACCCATAATGAAATAGCTTTAAGTCGAAGGATCCTGTTTTAGTGCACTGTATTATATCCATTAGACATTACACAAATGCACATTTGTAATAGCATCTCAAGGTGAATAACTGAACACTTTAGACCTTGCAGCATAGATCACATTTAATGAAACACCTAGCTGGGTCTTGAGAACACTTTACCTCTCTTTAATGAGAACAGATGCTGTCCTCAGAAATAGTAATTTCCACAACCATTGGTACTGAGAACAGGTGAAAGCAACAACAGTGCCTGCCATTTTTTAAAATTTTTTTATTGTTATGTTAATCACCATACATTACATCATTAGTTTTTGATGTAGTGTTCCATGATTCATTGTTTGTGCATAAGACCCGGTGCTCCATGCAGAACATGCCCTCTTTAATACCCATCACCAGGCTAACCCATCCTCCCACCCCCCTCCCCTCTAGAACCCTCAGTTTGTTTTTCAGAGTCCATCGTCTCTCATGGTTCATCTCCCCCTCCGATTTCTCCCCCTTCATTCTTCCCCTCCTGCTATCTTCTTCTTCTTCTTTTTTTCTTAACATATATTGCATTATTTGTTTCAGAGGTACAGATCTGTGATTCAACAGTCTTGCACAATTCACAGTGCTCACCATAGCACATATCCTCACCAGTGTCTATCACCCAGGCACCCCATCCCTCCCACCCCACCCCCCACTCCAGCAACCCTCAGTTTGTTTCCTGAGATTAAGAATTCCTCATATCAGTGAGGTCATATGATACATGTCTTTCTCTGATTGACTTATTTTGCTCAGCATAACACCCTCCAGTTCCATCCATGTCGTTGCAGATAGTGCCGCCATTTTTATAACACCATCCAAAAAGCGCTGGAAAAATATGCTGAGCACCGCTCTGCCTCATCAGTGAACGTTTCACACAGAAGACATGTGAGAAGACATGTGACACTGACATGACTCTCTGTCCAAACCCTTTGGGACCGGACTGCTTTCAAAATGATGTGAAATCCAAAGTACCCACGAGGCAAAGGAAGCAGTGAAAGACACCATCTGCAATATAAGAATCTTGGATTGTCGTCTGATGTGTTGTCTAACTCTAGATAAATTACTTAGCTTCTTCTCGACACTTTCCTCTTTTGTTCGTTGTTGTTTTTTTTTAAGCCATGGTAGTTTATGTAGCACAGTTTAATTCGCATAAGGTCAGTTTGATCTTCATGATTCATTTTATTAAGTTAATAAATGAAAATGTCATTTCAATGATAAGACTTCCTCTATATTTTTTCTATTCTTCCCCCTTTATAACTTGTTCAGAATATTTTTCAAGGATCTGATGTAATGCAAAGCAATCTGACCTGCAAAAAGCAAAAACATCTTGAGCCTCTTTTTAATCTGGGAATTAGTCACTCTTTTAGTTCCAGAAAACTCTTACACTTCAAGTTTACCTCAAGCTCATGAACAGGGCAGGAAGTCTAGAATAATAAAACCCAAATAATTGGAACCTTCAAACAATCAGATCTTTTTCACAGCTGGCACTCTAATTTTATGGAAAAAAATACAAGTAAACAACCATAACAGCTTCTAAGGTGGTTTTAATATTCTTGGACTTCTTCAGTTGCTTACAGCTGAAAATTGTGTTATGGAACCTTAACGTGCTTTGCTCTATTTGCTAAGGCAAGACATAAAATGGCAGATGTCGTAAATAATTTCAACAAGAGGAGACACAAAAGGATCGAGGCATTTAGAGAGTTAACTCTTAGCACACCAGAAGGAGGACTAACCAGATTCTCTCATGTAGTTATCCACGACTTTGTCATACTTCTCAGTACATGGAAAATAGATGGCCTCTTACAGACTGTTGCAGCCTGACCTCCCAAGTCAGTGGGTAGTCAAGTCCCGGGAGGCCAGACAGCATCACCAGCCTGCTTCCTTCCCACGCCCATCTTTTTGCTCCCATGGTTATCCTGAGTATAGTGGATCAGAGAAATGATTCTAGGTGCTGTGGTTTATTTGAGGAGGTGGGAGCCGAAGAAAGAGCTGGCAAAAGGACAAAGCACAGGACCGTAGTGCTTCCCTAGCTCCCAAGGCAAAGAGACCTAGAAAGAAAGGAAAGCTACATTTTGCTGGCACCTCTCCTTCCATTACACACACACACACACACACACACACACACACCCTCCACACTGTATGGTGCACCTTTGTCATTCTTTTGTCATTGCTGCCCTTGATGTTCATTCAAATGAGACTTTGCACATAGAATGCTTATAAGCTAGGGGCGCCTGGGTGGCTCAGTTGGTTAAGCGACTGCCTTCGGCTCAGGTCATGATCCTGGAGTCCCTGGATCGAGTCCCGCATCGGGCTCCCTGCTCGGCAGGGAGCCTGCTTCTCCCTCTGACCCTCACCCCTCTCATGTGCTCTCTCTCTCTGTCTCAAATAAATAAATAAAATCTTTAAAAAAAAAAAAAAAAAAAAGAATGCTTATAAGCTAAAGAGGACACATATAGAATGAATAGTCTTGAGTCATATATTTGTCTAGGAAATAATCTTTGGGCCCCATGATTTGTTAAGCAGGTGCCCAATAAATGTTTGTCGAATAGATGAATGTACGCATGCCACCTATTGACATGAGGCTTAATTTTAATTATTTGTTAGATGATTTATTCCCCTTTGTTTCTGAATCATCTCCTCTGCATATTTCAGGGATCCTATGCTGCTAGGAATTGCTGCTTTGGGAATTAAACAAGAGGATCCTGAATTCTAAAAATTCTGGAAAACGTCTATAGAAGCTTTGGTTTTATCATTCTCTATCTTGGGCTCATTCCAATTTTGTAAATGAGTTTCAGCTATTCTCTTGATTGTCCATCTGCAGCTTAAATTCTATTGGTGCCTTTAAATGAATTTCCTATATAGAAGAACATGCAATGTGTGTACCAAAATCCAGGAGAAATGGAAATTCTATGGTGACAAAATAAATCACTAAAGTAATGGGGGTTTTTTTTGTATCTGTTTTAGATAAAAAGAGTGTGCTTCTTGTTTAATTTAATGCTCTCTATATAAATGATTGGCTTAAAATGTAATAGCCTATAGTGGGATTCCAGATTTTTATTTACACGTTAAACATTCACATGGCTGACTTGAATCCAGATCTTTGGGGTTCTGTTCCTTCTGTGTCGAGAAGGGGGGCAGGACAGGAGACACTAATGTCTGCAGTTGGAGACTAATGACCCTTCACCATTCTGCCGCATTCACATTTCCTTCATCACCCAGAGTTTGTTTCTAATTTCTACACATGCTCAAAGTCAATAGAGCCTCTTTAAGCACCATGTTCTCTGGAGGAACCTGTCCAAAATCCCTGTTGGAGTAGTCCTTGTTGTAGTCTCCCTGTGTGGTAGTCCTTGAGGACAACATCATTTCAGATGCGAGTGTTGTTATGGGTTGAAGAACAGAGTACCAGAATGTTGTAGTGCTTGATGCCAAGTACACAGAACCATTCAACATTGGTGAGGAAAGCTCTAGCAATAGGAAAACATTTTGCAGAACAGGAACCCACCTAGATAGATTTGTTTAATAAAATTAAGTCTGCTTGTAATGAGGTTATGCTGGTGTTTTGTAAATCTAGATCCTCTGAATGACTTTCATGTACATTTCTTTCATATCTCACATAGTTTCTATAATACTTTGAACACTTCTCATAGCAGAAGGATTGAAGTGATATCTATTGGTGGTTCTCACAAGATGAACAGTGATTTTTTCGAGATCTTCAAAAAACATATAATTACTACTGTTATTGTAAAAGAAATACAAATTAAGACACAAGAAAATATAAATTCTTATGGGGTGTTTGGGTGGCTCAGCCAGTTAAGCATCTAACTCTTGATAATGGCTCAGGTCTTGCTCTCAGGGTCATGAGTTCAGGCCCCATGTTGGGCTCCACACTGGGCATGGAGCCTCCCTAAAATATATATATTCTTACAATTCTACCACCCAAGAATTAACCACCATTGGCATTCTATCTGAAACCTTTTCAGTCTTTTTCTGTGCATATATGTATATATTTTTTCAAAGATGGGAGCATATTGTACATATTCCATACTGATACCTTTAATCCAATTCTTGCACTTAATATTTTGCCATGGCAATAACTATTCTTTTACTACATCATTTTTAATGGTGGCATGAAATTTTATTTGTATCAGGTATCATGAACATTTAATCATTATTCTGCATTCACTGGTTAGACTGTTTTCAACTGCCTTAAACATCTTCAGCTAAATGATTGCTGCTGTAGGATTAATGATTCCCTTACAATAAATTACTAAATGTAAAAATGCTGGTTTAAAGGCTGTATGTATTTTTAAGGCCTTTGATATTTAGAGTGGCAGCAGTTTCTGCAGGACTCCCTGGCTGTTGGTGACATCTAACTTGGGCTCTTGGAATGATTTGAGAGGAAAATTTGACAAAGAAAATGTTAAAAGCCATCTCATTTTGGATGGACAATGAAATAGTGGAATTGCCTGGTTTCCAAATGAACACTAAGTTTCAAACTGAGTAGGATTATAGGAGATATGTTTTATTTTTTTAAAGATTTTATTTATTTATTTGAGAGAGAGAGAAAGAGAGAACATGAGTGGGGGGAGGGGCGGAGGGAGAGGGAGAAGCAGATTCCCTGCTGAGCAGGGAGCCTGACGTGGGGCTCAATCCCATGACCCTGGGATCATGACCTGAGCCAAAGGCAGACACTTAACCAACTGAGCCACCCAGGTGCCCCAGGAGATATGTTTTAAAACTAAGAAAAAATTGGGCTTATTAATAGCTGGAAAAAAAAATATAGTACACTAGAAGCACAGAGGGTACCTTAATGCAGTGGATTTGTGCTGGACATTTTTCTGAGCCACCCAGGACAGTAAGAGTCCCACCGTGTGGAGTAGGGCCACTGACAACATGACCCCATGAGTGGCGACAGTGACTTGAAAGCCCCATCTTAGTTAATTTTATCGTGTTGTATTGTTTTGTTTTGTTTTGTTTTGTTTTGTTTTACATCGTTGAAGGGCATAAAACTGACTAAAGCGCTGGGTTCCAAATCAAGCCTCCACAAATCACCATCAACCAGCTGAGTCAATTCAGTTGGGACCTTTTACCACACAAAGGCCACATGTGACTCCGTGTGGCCCCCGAAAAATCCAATGTGCCCTCAGCATAGTGGAGCTTTGGTTAAGAAGGCAAGAAAGAAAGGAGAGAATAATGTGTAGTAGACCAAGTGGAAGTCTCAAAAGAGACAAGACAGACAAGGCCAGGCAGTGACCTAGGCAGAAGTAGAGAAGAAATATATTCCCGTTATCAGCAATGACAAATATCAGCAGTACAAAGAGTGGCTAATAACTGGGGGGGAGGGGGGTTGCACACACACATTTTTCTAAATTTCTTCTAGAGTTAGTTAATATGTACTTATCCATACTTTAAAGAAGAGAAAGAGGCTGAATGAATACATTTAAATGTCTCTTAAACAGAGGACACAGAAAATATAGGTGCTCATCCTACATCCCAGGTAGACACCAGGTTAGTGGACGTGACTCACAGAAGCCGTGGGGCTGGGAAAAGGAGAGAAAGCTGAGGTGTTCACATGTATTCAATCTAATGCCAATTGATATCACTTCTTTTCCCTTCCCTGTTCCTCTCCAGGAAAGGGATGACTGCTGATGGCCAAGCAGTTCCAAGCTCTTTTTCTGCATGTGGCCCCGTGGCAATTTCTTCATGGTAAGTTCTAGAAGGAGCCCCGCTTAAAATCCTGGCCATCAGGGACCCCCGTCCAAGCTAGTCAGGAGATGGATGCCTGGAAACAACTTTCAATGACAAGAACACAGGAGCATAAAACAGGCCGAAATGCTAGAGGAAAGCAAAAACAAACAAAACCCCAAATCAAGCAGAATTGAGACAACAAAGTTTTAAAAAATTATTTTTTCTGACGAAAGCAAGTTTTGTTAAAAAATATCTTCCCTGTAGAAAATTAGGGGAATACTAATATCCTCTGAATAAGGAGATTCCATCAGCCTATCAAATATTTCCTAGACCTGGCACTCCTTAATTTACAACATTTAAATGGGAAAGACAAGCCAATGATTTGGGATGTTGCTTTTATAGGATATGACCGGTAAATTACTTGTTACATTTAATAATGATGATGAAAGTTCTCAGTTAATATAAGCTGAGTGCCAGATACACCATTAAGTATTTTACACATATATTAACTTATTACCCCATTTTACACATGAGGAAACAGTCACAGAGAGTGAAGTTATCCAGAGTCTCCTAGAGTGCATGATGGGTAGAGCAGAGCTTTGAACCCAGGCACTGTGATGCCAGGGTCCGTGTGTTTAAGTGTTGTCCTACCCTATTACCATGTGTAACAACATCGTGGGGGTGAATGGCCCACCGCTGATCAACAGCCAAGCCCACTTCTTCTGTCCTGTTTCACCAAGTTTTTTATTTCAATGAACATAACATGATTTTCTCTGAAACCAATTTTTACAAAATGTCCTAGCATGCTGTGGGTTCCAAAATGCCTGCCACATAAGAAAAGTTGTACAAAGAGTGCTTTGATTATATCTGTATGAATAAAAGAAGGATTTTTGTGATTTTCCTCAAAAGAACACAAACCCTTTAAACTTATTTAGATCCTCCAGAAAGAATGTTGGCAACTACCAGCAATCTTTCTTAAAACGATTCCCATCTGAAATACTCAAATAACTCACTGTAAAAAGAGAAAAACTAAAAAAAAAAAAAAAAAAAAAAAAATTGTGGCCGTTAAATTAGCCTATTTGAGTTGTCTTGAAAGCAAGTGAGTAAGAGGGCGAAAATATAGACGATTTCTTTGTGTTCTCCACGTGGGGGCACAGTTAGTCCTTCACAGATCTTAGGACCAAGCCTCTTGTTCTTAGAGAATGTGCATCGATCAGATAGATGAGATAAGAGGAGCATGGTAGCCAGGAACGAGAACGCACAGCAAGAGCAGAAGACCCCACGGAGCCATCTGCTTTGGGTTCAGGGGGTTCGGGAATGTCCAGTAACAGCTCCCGAGTCCTTCTGTCCATCCTCTTAGGCCTGGACGACCTTCCCTGGGGTTGACGTTGGGTATTGACGTTGGGTATTGACGTTGCCATTCTTGGTTTTTACAGAAGTCCTTACCTACCAGCAACTGCAACACACAGCTGTTTTCCTTTGCACATAATAAGGATAAGTGTGTGTTTTTCTGTGACGGGAAGAAAGTTCACTCTGGGTCTCTTCTCCACAGTTTAGGTTCCGGCTCTTCCAGAGACACGGGAGAAAGCGTGGCGAGCTGATGGAGTGAGTGAGAGACTTCACACAATGCACACCTTCGAAAATAGGCAGTGACTAACTCCACAGCTATTTCCCAGGTTGGGGTGGGAAGTATGTCCAGAGAAAGAGAAAGATAAGTAACACAAAAGAGAGGTAACTGATTTACAATCTAGAGCGAAGCCCCAGGGCAGGAGAAAGACCAAGGTCAGAGAAGCTTTCTATTCTCCTTTTCTCCCCCACCCCATACTCTCCAGATACAGCCCTGAAACCCAGCGGCCATATCCACCTTTTCTTCAAACCACCTGAGACAGAAACATTACGAGAAAAACAAAGTGGGAAGTTTGTTAAAGATGCCAGAGTCTCGGGAAGACTCCGGGATGAGAATTTATCTTCAACACGCTTATCTCCAGAAGTGCTAAGTGATTCCCCCACTGCCCTTTTCTGGATAGCTTCGGGTGATGCTCTCCCCCCAGGCACTCCCCCCCCCCCCCCCCACAGCTGGCGGAGCCACTGGGCTCCTCACTCAGGACGGCCTGCAGGAGCCCAATCCACCCTCCAGCTCTAACAGTAGATGTCAGCACTAACCTTGCTCATTTAATTTCAGCATCTGTTGTGTCATCCGCACAGTTCCAGTGGTTCTATGTGCAATGGCAACATCTTAAGGACAAGAAATATCTAAAAGCTTATTTTTCAAGAAAATCTATAGTTAGATGTTTACCTTAAAAAAAAAAAAAAAGCCCAGTTTTTCCTCTTGGGAGAAAAGAGGTTGGAGAATGTGCCCGGGTTCATGGAGACATGGGAAATGCAAATGGAAACCTTGCCTGCTTTCAGATTCCTTTTCTCGCTCATAAAACTCCCAGACAAATCTATTTGTTATGATATTCCTGAAGAAGGTAACAGACAAAGTTGAAGTGAAAAAGAGAATAGTTTCATTTTATTACATAAAATTTATATCTCAGGGTCTGAGAGTTTTAATTAGGCTTTTTGAAAACTTTGACTTTATTTTTTAGATCAGTTTTAGGTTCGTGGAAAAATTGAGGAGAAGGTGCAGAGATTCTGCCTGTCCCCCTGCTCACACACAGCACAGCCCTCCTCCTAGCAACATCCTGCGCACGACTGGTACATTTGTTTTAATGGACGAACTTACATCAACATACCATTATTACCCAAAGTGTAGAGTTCCCTCTTGGTGTTGTACATTTTATGGGTTTTGACAAATACATTATGACACATATCCCCCATTATAGTATTGTACAGAGTAGTTTCACTGCCCTAAAAATCCCCCGTATTCCCCTTATTCATCCCTCCTTTCCCTAACCCCTTGTAACCGCTAATCCTTTTACTGTCTCCCATAGTTTTGCCTTTTTCAGATTGTCATATGGTTAGAAATCACACAGTCTTTGCCTTTGCAGATTGGTTTCTTTCACTAAGTAAAATGCATGTAAGTTTCCTCCATGTCTTTTCATGGTTTGATAGCTCTTTTCTTTTTAGCTCTGAATAATTTGCCATTATCTGGAGGTATCAGAGTTTGTCTAGTCACCTACTGAAGGGCATCCTGATTGCTTCCAAGTTTGGGCAATTGTGAATGAAGTTGTTATAAATATTTGTGTGCAGGTTTTTGTGTGGACGTATGTTTTCAACTTATTTGGGTACACGGCAAGGAGCATAATTGCTTGGTCATATGGTAAGAATAGGTTTAGTTTTGTAAGAAAACTGAACTGCCAAAAGTTTAGTTTTCCAGACTGTCTTCCAAAGTGACCGTACCATTTTGTATTCCTACCACCCATGAATGAGAGTTCCTGTTCCTCCACATCCTCCCCAGCATTGCCGTTGACAGTGTTTTGGATTTGGGCCATTCTAATAGGTATGTGACAGCATCTCATTCTTGCTTGAATTTGCCATTCCCTAATGGTATATGATGTTGCGCATCTTCTCATGTGCTTATGCATGTGGGGTTTCGTTCCAGTAAGTTGTGATTCTCGGTTTCTGCCCATGTAGCAGTTTGCCATGTGATCTCACTACTCTGACAGATCTAAGGAGGGTTGTTGGTTTTGAGTTTGTTCAGCCTTTTACTTGTTAGGATGGAGTGATGACTTCCAAGTCCTTAACATGCTGGGCCAGAACCCAGAAGTCCTCATTATGCTATTAAAGCATCTGCTTTTCCCTTATTTGGGGTCTAGATTGTTAAGAATTATTTACTCTGAGAGGCATTCTCACAAATACCAAGTTCTTCCGTTCCTTTACATTTTAGAGCTTAGTGAACTGTGATTATAGACTAACAGACCATTAACATTGGAGGTGATCTTAGAAACCATCCAGCCCAACCCTTATTTTTTAGGTGAACAAATAAATGAGGTCTAGAAAAATTAAGTTACTTGATCAAGAGCATTCCATGACTTAATCTCAGAGAAATGTTTGATTAAGAACAGTTACTGTTTCAACTCTACTGCTTGATTACTTCATGCTCATTCCCCACCTCCACCCCAAGTTTACCGGGTATCCATCCTGCCTCCCTCATGTCTCAAGGGATGGTGATCCCATCCTCAATACAAATACTCTTTCGTCCAAGCCCAACCTGGAAATCCCATTTTTGGGGCACCTGGGTGGCTCAGTCAGTTAAGCATCCAACTCTTGATTTCAGCTCAGGTCATGATCTCAGGGTTGTGAGATCGAGCCCCGCATAGGGCTCCATGCTGGGCATGGAGCCTGCTTAAGATTCTCTCTCTCCCTCTTCATCTGCACCACCCCCCCCTTTATAAAAAGAAAAGAAAAAGAAATCCCATTTTCTTTCCAATGCTCAGCTTAAGAATAAACATGCGACTCTCAGGACATTAGGACATAGGGGAAGTCTACTTAAGGGTTTCTGGAACAGACTTATTTGTTTGTAGGAGGTAAAAGCAAGAGAAGATTGTTTTTTGGATGTTGCCATATCTGAATGTGAGGCCTAAAGTTTCTGCTGCCCTTTTGGAACTATCACAGAGCTAGCCAGAAGGCAAACATATGACCCACTGAAGAAGGTGGAACAGAGAGATGGGAGGCAGGCAGATCCTTGAGGACATTAAGCTGGAAGACTTCCTGTTATGTTAGATGTTAAACTGCTTTATTGTTTAAATCTGTTTAAGTTGAGGCTTTATGTTACTTGCAGCCAAAGTTAGCCTAGTAAAAAGTTAAATGCAAATTTTCTTATTTCCGAATTTATCTTAAATATATACTTTGCTTAAATTTAATGAAAACCTAATGCTTCAACATAGTGTCTGGTCCACAGCAGGAATATACTCAAAGGAACCTAACTTCTGCCAAATTTCTATGCCTACAAATTGTGACCATAATTCTCTGTTCTTTCAGGTCTGCATGTTACAATATGATGAGACATTGCCCCCAAATAGGCCTGCCTATTTTGGATTGTTCAGGAGAATATTTTAAAAATCTGAGTTAAATGACTTTAATCCAGAGATGTTCTCACCATTCCATTATCTTGGGTTCTGCTGCTTCACACATTTATGTTACTTACGGGGCCCTCGAGGGATCTGTATTTAGGACTCTAATAAACTATTCTTTTCAGAGATGCTTTTTTTTTTTTTTTAATTCTCCAACCCCAGTGCTCTTCACTCCAACAAGTTCCATAAAGAATGAGTAGATTAGAAATTCAGTCTGTCTAGACACCAAGGTCTGTGGAGGCCAGTGAATCTTAACCCTGGCTGCACGGAGAATCAGCGGGAGAGAATGTCAAGCCCTGATACTCAGGCCACAACCTTGAATGAAGTAAGGGAATATCTGGGAGTGAGACCCAAGCATCAAGGCTTTTTTTCTTTTTAATTTTAAAATATTTTTTATTATGAAATAAAACAAACTTACCAAAAAGTTGCAGAAACAGCATAAAGAATTCCTGTTTACCATTAATCCTGATGCTCCACAGTACTTTTATCATTCCTTTCCTCTCCCTCTCTCTCCTCTTTCTGAATCTCTCTCTAAATAGATATACTTCCCTCTATCTATGCTTTTTCTGAAACATTTGGAACTTGAAGACGACGTCCCTCTCCTTCAAAATATTTTAGTGTGTATTTCTTAAGAACAAGGACACTCTCTTACATAATCACAGTACAATGATCAAAATCAAGAAATCCACAGTGATAACAATTATATTATTTAATCTATAAGTCTCATTCAGACTTCTCCAAATGCCCCACTCATGTCCTTTTTCTGGTCCAGTTTCTGGTCTAGGATCCAATTCAAGGTCACCATTGCATTTAGTTCCCACAGCTCTTTGGTTTCCTTTAAAATGGGCTTGTTCTTCATAGTTTTCATGACCTGAAAAATTTTTAACTAACACCCTAGTTATTTTGTAAAATGCCACTCAATTTGGGTTTTTCGGGTGTTCCCTTATGTTACAATCAGGTTCTGCATTCCTGGCAGGAACACTCCAGGGGGATGCTGTGCCCTCAGTGCATCATTACCAGGAGGCAAGTGACAGCCGTCTGTATTTTTCAAATTCCCCCATGTGATTCCAACATGTGTCCAAGGTTGAGAACTACTCCTTTTGGCTAACATATATATATATATATTTGGTGAGAGACAGAGACTCTTACTTTACAAGATGAAAATACTTTTCACTGGGGAGACCAGGAAGTAACCAGGACAGAATCCTCTAACTCTGCAAGGGGCACATCAAACAAATAAGTCAAGTGGTGATGTCAATATGTCAGGAAGGTTGGTGACAAGGCTGCAGGAAAGATAAGGCATGAAGGAGCAATGAGCGATGAGTGGTCTTCACATTCTATCCAATTTAAGTGTGTTTCTTACACGTCTGCTGAATATGGTACCTGCTTAAAATGAGCTCAAGTACAGCTAGGTCTTTCCTTCTGTCATCTAATCCTTTCCCACTGATAAAGCCCCTTCTCTCCTTTGTGTCCCCACAGGACTGTGTTCATTTCAGTTGTACTTATTATACCTTCCCTTGTATTCAATGTATTTACTGCTTCCTCCACTAGATTGCAAGTTTCCTGTGTGCAAAACTTTCCTCCTACTATTTTATCCCCCTACACCATATAAATGATCGTATATGATTGGACATCCAATGAGTGCTTGCTAAGATAGACTATAGGAAATTGCTAGCTCACATTTTATTTTCTTTTTCACTTTTAATAAGAAATTTGCTTAAATAACAAGACACTTGACTTGGAGGGAAAACTATCCAGGATTCATTTCTTTTAACATAATCTATCCTGATTTAAATACAGATTGCCCTGCATGTAACAGCTACATACAAAAAAGTTCTAAAATTGTCCTTGACTTGGGGTACCTGGGTGGATCAGTCAGTTAAGTGTCCAACTCCTGATTTTGGCTCAAGTCATGATGTTGGGGTCATGGGATCCAGCCCTTTGTCAGGCTCTGCACTCAGTGGGGAATCTGCTTGAGATTCTTTGTCTCCCTCTCCACTGCCCCTCTACCCCTCAAGCTCTCTGTCTCTCCCCCTCTCTCTCTCTACCTCCCTCCCTACAAAAAATAAATGCATCTTTTTAAAAAATTATCCTTGATTTTACAATGATAAATGAAAAACATTAAAATTCTTCAATGGAACAAGGTATGCAAGGATTTTTATGTTTTGGGATTTTTTTGTGGTGGTGGTGGTGGTTGTTAAACTGAGCACAAAATAACTTACTGGCATATAAAGGTGAGAGCTGAATGAGCATGCCACATACCGATAAAGGAGGTGATTTCACAGAACCGGCCCTTTTCCCACCCTGTCTCCATTTGATATCAATCAAACATAACATCGGCCATTTTTTAAAAGCAATAAGCTTGTGCTTATTTTATGCCCAGTAAAAGAATGGGGTGGGAGAAAATGAGACAAGAGAGAAAACCATCCAGTCATGGGGATGTAGTAGAACCAAATTGCAGTTTCTCATTGAGAATGTCTTCTTGGTCTGTAAACACAGAGTCCTGGAGTAAAGAAAGAGCTTCCCTTTTTAGGAGATGCCTCCTGCCTGCTGCTGGAACAAATCAGTTGTACCTTCAGCCTCCATGTCCACCTGTGCAAGTGTCTCTGTTCCACTGATTGGCTACTGTCAATTCAGAATCTGATCTGTCTCATTCACAAACTCTGGCATTCACAATAGGCTTTCGTTGGTTTACTCAGTTCGCTAAATGGTGTTTACCTCTTAACCCTAAACTGTACCACAGAACCATCCTGCCCCATCACCTTCAAGTTAATACAAGGACAACTGAGAAGCCTAACAGCAGGCATTCATGGAACTGCCTTGCCCTTGCTTGGGTTCATAGCAAGAATCCAGGATTATAAATCGTATCCAAATATCTGTAACTGGAGGAGGAACAAGGGGAGATGAGATCTTTCTCTTCCAGGGATTGTTTCTTGTCTATACCTTACTACTGAGATGACGATTATCTTTGTCCCCATGGTCCACACAGGTTCAGTGGCTCTCTGTGGCTTCCATATCATAGGATTTGACAGTAAAGCAGATTATGTCTCTATATGGTCCTGGAGCCCAGAAGATGCAAATTTGGCTCACAGATATTTTGGTGGCAAGCAAAGCTTTTTAAAAAACAAAACAAAAACCAAAAACAAACAACAAAAAACTCAAAAGCCCAAAGACCATTAGCCAGGTCATGTGCTCTCTAGTTATCCACAGTTGCCACCAGACCTTACTGCTTATTATCACAATTGGCATTACCTTGATGATCTTGAAGATATTTGACTTCCAGCCCTTGCTCTTAGGCTTCACCCCTGTCAGCTGTCCTGCTAATTCTCTGGGAGGCACCTCCAGGAGTCAGAGCTTGGTCTCCTTTTCTCCTGGAAAGTGCAGACCCCTCTTGTCTCCTTCTACAGCTTGGGAAACCTTTTTTTTTAAGATTTTATTTATTTATTTGACAGAGAGAGAGAGGGAACACAAGCAGGGGGAGTGGGAGAGGGAGAAGCAGGCTTCCCGCCGAGCAGGGAGCCTGATGTGGGGCTCGATCCCAGGACCCTGGGACCATGACCTGAGCCGAAGGCAGATGCCTAACAACTGAGCCACCCAGGCGCCCCGGAAACCTTCCTATTCTCAAGGAAGTTTCCTTCTTCCAGCCACTCAGTTTCTTCCTACATTCTATCCTCATTCTTCCACCTCACCTCGCAGACCACCATCATCTACCATCTCTGCATTTCTGCACAGTTTTTCCCCTTCTGTTTTCCATCCTGTCACACTTACTTCCCAAGGCAGTGGGATTTAATGCTGCCTTTATCTTTGAATGTGAGGAAAAGAAAACAGTCATGAAGACAAGGAGAAAAAAAATAATATTCCAAAATATGATTCCACTACCCACGTATAGTTATTCCAGGTTCCTCTACTGTAGGGTAACAATATAATAATTATTTTTGTTTCCTAGTTGAACTTGTCCACCACATTATATCTAATAAGTTAAATGGACAAACAGTTTAAAAGATAGACTACCTTGAAAATACACTTAAAATTCAGTCAGCTTTTCCTATTTGCACAAATCCATTTCTTTTTAACCTTCAGGAGATAAGACTCAAATTCTGCAGACCATAAATTTAAAAGAGTGACCTTGGTTTAAGATTGCTAAACTGAAACTCTCATAAGTCTCTCTATAGTCCCATCACCCCAAGTTTCCCCAAATGCCTAACCAATATTTTACTTCCTAAATCACAGACTTCCCCTCCAAGGAAAAGCACCATACCATTTCAACTCTCCAAACCACATTCTTACCTCTGTATATCATGTTAGTTTGCATGTTTTGGGAGGACTTCCTTATCCTCAGCCATTTAGACAACTCATAAATTACACCTTCAACATTTTTCCCAATGAACACTTTTTTCTGATTAATTAGAAGATTAGTAACTGTTCCCATCCTGACCTCAGTCCACCTGAAGGGGCTGCTCCCCCAGTTTGGAACATCCTTGAATGATGTTCTGTTTTAGTGTTAAGATTTCTTTCCCATTCTCTGTGACTCCATCCACCGCAACACTGTGTTTCAGAAAGTGGAGGAGGACACAGACACATGTTTAGTTTGCTGTGGTCCCAGGAACCGGGACGGGCAGATACAGCCCCAGCAAAACTTTCACATCTTGGCTACCCACAGTCTCCAGCACTAAGATAGCCTGGTTTTAAACAATGGTTGCGTTTTGACAATGAATAAATACACCACATGAAGACTTACATATGCAGATAAGATTAATTCAAAGAAACTTGACCAGTTTTACCATAACACACACCTTCATAAAAGGCTCAGTCCCTCACTTCCTCTTTGCTTTAACTAATATTTCTCCCTTCTCAGCCTCCATTGCCAGGTTTACATTTTTTGCACTCTGGTCTGCTCAGCGAGAGCTTGTTTCTCTAGCTTGTCTCGTGAGCCAGTGTGGCTAATCTGCTTTTAGCTGTTACTAAGTTCTTGAGAGTCTATCTTGACAAGAAGATTCCTTTACCTTCATTCATTATATAGCTAATTGGGAGCCTTTCATTTATGGCCAATTATAACAGTTAATTAAGCTTCAGTAAATTGATTTTTAAAAATCTTGTTCATAAGATGAAAAAGAACTCTAGTAAAAGACACAATTTTTCTTTCCTTTTTTTGAGATTACAATTTTATTATTTTAATTTTTATTTAAATTCCAGTTAGTTAACATACAGTGTAATATTAGTTTCGGGTGTACAATATAGTGATTCAGCACTTCCATACAGATGACCGACAGACACATGAAAAGATGTTCAACATTACTGATCATCAGGGAAATGCAAATGAATACTACAATAAACTATCACCTCACACCTGTCAGAATGGCTAAAATCAACACCACAAGAAACAACAGGTGTTGGTGAGGATGTGGAGAAAGAGGAACCCTCTTGCTCTCTTGGTGGGAATGCAAACTGGTGCAGCCAGTCTGGAAAACAGTATGGAGGTTCCTCAAAAAGTTAAAAATAGAGCTACCCTATGACCCAGCAATTGCACCACTAGATACTTACCAAACAATACAAAAATACTAATTCAAAGGGATACATGCACCCCAATGTTTACAGCAGCATTATCGACAATAGTCAAACTATGAAAACAGCCCAAGTATCCACTCATCAATGAATGGGTTAAGAAGATGTGGTGTGTGTGTGTGTATACATATATATATATATATATATATATATATATATATATATGGAATAGTACTCAGCCATAAAAAAGAATGAGATCTTGCCATTTGTAACAACGTGGAGGGAGCTAGAGAGTACTATGCTAAGCGAAATAAGTCAGTCTGAGAAAGACAAATACAATGTGATTTTACTCACATGTGGAATTTAAGAAACAAAACAAACAAGCAAAGGGAAAAAGAGAACAAACTGATGGTTACCAGAGGAAGGTGGTTGGGGGGATGAGTTAAATAGGTGATAGGGTTTATGGAAGTCATTCCTTCTTATTATCAATAGTTTTATTTTAGAAGTTGCTGTGAAATAGCAAAATTACCTATTTTCTTATTTTCTGAAATTGCAAAAAGCCATACTTTAAGTGATTCCATTTGGATCCTTCTCAGATTATTCATTTATTTTTATTATTTTTTAAAGATTTTATTTATTTATTTGACAGAGAGAGAGACAGCAGATAGCGAGAGCAGGAACACAAGCAGGGGGGAGTGGGAGAGGGAGAAGCAGGCTTCCCGCTGAGCAGGGAGCCCCATGCGGGGTTAGATCCCAGGATCCTGGGATCATGACCTGAGCTGAAGGCAGACGCTTAACAACTGAGCCACCCAGGCGCCCTAGTTAGTCATTTAAATTCCACAAATGTTCCTTGAAACTTATCATGGAACCCTACCAAATACATAAGATGCAGGTCCTAAACTCAATAGTTGCTAACTTTGTAGGGCAGAAGATCATATACACAATTATAATCAAAGATAGGATCTATTAAAGAGTAGGAAAACAAAGAACACATGCTGCAGAGGTTGGACAGTGAAGAAAAGGTTCAGTCCAGCTGGGGAGGGGCTGGTGGGTTAGGGAAGACTTTGAGACAGAAGTAGAAGGAAGGGCAGACCTTGGCGGGATGAACAAGGGATGGGTAGAGAAGACATTGCAGCATACAGAACAGAGGAGGCAAAAGAATGGACGTGGAGGAGTAGACCTGCTCAGAGAGAGCCTGGACAGCTGCACTTTGGAAGAAGAGGAAGAATAAGGCTAGGAATACAGCATGGGCCTCGGTCATGGATGGTGCGGTGCTCCTGTCAACCAGTTGCTACTTCGCCGCATAAGCTATATGGAGACAGTGGGAGTTTTTGAAAAGGAATATGATTGGATCTGTGCTCAGGGAAGCTTGCTTTGATGATATAACTCACAAAGTGGGAGACTTAGCAGGGTTGGCAAATTGTAGCCCATGGGCCAAATCCAGCCTATCATATGTAAGAATGGCTTTTACATTTTTAAATGGTTGAAAGAAAAACAAAAAGAATAATATTTTGTGATACATGGAAACTGTATGAAATTCAGATTTCAGTCTCCGTAAGTTAAGTTTCAGCAGAACACAGCAATACACAACTCATGTGTTATCCAGGAGGCTTTATGCTACAACGGCAGAGTTGAGTAGTTCGACACAGACCATCTGATTCAGAGAGCCTAAAATATTTACTGTTTGGTCCTTTACAGAAGAGGTTTTCTCAATCCCTCATCTAGAACTCTGGTTTAAAGAAATCAGACTTTGGACAACTAAACATTGCAGGGGAAAAAATGTAAAACATACAGAACTAACACTAGTTTAGGCTTAATACCTGAAATTTGCTCACATTAAGGCAAGACAAAGTATTTCTTATCCTTCCTTTTTTCATGTATCTACTCACCCCATACTAGCCCATTAATAACAAGTTTACTCTTGCAACTCCAAACTCTGAAGTAGGAAAGAAACAAATGAAAAATACATGTTTAGCTTGAACAGACACAGGCAAAAGAAAGCACTGTATTTCCTCTCCCTTTGCAAAGCAAGACTAAGTCACAACTCTAGCACTATCTCTGTCCCCTTTGGAAAGCCACAGGACTTCTCTTTGTTCATTTCTCATCTCTAAATTGGGTTAATATAATCTCCCCTTCCTGCCTCAGAGAGAACCAGTTAATAGAGGATAGTATTCTGTAAGTTTCACTTAACGAATATCGATCACCCACTATGTGCCAGGCAGTATTCCAGGCTCTGAGGCACGTGCATAAGTTGCTATATGCTCAATCCAATGGGCCCTTCGGTGACACAATAGCTCTTCCCCAGTTACCAGCTCTAGTTGGAAGTGAAGCTGCTGTAAATTACTGTTGACATTCAGAGAGAAGAGCTAGGCAGTCTTCTGACCCCTGGTAAGGATCAATCTAATTTGTCCAGATTTGTCCAAAGACTTTAGTCATGGTGAATATAAAGATTCTTTCCTAAATGCAGATGATTTTAATTTCTCTTTGCCAATATCAAATAGGTATGGAATGCTTTATAAAAACTAAGATGAACTCTCTGGGAATGATCCCAAAAGACATTTTCTAAGATTGCAATGCAAAATAAATTACCTAAACAGTCCATTGAAAGCAATTTAATGAAATTTACACATGAAAGATCACTTTTGGCAAAGTCTGTCTTTAGATGTACTCCAAATTCTTAATTTGAAGACTATATTTATTTTATTTACTTTCTCGACTTATTTAAATGTGAAAGTTTATCTTTCTCTTTTTGAAATGAACCTGAATCATCCCAGGTAGAAATTCATCTCAAAAACATTTTATGCTTTTCTCTAATAAAGATCTAGGGTAGCACAGTCTAGTAGCATCTTCTGTGATGATAAACATAAATCTGTGCCATGAGCCACATGGATCTAATGAGCACTTAAAATGGGTCTAGTAGATAGAAAAAACAAATTTTAAATTCTATTTAATTTTAATGAGTTTAGATGTAAAATTAGATAACCCCCTGTGGTTAGTACCTGCTGTTTTGGACACTGTGGACCCAGGGCTTCCAAAACCTAAGAGCCATGGATTCTAATTCTCCCTGTTTAAATGTTAAGGAAGAGTCCAAATTGCTAGGACAGTGCTTACTACCTATGGAGTAAAGCAGAACCATCAAAAGACATGCAGAGGAATCTTCGTCTTCACTTCTGCACCGGGCAGAGGTTGGGTAGAGAGACAGAAATTCTGTGTTTATATTTAGCTTTATGGGGCTAAAGGGAAAAAGTGTTAAATAGCCACACACCACCTTCTTCCCGTGAATCCCAATATATACTCTGTTAAATACAGAGAGAATTAAAAGAAAGTACCTTTCTTTCTAATGTGATATAGATGCAAACAATTTCTCATTTTGCTCAGATGGGAGAAGTTCCTCCTACATCCTTTTCTTATTCCAAGCTGGAGTCTTATTCATTCGTTGGACAGACATCAATTAAGCACATTGACTGTGCTTCTGTACAGTGAATCAAGTTATTAAATGCTGCAATCATCTATGCAAATCTAGCATGTTTATTGAATTAGCCAGTAGAGCACAGAGACTATTAATTACCACTGTAAAGAGGTAATTAAAGAAAAAGGACTAGAACACGTTACTGTTGATGACTTGGTGGCTGAAATCACACCAAAAGGCAGAGCCCTGGCACCTGACAGTGTAAAGGAGCTCCTACAAAGAATAAGAACATTCCTTGCTCAGCATGCCAGCCTTTAAGATTGGATAAGATTGTATTGGTTTGTGGTTTTATTTCTGAAAGTAAAACTTGCCATAAATTAGGAATCAATTTCCCTAAGGACCCTTCAAACCTTCTCTGGCCGGTTTTTCCTGCTCCTGGTACAAATACCAAGCAGATTGCACAGCTTTTCTGGTCTCTTGCAGTCACAAGAGCAATTGCATTGAATAGTTTTGAAAAGTACCTTCCAATTTAACTTTGAAATGTCCATCTTTTATCCAATTTAAAGCTTCTGCCTCTCCCATTCAATCTTCCCTGTCTGTGGCTGGGAAATCTGAGGGGTTAGGAGACCCAGGTGGGCTTTTCCCTTACTCCTTCTAGTCCCCTAACTCCTCATCCGCACACTAGCTGCTGCTTTGGACCCCTTTGGGGTTGGAGTATATGGGAAAAGAGAGAAATAATCGTGGAAATCTATCCTGACTGTACTAGTATAGTCATAATCCGGTATTAGGGCCCTGTGGGTGTGTCAGATGCATAATTGTGGACTCTTGAGATGCAACCTTGCCTCTACCCAACATCCCAACAGCATCCCGGGGGGTCTTCACCTACAGTTCTTTACTTTGGATAAAAATGCCTGCTTGCTGGCCACTGCCATTGCCTCCAAGGGCCCCCAGGCAGCCAGGGTCTATATTGGGTCACCTTGCCCTCCAGACCATCCATCCTCTTAGCCAGAATCCTTCTCAAGATGATCCAGTAAGCCTCCTTCAGAAGGATTCATTCAGGTCCATGGAAAATACTTTGGTACCTTTGCCCCTGCAAACAGCTATCTCTTTGCTTCTTGGAAATTTCAGCCACAGTTTCTTCCCTCAGAACTTTCACATGTGAGTCTTTATGTCCTTCAGACTCTATGCAACTCACATCAGGTTCTCCAAGTGGTTCTCTTAAAACGTCTCCTTTGACCTGAGGAGGAGAGTAACACTTCTCCCCTGAAGGGGTGTGTCCTACACCGACAACCTCTCTGAGAAAATGCAAACTCCCAGATTTTCAACCTCCCTATCACTTCTTAACATTCTATTATAAACTATAGATAGACATCTTGTAGCAATTGGGTTAGAGCCACATGGCATTGATTGATACTTTTCTAAATGAATTATTAAGTGACAAACAATGACCAGCAGTTTTTGATTCAACATGTGCATCAGTAAAGATGCTTTCGGCTGTAACCAGTGATGTGCTGGAAAATGTTGAACAATCACATTTCCGGGGCCAGAGACCATAACCCTAATTTGCCACATTTGTCAATTTCTGAGTTGTAAATAGTCCCATCATGGCCAATGTCAAGCTAACAACATGATGTCACCGAATACAGAGTTGGGCAGAGTTGCACACTGTCAGCTCTAGGGAGCCCACAGGGCTGGCCCTAGCCCTTACGGTTACTCCGGTAACAAATCAAGCTGGCTCACACTATAAGGGAATATACTGTCTTACAGTATAGGAAATCTGGAGGTTGTGTAAGCTTTAGGGCTTGCTTATCTATTGGTTCGTGGAACTCATAAAAGACCCAAGTTCTTTCTGGCTCTCTGTGCTGCCATCAACAATGTTGGCTTGATTCTAAAGCCTTGCTCCTGACTTTAGTAGAGTCAACTCAGTCTGAATCTTTTCTTGGTCTGAGCTTTGGAACTTTAACTTGGCATCAAAGACCTTCTGAGTAGAAGACTTTTCTTTAGAATTTAATTTCTCTCTTCCTCTTTTACTCTCAATATAATTTTCAGGTGAAAAAAATAAGTTGTTCCAGATAATCTGTAAGGTCCTATCAACTTTTAAAGAGTTACAACCTGCTCCTACAACTTGTTTCCATCTATCCTGTTTCTATGTACTCTTTTCCATGATGATCACATCTTTTCATACGGTTTCAATGAATGTCCTCTGTATGGTAGATAACTCTCAAAGATGGCGCTTTAGCTCTGAAATCCCTTCCTAACTCCAGGACCTACATTTACAAATGCCCAATCAACATTTTTATGTGGGCATCCCAATGACTTCCAATTCAAACTATCTAATCCAAGTAAATCATTTTTTGTTCTTTCCAAGGAAACAAACAAAATAACCAAAAACTTTTCCTGAAAGTGCCAGTCACTTTTAAGGGCACCACTGTTCTCCCAGGCGCACAAATTGACTCATCTTTTGAGCATCAAGGATGATGCCCAGGTGAAAACCTGATTTAAGAAACTAGATGGTTGGGGATTTTAATTCACTGAGAGAAGGAAGAGTGGAGGATAAAATGGATCGTGATGGTGAGGACAGGTGGAAAAGGAGTAGAGCACACGTGATGAGGTTAGTTTGGGATATACTACATTTAAAGTGTGATGATAATGTTCAAGAGAGGGTGTCTGGGAGACAATTATTCTTGTTGGTCTAGTACGGAGAAGAGAGATCTGGGCTGGAGAGAAAGATGAACTTGGTGATGTTGACGTGGTTGAGCACAGGGGAGCCAGCAGAATGAGAGAAGAAGAAAGGCTAGGCTGGACAGTTGAGTATGGCACTGAAGAGAAGGCAGGGAAAAAAAAAAATCCTGAAAAGTCAAAAACTAATGATGTAATGTATGGTGATTAACATAACATAAAAAAAAAAAGTCAACTGAAAAGAAACAGAGAGGTCTGAAGAAAGCCAGGAAAATGGGATGTTATTGAAGTCAAGAGAAGAGACTGCTCAAGGCAAAGTTGTGGTCTAGAGAGTCAAATCCTGTTGAAATCTGACACAGGGTAAGAACTGAGAAGCTTTCTCTGGATTAGCAATGAAGAGCTTGTAGCAGAGCTTCCACACAGCATTTTCAGGAGGTTCGTTGGGTGCAGCAGCCAGAATGTGGTGAGTGGGAAGTGAGGATGTGCATGACTATTCGAGAAATGGCGTTCAAAAAAGTGACAACCTTTTGGGAAGAAGAATCAACAAATGCTCACTAGGTATCTATTACATGGCTCGACTGTGAAATAAAAACAAACAAGAAATAAGTTCAAGTGCTTGCCCGCAGGGAAAATGTGAGAGAAGGATGCATTTGAAACGCAACCTGAAGTTCACTGGCATTCTCAGGGGTAGACATGTGAAGGGAATATCTAAAAGACCGGGAAGGGCACGAATAGCGGCGTAACCACAGCAGATTAGGGGACATCTGAGGAGCTGGAGGGGATAGTCCAGTGTGCTTTGAGCTGAATTTTAGAAAAATTAGCTGAGATTAACCACAGCAGAGCAAAGAGAGGGAAACCTGGAGATAGGAACTTTGGTTAGGAAGATCCCTTCCGCTGGCCCTTGCTGTTGCAACATCTTCAAGCCCATCCTGTTCGAAAAGCAACCACCACCACCGCGACCATTACCATAAAAACCCCTCCCTGCAACTGCACATTTTTCTCTAGCTCTAGCCCTGTCCCTTTCCTCTTGACAAGAAAACATTTCTAAATGCTTTCTGCCCACACATGCTGATCTCCTTAGAGTCCAAGCCAGAATTTCAAGGTCCTACTATTTACCTCAAGCCACCTTTTAAGTTTTGTCTACAGGCTCTTTTCCGTGAAGGGAAGAAGGGGTGGGTGTGTGCCAGGCAGGCCTCTGTGTTGCTAGTAAGCCGCGTAAAGTAAAGGGAATATTCTGTAATGGAAGCAACTTTCCTTGGCTTCTGCCGTTACGCTCCACAGCCTTCCTCCCCCTGGTTTATGTGTCACTGGCCTTCCAGCCTCTGTCAATCTTCCAGATATATTTTGGAACTTTTGTTTAATGCTTGTCTACTTTCTGTTCTCTTTGCTGTTATAAATTTATTCCTTTACTATGGGGTCTTGGGAGGACTCAATTTTATTCTTGAAAATAGTCTAAAAGAAGAGATAGAAGAAAAAGACATTTTCCCACCAGATTCCTATTGGCCAGCTTAAAATGAATTTAATTCCAAAGAGAAAATTCATCAGGTTATGAGTTACAGCATGCTAAGCTATCCCCTCCCTAAGGCCTTTGCCTCACCCTTCCCTCTAATTGGAAGCTCTGACCTTCCCTTGCCTTATTCCTTCTTCTTATTCAGGACTCTCCTCATAGGTCACATCTTCAGAGAGCCCTTCCTTAATGATCATCCTACCTCTGCCCAGTCATTCTTCCATCACCTGTGTTTGTTGTCTTCAAAACCATTACCACTGGGTGAAATGACCTTTCAGGGATCTTGCCTCTCTTGGTCATGGTGAAATCCCGGGAGCTTTAGAGCAGTGCCTGACCCCCAGTAAATGTGTAGGAAATATTATCTCCATAATTTATTTATCAATGAGGTACATTCGCAATGGTTGTAGCTTTTATATCTGAAACAAGCACTATCCTTTCCCTCCTTTCTAAAAAAGTAGCATAAAATGTCATTTTAATGGTTAATTTTAGGTCCTAATTATGGTATATAAGTTTTTAAAAGCTTCTATCATCATGCCACACTTCAATTCAAGGAATATTTCGTAATCCTCTATTAAGGGTAGGTGTGGTAGAAGACACAGAGAGGTGAGTGACCGTCACGGAGTCCTGCTGACCATCTAACATGGTTCTATGTGCCATATGGCATCTGGGTGGAATGTTCTAATTACCTCCAAGAGCCTCCACCCTTCCTCTCTATAACTTGACCACATAGTGCTCTTCTTCAGTCAAGCTCATAAGTGAGCCATGTCTTTGCCTCCGTTGCTTCCATTACAGAATATTCCCTTTCTCCACAATCACATCCTGGCTGTCTTTCCAGCCCCAACTCAAAATTCCTTTCTCCATGTGCCTTTCCCCAGATTCCAAGTCTCTATTGTTATTCATCGCCTTTGAACAGAGTATCCAGTCTGTCACAGAGTTTAATCTTTTATTGTTCACGCTTTCCTGTTGTAAATCCTGACTCCCGGCTGGACTATAAACTCCAAGAGGAGCTTATGACGTGTGCTCCCTAAACACTGATTGTCTGAGCACCACCTGACTAAGTGCCCTGGAACAGATTTGAAGTTCAGAATCATATTCATGCAACAGAATGGAAAGAGATCCTGAAAACTCTTCTAGAAAATCCTATTCTGTTCTCCACCTAAGCTAACAAACACTCTTTGCCATAGTCATAAATATCTCTTACACTATTAGAAACAAACATGTTACATTTGGGATGATCTGGTGGCTCTGTGTATTCCCCAACTCTCTCCTCTCCCCATCCTCCAACATCCTGGTCTGTAACACCAAGATGATAGAATCTTTAGAAGGATTAAAGTGACAAGGTGGAGGAAGGGTGAGGAAAAAATGGGATGGATGGGTATTTTTTTTAATTTAAATTCAATTAATTAACATATAGTGTATTATTATTTTCAGAGGTAGAGTTCAGTGATTCATCAGTCTTATATAATATCCAATGTTCATTACATCATGTGCCCTCCTTAATGCCCATCACCCAGTTACCCCATCCCTCTGCCCCCCTCCCCTCCAGCAACCTTCAGTCTGTTTCCTATGATTAAGAGTCTCTTAAGGTTTGCCTCCCTCTCTGATTTCATCTTGTTTTATTTTTCCCTCCCTTCCCCTATGATCTGTTTTGTTTCTTAAATTCCACATATGAGTGAGATCATATGATAATTATCTTTCTCTGATTGACTTATTTTGCTTAGCATAATACCCTCTAGTTTGGATGGATATTTTTTTTATGCAGAGAAATGTGGAAGTGTATTAACTTATCTGCTCTGTGCCTAACTTCTGAAAAAGATTTCAGTGGGAAAAGAAACAGGATTGCAATACCTCTTGTCTTTCACACTTCAAGCAATGAACTGTGTGTGTGTGTGTGTGTGTGTGTGTGTGTTTAGTGGTGGAAAAGAAAGGATTCCAAAGCTGTTGGTGTCATGATGCCAAAATATCCAGATGAAGAATTCAATCAATTGTGCAGATGTTACAAATACATAATGCCAAAGATCCCAATCTGTGAAAACATCAAATGATGATTTTTTTTCATTAAAAAAATACTTTGGTGGGGTACAGTTGCAGCCTGATTTGCCAAGCTTAAGAGCCAAAATCACAACATTTTCTATCCAAAGTTATCAGGCTGATACTCCGGAAAGGGTTTTTAGTGTCCCAAAGGTTTACCTTTTCTTCTTTTAGGGTACTCTTCAAGCAGGAATTATTTTTCTGACTTTTATTACTTATTTAATTTAATCAGAAGGGGAGCATAAAAGAGAAACAAAAATAGACAAATCCTCAGAAATTGCTACAGAAATAAACATTGTATTTTTTAAGTGGTATACATCAGGACAAAATTTTTTAAAAGATTTAAACAGTCCTCAGGAAAAAAATGTACAGGATATCATGAATTAAGTTTTCTTATATAAACATGTTAAGTCTTCGTAACACAACCTCTGTAAACTCTGATCTGGTGCAGGAATGCTCTAATCTGGCCCCAACTATCCAGGTCCTCAAATATCTGACTCCATGATTGCATAGTCCACCCTTGCTCTCCTACCTGAGCAACCAGACACTGGAGTTCCATTTAGAATTTTGCATTTAGTTAATTCCACCCAGCTCCACACCCCTGCCATGCTGGGTCACTGCCCAGACTACAAGCCTTGTGGTCATCTGTCTTCTTCCTCACTCCACCCCAAACTGCTCTTGGTTTTCTCTCTCCCTACCCAACCTCCCCACAGTCTCCTCCTACCTGAATCCTTGATTATTTGGGAAGAGGGGAGGCAAGGAACAAAGGTCCTTTACTTTCACTTTTTAGAAAGTTAAGATCCTCTTCCATCATGCTACCATCTATGTTTATTTTTTAAAACTATGTTATATCACTATGACTAAATAGACAATCAAGTGTTATTACTAAGTCACCCATTACTATCTTAACCACATTACCAATTTACTGATATTTTTTTAAAATTTTTGTCTTACAAAAATTTAATCCTAGATATTAAAAAAAATCTCAAGCTATTTTTCATATCTAAAACTATCTTTAAGATCATCCAGATGGCCTCTGAAAAATTATGAATATTGGTTCTTTCAGCTTAGAAAAAGAGAGGTGCTGGAAACAACTAGGTCTGTTTGAGGAGTTGCATGGGAAGAGTTGTCAAATCAGGAGAGACACTCATTTCCACGTTAACTTTGTGTAGGGAAAATTTTATTAATATAAATTTATGAGAAATTGCATGCTTTATGGGAAACCCATGGTGATTTTTCAGTATCTTCACTGTCCACAATATATTTCAACCTCCGGTGATAACGTTGATCAAAACTCTAAAAAATAGTTGTGTTGGGTTTTCCTGTATTTTTCAGTCTGAATATTGTTCCTCCTGAATACCTGATGATGCTTGGCAACCACGGTGTTATCAGTCATAATTCTACTTATTGGTTCAAATTTTACTTGGCTGTAACCTTACTCCTTTAATTTGAATGCAGCACCTTCTGGATCAATTGCTCTCACTGGGGATCTGCATCAGACTTAGGTATGGAGTTTTATAACAATATAGCTGTCTACACCTTACTCCAGACTGACTGAATCTCTTTTCTTGGCATCCTTCGTACATTATGAGTCAAGATTATTATATATTATATCTTGAGATTTTCCCCCCTTCGTAAAAATTATGTTCATTTATGTAAATTGATGTGACATTTATTGACTTCATTGAAAATGGGCTTAGTTACTATATTTAAATATTTTATGGGACAAAAAATCTTAATAACTTGATTACCTTTGCTATGTAACATAACATAATTGCAGAAGTGAGATCCATCCTTCTCACAGGTCCTGGCCACGCTCAGGGAGAGGGGATTGTATAGGGCATGTACACAATGAGCAGGAATCTTGGGGGCCAACTTGGAATTCTGCCTACTCCATCTCTCAATCCATCCTCATCAACATTTAAGTAAGTAACAGAAATTCTTCTCTTGTCCTTACAGTACAACTGGGAGTTTTAATTATTTATTTGGTATTTACTTCTTTTGGTAACTTCTTGTAATCAGAAATTGGCAGAGAAATAAAAGTGAGGTCAGGCTTGTCCTCTTTGTCTCCTAGAGTATAGACACTCTCCTCTCTCTGTTGCTTCATCTCAGGCTCATTCACAGGCTCTGCTTTCCATCCTTAAAGTGGATGTTCTCTGGGGTTCCATCTCTACTCTCTTCTCCCTGGATTTACTTTAACAGAATGATTTCATTGTGTGTTACACACAACTGATAAATTATTGAACACTACATCTGAAACTAATGATGTTCTATATGTTGCCTATGTTGAATTTAAATAATTTTTTTTAAAAAAGAATGATTTCATCTATTCCCATTGCTTCAACCCCCATCCACGTGCTAACACTGCTTACAATTTACATCTCTAGCCAGTTATTTCTCCTGTTTTAAACATAATTATTCTCATTTTCCTTAATTTAAGCCAAATCGGTTACCATGTGTGCACGTCAGAGATAAGAATCTGTACTTTTCCTGACATTTATAAATCTTCGTTTATTTTAAAACCCGTTTTATGTTACTATTGATTTTATTAATGGAACTTTATAAGGTTTTAATATGTGTTAACTCAGGAACTGGTAAGTGGGATAATTATCAGCTGAAAGCCGTATTGCGAATTCAATGAGATCTTCATCATATTTATAAGTATTTATAAGTGGCAGTCAGGAAAGTCCTAATGGTTAGGATAGTTAAGTGACATTTGCATAGGAAATATTTCATTCCTGGGAGTCTGTACCCTTATCAATATGGTATGGCAGGTGTCACCTATCATTAATCAAAAGGTCTGAAACAAAAGGTATTTTACAGTAATTTACTATCAACCGTCATTATAACTACATCGTACACAGGTGCGATACATAAGAAACCGTTTCTTCTGTTTTGAGAGAGGAGGTAGATGGGGGAAGAGAGGAGGCAAGAATGGAGGGAGAGAAGTGAGGTAGAGATTTCAAGGTAGCAAGGGGAAGGGGACACAGGGTTCCTTCCCGCTGCAACCCTTTGCCTCCGCCTGTAGGCCCACCAGTCCCCCTGCAGTACTCAGCCGGCCCGAGGAGTTGCAGGTCAGAAGGGTCTTTAGCAGGCAGGTATAAAATGCAGTGTTTGCAGAACTAGAACTTTCGAATTGTTTAGAAAGAATGAGCCAATTGAGGTGGTGGGGGAAGACAAGGAGAGGGAGTTAGGAAGAGACACAGAGAAGCAGAGACAGAGAGAAATAAAGACAGAGGGAGACACCCTCGGAAAGAGGATCAGAGAACACTTTCCAGGCAGAGCCTCTAACGGAGTTACACAAGACAGGAATCTGGTTCAACATCAGGATTCCTGGAATTAGAAAACCACAGGCCAATCAGGCCTTGTCAGAATGAGTCAGTATAAAATGAACCGGGGGGGAATCGGTCTATCTTCCCAGTTTGCGTTAAGTGCAAGATTTTTGTCACCACATTTTGTCCAACATACTGAAAAAAACGAAATAACTGTGTTTAATAAAAAGTTTCAGATGCTAAAAACAATATTTCTGTCACACGTGAAACCCTCTGAGCAGACAGACGAGACAGCGACACGGTGCCACTTCCAGAGGCCAATGAATGCATCCTTCAGACTCTCAGAGCACCTTCACCGATGGAAGCTTCCACCAAGTTTCCTCCATGCAGGTCGCTCTAAGCTTGTCTGTAGTTGTGAAAATAGGCTTGTCAGACCTAACGTGAACTGTTGCATCAGAAACATAAGAAATGAGTTCTCATTTGCACACAAAAAGTCCATTTTTGAGCGACGTTTTTAAGAAATACTGAATTGTTCTACTGAAACCGGTTTTGGAAATGTTCTGTTTGTCCCCCAGTCGCTAAGCTGGTCAGCACTGACGTTCCTTCCCCAGAATGAGGACAATAATGACAGCAGGCAACATTTACTGAGCATCTCCTTTGTGGCAGGGGTTCTAAGCGTTCCACGTGCACGGCGCATTCAGTTCTCACAGAAGCCCACGGGCTCGGTTCCCTTATTACCCCGGTTGTACAGACGCGGAAAGCCAGAGACAGAGAGGCTGCGTGCTCAGCCTGAAGTGACACAGCTGCTGGCGCCCGGCTGAGCTTCGGCTCCTGCCGCTGCGTGTGCCCGCGATGCTCTGGGTCAGCATTTCCGCGCATCGGCGTCCCGCTTCGTTTCAAGGTCTGGTTCAAAACCCAGTATCCTCCACAGAGCTTTTCCCGGCACCCCGCCCTTCCTGCCACTCCCGGGACAATGAATCAGCTCCTCTTCTGCGACCTTCCTGCACTTGTCCATCGCTGGGCCACAACGCTCTTTACGCTTTTGGTTTCCCCAGCGCAACGGCTAGGGGAGCTCACAGATGTTTCCCAAGTGCCGCCGCAAATGACCGCCTAACTCCGTACCTCCGACTAGCTAGACTATTTCTCCTCAAACCACCACGACATTCAGCATGCCTCCTATACAGCTCACTTTAACCCCTTTTCTACCATTTGACTCTCTCGTCTTGGGATCTTTCCGCAGTTTATAAATTCCCTCGTGTTAGGGGTCTGCTTTGATCCACAAGACACAAAATCTGCGCACAAGGACAGCACTGGGAAAATAGCTGTTGAAGTGAATGCCTGGGAACCCCATCTACCCTTGTCAGAGCATTCACAATCCTAAGGAGGTGTGTTTTAAAAAATCAATCCCTTCATTATATCCCCCAAGTCCGATTCTTAACAGCCCTGTGCTCTGCTTAGCTGGATAATTTCGTGAATGTTATAATTCTGCCCCTTTCCATGTTAGGCAAGAGCCATGCTATCAGGTTCTAGGGACATAAGAGTTTTGACATCTATTAATTATGGAGTAAACAGCTCGTCTCAAAGAGGGAAATTGGGAGCCCCAGGAAGTACAAAGTACTGAGCAGCCCAGTCTCCTGATAACAAGAGGTTAGTAAGTACCCGAGACCAAGAATGTAGGAAGCCAAAGCAGAATGGACTGGGGGTCTTCAAATTGTTGACCTGTGGAACTGGTCAACAGGGTTTGCCAGAGCCAGGTAAGCGTGTTAGTGGTAGCTCATGGCTTTGATTTGCATTTCTCCTTTGTCCATTTTTAATTGGGTAATTTGCCTTTTTATTGTTGAGTTGTAAAATTATTTTTTATGTATCCCAGATGCAAATCCCTTATCAGATACATGACTTGCAAATTTTTTCTCCCATTCTGTGGGTTATCTTTGCATTTTCTTGAAGTACAAAAGTTTTTAATTTTAATGAAGTCCGATGTATCTTTTTTTTTTTTTTTTTTCTTTTGTGGCTTGTGCTCTTGCTCTCTTTTCTCAGAAGGCTTTGCCTAACCCCTGGTCACAAAGATTTAATCCTATATTTTCTTCTATGAGTTTGACAGTTTTAGTTCTTATATTTAGGCCTATGATGCATTTTGAGTTATTTTTTATATATGGTGTTTAGAAGAAGCCCAATTTCATTCTTTTGCATGTGAGCATTCAATTGTCCCAACACCATTTGCTGAAAGACTTGTTTATCCATCTTTAAGAGTGAAATACTAAAAGACTAATTGGAACTGCTGTGCCTCAGAGGAGCTAATCAACTGGAAGGCTTTCTTCTAGGTTACTGGGCAGTGAGCTGGCCTTTTCCTGGAGTTCCTTAAAAAGGTGGTATTCAAAGATGTGTCACTCTGTTCTCAACCCAATACTTTCCCCAATTGCACCTGCTGCTTTCAGGTCCAGAACCTCTCTTGCTTAATTTCTACAAAAAAATTAGCTTATGGTCCCTTGGGAAGAGGTGATGGGTGGGTGGGTAGCAGAAGGTTGACACCTGTCCAGTGTGACCTAGAGGAGAAGATCTGCCAGTGTTCAACCACTTCAAAGGCAGATTTCCAACTTATTCCCTGGATTTTAACCTTTTGCTATATCCACACCTTGCTGCCTTCAAGTCTTGAGACTTTTTATGAGTTTCAGTGGAGCAAATTGACTCATTCCTCATCAGTGGCCCATTCAGCGGGCATGTGAATTTCAGCTTCTTCCACTCTAAGTCACTTACCATGCCTCTTTTTAATGGCATCCTCTGAAAATCTATTGAAAGACTTTGTCTGCTGATGACTCATCTTCCTTTCTTGTTTTGATCATTTATCATTTTAATGGTGTTCAGGAGCAAAAGAAGATAACCATGTGATAACTATGCCATGTTTAACAGGAAATTTCTCTTCAGTTCCAACTGTGCACAGCTTTTGAAAGAACTTCATTTCAAATCAGAATAGAGCTAATTTCAATAGGAGTATCTGATTTTGTAAATGTAAATTTACAGTTAAAGAGAGAGAGAGAATAATCTTTGGAAATTAGAGTCTATCATCCCTATTAGATGTCATTCCATTGACAAATTTAACCTCCCTTGATGGCAGGCACCTTGTCTCTGTTTCCCCATTAAGTTCTCAGAGGCTAGCACAGTGTTCAATACACAGGGAACTCTCAATAAATGTTTTGTAAATGAATGAAAGGATTAATGAGCAGCCATGGGACACTGATCAAGGTTTCCCATTACCATGAATAGCCTCCTGTTATATGGTAATTTTTTCTGCACTTACAACACCGATTTTGATCAATTTTTACATCCTGACTTGGGGGAGGTAGATGAAGTACAGTAATTTCTCAAATATAGCTCCAAAGCAAAGCTGTATTATAGTCATATGCGAGTCAACACAGACTGATGAGGCATAAGAATTTACTCCTAGTTCAAAGAAATCTGACTTCAAAGCAAGTTAAACATACTCTTAAATCAATCTTCCCACATTCTTCCTCCCACCAACTCCGGAAGACAAAGTGTCATTGTTCACCAATATGACTCAAATTGAATGAATAAATTCAATCCATTTTGGTGCTTATAAAAGATAATCAAATTTATAACAGGATATTAGTATATTACCTTGCTGTTTTGAAATTATGTATCTTTTTAAGCCTACTGAAATACATGAGATGAAATGACTGTTTCTTTGGGGTGAGCTTTGGTTTCGTCTTATTGTGAAAACCCTAAGATATTTAGATTCATACCACCTAGAAGTATTTGTATATATTAACTTTTCTTGTATGAGGTCACCAAGACACCATGATAGTTGTAAATAAAGTAAGTTATTTGAAGTTGAGGAAGCAAAAGAAAAATCGACAAACAAAACACTATAATACTATGTGGTTATAAATTTATATGGCTTTACTCATCATATTTTACTACACCTTAATTTAATCTATTAGTAAACTGTGGAAATGGAAAATGCAAAATAGGAGGTGTTGGTGATTTGACTTCTCAAAGCACTTAGCTTGCTGAGAAAGTTTCAGATAACTTTAAAAACAGCACATCTAAACTGTTAAGTTGGTCTCAGCCCATTGACTATGTCTCGGACTGCTGCCTAGCAATTTCTCTAGGATTTCTGGAAGATGTTGTTGCTTGTCCTTTCAAGAATAGTTGAGACATGATCAGGAAGAGGATATGTTCCCATTATTTTGACAAAAAAAAAAAAATGTAGAAACAAGGTGTTTTCCTTTCCAAAGTGGGGGAAAGTTGTTTGATCTCAATCAAGTTCTCCTTGATAATTACTATCTGTTTTATTCTTGGGGGTTTTGGCTTTTTTGTTTGTTTGTTTTGGCTTAAATCTCTTCATAACTAGTGACACTTACTGGTTTTCTTCATTATTCATTAGAAATTTAAAAATTACATGAACATCACTTTTAAAAATCTCAAATAATAATTTGAAATGGCATTTTCATTACTTATACTAGGGCTATGTAAATATTTTGCTAGTGGAACGAGATACTTACAGAGAAGTGAAATATATTATTGTCATTTATATTTTTCTAAAGAGAATCTTTTGCAAGCTCCAGGCCAATGAGTTCACTTTTAATTTTGTTCTGGAGTCTTTCGTTTCTGCATTCATACTCACCTGCTGATGTTTCTTGTATCTCAAGTCCTCCTGTTTCTTAGAACCACTTTGCTATAAATTGAATGTTTATATCCTCCCCAAATTCATATGTTGAAATCTAATCCCCAGTGTGATGGTATTTGGAGTTGGGGCCTTTGGAAGGTGATTTGGCCATGAGGGTGGAGCCTGCTTGCATGGGATAAGTGCCCTTATAAAGGGACCTCAGAGAGCCCCCTCCCCTCTTCTGCCACATGAGGATGCTGGAAGAAGCTGCTAAGAACCAGGAAGCCTGCTCTCACCAGACACTAAATCTTCCAGCCCCTTGATCTTGGACTTCTCAGCCTACAGAGCTGTGAGAAATGAGAGTCTGTTGTTTATAAGCCACCCAGCCTATGGAATTCTGTGACAGCCACCCAAACCGACTAAGACACATTTCATATTTTCTTGGTTTGTCTGCTTGAATAACAATGAGTGCTAGACTTTCTTCATTCTTGTATATCCAACAATGTCTTTATTTTGCCTGCCCACTTCATTAATATTTGCCTGGGTGCAGAATTCTAAATCCAAAACTTCAGAATTTACAAACCATCATTCAATTGCTATATACATAACATCTGATGTTAACATGATCGAAGGACTCTGTAGCTAGTGATTTTTTTTTTCTTCTCTGAGGGCTTTTAAGTTTTTCTCTTTGTCCTGGAGTTCTAAAATTTCACAAGTATGTACCTCAATATGTTAATTTTTAAGTTATTATTCTTGACACTTACTAGGGTCTTTCAAGTCTTTCTTCAGCTCAGTACATTTTCTACTCTTGTTTCTCAAGTATTTCCTTCCTCTTATTCATCCTGTTTGCTCCTTTTGGAATTCCGATTAGGTGGTTATTGGACTTCATAAATATATCTTCCATATCTCTAAACTTCTCTCTTACGTTTTAAATAAGCAATGGAGAATATTTGTTTAAGAGCCAGGTCTCTGGGGTCAGATTCCCTGGATTTCATATTCAGCTCTGCTTCCCCACTAGCTGTGTGACTTTGGGCATGTTACTTAACTTCTCTGTAAATCATAATAGTTCTCAGCTCAGAGAGTTGCTATGAAAATTAAATATGTAACAACTAAAGCACTTAAACAGTCTGGCACATATTAAGTACTACTACTATTTCCCACTTGATTGGCTCTTTGTTCATATATTCTAAGAGTTCCTTGAATTTACCTTCTGTATCATCAATTTTTCTAGGTGTCCAATGCATTATTCAGACCATTTATTTTTTTTCATCCAAGCAATTATATTTTTAATTGCAATAATATCTTTCCCAGTTTCTGATTGTTCCATTTTCATTAGCAGCCTGTTCTCATTTTTGGTGGCAAAAACTTATTTTTTTTAAAGTTTTTCTTTAAATTCCAGTTAGTTAACATACAGTGTAGCATTAGTTTCGGGTTTACGATATAGTGATTCAACACTTGCGTACAACACCTGGTGCTCATCACAAGTGCCCTCCTTCATCCCCATCACCCACTCCCCCCCCCAACCTCCCCAAAACTTCTTAATTCTAATAGTAATTGTTTTTTAAAGTGTAAGTTCTTGTCTGTTCACCAAGCCATCTCCTCTTCTCTAGGTTTAGTATTTCTTCTGTTCCTCTTGGTTTTTCTCCTTCATGGTGTTGATTTTCTTTAAATGCTCGGTGACTACTGATTTCCTTTTTATGTTTATGAATACAGGTAAGTCCACATACTGAGCTTGGGTTTCCTTTGTAATTGTGTTCAATTTGGTTCCACATCGGTCAGAGTCCAAACAGGAGAACAAAAACCACATTAAAATGTAATGCTGTTTTAAACATTAATATAGATCAAATTTAATGCAGAAATTCTTTATAAGATTGTTGGAAATTCTGAAGGAACAAAAGATAATAGAGTCAAGTTACTTAAAGATTAATAAGTATAGGAAACTGTGACCATCTCTGAGACAAAACTTTACCCAAAGGCCAGCTCCAATGTACAGCTGAGGGTCCTGCTGTTGGAGCCCAGCTGCCTGATCAGGAACCCAGTTATCTGATCTAAATGATTGGGACTGGGGTCTGCAAACTTAATGCCTCCAGGGGCATGGCAAGCCCTGTAATATATGAAGCAGCTGGGCTAGTGGGCATGGAACAGCAAGGGGGGTAGGCACTGTGGCTAGCTAGAGAATGCACACCCAGCCCAAAGGCATTTGCAGTAAATTTTACAGAATATTATGCTATCTAATAAAACTAGATTTCAGCTAGATTCTATGTCTGTTGGTTTTCACTCCCCCAAAATATTTACTCTAAAGGAAAACTTATTTTTAGATTTACCAAAGGCCTGATGCATGCCACAGAGAGTGAGTTTACTATTATCTGTGGAGCTGAATGTTAGCAACTTCTATCCTACTACATCATTTTGTTAGAATCCTATATCATAGGGCGCCTGGGTGGCTCAGTTGGTTAAGCGACTGCCTTCGGCTCAGGTCATGATCCTGGAGTCCCGGGATCGAGTTCCGCATCGGGCTCCCTGCTCAGCAGGGAGTCTGCTTCTCCCTCTCCCGCTCCCCCCTCTTGTGCTCTCTCTCTCTCTCAAATAAATAAATAAAATCTTAAAAAAAAATTAAAATTAAAATTAAAAAATTAAAAAAAAAAGAATCCTATATCATAGTATGATTTGGGTCATACTGGTCAAAACATTCCGCTGTTTTTTTATTCAGCTCTTTTGAGGGTATAGGAAAACAATTCTGTTCCTTTTAATATTTTATAGTCTGCTTTTTGCAGCCCTGTCTGACAAACATGAACTGGAGTATCATTATGTTTTGGATGCCTTCCAGATTTGAATATCGCTTTTCAAACCGTAAAAGGAGTGACAGGCTCCTTGGCAAATGGACTAGAACTGACTGAACCTCAGAAGGACTGACTTTATACCAACTGAAACAGTGGAGAAAAGAAAACAAGGAAAAGAAAAGTGGACCTGTCATACAGTCACTGGAATTTTTTCCGTAGATTATTAAGCTTATGGGGGAAAGACTCACACTAAGACCAAGGGATTCTCTCCAACACTAGGAGAAATTAACATTGTGCCAAATGCATGCCACGCTCTGTATGTTGTCATTTGTTTTTCTCAAATCAACCACACAAGGCAGACGTTTCAGCCCATGTTATGGATGGAAACTTGAGGCTTCGAGAACGTAAGCACTTGACCAAACAGCTATTAGGTGATGGTTCTGCTATTTAAACACAAATCTGTTTTATTTCAACACTCAGGTTCTTTCCTCTACACCATATTATCTCTTTAGGAAGTCAGATGTTAGCGAGAAATTTCAGAAGACCGTGGGGAAGTTCTCAGCAAAGGAGCGTTTTTGAGAGCTGTCAGTTTTCCGCTAACAACGTATTGAAAAAGTGTTACAGGTTTTAGACATATTACTGGTTAATTTGCAAGCCAAGCAATAAATGAGTAAACTTATTCCAAATTAATATCCGCTTAGATAGCTGTTGAGCCAAGTCAGGCATGGATGATGACCCGGCGATCTTTGCCCCATTCCACAAATAGAGCAGCGTGACTCATGTGCACGGAGTCGGTAATAAACCCACTGGCTCACACACGCACCCTGAGCTGTGGTCCCCGGGGACTTAACAGGTCTCTGAATGTTGACAGTCAGCCACATCTAAAATCACAGCTAGGAATAGGACTGAGAAATCAGATACTGCTCTCTAATTCCAGATCCCTCCCGGCACATAATGGAAAAACCAGAGTAGGTCTTCAATAGGTAGCTGAAAGATTAAGTTTTGGGGGATGGTGGAATTAACCAACCTGAAATGTAATTGTTCAAGGGGCAGTTGATCCTGTGATTTGCAGTAAATAAGAGGCCCTTGAAAGCCTGGCGGCTCGTGAACACTGGTTGTATTCCCTTTTAAGATCAACATGTTGATATGTTTATGAGCATATAATGGGCACTGCCTAATACGACTAATTGCCACTTAGTGTCAATCTTAGGCTTATTCTTTCTGTGTGCTTTAGGATCCCTTAATTGGTTAATTAGCCCAACATTGGCTGTGAAGACAGTAGGTTAGTGTTCCCTTCTGTGTCTCCTCGTAAGAGACTAGAAGTCAATGACCACTGCCCTCCAGAGACCACACCTTGATTTTTCCTGTGCCACATCTTGTTTTGGAATTAGATACACCTGGAAAGCCCTTCCTCCCTGTTAATATTAACTCAAAAGGGCCTAAATAGCTTCCCAGCATCCTCTCTTGCCTCTCTCTAATCCAGGGGTCCTCAAACTTTGGCACGCATCAGAATCACCTGCTGGGCTTGTTACGACACAGACCGCTGGGCCCCACCCTGGGGGCTTCCTAGTCACTAAATCTAGGGGGAATCCCCAAATTGTGCAGTTCTAGTAAGTTCCCAGGTGATGCTAATGCTACCAGGTTGGGGGCCATCCTTTGAGCACTACTGCCCTAACCAGATACTTCACAGCTACCCTGGAACACAAAGACCTAGCCTTCCATCCAGAAGTCAATCATGAGACTCAAGTCTTCGTAAAAAGCAACACTGAGGAAAAGCCAAACTCTGTTTTTCCCCGTAAGTGGGGGAAAGCCACAATGACCCTCTAATTCGGTGGTTCTCAAAGTGCAGTTCCCCAGCTGGAAGTGTCGGGACCACCTGGGAACTTGTGAGGAATGCAAATTCTCAGGTCCCACCCCAGACCGCCTATCTCAGAAATTCTGGGGGTGGAGCCCAGCAATCTGTTTGATAAGTCCCCCAGACATTGAAGTGGGACAGCTTCTGCTTCAAATCCATTCTCTACAAGGCAGAGTGACTTTTTTTTAATTGAATTTTTTTATTGTGATAACTGTAGATTCCCATGCAGTTGTCAGAAATAATATGGGGAGATGTTTTGTACGCTTTGTCCAGCTCCCTCGATAGTAACATTTTACAAAACTATAGGATAATGTCATAACCAGAATTTTAACATTGATCTAATGCACCTGTTTTACTCATATTTCAGCACTTTTACTTGCAGTAGTGTGTGTGTGGTGTGTGGGCACACATGTGCATATTAAGCTCCATACAGTTTTATTACCTGTGTCTATTCATGCATCAACCACCACAGACAAGTTCCAACACCATAAAGACCCTTCGGTTTGTCCTTTCTAACTGCACCCACTTCCCTCTAGCACACCTTGCTTGTCCCTCACCCTGGGCAACCTCTAATCTGGTCTCTATTCCTAAACCTTTGTCATTTCAAAAATGTTAGATAACCGAAATCATACAGTATGTAACCTTTTGGGATTGGCTTTTTTTCACTCAACATAATTAGCTGGAGATTCATCCAAGTTGTGTGTATCAATAGTTTGTTCTTTTTTATTGCTGAGTAGTTTCTAGAGTAGGTATGTACCACAGTCTGTGTAATCATTCCTGTTGAAGGACATCTAGATTGATTCGTTTTTTGGCTATGACCAATAAAGTGGCTATGAACATTCACGTAGAGGTTTTTGTGTGAGCATAAGTTTTTATTTCTCTTGGGGTAAATACCCAAGAATATAATTGCTAGGTGGTATGTAGTTTCATGTTTGGTTTTATGAAAAACTCCCAAACTATTTTTCAGAGTGGTTCTACCAGTTACGTTCCCCACAGCAAAGTGTGAATGATCCAGTTTCTCTGCATCCTCACTAGCATTTGGTGTTCTCACTATCTTTTGCTTTAGCTATGCTGTTAGGTGTGTAGTAATAGCTCACTGGAGTTTTAATATACGTTTCCCTAATGGCTTATGATATCGAACCTCTTCCGCGTGCTTATTTGCTATCTTTATATCCTCCCCAGTAAAATGACTGCTCTTGTCTTTTGTCTGTTCTCTAATTGCATTATTTTTTGTTGTTGCTGTTTTTACTGTCCAGTTTTAAGAAGTCTTTATTTTTTCTAGAATTCTTTATTATTTCTAGATGAGAATCCTGTGTTGGATGTGTGGTTTGCAAACATTTTCCTCCCACCTATAACTTGTCTTTTCATCCTCTTCACATAGACTTTCACAGAGCAAAAGTGTTTAATTTTGATGAAGTGTAATTTTTTTTCTTTTACGGAAAAATTGTCCATAGTGAGTTTTTAAATTTTATTTTATTTAAGATTTTTTTAAAAGTAATCTCTACACCCAACGAGGGGCTCGAACTCATCACCGCGGGATCAAGTGTTGCATGCTCCTCTGACTGAGCCAGCCAGGTGCCCCAGGAGGTTTTTTTTTATATTTTGGTAAAATAGTGACCTTTCAGAACACCCTTCTAGAATGACCTTTTAAAAGACAGATCAGATGATGTTGCTTCCCCATTTAATACCTTTTATTTTTTTTTTAAATTTTATTTATTTATTTGACAGAGAGAGAAACAGCGGGAGAGGGAACACAAGCAGGAGGAGTGGGAGAGGGAGAAGCAGGCTTCCTGCTGAGCAGGGACCCCGATGCGGGGCTCAATCCCAGGATCCTGGGATCATGACCTGAGCCGAAGGCAGATGCTTAACCAACTGAGCCACCCAGGCGCTCCCCCATTTAATACCTTTTAATGATTACTTCTAGCCCTTAGGATAAGGTGTAAAATCTCTAATGTGGAGTAAAGCCCTCACAACCCCACCGTGAGGCCACTCTTCTCTGCATTTCAGCCAGACAGAAAGAACTACTTTTAGTTCCTCTAAGATCTCTGGCTTTCTCTTTCTTCACTCCTCTGGGACCATATTCTTCTATCTTCTTCTCCCTTTTACAAATTCTTTCAGGTTCTAGGGGCTCTCCGGTGATTCCCCTTCTACAAATTCTTTCAGGGTCTAGCTGCTCTCTGGTGGTTCCTCTTCTACAAATTCTTTCAGGTTCTGGGGGCTCTCCGGTGGTTCCCCTTCTATTCCACAGCACTAGCATCTGTGCTCTCAAAGCACTTGTCACACAGACTTATAGTGTACCTTTCTCTGCTTTCCCCATTTGCGAAGCTCCTTGAAAACAAGAACTACTTATTCATTGCTGTATTTCCTTGGCTTGTTGAAATGCTTGCCACACTGTGTGGCCAGACCTAAGTCACTAACTCCCCGCGACCTGCGGTGCTGCTCACAGGACCACCCCTCAGGAAAAGAAAACAAAATCTAACCAAAACATCGGCTCCAAAATGAACATCACCCTCATCATCTCTGATCAACTTTCAAAACATTCTGAAATTACAAAGCGGCCTTTATTATTGAGCGCTTGTGTGTGGCATGGTATTTTGGCAAAGTATTTTATAATTAGCTTGTTGATTGTTTCTCAAAACCCTGAAGGAGAAATGTTCACCTCCTGTCAGAGATCAGGGAACTGAGCCCAGATAGATCAGAAAACTGCATCTAAAATCATATGGCAAATCATTAGCCCTCACTGCAAGTGGTTTTGTCTACTTGGCTTTGACCCTGATATGTACTGGGGAAATTACAGAACCCAGGGAACACCCAGAGGGGGTTATCCAATACAACTTTCTTTTTTGGACCATTAACAAAAATTGAATGATAATTATTTTAAATGTCTGTTGAATGTATGAATTGAACAAATACAAGCCTACTTTTTAAAATGTAGAGCTAGTATTCCTGTTTAAAGAGGTAGGATTATTATGAGTCCTGCTCATCACTAGCTTACTGAATATCTTCTGGCTTATGGACTAGGTTCCATAGATTAGTATAACCCTTCCTTATAGCTTCCATAATATTGGAAGTAGAGAAAAATCTTCACAAATGGCAGGAGTTAATTCTCTTTATTTTGCACAATGTAATCTGGATATCTTCTCTACTAGTTGAGTGGATTTAAAGATAGCCATTGTAACCCACCCACATTCTCAGATGGACTTGAGCCCTCAATACCAGGTCCTCACAAAAAGGAAGAAGGGCCTACTCAAAGGGAATAGTAATCAATAAAGAAAATTCAGGAAGAAGGCTGACGAGCCCATTCCCCATGTGGCCTGCTCTGTAAGTTCTAAAGTAATATATTTTGAGAGTCTACATAGTCTCCCTTGAGGTGGCTGTGTTTGGGCTGAATGCAGCATTAGGCCTCCTTGTCAGACCAAGGCTTGATTGCCACTGGATCTCCACCCCTGCATTTTTGCCAGAGGGACAAGACATAAAGAACAGGTCTGTCTCAAAGTATCAGCCGACCAGTGAGCTAGGTATACCAGCAGCCCCAGCCTGCCGTGGACTCAGGTCTCAGCCCACATCTATCTGTTGGAGCAGGACCTGCTCCTCTCTGGTTGATTCGCTCCAGGACCATTGCATCAGGAGCAGAAATTTACTTCTGATAGACATCTTTTCTCCGAAATCCTCAGAATACTCCGAAATACTCAGAAGTATTATAGACTCAGTGGTTTTATCTTGATTATGAAGATAACATTAACTGATGCTGAGATTCCAAACATTTTTGTAGTCTGGTTTTACTGACCAATATAAAACTGTTGCTCACATATTTACTGCACATATACTTACTGAGGACTTCCTCTGTGCCAGGCACTGTGTTTAGCACTGAGGATAGAGTAGCGTAAGCACAGCCTCTGCCCTCTCAAAGCTTACAGTCTAGCAGGGAAGAGCCTAATATTAAACAGTCATACAAGAACACACATACATCCTTTAAAGCCAGCCTATGTATGCAGCATTTATTTGTTGTAACACCATTTATATCTGAAACACTCTCCTTCAAAGGTACACACACACAGCACATTTTATATAAAACACTCTATAGCAGTGCAGTGTGGCTGCGTGTATTTCCCCCACGCTCAACCAGAGCCAGCTCAGCCATTGGAGCATCCCCCACCACGCTGTAAAGACCCTCAGCCTGTATGAGTTTCTGAGCAGAAACACTGGGCTGCCTACGTCCACATGGAGCTGAATTCTGCCAAAAACTTGAATGAGCTTGAAAGTGGATTCCTCCCCAGAGCTTCCAGACACCTTTGTAGTTCCCAGATCAGAAAACCAGCCAGACCTATTGGATTGCTACGGAACTACGAGATAATAATTAGTGTTGTTTTAAGATGCTGAGTTTGTGATAATTTGTTACAGCAACAGAAAACTAATAAAGGAGTAAGGGAATGGACACTAATCAAGAAATGATTGCAGAATTGTAACTATATGTTGGTGGCATGGACCACACAACAGTATGAAAGTGATAAGAAATGGTCAGTTTCTACATATTTTGAAAGTGGAACCTGAGTGATATGTTGACGTGGTGTATAATTGGGAACAGCCAAGGGTGACTCTGGGGGTTTTGTCTGAGCAAAGGCTGAGGAAGGCTGAAGTTTCCACTTAGAGACAACTGTGAATGGAGCAGTTTGTAAAGGTGAATTTAGAGAGGTGGATAGGACTACATTATACAGAGCTTTCTGAGTTACATTAAGAATTTTGAAAAGAGAGTAGATCTCAAAGTTCTCATCACAAGGGAAAAAAATTTTGTAACTGTATGAGTTGATGGATGTTAACTAAACTTACTGCGGTAATCATTTTGCAATATATGTATGTCAAGTCATTATGCTGTGTATTTACATTTATGCAGTGTATATACACTGATACAGTTAAACAATTATATTTCAATAAAACTAAAAAAAAGAATTTTAACATTATCTTAAAAATAAGTTACTGAATACTTTTTTAAATTTTATTATGTTATGTTAATCACCATACCAAAAACTAATCATCATTAGTTTTTGATGTAGTGTTCCATGATTGTGATTCATTGTTTGCATATAACACCCAGTGCTCCATTCAATACGTGCCCTCTTTAATACTTTTAAGTAGACACAGGCTAAATCCGATCTACATTTTAAAAAGAGCACTCAGGAGCCCTCACAGTGGAGAAACAGATGTGGTCAGGTATATCCACCCAATGTAAGTAGGTAATTTACACATTTAGGAAGACGAGCAAAGCCAGGGTCCTCCACAGTGAGACCAAGGAGAGTCTTCTAGCTCACTAGAACAGAATTTCTCCAATGTAAGTAATGAAATGAGAGACAATTTCAACCAGGCAACCAGGATTGACTTAAACTATTTTAATTACAATGTTACTAAAATATATAATAAAACTAAGCATAAACACTGTATAATTGTTGTTCTTATACCACTATAAAACCAAATAAATTTACAAATTAAACACTGAGAAAAATATATCTGAAATTTAGAACATTAATATACTATTGTGGAAGATACTGTTTTGCAGAAACTAAATTGCCAGGGCTTGACTTAATAGTTGAAAGATGCAGTCTGTGTCCTTTTTTTTTTTTTTAGCAACAATACAAATGCAAATGCCTGCTCTCTAATCTGTTGTAAAAAATGATGTTACTAACATCAAAGTTTTGCTTGCTAGTTCAAGATAATCAGATGTCATGGTAGTCAACATTTGCCAATGAACAATCTTTAAATGGCATTTTTAATGAAGCACAATTTGATAGTTCTGTAAAGTTTACATACTGGCATCAAGATGAGATAGCATTGTAGTATCTGCAACATCTTAGAAATTTTCATTAACATGACATTTAATAGTTTTGTTGAACATTCATCATTATTTGTTTACCTCTCCACTTACTAACAATGAACTATTGCAAATAAACACATGTAAAGGTGGAATTTGTGTAACACATCTGCTTACAACACCACATGGTTCCTTCAATGTAGCATGCCTATATGTAAAGAAGACAAGGAGAAGAAAGTAAAACTGCAAAGCTTAGAAAGGAAGAAAAAAAATTGAAATTACTTGCAAATGATGTGATTTTGTGCAGAAACACTGCAAAAGACACTTCAGAAAATTAGTAGAACTAACAAGAGAATTTATTCAGCAAAGTTGCTGGAAATAAAATCAAATAAATCTTGGCGTGCTAGCAGTAGTTGAAAAATAAAATTAAACATACTATTTAAAATAATAGAAAAAGAAGTACATAATAATAAAAATGACAAGATAGGCAAAAACTTTCTGGATAAATGTATAAAACTTTACTGAATAATGTTTAAGGAGCCCTAAGTAAATGGGAAGATAGACCATGTTCATTGACTGGAAAACACAATATTTAAAAAAGGTCAACTCTAAGTTGATTCAGTGAAATACCAATTATGTACCCAACAGGTTTTTCTTTTTTGAAAATTAATAAGCTGATTATAAATTTTGCATAATGCAAAGAGTCAAGAATAACTAAGACACCTTTGAAGAAAAAAATAGGTGAGGTGACAAGTAGACGTCGTTTACATAAGGTATTACCAAGCTAAAGTAATTAAAGCCATGAGTTGTTGGTGCAGGCAGAGAAAAATAGACCAGTAGAACAGATCAGACTTCCCAAACAGATGCATTAATAAATGGGCTGCTGAAATAAGATTGCGGTAGAACTGCAGGTCAATAAGGAAATGATTTTTTTCAATAAATCATCCTGGGAAGTTGACCATCCTTTCCGACAAAAACAAGGTCGAATGTCTTTCTCATGCCATAAATAAAAAATAATCAGGTAGACCAAATATCTAAATGAGAAAGCCAAAAATTACTAAGCATTATGAAGATAATATAATAGACTATCTTTAGAACTTCAAGGTCATAAATTATGAATATTAGTCCTAAGTAAATAAAGGTAAACTGTAAATTGTAAATAAAAATCATGTTGTAAATATTATATAAAGTTCATTAACTATAAAAGACTGATGGATTTAATTACATTAAAGTTAAGAGCTTGTGTTCATCAAAAGACACTGTAAAGAGTGGGATGACAATGCACACACTGGGAGATGATATTGATAACACATCAATAAGATAGGAGAGGTTAGAGTTTCCTCTCGAGAAGGACCTACATAAAAGGAGATGTAATCATTAGTAGCTCAAGGTCTATGGGAAGATGAGACGTAAGCACTCAAGGAGATACATGTTTTGGATAACTATGGCAACACTTGTCCACGACACTTTCTGTTAATGCAGAAAGGACGCTGGCGAGCACAAAAAGAAACAGCCCCCAGGTGAAAAGGCTGCAGGTGGTATAATGTCACCTGGGGGTTATTTCAATGATGTCAAGGAAGTGGAGCCAATGTCCAGGAAAGAAGTCGAAGGTAAGGAAGATTAATGATTATGGTGCAGGAATTCCAAAGGTCACAGGAGTTGGGTAGGAGGATGGGGAGAGGCTCAGGGTTCAGTTTAACAGATAGGACAGAGAAAACAGTAACATGGGGAGGAGCCCTCAGTAGATGGTAGGTGACCAGAGATGCCTGCCTACCTTTCATGCGACCCACGTAAACTCAATTAGGAGGTGTAAAGGAAGAGGTGAGCACCAAGATTTTGTAGGACTTGGCTGTGTCCTTGAAGTAAGCCCAGTGACTGTAATGGGAGCCACGGATGCCCTCACTGGTGGCAGCCACTGTGACCAAAGGATGCTTGGAAAAGACGCACAGCAAAGGGTGAAGTTGGAGTCTCTCAGTAGCAGAAGGAGGGGGTCACTGGTGACCCAGTTTATTCTTCCCACGAATAGGTTGTGTTGTGTGTAATTCAAGGGTCCCCCATGTACAAGCTGATAACTACTGTCTTTTCCTTTTCCTCCTTCCCAGGGTGAGATAAACTTAACTTTTAAAATATCTTATTCAGATATTGACAGTTGAGCCCTTTAATGTTGAATCTGAACATTTAGAAGGATACATAAGCTAATGATTTACTCTGGGTTAATAGCCCGGAGCTAAGTAGAAACATTTGCTAGTGCTGTTGTTTTGGGGGATATAATAGGTCCTGTGGTGATGCCAGATAATATAACTGTATGTCTTCATAAAAGAATTCTCTATTTTCAGAGGCGCATAATACTATGAAAAGGCTGATGGACATAACTGGACAAGTGTGGTGGCCTTATTATACCAGCAGGGGTTTGTCGTTGTCAGCCACAAGGTAAACGTTGGTGGCTTTCGACAGAACAGAAACTTAGGAAAAGGAGCACAGATAGCTCGGAGACCCACTGAAGGACCGGAGCAGAACCACCCTCTACTGACTGGCAGAGACCCGCACCTGCCAGGAGGGGGCAGCTTTTTCTTCTGCACAGAAAGGCCCCCACAAGCTCGCTGAGGCCTTGGGTGGAGAAGTCGGGGTAGGGGGACAGATCTGGAAAATGCCCCCATTCCACCAGAGGGCTGCCACTCCTGGAGCACTGCAGCCTGTGGGGTGACCAGGCAAGCACGGGCTCTGTCCTCACCACCGGCCCGCCTGCAGCTGCGGCCGGAGACCACGTCCTCGGAGTCTCCCCGGACCCCGGGTGGGGGCGGGGGGGGGGGTGTCGGAGACTCCTGAGTTACTTTCGGGCCCCCACTCCAAAGGAGGTAAGGAAAGCCAGTTGCTGATATATTCAGCTTAAGAATAAGCAGTGTCGATCGCTCGGCATCAGGGAAATCCAAATCAAAACCTCAATGAGGTACCACCTCACACCAGTCAGAATGGCTAAAATTAACAAGTCAGGAAATGACAGATGTTGGCGGGGATGCGGAGAAAGGGGAACCCTCCTACACTGTTGGTGGGAATGCAAGCTGGTGCAGCCACTCTGGAAAACAGTATGGAGGTTCCTCAAAAAGTTGAAAATAGAGCTACCATATGATCCAGCAATTGCACTCCTGGGTATTTACCCCAAAGATACAAAAGTAGGGACCCGAAAGGGTACGTGCACCCCGATGTTTATAGCAGCAATGTCCACAATAGCCAAACTGTGGAAAGAGCCAAGATGTCCATCAACAGATGAATGGATAAAGAAGATGTGGTATATATATACAATGGAATATTATGCAGCCATCAAAAAGAATGAGATCTTGCCATTTGCAACGACGTGGATAGAACTGGAGGGTATTATGCTGAGCGAAATAAGTCAAACAGAGAAAGACATGTATCATATGACCTCACTGATAGGAGGAATTCTTAATCTCAGGAAACAAACTGAGGGTTGCTGGAGTGGGGGGTGGGGTGGGAGGGATGGGGTGACTGGGTGATGGACACTGGGGAGGGTATGTGTTCTGGTAAGCGCTGTGAATTGTGCAAGACTGTTGAATCTCAGATCTGTACCTCTGAAACAAATAATGCAATACATGTTAAGAAAGAAAAAAAGAAGAAGAAGAATGTAGCAGGAGGGGAAGAACGAAGGGGGGGAAATCGGAGGGGGAGAAGAACCATGAGAGACGATGGACTCTGAAAAACAAACTGAGGGTTCTAGAGGGGAGGGGGGTGGGAGGATGGGTTAGCCTGGTGATGGGTATTGAGGAGGGCATGTTCTGCATGGAGCACTGGGTGTTATGCACAAACAATGAATCATGGAACACTATATCTAAAACTAATGATGTAATGTATGGGGATTAATATAACAATAAAAAAAATTTAAAAAAAAGAATAAGCAGTGTCGGAGCCGCCCGACCAAGACGCCAAGGTGAGGACTTCCCCAGAAGCTGGAAGGAGGTCTGACACTGGGCAATGGAGAGGAATGCCCCAGCACTTGCTTATTACTGTTTCCTTTATTTGGACTTCACCCTGGTGTTCTAACACACAGGGGCCTGGTGCCTAAATGCAGTAGGAGGCTCTGGAGATCAGTGCGAAGTTGAAAGACCATAAGATCAGTGAGGCCCTTAATTGAAAGGAGAAAGCCCGTTTGCAGCCATTGTCCTGTGCTTCGGGGCCACTGACGTGCCTTTCCTTCACGGGGAGGACCCTGGATGTGAGGAGCCGTGGAAAACAACGTGTTCGTTTAAAATGAAAGAAATAGGTACGATGAAGTTTAACTCAATTTCTTTTTTATTAAAATTTGACCCTGTCATGTTATCGTTGCTACACACGTGAGGAGACTGCTACGTATAAGCACATATGTGTAGCGGCACATACCCATATACGCATACACACATACTTAACCGTACCTATAACGGATATATGTACCAGTCTCCATCTTCCTAATCGTGCGCTGTTCACTTTGCTTCTGTGTCCTCACTTTGTTTCAGATGTCACCACCTTCCTTTCTCTCCCCCCTGCCCCAACCCCAGTACTATTGATTCAACTGCATACGATAGCAACATGCATTTCAACCCTAAGCCACATGTCCTTGATCCCGGCTCCATTTAAGTCAATTTAATAAACATTTATTATTTGCCTATTATGTGAAACATATGCAGATGTTTTTTAAAAATTCAGCAATGGATCTTGTCTCTCCTTGTCTCCCTCCTCACGGCTCATAACAGATCGAGCTGCCCCAGATAGATATCTCCTGTAAAAACAAATAAAATGAATGGAGGGATTTAGGCAAGATATGCACAAAACAAATGAATCCATTATCTAGAAAATATTAGTGAAATACTTCTCTTTGTCACAGCCTCTTGTTTTGTTATTCTTTAATATCTGAAGACACCCGGACTTTAGTACAGAACTAAATAGCAAACTCTAACTACATTTGGAAATTCACTACACAGAAGATCAAACCTGTGGATCAATGAAATAAAGCACTGCTTTCTGCAAGAGGAAAAGTGTTAGGAGATGCCTGCCTTTTTTTAAATTCTCTTTTCCAGTATTCCAGAAATATATGCTCATAAAATAGTAAATGATATTAAGAAATGTGTATGTAAGATTAAGAAAAAGTTCCTAGGCACTTATAATTTACACCTTAGTCACTAAGGTGTAAGGTGTACTAAGATGTTATTGTTCAAATATACTAGATAAAATTCGAGTCATTTTATTGGTAATACAGCCTTGAAGCTTAACCAGGGCTATGGTGCCAATGCCCTGGGAAGGGAATTGTTCTGAGCTTGCCAAAGCCCAGGGGAGGAGGGCTGAGTGACTCTTAAGAGTAGCACATGAAACTCTAATAAGAACCTAATAAGGACACAGTTGTATTGCTTTTAATCTAAAGATCTGTCCTGTCGCTAACAGTCCTGAAGACACGGATTGTCTATTATCAGTACAAGCACTGTGAATTGAAGATAGTTCAACAAAAGGAGATCCTTGCTGGCAATGTTAAAAGGAGAATGGTGATTAACAGAGTGTCAAGAAAGGGATGTGCTTTTTTAAAGCAAATACATGACACGTGTGGCCAGCTCAAAATCAAGCTCGGGGGACTTGAGTTTGGAGACCTTCAAGCAAAAAGTATGCATATCTCTGTTGTTTACATGCTCTCTCCTTTCCTGCAGCTCTTCTTCCTAATCATTATCCTGGCTTTCAAGGCCCCTACCCAGCTCCAGCCCCTTTCTGAGCAACGACCTTGCCTCCTACCTTTCAGTGAGAGCAGAACTCTCCCAGAGTCCCAACTTCTGCACTGACCTAAATAAGTGTGTAATTATTTGCTTAATGTCTGTGCATCTCTCCTGCATAGTGGAAAGCTCCCCAAGATGGGGGATGTAGCCTGTTCACCAGTGTCCCCAGCACCTGGCACGTGGTCTCCCCGGGGCTCCCTAAGTATCTGTTGAATGAATGCATGAACACACTTCCTTCCCCTCATTGATAGGTTTTTGCTTTAAAAACAAAAGTTTTCTGTTTTTAACAATATATTGTCATGCAAAAAAAAAAAAAAACAGAAAACAACACAGAATAGTACAGAATCAGATTGAAGGGAACTGTTCAAGTCACCCTCCCCGGGAAATTCCGCTGGCTCCCCTCTTCCTCGCCTTCTTGCCGGCCTCCCAGCTGACCTTCCCCCTGCACCCAGATTCCATCCTCTTGCTGGGAGCTCCTCCTGGAAGCACTTCTCCGTGTGGACATGTCAGGGAGGGGGCGCTTGGCAGGGCCTTTGCTCAGGATGGCCAAGAGTTGCAACAGCTGAGGGTGAAGGCAGCAGAGCAGCCAAGGGGAACGGTGGCTGTGTGCCAGACAAGCTAAATCCGTCATCAGATCTTCAGGGTGAGAGCAGGCTAAAGAAAATAAGAGGCAAAGTGAAAGGTCCGGGGAATCTAGCAGGAGGTCAAGAATACACATGCAAGCCCAGACCAAGAGAGAGGGTCCAGGGCCATATCGAATGGAGAAGGGATATCGAGAATGCAATTTTTTTTAAATTTGGGGGTGTTCCAGGGGCTGATGAGGGCTGGACTGGCCCTCTGATGCTTCCTCAGAACTTCAAGCTATTAATTATCCTCTCTTTCCCCAGCACACTAATTCCAGTTCCTTTCTCAGACTATAAATATGCTAAGCCTCTTCACCTAAAAACAAACCAAACAAAAAACCTCTCTCTCAACCCCATCTCCCCTTCAGCGTACCCCACCCAGTCTCTCTGCTGCCAATCCCAGACACACTTCTTGAAAGATGAATCCAAGCTCCCTGTCTGTATTCCTCGCCCGCTACTCACTGACTGGCTCAGTTGATTCTGCCTTCCGCCCCACCACTTGGCTGAAAATGACGTTTGCCAAAGTCATCCTCGACCTCCGTATTGGTCATTAGATCCAGAGGACATGGTTTTGTTTCCATCTGAGCTGACTCTTTGGAGCTCTGACCACTGCCTCCTCATTTGGCCTCTCCAACATACCCACCCCTCTGCTGGTTCTGCCCCTCTGTCTGTGGCTCATCGTTTCCTTTCCTTTGTGAGGCCCCATGTCTCCACTCATTGTTATCTACAGCTGCCTATGGACCTCACGTATCAGTAGGCAACCGGCGGGAGGTGTCTTCCCATTCTTGAGCAGTTAACAGCGGGAAGCTGCCCAGGCACCATGCGTGGACACAAAGCCTGCTCTGGATTACTGTCCAGGATTGCTCTCCACTGACTTTCAATCTTTTATTACCACACTAGCTCACTGCTTCCTTTTCCTTACAAGAAAGCATTCCTTCCCGTCATTTTATAATATTACTAAGGTTACAATTCATGGAGCATTTGCTATTTGAGTGTTTCTCTTTCGCTAATTTATGTCTTCAGTTATTTCTTTAAGCTGCAAATATTTACCCACCCTCACTATGGTACAGGTGCTGTGGATGTATAAGTTTTAGTTATTACAACTCACTTAGAAGATAGCATATTGTCACTTTAGAGGCTGAAACTGAGGCTGACACTCTAAGAACACTTAAGAGGTACACCAAGAATTTGGATTCACAGCTCTTTACATTTCCCTAAGATACCAAAAAATAAGTCTAAAGTCTATCTTTCATCAAACATCTTATGCCAGGAGTTTTCCCCTCCTTTACCTTATTACACAAGTGGTATCATTAGCTTATGGCCTGATGTTATTTTTGAAATAGAGGAGGGAGAGATCATAGCAATGGAAATCCCAAATGCCATAACTTTGTTATTGGCACTACCCCACTTGTTTCCACATGATCCACGTGAGGCTACCTATAAACCATGTAGCTTGAGATTCACTTATTTATTCATGGTCTCCTAGATCTTACAATATATTCATAAGGGATGAGGAGGTGGGAAGACCAATTTTAATCAAATAAATAAAAGGGTATATTATTACACCTGAGAAAAGTCCCAGGACAAAAAAGGTACAGTTGAATACAAACTGATAGTAAAGAAACTCGACCCAGATTGGGGGGTCAGGGAAGCTTCCCCAAAGAAATAACACGTGAGTTGAGATCTAAGTGATGAATAGAAGTGAAGCCCATAAATGGGTGTGTACTTCATAAGGAGGGAACAGCACACGCAAAGGCTCTGGGTAGAAGAAGAGGCATATTGCTTTCAAAACCTAGCAGCTGGGGCATAAAGTGAGGGTAACAGAAGGGTCCAAGAGGAGTAGCCTGGACCCAACTATGCTGACCATGCACCACTCTTTTTTATCTTATGAATCAGAGTCCAGCAGGATGGAGTCTTATCAGATTTGTGTTCTGAAAATCTACTAACATGTAGAGAACCTGCTGGAGGGCCCCAGGAATGATAGAGAAGAGTCAGGAAGCTATTGCTATCATGGGAGCAGGTGATGGTGCCTTGGACTAGTGTGGTGGTCCCAGAGGAAGACAGAAGTCAATCAGTTTGATACCTGTTTGAGGAGGTAGAATTAGTAGGACATGCTGACAGATTTAAAGAAGTGCTATAGTCCCAGAGTCCCAACTTCTGCATTGACCTAAATAAGTGTGTAATTATTTGCTTAATGTCTGTGCATCTCTCCTGCACAGACAGGGGACGTGCAGGAGAGGGTCGGAGGTGCCTAACTGCATGAGTGATGGTGCCATTTGCCAAGATAGGGAAAAGCGGTTGGAGGAAATTATAGGTTTGGTGGGTTATGTTAAGATGGAAGGGCTCATGGCACAACAAGGTGATCTCTGGCTGTACCAGTCTAGAATTCCAAAGAGAGACCTGTGTTGAAGAGAGGAACTAAGGAGTCATCAGCGGAGTAGGAATCAAGGCATGGGCATGAATGAGACAAGTCTGGAAGAACTGGAGAGTGAGAGGAGGCCTAGGATAGAGATATCCAGAACGCCATCATTGAAAGGACTCACTTTCCAATCATTTAAAAGAAAAACATTTTCTGAAGAAATTTAGCAACTTCTTAAAATGAAATTTCTCTTAACCAAATTTTGAAATATTAACATCAGTAAGAAGGTTAAAAAACAAAAAACCGTGTACCTCTCTGGCCCCCCATGAATCTGTAATGTTTTACTTATTTTTAAAAAAAAATTCCAAAGCGTGCAAGGTATTGACATTTGTTTAAGTCTAGGGGTGGATACATAGGTGCTTGTTGTATGTCTCTGTAATTTCTGTATGAATGAAATATTTCATAATTAAACAAACAGTAACAATAAATGTTCCAGGAAATAAAGACTAAGTCAATAAAAATTCAGGCCAGAAAATTAAATACCAGAAGCAGTTAAGGGAAAAATAAATGATTAGAGATATGGCCAAGGAGTTGCTTGGTCCCAAAAGGAAAGGTTTACGGCCCAACCTAAGAAGATGTGCCCTGAAAGATTATGCTGATATGTTTACAGGAATTTCCAACATTATAGAGACTATAACAAATAAAATCTTGGCTCTATTTATATTTCAGGATAATGAGAAGCAAGAAGTTGGCCAATATTATTTGTTTTGGCTGCGCATAAAAGTCATTCGTCTGGTTTAATGAATAGATGAATAGCCCTCTATATGCAAGAATATACTTAAAATTTGGAAGCAAACTATGTCTGAAACAAGACTAGTGATCTACAAGTGATGTCTACTCAGAAATGACTTTGGTAGTGTAACAGGACAATGAAACCATTGTCTGTCTCCCCAGTACCACCTCCTACCACAAACACCACTGTCCCTTCCTCTCCACTACCCCCAAGAATGGGTAAGGGAGGACTGTAGAAGAGCATCGCCTCTAAACACCTACTCTGGCCCTTATATTAAGGGATATATGGCCCAATGATGGACCTTTTCTCACAGTACCTAGAAGAAAACAAACTCCATTGTTTTGAGAAACTATGCTGAAGAGATGTGGAGACAATTAGAAAAAGAAAGGGGCATAGCTGTAGCTCAAAAGGGTGTTGTATGGAGTGCTACACCCAGCCCTGATTTTCCTACCGAACTGCAGGGTTGCCAGCCCCACCTTGGACCATCCTGTTGGACTCATCCCTATGGTGTTCCTCTAGTAGTAAATAACTCAGACTTAGGGAAATGGTTAATGATGACCGAGTCCCTTGGACTACGTGTTGGGGAAACGGAAGGGCTCTAGGGTGAGGGCAATCCCTGGAGGACTGAAGGGACAGCTGTACCGTGAAGGCTTGAAGAAGGGAGCCCTCCTCCATGGTTCATGGGCCTGAGGTAGAAGGTCTGTTATTCATGGCATGATGGCTATGAAACGTTTAATTTCTTGAGGAATCTTTTATTGGGTTCCAAAAAAATCATGGTTAGGTTATAGTTGTTTTTCCCTTATAGGGTAATAGTTCCTTTTTGTTTTTGCCAAATTTCAGCAAAATCTGATGAACCCACATAACTGTGTATAATGATATTATAGAAGGGAAAAAAGCATAGGTAGGCCCAATGGAAGGATTCCTTCACTTTTTATAGTGGGTTGAATAGTGTCCTCCAATAATTCATGCCCCACCTGGAACTTCAGAATGTGATCTCATTTGGAATAAACCTTTGCAGATATAATTAAGGCAAAGATCTCTAGATTAGATTATCCTGGATAGGGTGTGCCCTAAATCCAGTGACTAGTGTTCTTTCTAAAATGCAGAAAGGAAGCAAGCCTAGAGATGAAAAGACCATGTGAAGACAGAGCCAGAGATTAGAGAAACCCATTGGCCAAGGAGCGTTAAGGACTGCCTGCAGTCGTCAAAAGCTAGGAGAGGGGCATGGAATTCATTCCAGAAGGAACCAACCCTGCCCAAACCTTGATGTCAGACCTCCAGCCTCCTGAACTGTGAATGAATAAATTTCTGTTGTTTTAAGCTGCCCAGTTTGAGATAATTTGTTACAACAGCCCCAGCAAACTAACACATCTCCACAAACGCCCTTGTGAGGTTGGCAACATTTCTTTGAGAGCAACTGGAATCCTTGAATTTGGGGCTGAAAAGAGCAGTATAGTAGACAGTGGCCTGCTACCGAGAGCTGAGGAACAGAGTGGAACATGAGCAGTCAAGTAGACTGCTTAGAAATCCACATAAGTCGGGGCGCCTGGGTGGCTCAGTTGGTTGGGCATCCGACTCTTGATTTTGACTCAGGTCATGATGTCAGGGTTGTGGGGTCAAGCCCCGTGTCCAGCTCCAGGCTCAGCAGGGAGTCTGCTTGGGATTCTCTCTCTCTCTCTGCCCCTCGCCTCCCATGCCCGTTCTCTCTTGCTCTTTGAAGAGATAAATAAAATTTTTTTAAAAACAAAAGAAATTGACATAAGTTTAGTCCTCCCACTTCCCCCAATAATGCTAGAGGAGGTAATCCAAAGAAAGAAGGGAAAACGGATGCTTGAGTTCCATTAGAATTCCCCTTCAGGTACAGGAGTGTCCCCGATGTCCACGTCCCCTTCTCTTCCGGTCTTCTTCTAATGGCCTTCAGACTTCACGCACAGCAGAACCATACATCTCCCCTGTGTCCACATTCATGCTGTTCTGAAGATGGTACATAACTTGGGATAAAGCAAGCTTAAATTTCAATTAAGGTCAGACAAAAGTTCTTGGGTATTGGCAGAGAATGAGCTATCAGGTAAAGCGCTGTTTTCCTCACTTATAACAATAAAGCAGTTTATTGAGATATAATTCACATACCATGCAATTCACCTCAAGTGTACCATTTAATGGTTTTTAAGTATACTCACACTTGTATAGCAATTACCACAACAACTGGAGAATGTTTTCATCACCCTAAAAAGACACCTCATACCCATTAGCAGTGACTCACACTTCCCCCCCACATCCTTAACCCCCACCCCCACCCACAACTGTTCCCTCACTTTCTCTCTTTCCTGGATGTGGATGTCAGGCACCTATAGCCCCGAGAGTACTTGGCAGCCACCTCTAAGAAGAAGGCAGCTTTAGTATAAAACTCATACTGCAGGAGGCAAGATGGAGACAGAGAGAGAAAACCATGATATCACTAAGCTGCTGAATCACACCAGCCCTGAAGTCGACCCTACCCTCTAGATTTTTGAATCATATGAGCCAATAGGGGTCTGTATTATTTAAGCCAACCTGAGTGGCATTTTCTCTTAATTGTAGCTAAAAGCATCTTCACTGATACAATGACTCATGACAAAAAGGGACAAAACAGTAAAAAAGACCTAGGATTTGGATTTTGGTTTCTTGTTTGGCAACTATTTCTGATTGTCTGCCAAGGGCCATGCACTTCCATGGGCATATGCTGGCCACTTACTATCAATGGGATGTTAGGTAAGTCTTACTCCTTTGTACCTCCGCTTCTTCATCTCTAAAGGAAGGGATAATGGGAATAGAGGGAATCGACTTAGTTATTTCTAAGCCTCTTCCTGCTCTGATGTGTAGACTTTATTTTTAAAATGAGTAATATCATCCCTCCAGCGTTGTTAATTCAGTCGTCTGTTCGTTAACTGAAAAAAATTGGAAATCTGCAATGGACTGAGATCAAAAGGATAAACAAAGGCATGCTCCCTGATCCTAATGAGCCCAGAGTTATTAGGAAGCTAGATATGTAAGCAACTAACTGTAACAAGTGCCATGAGTGATACTGAAGATGTATGTGTGGGTCAGGAAGGGTTTCAAAGGGGAAAATCCACGTGAACTGAGGACTGCAGATGAGTAACAAGTTTAGAGGCAGATGGTGGGAAAGAGAGCAAGTTATTTTTATATGAGTAAATTATATAATATGAATATATTACATGAACATATCTCATATAATTACAGGTAAGAGAATAGATTTAGAAAGTATTAGTTACAAATGCAAATGTGAGAAAGTAATGGTAATCAATGACAGCAATAAGAACAATAATATTAAAATCTAGTGTTTACTGAGTATTTACTACATCTGGCACTATTTTATTCCATTTTAGGTATGGTCTTTCCACCCTCACACAGCCTCATGAGGTACAGCATTGCTCTCCCAATTTTGCTAAGGGCAGCACAGAGAAGTAAAATGGCTCGTTCCGGTAGTAAGCAGTGGAACCAGGCTACCAGCCCAGGTGAGCTCCCCAGAGCCACGGAAATAGACAGCTGCTCACGCTTCTGAGAATTCTATGATTCTCAGAATCCAGTGAGACACTGTACTGGAAGAATCTTTTTAAACCAAGTAAGGTGTACCTGATCTACCAACCAATGAAGGAAGAGTCAGTATATAAAATATTTAAAAATAGTTGGAATGTGATAGGATACATAATATTACAAGGATAATATCAAAGGCATAGTCATGGGATGAAAGAGGCAGTGAGGAGTCCTGGTGGAGTCTGCTGTGTGAGTTTCGTAATATGGGACAGTAGAGTTCTTATCTCACGGGGCAGCATCAACAAGGCGAACAGCATGGGAAGTGCTGGTCCTGGTGCCCAGCTCATAGTAAGCAGCCGATAAACAACCATAAGTATACATAAGTTCTTGTTTCAGGAAGCTACTCAGTAAAATCAGCAGATTTAATGAAAGGATGTACAGGAAAAGCACTTTGGGGAAGGACACAGTGCTCTCCAGAGACAGCTTCTTTACTACAACTGATTATGCGGCATTTACAAACTAGAAAACTTGTTTTTCACAGGTGTTCATTCACGTTATTCATCAACAGAACCAAGTCTCTCTTTTTTTTTTTAAAGATTTTATTCTTTTTTATTTTGAGAGGGAGAGACAGAGAGTGGGAGAGCATGAGTCAGGAGGGGCAGAGAGAGAGAGAATTCCAAGCCCACTCCATGTTAAGTGTGACCATGACCTGAGTCAAAACCAAGAGTTGGACACTAACCAATTGAGCCACCCAGGCACCCCCAAGTCTCTTTTTTGCCATCATATTATCTTTCACATTCTAACTTCGCAATCACTAATTGTAGTGACAAAGTCTTCTCAGAAGTAGTTCCATTGCCAAATCACTAAGAAACCAACTAATTACACCTGAACTATTTTAAATAAATTGGTCCAACGAAGACACATTTGGTAAGTGCCCTTCAAGAAGTAAGGAAAAAGTATTCCTCTGAATTGAAACCCAAACTCTATGTTTTTGCAAAGAAATATTCATTTTGTAGAACTCTGGTCTAACGGGAGTGCTTCCTCTGGATTCCACGTCTACCTTCATCTGACAGCAAGACCATGCTGCTCTTAGCCCCCATCCTTCATGATTCTTTGAGACTCAGGTGTTATAGACTGAATGTGTCTCCCCAAAATTCATCTGTTGAAGTCCTAACCCACAATGTGAAGATAGTTACCTTTGGGAGGTGATTAGGTCATGATAGTGGAGACTTCATAAATGGGATGAGTGCCCTTATAAAGGGAACCCCAGAGAGTTCACCAGCCCTCTTTCTGCCATAAGAGATGTTAGCATCTGCAACTAGAAGAGGGATCTCCCCAGAACCCCACCACACTGGCACCTTGATCTCAGACTATCAACTGCAGAAATAAATCTCCGTTGTTAACAAGCCACCCGCTCTGTGGCACTTCCATAGAGAAGCCCGCATTAAGGCACCAGGTTAGGACACCTCTTCTCCCAGGTTAGGACTCCCTCCGCCCCCAGGTGCCAAGTTCCATGTCTGGCTCTGGGTGGGCACCTTATGCTTAGCACACCTCTGTCCCTCCACTACCATCTTGAAAACCCACTTCTGTCTGTCACCCCCATGAAATTGTGAGCTTCTTCCTCATGTTTGTACTGTGTCATAGTAGAGAGAAGACAGATGTTGAAAGAATAGTCATTGCGTGAATAAAAAACTTCAACTTTTCCCTTTGCAAAAAAAAAAGATGAAGTCAAAGGGAACTACCTCATTGATTTGAGTTGCCCAGATTCTTCCTTTCCCCCCACACGTGTTAGTGTCATCATTAATATCTCCATGAACGCAGTTATGCAGGAATTTGAGGTGACTGCTTGGAAATTCCATCTCAGCATTTTTGAAGCATCGTTCACCCCAAGGCCAGGCACTTGGGTAAAGATGTTACTGAGAGAGCTGATCTCCAAATTTCTTGTCAGAGGCTGCATGAGAAGGATGGAGAAATGGGAGAAATCCTGTAAACCGTGGGATTCTGGTGTGTTTTGTCAGGAGAGCCTAGAGTGCTCTGTTTTCAATGTCAGACAGGACTATATTCACATCACTCTTTTCTGGTGGTCATGAGTCTTATCTTTTTTTCACTTCCGGGCACAGCCGTGCCTAACCTTTAGTGCGGGAGGATAGGTTCCTGGGCATGGAGAACAGTGAACATTCCTGCAGATGCAGCAGGAGGTCTGTCCCCGATCAGCACAGAGCCAGAGAGTGAGGTCTCAGGTACTAGGTGACCAAGGAGACCCCAAAGACACCCAGCGTGAGGCCAGGAAAGCGGAACCAGCTCCTCCCACCCTCCCTCCTTGGTCTTACACCTGAGGCACCCCTGGCCCAGTCTCTAATACTGGGGTCCCAGAGAGGAAGGGAGGGCAACTCTCTCTCCCAGACACAGGACCTGGGGGCCTCAGCTTCCTAAAGTGAAGGCCTTTCTCTCTCAACTTGAAACACATCATAGCCCCACAAGTGTCCCAATTACTTTGTCATTTATTAGTTACTGTACTTATGTGTGAGGTGGTAATATGCAGGAATGGGAAGCCACATTTCCTATGACTTTAAATGAAATTTTAATATCGGATCTTTGTATGTGTTTTCCACAGCAGTAAAAACAGATGATTGGCCAAAAGGACAAATTTAGTGAACAAAATATTAGCATTATAAGCACTTCCAATATACTTCCCTCTTTTCTTATCTCATGTAGAGGAAAAATAATACTTGCCTACAAGCAATTTTTGCCTCAAAGACCATAGGAATGAGAGGCAATACTCCTTGGTAGTTGTCCAAAAAGCTTATTAAAAACATGACATGATTATTTTCTCCAGTGCTAAAGCATACTCCAAGTGTGGGTTCAGCAGTTGATAAAGTCACACTTTGAGCTTGGTTGCTATCACTCTAGAAGCTGCCAGGTCCCAGGTCCTTCTCCCCACCCACCCCCCAGGCCCCTCTACTCATTTCCTGCCATTAACGTGTGTGGAGAAGGCTATTATGGTTGGAGGGCTAGAGGCTGACCTAGAGGAGGAGGGGCTGATGCATGGGCATTCTGGAGACCACACTGTGAGTGTGAGCCAGGATGTCGTCTGAGCTTTTCCAAGTGGCTCCTTGGACAGCTGTGGTAGAATGGGTGCCAGAGGAGGAAAGGAGGAACAGGGTGTTGACTACGGCAGACCACAGTGATTGGTCTGTGGAAATGTGTGAGGGGTCCCCTTTGGACATACTTGGAAGTAACTGGGGCATTTGAAAGGAGAAGAACCAGTTCCTTCTGCTAATTTGATTGGAGAGTTCATATATATGTATATATGATATGTGTGTATACATGCATTTAATATGTAATAATATATATGTATAAATGTATATGTGTATGCATATGTATATATGTAATATATCATGCAGTTAACATAACATATACCATGTAACAAGTGTTATAACATGTTATATCATATATTACATATTGTACATTGTATATAATATAGTATTATTTAACCTCTATTAAATTTAGGCTTATATGGTGGTACATACAACATTGTATCTTAAGATAAATAGGCAATAAATATCTATGAATGAAAAAGCATAATTTTTAGGATGCTAAGGTTCTGTCTAATGCCTTTATACATTAGATATGCACAAAGAGACAGTGGATGAGTTTATCCTTTTGCTTAATTTCACATTTAAAAAATTTGTTATTTACTCTAATTCCCATAACACAAATTACTGATAAAATGATTTTTTTAAAAAGCACCTCCAGGGTGCCTGGGTGGCTCAGTTGGTTAAGTGTCTGCCTTTGGCTCAGGTCATGACCCCAGGGTCCAGGGATCAAGTCCTGCATCGGGCTCCCTGCTCAGCGGGGAGTCTGCTTCTCCCTCTCCCTCTGCCTTTCCCCCCTGCTCATGCTCTCTCTCACTCTGTCACTCACTCTCAAATAAATAAATAAAATCTTAAAAAAAAAAAATCTTTAAAAAAGCACCTCCAGAATGGCATTGTTTTAACTAAAATCTACTTGTGTATTTAGTTACGCATGGTCCTTTATATTCTTTTGTTCATTCCTTTTTGTTATTAAAATGGACAAAAGTTTTGCAAGTTAATTTTATTGGCTATATAAAGTAGCTGCTTTTCATAAGTGAAAATAGAAATGACAGGTTTTTTGCAACTACTCAGGGTTCTGTTTTCTTATAATCATTTTCTGTAGGACTGGACCATGAAAAGATGGTACTCTAGAATGATCACCCCAGAATTCAGGGACATGACTTTCTTCCAGCAGTTAGGATGCTGTGGTCATCCTCCTCTGCATCTCAGCCTTCCCAGCAATGCCAGGCTGTCGAGTGCTGCCCTTCCTCGGCCTTACGTCTCCCTTTACTCATGGTGGCCCTTTGACTTCCACCTGCAGAAGCCATTTCAACTCAGTTCAGAGGAATCTTTTGTTCAGAGACTCCACCTGGAGTCACTGCTGTACCCAGAGTTCATATCAAGTTGCTACATTTTTCTTCCATCTAATTCTTCTTTGGGAATCAGCCTTGGACCCCGGTCTCCTTGGAGAGACTGGTGTCCTGCCCCCAATTCCCAGTGCTGTAACCAGGGTCCTTCTGCTGAGAGAATCCATGACCAAAGTATTTCCTGAATCTCCTACATCAGGGCCTCCCTCCACCCTCCCCACAACACCACCTGGAATTTCCTCCTCAGCTACCCTTTGCATGGACCCCCCGCTCCTCTGCACTATGGTGAGTTGTCACCAGACCCTGTAGGTACTGTATTTGGCCAGCTGGACCTGTCACCTTCCTGACACAGCCCTTCAATCTGTCTCCTCAGTGGGTGAGCCTGGTCTAGATGTTCTCAGTAGGAGCAAGAACCACTTGAGGAATATGTTAAATATGGACTGAACTTGTTAAAATTAGATTCCTGCTCATTCCTGAGATTCTGATTCAACAGGCCTGGGGTAGGATTAGGGAATTTTTCACAAGTACCCTACCTTATTCGAGTAGCCATCCAGGGACCCTGCTTTGCAAACTATTGATCTGGTCCCAGGCCCCATCCTGCTGAAGTTCATGGACCAGGATTCTGGAGCAAGCAGCATCCATGTAACACATATGGACACTGAAACACAACGAACCCCATCTGTTTGGGGCTTAAGTCACTCTCAGACACCAAGCTATGGTCCCAGGAAAGGGCAGGAGCTGGCCTTCCAAATAGACATGCCCCAACCTGGTATAATTTCAGGCATTTCAAGAGATCATGCAATTTTCAAACTTGGCCATACATTAAAGTGACCTGGGGTATGTGATTAAACTATAGAGGCAAAGGCCACAGCCCAACATTACTGAATCAGCTTCTCCAGAATGGGGTCTGAGAGTTTCTATTTTACCCTGTGCTCTAGATAAATCTGGTACAAACCTCTGCACAGACCTGTCACTGATTTGGGATTATAGGGATACAGCATGTTCCTTCCTGGTATCTGAAATTCCTATTTAGAGGTTCTAGGCCCTTTGGCCTAAAGATTGTTTTATTCTTCTGTTAATATTAAACATCATTAAGAAAGAAGCCTGCTTCGAGTGCTGGAGAAAATAATTAACATTAAACACTATCCTGCTGCTTTTGGGAAGGTACGGAGATGTTTCCTACCATGTCCCAACTGGAACCATGAGGCTGCTTACTTCCGCATTCCTCCAGACGTGCTCCTGAGCGCTGTTCTCCACCCTGTGGCAAGAATGACTCTAGTTTACAATAATTATTTTTGCATGTATGGCCCCTCCACTAGATTGCACATTTCCAAAAACTGAGAATGTCTAATTTGTCTCTCTGTATCTTAGGCATTATCCAGCATAAAAGTGTTCAGTAAATGGTTGCTTAATACATAGAAGATAGTACTTTAAATCCTCCCACCTCAAAGCTGGGGGATTTATCAGGCCTGTCCTCTGAGCAGGCTTTTTTTTTTTTTTTATGTTATGTTAATCACCATACATTACATCATTAGTTTTTGATGTAGTGTTCCATGATTCATTGTTTGCATATAACACCCAGTGCTCCATGCAGAACATGCCCTCTTTAATACCCATCACCAGGCTAACCCATCTTCCCACGCCCCTCCTCTCTAGAACCTTCAGTTTGTTTTTCAGAGTCCATCATCTCTCATTGTTCGTCTCCCTTCCGATTTCCCCCCCTTCATTCTTCCCCTCCTGCTATCTTCTTCTTCTTTTTTTTTTTAACATATATTGTATCATTTGTTTCAGAGGTACAGATCTGTGATTCAACAGTCTTGCACAATTCACAGTGCTCACCATAGCACATACCCTCCCCAATGTCTATCACCCAGCCACCCCATCCCTCCCACCCCCACCACTCCAGCAACCCTCAGTTTGTTTCCTGAGATTAAGAATTTCTCATATCAGTGAGGTCATATGATACATGTCTTTCTCTGATTGACTTATTTCGCTCAGCATAATACCCTCCAGTTCTATCCACGTCGTTGCAAATGGCAAGATTTCATTCCTTTTGATGGCTGCATAATATTCCATTGTATATACATACCACATCTTCTTTATCCATTCATCTGTCGATGGACATCTTGGCTCTTTCCACAGTTTGGCTATTGTGGACATTGCTGCTATAAACATCGGGGTGCACGTACCCCTTTGGATCCCTACATTTGTATCTTTGGGGTAAATACCCAGTAGTTGAGCAGGCTTTGATATGGAGAAGGATGAAAAGGTGAGGGCACTGCCCTCTCATCCCCCCACCCCCCCACAGACACACACCACACTCCAAGGGGCAAGAGAAAGTGGAAGATACATTAGACAGATGCCAAACATTCATCTTTGGAGCCAAGGTCAGTTCCAGAAAGGGTGATGCCTCTCCCATATCAGGATCCCTCTTAGGCTAACTCTAACAGCTCTTTCCAGGGCTTGCTTTGCAAGCAAGCAGAGGGGGTTACTCTGTAGGTTTTGGTTTAGGTGGTACCTAAAGGCCTACTTGCCCTAAACATTCAGTTGCTGATATTTAAATAAGAACAGGCTTATGAGCAGAAGATTTGGTTTGATGAGGATATTTGGGATTTATATTTGGAAACCAAATGTCAGTATCACGATGACAGACTTACATAGTAGCTCATTCCTTTGGTAGGATTCTCCCTTTATGTTATAAGTTAAATTGCTAGCATAAAAAGTGGTTACATTAAAAAAACTCTTATGAATCTAGAAGTTGATCATAAGAGAAAATCAGGAAAGACCATAAATACATGGAGGTTAAATAACAAGCTACTAAACAATGAATGAGTCAACCAGGAAATAAAAGAAGAAATAAAAAAAAATACATGGAAACAAATGAAAATGAAAACACGGTGGTCTGAAACCTCTGGGATGCAGTAAAAGTGGTTCTAAGAGGGAAGCTCACAGAAATGCAGGCCTACCTCAAGAAGCAAGAAAAATCTAAAATGAACAACCTAACCTTGCACCTAAAAGAGCTAGAAAAAGAACAACAAACAAAATGTAAAACCAGCAGAAGGAAGGAAATGATAAAGATTAGAGCAGAAAGAAATAATACAGAAACTAAAAAAACAATAGAACAGATCAATGAAACCAGGAGGTGGTTCTTTGAAAAAAAAAGAATCAATACAATTGATAAACCTCTAGCCAGACCAATCAAGAAAAAAAGAAAAAGGATTCAAATAAATAAGGTTATAAATGTTGGCAAGGATACAGAGAAATGGGAACCCTCTTACACTATTCGTGGGAATGCAAACTGGTGCAGTCACTCTGGACAACAGTATGGAGGTTCCTAAAAAAATTAAAAATAGAACTACCCTACAATCCAGTAATTGCACTACTGGGTATTTGCCCAATGAATACAAGAACACTAATTCAAAGGGATACATGTACTCCTATGTTTATAGCAGCATTGTTTACAATAGCCAAGGTATGGAAGCAGTCCAGGTGTCCATCGGTTGATGAATGGATAAAGAAGTGGGGTGTGTGTGTTTATGTGTGTATGCGTGTAATGGAATATTAGTCATCCATAAAAAAGAATGAAATCTTGCCATTTTCAATAATATGGATGGAGCTAGAGAGTATAATACTAAGCAAAATAAGTCAGAGAAAGACAAATACCATATGATTTCACTAATATGTAGAATTAAAGAAAAAGCAAATAAGCAAAGGGAAAAAAATAAGAGAGAGAAAGACAAGTCAAGAAACAGACCCTTAACTACAGAGAATAAACTGATGGTTACCAGAGGATGGGTTAAATAGGTGGTGGGGATTAAGGAGTAAAAAAACAAAACAAAACAAAACAAAACAAGCCCCACAAAACTCAGAACATGGGATTGAGGTGTGACTTTGTCCTTTACACATTAAATATTGCAGAATATTGCAACACATCTTTCCTAACGTACTACATGCTGCAATATGTCAACATAAGTTTAAGAAAAAAATGCAGGGACTGACTGTAAATCTCACTTCCAAACTGACTTTACCATTTTTGTTTGTTTAAGGTTTAAAGGGACCTCTGTTTCATGTACCATATCTTTCTCTAAATGGAGGTACTCAATGTCCCGTATTTGAGGCTAATTCCTTACTGAGGTACCCCCTTACTCAGATACCCCCTCCAGTTCGCAGTTAGGTTTTTTACAAGAACCAGAATCTTTTTTTTTGCTCCTGAACTCTCTATGGCAAGTTGAACTAAAGGATTTTTCCCTCTCCCACCTCGATCATTAGCAGAGGATCCAGGATCAAAAAGATTCCATCAAGCTGGATCTTTCCTTCCAGACAGCAAAGGGGGCAGTTGACAACTAAGATGCTATGACATTTACTGCAATGTGGCCGGTCTAAAGCAGGACAGAAAATGAGTCAAAAGCACAATATTAGGGTGGGATGAGAAGCTCTATTATTCTTAAAGAATCAAGCAAAAGGAAAAGTAACTCCAGTTATCTCTAGGTGAGTAAGGCACGTCTCTGTGAGATGTGTTGATTCACAGGGGACCAAGTAACAGACCAGCCAGCCCATGGCTCTTACTGGCAGGGAGACAGACCTAGAATCACAAGCCCACATTTATCTCATTTTGGACACAGGAGCTTGTCCTCTTCAGGAGAGGAGTCCTTCTTGCTACCTGAGACGGATCTGCCCTTCCACTATCTCAGGAGCACCAGCTCAAACGCTGGCATGGGCTGCCTGTGGGCATATGAACATGCTAAAGCCACTACCGTCTTAAGAAACAAAAACTTTCCTCACGCCCATCCTCAAGAGTCATTTTCTCAAGGAAGTCCTTCCCTGGGCCCAGTACATCCTTCCTTCACTGTAGTCTTTGTCATTTTCTATTTATTTGTGTCATACTTTGATTAAAATATTTTCTCTTACCAAATTATAAACTCCGCAAGAACAGGGATTATGTCTGTTTCTCACAGGTCTGTCCCTAGCACCTAGCACTAAGGGGGTACCCAGTAAGTGTCAATTAGATAAGATGAGCAGCTATGGAAAGGACTGGGTTTTTCTGAGGGAGGAGATGGGGTCACCAGATTTGAATGGAGGGCTACCTATGGGTAAGCAGAGTCCAGAGCAGAGGAACGTCTCAAGTGAAGGCAGAGTTCAAGAGGTTTTGTGTCGAAGCCTTCCTTTGCACAATCAAATTAGTCACAGTTTTAACCTTCAACCTTCCACTTTGGAATATCCCTCTGAGATGTGCCTCACTCTTCAGAATTTAACATCTCTACATAGTCCTGTGTTTGTGGGTTGTTGAGGGCTGACCAGGAAGGATTGCTACAGAAGAGAAGGGCCCAGACCTCCTACTTTGCTGAGCGTCTCATCAGAGAAGGGGCTGGAAGAATACTTCCCTACTGGGAAGGATAGAAGGTGGACTCCGCCTTGATCAGTAGATGGAATGACACAGAAGATGATCTCAGTAAGACTTAGTTTCTCCAGTGTCCCATATAGGTTAGGAATATCCCCCCTTCCAGAATGAAGTAAGATAGGCCCCCCGTAACACCAGGTTATAATTTTAAGACCAATAAGTGCCAAAGTTATCTTCACAGTAGGATTTTAATCTGAAATGCTTTTGTTTGATAAAAGTCCATTTTTTATTACTCAACTTTTCAACTTCTTGAAAAACAGAGAAGCATCAGTTGATTTACCCAACCATTCATCTATTTATTCAGCAAATACATCTTGACAAAACAGCAACAGAACTTACAGTCTCAAGGGGAACCATGCAAACAAGCTATTATACAATGAGAAAGAATGAAGCAATACTACAGCATTGGGACAGCCAGATGTTAGAGGACAGTGCAGAAGTGAGCATGTACTTCTGTCCTCTTTCACACCATCTCTCTCCTACATTTGCAGACTAAAAGTTAAATGCTTTCATGGAACTTGGCAAGTTTTGGTTTGTTTTATTTCAGATTTAGTCTTCTGAAAATTAGGAAGTGGATTAATAATCGTTTCCTGTCTTCCATCTCCTCAGAAGGCAAATAGGAAACTGGGGTTTTGTTGCGGTAGCAAGGGAATAAAAGAACAGCCAGAAGCTATTCATTTGTAGAGTGTAGATCACATAGGACGCAAGGATCAAATAGTCTGCCCTCTTGTACTAGGGATGAGGAAACAGGCCCGGGGGACCTGAATAAAGTTCTGGGGTAATTATAAGAATTTTTCACTAACAAATGATGCGACTGTTATCAGCATTTTCCATTTGAAAAGAGTATGTGGTGTAAGTGACTTAATTAAACTTTTTAAAACAACTCTATGAATAGGTACAACTGTTATCCCCAAATAACAGATGAGGAAACTGAAGGATAGAGAGGCTAATCATTTGCCTAATTACCGTATAACTAATAAGTGTCAGAGTTGGAATTCAAACCTAGGATATCTGGTTCTAGAAATCAGAAACCAAGTGTTTCACTTCACATGTCTGTCTCTTGTACATTTGGAGTTCATGCATATATTTTTGTATGTATATTTGTACCTATAAATGTATTTAATGTAGTAATTCTCATTAAACATGTCTGGTTTGGGGTGATAAGTCCTTTCATTTGATTTTTCCAGATAAAGAAAATATGAAGTTAAGACTGACATGAATAAGTTTCTAACTCTCGGAGGAATGTCACAAGGGGTAAAATTTGCTTTTAGAGTACCTTGATACCATTTTCCGAAAGCTGTCATGCTATTGTGTTACCTGGCCGTGTCAAATCAATGTCAGTCCCTGTTCAAACACCAGTTGTGCAAAGCACATCAGAGTGGCTGGTAGCCTGGCAGATTTCATCATTTTCTCTCTGGGCACCGAAACTAGAGCTGGACACCTAATCATGGTGACTCTTGACTTAGGAGGGAAAAAAATAGAGAAAAGATACAAATTATCATTAGGGGTAAATCGCAGGTAATTTTATTTAATAACTCAGAAGTAGATAGCGTTTGTTGCAATATGCAAACCATAGGGCATTCTTCATTCACTCACTCACTCGTTGGATATAGATGTACTCAGTACCTAGTGTCAGATGCTATGGCAAATGCCGGGAACACAGATAAGAATAACAGAGACTGACTGCTGAGGGGCCCGAAGTCTAATGGGGGCCAAATTGTGTAGTATGATATATTTCGGGAACCCAAATGAGGGCAAGTTCAATCATGGGACAGAAGGAGGAGAGCTTTGGAATCCTGTCCACCTGAGTCCCAATTCAAATTCTGCCTCTTGCAAGCCCCCTAACTCAGTCTCTGTTTTCTCATCTGAAAAGTGGGGATAAAAGCATCCACCTCACGGGGTGATTATAAGTACTAAGTTCCATGTCCAAAACATGCTGATACTCTTTTTCCAGCCTTCTTTGAACTTCCCCCACCCACCCCACCCCATGTCCCCAGCCTACCAAGAAAAAAGATAACTGGAGTTGAGAGAGGTTTCATTCACTTAAGTGGTGATGTGTGAGCTGGGTCTTGAAAGATGAGTAAAAGTGAAGGTGACAGGCAGAGTCAGAGGCAAGGGCTTCCAGAAAGTGGACAGAATACATTCAAAAGCACTAAGGCACGGAAGACCATGGTGTTGGGAAGCTGGGGGGAAGCGAGCAGTTTAGAATATGGGTTGTATAGATGGTTATAGTTGATTGGTGTCATGAATGTCAAGTTGGAAAAGGAAGGTGATGTGTTTGGTGACTCTGACTGGGTGTACTCTGCCTGCATGTAATGCCATTCCAGACCAGAAAGACAGAAATTGACATCCTTGGGGCTGGTGTTGAATGCTGACCACACAATGCACATTCTCCTCTCTGAGCTATCTGTGTGCGACATGTGGGCTCTGCTTTCCCTTTTCACCTCCTGGAGGAGACCCCAGAGTCTGGCTCCTGGTGTCCCAATATTGGACATGAGACTTGGGTCTTCTGAGATCCTAGATCTAGTTTGATATTTTGTTTTGTGATCCAGTTGCTAGTTGTTTCATCATGTGAGAAACTGAGATGGTGAGTGATCTATTCAGCTATCTCTTTCCTAGTACCAGTAAGAAATAGTAGCCCATGTAGAGAACATAACATTAAAACTCAACCATAGGGGCACCTGGGTGGCTCAGTCGTTAAGCGTCTGCCTTCGGCTCAGGTCATGATCCCAGGGTCCCGGGATCGAGCCCCACCATCAGGCTCCCTGCTCCGCAGGAAGCCTGCTTCTCCCTCTCCCACTCCCCCTGCTTGTGTTCCTGCTCTCGCTGTGTCTCTCTCTGTCAAATAAATAAATAAATAAATCTTTAAAAAAAACAAAAAACAAAAAACAAAAAACTCAACCATAAATACAGTTCCTGGTATTACTCAGTTTCTCACATAAATCAAGTTCAAATTCATATAAAATAAAGTCATTATACTGACATTAGAATTCATGCAATTATGATAAAGAGATAATTGCTTTTATAGTAATTATTTTAAAAAATCATAATTTTAAGGCTAAGCATGCCCTTTAGGGTTGGCTACATTGTAGGCAGGAAAACAGTTATCAGTCTTAGAAAAGAAAATGCTCAGAAGAAAAGGGAGGTGAGCTGTGGGAGATACTGAACTTGAAGCCAGTGGTTCATGCTCCAGCTGCCAATTATTGGTTCTGTGTCTTTGGACAAATCATCTAACCTCTCTGAACCTCAGTTTCCTTTCTCATTGAATGGGGAAAATAATAATATTATGGTTAGCTTATTTTAGTATCAAGTGCCTTAATATATGTTAAGTTGCTTTGTAGCTTAAAGCCATTTTACTAATTATAATAATTATAAATTGGGAAAATAATCCATGTTAAAAGTCTACTATCAAGGGACGCCTGGGTGGCTCAGTTGGTTGGGCGACTGCCTTCGGCTCGGGTCATGATCCTGGAGTCCCGGGATCGAGTCCCACATCGGGCTCCCTGCTTGGCGGGGAGTCTGCTTCTCCCTCTGACCCTCCCCTCTCTCATGTGTGCTCTCTCTCACTCATTCTCTCTCTCTCAAATAAAAAAAAAAAAAGTCTACTATCAAAGAAAAATATTTATACAAAGTCTACTAAAATCACTGCCATCAAACTTCTTAACAATAGTCTGTAAACCAAGGAACTTTATAGCACTGTCCTACGTCATTAAATAATAATTGTGTTCTATTTCCTTCATCAAGCATTCATTTATGCTAAAATTTGGTAATGGGTATACTCTAGATCATCAGCCCTGGGAGATGTTCCTCCAAAAAGGGCTCACAGTCATGGAGAAATACTGCATGCTCCTTAGAGAGACTGATTAAAACTTCTGAGGAATCCCACACTAACTTTCAACACAGTGTTTTCCAAACTTATTGGAGCACAGCACTGTTTTCAAGTATTAGCTTTGGTTCAAAAGACTATATTTGGGGAACATTTTTCCATATAGAGTTTTCTTGAAAAGTATTAATGACAAAACTAATAGCCATTCCTAGGTTAATATGATTTTAGTGCAGAGAGCTTTGATGTGTTAATATAATTTTGTGTTAATATATGTTAATGTGTTAATATAATTTTGGAGCAGAGAGCTTTGCTCAGGCCAGCTTTGTCAAGATGGTAGTAAATGCTATCTGCTCTGTAAGCTTTTTTCTCAGTTGCAAACATTTCATTTTCCTCCATCACTAGGTGAGTTTTTAGTACTGTCTGAAAATAACTTAAGTCAGGAAAACAATGTATCAAGAAATGTGCTCCATTTTTCAGAAGGAGAAAATGAGTCACTAAGAACTTAGTGATTTGGCCAAGGTCTCATAGCTCATAGGTGGTAGCTCTGAGATTCAAATAAGCTAACTTCTCCAGAGCCAGTGAATGATCTGATGATAAATCAAATGTGTTTTACACTGTGGTCCTGCAGGTGTATTCATGTTGCTGGTTAGGGCTGCTTCTCATCGTTTCAAAGACTGGTTTAGAACAGACCTTTGAAGATTGTTGGGTAGGTTCAACAGAGCTGTCAATGACTCAAGGTTTGGGTTGTAGCAGGGAAGATAAAGGGCTGTCAGTTGTCTCATACCATCCAGACATGGCTTTGAGATCTTCTTAAACTCTAATGGACAGTGGCTACAAAAGATGATATACTTGAACTTTGTCCAGCTCTTCACTGATTCACAGATGAATGCATCTCATTTTACCTCAACACACACCTGATATTAACAGTTTATATAGATGGGTAACCCATTGGACTCCAGCAAATTAGGCAATGAAACACTGTTTTTTATCTTTTCTGTACTAAGATATAGATGCCAAGAATTGATTAAACAGTTCATTAAAAAGTTGAGCAGTTGCACAGTTAACGAGTATCTGTCTTGAATTGCATGATATCATCTTCATTTGGTTTTCTCTAGAATGACTTTTCATTTTAGAAATCTGGGTTTTGCCTTTAATGTTAGGTTAGGCAGAGAGAAATACACAGCTGTCTTGATGTGTCACTAATCCTCCCTCAATCCTACCAATTTTGACACTTTAGTAGCTTTATAAAATATGCTTATGTTTATTAAATAAGAATCAATGGGAGGTGTGATAGTGTAAACATAATCTAGTTTCAGCAAATTTAAAGGGACTTGAAAATTATTCTGATATATTCTAATTTCTCCGAATGGAAACTTCTTGTTATGATAAACTAAGGAGGTATACCATAAATGGTCAGGAGGGGGATAATCAGCTTTCATAAAACAAGTGTTTTTTTATTTTTATGTTTTTTAAGGATTTACGTATTTTAGAGAGAGAGAGAGAGCAAGAGCACAGGTGCACAAGCAGGGGGAGTGGCAGAGAGAGAATCCTCAAGCAGATTCCCCGCTGAGCAGGGAGCCCTATGTGGGGCTCATCCCAGGACCTGAGCTGAAACCAAGGGCCAGCCGCTCAACTGGCTGAGCCACCCAGGCGCTCTTTAGAGTACTTTTTAGATACTGATTTTTATTTATATTTAGGCTCCAAAATGGCAACCCCAGTGAAGGTATTTATTGCATCATCCTTCTGTTGAATTTGCATTGTTGGCTGGTTTTAGTACAACTTGATGCATATGTATGTGCACATGCATGTGTGTGTATTAATGTTGTTTTTTAAGTGTTCCTGATCATTATACATTATCTGGGTAATTTTTGTTGTTATCCTGTTTTTTGACGTGCTAAGGTGCTGCTGGTGTTTTAGTCAATGGAAACTCTAAGTAAGAGAAGATGGTTCTAGGCTTTCATGGTATGATCAAACAGTGAGACTTACCCTTCTGAATACAGTGATACTGGCCATGCCAGAGTTCAGAAAGCAATTTGTGTTGCCTGGTAATTTTGCTGAACTGTGGCGTCAATTCTCCATTGGAGATTATTTTTTCCCCAAAGAATGACAAATGAGTACTAAAATAAACAGAGGGTTGTGAACATATTTGTTTCACAGACCTTCTTTGAAACAAGAATTTTGCTTAACATCAGAAAATAGTTTTAATGTAAACAGTTTTCCCTAAAGTGGTAGGTTAATGCTTTTAATAAACAGAATTAAAATTACAGTGTTATTTATTATATCCTAATTCTTTCTCCATATATACTGGGAATTATGTTTAAATTGAAGTCCCAGAAAAAAAATTATCGGAGATCCCCCACTCATGGTTAAATTCTACCAAGTTATTCCCAACTTCACTGATCCTAAAGTGACTTTAACTGTGAATGACAGGTTTTTCATTTGTACCCCTTCCTCATTTTTTTTTCCTTTTTGTCAAGTTCGTGTTTGATAACCCTAAACCTGGAGGCAGTTTGGAGTCACCTACCTGAAAGGCTTTTTTACTGACTTCAAAGTGAAGATCAACACCTATTCCTGCGCATAGGGTAGATTCAACAAATGCAACCTTGACTGATGAAGAGACCTAATTATAAAACCACCAACCAACCAAACAACAACAAAAACCCCAACTCACACCAAGATCTTCTCTGTTGTCGGGGACCCAGAAAAGAGGGAGCAGGGGCTGGTGGCTCCCAGGCTTCACTCTGGCGGGACAGCTGGACAACTCAGCCCACCTGGGAGGATGCTTTTGTTTACATCTCAGGTTGCCGCCTGATGATTGGTGGCTGGGCTGGAAGGGAGGGTCCGCAGGAAACGCGACACTGGGGATGCTGCCCCCTATCACATGATGGAAATTTCCACTCTTTGGGAAGGCGAAAAGAAAAGAAAGGAGGGTCTCTCAATCCACCCTTTTCCGATACTTCCCCTGGATCCCAATCGGCAGAGGTAGAAAAAGACACAGGTGAGTGAAACTTTTCTATTTTCTGCTAGGCTTACAGACTTGTCAGTGTGCAAACTTGTGGCTGGATCCCAGCCCGGATTGGTGTTCGTGCGCGTGTGTGCGTGCGCACACAGGGACACACACACACGTGTGCGGTCTGGTCTCCCAACCGTCTGGGGCTTAGGTTAGGCATTGTGGCTCTTTGTAACTTGTTTGTTGATTGACCCTAATTCTTCTTATGATTTTCCAAAGGATCAGGCTTTGGGTGGGTTATTGGAGGCTAATGACCGGATTGACTAGAAATTAAGTAAACCAGAGCATACGGAGTTAAGGGGACTGACTGGGAAGTCTCGCGTGTGACTTCCTTTGCAAGAGAGGTGGCTATGCCAAGGTAGCCCATTCCCGGGAGTGCAACCCCCGCCCCGGGCCCCAGATTCCCTTGGCACTTGGATTTTCAGTTCAGTGTCCTGGGACTGCCTTCCACAGCCGTGGCCGCGCCACCAGCCTAGCTCGAGTCAGCTTGGGATCAGGGTTGGCAAGTGCTACCCAAGTTGCGGGCCCATGTCCTCAGGGCAGGGACATTGGGTGCTGGACCTAAAATAGACCCGCTGTCCCTGACAGCTGGGCTGCCTGGGCCGGGCCAGCACGGTACCCCGGGTGGGGGGCTGCGGCCCTGGGAGTCCCCAGAGAGTCTCCTTCGGGAGAGTAGGAAGGCGAGAGCTGTGCTGGATCTAGGGGCCGTGGCGGGGGGCGGTTGGAACACTGAGTCCGAAGCTCCGAGGGAGGAGGCGTCCAGCGCCGTGGGACTGGGAAGCCTGGGGCGCGCTGGAGAGAAGGCAGGGGAAGTGCAGAAACGCGGAGCGGGAAAGCCAAGTGGAGTTGAGGGGGCAGGGAGGGGACATGGAGAGAGGGGAGAAGCCCAGGGAGTAGGGCGGAAGGCGAGAAGGGGTAAGAGGCCAGAGCCAGAGAGTGGAGAGTGTGAGGGTTGGAGGGAAATGGAGAAAAGAGAATGAATGAGGGAAGAGAGAAGGGAGCCGGGACACAGGGAGTCCTTGGGGGGTGAGCTGGGAGCACGCCCGTGTCCGGTGAGAGGTGAGCGCAGGGACCAGCCGGCCGGGCGCTGGGAGCTGCACAGGGAGTGGCTCTTCGCAGACCGTGGCACTGGTGGGTGGGCGCTGCGCCCTGGCCACGGGCTGGGGTGGAGGCGCTGGGGCTGGGGTGGTGGTGCCGGGGCGCGGAGTGCGCCCCGCGGGCTCCCATCCTCTCTTCGCGATCCAGCAGGGAGAGTGGGGGAGTGCCCCGCCTGTGCGGTGTGCGCCGGGACAGCCCAGGAGATGCGCACCCGCCTTCTGACTTGGTTAGAGGAAAGGGATGAATTAAACTGGGAAGCCCAACCTGGGAGGCTTGGTCACTGGTGTGCCAGGGTGTGTGCCCCGCAGTGAGGGGGCAGTAGTTGGGACCTTGAGAGGCTTGGTGGGGACCTGGAGATCCCGAGCCACAGTTCTAAGCACAAGTGTTTAGATACCTGGGCCCGGTTGCACCGGAGGATGGGGTGGCTCTTGATGTCAATTTCTCAGTACAAAAGTGAATCTCTACCGGTCTCAGGAGCATCTTCGATCTTGAGAAAAGAGGCGTAGGCGTAGCTGCGGCCCTGGAGGTGTAAGCGGACCCTCTCCCGGCGCAGGTCCTATAGACACCTTTTCGCTCCCCGCCCCCCCATCACCGCCCGCCTCCCCTCCAGGCTCCGGGACCTGCTTTCTTTGTTATGCACTTCAAACTGGTGCAGCTTCTCACCCTTGGGTGGGGGGTGGGGGGGGGTAGTCTTGAGGACCTGTCTCCCAATTTCCTGGTTTCTTATATTCATATTTATTTGCTTCCAGGCAGCGCAGACAAGAGTCCTTATGACTGAATTGTCTTACGTTGTAAAAAGAACTTGCTACACCTTGATCACGATTGGCAGGGCCTGGTAGCTAGGGCTCTAGTTTGGGTTTGTTTGGTTATAGCGTTTTATACTTAACTTTTGGGAGAGGTGGGGTGGGGAAATTAGCCTTACTGCAAACGAGTCCCTCAAGAGTCATGGAGATCCGTGGCCTCTCTCACACAGAACGCAAGAAGTGTGCGCACACACATGTGTGTAATATAGTTTCTCAAATGTTAACAAATGAATCTACAGAACATCTATGGTCTGGGTAGAAGTTTGTAAGGATGGAGAAACTGAAGAGGATATGTGAACTTTCCAAATTATTGAATACCACACGTTCAGAGACAGAAAGCTTTTATTGGGCTGATTCTATCACAAAACATTAAAAAGCAGGGAGACTGGTAAAAGGGGATAGATAATTTTCAAGGCTGCTAGGATAGAGGAGCTCTTCTGCCAGAGTATGTAGTGCAAGGTGCTCCAAGGAGGCTAGTCTGTTCTAGATTAATGAGAACAATGGCTCACACATATATATCAATTATTGTATTTCTTTTATGTTAAATCCTCATAACAACCTTATGATATAGATTCTATTATTATATTCATTTTACAGAGCAGGACAGAGACATATACAGTAGGGGGAACATAGAACCTCTTTGGAAATCCTATGTGGTCATTAATTATTCTTAAATCTAAACGAACAATTCTCTTTCACTTTGTACTTTATCAGGGACAGAACTGGACAGGTGACTTTTAGGGACCCAAAGCTGACCATTTGGCCTGTTACAGACTAATCCTAGGCTAAGAAAGCCAAGACATGATCATATAGTTATAGACTGAATCCTTGCAGCCCCAGAACTAGAATTTTTCAACGAGTGACATTTGAGAAATGCATAATATGGTTATGGTTACCTCTCAGTTTATCAAATGCTGAGGCCAAGCATAATAAATATAGCAGCTGTGGACTTCTGTGTTAAATGTTTTTCTTCTTTCATGTCATTGTCATTGTCTACTTCCTCAGTGTTTTTCAGGTGTCAATTCCTCTTTCTTTCCCCTTCTCCTTTGTACTGACTTGCTGATGTTTTCTAACTATTTTTTTTAAAACTTAAGCCCTTCTTTGTGTTTTTTTTTAAATCTTTACATATCCAAAGCAATGATTTTTATGAAAAAAACAAAGGTTAATAGGATTTATGGCTACTTAGATATTTTTGATATTTATCAAAATAATACGGGTTTTTAAGATGTGCTTCATGTATCCCCTGACGTTACCTTACAAGCCACTACTACGCTGGTGACATCTGGTAGGAAGGTAAGGGGTGGGGTTTGGGGAGAGACAAAAGAAAGGAAAGGAGAACTCTCCAAGAGCCAGACTTTTAGCCAAGCCCTTTTACAAATGTGAATCCCACTCAATCTTCACACAGTCCTCCAGGTTATAGGTGTTTGCTATCTCAAATTTACAGAGGAGGAAATTGAAGGCCGTAGAAATTAAGGAAATAACCAAGGGTCACCCACCTAGGAAATGACAGTGCTGGGCATCGGCACAAAGTCCCTTCAATGCCAGAGTTCCTGCTTCCAATAGAGCCGGCAGAAAGAAAGTCGACTAGGAAAACAAAAACTTAAGGAGAAAAGAGGCTTACAAAGATGTTACCCTACAGGGTAGGATGTGCACGATGGGAGAAATGGAACTGCCAAATGTCTCTAGTGTGACTGCTAATCTTCCTCTGGTCTTCCTTCTACTATTTTTGTAATGACCTAATTCCATTCATTCATTCCACAAACAATCACCGAGTATCATTATCTTCCAGGAACACTGTTAGGGAGTTTCTTTTAACCCTGTTTCCCTAACACCTACCACAGTCCTGGGCAAATACTAGGTGCTCAAGAAATGTTTGTTGAATAAATGAATTAGTCTAGGGGGAGGAAAGGATAAGCGAGCAAATAGTCGCACTAACAGCATGTTGAGGGCCAGGAAAAATTCAGATTTGAGCATGCCACCACTGAAGCTGGCTTAGGAAAAGGGTCAGAGAACATTGCAAGACTAGGTAATGAGGTAGAAATAAAAGGAAGTGGGAGAAAATTCCCAACAGAGACAGGCCTAAAGGGAGAAAGGAGAAAGTGGGAGCCACTCTGGGAACTTAGGAGTTCAGTATTGGGAAGTGGAACTCACCAGGGAGGAGGTTGGGAGGGAGGTGTGGTCTGTGAGTCCTCACTCATCCTCTTTGCAAGGGTCCCAAAGCTCAGCCCCGCCCTTGAATTTCTGAAGTGAACTGTGCTAACAAGGGACAAAATGACTGAATACAGAAATTAGCAACACAGTTTATTATTTTATCATTCTATTATGCTCCTATAATAGAGAACTATAGTTTTTTTAGACTCCTTATAATGTTAGGGTTTTAAACACTGCATCAAATGGAAAGACTAGGCTTTGTTGTCCTCCGTATGGGAAAATCAAATAATTTTTCTGGTTCTCAAGGGGATATTCTATTTTAACAAAGATACAGTTTACACAATCACAAAAATATTACCAAAAAAATGCTTTTCTGTATTTTTCTGGTGGGGGAGGGGGGGCTGGGGAGGATTTCTCGTTTTATTTTAGTTTTTAATGGCTTGATTTATTTTAGTGTGTTACAGAAGATTCTGGAAGTAAAAAATGTATTAAAAAAAATAAAGTGAGATAGGACATGGAGTGACAGTACTGATATCAACCTCCTAGCTCCAAAGGAGATGTTTATGCCAGTTAAGATTCTGACTTTTGATAGCAGACTTGGAAAACACAATTCCCAGGGTCTCTTGTTTCTTTAGGGATCTTTTATACCAATCTTTCATCCCAGGCTCAGAGGTCTGCCTAGCTCTTCACCATTTCCACGCTTGTGAAATACTCACAGTCAAACTGTTATTTGGAAGGGAATTCAAAGGGTGAAGGGAATCCACAAATAATCCAAAACCTAATTTCAGTTAATACATTAAATCCTCCACTTTTTAGCATTATATCCTTGGGCAAGATTTTTAATCTTTGTGAGCCTCCATCTCTTCAGCTACAAAATTGAGATCATAATAGCACCTACTTCATGGGATTGTTATGAGGATTAAATGAGTTAACATGTGTCAAATGCTTAAACTAATGCCTGATTCATAGTGAGCTCTCAATGTGAGACAGCCATTACTGTTAATGGTGTTACTCTGCCACCCAAAGCATTATTTGAAATGTTAACAAATGTCTATACTAGATGTTCTTTGACAGTGTGTTTTCCTCTGTCATAACTAAAATGAAGGAAACAGAAGAGAGGAAATGAAAAAAGGGATAAATAATACTCACGCAGGACAGTCCAGCCCAGAATAACGTCATTCCCTGTATAATAAGATTGAAATGTTCCCTTATTTCCTGTTGGCTATTTGCCCCTATTTCTCCCGATAAATCTAGTGTGTATCTATCATTAAAATGAACATCATCTCCAGTTCCCTTGTTTTCTCTCCTTTTTGCCTCTTTTGGTCACTCTTGTCTCCATGGTGCCCCATACAGTGCCTGGCACAAACAGATACTCATGCATGTTTGCTGAAGGAAGGAAGGAAGGAGAACATCTTGTGTTTTTTACAATAGTATGTATTCTTCAAGGAAGCATGTTTTCCCTGAAATCTGAAAGGCCTTTGCAAAGTGAATTTATGCAATACTGACAGCCAATGTAAATATTTTTTTAATTAAATTGTTTATTCAGTGTGCATTATTGCAGACAATTAAGCATGCAGGCTGGGGAATCCGGGCGTGTGGATATGAATGCCTGTGCCATCATACAGTTGGGCTTCCTGGATTCAGATCTTGGCTACTTCCTATTCTGGTTCTCCCACTTTCTACCTGAGTGACCCAGATAGAGCTAGTTACTTAACCTGACTGCTTCCTTCTCTTCATCTATAAAATGAGGGAAATATTTCCTACTTCATAAGGATTTTATGAGGGTAAAATAGAATTATGTATGGCACATGGTGAGTGTTAGAAACCCTTCCAATCGGATGTAATACTAATACCTACCTTATAGAATTAGTGTGATGGTACTGCATGGCACATAATAAACCCTCAAAAATGTTCCTATTCCTATTCCAACTCCTTACTTCTGTTTTTCTGCAGAGGAGTTGGGGCCCTGACTTGGCATTTCCATTTTTTTGGTCCATTGAAAGTCTTATTGATTCTACCTTGCATTTCAGGGTAACTTCCTCCCTACCCACCCTGTGTTTGTCCTGTCATTTTGCCTTGCGTCATTCGCGCCTTTTTACACGGCATACTCCTCAGGACAAGGACTTTGCTCTTTGTTTTGGCATAATTTTATAACATTGGGTACACTCACGGTACTATAAAAATGTTAAAGAAGAAAAAAAAAAAAAGATGTAATACCCCAAGAGGCAACTTTGGCCAACGGCTGGTCGGGCCGGGGCTGTGTTTGCAGTGTTGGTACTCCCCGCGCCAGCCTTCCAGCAGCATCTCTGGCTGTGGCTGGGGCCTCACCCGGGGGGGCCCGCGCATCCTGCTCCGCCGCCCTGTGTGCGCCCGCCGCTGGGAACTGGAGCTGGGTCGCCGCGCCAGGGAGGACCGCGGGCGGCCGCCGCCTTGGGGACAGGCACCGCTCCCAAGTTTGCCTGCTTTTTGCTGCGACTTCGCTAGAGAAACCAGGCGAGTGAATGAGATGAACTCGGAAAGAGAAGTAGAGAGGAACTGAAAAAGGAGGGGAGAGGGAGGGCAGCCCGTTCTGTTTTAAGAAGGGTTTCCTGCATTCGACGCGGGGCTACACACGCTATGGTCTTATTTTCTGGAATTTCTCCAAATGGAAAGGAATGTGGTCCATAAATGCAGAATGTTCTTATAAACTGTATGATCCGGCTGATCTTGATTGTTAAAGTGATCTAACTAAAAGCATTTGTGTTTCCAGCCTGGCTTTGTGAATGCCTGAGAAGCAATCAAATGGTTCACAGCACTACATAAATGGAGGGATTTTATTATAGTCCTGAGAATACATTTCATCCTTATATTATTCCTTTTGGTTTCTGAAGCAATTTTTTAGAAACAGCACACTTAAAAAAAAAAAAAATACCTGACACGTTTTTGGCACGTGTCACTCTGCTCTATTTAATTATACTTGTTGCACAGAGGGGTCCATGCTATGGTGGACTTACATGTATTTAAACTTTTTATTTTGAAGTAATTATACAGTCACAGAAAGTTGTAAAGGTAGCAGAGAGAGGCCCCACACATTTGACCCAGTTGCCTCCAATGGTTACATGGGACGTAATTTTCGTACAACATCAAAACCAGGAAATTGATGTTGGTACAATATGTGTGTAGAAAATGGATGTATAGTTTCCATGTCTTTTTATCACACACATAGATTTGTGCGGTCACCACCATAACTGAGATACCGAACTTCCATCCCCCAGAAGTTCCCCCTTCTGTGATTCCTTTAGAGCCACACTCGCCTCCTTCTCCCTTCCACAGACAATAAGATATTTTCCGTCTCTATATTTTAATTGTTTTGTGAATGTTACATAAGCAGAATCATACTATCTGTGATCTTTTTGAGGTTGATTTTTTTTTTCATTTGGCATAACATTCTTGAGATCCATTCAAGTTGTTGAATCAAGAGTTGGGTCCTTTTTATTGCTGCATGGTATTCCAGTTGTTTCACCCTATTTAGTGGCAGGATTTTTTTCTCAATTGATATATTTGTCTAGAACTTCAGTTGGATACGAAGGATACTCGGTAAAAGTGTGAGGACAAAATTGGAATGTTTTCAACTTCAAAATGGCATTTGTGTCTGATAGGTCAAAAGGGGTGTATAAACTACATTTTAATTTAAAACAGAGACCACTGGAGGAGTGAAAAGGAGAAAAGGAAGGTGGCAGAGAAAAGTATGTAGTTAGACAGTTAAGATATAAAACCTGGCATTTTTTAAGATTTCCACACCAATAGGATAATCTATTCTGTGATTTTTAGCTTTAGTTAGGACAACTCAGATTTCTTGAAGCTAATTTTAAAAACGCTTCTGCAAGAGGGAATTCCCTGCCAGTCTGTGCTCAGTCACATAGCTGATAACTCAGGGGCATGATTGGAAATGACCATGAGTGGCTCTCCAGTTTGACAAGGGGTCACCAGAGTCAAAATGGCATCTTTAGCCTCAGGGCAACTATCAAGGGTCCTGAGACTGTCAATGTTCTACTCTTCTGGCCATTTGCCCCACACACCAGTGGGAGGAGCATCTCTCAGAGTTCACTTAAGTCAGGTTTTAAAAGGAGGATGGGACTCTTCACCGGTACACCCATAAGCAAGGGGACCCTGGACTCTCCAAAGGCTGTAACTAGCTAAGGGAAATACCACACTTCTGAATAGTACCTGGAAGAGTTTGGCTCAATCCCTCCCTTCAGCCAGTACCTATGGGAGAGTTCTTACCCTGACTTGACTCTGTCCTCCCCAGACAGAGGAGAGAACAAAATAGCCACTACTATCTGAAAGTATAAACACCCCTTTGTGTTTTTAGAATTCCACACTTTGGGCTTTCAGAGACATATTATCAATTCACAAAATAACAGAATTATCAGTCAAGAGCCCTGACTAGATCCAAGACTAACTGAAGGTATTGCGCTTAAGTCATTTTAATGATTTCTGTTATCAGAAAAATATTCCTTTTTCCAAACCCTGCCAGTAGATGGAGGGTAGGGAGGGATGCTGGTTGCAAAGCTTAAACATATATAGAACTGTCATAACTGAAATCATTTATAACTCTTTTTTATAGGCAAATCTGCTTTCCTCAATCTTTCAAAATGGAAGACAATCTTTGTACTGTCTGTGTAATTTATTTTATTTTGTGTAAATGTTAGATACCTCACATAGTTTTGCAGGCTGTTCTTGCGGATTATATCCCCTGTATGTGGACCCTAAGGTCCCACAGCATGTGGTAGGGCAGATAATGCAATCTTGAGGGAGTGAACACCTTGTTGTAGGTCGGGAGACTGAACAAAAGCCCTGTTGAATTCTGTTTACCTCTCTTATATTATGTTATTTACTTATTTTACTAATGATGACAGTCATTCCAAGGGTGTGGTATGAAATGCAGACACAGGTTCCCAACATCACAGGCTTTGTATTTTTTTAAGGGGTGACTGGGGGGAGCTGTTTGTTTCTTAAACTTTTTCTTTTCTTTTTTTTTTAAAGATTTTATTTATTTTATTTGAGAGATAGAGCATGAGTCATGGGTAGAGGCAGAGGGAGAGGGGGAAGCAGACTCCCTGCTGAGCAGGGAGCCTGATGAAGGCTTGATCCCAGGATCCTGAGATCATGACCTGAGCTGAAGGCAGATGCTTAAGCAACTGAGCCATCCAGGCGCCCCTTAAACTTTTTCTTTAAAAAAGAAAAAAGTAGAATTTTTCTGAAAGAAAAATAAAATAGAAATGCTTCGTGTACTATATCAATGTAGACAAAAACCAAACAGCTGTACAATTACTTTCAAACAATTCTGTAATACTGTAGCGGTGTCTGTATTTTGAAGAAAGACACCAAATATAATGCTTTACATTATTCTTTATACCAGAATCCCATAAAGTTCAAACTCCTTAACCTGGCAGTCAAGGTCAACCTTAGCCAGACTCTACACAAACATCCTGTGTGAGCTAAAGTAGACTCTAGTTGTTTTGGTAATATTGGGGCCAACTTCTGATCCCATTTCTCTTGCCTGGAACCACCCTCCTCTCTGGAGTCCTACCATTCTTCCTCCATGAACCCTGTTCTGTTTGCCCCAGCTCCCACACTGAGCTCTCCAGCTCAGTTCCATGTCTTGAAGACAGGGATCCTGTTATGAATAGTGTCCAATAAAAAGTAGGTACCCAGTGGTGATGGAATGTTGTTAGGAGCTGGGCTCTGCAGTCAGATGTGGGGCTGTGAGTCCTGGCTCACTAACCTGTTCACCAGCTTTGATCTTTGGGTAAATTACTCAATCCTCTTGAGCATCAGTTGCCTCACTTGTAAAATGGGGATAATAATATTACCTACCCCAAAGGTGAGGGAATTACTGATTTGATACATGTGATGTGCTTAGCATAGGGCTGGCTGTCATGAATATGATTATTACTAATGAGAACATAAAAAATGAGATTTCAGACTTTACAAAAATTAACAGGCTATGATCTGAGTGGAGGATGTAGACTAGAAAACTTGACTGTTCAAGCTTCTCAGTGTCTCTCAACCATAACTGCTGTCATAAGAAGGGACAGGGTCCCTCTATGCCTATCAACCCAGGAGACAATCTCTAATCCTACCCACTAAGATGGGACACAAACAAATTGAAGCAGAAGGTTTCTTTCCTTCTTAGATCTAACAAAAATATGTGTGGCTTGGCACATATTTTATTTTTGGTAAGAAGTAATCAAATGATGAATAAATTTCTATGAAGAAGGGAAAAAATTCTAGATATTGGCTTCAAAGAGTAATTAAAATAGTCTCATGATGAGTCATCTATCCTTGAAGCTATTACAAATACAATCTGTGGCCTTAGAAAAGTGAAAAGTTCAATAAATTAACTGGTTGTTTGATCTGTGTAATACCAAATTAGTAGGTTTTCTGATATTCCCCTACAAATTGGTTGATATTTCACTGAAGCATAGCTTCAATCCAATCAAGGGCATAACCATTAGTACTCTCTTGCTTATACTGATGTCTAAACAAACCTTTTTTGTGTTTTGAATTACAGATCTAAAAATGATATGTTTAGACCATACCATGCGATTACAAACAGAACAGCAATGCTTTAAATAAATTAAAAAGTAGATTGGATTTGGGTTGGGGGAGCCAGGCAGTCACATATAGATTCTGATTTTATCCTATTCCTGGGGCCATACCTTAAATAATTTGTCAAGTGATTGGAACTCTATGTATATAAGTATTTCAAAATAGCACCCCCCCAACTCGAAGAGGTCCTCAAAAATTCACTGAGGTACACATGTACACATGGATATTCATAAATTTGATAGACACAGAAGAGAAAAATTCTGCTCAAAAGTCTCATTTGTCTAGCTAAGGATATAGAAAAACTCTGTTACATAGAGAGTGCAGTGTTCTGGTTAAGAGGAAATTATACCTGCCATGGATTGTCAATTTTCAAAGAATTAGAATACAGAAAGATCCCTTTTAAAATCAGAATTTTATTGAACATGATACAATGTTTCAGCATGCCTTAGCCTTACCCTATTGTTAACTTCATCTATCATGGCAAAACTCAAAAATGCTAGGTGATAGAAATTTCTGGTTGGTTGAAAGAATTTATAGTATCTTCCTTCTGCTTTCAAACTTTTGGGAGAGATATCAAGAAAAATATATGTAGAAGTTCTAAACTAGGAAGCTTAAACCTTCTTAATATGGCAAATTTCTAAAGTATTCCAAAGTGGCGTGTAGTACAATGACACTCTGTCTTCACAAAACTTCAGCAACTATTGATACCTGTCTGTTATATTTCATCCATATCCATAACTTTCCTCCTTGCTACCCTTAGCCCAACCATTACCTCATTATTTCCAAGCAAATCCAAGTCATTTAATTTGATCCATACATGATTCAATATGTATCTCACAAAGATAAGTCTTTAAGAATAACCAAATTATCACATCTTAAATGAACCATTTTCTTTTTTTCTTTTTTTTTTTTTTAAATTTTATTTATTTATTTGAGAGAGAGAATGAGACAGAGAGAGAGCACGAGATGGGGGAGGATCAGAGGGAGAAGCAGACTCCCTGCTGAGCAGGGAGTCCGATGTGGGACTCGATCCCAGGACTCCAGGATCATGACCTGAGCCGAAGGCAGTCGCTTAACCAACTGAGCCACCCAGGCGCCCTTAAATGAACCATTTTCTTAATATTATCAAGTATCCAGGTAGTGTTCAAATGTGTCGGATTGTCTCTCTTTATTTTACCCCTAGTTTGTTTGAATCAGAATCCAAACAGGCTTCACACACTCACTGGTTGATATGGATTCAAAGAGACTTAAGAGACATAAGTTCAACCAAGCCTCATCTCTCTTTTTCTCTCTTGCAATTTACTGGATGGTGAAACCAAGTCGTTTGTCCTATAAAATTTTCCATATTCTGAATTTTGTTGATTTCCAAGACTTTTAAAATGTCATCCTCAAGCTTCAATAGCCGGCCTTCTTAAAATCTAACCCTTATGAAATTGCTTCTCTTTTAAAGAAAAATTATACCTTGTCATTCCTTTGCCTGTTTACTTGAGGGTTTTCCAGCCTACATTTTGCTCAATTTTGTCCAAATATCCTCCCTTTTAATACCTATGGCTTACCTAACACTCCTTCCTTTTTTTTTTTTTTTTTTAAAGATTTTGTTTATTTATTTGACAGAGAGAGAGACAGCGAGAGCAGAAACACAAGCAGGGGGAGTGGGAGAGGGAGAAGCAGGCCTCCCGCGGAACAGAGAGCCCGATGCGGGGCTCGATCCCAGGACCTCGGGATCATGACCTGAGCTGAAGGCGGACGCTTAATGACTGAACCACCCAGGCGCCCCCAAACATTCCTTCCTGATAGAACCTGGCCAACCTGAAATGCCCTTCAGTCAGGTTTCAAAATGTGTACCAGCCTCCTCCCCCAGGTGCTTACTCAGCTTTCTCTAAATTGTCTCAAGACATCACCAATAAACAGTAGGTTGTTTTGATTTTAAAAATTGTGCCACATGACTACTTTTTAAAAAATACTTTCTGATTACTGACATACACAAATATATTTACTAGGAAATTATATACTTGGGGTTTGCTTTAAAATAACGGGGGAGGGGAAGGGGTGGTTTGGAAGTAATAAGATTGGTCATGATCCATATTTGTTCAAGCTAGATAATCCATCTGTGAGGTTTCACTATTTTATTCTATCTCCATTTGTATACATTTGAAATTTTCCATAATAAGAAATGGAAATGAAATATTGTGTATCACCTAAGCTACACAATGAAACATTTCATTTTAGGGACCTATGTTGTAACATCTTTGCTAAAGATCATAAGAAAATCATTCCTAAGGAACAATGCACTCACTTTTCCCATTCCATAAGTCTGGTTTGCCTAAAAACTAGTCAGTTTTAAAGTAAAATAAAATAATCATTAAATAATATTTAAATAAAAGGGGGACACGGTTTGGAATGACTGAAAATAGGACTCAGGGAGAGGTGCTCCATAGGTTTGTGATTCATCTAAGCTGCCCTTCTTAAGATGCTGGCATGGCAGAATTCATAGACATGCCCCTATTCTCTACTGCTGACAAAAGACTCCCAGAAGAGGAGTGACCCAGACTACTTGATTATCCCATAAGAAAAAGGTGCTAGAATAGATTATGAAGGTCACACTTACTAGTTCTCCCTGCTACTATACCAGAAGAATGTGCAGGTCCTAACTCCCAAGGTGAAAGTCAAACACAGAGCTTTTCAGAGACCTATCAGCTTTTAACTTTAGTCTGATTGCTCTTTGTTTTGTTCACCTTTTGAAAAGATAAGAGAATTTAACACCTTATGCTTACATTAGCCATATATACTAGGGAGTGCTTTTTAACGGACATACAGCCTTTATTAATAATTTTCTATTGTTTCATTAGTATCATATTTAAATGATTTATAAGGGTAATTTTTAACTGTAACCAGCCATGCAACTGCAAACCTCATCACGCAAATGGACCTGCTTCATGACATCTTTTCCAAAGTCACATGAATTTGATACCATGCAGTACATACAAAGTCCCAGTCAGTCCAGTTGAGGATAATTAAAGGGAAAAGAGTAAGAACTGAGGCTGAAAATGGAAAGGAGAGAAAAATGGATACACAATAAGAAGAAATGCTTTTGTGTGAAGGCTTGGAACACCTATGTGGAACATAGGGCTTGGGGTCAGGTCTGTTGGGTTCTCGCTTCGAAGGGAGGGAGCTCCAAGCAGTTTGTGCCCTCGATGTAGTTTTCATGTCCCAGGTTAGAAACACCTGCTTTGAGAGACAGAGGAATAGGCTTGAGAAACATCTACACATCTAGGCCGAATAGGTTAATGAAAACTTCCAGAAGTTTCTCCATCTCAAGCATCTACGTTCATCCTGTTTCTGGGCCCACACTGGGAGATAGCAAGCAGGAGACAATGTCTCTAATCCATAAGCTCAAAAAGGCATTAGACATTTTATGGGAATAAGGTCATACACTAAGAACGTGTCCTGGAAGATGTGTATTTATGTACAACAAAGCAGTATGAGTTTGCAATTGTTGGAACTCTGGGAGAGGCTCTAAAGACATTTTTGTGAGCAAAAGGTGAGGAATCTAAATTTAATTGTCTTTATTTTTACCAATTTAAAATATGTAATAACGTCATTGGTAATATTTTTACTTTTATGAGTGTAAAAATATTTTACAGATTCACACAGACTTGGCCACACCATAAACTATATCTTCTTTGTAAGCTCTGTAAGCTATTAAGTTACCCAAGCTGGAACTCCCTTAAGAATTTGATCCTCTCAACTGGTGCGAGGTTATTCTATACCCAGATCTCCCAGTTCCTCTGAGCTATTACTTCCTACATAGTCACTTAAAAAAAAAAAAAATTAATCAGAATTAAAATAAAAAGCCGATTGGTGCCCCTTTGTAATTCTTTCAGTAAAACTATTGTATCTGTATATATTTCTGAGTTTGTAGATTTGTAAACATTTTAAGTTTTGCAAAAATTTTAGAAAAACAATTCAATAGCCCATGTGAATACATTTTTATTACTCTTTTATTCTCCACCAAAATTAATTGAGAAAAATAACAGGGCTGTACACTTTTCAGTAGGAAAAGTAAGGAAATAGTCAGGGATGATGGGCTTCAAATTCCATGGGATTTCGGTCACCAAATACACTAATTGAGGCCACAGAAGCCCCAGTCATCTGCCCATCTGACCTATAAAGTACAAGTAATATTCTCACAATAAATAAGGAAGAAATGTTTTACATTTGCTCCTTAGAAATTGGTAGAGAGCGTTTGGGGTTCTTTTTGGATTCTTCAGGGTTCGCTTTTAACAAATAATCTTCAAACATATATAGAAAATATCAGACCAAATAAAAATAAGGCATATTTACATATCGTGTTTTGGATAAAATGATAGTCATTAACCCCAATTCTTACATTGCTAGGGTTGTGTCTTCTCTGCCAGAGTCACTATTATGTACATCTAACATATTTTTGAATGTTCCTTTAAGAAAAAAAAAGTTCTCCTTATCTTAGAAACACATATATGCTTTGTGTTGCCGTGGTTGCCATGGCAAGTCTGCATATTTCATTAACTACCAGACCAGGGTAAACAGACATTGGTAGTGCTGGTGGGATCAAGACTTTGTCAGCATTTCTGTTATAAATATATATTTTTTCAGGGTTTCCTACACGTGAAATGTTAACTCCGTAACAAGTTCACACAAGACAACAAATGCTGATGCCCGAGAGGCTGAATGTTTTGAGGGGCCCTAAAACAGGAAATAAAAGGAAGCCATTTCTTCTGGAGATCTGTGAAGATTATAAATAACAAAAGTTTGGAGACCATCCCCGAACTGTTTATCAGTAGGCCTAGAAATTAAACTTGCCGTTTGGTTTTCAGCCAAGAATGCTGACTAGAATTTTTGAATTGTGGTTTGGTTGGTATATGAGAATTATTCTTCTAAATCAAAAATAATCTACTGCTTAAGAGTAGGTTCTCATAGAAGCACATGGGTGGCTCAGTCGGTTAAGCATCTACCTTCAGCTCAGGTCATGATCTCAGGGGCCTGGGATCCAGTCCCACATCAGGCTCCCTGCTCAGCGGGGAGTCTGCTTCTCCTTCTCATTCTCCCTCTGTGCTCTCTCAAATACATAAATAAAATCTTTAAAATTTTTTTTTTAAATTTTAAGTACCTAGGCTATTTCATGTGGTTCACGGATTTAAAAATATACAACCAGCAACAACAATAAATAATGTTTATTTAGCTCTTACTATATCCCAGGCCCTGTTCTAAGCTCTTTACATGTTATTATCTTACTTGCAGAAAAGTAAATAAAGAATACACATGCCTTCTTTAATAAGTTACTGGTCTGCGCAAAAAGAAGGAAGGAACTAAAAAGTAAAAAGAGGTCTTAATTAACCCATCTACTTATGACATAAAGTGAGGACCATTTCCATAGGATTCATAGAGCTATTGAGAGCGAGATAGACCCTCTAACTACTAAGAGCCCTTGAAAAATTATTTTCTGCCCAAATCTGGTCCATACAGGCATACTATCTTATGTTATCAATTGTGTCAATTCTCAAATGATTTCAGTGACCACGACATAGAATAACTGTGGTTAGGTGAGCTAACTTAAACATTTTAGGTGAAAACACATGCCACAAAGCCAGGTGATCTCATCTATCTCTGCATACTAAAAATGAATCTATTTATACACCTAAATATTCTTCTTGGGTATATCCAAACATTTATGATAATGTATATAATAAAAACTGAGTGCTTTTATTTGCTGAAATCCCAGGAGAAAGAATAAACAGAACCCCCAGTTTTTCACTCCTGCTGGAACGATTTAGCTAATTGAGGTCATCATAAGGAGATTTCTCTAAGACATTTGAAAATGTGTTTCATCTTTTTGCCACATATTTCTCAATCCTTGTATTAGTGTAATAAAAATAAGCTGTATTGGCTATTTAAGAAATATTTAAATAATGTTTCTTATGATCCAAAACATGACCAGAATGCACCAAGTAAAATCCTAGGGAGTCTTACAGCAACTCACTGCGGCCTCATTTTCTCTCCTCTTTCATACTGTAGTTCTTGTTCCTATCGTTTCTTTTCTTAATCTGGCTTTGGTAGGGACAGTGGGGCACAGGAGTGACAGAAACATTGTTTACTTATCAATTGCCCCAGGAAAACCAGTGTATACATTGGACAATGACGAATTCAGCAGACTAGCTATGGTTATCCTACCACCAAATAGCAGGACTGATTTTTTTTTTTTAAACTAAATTTACCTTATCAAATTTAAAGTGGGCTGTTGAGACCATGAATCTTAGTAGTCTGGGTAGGTACCAAGCCTAAAGACATCTATATTTCTGTAATAAGTATACTTCACTATTATTCTGTTTTGGAGGTCAACAAGGACTTGTGCACGTGAGCATATTCACACTTGTGTGAGAACAGCTCAATATGTCAGCAACCGGAAGACCAACTGTTTAAAAGGGGAAGAGGTAGAAAGAAAATATGAGAGTGCACATCTCCAGCTTCCATCAGCGTAACCTTTTTCACATTTATACCCATTCCACCTGATGGCTAAAAAAACTGGCATGTTTCCCAGCTAGTGTAAGAATATCTTATAAGAAGTCTGAAGATTTTAATCAAGGTTCTTTTTAATTTCTATAAAGCATTCTGTTGGAAAACATCTGCATGTATGTTTCCTCATGTCTAAATCGCAAAGAATGAATTGAACTGGAACTAATAAAGGATTTGACAGCACAGTGTTTTAGACTTCAATTCAAATTCTAAGCAGTTGTATCCAGGTTAAGCTCGAATTAATGAGAAGTAGCACCTATGCATGCTTGTAAGACTTCTTTGGATGTAAGAGATGTAAAGATGGAAGTTATGGGGTTTTGTTTGATTAAGAAGCTGCCTCAGAGAGCCAGTCATCCATTCATGTTGCCCTCTCATCCATGCACAGATTGATAATGATGAAAAGGGTCTTGCAACTGAATTAAGTGATGATGATTAGACAAAAACTGGGACTGGCCAAGTTGAGAATTAGTACTAAAATGCCCAGCAATCTCAAATCCTAGAGTGTAAGCAAAATGTAGATCACTTACTTTGGCATTTGGAAAATGTGTTCTTGGTATATCTTTGGGTCTTCATGTTTTGTCAGTCTCACCAAAAAGAAAAAATAACCCAAAGCAAAGCCAAACCAACCTCTCCCCCCCACCCACCACCAACCCTGAAATCTACAACTAAATTTACATGTTTAAACACTGGTTCTGAGGACAGGTTCAGGGATAAATATGTACCGTGGTGCTGTTCAGCTTCACAGGTTGGTTAATGTTAAACAAACACATTGCAAATCGTGTCTTCTTACGAGGTTGTTTTCTGAGATTCCATGGGTCAGGGTCAAAACCTGCCATTTTCTAGCTTTTCTACAGTGCTAATCAATAGTTTAACAAATGGAATAACGGTCTAATTAAACAGTGACAATACGCTTCTAAAGCAACTGTGCTGAAATTATTTCATGATCAATTTTGCTAATGTCATATCACCCTTATAAACAGCAAAAACAAAAACAAACCCCCCCCCCCACATATACCTTTTACGTTTATAATGATTGAATATCCATTACCTCAGTTACACCTCATAGTAACCTGGTATAATGGCTTTTGTTAGACCAGTTTTAAAGAGAAAATTAAGTTCCAGAATATTTACATGACTTTACTTATTCAGCAAAGATATATGAAGCAGGTACCATGCTAGGTTTTGAAGTTAGAGACAATCCTTTAAATACACAAATATTTACATAATGTTTACTACGTGCCACTCTTCTAAATTCTCTACAAATATTAACTTCATCATTCCTCAGAACAGCAGTGTGAGGTGGGTACAATTATTACCTCCTCTTTACAGATGAGGAGCCTGAGGCACAGAAATGGCAAACAGCTCGCCCCAAGTCGGACAGCTAATAAAGGACAGGAATCGGAGTGAAGTCTAGGCACTCAAGCCCCACCATCTATACTAGTTGACCTTGTGCTATGCTGAATAAGGCACTGCATCTGCTCCCAAGGACTTCAAAGTCTAACAGGGCAGATGTGTAGACAAATGTGTCCGTGCAGCTCCTAGGAAGCAGAGAGTACAGAGAAGGAAGGATTAACTCTAACTTGTCTAAAGGCTCTCAGCTGGGAGGCAGCAGAATGAGAATCAGATTCGAATCTGTGAATTTGGACTCGAGTCAATGTGTTCTTCCATTTCATAGGGCAGGCCCATATTTGATAAGAGTTTGGAACGACAGTGAGAAAACAATGCACTTACAGGAACACAGCCTATGAACCAAAGGATGAAAGCTGGGCTTCTTTGAATAGGAAGAAAAAAGCACTGTGGTTCCTAACAGATAAAAATGTAGACCAGATATGGGTATACAGATCTCCCTCTCTTCTACATAACAGAGAATGCATACATGCATAATCCATATAACACATAATATATATGTAGATACCAGCAGAACTCTTATGTATATCAAGTCAACTGTAAAGCTCCAATTATTCTAAGGCTCATGGTCAGTCAGAAAAAAAACAGAGTCCGACGTTCTGCTCAAAAGTAAAAGGAAAGCCTAAAGACATGGAGACAGTAATGAGCATCATTCTGGGCATATAACAGATGGCTGATTGAATGACTGCTCGCTTGATTGACTTACTGAAAACAGGAAAAAGAAAAAAAAAAAAGACTGGAGACAAGGCAGTCTCTGTTGTTCTCCTTTAAACTTTGGTGAAAATTTTGGTGAGGAGAATTAGTTAAATTGAAACATGTAGAATGAAGATTTTATGTCAACATACCAATTTTATGTCCAACAGGTCTCTCCTGGACAACCATTTTGGTGGTTGACTACTATGTAAGTGCAGCTACCAACTACTTACATTTCTAAGTTTTGTAGTCCAAGCAGTGGCCAAAGGAGCTCCACAGGAAGAAATAAATATTTGGCCAGTTTGAACTATAGTTGTGTTTGTAAGTGTGTTCTTGGCACATAGTAGGTCCCCAGTAAGTGAATGGGTGAATTTCATTTGGTCCTGCCAATGGTCCTGTTATTATCCCAGGAATTATATACTTTTTTTTTTTTTTAAAGATTTTATTTATTTATTTGCCAGAGAGTTAGAGAGCACAAGTAGGCAGAGAGGCAGGCAGAGGGAGAGGGAGAAGCAGGCTCCCCGCTGAGCAGGGAGCCCGATGCGGGACTCGATCCCAGGACCCTGGGACAAGACAAAAAAAAGTGAAGCTCCTTCCAGGCCTCCTCTGAAAAAACGAATGTTAAAGTCTTATGCAAGATTCAAAGGAAATGCCATCAGCCTTTTAAACCTGGGAGCACAAGCAAAATTGAGTTAATGTGATTGTCTTACACATGTAAATATCAGATCACCCGTAATTAAAAAGTATCAGTCTTCAAGTTGTTACTTATCACACTACACTGGACACTATAAAAAAGGAATTTGACTATAGATGCTTACAAATTAAGGTATTAATATTACTGGATAAATTAGTCATAATTTATTTAAGCATCAATCTTAAATGTATTTTAAAATAATAAAGTTTGAATATATTGAACCTTAGATTCTAACTTTAAATATAATTTTCAAATACCTAGGATAGAATAGAAAGAGTCAAAATTTCTATACGTAAAAATTCAATTCCTGTTAAGACGTGTAATTAGCTCCTTTCTTATGTATTTTATACTATTTGAAGCAAAACACCTCACAAACCTAAATTTTTCTGTTCTTAGCCAAATTATACTACAACAATCCTGATGGTCCAATCACAAAGCGGAGACCCCAACCCACCTGAACACTCTCTCCAAGAGTGTAATGCAGGCCAGAATTACCCTGGGCTACTCTGGTGGGGGTTTTTTCCTGTTTGCAGTAATCTTTGTTACCACAATTTCTAACACATTTTCTTCACGCATCTGAAATTTTGACACTGCTTGGCTTCTCTTTTTTATGAGCTCATTTGAAACAGAACAACAACAAATAGATGTGGCACCCAATGACCCCTGTAATCACCTCCTCACCCTCCACACCCCTCCCCCAACCTCTCCCATCACCTGCCTCAGCATTCCAGGAATGGGGTGGGGGGCAGCCAGGAGCTCCTTCTTGCTTCCTTTGCCTTTGCACCTGCTGGCGCCTGCTGGGGGTCTGCTCCCCATTCCTCTGCTCCTGGCCAGCTCCTGTTTATTCTTTTAGTCTGAGCCCAGCTGTCCCCTCCAGGAAGTCTTGTCCATTCCTTTCAAACAGAGTTGGGTGCCACACTTTTCCTACCCCGCAATTCCTAGCATCTCTACGTATACACTATACGGTAGCATCTCACCCGCTACCTTATAGTGTCAGGACCTACGTAAGCAATGGATTCCCTGGGGAGACCAGGGCTTCAGAGAGTGGGTCTTCTTTTCTTACTGTCTCTATTGCCTTAGCCCCTACCACAAAGTCTGGTACATAAGTGTTCAATACTATTTATTGAGTGAATAAATGAAGATGACTCCTTCCACTATAATAGAAATTGACTATCTTGCAGCATTATGAAAAAAAAATATTGATGTCTGTTTTTCTCAACAACACTTTGAGATCTATTAGTGTACCTCCTGCTGGTAGAGAAGAAAACAATCCCTCCTTTCAGAACAAACTGGACATGTATATTTTTGTCTGGACTCTAAATAACTCATAAATGACCATTCAGAATCAAAGGTTCTTTTTTAAGAGAGTTGATTGCTGCTGGTCAAGCACCCAAAATATTCTCACTAAAAATAGACATTCAGCTAGTGGCTAATATCTGGGATTGATTAACAGTTGTTGTAAAACCTAGGAGAGGAGCTCTTCGTTTTCGTTGCCTTTGTTTTTAATAAATGTTTATCATTTCTCTCATAGGGAAAGTAATCCATAATTTTTTTTAAAAGATTTTATTTATTTGACAGAGAGAGATATAGCGAGAGAGGGAACACAAGCAGGGGGAGTGGAAGAGGGAGAAGCAGGCTTCCCGCTGAGCAGGGAGCCCGAGGTGGGGCTCGATCCCAGGACCCTGGGATCATGACCTGAGCCCAAGGCAGATGCTCAGCTAATGACTGAGCCACCCAAGCGCCCCAGTAATCCATAATTTTTAAAGTTTAGTTGCAAATATAGATGAGGGAAAAATAAAAGATTACCCACATTTCCACAATGGGAAATAACTGCTTATTTATATTTTGATAGGTGTACTTTCAGGCATTTTTTCCTTCCCATATGTTTGTATATGTTATATGTCCATAATTTTAAAAACATAGGGCTTATATTACTGTTAGATCTTGTATCTTGCTTTTAAAACTTTTATAATTTTCCCACACCCTTATTCCTTGAATATTCTTTGAACACATGATTGGTAGTTATTGCTTTATATTCTGGGCAGGCAGCTCGATATAAAGGAACTAATGCGTATAGTATGACCAGTCATTTTGCCATCTGGCCATTGGCTCTGAGCAGAAGAAGGAACTACTGCAGGATCGGTCAGTTGAAGTAATTATTACAATGTTGCTTGTTGCAACCTCATATATAAGTTCCAAAGAAAGGTTTTGGATGCACAGATCGAATCAGTGTCCTTAGTAGAGATTTTCATTAATTCAACATTTATACAGTACCTGTAATAACCCAGGCAGAGGCTAAAATTAATCAAGGTAAACAAGCAAAAGAGATTGTTTTACAACTAATCTAAATTGGCCATCTAGACGTACTCGAATCCATCCCCAAACCTCCTAAACCACCTGACCCAGTGTCTCCAGTCTGCTGCTGTCCTGCTAAGTAAGGTCAAGACATTTACTTTAACTGAGTCAATTTTCCTATATTTAAGGAAAGATTGATGCTACCGACTTTATACCCAGCCCTCCAGGATTTATAAATCCGCACTCAAGCGACCCATAAAGTACAAAAAGCTCAGGTCGTCTTGCTGCACTGGGCACCATTAACCCCTGTAGCAAAGGATGATACATCAGTCTGCAGGTGCCCTGTGAAGAGTTCTGACCATGATAGCCCTGCCCTAGAGTTGCTTACAGCCTGCAGAAGAGATGAGCATGCCTGGCAGAAACCTGTCCCTCTCATTTACTGCACAGACCTGACTCAGGAAATCCTCTGTGTTCCCTAAAAGCAGCCCACTAAGAACTGTCACTGAGTCACAGCTCGAGATACCGCTGGGAGTCCAAATGCAAGCAAGAGGGCACCAGGCTTACAATCTCCAATTACTGATGAAATTACAAAATCAAAATGTATAAAATTTGTTCTGCTAGAGAATTTGCTTTTACAGGGAAGGGATCGATGGGAATATGAAAGAGAGCAATGGAAATTAATGTGTCGTGGCCCCCAAAGAATATAATTTTTAAACCATCACTTGCTATTCATTAGAAAGGCAATCAACTCAAGCTACCATTATGTTAATACTGTATTCTGTACAAAGAACTTAAATTAACAAGGTGATTAACTGGAAGTGTTTTTATCATTATAGTTACTTACACATCTCCTTCCTTCCCAGTGCTGTTTATTCAAGCAGGCATTGTAAAGGGTAGGAATCATTCTTTAGAACAAACTTTTAAGAGCTCTAATTTAACATTTAGAATTTCGGTATATTATTTGAGTTGTAATCAGTCATAAGCCTCATAGTCCTTGTTATTCTTTACCCTGATAGACCTGCTTAGGCAGAAGCCTGGAATGAACTTTTGATACGTTTTTCTCTGCATCATATCCATGCATAATCAAGACATAAAATTGGACAAGAATTTGAGTTGTTTCAAAGGCAAATGGCAGAGAACAAAATATCAACGACATGAGCTGTCTTCTAACTAGTTTTTTTTTTTTTTCCCGTCAGCTGAAGCTAAAAGGAATTCTCTCTTTAGATCGGTGACAAAGTCAGTTTGTCCACCTGCACCAAACTTGTTTGCTAATTTTGCAACATAGTAGTTGACTATTCAAACATTTCCAAAATGCTCCATTGTATAACTGTAAAGGCGCTTTCAGCTGGGGTGAAGAGAGGGGCTTGCGCCTGGGTGGCTCAGTTGGTTAAGCGACTGCCTTCGGCTCAGGTCATGATCCTGGAGTCCCAGGATCGAGTCCCGCATCGGGCTCCCTGCTCGGCAGGGAGTCTGCTTCTCCCTCTGACCCTCCCCCCTCTCATGCTCTCTCTCTCTCATTCTCTCTCTCAAATAAATAAATAAAATCTTAAAAAAAAAAAAAAGAGGGGGGCTTGCCATCGACTAAGCAATTTCCTCAGAATGCAGGGGTCATTGCATTTTTCTTGGCCAGGGAGGTTTATAGAGCAGAAAAGCAAGGCCTCTCCCAGGGGCCTGGGCTGGGAAGCCTTTTGGAGCCTCATATTTGAGAGTGTCCCGAATTTAGACTTTTTGAAGATATCCTCAAATGAGGCTGTTGAAAATCACTTGTATTGTATGTGCATTTAGGTGTTAGTTTGCTAAATGGACATGTTGACAATGTACTACAATTTAGTGACACTGTATTGGATTTAAGTAGATTTTTAAATATATTTGGAGACTCAAAAAAATGGAAGTGGCCTAAGATTCCACGGATATCTGAGAGGCTGTGCTGAAGGAGAATTAGAAAAGTATTAATCTTTCCTTCTGTGTCTACAATTAATTAGGCAGGTGGCTCTTTGGAGTAATATCCAGTTTTATCTTCTTTTATTCCATATTTTTTAGTCTGTAAGTTGAGGTTAATAATTATATAACCATGAAAAGAGATACCTATAGCAACACCTAAGCTTTCATCACTCTGCAAACGACACAAAGATTGCAGTAGCACAAGGATATAAGTACTCAACTCACCTGCAGGATAACATGAAATCCTGCTATTTGAATAATTTAGGAAGATTGTTGTACCATTTCAGAATGGCATTTTTTTTCCTTTTTTGCATGTATCCATATTAAAAAAGATAAAGTAAAGAATTTGGAGTGTCAAAGCATGATATCAAAAAAAGATCACAAATTCTCTTCAACACTGTAAGTTTGAAAATCAAAATCCAGAGGGTAAATCCTATGTCAAAAAGAAGTCATCAAGATCTTGTTTCTAACTGCAGTTGTGCTGGTATCTTTCACTTGGGGGAATGACTTGGTAGATCCGATAGACATTTACCTACAATGTGATAAGTAGTTGGATTAATGTAAGTGTCCATATTTGGAAGCACTAATATTGACTGTAGGATGACAGACATCTAGTCTTGGGACTTGATCTATTTTCTTAGATTTTGAGTTTTTGAAGCTAAAGGCTGAAAATGATAAAAAGTAACTCCTCTTGGGGCACCTTTGTGGCTCAGTCAGTTAAGCGTCCAACTTTTGATTTCAGCTCAGGTCATGATCTCAGGGTCGTGAGATTGAGCCCCGCATTGGGGTCCATGCCAGATGGGGAGTCTGCTTGAGATTCTCTCTCTCCCTCTCCCTTCCCCCTCCCCACCCGACCCTGCGTGCACGAGCACTCTCTCTCTCTCTCAAATAAATAAATAAATAAATTTTTAAGTAACTCTTCTTAGAAAATAAGACATCACAAAAAGAATGTAGTATAGAAAAGTTAAAGAGAAAGAGAAGAAAAATGTAGGGGACCTAAAGAGAAGTTGAAGTAGGAGTAAAGAAAAGGAAGTAAATGCAGATACAGACACAATACAAAATTATTAAAAATTAGGTAATTTGGTTTCTTAGTCATTATTGTTTCTACCCATCATCTTCCAGTTTGACTATAACCAGATCCTATTTCCAAGTACTATTTTGTCCCATGACTAATATTAGAAATTTGGGTGCAGTCCCAATGAAAACAAGAGGTTATCTTTCTCAGGGTCATTGCAAAATGCCATGATGGTCTGGCTAAGGCATTTTTTTTTAATTGTTGACTCATTTTGCCTTGATCCAGCTGGAACTTTCTCTTTGAGGACATCATTAAAGGTAGAAATTTTAAACAAGATGATCAAGTATTTTAAAGATGAGCAAGAAAAATATTGATTCAGTGCACAGGTGTGATCTGAATTCATTTTGAGCCAACAGTTTTGTACTTTCAATAGATAACATATTGGGATATACACTCGTTTAAGACCTTCTCTGTACTATTTGAAAATGATAACCCAGATGGATGGAAGGGGTGCTGAAGAGGATGAGTAATCACCGTATAGTCTCTTTCAGTACATAAAGGAAAATGAAGATTTTACTGCAAGTTTCTTGTTTTTCATAGAATAGTCACATAAAATTCATGGCCTGTATTGTGAGCCAGTGAAAGTGATAAATGGAAACAGTACAAGAAAGAATCAAACTACCACTGACCTCAATTTAAATCCTTTCCATCTGCCTTTTCATTTGCCTATCTGAGAATAACAGCAGAAATAACCAGAGCCATACTACCATTCAGCCTCCTCACTGTCCTCCATGTCCCTACCTCGATCTCCATCCCATCTTCCTACCTGCATCCCTTCCTTCCCTGCTGATTTTATGATTCTTTTTTCAGAAGCTTTCAAGAGATCCTTGTCACTAAAATTCTGTGCTCCCTAGACTTCATGGCTTTTACAGTCTGGATTATTCTATTCTACTCCATTCTTTTTTTCCCCTGAAAGTCTCCGCTGCAGCCAGACTGGTTCTCACTCTTGCCAGAATATGCTTTAGCCTATCTACAATTTTCACCCAGGATGCTTTTCCCTTTTCTCTCTACCTATTGGGATTTCATGTGGACTTTTAAGGCCCCCCTCAAGGTCCATGCGCACCCTCATGCCTTCTTGGATGGCCTCCCCAGGGGACTCTTCATCTTCTGGAGTCCTGGAGAATATTGGGCAAATCTGCTGACATTAACTGTGTTATAGTCTGGGAAGCCAGGTATCCCTTTACTTGGGCATATCTTACCCTTAGGCCCCCTTTCCCTCCCTGCCTACCCACCCACGCATCTGTTCCTGGTGGTACTTATATGAATTCCTTATATGAAGGATCAGTTAAAGTGTTTGTAATCTTCTTGTTCAGACTTGCTTCATTATTCACTACCCACATATTTTTCGTTTTATTCATTTTTGTAAGTTGGTACATATTCTGGTTCATTACTTCTTTCTACAGTGGTCCTGGAACCAAATCAGAGACTAAATGAATATGTTGCATTTGCCATGCTTTAAAAATCAAAAGAGCATAGACCTATTACCAAGTGTATATGAAATTACATCATGTATGATTTTAAGAAACAGGCAGAACATTAAACTAGACTGTTAAGTCTGTTTTCCTTATGAATGGAAACTTAAAATGAGTTCTGTAAAGACCAGACTATACATTTATTCATTAATTAACATAGATAAACATTTCAAAAACTGAGGGAAGAAAATAGACAACAAAATTCCTAAGCTATTTTAATTCAGCTACTTTTGTCAAATTAATTTTCAAGGTATGTATTTGATTTTTAAGTGAATATTAGGAAAGTTTGTGATAAGAATTTTGCAATTAGAATAGGTTCAAAAGAAATATAAGACCCTTCATAGAACTCTCTTAAGTGTGCTCTTTATTTTAATCTAATATGCTAATTTACTATAATTTAGTATACTTGAAGAAGATCTAAATTATAAATGAAATCTAAACTTAAAATTTTAAGAGAGGTAAAACTTTAGGTACTTAGACATTTAGCTCTATTCTTTTTTCTATGAAGATATCATAGTATGAAATTCACATATTAGAATCCTTTTTTTTTTTTCAATTGACCCACTATGAAGTGGAATTTTACTAGAAGACAGGTATTTAATCTTCTAACAATTAGTGCAGGTTTTTGCTCGCTTCATCGTTAACTTTGCAAAAAGAAAGAAATCTTAAGTTGGAAAGCTCACAATTAAATGATGGAAGTAATTTGAAAAGGAATATTCTTTAAATTTTTCTGAAATTAAGATTAATACATTCATTATATTTTTTTCTTAGACCATAATAATTTTCATCCAATAAAAGACAAATCTACAGAGTAATTTTGAAAAATAAAGAACAAGCTGGGGCACCTGGGTGGCTCAGATGGTTAAGTGTCTGCCTTCGGCTTGGGTCATGATCCCAAGGTCCTGGGATAGAGCCCCACGTTGGGCTCCTGACTCAGTGGGGAGCCTGCTTCTCCCTCTCCCTCTGCCTCTCCCCCTGCTCATGCTCTCTCTCTCTCTCTCTGTATCTCTGCGTCTCAGATGAATAAATTAAAAAAAAATCTTAAAAAAAAAGAAAAAGAACAAGAGAAATATACAAGCAAATATACCATATAAAAGTTAATAGGCCAAATGGGCACATTTGAAAAGAAAATAAGAAATAGGTAACTGGACCTTTTACTTAATATTTAATGCCTTGCATCAGCTTAAGAATTTCTTACTCAAAGAACAATGTTTACTTGTGTTTTTATGGAAATCGGGAGTTCCCAATTTGTAATCCAGCATTTCTTCTGATTGGTCATTAGATTGTTCACTCATGTCATAAATATTTAAAAGGCAAAGAACCCTTAATTCTGGATTGATTTTTAATCTTTTTCTCACCTCACTGATACATTTTCATAACAGAATAAATTATATGCTAACACATTTTAACTCCTTCTCTGATGTTCGGAAAGCCACATAGATTGCTTTGAAAAGGACGAAATGTTCATTTAGAAATTCTTTAAAAACTCCAAACAGTGTTTTGCTTACTCAGCACATTGCCTTTGAAATGGTAACAGTGGCGGATAGAACTGACAATTTTCAATCTTGTGGTGCCTTGAAGAGTTGGTGCCATTTGTAAGAGTCTGTCATTCCATAAAGTTTCCTCTGAATAAGCCAGCAATTCAAAGGAAAATAACTCTTCTCCTCTATAATTAATATTTTCTATGCATTCTGATTATAATGTTTCATTAAATAATATGACTCTATAACTATTATTGTTATTATATTATTATACTTTGCCTTCAGTTCGTAGATCTAGAAATGTTAATTTTCTAAAAGCTTTATCAACCAACCTATAGCATCTTAATACAGAATGATACCAATCAAGATAAAACTGTCAGTGAGTATTTTGCTGTATAAAAGCCAAAATTCTAAAAACAAATAGAAATTGGTGTAACCGATGTTTAATCCAAATGTACAACAGTAAACTGAGTTAGCTTCTCTCTTTTTTTTTTTAAGAGCTGACGCAAGTTGGACAGAGGGAGGTATTGGGGCAAGGTGGTGGTGGTATGATTGGCTTGTCTCATTCACGCCCACTGGTCTTTAAATCATTGTCTAGATCCCCGAAGGTTCATATAAGTCAACACTGTTACAGGGGTCTGCCATTCCAAACAATTCCAGAAAGATTGCACAGGACTGGATAAATAATTAAGGTAAAGCTCTTTTTACATGAATAGTTGCAGAGTTAAAATAATGCTTCCTTTCTTCTTTTTATGGTGTAGAGTGTTTATTTATTACAAGTTAAATGTTTGAAATTTTTTCTCATTTTAAAAAAGATAAATTCAGTATAATGTCAGACATTGAAATTATTTACCCAGGTCTTGATTGCAGCTTTCTTTCTTTTGCAGATAATTTTAGGTTTGAGCATAAAATTAGGACAGTGGATAATAGAAAAGGGAAATATAGCAAAAAGAAATTGGTAGGTAACAAGTGTTTAGTTATTTACATCTCCTGGTTAATCACTGAGTAAAGAGTGGACATAATTTGTCTTAGAAAAAAATACAAGGTTTTAGAAGTACATTCTCAATGCCATAACATTAAAGATTTTCTTTATCTTGAAAACAAAAATTCCCACAAAAATTAACCAAAGGAAGACTATCCCATGACTGCAGCAGATACGAACGCCTAAGAGTTTGGGCTGCACCATGATCACATGAAAAAGAAAACAGAGTTGTGACTTACTTTGTCTTCTTATGTGTCCATTTTAATGAAGGAGTATTTTTAGGGTAAATTTATGAGAAGAAACTGGGAAGTTGAATAGAATATAAACATAGCTTTAGATTTGGAAGGACTAGAATCAGTTATCTAAAAATAGAGCTGTACTCCTCAAATTTATCAATTAGATGGGGGAGAATTCTCAGTGAATTTGAGTATCCCCATATTTTGGGTATCTTACAGAGCATTTAGTCATGGTTTAACTAAATGCCCAGCTGATAGCAAAGAGTGTTTCCTAACTCAGTGAAAAAAATATCTAGACTGATGATATATTTCGCATTCATGGACAGTTGGCTGAAAGTTTGATTTTTGACACACTAAAGAAATGTAGGTGTGTTTTCTAGAAAAGACTACCATTTATTCTACAGGCCAAGTCCTCCAGATTTATATTTAGATCATGTTTTAGGGTTTTCATAGAAGTCTTTATTTTCCTACTCCTAAGAAGTAGATCAGCAAGTCCTGAGAAGTGTAGTTTTGAGCACTAGACTCTCGAGTTTTCTATAACTATGTTATACAGGATGCTTTGTAGGTTACTAAAGTTCTTATTTTTAATATAGGAGTTACTTTAGAGAAAGTAAAATAATTTATTTAAAAAAAAAAGTGCCTCTGGAGGTAGTCCCATACCTATTAGATAGAATGTAGACATTTTAGAATTTATTGCATCCACAATTCAGGTTCTTAAATATCATGCTTTAATACATGAAGCATGAAGAGTTCACTATGATAATATCATACATGGTACATACCTTTCTGCATTTCTGGAAACTACTGTTTGGGAACATAGGAACTGAAATTTGTGCATGAATTTAGGATGTTTCTCAGTGTTTAAGATGACTAGAGAATCTAGGTTGCCTTCTAAGAACAGAGCAAGAAATGTTATTTTGCTTATATTTTATTTTAGCCTTTATATTATAGTTTATTATATTATATTTTAGCCTTTATACCTCATCAAATGGTGCTGTAACTCTCATATTAGCAAGTATTTACTATTCTTAGCAAAAGGAAAAGACCTCAACATAGGGTTATTTCTTTTAACTCTTCTAGTTCTCCCAAGATATTATTTCTAAGCTATGTCTGAGTAGAGGAAAGGAATGGAAATGCTAGAATATTAGCACCAGCAATAGGAAGTAGTCAAGTAAACACAGTTTTGCTGTCATTAGTAGTTTCTTTTCTAAGACGTACCTCAGACTGAATGATACTGAGTGTTTTTATGGAAGCTAATTTCTGTGAAAAATCATGCCACAGACTAACAACCATCTAATTCTCGATGTGTGACTAGAATGCCATTGTTGGGGAAATTGTTCAAAAGAATTTAATATAAAGGTAATATTAGATTGACTTCATTGTTAAAGCTGTATTCATTTACCTAAGGTACATTTGGGATGTGGAGTTAAGTCAGTTCCTTGGATGCAAAGATCATTTGGCTTTTAGAAGTTGTATGACCAGCTACTTCCCACTTGCTCAACCAAAACGTAAATGACATGGGAAGCGATCTGCTAACTAAGCCTAGATTTCAGAGTAGATTTGTCAGAAATAGGTAGGCATGAAACGGGATGGTGGGAAATGCTCTGCCAATGTCAGCTTCCTCTTCACATTTGCTTATCAGGTAAAATAAATGTTTGCAGTCACTAGGGAAGGTCGTAACTTTTGCCTCTTGACGCAAGGACAGTTTTGCTTTCCAGATTTGAGGTCTTTCTTTGAGGTTGAACTACCTAAGTAAAATAGAAGTTTGCTTTTCTGAGAAGCCCCCACCCTACGTTTCTTGAGTACCTATTCGAAGAACAAGACATAATGTTTAATAACTAGAATTTGGCTATCCATTAGGACATTTAGATAGCTCTTAATAAATATGAAGAAACAAAGCCTTCTGATGATGATAGTATTCTAAATACATTTGTTTCAAGTTCTGATTTTTTTTATCTTCATGAATAAGTGAATTGAAACAACAGTGCAGATGACCTGTGCACTGAAGATCTCTTTGTATCACAGAGAAACTTCACTGCATTGAAGAGAAGCTAGACTACAGAAAGTTCTGTCAAACCAAATTTGCTTTTTCTTTTAGAATAATTTTGAACATTCTTTGTGGAGCAAAGCTGTTCTTTCTCCTGGTAGCCAGAGGGAAACACTTCCATTTCACTTTGAAATATTAACCTTTAAAGGTGTAACAAGAATACGTACTTGTATCTGTAAAGGAGAACATATAGAGATGCAATGGTCTTGGTAGAATATACCACCAGGCACTGTGTCACTTGCTGGGAATATGTAGGGTCTACAAACCCAGCACTCTTCCCACCTTCATGAAGCTCTCTGCCTAGTAGAAGAGATAGTTATTTATCAAATAATCACATAATTTAAAACAGAAGCGCAAAGTGTGATAAGGATGTGAAGGAGAGGAGAATATGGTACCAGAGTATATAACAGGGGATCTAGTTTAGATGGGGGGCCTCTCTGACCACTTGGCATTTAGAGATTTTCAGGTTCTTTTTACTTTGGGAGACACCTGGGTTTAAGAATGTGAAGAAGAACATTCCAGGCAGAGAGAACAGCATGTTAAAAGGTCCCGAGGTGGCAAGGAGAAAAGAAAACAGCCCAGTGTATCCAGTGAGTGAGAGGAGGTATGTTCCATATGGGCCTAAAGAGCTATGTGTGGGTTAAAGTATGTAGAGCCTTAGAGCATATTAGGAAATTTGACTTTATTCTAAAAAGTGATGAAAAAAATCATTTCAGGGCCTTTAGCAGGTAGTCATTTGGAATAACATATTGGTCGTGGAGAGAGAAGTAAATGAAATATTTTTTAAATGTTGGAAGAAGGGTTGCTAGGACTTGGTGATAGATTGGATGTGCGTAGGGAGATTCAGGGTCGAGAATGAGAGGTGTGAATACCTACAGCCAGATTCCCCTGGGAGCAATTGGGTTAATGAAGGTGCTGTGTACTGAGATGGGGAGCAGTAGAAGAATCTCTGCCTATGAAAATTTTATTCTATTATAATGTTACATATCACATATCACATATATTACACATAATATATTTTTCAATTAAGATGTATGCCAACATCATTCTTTCCTAGCCTACCCATCCAAAGATTCACTGATTATTAAGTAGTTATTTAGAGAAAAAAAATAAAAATGTAAATTATGTTGTAATAGTTTGTTCAAAAGCTGTTTTTTCTACTAAATAGTTCATCAGGTACAGGGATTCTGTCTTTCTTTTTTAAAAGATTTTATTTTATTTTATTTTATTATTTATTTATTTTTTATTATTTATTTATCAGAGAGAGAGCAATGAGCAGGGGGAGGGGCGGAGGGAGAGGGAGAGAGAGAATCTCAAGCAACTCCATGCTGAGCACGGAGCCCAACGTGGGGCTTAATCTCACGATCCTGAGATCATGACCTGAGCCGAAACCAAGAGTCAGATGCTAGGCCGACTGAGCCACCCAGGTGCCCCATGGGATTCTGTCTTATTCATGCTTTCTCTTTCATAGTTTCTGGCTCATATTTCATTTTCAGTATTTGTTGAGTGAATAAATACCATCTGTAAAATACTTCCACACTGACGTATAATCATGTTAATAAATTTTAATAATTATGATATGGTCTGAATGTCTCAAGGTATGTACTTTGTGCTGCAGGCAAATGATGCAGAATATCTAGTTGCTCATAATATTCTAATTCTTTTTAAATTTTGTTTTAGCTGTTGTTTCCTCAAAATAGGTCAATAATAGAATCTTCAGAGCTAAAGATATAAGCTATGAAAATGTGTTCCAGCTTTACCTTGGCCAGGGCCAAAATTAGGATTTGGGGCTGAGATCTTAAATCACTGTTTAATACTTCATGGGCTATATCATGTCATAGTCAAAAGAGAATGTAATGTTTTATAACTGGTATAAATAACATGAGATTAGGTCTCAATTTCCTTATTTGGGAAGCGTATATACCTTGCTTACATTTTTTGTGAGTTTTGAGAATTGTAAAGTCCTCTTTTATAAAAATTGTAGATATGTATATAAAATACTGTATATGTTTGCAGGCAGATAAAGACAGTAATTAAATTCTGATTATTAAAAGAAAGAAGGGGGGGCCTGCGTGGCTCAGTCAGTTAAGCATCTGACTTTGGCTCAGGTCATGATCTCAGGGTCCTGGGATCCAGCCCCACACTGGGCTCCCTGCTCAGCGGGAAGCCTGTTTCTCCCTCTGCTCCTCCCCCTGCTGGTGCTCTCTCTCTCTCTCAAATAAATAAATAAAATCTTTTTTTAAAATATATCATTTAAATCCTCACAATGCTGCTTTATGGTAAATGTTATGACCCTCATTTTACATATGGTAAGACAGAAAAGTCAGAAGTTAGTTAATTTGGCCAAGATTTATACCCTGTTATATGTATCACCAGAGCCAGAGTTTCTGTTCCGTGTCTGGCATTAGTTCTCTGTGGTAGAGAGAGCAGAACAGAGGTGGCATAGTAGGGAGGCTACATTACCTCTCTGTGCCTCCATGACTTCATCTGTAAAATGGGAATAAGAACCAAAATAGTACCTATCTCAGAGGGCTGCTGTGAGGATTAAACGAGTTGATAGATGTAAAGCTCTATAACAGTGTCTGGCACGTAGTAAGTGCCACCGTGTTGGATATATTTTTTTATATATATCCAGGATATATACCAGGTTAGCATGGCTTAATATGAATGAAATCGGTGAGGTTCCTTTGAATAAGTACAAAGTGAAATGGAATTTGAAGCCCCCAGGTCTACTGCCATGTATATTCCTGTAGCCCCCAGAGGGGTTGACTGAGTAAAGCATGGAACGCAGAGCATTCCAGGAATTATGGCTCAGATGTGCAAATGGCCTGAGGTAGTAGAGAACCTGGGGAGTTCCTGAAATTGCAAGAGGGCTACTGTAGCTAGAACATCGAGCTGGGGAGGAGAGGAGACCAGAGAAGAGGGTGAGCCACACAGAGCCTCGTGGGCTTGTTGAGAACTTAGACTTTCTCCTAAAAACAAGGGGAACACATAAAAGAGTTTTAAGCAAATAAATATGACCTAAGTTTAGTTTTCAAAGGATCATTCTGAAAAATAAAATAAATAAAATTTAAAAAGGATCATTCTGGCTGTTGTGCGAAAAGTGAATTTTGGGGGAGGGGAGACAAGAGAGGATTCAAGGACGTGGATTAGGTTTGCTGTAGTTGACAGAGTGAGAGAAACCGTAGTAGTTGGACAAGAGTGATGGTGGGAGAAATGGAAAGTAGTAGATTAACTTGAAAATATATGTTGACGAGTTGTAAAATCAACCAGACTTTGTAAAGGACTGGATGTGGAGGGTGGGGTAAGAAAGGAAAATTTATAATAGAAGATTCATGCTTCTGGTTTCAGTACCTGGATAAATGGTAACAATATTCTTTGGATAGGAAACATTGGAAGAAGAGGAAACTGTTGCAAGTTAGATTCTGGACACATTGAATTTAAACTGCCTCTGAGATATGCAAGTATATGCATCAGTTAGGAGGCTGGACATAGGCGGCTGGAGCTCAGAGGAGAGGCCTGGCCCAAAGATGGACCTTGGGATATGAAGTCTTGGGAGTCAATGGTAAGAATGGAGGATTGGGACCTCGTGTTGAGGAATTCAAGCAATGAAGCTTTAAACAAAATAATACCTTTTAAAAGAAAAAAACCCACGAAAGTTCTAAAAAATAATAGCAGTGTTCATAATAAACACAAGTGTGGAAGATTTCCTAGAAGCCAGAGAGCAGATAGCACTGGAAAATCTGTGAAAGAGAAAAGGAACCGGGTAAACGAGGGTAAAAAATTCACAGGGTAAGTGGGCTTTTTTTCAGAATGAGCCTGGCAACAACTCCAAATGAAATGAATGTATACAAAGAGAAGGTGTGTCTTATGGGCAACCAATGACCAGGTTTTTGCCAAGGAACCTCAGTTTGGACATGTTCATCTGTTTGGGCCACCACCTTTGCTCAAAGGTTAAGCCTGTGATCTAGTCTGGAAAGAAAGCCTGACTTGGGGTGCCTGGGTGGCTCAGTCATTAAGCGCCTGCCTTCAGCTCAGGTCATGATCTCAGGGTCCTGGTATCGAGCCCCACATCGGGCTCCCTGCTCAGCGTAAGCCTGCTTCTCTCTCGGCCCCTGCCCCTCCCCCTGCTTATTTTCTCTCTTTCTCTCTCTCAAATAAACAAAATCATATATATATACATATACATATATGTGTGTGTGTGTATATATATGTGTGTGTGTGTGTATATATATATATATATATATATTTAAAAAAGAAAGCCCGACTTTACAAATGGCACTGGGGCCTCCACAGCAGACAAAGAGGGATTACAAGCAGAAACAGAAGCTCCACCCAAGAGGAAAACACATGAGAACATTTTGCTCCCATAGAAACCTCTCCGAGAGTGCCTGCTGCATCCGGGAGGGGCGTTCTCCAGGATGCTCCACATAGACATCTGCAGAGAAGCCACTTACGGGACCTATAAGGGAGCAACCCATTAATGAAATGGGCCTGCAAGATTTAAGAGAAACCCCGAGTACTACCTAAGTTAACCACCATACTCTTCATTCATAAAGAAGAACAGACAACCTAGGATCACTAAGAACTTAAGGAAAACCAGCAAGTGAGAGAGGGACCAAGATGAACAAACAGAATTAACTCCAGAAAAATACATAATTTAGGGAACAAAAGGAGCTTTTGAAAACTTCCAGTCAATGTCTTTAGAAAGATTTGAGAAAATACTGCCTCTATAAAAACAAACAAAAAGGGTAGTATGAAAAAAGAGGGAGAAGATGAAGACCAAATTATTACAAATTAAAAACATGATTGTGAAAAATAATTAGTGGACAGGTTGGAAAATAAGATAGATATAGCTTAAAAGGAAACTGTGTTATACAATGGAATATTATTCAGCCCTAAAGAAGAAGGAAATCTTGCCATTGGCAGCAACATGGATGGAGCTAGAGAATATTCTGCTAAATGAAATAGGTCAGTCTGAGAAAGACACATATCATATGATTTCACTCATGTTTGGCATTTAAGAAACAAAACAAACAAGCAAAGGAGGATATAAAGAATGAGAGGCAAACCAAGAAACAGACTCTCAACTATAGAGAACAAGCTGGTGGTTACCAGAGGGGAGGGGGGTGGGAGGATGGGTGAAATAGGGGATGGGGATGAAGGAGGGCACTTGCCCTGATGAGTACCAGGTGACATATGGAAGTGCTGAATCACTATATTGCACACCTGAAACTAATATACTGTATGTCACCTCACTGGAATTTAAATAAAAACTTAAAAAACAAAGTAAACTATGTTTTTCTACTCTACTCAATACTTCTTCAAACAAAGTTTAAGGGCAAAATAAAGCTTTTTTTCCAACATGAAAGAACTCAGAAATTCTGTTTACAAACATGGATACATTGTGTGAAAAGAGTTACCAAGGTGGATTCCAGCACCATGCAAAATGAATTGAAGAAAGAAGATGGAATGGTGTTCAGAAGACATTGGCAGCTGAGTGAGATTCAGAGGGTGGAAAGTAAAAGGATGGAAAATTCACTTGCAAAGTTTTACTAACAGAGGACCTCCAGATCATTTATTATGTAGTCAAATTTACCACTTGGTTCTTTAGAGCATACCATTTACACAATCATAATGTTGCCAATGCTGATTGTTGGTTTTTAGTGTTCAAAAACAACCTACAGAAAATTATGAGAGACTTCATTGTTTTACAGAAGAGTATGGAAGTATTATGAATCTCAACATTGTAAAAGTATTTCATTAACTAAAACAATTAGGAGCTTGTGAGAAGGACGGATAGAAGGAAGTATGCTAATTTCCTCACCTGTCATTCATCTTAAGTCTAGAATTGATAAACCATGTCAGAGATGTTTTAGTGAATAATTTAAATTTAGAATAACTAACAAGAACTAAAAATAGAAACGGTCATTCATAGGTCCTGCTCTTCGGTGAAACTGGTCTGTGTGATGGATGGAGGAAACTTTTTTACTCATTTAATACAAGTTTCTATTTTTTCTTTAACAGTAGGCGTATCTTCTATCCTCTCTGTTGGCTTTTATAATTTTTCTCTTTATCTTTATCATATTAATGAATATATTCATTTTTATTCCTTCTGCTTGAAATACTATGTGCTTTTTTAAAAATCTTGAGAGCTACTGTCTTTTTTTTGGTTCTGGACAATTCTCTGCCATTATGTCTTTTCTGTTTTGCTTCTCCCTGGCCTCATACTTTTCTCATAATAAGAGGGCAAGTGGAGTATGTTAGACTTCTTATTCTTGCTTCCCCACCATGTCTCTTAACTTCATATTTGTCTTTCTTTACCTATTTGTGATATAATTGAATGATTTCCATGGATCTATCTTTCAGTTTCATGACTCTCCCTTCAGCTGAGTTCTCTTTATTTCAATGACTATTTTTTTTAATTTTTAAAATTCCTTTTTTGGCTCTTTTTCAAACCAGCCTGATCATCTTTTATAATGTTCTTATTTTATGGATGTTAGCTCTCATTTTGAATCTTCCTATTAGTTTTTATTATATAGTTTTAAAGTCCCTTTTAGATTGCTTTGCTAGCTCTAGTTACTCAGGTATGAATCTTCTTTCTCATGCTTACTGACACTCATCCTGAGTTTCCACATGTGTTCTGTGGCTTTTGTACTTGGGGTCGTGAACTCAGCAAGTGTGAGTTGCCTTCCACAGATGTGCTGCCCGGGTGCTGGATTGCAAAGGCATTCCCATGTGGTTTTATATTTGTCAGGGGACTTTTGGATTTCCTGAGTTCTGGAGCAATTGTTATGTTAGTTTCTGTGCTTGGGATATTCTTACCAAATGGGTAGTGCATATTCAGAACCACACCTTCCAAGAGTGAGAGTACTTCTACCACTATAACAGTTCAACAAGAATTGTATCAACAGCGTATGATGGATTCATAGCTTTTTTTTTTTTTAAACCCAATGCCAGTCCACCCCTTTTCATGTTATAGTTGAAGAAAATGAGGTTAAAAAAAAAAAGGTGCCTGGATGGCTCAGTCGGTTAAGCATCTGCCTTCAGCTCAGGTCATGATCCCAGGGTCCTGGGATCAATCCCCACATCGGGGTCCCTGCTCAGCAGGGAGCCTGCTTCTCCCCCTCCCTCTGCTCCTCCTCCTGCTCATGCGCACATGCACTCTTTCTCGCGCTCTCTCTCAAAAATAAATAAAATCTTAAAAAAAGGTTAACTTGTGCTGGGATCCAATGAATTAAAAGCAAAGCAGAACCTAAAAGCTCAGTCTCTTTGCTGTTGAAATGCATTTTAATTTTATATGGATGGTGACAGATGCTGATTCAAAGCTAAACCTGTGCTTCCTTTTGTTACATTCTTAGCTTTGGCTTCATGATCCATGTGCCTGGAAAGCATCTCCCTTGGCATGATCCTACCCTGTGTTGCATGTTATCAGGCATTCTGGTGATGTGAATTCTTTCATACCCAATTAGCAAATTCAAGCAGTAATTTTCCTATCTTACTGCTGGTAGAGACACTGTTAGATTCTGCCTTGTCAGATCTTTGTCAACAATTTACTTTCATCTTCCTTTCTTTTAAAATCAGGCAATTTGCTTACAAACAGGAAAGCCTCTTGAAGATGGCTGCCAGGTCATATTTTTTTTTCCTTCCCACAGTGACTAGCAGAGCACCTGCCATGTTCATCTACATAGGCACTCTATAAATATCCAATGATTTAGTGATTTATTAAAGGACTTTCCTTCTTCTCTTTGATTTTCTGTTTTTGTATTGGGTAAAGGAAACTTGCCAGAAATAAATTTATAGGACAGTTTTCAGGAGTGTACTTTCTTTCCGTGTTTCTATAGAGACCATACACAAAGTAGATGATCCATATTCATTTATCTAATTTAAAGGAAATTATGATTTATTTCATGTTCTTCTTGCAGGAAAGAGTGTTCTGAACACCAGCCTAAAGTGGAAGAGCCTGAGGCTGAAGGTGCAGTATACTGTTTACACTGAAGGAGCTTGTGTGTGGACAAGAGGTGCTGGCAGCTCAAATGGATCCCATGGAGCTGAGAAATGTCAACATCGAACCTGATGACGAGAGCGTCAGTGGAGAAAGTGCTCAAGATAGCTACACCGGGATGGGTAATTTAGAAAAGGCAGCAATGAGCAGGTATGGGATTAAAAATGACCGGGTTCCATGGTAAAATGACAGGTTTATGGATGTGAAAAACAAGGTTTTTGTCAGGAAGAATTGGACTCATTATCTATTTGCAAGATAACCATGACATTGATGTTCACACATCAACTCTGATCCTGAAGTTCATTATTATATCATCATTATATGTCAGTCTGATTTAGACTGTGGGTGACTAATTTAGAATTGAGGTTACAGTGTTCTAGTCCCCATTAATATAGAACATTCAAAGTTATATAACCTATCACTTCTTTCACCTTTTGGACTATTTTCCCCTCAGATTTCTCTTCCTTTGACTGACCCTTCGATGTTGCCGCATCTCCAGAATTCTGTAGCGATTCTTTGGTCACTAAAAGTGACATGTGAGCAAGCTCATTGACAACTCTCACAATTCCACTCACCAAATGTGTGCCATGTCTTCAGTCTGTTAGACTTCTCACTTCATTTCAGGTCACTCTATCCAACTATCTACCACACGTCTCTACAGGGTGCCTCATGTGTCTGAATTGCCTCATTTATAAAGTCAAACTTGGGATGTCTAATATTGAACTCCTGTATTTCTCTTCAAAATCTCCTCCTCCTCCAGTAATTGCCTATCATGGTGAAAATCACCACTGTCTTGTAGCAACTCAGTCAAAAGACCCTGACTGTCAACCTCGAATCGTCCCTTCTCCCAGCCACACATCCAGTGTTTGATTATATCTGATTGGTTCTACCTCTTTAATGTTTCAAATCCACCCTCTTCTCTGTACCCATTCTACTGCCATCTTACTCTAGGACCTCATCATCTGTCAACTATTAGAACAGCCTTTCCTGTCCCTTGGTCTCCCTGTCTTACATTTTGCTCTCCTCCAACTAGCTCTTCACATCCCTGCAAAAGTAATCTTCTACAATTGAGAGTAACTCAGGTTCCATCCCTTGGTAAAGCCTTTCAGTGGCTTCCCATTAGCTATAAGACAAAGATTGGGCCATACCTTGTTTGGCATGTAAGGCCCTTCTTGATTTGTCCCTGATCTGGCTCTCCTGTTCATACCTTGCTCTGCTCCCTTTTTGTAGGAAAGCCTTGTTGAGCCATTTCCAGCTCCCTGTGCCTTCACTCATTCTGCTCCATCAGCCTGGAATGCCCTCTTTTTGTGTCACTCATCCACCTTCCCCTTCCTCCACTGATACCATTCATCCTCCAAGACACAGCTCAAAGTCAGAACTCCGATGAAGCCTTCCCTCAGGTGAAAGTGACCACCCCTCCTTTGTGTGCCCGCTCTCCTCCATCATTCCACCACAACAGGCTACTGGCTTCTGTGGACCCAGCACATAGCATACTGCCTGGAACATAGTAGCTGCACAATAGACATTTGATAAAGGAAATTCATTTCTCACAAAATGGTATAGAACACAATGATGCATGACTTCAGACACTTAGAAGGAAATGTTTGACCAAATCTAGGCCTGAAGTAGAGAATATGACCCTCAAACAAGGACATCTCATTTCATTTCACAACATCCAGGAAAGACCATCAGGAGGAAGCCCTATTCTTCCTCCACAGAGCCTGTGCAGTCAGCTTGTGTGCCGATGGACTAGGGAGATAATGGAGATGTAACTCGTGGCATTTTCTAGGTTGAGCAACTCTTGACAAGGCACAGTGTGGCAGAACACAGGGCTTTGGGATCTGCAGAGTGGTTGCCTGAGTTGAGAGAAGATACTTATCTTCTCATGAGCTTCAGTGAAAAATGCAGCACGACCAACTAGCACCTACTTTTCTGAGGATTAATTACATGAATGCCTGAAAGATAGCTGATCCCCAATAAACTTTGGTTCTTTCCCCTTCACTTGTCACCTTTAGTAAATTGACCAATTCTGAGGGCTCTTGTTTCTGAGAAGGAGGCACATAGATATGAACTCAGCAGGCTGAGCAGAGGGGGACACCATCCTGAGAACAGTCCTACAGGGTCATTCGATTTGGTCCTCTAAAAGCCACAGTGGAAAGTTGGGAATGCTTCTGTTAAGCTTCGTACAATGTGTTCGGGACTGCTTACAGTGACTTAGCTTTTAGCTCCTGACTCAGACCCAGTCATCATTTTGCAATTTTATAATCACTTTAAAAAGATGGGTTTTGCTTACATCTGGTTGGATTGATCCCTTCAATGTAAAGTGTTGGGAAATTGAACATAATTCATTTATTTGGAATCATTATACTTATGTTTTCAATACATGCTGGGTTCAGTATCAAAACATTTAAGACATTCAAAACATTTCTCATATAGTTTATCCAGTCTTGTCATGTTTTATGATTATAATTCATCTCATGCCAAAATAAAAACATGCGAATGCCTTGAGAGAGAAAAATCTATTTACTTTCACATTTTAAATTTTAAAATCTACTCATGGACTAAAGGATTCTAAGTTATTGATTGAGGTAAAGAAATAGAATGTTGGCATTCCAGAGTTTAAATCCAGATGACACTTTTGTTTGCTAACCCTTAGGCCTGTTTTAGGCTCCATTTTATCTTATTTTGTCTGTTTCCAACTATGAACATTATGTCCCAGTCTCCACATAGCAAGTCTATTAACTACAGACTATTAAGATAAAGCACAGAAAGGGAGCAGGGGGCGCAGGGGTTCGTGCAGGGATGGAAGAAAGCATTGGCGGGCATTATGCTTCCTAGGAGAGAGAGGAGAATGCCGGGAAATGTTCCTAATTTGTCCACAGTGAATATCTAGAAAAGCCCATCAAACTTAGTAACTTCATCTGCTGGTTCTACCTACACTTGACATTGTTCTATAGTCTCCCAAAGTAACCTTGTTATCTCTTTCTCACAAGATATTTTCAGGATTAGCTTGTTATAAAGGATAATTTGTACGGATCTCCTGTGATTACTAGTCAAGCCTTTTGGACACTTGGTTGTACTAGACCCATTTCCTTAAACCCCTGGCATATAACCGCAGGACCTGTACAGAATAGCCATGGGTGGTGTCCAGCCTCTGCCTAAGTAGACCACAGTCACAGTGTTTGCTGATGGCAAAGGCAGAAAGCCCTACTTCCTTCCCAGCTCTTCTACCAATTCATGGTTTTCCTTAACGTTTTTCTTAGTTTCTCATTGTCTAAATAGTTCGAGTATATCTTCAGTCATGAAAATCTGTAGACTCACACTCAAAAACAACCAAACACAACACAGAGCTACCACTGAACTACATTCCAGCAAGGGATATGTGAATCCACAGGCGGAGCCAAGAAAAAAGGAAAACACCAGCTATGGGGTCCTGCCTGGGACTGCAGGGCACCATGGAAGAAGACCCTAGACTTGGAGTTGGGTGGGTGTGGGCATGTTACTTCCCTTTTCTGAGCCAGGGTCACCTCATCTGTAGAGCAGGGGCTTGAAAGTTCCTCTCATAGGGATATCTGAGCATCGGATGAGATGAAAATCACATGCCTAGGCACTTAATATTTATTGAATTAATACAATCATCTGATTATGGTGTGGTAGTAACAGAGAAAACTCAGTCACTGCTCTATACCTTCTCTTTGGGAGGGCTCAAAGTGAAAACAAAATTAGCTGTAATTATTCTTATTTTTTGGCACAATTCTTGTGGGAAGAAGAAATATGGCTTAAAAAATTATTTTCTTCCTTCATAACTTTTCTCCTTCCCAAAGTATATTCATGAATGGAGCTCAGTTGTTGGTCTGGAAGGAACACTAGTATGAAGGAATAAAAGAAAGAAAAAAAAGTTTTAAGTGCCTTGTTTTTCCTCCCCAATTCAGTGACTTAGATCACCTGAAACACAAATATAATTCAGAGCATTTACTTAGATATTTTTCCTTCATTTTCTTTTTTGTATGTGCATCCAGTCAATTTACTAATGAAGATGCTGAAAGTCAGAAATTCCTGACAAATGGATTTTTAGGGGAAAAGAAGCTGGCAGATTATGATGATGAACATGTAAGTGAATCTCTGCTTTTGGGCAGTAAACAGGACTCGAGGGTGCCTGATCTACCTAGGTCTCTGTGGGAAAACAATGTGACTGAAATTTTCCAAGCCTTGATCAGCACATTCTCTGTTTATTCAGGCCCTTACTGGAATAAGGACTTGTTTTTCCTGTTCGCCATATGGCTACATAAATCATTTATGAAATTCATTTGTTTTTTGGAGAAATCATTCTAACCCAAATGTAATCTGCAATCAGACATGCTTTCCCTTCTTTACATTACCCAACTTGTATTTTCTATTTTTTTCCTGAGACCCCTGCTGAAACCAAGCATTCCTTTGAAAATTATATGCTTTTATTGAAATAACTTTTATTCACTGTGATTTTATCTCACTCTTCAATTTCGAACTGTAAGCTCCTCCAGTAAAAGATAATGTGAGAATAAGAATAATTTGGCAAATATTTGCTTAAAATGTGCCCTTTTTTCTTGAAGCATCCTGGAACCACCTCCTTCGGAATGTCTTCATTCAACTTGAGTAACGCCATCATGGGCAGTGGAATCTTGGGCCTGTCCTATGCCATGGCCAACACGGGGATCATACTTTTTATGTAAGTACCTCTAGTTCAAAGCCCATGCACACCTCGTGTTCTTTCAGTTAACAATCTCAAGTTTGATCTTTGTGAACAGGAATGATCTGAGAAAGTATTAGCATATTCTCGGGCTTCTAGATAAAACAGCAACCTGAGGACGAACCAGAGCAGACTAATCATGGTGTTTGTTCAACCAGCTGCCCCTAACCAACTGGTAGAAACTATATGTGCTCAACCACCCAAAGTACTGGAACAGCCCTACCAGTTCAAAGAAAGCATTTTACAAAGTGATTCACCGTAAAAAGATCTTTCCCAGAAGCAGAACCGACTGCATCACACTGTGAGGAAAAAAATCCCATCCCAAACCAGGCCTAGAGTCCTGCATGCTCTGGTCCCATCTTGTGCGCCATCCCCTACACCCCCTAGATGCCTGATGCAATGAGCACATTGGCCTTCTCTCCAACCCAGAAGGTGCCATATTCCCCTCTCACCAAAGGGCCTTTGCACAAGGTCCTGGAATTCTTTTCCCTTTTTCTTCATCTAGTTGACTCCTCATAGCACAGCTCACCCTCCCCTGAGTTATGCCTTTGTTGGCCTCCATGCCTGGGACAAACACCTTACTTTACACTCCCCATAATTTTAATATTTTAGTGCAGTTGTCCAATTTATTTGGTTAGTATCTCTCTCCCTTGCTAGACTATAATCTCCAGGGGATTGAGCCCACATCTGTTTTCACTCACTACATGTCTGTATCCCCAAGACCTAGTACAGTGCTTGGCACAGAAATATTTGCAGAGTGGCCAGAGTTTATTCCTAAACCTAGGTACTTGGTCAAAGGCTGCCTGAGGGTAGCAGGGTCACATAGCCGACCTGGAGGGCGGACACCACATCGTCTTGTGACAAACTGCCACAGATGTTTGTGTGCATCACGCACAGCCTGGGATTTTCTAAGACACAGTTGGCAGCAGTGGAATTCTTCACAGGAATAGTCTAATATTAGTCAGGCATCAGCGTGAATGCAGATCGCCATCCCTAATGCAACGCTAGAGCGTTAAATAGCTGTCTAAGAATGTAATGCTTATGTTATAAATATATGCTATTTATGTTTTGAGCACCATTTATGATTAGATAATCACACAGCTATTTGAGGGCTAAGGATCAGGCAGGACTATAAAAATTTATATTGTGTTACTGCTCTGATCTGTTTTGGGTATATTTTTTAGCTGAACGGGTTTTTATATCAACGTCACGTTTGAAACAAAGTAGTTTTTTTTCTTATTCTCTAAATCTTAATGGCTTAGAGATGTATTCATACACACAGTTGTATACTTTTGTAATAGGCACTATCTCTAAGACAGACTGCCTTCTCCAATTAGGAAGTTATCATCAATCACTGATGAATAGAAATAAGAGACTCTTCCCCCAATCCTAGGCCTAGGGTCACAAGATCATTTTCAAGGGAGTAGAATATGCCACTTTTAAAACCAAGGGCTTCATTTCAGACCTAAACATTTAACAGATTAAACTGTCCAGAGCAATTACATTGTTGGACATCGTGAGGTATGTTCTGTGTATCCAAGAAGCACAGATTGAATTCGGCTATCCCCCTTAACTCACAGCGAGTGACACAGGATTTCATTGGTTTTACTTTTAGTATTTTCTGCCAAAGAAAGTATGTGTTTAGAATACAGGGAATGCTCATTATTTTTCCAGGAAATAAAATTCTGTAATCTGAATCTCATCTTTAAAAACAGGTAAGTTCACGAGGCATATGGAAACATATATGAATAAGTCATTGATTAGCCAGTTCTGATAAACATATTTTGTGGAAAACAAGAGCACAAGATAGCTAGAGTAGTTATAAAAATTTGTAACTCATGGCCCAAATATACATTCGCAACATTGACTTCATCAGGAATTACCAAAGAATTAGATCAATTGTGGGGAAAGTGTTTAATGTGTTCTGGTCATGTAAAACAAAGAATAAGGGTTTTATTTTGGTTTTGGTTTTTGCTTTAGATGTCAGGTAAAGTTTAGTTTTATTCCTTTATTTGTTATATAGATGCTTTTATCTATGCTCTTATTTTTGCTTTCCAATTCTTGTTTTTGGAGAAACACTGATCACTCTATGCATAAAGAATCCATACATGCCTTGGACATTGTAGAGGGTCCAGAGCCAGAACTGATTCTTTCTGACCCCAACACAAAAAGGCATTTCTCTGCACCCTATCCTTCCCTTTCTCTGTCTGCTCTATTATACAGGTAACGGCCTGACCCTCCCGCTCACACAGTATCTCGTTATCTCATGTACAGGATCAGTGGTAATGCAGGTTAGACTGCATGCTCTGGCTTCGGTATTTCTAGATTTTACATTAAGGCTTAGCCAGCTTGTCAAATAGTCCTTCAATTATAAATGTTGCTGAGAATAGCACACAAATATGATGGACATATACCCATATGCTGAATAAGTAGATAGAGTATTTGCTAATTTTGCCATACATTTAGCATCTAAGTTATGAACCAAATTCGGCTAGTGGGGAACTTCCGGTGGTATATTTTAGCACATAAAATACAGCAAATTCCAGTTCTGTGACAGCAAAGGGTATGCGTGGAGTTCAGAAAAGAATTTCTCAGCTTCCCAAAAACCCACATACTTTCGGAGAGTTAATGGTTGAAAGGACCAGTGAGATAATTTATGATAATATCTAATGTGAGGATGTCTTATTTATTATAGAAATTTATTGTCTACTCTCTATTCCCTTCCCAGAATCATGCTGCTTGCTGTAGCAATATTATCACTCTACTCAGTTCACCTTTTATTAAAGACCGCCAAGGAAGGAGGTATGCTACCCCTCAAGTCCAAGATGTTCTATTTTGATTCTTGTTAAAGGGTAGTTCATTCTATTGCTCTCTAACTATAGGAGGATTTTAGTCAATTTCACATTTCATTTTCTTCTGACCCCAATGACATGGCCTCTCAATGTTTTTAGTAATTAGGGTAGCTAAGAGAAGTGAAAGGCAACTGGCTCAGGTTCAAGCCAAATAGGAAAAAGGAGTCTTGATGGATGACAGAAATAACAGTTCTGACTTGCTGCACAGAGCTAAGATGAATGAAGCCATTGCTTCTTGTCTGGAGAACATTTAACATATTTTGTATTGGCTTCTGAGATTGCATCTTTGGGGTTTATAATTTCTATGTGGTGTTTATGTACACATTTGAGACTCCAGTGTACAATTATAGAAATATTTTAGTCATTAAAACAATCCTTTTAAAAGGTTGTTCTTTTGTTTTTTTGTTTTTACTTCTTATTATAGGGTCTTTAATTTATGAAAAACTAGGGGAAAAGGCATTTGGATGGCCTGGGAAAATTGGAGCTTTTGTTTCCATTACAATGCAGAACATTGGAGGTAAGGGCATATAATATTCACTACCACTTAAACTTTCTAAAGAATGTTCAATAAACCAGAAAACTCTTACAGCAATGAACAAGCACTTTAAATACAGAAAAACAGCTGCTTTATATTCAGAAATTTTAAAAATAAGGATTCTTAAGTAGATTTGCTGTCCTTTAATGAAAAATAACAATATCTAAGAAAATATTATATAGGATCCCACCAAATGAATTCTAGAAGTAAAATAGAAAATAAAAGCTTTCTTGATTTCAAATGCTATTATGGCTTTCATTTAAATTTTAAAAATTAAATCATTAGTGCTTATTACTGTCTTTGTCAGAACAGTTGATGTTTCATATGTATGACTGAGTTTATTTCATAAAACTGAAAATTAAGTACCTGAAAGGCATAGCCAAATATGGGGGCGGGGGGTGGTTCCTTGAGACAGCTTCACAGAGCCAGCCCATTGGAGTATGTCCTGAGAAGTTGTGCTAAAGCAAAAATTTGGCTGGGTAGACATTGGGAGCATTATAATAAAACCACCAATTCCTTGGTTCTACAGATTCTTATAATTCCTACTAAATGATAATTTCTAGAGTAGAACCTAGGAATGTGTATTTTTAATAGTGTTCCAGGTGATATGTTTACCCACCAGTTTCACAGGTCCTATGGAGTTCTTGACCCTCAGAAGGCATCCAGACCCCTAATTCCTATGTCCTACTGCCTATGTCTTCTTGCACGGCCTGGAATCTATCATCACACAGCGGTGCCTACTTCCTCACCTCCTCTCCAGTCCCCAAACCTGCTATTCTGTTCTTCTTTCTTTCTTCTCTCAATGAACAATACCAGCAGCCTCCAGTTTCTTGAGCCAAACATGATAGGTGTCATCCTAAACTTCTCCCTCCCTCCTTAATCCTGATCATTCAAATACCTACTCTTGTCCATTCTGTTTCTTACCTGCCTTGAAAAGTTCTCCTCTCCTTCTAGTCTCTCTATCACAGTTCAGGTGGTCACTGTTTCTGCTCAGACTCTTGCAGTAGCCTTCTAACTGGGCTTCCTGCCTTGAGTTTCTCCTGCTCCTATCTCCGATTTATCCTCCAAATTCACTTTCTCAAATGCAAATCTAGTCTTGCTTCTCACAAGCATAAAATTCTTCAGCATGCCCTCATTATTTTCAGGTTAAAACTTAAACTCCTTGGCTTGTCATGTAAGATCTTCATCTTTCTTCTATCTACCTTTCTGATACCTTTCCTACTACCTCCATACCTAGCTAGCTAGCTAGCTAGCTATCTTTTATATGTCCTGTCATACCATAACAAACATACTCAGTTCCCCTACTCTTGGAGTCCCCCAACACCCCCCCACAAGACACACATTCTTTCTGTTTGCTCCCATGACCCATCGCTTCTCTAGACTAGTAGGTACTAGTCCCTCCGGGTTCCCTTGGCCCTGTTTGTATGTATCTGACATGCTACTGCTTTTAAAAAATATTTTCAAGCCCTTGAGCAGAGAATAGACTTTTGGAGTCTGATGCACCTAAATTTGAGTCTGTTTCTGTCATTGTCTGTGACTTTATTCGTCTGAGTCTAATTTTTCCATCTATGAAAATGAGAATTACATTCCATCTCACAAGGTCATTGTGAGGATGAAGTCAGATAACATATGGCACATAATAAGGGTTCAGTACATCCTTTCCTCCCTAGTTCTCGGATTCAATGTCTCTGGAGCCCTCCTGATTATTTTTTAAATGGGCATTTTTATAATTATAAGACAAATATATGCTAATTGTGAAAAACTAAAACATTACATAAATATATTAATTATAAAGAAATATTTATATAAGTCACCCTTAAAAATAGCTACTCCAAGGTTTTCCTCTATGCAAAATTTAATAAAGATATTGTTACTGATAAAATTGGATCATCTTATAATACTGATTTGCAGCTTCCTTTTTTTACTTGACAATATGCCTTGAATGTATTTGCATATTATTCTTTTAAATGGCTTTTGAATTTTCCATTGTGCAAATGTACCATAATGGGTTTACTGAATCCCTTATTGATATTGGATTGTTTCTAGTTTTTCACTATGACAAACAATTGCTGCAATAAATAAATTTGCACAGAGATCTTGCAAGGAGGTAACTCTTTTTAAATAAAATCATTGGAGTTATCTAGGATTTCTGGAATGCAGCAATTCTTCTAATAACTTTCATCCAACTATACCTGCTCCTGCTAATGGATGGTTGGTAAGCAGATAAATAAAATCCAGGCATATCTTAATGATTTGTATTTATTTCTTTTCATATTTGTATATATTAAGACTATAGACCTGGGTAGAATTTGGCAGTAATACCAGGATTGTTGCCTACATTTTACTGGTTTGAGGCCGCAAGCATATAAGGTCCCCATCCCCCACCGAATAGACTGCTTTACATTTGGTTCACATTTTCAGCCCTTTCAAGACTTAAACTGTCAGGCATTTCATAGGATCACCTCATAGTTGATCTAATTTACTTGTTTGGATAACTGAAATAACTGGACATACACATATTTAGCCCTAAACCCAATGAGCTGAGGAGCAACAGCACTGTCTTTTGCTCAAAGTGTAACTACCATTATGCTTCTAAATAATGGAGTAAACTATAAAATGGTCTCTCAATCAAGACGCACACACATGAAGGAAGTGTGGCTTTAAGGGAGTAAAAATTTCATATACCATTCCTGAAAGTGCTCTCACTTTGGTTACTCTATGTGATTAGTAGTTATATTAGCCTAAGGGAAATCACTTGTATTTCTGTATTTAGCAACTCCACATTTAGAAAGTTTAATTTTCTCAATCCCCTGAAAAATTAACATTTACCACAGATGTTTCAACATTAGCAGAATAATGTTGACATTACCCAGACAGGTCTGGATCATTCTAAATTTTCGAAGACCAAACACATTAACAGTGGTGACATCACTGAAAGTCAGCAATTAATAGCTCTAAAATTGAATGGTACCTCACTGAGCCAGTTAATCAGAAATATCTCCTCTGTTTGCGCTCTGTAAGATTTAGCGTTAGCCAAGGTCTTTGTAAAGATTAACCAAATAATATTTACAGAAGACACATCAGGTATCGTAAAAATCATTTCACTTCACAATAGAGAAGAAACACTGGCCTGAAGTCAGGGATCTTATATTTTGGATGTGGTCTGTTGTTTTCAATCTGCGAGATCCTGGACACGTCAAGAAAGCTTTCGAACATATCTATCCTCAGCTGTGGAATGAAAATAACCTATACCTTGCTGTTTTACATGGCTTTTTAGCGGATCGAATGGAGTAATCTGCAAGACTAAAACAATGTAGGGAATCATTATCACCATTATTACTTTTGTTGGAGGTTAAAAAAATCCTTTGAAACTATTAATAGTACAATTTGCAACTTAGATATCTGCTTTCACATGTCTGTGAGCAAAAATTCACCAGAAAAATGTAGCACACACTTACACATTGCAATGCAAAACTTGTCAGTCTTATTTTTAATTTCACTTAATAAAATGAATTTTATTTTTAACTTCCTGGACCCTGTGTCAAATTAGCATCATACTTCACGGCATGGATGGACTTGAGAAAGAGAAGTTGCATCAATCCCTACAACTTTAGGCAACATTATACGTTATGAATATGTATACATACACATTTTTCCAGGGAGAGGGTTTATAGATGACATCAACAGATTTTTCAGAAGAGTACATGATAACATATCACTTATCACATATCATATCACTTATGTAAATGCTCAAGAACTTTTGCCATGTTGTATAATTTCTTATTTGGCCAAAGGGAGACTGGGATATAGAGAAAACAAATTCACTGACCAAGGTGGGAGAAGCTATCATCTCTTACATTCTTTTATCAATCCAGCCAGCCTCTAGTTGCGACGACCCATGCTCTGCGGCGTTGGGTGCCCTTGGGGAGGTTACAGAGGACAACACCAGTGCCCACCTGGGGAACTGCCCCCTCTCCTTTTGTGGCCAGACCCCTGCCCAAGTGATGGACACTAAAACAGGCACTCCGTACAGGCCATGATGACTTATAACGAATTAGGGAGAAACTTTGAAAGAGCAACATCACTGAAAACCTCAGAGCTGGATTAAAAACAGAATCAGCATTGATACTGTTAGCAAAGGTCCGTGTGCAAGAGCCAGAGGGCCAAATATCTATTTTTGAAAAGAACTTGGAAGCCGTACAAAACACACTGGGTGGCTTTTCTTTCCGTTTGGGGGATTAGATGCTCATCTTACCAGAAGACTGAATGTCCCAAATGCCGGGACTTCTCACAACTTGCCTGTGACTTTAGTGCTATGTACACCACTAAGCTGTCACGTTTTCCATTTTAGCAATGTCCAGCTACCTCTTTATCATTAAATATGAACTACCTGAAGTAATCAGAGCATTCATGGGACTTGAAGAAAATACTGGGTATGTCTTATGTTCTCTCTGTAACATCCGTTGACTCATTCTAATTGGTCTTTTCTGATCCTGATTTTTTCTTTCTTCCTTTTTTTTTTTGAGCGAGAGAGTGGGGTGGGGAGAGACAGAAGGAGAGAGAATCTTAAGCAGACTCTATGGCCAGCATGGAGCCCAGCGCAGGGTTCAATCTCACAACGCTGAGATCATGAATCAAGTGTTGCACATTTAACCAACTGAGCCACCCAGGCCCATCCTAATATTCTTGCCGCTCTTTCTCTTTCAGAGAATGGTACCTCAATGGCAACTACCTCGTCATATTTGTGTCTCTTGGAATCATTCTTCCACTTTCTCTTCTTAAAAATTTAGGTAAAGTCATTTTTAATTTTTATTTTCATATTCTAATAGGTGGGCCAATTGTAGATACCATATTCACCTTCCAGAATTTCTCTGCTAACTTTTAGGTTACCTTGGTTATACCAGTGGATTTTCTCTTACCTGCATGGTGTTTTTTGTCAGTGTGGTAAGTGATTTATTGACATGATCCCTGTAGGTTGGTGAGCATGAGACATTAGTCCCTGAATTAGTGTCCTCATTTTTGTTCAAGCACTTCACTAGCATGAAATATTTCTTGCATCACAAACCATTTTCTTGTATTCTAATTTGGAATGAGGAAAGGACAGTCATGAGTTTAAAAATAGTTGAGTTAGAATGTCAAGGCCATGGCTAATACTATGTTCAAAGCACACAGGATGTATATTTGGACAAAAGGAATCCTTCAAGCAGTGATATGACAATGACCTTCCATTTAGAAAGGTGGAGGAAGAAGTGAAGAGTCCCAGAAGAGAAATGAGTAGGCTATAGAATTATCCACATCTACATCAATCTGTCATTTTCTCCTGTATGTACCACCCATGAGACGAGGGCGACCCCAGTGGAATTAAAAAAGAAATTCTTCTCCCCACTGCCCCCACTCCCCACCAAAAGGGAGAGATTTTTTTTTTTTGTAATATCATGGATGCCAAAATGTATATGCATTTCCCTAAAAAGTCAAAGGAGAATTTTTTATATTTATTTATATTAGTCTGAAGAACTAAAAGATATGAAGTGTAGCAAGGCAATGATCACCTTTCTCACAGAAGAATACGAATGACGCTTAGGATGGATTCATGCAAAATACTGTCCTGTTGACTCTCAGGGGCAACCATCGTTCCAACTGTTTCCTTAGAGCAGAGGCTAGAGGGAGTCTCCGTTGTCCATTAGCCTAGAAGGAATCCTCAGCAGACGCTCCTCACCTCTACCCCATAAGCCACATATATGGATTTTTGTTTCATTGTTTTCCTCAAAAGGCTGATTTTTTTTTTTTTTTTTTTTTTTTTTTATGGCTGGGCCTAGGTGATTTACAAGAAATTCCAAATACCCTGCCCTCTGCCTGTTCTGGATCACAATGTTGGAAATCTGACATTCAACAATACACTTCCAGTGCACATGGTACTGCTGCCTAACAACTCCGAGAGTAGTGGGGTGAACTTTATGATGGATTACACCCACCAGAATCCTGCAGGGCTAGATGAGAACCAGGCCAAGGGCTCTCTTCATGGCAGTGGAGTAGAGTACGAAGCACACGGTGATGACAAGTGTCAACCCAAATACTTTGTATTCAACTCCCGGGTAAGTGATGAGCCTAATACTACAGCCGAATCTCTATTTTATAAATGGAGATGGTTTGGGGTCGTCGTCTGTTTGGGAATGCTACACCGGTGTTGTTATCTTTGTTTTTCAGACGGCCTACACGATTCCTATCCTAGCATTTGCTTTTGTGTGCCATCCAGAGGTCCTTCCCATCTACAGTGAACTTAAAGAGTAAGGCAGCCTTCATGTTAGCCTTCTAATTTGTTTTGAAAATGTGCTTCATATGTTCAAAGGTGCTTTATATGGAAACATGATTAATGACTTTTTCTCCAGAGAAAGTTGGTGGTACATTCCACTCATCAGGGATGTACTTTAACCAAAAAAGGTGTGAATCAGCCCCCTCACTGCACTACCTTATTTGCTTCCTTCCCTCCTGTTTCTCCATCCTATGATCCACAAGAGGGGCTTAGGGCAGGGGGAGGAGGAGCCAATGGCTAGGAGAATTTGGGCAGGCATGAGGAATTTGAATTTGAATTTTGCTGGGAATGTCGTCACCTCAACTGGAAATGACCATAGCCATGAAGACCAAAAATTATGGTTAAATTACGCTAAGCCATTGAGTTCATTTGTGATCAGTCCCTAACCCTCGTCTAGAAGACATTCACCACGAGGATGTGCCAAAACCTGGCCTTCATTGTCTTATGTGTACAGTGGAGACACTGGCTAACCAATCTTGTTTCTTGTAGCTGAAATTCTATGGTTCATTAGTAGTCTTTTCCCTTGGAAGTTGCTGACATCTATCTACTTAGGTATGAAGTACGCCTGAGCCCACTAGCACAGTTTTCCCCTTTACCTTTAGAGAAGGGTGTCCTATAATAATTCTAAATTTATTTAATCCAGATATCAATAACCTCACTCTTTATTCTCCGTAAATAGCAATAACTTGCTTCACAAATTCTGATTTACCTTGTAAGAAATTTTTGGAATACTTTCAATTATTTTGATGTCTTTGGTTTACTTGGAAAATCACACGTAGCAGTTACCCTACACTTGACTTTAGCCAAAGATCGAGAAGTGATAGCAGTCACTTCGGAGGCCTGACAATTGACCTTAAGCAGCTGGGTGCTCTCCAGAATGATTTTCAGAAGCTGTCCAGGCTTCCTGGTAGTCTGGACTCATGAAAGTTGTGCTTTGCTGATTCTAGTAGGTTTGTGTCCTCATTAAACCCCTCTCACTGTGAAATATGAACGCTTTCCACATTAGGAGCCAGTTTGATCTCTATGTTAATTATATTCTTGAATACTCAGTAGACAAGTATATTTATCAACACAAAATAAATTAGTCTTCTAGGAAAACGGTTGTCCCTAAGACTGAAAGAGTAGTGCTTAAGAAAAATGGAAACAGGGGCACCTGGGTGGCTCAGTCAGTTAAGTATCTGACTCTTGATTTCAGCTCAGGTCATGATCTCAGGGTCATGAGATGGAGCCCCGCATCGGGCTCTGCTCTCAGCGGGGAGTCTGCTGGAGATTCTCTCTCTCCCTCTCCCCCTTCCCCGCTCGTGTTTTTCTCTTTCTCTCTCTCATTCTCTCTCTCTCTCAAATAAATACATCTTAAAAAAAAAAAAAGAGAAGAGAAAAACGGAAACAAATCCTTCATGGCTCTCAAAGACAAATCTAAATAAGCTATATTTCTGCACTTGAAATGTGGTTTTATAAAAGCAAACACAGGCATACATTCTTTCACTATTTTTTTAAAATTTTAATGATAAAAAGTGGTACTTTCACAAGTTAAAAAGAAAACAACAACCCACAAAGCTTGGTGTTTTCTTTTCAGTCGGTCCCGGAGGAAGATGCAAACAGTGTCAAATATTTCCATCACAGGGATGCTCGTCATGTACCTGCTTGCTGCCCTCTTTGGTTACCTAACCTTCTATGGTAGGTCACTCTGTCAAAGTCATTCTCTTTGTGCAAATCCTAGTTGGACTGATCATTAACCTGGTTGGGTATAATTCTTTTAATCGCCCTCTCTAAGCAGCATGATCTCTAGTACACATAATCAATTAACATGCCATGTTAGCCTTGTCACTTGACCTAAGAAAATGGGACCTGAACCAGCCTGGCCAACAAGTTACAACCATTTGTGAATTCACACATATTTTATGAAAACCAGCCCTCTCATTTAAGTTATTTTCCCTAAGGGGTAGATTAAATTTCTTTGGCTTGACTCCCTAGGCCATCTCAAGCTAGAAGCAATGACAGTGAGTCCAATTGTATATTGTAAAGCTCTTTTGGTAGAATAACTAACTACCAAACAAGTGGTAGGAAAAGTACAAAGTCCTAGAGTTGGAACCTGCTTTTTGTTTACCAGGTAAGTGGAATCTGGGGGCTTGGAGCATTAGGCAAGTTTTTTGCCTCATCCCATTCTATTCTGTTATAGTGAATGGTTTCCCGAGAAAAGAAGACATGACAGAATTCCCTCCAATCTGGGAATGTACTACCAAAAACAAAGAAAAGCAACTATGGACACATTAGATTATGCCTAAAACAATTTGCCTATGGCATCTTAATGGACACAAAAGAAGTAGGATTGTTACAGCCCTATAGACATATTTCAGGGATTCTAACATTGACCTGTTGTCACAAATCAATGTTAGCAACGTAAATCTATCTTTTATATAAACCTCTTTAACTTTTTCGTTTAGTTTTCTTTTTCCCGATTCAGTAAATTAAATTGATTCAAGACAAATTGTGGAGGAAAAGACCAGGGAGGAGGCACCATTTACTTGGTTTTTTTTTCCATTTGACTAATATTTGGCTATTAACCAAGCACTTACTTTAGATTGGGCATGAACTCTTTGTTGGATTGTGAATTAATAAAAATCAGATCAAAACTATGGAAGGTATTTTTACCGCCCCCCCCCCCCCATCTGGTTTGGAGGGGAGTAAGGAGAAAAAAAAAAAAAAGTCAAACTACATCCGATTCTATAAGCATCTCCATGTCATTTGTGTCTGGATTTCTGAATGAATGCGTTTTCTAGGTGGGTGGCATCTTAATCTTAGATCAATATCCATTAAGAGACCCTGTAAAAATCATGCTAATTCATCCTTGCATGTCCTTATACTGACCCTAATGAGTCTCTTAAGACAAGCAAAAGCTTGAAAAATCCCCAAAAGTCTGTATCAGTGTCATAATGAAGTCATAATTGTTGAACTTGAAAAAAAATGTTAGAGTTCATTTGTCCTAAGGTTTCCAATACTAGGTTCAGAGAAGGTGCATCAAAGCTAACTGGGAAGGTGGGAGTGGAGGGGGGTTGGCAGGATGTGAGGGACAGGCTGGTGGGGCTTGACTCTTTCATCCCCTTCAACAGAGCACCTCAGCCTGTCACCTCTTTTGCAAGGCTTCCCGTACAGCAGAGACAGACTTATCATGAAGTAAATGAGCTAGAGAGGCACCTGCATAATTTGATTCTAGCTTCTACAACTTTATGAGCTTCAGGGTTTCCTTGTTCATTTGAAGAAAAGTCACACAACTAATAAGCTCAGAGACAGGATTAAAACAGAGGTGTCTAGATTCCCACACCTGGGGGTTTTTGTTTGTTTTTTTCCCCATTGAACTGTGTTCCCTTTGTAAAATGTTACTGTTGGTATGGACTTGACAGCACCAAGTGAACCCATTCTCTTCTTCGTCTTTGTAGGAGAAGTTGAAGACGAACTACTACACGCTTACAGCAAAGTCTACACATTCGACACCCCTCTCCTCATGGTACGCCTGGCGGTCCTTGTGGCTGTGACGTTAACGGTACCCATTGTCCTGTTCCCAGTAAGTACATGACATTTTGATGGGAGAATCCTGCTTAACCTTGGCTAGTACATATGTTCCCATTTGATGTGGCTTTCATTGTGATGTGAGTTTGCAATTGCAATGCCTGAAGACATTTTTATATAGCACTTTGAAGCCATTTAAAATGGACAATTTAATATGTAAGCTATAACAAATATTTTTAGATGTTAAACACTTTTAAAATATAGGAGAAAAAAAAATCACCAACTGTATTTCTATATTTATTGTCCAGGTTTATTGAAGTCAAAATTTATTGTTAGGCTCAAATTCAAAAAGCAGACCCTGAGTTTCTATCTTGTGGGTTAGTAGAAATGAGTAGGAGTTCATAGAACTTCTGAAACTTGAAAGCCAAAACCACATTACTTTGCAGTTCATTGCGTTTTCACCAGTTCTGAAGGTATTTAATTCCCTCCCACCCCCAGTGTGTTGTGCTGCAGTAACATTCAAAAGTCGCCTTCATCTGACTCCTTGAAGACCAATGAGAAGGGGAATCCTTTTAAGTAAATTACATGCTAGAACTAAATTTCTTGAAAAATAGTTATATTACCCATCGTATATCTCTTCTACAATCCCCAAAACTGATACACATCCTCTGCCAGACTCCTACTGGGATCCCCCCTTCTTGGCATTTGCCTTTGGCGTCACTCGTTCTGAGATCACAGGGCAGGGCTGGTTGAAGAGATTTGGGCTGCGTGAGTTAAAACCACCACCTATGGATAAACACAAGTCTGCATTCTCCTGCCAACTGTTCTCCTTTCATAAATACTGAATTTACTCATTCATTTTAGGGGGAAAAATAAGCAACCTAGTAACCAGCGCCATCCTGTACAGAATGTTCCATACGGGGCCCAGCATACGAGGACTACTCCTATAATGACACTGTGGTCACTTTAAATGCAGCTTGTGTGCTGAAATATTTTTTGACACATTCCTTTTTCATGAGTGCATGAAATCAGATCCTTATTACCAGGAGGGCCAATATTTTACTCTTAAATAATATCTTGCCTCTCATATGTCTGAAAGTATTTCAAACGACATGCACACAGCTTAAGCCTAAAATCAGCTCCATCATGGGTACAAGGCAGAAGACAGCTGTAGACAGAATGTGTACCACAGGGTAAGATTTCCAAGCAAACACTGTCTCTGAAGAAAGAATGTTGAAGCTCTTCTTTTTGTGTGTAAAGATATCACCAACTAATTTTCGGCACACGGTAGGCACTCCCATCATTATTGAATCAAAGTAATGTACAAAAGAAATCTGTTATGTGCTTCTGTATTGTTTTCTTCATAAGCCCCAAATATAGTGCTTTCATGTTGTGGTCTTGGGAGATTAATGGACTTGGCCGTGGTCATGAAGCTAGTCAGTCACAGTTGACTAATGCAGTGCTCCTAGCAGGACCCTGATGGCTGGTGTCAAGATAATGGGAAGTGGAAGTCAGCCTTTCATCTACTGATGGTCATTTCACCTCAACATTTGAAATCTAGATCTCCCCATAGAAGCTCTTTCTCTCATGACAGATAAGGCACTGGTAGAAGTCAGACCATCAAGAATAGTAGTAGGTAGGAAACCTCTCCATGAGATGAACCTTAGAATCAAGACTGACTAGGAGAACCAAATTTCAGAAAAATAACTGTTCTCCTTAAGTAAGAATTTTCACCCAACATTGACATTTATGAAACATTTTGCACCTCATTCTGTCTCTGACCTTACACTGTTACATTGAGATCATCTGTGTAAGTGCCCACCTTCTCCCCTGGGTCAAAAGTCCTGGAGGTTAGGGATGTGCTCAGTGACTGGCTCAGGAGCTCAGCAGTGGTTGCCAAGAAAAACGGTCTCCAAAGGAATCTTGCCTTTTCTGGAGATGTATAAACTGCCTTTTCTGGCAAAAGCAGAGGCTGTTCCCCTTGCTGACATTTGCCATGAACTTCAGTTTGGGTGAGGATCTGGGCTAAATGAACCAAGCCTCCATGGGTCTGATGGAGGGCAAAAAAAGCCTCCTTGTCCCAGTCAAACCCACAAGGCTACGTTCAGATACTTTCCCCCTAAAGCGTGAGAAGTTGGTGGTGTGTTTGTTCCTTACGACTTACAGCCACGACTTTCAACGTGGCAAACACTGAGTCATGCATGCCAGGGTTCTCCTGAGGGTTTCTTTTATTAAGAAACTCTTGACCAATAAGAAATTTATTTACTTTGCTTTGATATCCCCACATACAAATAATAAAAACAAACAAAACCTAATCTATTAGGATTAAAACCTCTCAATTTTAGGTATAAATTTATATTCTACTTCTTTCAACAAATGATAAGTGGGCTCTTTTTCTTAGGAACCCAAGAAGAGACAAAGGTGTTGCTGTTGTTGGGTGGTTGGATGGATTTTCCTTTGATTATTCCATTTATTATCTTTATTTTCTCCAGTTAGGTCAGTTTTTTCCTTCTTAATGAAAGACACACATTGAGTACAAAAATGATTATCGAGCAAATGAATAAATGAAGTGAACTGCTTTTTCACTAGTGTCCCAACATTTCTGTTTCTAGTTTTGCGGTGGTGGTGGTATGGCAAGGTTGTCCATTATGGGACTGCACTTCCTTCCCAGGGACTGTGAACACCATTTTCAGCTTGTACTTCTCTTTATGCAGTAAAGTTCACACATCACCATGAAAAACAGAAAGCCAGATAATCCAGATAATGAGTTTATTAAGAACACAGACTCACATTACGTTTGCCATACCTTAAAAAAAAAAAAAAAAAAAATCACATCTCAGATTCTCTAGCTATTTATATTTTACAATAGTGAAATCATTCTTTTCATTGATGCTGCCTTCAGATCCTCCATTAGATACAGGCATAGAAATATTGCAAATATTGCCATGAACTGGAATAGAGTAGTGATCCACAGATATTTCCAACACACTTGTCCTAAGCAATGTTACAAAGTGAAACTGTGATTCACTTCTAAACCATAGGATTGATTTTTTTTTTAAGAGTTCAGACCTAACGAAGGTTCCCACTTTCTACTCTGCCTTGCATTGGGTCCCCGGATTCGAACATAGCACCCCCTCACAGACTCCTATTCCGAATACACTCTCTGGAAATAGCAGATGTTTTTTTCTAGAGCTGCCAAGGACCTTTCTGGAATCATTCTGGGTCAGAGGCCATGGCCGTTGCTATGGACATTCCCCCCCGCCCCATGGCATCTGACCCACATTTCCAGGTTCTTATCAGTTTGTGTCAGTAGAGAAAAGGCGCTTAGATAAGTGGAACAGCAGGCAGTGCATTGTGGGTAACAGGCCAGACTTGCCTCGCTCCTGACATAGGTAAACAGAGCTGCGGAGGACCTATTGATCCAGGCTCACCTCTCAAGGCAGCATTTTAGCATAGAATGACCAGCAGGTTTTCTTCTATTCTGTTCCACCACCACCTCCCACCAGCCACAGCCTGCTGTCTCCCAGTTTGCCCTCTTACTAGGAATGCACTGGCAGCTCCAAATGCCTTCAGTTCTCTTGGGGATTTTGTTCTTCTTTCTTTGCCATGAGGAGCCAGCTTTCTCCATTTGTTCTGACCATGATTCCTGTAAACCTTCTGTACTCTTCCATCATCAGGCCCTAGTCTTTCCAGGAGCGATGAGACCATAGGAAACTGCATTCACATTCAGGGACCCTGTACATATAGGTTTACCTCTAACTCAGCCTCTTGAATATACAATATTATTTTAACAAAAGACAAAAAAAAAAAAAAAAAACATACATATGACCTCTGCCTGAAAATAACCTGCAGGCTACTTGTTCATTCTATACATTTAGCACTTTCAGACAAATCCTTCAGCCATGTGGATGTACCGTAGAAAGCTCATTTTTAAGTCGAATGAGACCAGTTTGGACAAGATTGATTAAGCACGAATTGTGGATCATAATGTAGAATTTATGGGCAGCCGAGGAAAATGTTCTCAAACCATTTGCTTTCTTCAGCCTACTTTTCAGAGCGAGTTTCATAATTTTAACTAATCCAATTTTTAAAATCCTTTACAAAGTCACTCTTAAACCATTTCCAGAGACTATCTGGCTTGCCATTCTGGAAATGAAATTGCTTTTGAAACCTAAACAGATGGCTTTAATTTTTGGTGCAGTGGTATGAAAGGAATGTCCCATTAGACACTACAAGTTTTTGTCATGCATACATGTGTTTCTAAATGCATTTTACATTTTCTCTCTCAAATGAGTTCCCATCTCTCCACCAGTAAGAGACTTCGGAAGTAAAATTTTCGGAAGAAAAATCAACCCAGCATTTCTAAAAATGGGAAATCCTAGCTTAACTGAAGTGTTCACTTAGTGGAATTAGCCTACTGGCTTTTCAATAAGTCAAAAAATGTCCTCTAAAAGATTCCAAAGATAAGAGTATTTTCTACTTTGTTAAGCTGTTCAAGCAGGCAGGGCATTCCCTCTGCCCACAAGGATCTTTTTATCCGGTTACAGCACAGTAACTTGAAAGGCTGCTACAAATGGAGCCTCTCTTGACCCTTCACCTACTTCTTGTAGCTGCCCAAATAGGGCTGATGTCTGTCAAGGCTCCTGAAGGGAGGGCAGGGATTTGTCTGTTCAATTTAATTCAACATTTATTTAGTGCCTGCTGTGTGCAAGACACCAAACTAGAAACTTGGAAGAATGTTAAAATTATTAGGTCCTGTTCTTTGACTTTTGTGCATTTATAATCTATAATTAGGAAGGGGGGAGGTAAAAGGGAAAAAAAAGGAGCAAATACAAAGAGTATCATATTTTTAAAACATTATGTGGCAAAAATGCTAAATACAATACTAAATTAAAAAAAAACCCAGATTTCTAAAAATTCTGTTAACGAGCAGTATATAAATTAATTCAGTGCTTGCCCTTAATACGTAATCCAGTCTAACGACACATGTTTAGAAATCAACAAGGGTTTTACCGTGTCCCTAAATTCTATGCCTTACCTGTTATTTTATCTCTTTCTGAGACCTTTGAGAAAAAAATCTGAAAGCTGAGAAAGTGAGCACAAGGAAAATACTCTTTCAAACATATGTCAGCATCAAGGTTGCACAATAATATCAATGTACTTAATAATCGACCTGCATGCTTAAAAATGGGTAAGATGGTAAATATTATGTATATTTTACCACAATAATGAAATCTTGAAAGGTAAATAAGCATCGAGATCTTTTTTGGGAGAAAAAGGAAAAATGCAGAAGATGCTTTAGAGGGATGAGAATATTTGAAATTGTAGATAAAAATCAACTTTGAACTTTGTTGTTGCAGATTCGTACATCAGTGACCACGCTCTTATTTCCCAAAAGACCCTTCAGTTGGATAAGACATTTCTTGATTGCAGCCATACTTCTTGCACTGAATAATGTTTTGGTCATCCTTGTGCCAACTATAAAATACATCTTTGGATTCATAGGTAAGTTTGAGAAAAGCTTTTATTTAGTCAGCTTGGGCTGATACCTCCCTAAAGGGCAGACAGGGAGCCGGTGGATGAGAGGTCAAGGATCCCTCGTCCATCTTAGGCTCATGGGATTCCTATTAGCCCAGCCGGGCTCCAGCTTGTCACCTCCCCTCCCTCACAGGTGACTCTGGAATTATTCATAGGATCAGGAAAAAAACCCAAAAAACCTTAGAGGCCATCTAATCCAGCTGCCTTTTCTGACAGATAGGAAATTGAGCCCCATAGAAGTCAAGTCATATACAGCTCCTCCACCCACCCCCATCCAAAAGTCGAGCATTCCTATGAAATCTTTTGTAAGCCTAAAAGGCGTAAAGCAAGAAGCAATTACCATTCATTTATATGGGAAAATTTTTGAGCATCCCAGACACAAAAAATAACCTCCTTGGGCTTTTCTGATACCTTAGGATACATATTGGTAACAAATGCAGAAAGTAAATTGAGATAAAACCAAAAAAACAAAACAAAACAACAACAACAAAAAAAACCACAGATATTCAGACATAGTTCAAAAGCTATGAGAGCTTAATGCCGAGATGGAGTGTAGCTCCCAGGGAGAGAACTTGGTGACACCACTCCTGCTGCTCAGGGTGCGCTGCCTCTATTCACATTCACTGCAGAACAAAGTCTGAAGGCTCTTTTCACTTCTTTGCCTTTTTTTCTGAAAGGCAAAAATCCTCTTCAGATTTCTTTCAGTTAGTGAAAATGGGTACTAACGTAGGTCTTTCCTAAAAGCGAAGTGGCATAACATGAACTTTCAAAATTGGGGAATACCTGTGACTTGGAGTAGATCCAGGCTTTGGATTTAGGTCTTAAAGCTGCATGAAACAGTAAGGAAGACAGATTTTTATCTACAGGATGCTCTCTCAGCTCTGTCAGCATCAGCTGAGCATTGACGGTGGTCTTTGGAGGTGGAGGAGGTTGGTCTTATAAAGCGTATTCTCTTTTAACGGTGTAGCCTGTTAATTCAGTTTTCATCTCCTGATTGGAGGGACTACTCAAATTTTAAATACAGTATAAAATTTTTTTTAAAAATTAGGTGTGAGCCACTTGAAAAGCTAGAAGTGGATAGGAAGGGTATGTGATGAGCTCAGCTTCCTCAGTAGGTGTTTATATTATCAATTTCCTTTGAATTTTTAACAGGCGGCCTTTTATTGTTAATTTTAAGTTATGTGCACTTAGGATGCAACCATGACTTTAGGTATATTTTAAATTTTCTTGATAAACAGATATTTGAATAAGCAACCAAGACGAGTTGACGGTACTTTTAGTGCTAACATTAGGGTAACGTTAGATTTGGTTTCTTTAAAGTGCATGACCTTGGGTCTCTGCCTTGCTGAGTAAGACATTGACCTGTCCTTTGCTTCTCTCCTCAGGGGCTTCTTCGGCCACTATGCTGATCTTCATTCTTCCAGCAGTGTTTTATCTTAAACTTGTCAAGAAAGAACCACTTAGGTCGCCACAAAAGATTGGGGTAAGTAAGGCTTGCAATTTCCGCCATTTTAAGTTGCTCTTCGACTACTTAGAGTAAAACAGAAAATACACGATTCAAAAAAATTGGTGAAGGAGAACCAAAAATCAGAGATGGGCTGGAACTCTAGTGGAGAGAAAGCGGGGTGGATTTCTGGTACTGAGATGATTCCAGGAGTTCTTCCTTTCTTATTATCAAGTATCTTGTGTTGAGTCCTTCCTACCTGTCAAATGCTAATGGAGTTTTCCGGCAGGCATACACGTCTACCAGTTTCCACTACCAAGACTGCAGCGCTATCTACAGGAAATTATGTGGGAAGGAATTGGGCTCCCTGGCAGTGTTATGACATAATTTAAACATCTTTAGTCACATCTGTTAGGTTTGTAAGGCCAAAAGATATTGCTTTGTTTCCCCCTCCATAGCACCTTGGTGTAGACAGAGATCCAGAACAGAACCATTCCTTTTCCAGTTAATCTCTTTAGATATAAAATATAATCTTATTAAACTAGAGCATGTTTCTTTTCCAAAATGATACTATAGAAACATATGCCAGAAATAATTGTTTTCCCAATAATTAAATATTGTCAATGACTATTTAATAAAGTCTTCCATTGAAGACTGAAAAACAATGCCCCTTAGTGAGTTACACTGAAATTTGCCTGAGAGTCCTTCACCTCTCAGGACTGTTCAGGGACTTCACCACAGTTTGGTATCAAAAATTCCTCCCATCATCTCACCCCTGAATACCTACCCTCTTTAGTCCATCTTGCTTGGACTTTTAAGCAGTGTGACCTTGGCAGATTACTTGTCCTGTTTGTGACCTGTTCTGAGTTTGACCAGATGTAAAAATGAGTAAAAGTGTCTCCTACATCCTTTCTAGTGAAAAAAAAAAAAAATGGAGGTTGATCTGAGTGGTAATATATATATAAGGCCTCTTCTAGTGGTGTGTGTGTGTGTGTGTACACACACACACACACACACGTTGCCTTTTTTTTTTTAAGGAATGTATGATATAGATTAGGCTTTTGTTTTCATTTTATAAAATTTAATCCTATCGTATACACTATGATACTCCCTTCTAGGGCTTGCCTTTTTTCACCTAAAAGATCGTGAGCACACCCAATGTCATTAAATCTTTTTCTGTCACTTGATTTTTAATGATTACAGGGTATTCTATCATTTCAATGTACCAAATCAACCGTTTCTTTATTTTGAGGATTTGGGTTAAATCACTCCACTGGATTCACCCTCTTCTCCCAACTCGGGTTCTAAATTCACTGAACTGCTAGGCACGGACATCTGAACTATAAGAATAATACAATTCAATATGTCAATCAGATTGCTACCTTAGGTAAACAATTTACAAGAGCAAACTGTGCGAAATATGGTTTCTGTGTGCCCTAACAAGTTCTCTCTGATTGACAGGCTTTAATTTTCCTTGTGGTTGGAATCATCTTCATGATTGGAAGCATGGCACTCATTATAATTGACTGGATTTACAATCCCCCAAATTCCAAGCATCACTAACCCAAGGAAAAATACTTTTTCTATTGGAAATGGTTGCAAATTATGCTGCAAAAGACATTTGAGTTCTATTGATTGGAATGTTATTCATAGGAAATAACAGGAGGATTCCAAAGATGTTTATAGTAACATCACCAGGCACCTATGGAAGAGAAAAAGCATCATTTGTGTCAAGAACGGCTGTTTATATGTTTAAAACCTGTGGTGCGCATTGCTACCCATGTTTTCCCAGAGCAGTATAAGAGGATGTATTTTTGCTATTGTGCAAACAGAATAAGGGTAGCTGCAGGTAATGGTCATCAGATAATACCCTTCCCCCTTACCCCCAAATTACCAAATACTTGTATTCTTGGAACATCAAACAAAAATGCCCTGGTGGCAAAGCTATCTAACTGCTTAATACCTTCCCCCAATCCAGCACCCAATACTCTGGGTTAATTGAATAACAGAAGCAAAAGGCAGGTCTTACGAACTGTCCCTGTAAGGTACATGAATGATCAGACAGCAGGCTAGAACATCTTACTCTCGCCAGTAAAGGATATCTTGCCCATTTTGTTTGTGACATTGAATTAGTGACTTCTTCATTTAATAGATTTTTTGGTAAATGTTAAAACATCTGACTAAACACAGGCATACCTCGTCTTATTGTGCTTAGCAGATACTGAGGGTTTTTTGTTGTTGTTTTGTTTTGTTTTGTTTTACAAATTGTTTCGCGGCCACCTTGCATGGAGCACCATTTTCCCAACAGCATCTGCTCCCTGTGTGTCTCTGTGTCACATTTTGGTAATTCTCACAGTATTTCAAACTTTTTCATTATTATATTTGTGATGGTGATCTGTGATCAGTGATTAAGACTTGCTGAAAGCTCAGATCTGGTTAGCATTTTTTCGCAATAAAGTATTTTAATTAAGGTATGTACTTTTTTTTTTAGACATAGTAGGATTGCACACTTCGTAGACTGTAGTGTAAACATAACTTTTGTATGTACTGCGAAACCAAAAAATCCATTTGACTTGCTTTCTTGTAATATTTGCTTTATTGCGGTGGTCCGGAACTGAACCTGCAATCTCCGAGGTATGCCTGCATGTCTTAGGATCTGTCCCTGTAAGGTACATACATGAATGATCAGACACCAGGCTAGAGCACCTTATTGTCAACAGTAAAGGAATGTCTTGCCCATTCTGTTTGTGACATTAAATGAGTGCCTTCTTCGTTCAATATATATATTTTTTTAATAAACGTTAAAACATCTTGCTAAACAGAGAGAGGGGCTTTATTTAAATGATAGAGCAACAACAAAAATAATGCTTATTGCTAAACTGCCTGTTCTGGAAGCATTTGCTTTTCAATATTATTCCTAGTCCTCTTGTCATGCTTTTGTCATTGAACAATGCTCTCCCTCTCGTCTTCCATTGTCATCCAGAATTTTTAGATAGACCACAATTCATGTGGAGCTACATTACCCAGTATTGTTTGATACATTTTTATTTGATAAACATTCAGTGCAGGAAACTGTGATTGCTATATGTTTATGTATATAATCTTATTCTGTAGTCCTCTGAACTTTAATGTATGGTACATTTGATTTTTATTTTTTACATGTGTAGTTTTCTCTCTTCACAGTCAAAATGTTTATACTATTGAGGGTGGGGGCAGGGAATTAAGTTGATGGACTCAGAAATCCATTTGTATGTATCTGTCTATTGAGGATATTTTAAATTTGAAACCTAAGTTATATATAGTTCAGTAATGCTCTCCAATGTTTACAATAATAACACAATAATCCACAGGAAAATAAGTTCCTTGTTTGCAAATAATTATCAGTACTAAGGTTGTTCTTTTAACTTAGCATGTCTACAATAGGATTTAGTTCATTTTGGTTTGCACAGGAGTTTGCTGAAATTCATTTGTCATTTAACACAATGTTAAATGGCTCTCCATAAAAATAGAAGTGCTAACACTACAGAGAGATGAAAACTATTATTCTTGCTCACTTCTGCAACACACTTACATGAAATGGATTTAAAAACTAGCACTCACTGCCTAGAATTTCTGGAGTTTGCCACCTTCCCCCTCCAAGTCAGTAGCAAGAACATTTATTGTATATTTTTATATTTTAGTAAAGCCAAGTATGAAATACAAGTATCATATCAGTATAATATTAAATCATATTTCAATAGTTGCTTTGGAATGTGCCTTAATATACATTTGTTTTATGTATCATTTTCTAAAGGCATAATACTGTCAAATGGTGCACTTTGTTATGGAAATTGAGCATTACTAGAAACTATCATAACTTTTGAGTCATTATTATAACTTGCCAAAGAGCATCTTCAAGATAGGTTTCCATTTATGTTCACCTAAAGAGTGTATCAAAATAGAAAGTGGAAAAAGGTACCTTCTGAGTATTAAAACAAAAAGAAAAAAAGGTTTAATCTGAATGTATTTAAATGTAAATATCAAAGATTAATTCAAAAGAATTGGGAAAGTATAAAATCTGTATGTATTTTGAATGCTTTACACCTTTGAAATGACTAACTTGAAAATATCGACCTCTGTAATTATACAGATATTCAAGAGCAATACTACCGTGCCAAATAATGAAGCACCATTTTTCTTCTCATGGCCATTTTCAGGATTAGAGCTCACACAGACTGCAGGGCAGACTTACATATGGTATCTTGTACCGGTTAATTTAACCCCACTTATGAACAGATAAAAATTTTATTTTCTTATTTCATTTATAAGATGGTTCAATGTACTGGGAGGCTTTTTTTTTTTATTACAGAAAGTGTATATTGGTATATAATAAATGAACTTTTCAAATGACTATGATTTGATTTTTTTTCTATTGTTGAAGGCTATAAATTATTTGTACATGAAAAACATCTCAAGTCTAAATATGGTCTTCCGTCTATTGGCATATGTTCCATTTTCATTGTTACTCTTGACATGTAAATAACCTTGATAGCTGTTAAAGAAAAATAGTTGCCATCTTCTTTTGGCAAAATACACAGCTAATCCTCATTTTCATTTATGTCATCACATACATACCTCCTAGAATGGATGTGGGAAAATGTGTCTCTTTATGGTTAATTAGGGAGAATTCACTTGGGATGAAACAAGAATAGAAGAAATATGAAAGTAGTCAAATAAAGACATGGAAGATGTGGAAGAAGGAAAGCAACGTGGGAGTGCAGAGGATTGGGTCAAGACTGACTGGTGGTGGGACTGACAGTACCTGTGCTAAGTTATGCGCCTGACTTTCTAGGAAACTTCCAAGTAGTTCTCCAAAGTGTTTCCACCATTTTCATTTACCAAGAATATATACGGGCTCCAGTTGTTTCACAGCTTTGCCAACACTGGGCATTGTACTTTATAGCCTTTCCCGTGGGTGGGAAATGGTATCTCTTTGTGATTTTCATTCCATTTCCCTGGTGACTAGTGTTGGAAATTTCCCATGTGTTTCATGGCCATTCAGGTTTCCTTTTGTGAAGTGTCTTTTCCAGTCTTTCACCCATTTTAAGAATGAGGTTGTTTGTCTTTGTATTGTGGATGTGTCAGCTCTTTATATATTCCTGACACATGTCCTTTGTCAGATGGCAAATATATTTTCTCAGGCTAGGACATGCCTACTCATTTGCTGAATGGTATCTTAATTCTATCTTTCTGGGGCCATGTCTTTATAGCTTAAAGCTCCGTAATTCCTGTCTTACTGAGATAAAATTAATTAGGATGGTATTGTTATAATTAATGTTTAGATTTTCAAATATGGAGAGTAAGTCTTCTTTTTCTCTTTTTTGGGGTGGGGGTGGGTAGTATGTGTTCTTGCCTTGTAGTCAGCTTTATTGAATACATGCGAATATCGTTCTTGTTTTATAGATTACAGGTAATGGACTAAAAATAGCTTTTGCTAAGTCACTTTGACTCTTGGTTAGGAGACCCAGTCCTACTTAGATAGGCCCAGGACCTCAAAAACCCTTTGTGGCTGCTTGTAATCAACTTCATCAGTTTCCTCAGCCCTTGTTATAGGCACATCCAGATGAAACAGAAGAAATCACTCCATGTGGGTCTTATGCACCAGCTTGGAAGTTGTATCATTTCCTCTTGACTCTGTTTTCATCCATGTGGGAAGCTGTTCACAGGGCCTTTGCTTCTATGGCATGTACTCTCGTGACTATCGTTTCCCAAGAAAATATTGGGTACTAATTATTCAATAGACCATATTGAAGAAACTGAATAAAAAAAATCAGTTTAGAGCCTTTCTTCACACCACACAGCAAAGTGGAAAAACGAAATAAGAACGGCAATACATAAGCAACAGCATTTTAGGAAGAACGACGTGACAGCTGCCTGAGGGAGTAAGACACGGTGGAGGAAATTACAAGGCCAACAGTGGATCATGGGACTATACAGCAGTATATTAAAGAGCAATTAACAAAACACCAGCTCCTATAAAATACAGGCCAACATATCCTTAAAGTAGGAAGAGATAAAAACCAAGAAGGGAACTATTAAGAATCTAATAGATGAATGGGCAATGGATATGAGATCACTGAAGAAAAATAAATTGTTTGATCTCACTAGGAGTCAGCGACATGCAAGTAAAAACACAAGTACAATGGTTTTGTCTTACTAAATAAGAAAATTTTTTTTCTAAAATAAGAAAAGTTAATCCTTTGTGCTGGTGAGTGTGCAGAGCTGAACACTTATTCAATGCTGGTGGCAGAAATCTTGGCTCCGTGTCCCTGGAAAGCATGCTGGCAACACTTGAAGATCCCTAAGGATGTTTGTAGTAAGGAGAACAGCCCCCCAAAGATCTAATCACATGAGCCCTCAAAATCAGAGAACTTTCTTCACCTGAAGTCAGAAAGAGTCGAAGCATAAGAGGGACTCAAACTGCCACTGCTGGGCTTAAAGATAGAAGAGACCATGTGGAAACAGAAGGAAAGGAGTTCTGCCAACAACTTAAATGAGCCAAGAAAATGGTTCTCCTCCTGAGCCTCCAGCTAGGAGCCCAGGGCACTACCACTTCGATCTGAAGCTTGAGAGACCTTAAGCAGAGTACTCTGCTAAGCCAGCCAGACTTCTGACCTCCAGATCTGAGAAGTAATAAAGGAATGCTGTTTTAAGCTCCTAAATTTGTGAAAATTTGTTACCGCAACAGGAAACTAGGAAATACAATGTTCATGGTTTTTGATCCACTAACTTCTTTTCTAAGAATCTATTCTTAGGAAGAAATCAGAGAAGTGAATTCACTTCTGTCTACTAATGTATTCTTTCACCATATAATGAGCTACATTTTTGAAGCATTCCAAATGTCCAAAACTGTGGAATGACTTTATAAATTCTAAGACCTTCAGAGGCTGGAATAGGACATAGCCATTAAAAATGTTTTTGACTAGGGATGCCTGGGTGGCTCAGTCGGTTAAACGTTTGCCTTTGACTCAGGTCATGATCTCTGGGTCCTGGGGTTGAGTCCTGCATTGAGCTCCTTGCTCAGCAGGGAGCCTGCTTCTCCCTCTGCCTGCCGCTCCCCCTGTTTTTGTGCTCTCTCTTTCTGATAAATAAATAAAAATCTTTAAAAAAAAAAGGTTTTGAATAATCACCAATAAAATGAAAAACTATAGTATAACATTAAAGTGGAAAAAAACCGGGGCGCCTGGGTGGCTCAGTCAGTTAAGCGTCTGCCTTCAGCTCAGGTCATGATCCCAGGGTCCTGGGATCAAGCCCCACATCAGGCTCCCTGCTCAGCGGGAAGCCTGCTTCTCCTTCTCCCACTCGCCCTGCTTGTGTTCCCTCTCATGTTCCCTCTCTCGCTGTGTCTCTGTCAAATAAATAAATAAAATCTTTTTAAAAAAGTGGAAAAAACAAGAATAAATGCTTCATTATACCAGTTTTACATATTAAAAATGCATGGAATAGAAAAATAGAAATAGGAAGAAAGGAAATAGACATAAATGATAAAAGTAGATATCCTACGTAGCAAGATAATAAGTGATGTCAGTCTTCATCTTCCAATATTTCTGTTATTTTCTAAATTTTTTACAGAGACTATATATTCTTTTATAGTTATAAAAAATGTAGAGAAATATTTTTCTATCAATTTATATTTTCTGGAAAAAACTAAAACATGCTGCCAATTTCTATACATTTTTATATTTTCAGCTGAGTCCAAAGGCAGAATTGGATGAGAGTATGATTCACAATTAGGGAACAGTCATTGATGACTGAAGCAGAAGCTGAAAGGATGGGGCAGCACCTCTCCAGAGGTGGGGCATGTGAAGGACTTAAAGAAGAATGGGGTAGCATAGCCAGTAGACCAGAATTTCAGATCCATCCTTTGGGCAAGTCATTTAATTTTATTGAGCTTCAGTTTTTTTCCTTTCTGTTGGTATAATTTCTGTGTGATGCAATTCCCAAGATGATTTAGCTTGGAATTCACTGGAAATTAGAAAGCCCTTATAGCATAGTCACATCTCTAGTACAAATGCTTGATAGTCATAAGTCAAGGATCACCGGAGAGCTCCAAATCACCTTGCAGCAATGACTTCTGCAGCTCGGTCCTGAACGTGAGTTAGATTAAGTCAAATGCTTCTGGGGAATACTCCGCCTTGCCACTCAGGCAGAATAATTTTAAAGGACATTCAGTGTAAACCATGCATCAGATACTGTCCTAGGCACAAGAATACAGAGTAGTCCTTGTCTTTAAGGAGCTTATAGCATAGAGGAGGGGGCACATGTATCAAATACTTATACTATCAAATGGTAAATGTTCTACTATATACCCAGGATTCCATGGAGCCTCTAAGGGGAATGCTCAAATCAAGCTTGGGGAAAGAAGAGTAGTCAGATTTCAGGCAGCAGATACCCATTAAGTTGAATCCTAAAGGACACACTGAAGTTGTAAGGCAAGAAGACGGAGAAGCAGAGCGGCATGCACAAAAACATGATTCCTCCCATGACTCTCCACTCCATACATACACAGACACATATATGCATACACCTTCCACACACTCTGTATTAGATTCCTTTTGCTGCTGTAACAAATCACCACACACTTAGTAACTGAAAAGAACACATTTTATTATCTTACAGGCAGCTCCAGCAGGGATCACTAGAAGCCCCAGCAAAATCATATAAACCAAGCAGACCAAGTAAAACAACAAAGATTCTTAAAATTAAACTGATTAGTACTACGGCCAGAAAGTAGGCCAAGACGTGTGTGCCAAATCTAAACAGAGTGACTGCTTGCTACAATAAGAGATTTTAATAGAATGTCTGATACACAATTGAAAATCATCCACCATAGCAAGAACCAAGAAAATTACAACTTGAATAAGATAAACTGATGTGAACACTGGGATAAATCAGATATTGAAATCACCTAGCAAGAATTTTAAAGTAGCCATCCTAAAATTGCTTCAATAATCAAATTATAAATTCTCTTGAAACGAAAAAATAGAACATCCCACAAAGAGACTGAAGCTTACAAGAAGAGAACCAACCGGAAATTATAAACTGAAAAATATAATAACAGAAATTTAAAGAAAAATTCATTGGCTGTGCTCAGAATGGAGATGGAGAATTAGAATCAGCATACCTGAGTAAGTATCAATAGAATTCATCCAATTTAATCAAAAAAGAGGAAAGAAACTAGGAAAAAAAAAATAGAACAGAACGGGGCTATAGACCTGTGTGACAAAAACAAAGTTAACATTTGTATTATCAGAGTCCCAGAAGGAAAAGAGATGGATTAAGGCTAAAAGACAATTTGAAGAAATAATGGCTGAGAACTTCCCAAATTTGGTGAGAGATACCAAGCTACTTACTTAAAAAGCTCAGTGAATTCTCAAAAGGAAAACCCAAAGAAATACACACAAATAATCATCAAAATTTCTGAAAACTAAAGATAAAGAAAAAAATCTTGAAAGCATCCTGTGAGAAACACATTACCTGTAGGGGAACACTCATTTGAATGTCTAAGGATTTCTTATCAAAACACATGGGTATCACAAAGAACCAGCACACCATTTTTCAAATGCTGGGAGAAAAGTTTCAACAGTAAACTCTATATCCAGCAAAACTATCTTTCAGGAATAAAGGGGAAATAACATTCTTAGAAAAAGGAAAACTAAGTGAATGGTTGCAGGCCTACCCGTAAAGATGCACTAAAGAATGTTCTTCAAACAGAAAATGATAAAAAAACAAAAAAACAAATGTTAGAAAAATCAGGAAAGAACAAAGGAAAGACCAGAAATATGGGTATATACAATAGACTACCCTTTTCTTCATGAGCTTCATAAATATGTTTTCTGATTGAAACAAAAGTTATCATCACCTAATACTCAAGGCAATGATTTTTTTTAAGTGGAGAAGGTAAAAGGGACTTCTAGAAATGAGGTTTTCACAATTTGCTCCAGGTGGTAAAATGTTGATACCAGTACACTGTGATGAGTCTTATATGTATCCTACAATACCCAGAGCAACCGCTACAAAAACTATACAAAGAGATACACTGAGAAATGCTATAACTAAGGATGAATTTCTCAAAAATGTTTAAGTAAACTACGGGAAACCAAAGAAAGAAAAACAGAGGAATGAGAACGAGAAAAAACAAAGAGACAATCATAAAATGGCAGACTTTAGCAATAACATCAATAATTACTCAAATGCAAATGGTCTGAGTACACCAATAAAAAAACAGATTAAAAGAATAAATAAAAATGACCCAACTATATGCTGATAAGAAACTCACTTCAAATTCATTGACACAGGTAGGTTGGAAGTAAAAGGATATAAAAAGATATACATGCAAAAAAAAAAAAAGAAAAAAGAAAAAGAAAGAAAGAAAAGCAGGCTTTGCTATATCCACATTGGATAAAGTAGACTTCAGAGAAAAGAAAACTATTAGAGACTAAAGGTGTTCCTTTGTTCCTTTTATTATGTATCTGACAGGGGTGATCCAGCAGGAAGACATACTAATCCTAAATTTGCACACACACCAAATTGCAGAGCCTCAAAAGACATTACCTCCTCCACTCCTTTTGTCTTTTGAAACGAAGACTAAGCGGAAAAAGATGAATCCACAATTATAGTTGCAGACTTCTACACCCATCTCTCAGAAGTTGATAGAATTATTAGATAGGAAATCAGCAAAGATACAGAAGATCTGAACAATACAATCAACCAAAAGGTTCTAACTAATATATAGAGAATGTTCCACCACCAGGGGCACAGTACTGTTTTGTTTTGTTTTGTTTTGTTTTTCAAGCATGCAGGGAACAGTTACCAAGATAAATCATGCCTTGGGTGGCATGACCCTCAACAAATTAGAGAATTGAAATCAAACAGAGTGTGTTTGCTGGCCATAATGGAATCAACTAGAAACCAAGAGCAGAAAGGTATGGAAATTAAGTAATACACTTCTACATAATCTGTGGGTCAAAGAAAAAGTATCAAAGGAAAATTAAGTACCTAGAACTGAATAAAAATGAAAACCAACATATCAGAATATAAAGGATGCATCTAATATGGTGCTGAGAGAAATTTGTAGCACTCAGTGATTACATTAGAAATGAAGAAAGGTCTCAAATCAATAATTTAAGTTCCTACAGTAAAAAACTAGAAAAAGAACAAAATAAACCAAAAGGAAGCAGAAGGAAGTTAATAAAGATAAGAGCATATATCAGTGAAACCAAAAACAGGAAAATAGAGAAAAATCAGTACAACAAAAGCTGGTTCTTTGGAAAACTCCAAATTGATAAACCTCTGGCAAGACTGATGAAAATTAAAAAAAAAGAAAGCATTATGTCTCAATTGGCAGTTTTCCTCTTCTAGTCATATATGAAATAATGGTGCATCTTAAAAATGTAAGAACTCTTAAATTTAATAAAATATACTTTTTGTAAAAAAAAAAAAACAAAAACCAAAAAACAAAACAACCTTATTAACATACTTTGGTGCAAAGGATATGGGTATTTTGTTTTTGTTTTTAGAGTTTCTGTTCATAGTACAAAATGTTATTGGTACCATTTCCGTGTGCCACTTGAATTCTAGAATGGTTGTTTGTGTATGTACACATGTGTGCATGTGGTCTGGATAGGTCCAGGCCAGACCAAAGGAGGGTTATGAAAGATGACCAAAGAGAACATGAACTCGCTGCAATCTGAATTATTCCAAATCAGTGTAATTTTGGTCAAACTGGTTAGCTTAGTGGACTCATAAGAAAATATATCTATTTTGCCAAAGGGAAATTGAGGCTCCAGGAATGACAGGGTAATAGTAAAATGGCCTCCACATTGCACTTGGCCTTCCTGGTCTCTAAGTCCTAAGCCTGACTCAGGCAGTGTGTAGCTCTAGCATTACAGCTCCTAGACAACAATCTTTACGCTTAGTATGATATTCAGTTTAAGTGTCCCTAAGCTGAAGCTTTTCCACCAGCCCTGGGAGGCACAGGGAGCAGGACAGAAACCCAATTCTTCCCTGTTCATCATGGTGCAGCCTCCCTGGCACTGGGTCACAGAACATTTTACCAGGGTCATTTGTGAATAAGCTACTCAAGAATGACTATTTTATGATCCAGTCCTTGGTATTCTCTTCTCAAAGGAAAAGTTGTCTGTTCTCCAGAAAGTGATGGACATACTTGTTGTATTACTGCCAGCTTTGGAACTTAAAATTTTGGAAAACCACCAAGTTTTACTAGGTAAGAGATTGTCTAAACCTGGTCTGCAGCCCAAACTTTTTTTCCCAGGTGGGTAATCAGCATTTCCTTCAATCTATGCAAACTCGGCAATTTAAGGAGGACTAAAACCAGTTGCCATTTTGCATTTAGCTCTTTCCCTAAAGGTGTACATCTTGGCCAGCCGCAGAGGGCCAGCCATTGCTGGGAGGGTATAGCTACTACTAAGATGGCAGTATCTTGTTGTACAGGAAAATGAAAAGAAAATGGACTATTTCATCAAATAATTTACCTGTGAAGGATGTTCATCACATGGTTTATTTTCTATTTAAATCCTCTTATGAAATGAAGTACTGTTTAGTAGAGCTTTATGACCGTATTTTGGCGACTTGTTTAGATCCAGTGGTGTGCTACGGTGGGCTTGTACCGGCTTGCAAAAGCTGCATCTCTTTATAACTCCATTCGGTGAGATCATGTTGGTGGCATGAAATTAATGGGGAATCTTTACACCATAAAAATTGACAAATACTGTGAATCAGGGGGTTTCCTTTTGGTTTAGTTTTGTTTTGTTGGTAAAGCCAGTTGTTGAAAACTTAGGAGCACCCCACTTTTTAGATCCCTCTGCAGTCTTCCGGTAGCATTTCCCTCTATCATACTTAACACATATTATATTTGCTGGTTCCTTGTCTATATAACCCACTAGCCTAGAGGCTCTGTAAGGGCAGACTCAGCCCATCTTGTTCACTACTGGTACATCTAGTACCTTGCATCGTATCCAGCTACACTGTCCTCACCAAGTATTTTTGAATGGATAGCTTCTTGTTGTCCCCCTCCTCCTATTTGGTATCTGACATGGCCAATAACTAACTGTGGCTCAGGAAAAACATGGCTAAAGACACCTCTGTTATGGGCAATGAACACCTCTTCAGAGGCTCCGAGCCAAGCTCTGGGCAGTATCTGTGAATGGAGACCTCAGTCCCTCCAGGGTGACATTATCCTTTTATTCCCAGCCAGCTTTTAAGAGGGTGGAAGAGGTGAAGCACTTAGAAAACTATAAAGTGTGACTCAAAAGCAAGGCTCTGAAAAACACTTCTCCCACTTATTAATGCCTGAACTTGCCCTAAGAGATAAATTACTTCTTGCCATGATCAGAGAGAGATATAAAATATAAATGTCCTGTTAAAATGGTGTATCTGTTTTAAATTCTCAATTAAAGTGAAAGAATCCTATAAAATCTTCCCTTAAAAGCAAGCTTTGATAGAGAAGCAGGCAAAGAAGCCAAAAGCTGGATGATGTTAATTGTCTGAAATAAGGGAAGGAAAATGGCGTTCAGTCTACAAAGATGGTGGCCATCAATCCCATAACCACCAGCTCTGCCCATATGCTTGTCATTTGTCCCATCAAGAGATGAAGTGCCCTTGAATCTGAGCTGGTCCTGAGACTTGCTCTGACCAAGAGCATGTAGCTGAAATAATCCTATGCCAGTTCTTTAAGAGTTCTGGAAGCTTCTACTTTCACACTCGCAGGGGGAGTTGGTATTAAGAGTTTACCGTGTATCTTTCCAGACCTTTATCATAGATAAAAACATGAAATTGTTTTGTATCATTTTTAAACATAAGTTTATATGCTATACTTATTCTATAATGTTTTATAAGTATAATTTTTTGAAATTTTTGTTGATTCATGTAGGTTGAGTCTATTGCCTTAACTCTGATAACTCCATTGTTTAATAGAGCACATTTTAACTATTGCTCAAGTCACAGTCATTTGTTGTTTGTCATTTATTCATTATTACAAAAATCCTGCAGATCATAATTCATATCTACCTATATACATAAGCAGGTATTTTTCTAACTGAGCCAAGTAGCACATGCAACTTTAATAGAAACTGTCAAATATTCTCCAAAATAACTATCAATTTATTCTCCCAATGGTAGTAATAATTGGACAGTACTCATCTCCTTATAATTTGATAACTCCTTAATATTGTCATTATTTAATAGTTGCCTTTATGATGGGGGAAATACAGCATTTTGTTTTAATTTACATAAATTTTATACATTTTAGAAATATGTTTATAACCACTGTTCCATCACTGGAAAGTTGCTTGTTTATATCCTTTACCCATTTTTTTTCCTATTAGAATTGTTTTTTTTCTATTAATTTCTGTTAACAGTTTTTTATACACACTGTGCTAATGTGAGTTTAAAATGACTTGAACATAACCTACCAAAACTGAGACAGGAATAGAAAATTTGAACAGACTAATTACCAGCAATGAAATTAAATCAGTAATAAAAAAACTCCCTAAAAACAAAAGTTCAGGACCAGACGGCTTCACAGGCGATTCTACCAAACATTTAAAGAGTTAATACCTATTCTTCTCAAACTATTCCAAAAAATACAAGAGGAAGGAAAACTTCCAAATTCATTCTACGAAGCCAGTATCACCCTGATACCAAAACCAGATAAAGACATCACAATAAAGGAAAACTACAGGCCAATCTCTCTGATGAACGTAGATGCAAAAATCTGCAACAAAATATTAGCAAACCAAATCCAACAATTCATTATAAATCAGACATATGATCAAGTGGGATTTATTCCCAGGATGCAAGGATGGTTCAGTATTTGCAAAACAATAAACATAATAAGTTACATCACTATGAGAAAGGATAAAAATCATACGATCATTTCAATAGATGCAGCAAAAGCATTTGACAAAGTACAACATCCATTCATGATGAAAACCCTCTGCAAAGTAGTTCTAGAGGGAACATACCTCAGCATAGTAAAGGCCTTATATGAAAAACCTACAGCCAACATCCTATCAATGGAGAAAAACTGAGAACTCATCCCCTAAGGTCAGAACAAGAAAAGGATGTCCATTCTCACCACTTTTATTCAACATATTACAGGAAGTCCTAGGTACAGCAGTTGGACAAAATAAAGAAATAAAAGGCAACCAGATTGGCAAGGAAGTAGTAAAATTCTCAGTATTTTCAGATGACATGATACTATATACAGAAGACCTAAAAGACTCCACCGAAAAACTAGAACTGATCAATGAATTCAGTATGGTCACCGGATACAAAACGAATGTACAGAAATCTGTTGGATTTCTATACACTAATAATGAAGCAGAAGAAAGTGAAGTTAAGAAAATAATCCCATTTACAAATGCACCAAGAATAAAATACCTAGGAATAAATTTAACCAAAGAAGTGAAAGACTTGTATTTTGAAAACTATAAAACACTGATGAAAGAAATTGAAGAAAACAAAGAAATGGAAAGACATTCCATGCTCATGAAGAACAAATATTGTTAAAATATCCATACTACCCAAAGCAATCTACAGATTTAGTGCAATCCCTATCAAGATACCAATACAGAACTAGAACAAACAATCCTAAAATTTGTAGGGAACCCCCAAAGACCTCAAATAGCCAAAGCAAACTTGAAAGGGAAAAAACTGGATGTGTCACAATTCCAGATTTCAAGTTTATTACAAAGTGGTAGTACTTAAAACAATGTGGGACTGGCATAAAAATAAAACCACATAGATCAATGGAATAGAACAGAAAACCCAGAAATAAACCCACAATTATATGGTCAATTAATCTTTGACAAAGGAGGAATAAATATCCAGTGGAAAAAAGACAGTTTCCTCAACAAGTGGTGTTGGGAAAACTGGACAGCTACATGTAAAAGAATGAAACTGGACACTTTCTTACACCATACACAAAAATAAGCTCAAAATGGATTAAAGACCTAAATGTGAGACCTGAAACCATAAAAATCTTTGAAGAGAGCACAGGCAGTAATCTGACATCCACTTTAGCAACATTTTTCTAGATACGTCTGAGTCAAGAGAAATAAAAGCAAAAATAAAATATTGGGACTACATCAAAATAAAAAGCTTCTGCACAGCAAAGGAAACAATCAACAAAACTAAAAGGCAACCTACTGAATGGGAATAGGTATTTGCAAATGCTCTATCTGATAAAGGGTTGGTATCCAAAATATATAATGAACTGAATCATTTCAATACCCAAAAAACTAATAATCCAAGTAAAAACTGGGCAGAAGACATGAATAGGCATGTACCCGAAGAAGACATACAGATGGGCAACAGACATATCAAAAGATGCTCAACATCATTCATCAGAGAAATGTAAATCAAAGCCACAATGAGATAGCCATTCTGACAGGTGTGAAATGATAAGATAAAAAACACAAGCAATAAGTGTTGATAAGGATATGGAGAAAAGGAACCCTCTTGCACTGTTGGTGGGGGAAGCAAACTGATGCAGCCACTCTGGACAACAGTATGGAGTTTCCTCAAAAAAACAAAAATAGAAGTACCCTACAATCCAGTATTCGCACTACTGGGTATTTACCCAAAGAATATAAAAACACTAATTCGAAGGGCTACATACACCCCTATGTTTATAGCAGCATTATCTACAATTGCTAAACTGTGGAAACAGCCCAAATGTCCATCGGCTGATGAATGGATAAAGAAGAGGTGGTGTTTATATACAGTGGAATGTCATTCAGCCATAAAAAAAGAATGAAATCTTGCCATTTGCAATGACATGGGTATAGCTAGAGAGTATTATGCTAAGTGAAATAAGTCAGAGAAAGACAAATACCATATGATTTCACTCATATGTGGGATTTAAGAAACAAAACAAGCAAAGGGAAAGAGACAAACCGAGAAACAGATTCTTAACTGTAGAGAACAAACTGATGGTTACAAAGGGGAGGTGGGTAGGAAGATGGGGGAAAGGGATGATGGGAAGAAAAGAAAAAAAAAAAAAAAAAAGACCTGCATAACAAACATTTCTTGAAGCCCAGAGCAATGAATCTGTATTATGATGTATATAGTCTAGGATTTTGTTAATTTAAAAATGCTTCATCAAGTCTATCTTTATTTTCTTTGTTGTAACTAAAATAAGTGTTTTTTGACAATTAAAAGAAATGACCTGAACAAAGTCTCGGATATCTTAGTACAGGTAGTAATTTAGTCACCTGATTTGATTACAGGGGATAATTTATAAAGAAAATATTAATCATGAGAAGATAGGAGGGCAGAAAACCATGTAAGCAACACCCTTCTGAAATAAAAGGTTACTTTTTAAATAGTTTGTCCACAGGTTTTAATAACCATCATGTAAGGAAAATCTCCCACTCCAAATAAAGTTACAGTTTAAAAATGTGTGTATTATTTTTGTTTTCATGATCTTCCATCAAGTGATAACTTAGTATCTCCTAATTTTTCTCCATTAGTAGTTCATTTGGAATTTTGATATTTTATAATTTCTCCTTAATGCTTAGTGTGGTGTTATTACTATGAAATGGGAAGTACGCACAGAGAACAGCAGCATGAAGAGTTACCCTGCAATATGGAGCTTTTCTAAGTTTAGCTTTTAGCAAATTAGGCAACTGGGGATATAAAGAAAAGCAGGTCAAAACAATTTCTTTTTGTTTTTCCTGATTTCAGTGTTTATTAAGCACAGAATCAAAACAATTTTTTGTGTGTGTGATCCAAGTTCTCCAAGGTAAAGTATCTGAGTCAAGATAGCAGTCAAAATGGAGGTATAAAAATAGCAAGATCAAATCATCTACTCATTTTTATTATGCTTAAGTTTTTATTTTAATTCCAGTTAGTTAATATACAGGGTTGCACTAGTTAATATACAGGGTTGCATTAGTTTCAGGCATACAGTATAGTAATTCAACACTTTCATACATCACCCAGCACTCATCACAACAAGTGCACTCCTTCATCCCCATCACCCATTTCAGCCAGCCCCCCTCCCCCCGCCCTCCTCCTCTCTGGTAACCGTCTGTTTGTTCTCTATGGTTAAGAGTCTGTTCCTTGGTTTGTCTCTCTTTTCCTTGGCTCATTTATTTCTTAAATTCCACATATGAGTGAAACCCTATGGTATTTGTCTTTCTCTGACTTATTTCACTTAGCATTATTCTCTCTAGCTCCATCCATGTTGTTGCAAATGACAAGATTTCATTTTTATGGCTGAATATTCCATTGTGTATATATACACCACCTTGTCATTATCCATTCATCAATCGACAGACACTTGGGCTGCTTCCATAATTTAGTTATTGTAAATAATGATGCGATAAACATAGGGGTGCATGTATCCCTTTGAATTAGTATTTTTGTATCCTTTGGGTAGATACCTAGTAGTGCAATTGCTGGATCGTAGGGTAGTTCTATTTTTAACTTCTTGAGGAACCTCCATACTGTTTTCCACAGTAGCTGTACCAGTTTGCATTCCCACCAACAGTGCAGGAGGGTTCTGTTTTCTCCACATTCTCACCAACACCTATTCAAAACAATTTCTTGTTGCTGATTTCATTATGATTAATACCTACCTTGTATATTTTTAGCTTTTCACAGCACATTCACATATACAACATAACCTTCAAAACACGCTCATCACTTCATGAACTACATATAGGATTCCATAAGAAATTTATCTTCCCAGTGTTCTTTGACTCCCCCAGAGTTTGGGACACCTATGATCTACCAATTAGACTTGTATTGCTGCATCTCTAAATGTGCCCCCTCCCCATCAGAACATGGGCTTTACTGTGTAACAGTTGGCATTTGTCTGCCCTTTTGGCATCACGCATGTCCACCCTGCCCCTCCAGAAGCCCCAAAGATCCAAGGTCTCCATCCTCCTTGCCACTGTAAAAGCTGCTGTTAGAGCAGGTCTGATACCAGTCACTTGCAGCTGTGGCCAAATTTCAGCCAATTGCTTCCTTCTTCCTGGAGTAGTTATATGTAACTCTTCTCTCAAACAGACTTAAAGCTCTGATTTTTTTTTTTTTTATTATGGTAAAAAACACGTAACATAAAATTTACCATCTTAACCAGTTTTTAAAATGATAGCCTTAACTATAAACACTGTTGTAAAATAGATCTCTAGAACTTCATCTTGCAAAACTGATGGACCCATTGAACAATTATTTCCTCTCTTCCCACAGTCCCTGGCAACCACCATTCTACTTTGTTTTTAAACATTTCATACTTAAGATGCTACTTTAGATATAAGAGGAATTATGCAGTATGTGTCTTTTTATGACTGGCTTATTTCACTTATAAGGTCCTCAAGGTTCATTCATGCATATGATAGGGTTTCCTTCAATATGAATCAGAAATTAGAAAAATTATAAAATCAGAGACAGCATTAGAAAGTGATACATGGAAGCACATAAGAGGTGCTTTATGGCCAATTTACCAACCATAAAGTCCATACAGTTCAGACTGGGCAAACCTTCCATGGGATTAGAATAGTTGGTGAGTTGGTATTCCTTAAAGCTCAAAATGGATGGACTACTTAATGCTCTAAAACACTGGAATAACAGCAACAAAAATCCATAGAAGCACTAGAATACCAAAGGCTAAGTTGCCAGCATACCAAAATATTAAGGAATCTCTGTATGAATGGTATAAAGCAAATGGACTTGGATATTGGCAAAACCTAACAGAGTGCAAGAATCCACTTTCTAAGCCATTGCCAGTAGCATTTACCCCCACTCTACAGTCCTAAGAATACTTCTTAAAATAATTGAGTTTACTTCTAGGGAATGCCCAGCACAAGCCCTGGAGGTGGAGAGAGGAGTAGGGTAAGGTTTCAGGTCACTTCCAGCCTCACTGTGGACATGGAGCCCTGAACCCCGAAGATGGGCTTCTCTGGCCTTCAGAAGAAGCCCACCCATCACACAAACCCACCCAACAGAGAGCTGGGCCCCAATATTTGAGGAGAAAAAAGGCAACAAATGGAATAAGTAGAGGAAAGCTCAAGGAAAGCACAATTAATGCAAGAAAACTAAAATCTTAAAAAAACTTACAGAAAGGTCTGACAATTCAAGAAAAATCATAGTCATTAAATGAGAAAGGAATAGTATGAAATTTAAGCATGAGAATACTAAATAACTCTTGGAAGCTAAAATTCTGGTTACTGAAATGAGAACTCAGTAGAAGACTGAAAAAAGACAAGAGAGGATGAGAGCCATTCTGGGCAACTGAAGCTTGAGCTAAGGACTTTTCCAAGAACACAATTCAAAAAGAAAGAATGAAACTATGAAAGGAGTTAATAAACATGGAGCTATATCCAGAGATCTAATATTTACCCAATAAGATGTGCAAATAGAGCATGGAGGGAAAAATAAAAATCAAATAATGGAAGAAATTTCCATATGCTAAAGAAGGACCTGTGTGTTCAGTTGGAAATGGCCCACTATGTGCTTTATGCAAATATTAAAAAACAACACCTTTGTGATTTTTATGAATTCAAAGGATTAAAAAAAAAAGTGTTACAAACTTTCAAAAACAGAAAGAGGGTGGAAGGAAAGGAAAAGTTACCAAGAGTTAGAATGAACCTGCTGCCAAACTTCTGACTAACAAGTGGAGAAGCTAGGAAGTCATAAAGGAATAGCCAAAATATTCCGAGGAAAAAGGATCTGGAAACTTTTTCCAGCCAAATTAGCATTCAAGTATGAAGGCAAAATGAAGATAATTTTGAACATGCAAGCAATTTAGAAATTTTGCCACCCATATAACCTTCTGAAAATATTACTCAAAATAAAAATGTAATCCAAGAAAGGGAAGAGGGCACAAGAAATAGAACAAGAATAGAAGAAATGAACAAGTCACCAATAGAGCATATAATTAAGACAAATAATTTCCTCTAAGACAACTGTAATATGTATTGAAGTTGTTGAGCAAAGAGCCCCAAAATAGAAAATGTAATTTAAAAACAATCTGGAACAATTGTTGCAGCAGCTAGGAGATGGAGAGGAAGTGGGGAGGGTGGAGAGGAGCTAATGGATGCCAAGGCTCTTGTACAGTTTTAAGGGAAAGGCAGAGGGAGGGCACAGCAGTCAGAAGGGTATGGATCAGTGGGAAGGAGGGGCCCCCATTGTCATTGAAGTTTCCATTAAAGACCCAATTCAACTAGCATGAATCCCAACAATTTATCAGGACCCCAGAAACTCTAGAGGGCAAGAGCAGATGCTGCCTTATCCTGTGTAACTTTTTCCTGACCTCTTGTTTAAAAATAAGTTGTCCATAAAGTTTATCATCCAAATCTAGACATGCTTGAGACTAAAGGGACGATTCACTGGGTGAATTCAGGACAATATACATAAACCTAGGACTGTCCTGGAAAATGGAGATATGTGGTCATCCTGCCTATAAAGTAGTCATTAGTCAGTTACACTGACTATGCTGGGTACTGTACACTTGAGTTGGAGAAAACAGCTGGATCCTTGCTCAGCTGTAAATCATTTATGGGTTTTCATCAGCATTGTTGAAGAACTTTCATTCCAACGTGCATACTTCCATGTAAGGGACAGTTTGCAAACATCAGGATCTGTTCTTGAATCAAGCTCTGCTAATGGCTATTCTGGTTGAGAGCCTCCCACTCTAACAAAGAAGGTGCCAAATTTGTGGTCTCTTGCAACCCTTGTTTAAAATGATCATTTCCTCACATTCAAAAGCTGAGAGGCAGAGACTGTAAAACGCTCCTTTGAAGGGACTTAAGAGATAATATTGCTATCTCAGAAGTGGAGAGCTCCACAAGCTGTCTCCATATGCACTGATCACAGCGAAGGAAAACATAAGGAAGCAGGTGTAGACAAAAAGACCATCGAACAGCCTTATTAAATCCAACTGTGCTTGAAGTGCAGAAAAACAAAGCTGCTAATAGCTGTAAGGGCCCCAGGTGAGCCAGAGTCTGGCTTTCCCACCCACAACCCCTGTCTCTGCATCCTGCAGGTCTTAAATGATATCCTTACCAGCAAGGTTTTCCCAGATATGGGCTTCCCAGGATGCAGGCTCTGAATGTAGGTTCTAGTACATCCTCTCAGACTTTAAAGTGTTTATTGTGTGTCAGTATATTCCTATTTATTTACTGTCTTCAAGGCCTTTAAAAAAAATGTAGGATATATGATTGGGAGGAAAGGTGGTGGAGGAGTAGGGGACCCTATTCCAACCAGTCCCCAGAATTGAGCTGGATATCTACCAGACCACTCTGAACACCCATGATATCAGCCTGAGATGGAAGAAGGTAGATCTGGATCTCAACAAACAGAATATCACAGGCAGTTGTTTTTGAGGTACGAAGTGGGGAGCCATGATTCCACAGGCAGATATCAGGATAAACAGCAGTGGGATGGAGCCTGACCATGGGGATTCTGCACTGCTGGTAAGTGATAGCCTCCTGCGCTAGGGACGGGGCACAGACTCACAGACCAGTAGCGGTGGGGAAAGGACTTTAGGGCAGCCCCCCAGATGGAAACATGGAGCAGCGGGGCTGTGAATGTGAACTGGGGGCGGCTGGTGGTTTTAGAAGCACAAAGGGCAGAGATGTGCCCCAACCTGGAGGCGAGGACTGGAAGCACTGTGGAGGGGCCCACAACCCAGGATGCTGCAGTTTATAGCAGCACAGACAGAAATTGAGACAGTGTGGCCTGGAGAGCTCACTGAAGCACAGACTGCGATCTCTCTGCTCTGAGGGTTGGAAACTGTCTCTTTTGCTCTCTCAGAAGAGACGCGGAAAGCCGCCAGAAAACAAAAGCCCCCAAAAAACAGTTTTCATTGAGCCTATCCCCTGCCACAGGGAGCAGGGCAACTCTGCCCAAACAGGGTTGACTGAGTAACAGTGCAGCAGGCCCCTCCCCCAGAAGACAGGCTGGGAGAACAAGAGGCCAGCAACCCTAAGGTCCCTAGAAAATGGGTGCATCTGGCTTGGGTTGTGGTCAATAATTTGGACTCTATACATTCCCTCAACCACCCCTCAACAGAATGACTAGGAGGAGGAACCCCCAAAATAGGAAAGACTCAGAGATTATGACTTATGCCACAGATTTACAAATGGATTCAGATATAACCAAGATGTCGGAGATGGAATTCAGGCTAGCAATTGTGAAGACAATAGCTAGGATGGAGAAATCGATTAATGGCAACATGGAGTCTCTAAGGGCAGAGATGAAAGCTGAATTGGCAGAACTTAAAAATGCTTTCAGTGAGATCCAATCTAATCTAGATAATCTAACAGGTAGGGTAAGTGAGGCAGAAGAATGAATGAGTGACCTGGAAGACCATTTAATAGCTAAAAGGGGAAAAGAGGAGGCCAGGGAAAAACAACTCAGAATCCATGAAAATAGAATCAGAGAAATAAGTGACACCATGAAACGTTCCAGTGTCAGAATTATTGGAATCCCAGAGTGGGTGGAGAGAGAGAGAGGACTAGAAGATATATTTGAGCAAATCATAGCTGAGAACTTCCCTAATCTGGGGAATGAAACAAATATTTGTGTCCTAGAGGCAGAGAGAACCCCTCCCAAGATCAAGGAAAACAGGCCAACACCCTGGCATATAAAAGTAAAACTCACAAATCTTAGAACTGAGGAAACCATCTTAAGGGCAGTTAGGGGGAGGAGATTCCTTATGTACAGAGGGAGGAACATCAGAATAACGTCAGACCTATCCACAGAGACCTGGCAAGCCAGAAAGGCCTGGCAAGACATATTCAGGGTACTAAAAGAGAAGAACATGCAGCCAAGAATACTTTCTCTGGCAAGGCTCTCATTTAGAATGGATGGAGAGATGCAGAGCTTCCAAGACCAGCAGAAACTGAAAGAACATGTGACCACTAAGCTGGCCCTACAAGAAATATTAAGGGGGGGGGGGTTCTATAAAAGGAGAAAGACCCCAAGAGTGATATACAACAGAAATTTACAGAGATAATCGATAGAAACAGGTCTTCACAGGCAACATGACAACTCATATCTTTCAAGAATCACTCTCAAAGTGAACAGCCTAAATGCTCCCATAAAAAGGCACAGGGTTGTAGATTGGATAAAAAGACAGGACCCATCCATATGCTGTCTACAAGAGACTCATTTTAAACCTGAAAATACATCCAGACTGAAAGTGAAGGGATGGAGAGCCATCTTCCATGCCAACGGACCTCAAAAGAAAGCTGGGGTGGCAATTCTTACATCATACCAATTAGATTTTAAACTAAAGACTGCAGTTAGAGACACAGAAGGACACTATATCATTCTTAAAGGGTCTATCCAACAAGAAGATCTAACAATTGTAAATATCTACACCCCCAACATGGGAGCAGCCATCCACATAAGCCACTGTTAACCAAAATAAAGAGTCATATTGATAATAATACATTAACTGTAGGAGACCACAATACTCCACTCTCAGCAATGGACAGATCATCCAAGCAGAAAATCAACAAAGAAACAAGAGCTTTGAATGACACACTGGACCAGATGGACCTCATAGATATATACAGAATATGCCACCCTAAAACAACAGAATACCCATTCTTCTTGAGCACACATGGAACTTTCTCCAGAATAGACCACATACTGGGTCACAAATCAGGTCTCAACCGATACCAAAAGATTGAGATTATTCCCTGCATATTCTCAGACCATAATGCTTTAAAACTGGAACTCAATCACAGGAAAAAATTTGGCAGAAATTCAAACACTTGGAAGCTAAAGACCACTCTGCTCAAGAATGTTTGGGTCAACCAGGAAATCAAAGAACAACTTAAACAATTAATGGAAACCAGTGAGAATTAAAATACATCAGTCCAAAACCTATGGGATACTGCAAAGGTGGTCCTAAGGGGGAAATACATAGCCATCCAAGCCTCACTCAAAATAACAGAAAAATCCTGAATTCATCAACTAACTCCACACCTTAAATAACTAGAGAAAAAGCAAGAAACGATGCCTAAGCCATGCATTAGAAGAGAAATAATTAAGATTAGAGCAGAGATCAATGAATTAGGAACCAGAAACACAGTAGATCAGATCAACAAAACTAGAAACTGGCTGGTTCTTTGAAAGAATTAATAAGATTGATATACCACTGCCCAGATTTACCCAAAAGAAAAGAGAAAGGACCCAAATTAATAAAATTATGAATGAAAGGGGAGAGATCACACTAACACCAAGGAAATAGAAACAATTATTAGAAATTATTATCAACAACTATATGCCAATAAATTAAGCAACCTGGAAGAAACGGGTGCCTTCCTGGAAACCTATGAACTACCAAGACTGATACAGGAAGAAATTGACAACCTGAATAGGCCAATAACCAGTAACGAGATTGAAGCAGTGATCAAAAACCTCCCAAAAAACAAGAGTCCAGGGCCTGATGGATTCCCCGGGGAATTCTACCACACATTCAAATAAGAAATAATACCTATTCTACTGAAGCTGTTTCAAAAAATAGAAAGAGAAGGAAAGCTTCCAGACTCATTCCATGAGGCCAGCATTACCTTAATGCCCAAACCAAGCAAAGACCCCATCAAAAAGGAGAATTTCAGACCGATGTCCCTGATGAATATGGATTCCAAAATCCTCAACAAAATTCTAGCTAATAGGATTCAACAATACATTAAAAGGATCATCCACCACGACCAAGTGGGATTTATCCCCAGGATGCAAGGGTGGCTCAACATTCGCAAATCAGTGTGATAGAACACATTAATAAGAGGAGAGAGAAGAACCATGGGTCCTCTCAATTGATGCAGAAAAAACATTTGACAAAATACAGCATCCTTTCCTGATTAAAACTCTTCAGAGTATAGGGATAGAGGGAACATTCCTCAAGTTCATAAAATCCATCTATGAAAAACCCACAGTGAATATCATCCTCAATGGGGAAAAGCTGAGAGCCTTTCCCTTAAGATCAGGAACACGTCAAGGATGCCCACTCTCACCACTATTGTTCAACATAGTACTAGAAGTCCTAGCAACAGCAATCAGACAACAAAAAGAGATAAAAGGTATTCAAATTGGTAAAGAAGTCAAACTCTCTCTCTTCGCAGATGACATGATACTTTATGTGGAAAACCCAAAAGACTCCACCCCCAAATTGCTAGAACTCATACAGCAATTCAGTAATGTGGCAGGATACAAAATCAATGCACAGAAATCAGTTGCTTTCTTATACACTAACAATGCAACTGTACAAAGAGAAATTGGAGAAACGATTCCATTTACTATAGCACCAAAAACCATAAGATACCTCGGAAGAAACCTAACCAAAGAGGTAAAGGATCTATACTCTAGGAACTACAGAACACTCATGAAAGAAATTGAAGAAGACACAAAAAGATGGAAAAACATTCCATGTTCATGGATTGGAAGAACAAACATTGTTAAAATGTCTATGCTACTCAGAGCAATCTATACCTTCAATGCCATCCCGATCAAAATTCCAATGACATTTTTCAAAGTGATGGAACAAACAATCCTAAAATTTGTATGGAATCAGAAAAGACCCCGAATTGCCAAGGAAATGTTGAGAAAGAAAAATAAAGCTGGGGGCATCACGTTGCCCGATTTCAAGCTATATTACAAAGCAGTGATCACCAAGACAGCATGGTACTGGCACAAAAACAGACATATAGACCAATGGAACAGAATAGAGAGCCCAGATAGGGACCCTCAACTCTGTGGTCAAATAATCTTTGACAAAGCAGGAAAAAACATGCAATGGAAAAAAGACAGTCTCTTCAATAAATGGTGCTGGGAAAATTGGACAGCTATATACAGAAGAATGAAACTTGACCATTCTCTAACACCATATACAAAGATAAATTCAAAATGGGTGAAAGACCTCAATGTGAGACAAGAATCCATCCAAATCCTAGAGGAGAACATAGGCAGTAACCTCTTCGACATCGGCCACAGCAACTTCTTTCAAGACAGGTCTCCAAAGGCAAGGGGAAAAAAAGCGAAAATGAACTTTTGGGAGTTTGTCAAGATAAAAAGCTTCGCACAGCAAAGGAAACAATCAACAAAACAAAGAGACAACCCACAGAATGGGAGAAGATATTTGCAAATGACACTACAGACAAAGCGCTGATTTCCAAGATCTATAAAGAACTTCTCAAATTCAACACCCAAAAAACAAATAATCAAGTCAAAAAATGGGCAGAAGACATGAACAGATACTTCTCTGAAGAAGACATACAAATGGCTAACAGACACATGAAAAAATATTCATCATCATTAGCCATCAGGGAAATTCAAATCAAAACCACATTGAGATACCACCTTACACCAGTTAGAATGGCAAAAATTGACAAGGCAAGAAACAATAAGTGTTGGAGAGGTTGTGGAGAAAGGGGAACTCTCTTACACTGTTGGTGGGAATGCAAGTTGGTACAGCCACTTTGGAAAACAGTGTGGAGGTTCCCAGCAATTGCACTACTGGGTATTTACCCCAAAGACACAGATGTAGTGAAAAGGGCCATATGCACCCCATTGTTCATAGCAGCAATGTCTGCAATAGCCAAATTCTGGAAAGAGCCAAGATGCCCTTCCACAGATGAATGGATAAAGAAGATGTGGAATATTACTCAGCCATCAGAAAGGATGAATACCCAACTTTTACATCAACATGGATGGGACTGGAGGAGATTATGCTAAATGAAATAAGTCAAGCAGAGAAAGTCAATTATATGGTTTCACTTATTTGTGGAACATAAGGAATAGCATGGAAGACATTAGGAGAAGGCAAAAATGAAGGGGGGCGGAAACCGGAGAGGGAGACGAACCATGAGAGACTATGGGCTCCAAGAAACAAACTGAGGGTTTTAGAGGGGGGAGGGGTGGGGGGGATGGGTTAGCCTGGTGATGGGTATTAAGGAGGGCACATACTGCATGGAACACTGGGTGTTATACGAAAACAATCAATCATGAAACACTACATCAAAAACTAATGATACATTGTATGGTGACTAACATAACATAATAAAATAAAATTAAATTAAAAAATAAATGTAAAGACATATATAGATTAAAAGTAAAGGAATGGAGAAAGATATACCACATTAACACTAATTGAAAGAAAGCTGGAATTACTATATTAATTTCAGACAGCAAACTTGAATGCAAGGAAAGTTATCAGGGATAAAGAGGGGCAGTATATAATGGTAAAGGGGTTAATTCTCCAAGAATACATAACAATCCTTAATCTGCATGCACCTAACAAAAGAGCATTAATATACCTAAGGCAAAAACTGATAGATCTGCAAGGAGAAATAGATGGATGCACTATTATAGGTGGAGACTTGAACCTCCATCTACCAGGAATGAACAGATATAGCAGATGGAAGATCTGTAAGGATATAATTGAACTCAACAACATTGTCAGTCAACTAGATCTAATTGACATCTATAGAGTATTTCATCTAACAGCAGAATGTGCCTCCTTCTGAAACTCATGTAGAACATCCCTCCTTTCACATTGCTGCCCAGGTGAATACAACCATATCTTTCATTAGCTAAATAAATGCATGTTTTAATTTAAAAAATTTAGGATATAATTAAAATTGTCCCAAATATAAACATGTGTGTGATGAATAGGCGTGTAGTTCCCTTTCAATTATTCCTGGGTTCTTCTGAAAAACCGGTATCCACTCTAGTTAAGCAGAAGTACAAGTTAGGTGTTAAAAGAAATGCAAAATTGAGCATCTACAACAACTGGATTGTTTTTATTTATAATATTTTGGCTTAGCCACATGCAGTTGGACCTGATGTTCAGCATCAGCTTATTATCAACAACATTTATGGGGGATAGGATCTTTGCTGTACTAACACTGAATCACCCTCCAGTGTTCCTCTCTCAAGAGCAAGGTTTGGTTTCAATTGGCCCATCTTGGATCACAGCCAAAGTGGTTTAATTACTGAAGTTTTTTTTTTTTTTTAAAGATTTTATTTACTTATTTGACAGAGAGATACACAGTGAGAGAGGGAACACAAGCAGGAGGAGAGGGAGAGGGAGAAGCAGGCTTCCTGCCCAGCAGGGAGCCCGATGTGGGGCTCGATCCCAGGACCCCGGGACCATGACCTGAGCCAAAGGCAGATGCTTAACCATCTGAGCCACCCAGGTGCCCCTAATTACTGAAGTTTTAAAAGAATGTCACTATAAAGCATGGTGGGCCCTGGAGTATGCCTAAGGTAGGTCCTTTCTTAGTAAATTAAGTTAGTCAATAAATTAAAGTGAATATTTCAAATAATGCTTACTATGTGACTGGAATTGTTTTTAAATGCTTCACAAATATTAACTCATTAATAGTGAAGTCAAAGACTCTAAAAAAAAAGAATACAAAGTGTTTCTAATAATGTAAAAACCTTATTTTTAAGGCAGGAATGCAGATAGAGGGAAGAGAAAAGCAAGAGAGGAAACCAGGGAATGGAGAAACAAAGATGAGGACTGAAAGTGGAACTGTTTTCAGTGGGAAATTGAGGTAATTGCTGAAGGGAGTTAATGATGAGAGAGAGAGTGTGAAAAGCTGCTCATTGAAAATGAATCCCCTTCCAGCATTGGTATTTTGGGAAAGCCTTTCATAAGAGCACAACACTGGTGGCAAAAAGAAAATATAAAAGGCATGTTTCTACTCTGGCCTGATTCTTCAGATTGCCCCTACCTTGGAGTCTGTCTTTCCCCTCTTGTTGAGCAATGCCAGGCCAGCAACAACAAAAACAGCATGGGGGCACCTGCATGGCTCAGGCAGTTAAGCAACTGCCTTAATCTGCTTAATCCTAAGCATCTGATCCTGATGTTTAGGTCATGATCTCAGGATCCTGGGGATCAAGCCCTGTGTTGGGCTGCCTGGTTGGTGGGGAGCTTGCTTCTCCCACTCTCTCTGCTCCCCTCCCCAGCTCATGCTCTCTAATAAATAAATGAAATCTTAAAAAGAAAAAAAAGAAAAAAACAGCATGAATTGAGCATTACCCATGTTACTGGCACTCACACAAAGCATATCGTGTGCATTTTAGTCCTTGTGTCACAGGCTACAGATAAGCCCACTCATCTCTATTTCTTTCCAGAAGATGCTGATGTCATCAGGCAACAGATACCCTTTGCATAGTCAGGAGACAGGATGAAAAGTGAAAAACTGTATTTCCCAGATTCCTTTATAGTTCAGCCAGTCACATAGCTTAGGCTAAGCAGATACACCTGCATGAAATTTGGAAGATTCAAATTCCAGGGTATCTAGAAAAATAGAGCACAACTCTATTCCTCTGGGAAACAGTACCATAAGGGTATTTCTGTGTCAGACATAGAAGAAGCTGGTTCTCTGCACCACCCCTAGGTTTATGCGTGTTGAGAGGTAAGGAGCAGATCCGTTGACCTGGTCCCTATCACGGCAGAGGTCGGGGGATGAGAGGGTTTCTAGAATGAGCAATTATGGAGGCAGCTTCCTATTTCCCCAGCTTCCTAGTAGTGGCAGAGGCACAAGCTTCCTCACTTGGTAGACCAGTTGTCCAGTAACATTTTGTGAGTCATTCCTAGAAGCTCACCTGAGAGACTGTCTTCACCTTTCAAAGTTTTATAAGCACCTACTTCCCTAACTCAATCTCTCCTTGAACTAGCTTGAATGGATTCTGTTATTTACCCCTGAACTTGCACTGAGGTACCTTGACTAACTGGGACTGGTTATCTGACTTGGTTGGGAGGCAAGAGAGTGAGGATCCGTTTGCCATTGAAGAATGGAATACTTATAATTCACAACTAGCAGTGGCAAAAGAGCTACTTAAACTATCATTTACAGCCATGTAGGGAAAGTTCCTGTTGAAGAAATGATTTGGGCATATGGGGGCCTCTTCCATAGCACAGTATGAAATGTGAGTGCTGAGTGTTAAAGGCTTTTAACTACACTTCAGAACTTAAAGAAAATTTCAGGCTTAGTGTTGTAAATGTTTAGACAAAGACATAGGAGTTTCTCAGGTTACCCTAAAAAAAAAATCTCTTAAGAATGATATAGCTAGCCAGAGAGATAAAACAGATATAGATAAAATGGATAGATAGATAAAATAGATAAAAATCAGATGCAAAGTTTCATCATGTGGGTTGGGGCATTAAGTCTTACAATGTATTTTATGTGAAACAGCACTGACTGAGAAAGAGTGGAACCATGAGAATTAGAAAGGTAACATTTGGGAGGAATAAGAGGATTCTGAATTCCCCAAACTCTACTAATCATCCTTTGAGAGCCAAATCAGCCTGCCTGACACTGTTCTTACGCAAAATGTTCTCAGATTCCACACATCCCACCTCTCATTGCCTTCAGACTTTTAATTATATCCCAGCACTCCCCAGGAGACCAATTAGAAAGTCAAATCCAGGAGGAAAATGCTCACATGCCAAAAAAATTACAAAACTTTGCTAATTAATTTTCCATATTGCTACATAACACACCAACTCAAAACTTAGCAGCTTAAAGCAATAACCGTTTTATCTAGTTCATGAGTCTGGTTGTCAACTTGGGCTGAGAAAGCCTGGGTGGTCCTTCTGGTCTGGGTCAGGATCAATTATTCACATCTGAGTTCACTCACACGTCTAGGATCTTAAGTGGATGGCAGCAGACTATTCATAGGATCTCGAATTCACCAACAGGCTAGCTTGGGTTTGTTCACAAGGTAGTGGAATGGTTCCCACTGTGAGAGCAGAAGCTGCAAAACCTCTTGAAGCCTAAATTCAGAACTTGAGCAACATCGCTTTCTCCACGTTCTGTTGGTTGCTCATTTTCAAGAAGTGGAGAAATAGATTCCACTTTTTAATGGAAATGGAGCAAATAATTTGTAGCCCTTTTTTCAATCTACCACATATTTGTAATGATAAACAAAACTAAGCTGGCAAAAAAAATAAGGAAATGGATTCTGATGGTACTAGAGTAGACCAACTTGGGGTGGGGGTGGGGATATCATTATGTCAGCTGAATGTAAGGATATGGGCGCACTTAGAGATTTGAGGTTTGATATACTAGCTAGAGCAGCTAGAAGTGATTTTAATTTTTTGCTTGGTTGATTATCTTAAATGTGAATTACTGGCTATACTTCGAGATGTGAAAATGAATCAGTATAGCACAGAGCATAAAGTAATGGAAAAGGGATGAAAACCAGATCAAGAATCACAACCCAGGGGCCAGGAATAGCAACTGCAATTAAAGCGACCATTTGATTAAGCTTATGATACTCTACTGTCACTCTCCAACATCTAGGTCTTCATAGTCACACAGGTGAGTTAAATGGCTTAATTTTTACTATTTGTTATGGTCAAAGAGCTCCAGGAGATTTTACTTGACCTTCCCTACCATAAAGCTAGGTCTGGAAATTTCAGGAGAGGTTATGACTTTCTACTGAAGTGAGTCAAATTAGGCCTCTGCATTCAAGATTTAAAATTCTTTGTTATACAATGGTATATTTCCAACTGAGGTCAGTTTTGGGAAGGAAACTAGGCACTGGAAATAAATGCATATATAAACACTATCAATAAGTTGGCTTATTATATTGGTATATATGTACAAGAGTTCTACTCAAAAACTCTTTAAAAAAATTCTCCCTTAAAAATTTACCTTTGTACATTAGAACAAAAGCTGAAAGAAACTTATCTTAATTACCTAAACATTAAAAATTAATGCAAGGGGCGCCTGGGTGGCTCAGTCGTTAAGCGTCTGCCTTCGGCTCAGGTCATGATCCCAGGGTCCTGGGATCGAGCCCCACATCGGGCTCTCTGCTCAGCGGGAAGCCTGCTTCTCCCTCTCCCACTCCCCCTGCTTATGTTCCCTCTCTTGCTGTGCCTCTCTCTCTGTCAAATAAATAAATAAAATCTTTAAAAAAAAATGCAAGCAGGTTGTTGGAGACCAATCATCTCACCAAGAAAAACAAGCAAAGTAGAATTGAAAGCTTTTTTAGATTTCTTTTGAAACATTGCAGAACTATGTAGGAGGCTGAGGCTTGAAGACCAAGATATCAGAGAAAAGACAACATCATTGATGTGAGCCCAGTAGGTCTATACTTTTTCCTTTGGAGCATTTGTTTCACATAAGCAGCATGAACTGAGCAGAAAGCATCAGATAACAGCCTCAGAAGATAAACAGAGCTTTCAGAGTCTTACTTGCTGGGAAAAAACAACAACAGAATTCAGGATCCACAAAAGTAAGAGGAGCCTGTTACAAACCTCATGTTTCTAGGTAGGACTCCTACAGGGCTAAGCATAGGAGCAAGGGTGAGCCAGAAATAAACAGGTTTCTACAAATGCTTAAATCCACCTTCAAGTTAGATCTATGCTTAACTGCACTGAGGTAATCTACATTCTGTCTGCCAGAAAAAAATTAAATTCTCTTGGGAGAAAAAAGACCTCATCCCAAATCTTCATGGTTTTTTATATTGTTCAAGATTCAATTTAAAAAATTATCAAGAATGTTAGCAGAAAGGAACAAGAAAAAAAAATCCAGAAACAAACCCACAGATGATCTAGATGTTATGGTTATCAAGTTAAATTTTAACAAGATGAAGAGTTTCTCCAAATAAGTGAAATTTATTTTTAGACAAAAACCTAAAGGAAATAGAACTATAAATTAGATAACTAAATTTAAAAACTCAAGAATTTGTTAACCACAGCCAGTCATAGCCATAGACAGGATTACTGAACTGCAAGCTAGATTAATAGAAAAATTACAAAGTGAAGGATAGTATTGCAGGTCAGATTCCTTGGGAAGAAGACTCTAAGATAGAGATTAAAATTCAGGAATTTGGGGCAGGAGAGCTCTTGGGTTAAACATCTGGAGGGAAGTAAAGAAAGTGAAGGAAGTAGAATTGGGCAGAAGGAAAAATCAGGTCTCAATACATTCAGCCAACATCAGGAAATACTCAAGCTGCGAGAGCCCTTTAGACTTTTACCAAGGGCGGGGGGAGGGGGGCGGGGAGGGGGGCAACAGGGCCCAGCTTTTATACCTCTGCATTGATTAGCCATTTGATGCAGGCCATTCCCAGGAAGAGGGCATGAACTTCAGGAAGGTGGCTAGCTTCAGCTGAATTAAATTCCTGGATAGGACCAACACTTGGGAGTTGTCAGCACCAATGCACCCAGCAGCTGGGAAAATGAGCCTCTCAATCCTAACTGGGCAATGTGAGTGATGCAGCACAGCATTTAAAACATGGAGAGAGAAAAGTTTAAACAAACAGAAAACAAACAAAACAAAACAAATATATATATATATAAGAGAGATGGGATATGATGGAAGGGCCTACCATACGTATAATTGGAACCCAGAAAAAGAATGGGGCAGAAGCAATATTTGAAAATTTTCTAAAACTGACCGATATCAAATCACATAATTTAAAATCCTATGAAGCCAGTACAAATACAAAGAAAATCACACCTAGGCACAGCATAATCAAATCACTGAAAACAAAACAAAACAAATTTAAAGCAGCCAGGATAAGAGACATTACCTTCAAGGGAACAACAATAATTCTGAGAGCTGACTTACCAACAGAAATAATGGAATCCAGAAGCATAGATATAACATTTTCAAAGTATTGATAATAAGTAACTGCCACACAACCTGAAGAAATTTTTTTTTAAATGAAAGTAAAATAGAGACATTTTTAAGAGGAAAAACTGAACCCTTTACTAAAAGAAACACTAAGAGACTTTTTAAGCAGTAGAAAAATGATCCAAGATGGAAGCATAAAAATGAAGAATGAAGAGTAGGAGTAAATCTAAGTGAATGTTATTTCTACAAAACACTGATAATAATGTCTTAAGGGGGTGGTTAGCATATGTGTAGAATTAGAATACAAGAATAACGTAAGGATAGGAAGGGTAAATAAAGTGTTCTCTGGTTCTTGCACTATCCAAAAAGTAGTAACAGTGACAATTTATATTAGTCTGCAATCCGTCAAGAATGCATGGTATAATTTCTAGGGCAAGCTATAAGAATAGTATTAGAGTATGTATTTAACAAACTAATCAAGCAGAAAAGTGGAATAATAAAATATTTCATTAATCCAAAGGAAGTTAAAACTAGAGAAAAATAGAACAGGTGGGTCAAACAGAACATAAGTAGTAAGATGGTGGTATAAACTTAAATATATTAGTAGTTATAGTAAATATATATAGAACAAATAATTTAAATAAAAGACAAAAATTGTCAGACCCAATTTAAAAAACCCACAAATACATGCTGGTTATAAGAGATATATAAGAACAAAGAATAAGAGTAAAAAGAATGGAAAATTATATACCATACAAACACTAACCAAAACAAAACTAGTCTTTTTTCTTTTACGATTTTATTTATTTGAGAGAGAGTGAGAGATAGAGAGGCAGAGGGAGAGGGAGAAGCAGACTCCCCACTGAGCAGGGAGTCCAAAGCGGGGCTCAATCCCAGACCCTGGGATCATGACCTGAGCTGAAGGCAGATGCTTAACTGACTGAGCCACCCAGGTGCCCCCAAAACTGGTAAGTCTTAACTAGTATCAGAAGGATAATATTTAAGTCAGGAAGCATTACAAAAGATAAAAAAGGTCATTTATTAATGGGAAAGGGGTTAATTGACTATAACATTAAATACTAAATCTGTAGTCATCTAATAATTTAGCTTCAAAACATATACAGCAAAAACTTACAGGACTGAAAGGAAATTTATATAATCCACAAACATAATGGAAGATTTTAGCATATATCTCTAAGTAACTGATATAATAGTCAGATTAAAAATCTGTAAGGATATAGACAATTGAACAGGCATTTCACAATAGGGAATATTCAAATGGCCAGTACATGTGAAAAGATGCTCAAGTTCATTAGACATCAAGGAAATGCAAATTAAATCCACAATATGTTACCAGTAGATATCCACCAGAAAGAAAGAGCTAAAGAAGGAGGAAGAGAAGGAGGAGGAAGAGGAAAAGGAGACAGGAGGGAGGAGAAATAGAAGAAAAAGGATAAGGAGGGGGAAAGGAAGAAGAGAAGGAGGGAGAAGAGGAGAAAAAGGAGAAAGAAATAGGAGAAGAAGAAATGCAAATGTTACTAAGGATGCCATCAGCATCTGGAACTGGTACTGCAGATGGGCATGTACATTGGTATTACTGCTTTGTCAAACTGTCTAGCAGCATCTTTTAATGCTGAATCTATGTATGCTGTATGGTCCAAGAATTCCACTCATAAGACCCAACAGAAAAGCGTACATATGTTTATCAAAAGTCTTATACAAGAATACACTTTTGCCATTTTTAGCACTATTTACAAAAGCCCCAAACCAAAAATATCACAAATGTCCACCAACAGAAGAATTGATGAAAAAATTGTGGTACATTTGTACAGTGGAAGAACATAACAATGAGAATAAACAACCTACCACTACATACAAAATCACGGAAGAATTGCACAAATTTAATACTGAGCATAAGAAGCCAGATGCAAAAGAAGGTATAAATACAATTCAAGAAGAGGCAAAACTAATCTATGATGATATATACCGGGATAGTTGTTGTCTTGAGAGGGGTAGGCAGGCCTTGGAGGAGAGCTTCTGGGGTCCTGGGAGTGTTCTGGTTTTTTATCTGATTGCTGATTCTGATTTATGAAAATTCATTGAACTCGACACTTATTATTGCTCTTTTATATATCTATGTTATTCATAAATAAAATTTAAAATTAAGTGTGTTTCCTTGTAAAAATACATTAAAATTATTGATTTATCCATATTCACAAACTTTAATAAGTTTCTTAACATTACTTACCTTCAACATCATGCCTAGCTATCTTTTCTAGAATTTATCTTTTTAAAGATGGTGTTTCAAAAAACGTAATACCTATAATTTTTCTCAAATTTACATTTTATGGTTATTAGGTTTTAAATTATTGCTGCTTTTAAATAATCCTGTTTTATAGATTTTGTCTACCTGAGAAGATCTCTCTCTATTGTGAAAGCTCAGAGCAAATGCGCCTAAATTGAGGATACTCTTAATTCAATAGTTTTATACTGAAGTATGCAAAATATGGAAACCCAGATATCTTCTCAGAAAATATCTTTTTGCCTCCCTTCAGGATATAATTCTTTGATAAATATGTTTACAGGACAGAACTTATTAATTAAGTTTATGATTCTTTTGAATGTTTTGCCAGATTCAGATACTGAAAAGTAATTTGTAAAATCTGATTAGTCAATCTCAGATCATTGTAGTTCTCCTAGGTTCAGTCATTGGGGATTGACCCCTGCCCCTCCTTCTCCCTGAGGTGGCATCTAAGTTGGGGTTCATGTACCATCATGGCATCAGGGGAGACATCTAGTCCTTAGTCATCTGTCCACAGCCATCTGCCCAGTCATAGCCATGGCCATGGTCCCACCTCTCCTTGCTGGCAGCTTCTAAACAGTCACATTCTTAGTGACTTTTTAGACATGCAAATGTTTGATGACCTTTAATGATATCCCCTTGCCACTGATCTAACAACTTCAGATCTGCCAGTTTGCTCATAGCTATTTTTTGTGCTTTCTTGGGGTATGGAAAAATTCTGCTCTCCTTCCAACTCCTTTATCTTCTAAAATGGGTTGCAGGAAACCTGCCGGGGCTGCCTCAGACCCCTCCAGCCCTGCTCCCCATGTTTCTGTCTCTAAGTCTCTGGGCATGGGATGCTGCTGCTGAATGAACACTTCCCAGGTTCTAGAGAGGAAGCAGAGCACCTGTCCCCTTCATTCAAGGCTTCTTACATTTTGAAGAATTGTTCTACCATCTACCCCTTCCCCCCACCTTGGAGCTAACCACAAGGCAAGGAAGCAGGGCACATCTCACCTGTTTAGAGATCTTCACCATCATCCTGCTCTCTGCTTCTACTCGAAGTTTTCCCCGAACTCTGTCTAACACCCCACCCCTGCAGGGAGCAGAAGGGCTAATGAACAGACTCAGCATTTCAATAGGATTAGCTATTCGACACTTAAAAACCAAGGATTTAAGGCATTTATCCTCTGGTTCTGCTGGGCTGATTTCTTCTCGGGATGACACGAGCCTCTGGTCTAGCCCCAAGAGGGGCAGTCACAGGATAAACAAATAACCTAAATAATAAAAACCACATGGATGAATATGATCCTGCCCTGGTAGGCAGCCATTCTCTTTACAGTACCTGTTACAGGACAGCAAAGTCTTCTTAGCTCAATACTTGGTATAACTTTGCATGTGCACATGCAAAGCCTGAAATCTTTCTGCCCAACAGTAAGAGCCCTGTTAAAAGGAAGCATTGGCTTTGGGACAAGAATAGCAGAGCACACACAGGAAAGAAAAACAGAACTGGATGATGAATAGGCCATCAGACAGAAGAAGAATTTTAAAAAATTGATTCCTTAATATGGAATAGTGTTTCTCAACTAAGGTCCCTAGACTCACGGGGGTTTGTAAGTACATTTTCAATGGCCCACACATTCCCTACAGAAATTATTTAAGTCTATAAATTCTTTTTGATGATAATCCTTAAAAATACTATGAACAAATTAGTAATCACTTTACCCTCAAGTAATACTATCATGCAATTTTAGCTCCAGCACCTGCATTTGTAGTAGTCCAGAGGAGTCACTTTAAGTGACCATATTTAAGTTTAAAGGCATTGGAAGCATGTTTGCCTAATGTTAGATCAGCAGCCAGACCTTAGGAGTCCTAATATCAAAACAGAAATGACTGCCACTTATTCTCAGTTACACTCAAGTTGAATTATTTTACCAGTTATGAACATGCAAGTTCTCTCTTGAATGGTAGTTTTCAATTAAAAGATTTTCCCATAGCATGCAATTTCGATTTCACATATTAGTTAATAAATGAGATTGATTGGATAACTTGAAACGACCTCCTGCCACCAAGTAATATAATGGACTATTCTAATGAGTAAGACCAGTGTAAAAACTACCGGTTGAGGATTTAATGCACAGATGAGGCATTTCTGCTAAATGAAGGCCAAATGATGTCACTGTGTACCTCATGAGAAAAGTTTCTCATACTTCATATGAAGAAAAGGGAAGGGAGATTTGAGTCATCCCTTGGCACAAGAGAGCTTAGGTACAGCAAACTTAGAAGACCAAACAACTCTGCATCCACATTTCAAATTGCAACTCAGCCAAATAAAACACTTATCCATCACACTGAAATAATATTGTTAATTTTGATTATTATGATTTTATACCTTTGTTGATTTTTAGCATATAAATTTTGTCCTTACATTTGTATAGGAATTATGGACCATATGGAGTTTATAACTAGTTCTTTTTTTCCCCACATATAAGAAACATGAAAACAAAAACAATTTGAGTTCCCATCAATAAATCATCATAAACACACACACACACAGAGTCCACGTCCAATATTCCTACCTGCAAACTCTTCCAAACATTAAAGAAGAAATAACAACGCTTTTATACAAACTTTTCCAGGGTAGAAGAGAGAGTATGCATCCCAACTCATTTTCTGAGGCCAGAATAATCTTGACACCAAAGACTGTCCAGAATATTGCAATAAAAAACTGCACATCAATCTCTCTCATGAACAAATATGGAAAACTTCTTCATAAAAAGAGACTTTTCACTGGAGTTTGAGAATCATTGATATATAGAAGAATGAGACATTAATAGTAGAACAGCACTATACAGCATTTATTATTAACATAAGTACTTTTAATGAGAAAGAAATTTATTTTAAAAGTCAACAGCAGCATTTTTCTAGTGAACATGTCCTTTTTTATTTGACAAAACACCCTGATAGGACATGGTTCTGGAAGGTGGAGGTGTGACACAAAGAGAAAGCTAGTTGCTGTGAAAAATAAAGAAAAATAGATGGGGTTCCTTTGGCAGCTCAGGAAAGAGAACATGAAGAGTCTAGACTAAAAAGGAAGGTAGATGAAGAAGGTGAAGCTGAAAGAGAGGAAGAGCTTAGGAACGGGACATGTGAGACACAGCAGGGACACATTCCTGGTGATGAGAATGTCCAATGGACTGCTGAAAGCAGAGGTGTGTGATAGTCCATGGTAAGTTGCAGCCCTGGGCTACAAGCTGCCACTCTACTACCCTCAAGGCCTCAGAGAAAATTCTTCTAACTCACTTTGTGATGGAGATACTTTGGGGAAATCTAGGACAAGAGGCTCTGTTCTATCTTTGGACCAATAGGTAGAAAAAAGGGAACCAGAAAAGGATATGGATATAAGTAAAATGTCATACCTAGAATTCAGAATAATGATTATAAAGTTACTAGCTAGGCTTGAAAAAAGCATAAAGACACTAGAGAATTCCTTAGTGCAGAAATAAAATCTAATCAGGCCAAAGTTAAAAATGCTTTAACTGAGGATGGCGGAGGAGTAGGGGACCCTATTCCAACTACTCCCAGGAATTGAGCTGGATATCTACCAGACCACTCTGAATATCCATGAAATCAGCCTGAGATGTAAGAAGATAGATCTGGATCTCTACAAACAGAATATCACAGGCGGTTGGTTTCGAGGTAAGAAGCGGGGAGCCTTGATTCCGTGGGCAGATATTGGAGGATAAACGGCAGTGGGAGGGAGCCCAGCCGTGGGGATCCTACACTGCCAGTGAGCGACAGCCTCCCACGCTGGGGACAGGCACAGACTCGCAGACCTGTAGCGGCGGGGAAAGGACTTTAGGGCAGGCCCCAAGACTGAAACCCTTAGCAGCGGGGCCACATGTGCGAACTGGGGGTGGCTGGTGGTTTTAGAAGCACAAAGGGCACAGACGAGCCCGGACCTGGAGGCAGGACTGGGAGCACTGCTGAGGGGCGCACAGCCCAGGATGCTGCAGTTTATAGCAGCACAGACAGAAACGGAGATAGTGTGGCCTGGAGAGCTCACTGAAGAACACACTTCGATCTCTCTGCTCTGAGGCAGAGGGTTGGAAACGGTCTCTTCTGCTCTGACTCACAGAAGAGACGTGGAAAGCTGCCAGGGAAAGCCGCCAGAAAACAAAAGCCCCAAAAAACCGGTTCCCACTGAGCCCATCTCCCGCCACAGGGGGCAGGGCAACTCTGCCCAAACAGGGTTGACTGAGTGATAGCACAGCAGGCCCCTCCCCCAGAAGACAGGCTGGGAGAACAAGAGACCAGCAACCCTAAGGTCCCTAGAAAACAGGTGCATCTGGCTTGGGTTGTGGTCAATAATTTGGACTCTATACATTCCCTCAACCACCCTTCAACAGAATGACTAGGAGGAGGAACCCCCAAAATAGGAAAGACTCAGAGATTATGACTTATGCCACAGATTTACAAATGGATTCAGATATAACCAAGATGTTGGAGATGGAATTCAGGCTAGCAATTGTGAAGACAATGGCTAGAATGGAGAAATCAATTAATGGCAACATAGTGTCTCTAAGGGCAGAAATGAAAGCTGAATTGGCAGAATTTAAAAATGCTATCAATGAGATCCAATCCAATCTAGATAATCTAACAGGTAGGGTAAGTGAGGCAGAAGAATGAATGAGTGATCTGGAAGACCATTTAATAGCTAAAAAGGGAAAAGAGGAGGCCAGGGAAAAACAACTCAGAATCCATGAAAATAGAATCAAAGAAATAAGTGACACCATGAAACGTTCCAGTGTCAGAATTATTGGAATCCCAGAAGGGGTGGAGAGAGAGAGGGGATTAGAAGATATATTTGAGCAAATCGTAGCTGAGAACTTCCCTAATCTGGGGAATGAAACAAACATTTGTGTCCTAGAGGCAAAGAGGACCCCTCCCAAGATCAAGGAAAACAGGCCCACACCCTGGCATGTAAAAGTAAAACTCGCAAATCTTAGAACCGAGGAAGCCATCTTAAGGGCAGTTAGGGGGAAGAGATTCCTTATGTACAGAGGGAGGAACATCAGAATAACATCAGACCTATCCACAGAGACCTGGCAAACCAGAAAGGCCTGGCAAGACAGATTCAGGGTACTAAAAGAGAAGAACATGCAGCCAAGAATACTTTATCCAGCAAGGTTGTCATTTAGAATGGATGGAGAGATGCAGAGCTTCCAAGACCAGCAGAAACTGAAAGAACATGTGACCATTAAGCCGGCCCTGCAAGAAATATTAAGGGGGGGGGGTTCTATAAAAGGAGAAAGACCCCAAGAGTGATATACAACAGAAATTTACAGGGACAATCTATAAAAACAAGGTCTTCACAGGCAACATGATGACAATAAATTCATATCTTTCAATAATCACTCTCAACGTGAACGGCCTAAATGCTCCCATAAAATGGCACACGGTTGCAGATTGGATAAAAAGACAGGACCCATCCATATGCTGCCTACAAGAGACTCATTTTGAAACCAAAGATACATCCAGACTGAAAGTGAAGGGATGGAGAGCCATCTTCCATGCCAGCGGACCTCAAAAGAAAGCTGGGGGAGCAATTCTTACATCAGACAAATTAGATTTTAAACTAAAGACTGTAGTTAGAGACACAGAAGGACACTATATCATTCTTAAAGGGTCTATCCAACAAGAAGATCTAACAATTGTAAATATCTACACCCCCAACATGGGAGCAGCCATCTACATAAGCCAACTGTTAACCAAAATAAAGAGTCATATTAATAACAATACGTTAATTGTAGGATACCTCAATATTCCACTCTCAGCAATAGACAGATCATCTAAGCAGAAAATCAACAAAGAAACAAGAGCTTTGAATGACACACTGGACCAGATGGACCTCATAGATATATACAGAACATTCCACCCTAAAACAACAGAATACCCATTCTTCTTGAGCACACATGGAACTTTCTCCAGAATAGACCACATACTGGGTCACAAATCAGGCCTCAACTGATACCAAAAGATTGAGATTATTCCCTGCATATTCTCAGACCATAATGCTTTAAAACTGGAACTCAATCACAAGAAAAAATTTGGCAGAAATTCAAACACTTAGAAGCTAATGTCCACTCTGCTCAAGAATGTTTGGGTCAACCAGGAAATCAAAGAAGAACTTAAACTTTAATTCATGAAAACCAATGAGAATGAAAACACATCAGTCCAAAACCTATGGGATACTGCAAAGGTGGTCCTGAGGGGGAAATACATAGCCATCCAAGCCTCACTCAAAATAACAGAAAAATCCCGAATTCACCAACTAACTCTACACCTTAAAGAACTGGAGAAAAAGCAACAAATGATGCCTAAGTCACGCATTAGAGGAGAAATAATTAAGATTAGAGCAGAGATCAATGAATTAGAAACCAGAAACACAGTAGATCAGATCAACAAAACTAGAAGCTGGTTCTTTGAAAGAATTAATAAGATTGATAAACCACTGGCCAGACTTATCCAAAAGAAAAGAGAAAGGACCCAAATTAATAAAATTATGAATGAAAGGGGAGAGATCACAACTAACACCAAGGAAATAGAAACAATTACTAGAAATTATTATCAACAACTATATGCCAATAAACTGGGCAATCTGGATGAAATGGAGGCCTTCCTGGAAACCTATAAGCTGCCAAGACTGAAACAGGAAGAAATTGACAACCTGAATAGGCCAATAACCGGTAACAAGATTGAAGCAGTGATCAAAAACCTCCCAAAAAACAAGAGTCCAGGGCCTGATGGATTCCCTGGGGAATTCTACCAAACATTCAAAGAAGAAATAATACCTATTCTCCTGAAGCTGTTTCAAAAAATAGAAAGAGAAGGAAAGCTTCCAGACTCATTCCATGAGGCCAGCATTACCTTAATGCCCAAACCAAGCAAAGACCCCATCAAAAAGGAGAATTTCAGACCGATGTCCCTGATGAATATGGATTCCAAAATCCTCAACAAAATTCTAGCTAATAGGATTCAACAATACATTAAAAGGATCATCCACCACGACCAAGTGGGATTTATCCCCAGGATGCAAGGGTGGCTCAACATTCGCAAATCAGTGTGATAGAACACATTAATAAGAGGAGAGAGAAGAACCATGGGTCCTCTCAATTGATGCAGAAAAAACATTTGACAAAATACAGCATCCTTTCCTGATTAAAACTCTTCAGAGTATAGGGATAGAGGGAACATTCCTCAAGTTCATAAAATCCATCTATGAAAAACCCACAGCGAATATCATCCTCAATGGGGAAAAGCTGAGAGCCTTTCCCTTAAGATCAGGAACACGTCAAGGATGCCCACTCTCACCACTATTGTTCAACATAGTACTAGAAGTCCTGGCAACAGCAATCAGATAACAAAAAGAAATAAAAGGTAATCAAATTGGCAAAGAAGAAGTCAAACTCTCTCTCTTCGCAGATGACATGATACTTTACGTGGAAAATCCAAAAGACTCCACCCCCAAATTACTAGATCTCATACAGCAATTCAGTAATGTGGCAGGATACAAAATCAATGCACAGAAATCAGTTGCTTTCTTATACACTAACAATGCAACTGTAGAAAGAGAAATTGGAGAAACGATTCCATTTACTATAGCACCAAAAACCATAAGATACCTCGGAAGAAACCTAACCAAAGATGTAAAGGATCTATACTCCAGGAACTACAGAACACTCATGAAAGAAATTGAAGAAGACACAAAAAGATGGAAAAATATTCCATGCTCATGGATTGGAAGAATAAACATTGTTAAAATGTCTATGCTACCCAGAGCAATCTATACCTTCAATGCCATCCCGATCAAAATTCCAATGACATTTTTCAAAGTGCTGGTACAAACAATCCTAAAATTTGTGTGGAATCAGAAAAGACCCCGAATCGCCAAGGAAATGTTTAAAAAGAAAAATAAAGCTGGGGGCATCACGTTGCCCGATTTCAAGCTCTATTACAAAGCAGTGATCACCAAGACAGCATGGTACTGGCACAAAAACAGACATATAGACCAATGGAACAGAATAGAGAACCCAGATATGGACCCTCAACTCTATCATATATCTCTTATAAATGACACACCTGTATTTTTTTTCTTTTAAATATTCATTCATACATTAATGCAGACAAATAGAGAAATGAAAAATCCACCTTTCTGTTGGCTTTTTAAGGTCCTGAGTTATATCTCAACTAATAATGTCTTAGAACAGAACCTTCTCGTTTGCACAGACCACCCCCTGGCTGGTCTCCCTTCCTCCTTCCCTAGCTCCCTCAAATCTTACTCCCACTGATTATTCAAAGTATATTTCTTCACACAGCAATTTATTTAAAACAAAAATTCTGCAGATCAGTATCTGGCCTGAATAGATACTATCTATCTCAGCCAAGACTTTGGCAATCGGAGTATGCAAGACCAGAGCATGCCTTACAGAATGTCACCTTTTTGAAGCTTATTTCTGCATCCATTGGTGCCACATTTTCTCTTTCTCTTCCAATAGCTAGGCAGTTGACCCTGCTAAATAAAATCATACTACTCCGTCATTCTGTGTTCTCCAGGCTCTACTGAGTCCTCACTTCTGCCCTTCACTTTTTTTTTAACCTTTGGTCAGCATCTTCCCTATATTCAGTTACCACTGTAAACCTTCACCATTCTCAATGCCCCAACACACTCCTATTGCTCTCATTATTAGCAGGTGGCAGTGCTTCCTACCTCACCCAGAACACTGGAGCAAGCAGGCTTAAGCCACTACAACTTCTACATCATCTTCTCCTCACACCTCCTGCTGCTCCTCTGTTCCACATTTCAGGTGCTGACAAACTATCCACCCAGCCAGTCTGCAGAAAAGGGAATCATCCTTGCTCCCTCACCAATCCTCAGCCAATCAATTACCCACCTTTTCCCAATACATCCCCAATACTTCTCAGATTTGTTATTGCCTCATCATTCCTTCTAACATGGACCAACGGTGTCCTTATCATCTTTTAGAAAATGATAGCAATAGTTTTCTCTTGGTCTCACTGCACCCATTTCTTTTCCCCCTTGAAATTGATCACTCCCACATACAGCCTTTTTGATTGATCTCAAATCCAACTTCTACCACATCATACTGTTGACCTCCCTGTGTTCTTATGCATAGGATGAAATGTAAGCTAACCTCCTTCTTTTCTCCCTCCAATATTTAATTGGCAATTGTATCATCAGGTTTATGCATTTTAAAGCCACTCCTGTTTTCAGCCATCTGGAATCAAGACAAGATAAAGAGGGCTGGCAACTTGAAGCTCTTTTGCAGCCCCTGAATGGCTCTCAGCCCTCTGCTTCAGAATGAGACAGGAAAAGGCCACAGGAATTGAAAAGTATTTTTTTTTTTTTATTTCTTGGAAATCAGGATCCAGCCATGGTGGAATAGACATGGTGCCTTAGGCTCCTTATCTAATTACTCACACAGCTGGCACACAACAAACACAGGCTAATTAGACACACTTAAGGAAAAACATGGCATAGGATAAAAGAAAATTAACAAATTATTTTCTTTTGCAGACACCATGCAATATTCAAGTTAATATTGCTTTTGTGGTGGTGTCATATTTTCTGGCACCTTTGGGGTTAGGATGTCTCTTTGTTCCCAAGCCAGTTTGCACATGCCTATGTAGTCTCAAGTTGTGCTAGCTGCACGCTATTGGAGTTACCACCACATATTTTTGGAATCTGTCATGTCTGAAAGCAGGAGCTCCCTCCTTCTGGTGGACTGAGGCAGGTACTTGCTTGTTTCAGTTCACTTCTTCCTTCCCAAAAGGCTTAGCAACTCAAGGAAACTGACAGCTCATTATTTCAGAGCTTGGAAGAAACACTGGGGTTGGCATGCATGAGCCTGTCTTCCCTGTGAATAATGCTTCCCTGATCCTTAATTCAGTGTCACTTAATTACACAAACTTTTATTAATTGACTTTGGTACAAAGGACCAGGCTGGGCACCCCAAGGAGGAAAAAGAGCATAGACACAATTTCTGCTACCAGAAGTTTCACTGTAAAGGCAGTACCTAAATACCTGTACTATAAGGTATGGCAAAGTGTCCAGAGAGATGTGCTATGTGGGAGGGACAGGAAAGGAGAGGACACCCTAGTGCCCACAGCATGTGCACGGTGCTGTGGACAGTGCAGCTCTGCCCTTTACTAGCTGAGCAAGGAACACAACTCAAAGCCTCTTCTTGTTATCCTATGTCCAAAAGTCAGATTGAGGACTAAACATATTTTATGTGAATTTCTGTAGTACAGTACCCAAAAGATAGTAGGAACTTAGTGAATGTTGGTTTCTTTTGCTTTGATGGTATCTTTGAGATGGATTCTCCCCTAAATGGGTGTGAGACTTACAGGCAGAGATTGGGGCATGGAGACAGGCATTTTAGGCAAAGAAAAGATCATGAGAGGACACAGAGGTGGGGAAAACGAATATTGTAAAGAAAAGGATGAATGCTCTCCAGTTTTATTAGTGGAAAGTAAAGAGATGGCCTTGGAGAGGTAAGCTAGGGCCATACTGAAGGGGTGGTACTATCTGGAGAGCCAGGGTGGTGCAGTAGTTAGGTCTGGCCTTTGGAGCCAGATTGTTTAGGTCCCAGTCCTAGCTCTGCCGTACATATTCACTGTGCGACCTGGAGCAGGCTACCAGCTCTCAGTGCCTCTATTCCTTCATCAATAAAATGAAGTTAATATGAGTGCCTTTTCCATATTCCTGTTCTGTGGATTAAAAGGGTTAAAATTTGTGAAATAATTAGAAATGTGCCTGGCACATAGTAAATACCAAATAAGCAGTAACTAGTTCTTACTATTAGTAGGCTGAAATATTCATCATGAAGTGTCATAGCTAGAAGGCATGCTACAAGTGCCAACCATGCAGAGGAAATTTAATCTGTTTTTATAAGATAAATGGGCTTTCTGATCTGAGAAATGGCTCTGCCTTTTTTACCTGATTGAGATGATATGGAGGTTTCTTAACAGATCATGAAGAACAGGTATGAACTGTTCCCTAGGACTTCCTATTCTTTATCTGATGCCTGTAGGTCCCTTAACTCCATGAGGTTTCCTAATTCTGCCCCAGTAGGGAGATGGACAGCTGCTACCCTGGAACGTCCTGCCAATAGAAGACATTGCTCCTTCTTGTTTGTGGGTGATGGAGGGTCAATCATACCATGTTGAACAGAAAGATGACTAAGTGGCCAGGGGCCAGCTTGAGTAGTAATTGATCAGGTTTCAGGGAAATAAGAGCCTCACCTTCACAAAGAAACTATGGGAACCCTGGGTTCAGGGAGTAGAGACCAGCCTGGACAAACATCAGCTCCTCCCTGTGTGGCTGTGCTCCAGACGCTGAATGGAGGAGCCACCCAGAGAGGGATGTTCTGGAGGCCTGGGAGGCCCTTGCACCTCCTTTCCCCAGACCTTATCTTTAGCTGGCAGGCATGTTTGTAGGGTAACATTGTGTCCTTTGGGCTAAGATCATGTATTGCCTCTTGAGTAAGAGACAGGTGGTTAGAATTAATACTTTTGCTTTCAGAAAACCCATTAAGTGAAAAATTCAATCCACATGGCTATGAGAAGAGAAGTTATATCCAAAAACCAGGACCTAATCCCTCAGCAAAGGGAAGAAATTAGGAGGGGAATCACGTGTGCACACCTCTGTGTGTGTGTGTGTGTGTGTGTGTGTGTGTGTGCGTACACTATAACTCAGGTGACGTGGCTGAGTGAATTCCAAAAGTTCAGAATAGGCATCAAGTACAAGACTTACAGGGGAAATGTGTAATCCAAGGAAGTTTGGGACCCTTGCCCTCTTTACGGTACAAGCTTGAAAGTGGACTTATTAGTGAGGGGAACACACACTTTTGGACTCTGGTGCTGAGCCACCTGAACTTAAGTGCTGGCTGATTGGGGGAGTACCAAGAAATGCTAGGTGCCCAGGACCCGGAAACCTTGAGGGTCCGTGGGAATTCACAGCCCCTCTTGCTGTGGAAAAGAAGCCACTAGTCCAGAGGCTACCATGTCCTTCCCAAGTCAGGTCCAGGTACAGCCCTGCCCTGAATTTTGAATATAATTTCTCTTCTCAAAGCCATGTGGATTGAATTTTTCATTTAATGGGTTTTCTGGGAAACAGGGGCTTTCAGTCCCAGCAAACTCATTGGTAACAATCCACAGGGGGTTCCTGGGCCATTCCACAAGCCCCATCCCTGGAGCCCGCACACTGGGGAACCACAAGTTTTTACCAGGAAGGGAGCATCTGAGCTGTGCTCTCATTCCAACGGCAATGGAAGGGGAGATTGAGGAGGAGAAGCTATGACTGTCACAGCAGCATTTAGACATTCATATAAGCTACACCCACTTTGCTCTGGATATTCAAGATGGTGAAGAGTCCACATCTTCAGAAAACAGTTAAATATACTTTAGAATGTTTGGCCAAAAGGGACTAAGTTTAAGTTTAATGGACACACAGAAGAAAAGTGGATTTATTTAGTATAATTCCAGATAACAGACCTGATAATAATGAGTAAATTTGACTTCACATAAAAGCAAAGGAAAACATAATGAGAGCTGCCCAGCAGTGGATAAAGCCTTCAGAAGAGGGAGCTCCCTATCACTGGAGGTATTGAAGCCAAGACTGGGGGCCATCTGTCAGTTACCGTGTAGGTGGGATCTCTGCACTAGGAGATGGTTGAAGTAAAAAAGGAGGCTTATCCTTGACCAACACTCACCAAGGTTGTTTTTGCTCTTTCAATGACCCAAACCCTTACTTTGCTTTAATTTTGCTTCATAGAACCCCAGAGTTAAAGAGTTTTGCTTTGGTTCTTCAAGTTCTACAAAGGACCTTAGAGATCATATGATTCAACCCTCATTTTACTGATGGAGAGCCTGAAGTGCAATTGCTAGGTGTTATCTAAGGTTACACAGTTGGTAAGTGGTAGAATAGGGATATGAACCTATGCCCTGGAGTACTACAGTGGTTTCCTAACTGGTCTCCTTCCATCTATTATCTCCCTAATACTATTTGTCCCACACATATGCCAGATTGATATTTCTAAAGTACAGCTCTGATTATGTCATGGCTGTATTATACCACTTCCAAAGCTCCTGTGCTCTTTAAAAATATACTTAGAATTCTTTATCATGGCATTTTAAGATTCCACCTTCTTGGTTTTATCTCTAATTCCAACTCCTCAACCCAGTTCTTTATATACACTAAGATGTTAAATGTATATTGATGGTAATTCCACTTATCATGGTGAACATTTCAGGGCATATAGAAATGTTGAGTCATTATGCTGTATGCCTGAAACTAATAAAATATTGCATGTCAACCACACTTCAATTAAAAATAAAAATAAAACACTTAAGGACAGCAGCTAGTTAAACTTCAACTAGTTAAAAACTTTAAAGTTTTTAGAACACAAGTTTCCTATCATTTAGCATAGCTTCTGAGGCAACTGACTGGCGAAGGGAAGAGATGAGACAACTTTTAGAGGTATTGTTTACCTCTGGGATGTTATAGCCATTTCTAAGTTAGACTTAGTAGGTAGTAACAGGGTTCAGAACATGCTACCCCAAAATATGGCATTCTGGCACATTGAATATTTTAAGCTGAAGGAGTTTGAGTAAAAGGTAGAAACATGTATGTCTCTCTTACCTTCCTCCCCTCCTTTCTCCCCTGAAGCAGGTCATAAGATCTTCATGTGAGAGGTGCCCTCTCTATACCTAAAGGAAAGGAGCAGCCTTATGTCCAAGACAGGGACACTAAGAAGAATCCAAACAGGCCTTGCTAAGCTTCCCCCAGTTGACTACCCTCAGCTCATACTCTTGGGTTTATCATAGCTTTCCATTCTTTTTTTTTTTTTTTCCATATCTTTCCATTCTTCATCAAACCTAGCATTAAAAAAAATGTGTAATTGAATACAATTGGCTTTGGAGAAAACAGTTTTATTTCTCAAACTATTTCTTGCCATATGCCTCCTTTGTAGGGTTTACTGATCATCTGGTTGTTGACCAGCATGTGATAAAACTCAGAATTTTTTTATACATGCTGTTTTTCAGGAAAATTAGCACAAGATACCATGGAACTTGTTTTGACCAATGTTGCACTAAGGGAGCCTCACATGAAAGCCTGTAAAATGTGGCAGAAAAAAAAAAAAAAAACCCTAGTCACAGCCCATTTCCAAGAATTTCTTAATAATTCCTCTTTCACCATAAAAATAAATCAGAGCTTTTAAAATGTGCCTTCCAGATACCAGTTTCTCAGAATTCATCCTGCAATTATGTGACAGTATGTGCCTTCACAAGATCAACACCAGCATCTTTAGTATTTTAAGAGAAAAGATCAAGCCCCCTGAATGCATTTAAAAGCCAAGTAGAAAAGACTCCTCCAGAAACATTTAAGACATCTGTAATTCTGGACTTCAATAGGAGTGACATAATAAAGTGTACTGAATCACAAATTAATCTGAATTCATGACCATGATAACTTTGACTCTCAAGCACTTTTACAAGCCAGCATTTCCATTAATGATTGACAATCTATACCCTCTCCAACTTCCATGTCAAATGAGCCAGGGTCCTACTCCTTTGAGGATGAAAAACAGAATGACTTGCGATGGATCTGTTATTTGCCAAAGCATGTAAATTAGCTTTTTGCTGCTTAACGACTCACTACCCAAATTTAGTGACTAAAAACATCTACTAGGTTGTCAGAGGATGATAAACCATCACTCAATATCTCAAACAATAAAAAGATAAAGCTGAACTTTCTGCTAGCATGATCTGGGAGAGCTATGCTGATTAGGCACAGTCACTCCAAGCAGACTGCTGATCTTATACAGGGCTTGGAGGATACATGGAGAACAAAGATGGGTGGATTTTCAGGGTCATAAGTGAGTTGACATCATTTGTTGAATCATGGCCACTTGGGCAAGACTCCAGTTGATTGGTTGGCACACTCAGAGGTGTGCTTATTTGAGTGAATTCATTCCTGACTGATTGATCTACACAAGTGAGAGGCTCATACTGATTGGCTGGGCTTACAAATGCATGTTTAATGAAGCAAGTTGTAGTTGATCTATTAAATGGATTTAAAATTGTTATGGTGGCTATTTGTTTCCATGGTTACAGAAAAATTCATCTTTTTATAAGAGCATATGAAGTAGGAAACCTCAAATGATCCCTGCCTCCTGCTATCATACCCTTGTGTAATTCCCTCTCCTGGAATGGGGGCTGAATTTAATAACTCACTTCAAACAAATAGAATGTGGTAGAAGTAATACAATGTCACTTCTGAGATTAGGTTATAAAAAGACTGTATCTTCTGCCTTAGGAGTCTTCTTTCACTTGCTTTCACTTAGATCTCTCACTCTGGGAGAAATAAGTTGCCATCTTGTGAGCAGCTTTGTTGAGAGGCCCAATGTGACAAGAAACTGATATCTCCTATTAACAGCCAGTGAGGACCTGCGGTTTGCCAAAAGACACGTGAGTGAGCTTGGAAGTAGATTCTTCCCAAGCAGAGTTTTGGGATGACTATAGTCTCAGGCAACACCTTGACCTCAGTCTCAAGTCAGAGGCACCCAGATAAGCTGTGCCTGGACTCCTGACCTACAGAAACTGTGAGATAATAGATGTTTGTTGTTTTAAGCTGCTAAATTGGGGGATTGTTTATTACATAGCAATAGAAAAGTCATACGCTGTGGGAACTTTTTTTAATCCTCACTATTTTGTTTATGATCTGCGAGTCAGCAGGATAGTTCTTTAGAACTGGGCAAGTTTCTGATCTTTACTGGGCTTTCTAATGTAACTGGGGTAAGCTGGTACATTTGACCGTGACTGGATCATCTTGGAGGGCCTTACTCACATCTGATGGTTGGCAGGCTACTGTGTAGGACTCTCTAGCTCTCTTCCATCTTCTAGCAGGTTAGCTCTGATTATTCAAAGGGGTTCTGTCTCAGGGTTCTAAACCCAGCAAGGAGGCAAGCCTCATATGCATTATGACTAACCCATATTCAAAGAGTGAGGATAGAGACTAGCCCTTTAAAGGGAGGATCTGTAATGTCACATTACAAGGATGTGGCTGCAGTGAAGGGAAGAATTTGTGGCTATTTTAATTAAAAACATGACAAAAATAATGATAAAATGGCATTTCCTCTTTTTTCTTCTACTTCCCAAAGAAGAAAAGCAGTGAACAGCCCAAGCATTGTTAAGTATTTATAAATAAACTGGAAAGAGTTCACAGAAGAGAAAGTTAAAGAATTATAGGGCTGTTCTAAAAATGAAGATTAGATGAGCAAAAATATGTCATTTGGATAAGAAACTAAATAGAGTTCCTATAAGTGTCTAAACATATACTGTTCACAAAAATAAGAAAGCATATACAAACATGATCCTGAAATCACAAAGGTAAATCTCACCTGAACATCAAGAAACCCATCTTCCAAAGGGATTTGTCCCGGTTATTACAGAAGTAAGATGTAGAAAGGATTCCAGTATATGACCCTTTAGGATATTTATCTAATCTATTGGTGTCTTTAGGTTTTCCCCCTAGTTGATCACATAATTTCAGTGACACTGTAATCGCACAAAGAACACTGCCCAGGGATCCAGGTGCACACGCCCATTGTAAATTATAATCTGAGTCATATCTATTTTCTCAAGTTGCCACTGAGGCTGTCACATGTTTTAGAGGCTTATCTGTTTTTGTTTTCTAGGTTTGTGTCCAATCAGCAGCTCATACCAGTTCTTAACAAACCATGTCAACCATATCCATTTGACCACATCAGCTTCTACTCTAACACAATGGCTTTTTCACATGTATTGTACTCATCATTGCAGAGAAAATGGATTCCAACCCCTTCAAAGTCCAACAACTGATCCTGAAATTCACTATAAGAAAAAAGAACAAAATATATAATATTGGATCCACTGCCCCTACCTCATAAAAGCAGTTCTCTACCTTCATGTTTATTGTACTAAAAAGTTGTTCAAAATTAAAAATGTTATATGGTTTACTATGAGGCTGAATTATTGAATGCAGTTTTATATAACTGGTTATTATAATGCCTCCGTCATAATATTTTCTAAAGAAATATCCATTGATCATTTCATAGCATAAAGAAATGTAACTGATAAGTAAAAATGGAGTTTGTGGTTTATTCTGTAAAAAGCTGGATGACCAATTCCTTTTCAGAAAACTAAGTCCAATCCTAGTTCTATGGGACAACAATCAGATTAAACTGCTTCTGAGAAAATCTTTTCCAGAATATAGCATATTGAGGTATGAATAGTGATACTTTATAACTTTTAAGTTAGTATTTATTTTGTCTGTGGTTATAGAGAGTGTCTTAAAAGTAGAGAAGGAAGAGGTGCAGTGACTATTACTTAGGAATTTTAGGGGTTTTTAAATGTTCTTTTTATATCTGTGTTATAGTGGAATCATTCTTAAAGGATAACCCATATTATAAGATCAAGAATATAAAAAAGCAGATTTATATAAAGTCCACCATAGACTAAATGGAGTTGAATTTCACATAATAATAGTTATATTTTCTACATGGGATATTATATATTTTATGTACTTACGGTGTATTATATTTTCATGTGCTTTTTAATGCTAACAAGGGCCAAAGAAGCTGGTAGAGGCTTATGTAATCAGAATTTTCTGGTGGTTTCTTGTTGATCAGTTCAGCATATTTGAAGTGCTTTATCAAAACCTTCAAATACCGGGGCAGAGCAAGATGGTGGAGGAGTAGGAGACCTGGATTTCGTCTCCTCTCAGGAATTCAGCTGGATAGGGATCAAACCATTCTGAACACCTACGAACTCAACAGGAGATCGAAGAAAAGAATAGCAACAACTCTCTGAACAGAAAAGCGACCACTTTCTGGAAGGTAGGACGTGCGGAGAAGTGAATCCGAGGCGTTATTCGGGAGGATAGACGGCGGGGGAGGGGCCTCCGTCGGCCGCTTCTGGCAAGTGATAGAGCCGCGGAGCACAAAATCGGAACTTTTAGAAGTCTGCTCCGCTGAGGGATGTCACTCTGGTGGCGAAGTGGGGGGTGGAACCCTCGCGGGACAGTGTGGTCTCAGGACCCTCGGGGTCACAGAAAGTCCGGGGGTGCCTGAGTGCGGCAGAGCTCCCAGGTATCGGAGCAGGGAAGCCGGCTGCAGAGACGGAGCCCAGGTGCAGGCTCTCAGCTCGGGGTTGTCATAAACCGTGATCCGCAGCACAGTCGGGCCACTGCTCCTCCAGCAGGGACCCAACAAGCGGCAGATCCGGGGAGACTCACCTTCTTCCCCCGGGGAGAAGAGGTGCGGGAGCGCACCGCGGGGATCTGCTGGGTTTGGAGACTCCACCCGGGGTCGGGTGCCAGATAGAAACGCGCGGTCACAGGCCGGGTGAGCGCGGAGTGCGGCCGGAGACCGGGGAGACGGGAGTGACTGACTGCTTTTCTCTGGGGGCTCGCTGAGGAGCGGGACCCCGAGTTCTCGGCTCCTCCGGGGCAGAGACTGGGAGGCCGCCATTTTCACTCTCCGCCTCCAAAGCTGTACGGAAAGCTTGCAGGGAACAAAAGCTCCGGAGAGCAAACCTGAGCAGATTACTTAGCCCGGACCGGCAAGGGCGGGGCAATTTTGCCTCCGGCAAAGACATTTGGGAACCACGGCAACAGGCCCCTCCCCCAGAAGATCAGCGAGAACAGCCAGCCAAGACCAAGTTTACCGATCAATGAGAACGGCAAAACTCCAGCGCTAGGGGAATACTGCACATAGAATTCATGGCTTTTTTACCATGATTCTTTAGTCTTTCAAAGTAAATTATTTTTTTTAACTGTCTTTTTTTCTTTTTTCTTTTTTTCTTTTTTTTTGAATTTTTCTTTTTCCCTTTTTCAACCAACATCTTATCAATCCCTTTTTAAAAAAAAAAAAAAAAAAAAACATTTTTATTTTTCATTTTTAAAGTCATATTCTATCCCTTCATAGTAGTTACCCGTATTTTTGGCATATATATATAAGTTGTTCTCTCTTTAAAATCTTGAGATAGTTTCTTCTAACAGATCAAAATATACTCTAAATCTCTAGTGTATGGTTTTTTTCTACTCCCCTGCCTGATCACATTCTCTCCCTTTTTTCTTTCTTTCTTTTTTTTTTTAATCCTCTTCTTTCTTTTTTCAAACAACTTATCAAACCCTTTTATAAAATTTTTTATAATCATATTCCATCCCTTCATCATATCAACCCTTATTTTTGTACATATATAAGTTTTTCTTTCTTTAAAATTTTGGGAGGGACTTTCTTTTAACAGACCAAAATACACCCAAAATCTAGTGTGTGGCACTGATCTATAAACCAGCCTGATCATATTTGATCACATTCTGTTTTTGTTTTGTTTTGTTTTGTTCTGCTTTTGTTTGTTTTTATCTTTATCTTTTTCTTTTTTCTTTTTTTCTTTCTTTTTCTTTTTTCTCTCTTTCCCTTTCTTTTCCCACTGCTTCAGGTCTTTTCTGATTTGTTTAGAGTATATTTTCTGGGGACGTTGTTACCCTGCTAGCATTTTGTTCTCTCATTAATCTATTCTCCTCTGCACAAAATGACAAGACGGGAAAAAATCACCTCAACAAAAAGAACAAGAGGTAGTACCGACTGCCAGGGACCTACTCAATACGGACATTAGTACGATGTCAGATCTAGAGTTCAGAATCATCACTTTAAAGATCATAGCTGGGCTTGAAAAAAGCATGGAAGTTATTAGAGAAACCCTTTCTGGAGAAGTAAAAGAACTAAAATCTAACCAAGTAGAAATCAAAAAGGCTATTAATGAGGTGCAATCAAATATGGGGGCGCTAACTGCTAGGATAAATGAGGCAGAAGAAAGAATCAGTGAGATAGAAGACCAAATGATGGAAAATAAAGAAGCTGAGAAAAAGAGAGATAAACAACTACTGGATCACGAGGGCAGAATTCGAGAGATAAACGATACCATAAGATGAAACAACATTAGAATAATTGGGATCCCAGAAGAAGAAGAAAGAGAGAGAGGGGCAGAAGGTATAATGGAGCAAATTATAGCAGAGAACTTCCCTAATTTGGGGAAGGAAACAGGCATCAAAATCCAGGAAGCACAGAGAACCCCTCTCAAAATCAATAAAAATAGGTCAACACCCCGACATCTAATAGTAAAACTTACGAGTCTCAGAGACAAAGAGAAAATCCTGAAAGCAGCTCGGGAGAAGAGATATGTAACCTACAATGGTAGAAACATTAGATTGGCAACAGACTTATCCACAGAGACCTGGCAGGCCAGAAAGGACTGGCAGGACATATTCAGAGCACTAAATGAGAAAAATATGCAGCCAAGAATACTATATCCAGCTAGGCTGTCATTGAAAATTGAAGGAGAGATAAAAAGCTTCCAGGACAAACAAAAACTAAAGGAATTTGCAAACACGAAACCAGCCCTACAAGAAATCTTGAAAGGGGTCCTCTAAGCAAAGAGAGAGCCTAAAAGCAACATAGACCAGAAAGGAACACAAACAATATACAGTAACAGTCACTTTACAGGCAATACAATGGCACTAAATTCCTATCTTTCAATAGTTACCCTGAATGTAAGTGGGCTAAATGCCCCAATCAAAAGACACAGGCTATCAGATTGGATTAAAAAACAAGACCCATCGATATGCTGTCTGCAAGAGACTCATTTTAGAACCAAAGACACCCCCAGATTTAAAGTGAGGGGGTGGAAAACCATTTACCATGCTAATGGACACCAAAAGAAAGCTGGGGTGGCAATCCTTATATCAGACAAATTAGATTTTAAACCAAAGACTGTAATAAGAGATGAGGAAGGACACTACATCATACTTAAAGAGTCTATCCAACAAGAAGATCTAACAATTGTAAATATCTATGCCCCTAACATGGGAGCAGCCAATTATATAAGGCAATTAATAACAAAAGCAAAGAAACACATTGAGAACAATACAATAATAGTGGGGGACTTTAACACCCCCCTCACTGAAATGGACAGATCGTCTAAACAAAAGATCAACAAGGAAATAAAGACTTTAAATGACACACTGGACCAAATGGACTTCACAGACATATTCAGAACATTCCATCCCAAAGCAACGGAATACACATTCTTCTCTAGTGTCCATGGAACATTCTCCAGAATAGATCACATCCTAGGTCATAAATCAGGTCTCAACCGGTACCAGAAGATTGGGATCATCCCCTGCATATTTTCAGACCACAATGCTTTGAAACTAGAACTCAATCACAAGAGGAAAGTCGGAAAGAACTCAAATACATGGAGGCTAAAGAGCATCCTACTGAAGAATGAATGGGTCAACCAGGAAATTAAAGAAGAATTAAAAAAATTCATGGAAACCAATGAAAATGAAAACACAACTGTTCAAAATCTTTGGGATACAGCAAAGGCAGTCCTAAGAGGAAAGTATATAGCAATACAAGCCTTTCTCAAGAAACAAGAAAGGTCTCAAGTACACAACCTAACCCTACACCTAAAGGAGCTGGAGAAAGAACAGCAAATAAAGCCTAAAGCCAGCAGGAGAAGAGAAATAATAAAGATCAGAGCAGAAATCAATGAAATAGAAACCAAAAGAACAGTAGAACAGATCAACGAAACTAGGAGCTGGTTCTTTGAAAGAATTAACAAGATTGATAAGCCCCTGGCCAGACTTATCAAAAAGAAAAGAGAAATGACCCAAATCAACAAAATCATGAATGAAAGAGGAGAAATCACAACCAACACCAAAGAAATACAAACAATTATAAGAACATATTATGAGCAACTCTATGCCAGCAAATTAGATAACCTGGAAGTAATGGATGCATTCCTAGAGATGTATCAACTACCAAAACTGAACCAGGAAGAAATAGAAAACCTGAACAGACCTATAACCACTAAGGAAATAGAAGCAGTCATCAAAAATCTCCCAAAACACAAAAGCCCAGGGCCAGATGGCTTCCCAGGGGAATTCTACCAAACATTTCAAGAAGAATTAATACCTATCCTTCTGAAACTGTTCCAAAAAATAGAAATGGAAGGAAAACTTCCAAACTCATTTTATGAGGCCAGCATTACCTTGATCCCAAAACCAGACAAAGACCCCATCAAAAAGGAGAATTACAGACCAATATCCCTGATGAACATGGATGCAAAAATTCTCACCAAAATACTAGCCAATAGGATCCAACAGTACATTAAAAGGATTATTCACCACGACCAAGTGGGATTTATCCCTGGGCTGCAAGGTTGGTTCAACATCCGCAAATCAATCAACGTGATACAATACATTAACAAAAGAAAGAACAAGAATCATATGATCCTCTCAATAGATGCAGAAAAAGCATTTGACAAAGTACAGCATCCTTTCTTGATCAAAACTCTTCAGAGTATAGGCATAGAGGGTACATACCTCAATATCATAAAAGCCATCTATGAAAAACCTACAGCGAATATCATTCTCAATGGGGAAAAACTGAGAGCTTTCCCCCTAAGGTCAGGAACGCAGCAGGGATGTCCACTATCACCACTGCCATTCAACATAGTATTGGAAGTCCTAGCCACAGCAATCAGACAACAAAAAGAAATAAAAGGCATCCAAATCGGCAAAGAAGAAGTCAAACTCTCACTCTTTGCAGATGATATGATACTTTATGTGGAAAATCCCAAAGACTCCACCCCAAAACTGCTAGAACTCATACAGGAATTCAGTCAAGTGGCAGGATATAAAATCAATGCACAGAAGTCAGTGGCATTCCTATACACCAACAACAAATCAGAAGAAAGAGAAATTAAGGAGTCGATCCCATTTACAATTGCACCCAAAACCATAAGATACCTAGGAATAAATCTAACCAAAGAGGCAAAGGATCTGTACTCAGAAAACTATAAAATACTCATGAAAGAAATTGAGGAAGACACAAAGAAATGGAAAAACCTTCCATGCTCATGGATTGGAAGAACAAATATTGGGAAGATGTCAATGCTACCTGGAGCAATCTACACATTCAATGCAATCCCCATCAAAATACCACCCACTTTTTTCAAAGAAATGGAACAAATAATCCTAAAATTTGTATGGAACCAGAAAAGACCCTGCATAGCCAGAGGAATGTTGAAAAAGAAAAGCAAAGCTGGCGGCATCACAATTCCGGACTTCCAGCTCTACTACAAAGCTGTCATCATCAAGACAGTATGGTACTGGCATAAAAACAGGCACATAGATCAATGGAACAGAATAGAGAGCCCAGAAATGGACCCTCAACTCTATGGTCACCTAATCTTTGACAAAGCAGGAAAGAATGTCCAATGGAAAAAAGACAGTCTCTTCAACAAATGGTGTTGGGAAAATTGGGCAGCCACATGCAGAAGAATGAAACTGGACCATTTCCTTACACCACACACAAAAATAGACTCCAAATGGTTGAAAGACCTCAATGTGAGACAGGAGTCCATCAAAATCCTAAAGGAGAACACAGGCAGCAACCTCTTCGACCTCAGCCGCAGCAACTTCTTCCTAGAAACATCGCCAAAGGCAAGGGAAGCAAGGGCAAAAATGAACTATTGGGACTTCATCAAGATAAAAAGCTTTTGCAAAGCAAAGGAAACAGTCAACAAAACCAAAAGGCAACCGACAGAATGGGAGAAGATATTTGCAAATGACATATCAGATAAAGGGCTAGTATCCAAAATCTATAAAGAACTCATCAAACTCAACACCAAAAGAACAAAGAATCCAATCAAGAAATGGGCAGAAGACATGAACAGACATTTTTCCAAAGAAGACATCCAAACGGCCAACAGACACATGAAAAAGTGTTCAATATCGCTCGGCATCAGGGAAATCCAAATCAAAACCTCAATGAGATACCACCTCACACCAGTCAGAATGGCTAAAATTAACAAGTCAGGAAATGACAGATGTTGGCGGGGATGCGGAGAAAGGGGAACCCTCCTACACTGTTGGTGGGAATGCAAGCTGGTGCAGCCACTCTGGAAAACAGTATGGAGGTTCCTCAAAAAGTTGAAAATAGAGCTACCATATGATCCAGCAATTGCACTACTGGGTATTTACCCCAAAGATACAAAAGTAGGGACCCGAAAGGGTACGTGCACCCCAATGTTTATAGCAGCAATGTCCACAATAGCCAAACTGTGGAAAGAGCCAAGATGTCCATCAACAGATGAATGGATAAAGAAGATGTGGTATATATATACAATGGAATATTATGCAGCCATCAAAAGGAATGAGATCTTGCCATTTGCAACGACATGGATGGAACTGGAGGGTATTATGCTGAGCGAAATAAGTCAAACAGAGAAAGACATATATCATATGACCTCACTGATATGAGGAATTCTTAATCTCAGGAAACAAACTGAGTGTTGCTGGAGTGGGGGGTGGGGTGGGAGGGATGGGGTGACTGGGTGATGGATACTGGGGAGGGTATGTGTTCTGGTAAGCGCTGTGAATTGTGCAAGACTGTTGAATCTCAGATCTGTACCTCTGAAACAAATAATGCAATACATGTTAAGAAAGAAAAAAAGAAGAATGTAGCAGGAGGGGAAGAATGAAGGGGGGGGAAATCGGAGGGGGAGAAGAACCATGAGAGACGATGGACTCTGAAAAACAAACTGAGGGTTCTAGAGGGGAGGGGGGTGGGAGGATGGGTTAGCCTGGTGATGGGTATTGAGGAGGGCACGTTCTGCATGGAGCACTGGGTGTTATGCACAAACAATGAATCATGGAACACTATATCTAAAACTAATGATGTAATGTATGGGGATTAACATAACAATAAAAAAATTAAAAAAAAAAAAACCTTCAAATACCTTATCAAAGCCATAAAGCTAATATTACCATAGCAAGATAGAATTACAAAGGATTTTCTCATTTTTTTCCTTCACAATAGCTACATAATGTTTTATCAAAAAAGCCCATTTCATAGAGGAAAGATCTGATTCTCAGAGGGTTATTGCTTGCCCATGGTCATCCAGCCAGTGACTGGAATCATTAGAAACACACTCCAGTCTTCTGGCTCCAAACTTACCCTTTCCATTTTGTCACATATCTGTATTATATCTTTACCCTTCAACCTTCCGTAAGCATTCTATTTCCCATCTACAAATTCTATGAAAACAGCACATGAGAAACACAATCTCTGTGAGTGCTTTCTGTCCCTCAGCAATTACAGAGCCCAGTGGGTCTTCACAATATAATTACTCATTAATTAATTATACAAGTAGGCATTTTGAGGGTATGGGAAGTCATAGATACTTACAAAATGCATCATATTAATTAAACACAAGCCCAAACAATAATCAGGAAATTCCCTTGGTGTGAGAGAAAGAAATTTTGCACACTTCTCTGTCTCAAATTCGGTATAAACATGTGCACACATCTGTTGTTTATATCTTCTTGAATATTCTTAGTAAAATTTCATGTTTTAAAGAATCTTATCAGGAAATGAAGATACCCTTTGCATTTGTATAGTGTCTTATAGTTTGTAAAGCTCTTTCAAGTGCATTATTTCATCTTCCCACTAAGCTGTGGGGTAAGCAGATGGCAATTGTCCCCATTTTACAGACATAAAACTGAAATTCAGGGAGGTTAAGAGTCCCTTGAGTTAGAAAACTCGTAGGCGCAGGAAGCAGCTCACCTCAGAACATTAGAGCTTGAAGGGTCTTTCTTAGATACAATGTAGGGTAGTACTTCCCAGTATGTGTTCTGTGCCACGCTGATCTTGGGAGATGCTCCATAAAAAGTGGTTCAGTGCTCCATAAATTTAAGAAACACTGCCTATTATATTCCCTGCTTGGGAATCACAATATATGTTGGCATAAAAAGACTCTAAGAAGGATTGCAGTATTTTTTAAGGTTAATTTTGTCCAACTCAGAGTTTCCCAAATTGATTTAATCAAGGAACCCTATTGGAAAATGTTGATTAGGGTGACCCCGCATTACAGAGATGAGAGAGTTGATATTCAAAAATGTAAATACTTATTTAAGATCATATGATTACTTATGTGAGAGTTACGGAAGGAACTTAAATCTCCAAATCCAGGTTCAATGTTCTTCCTAATGTCTCACATAACTTTTCTATACTTGAATGTTTACTTCTCTATTCTAGGAAAAATAATTTGAATGGTATTTATATTCAAAATTAGATACAAATTTTGAATAAAAATCTTGAAAAAAAAAGAGAGACCATCCTTGGTTCTTAATTCAACTTTGTGCTATCAAAATAATCTTGTTAATGATATTAGCTGTCATTCTTGTGTGCCCAGATTATGAATAATTTTTAAAACTTTTAACAGATTTGCAAGTTAAATATTTTTACAGATTAAGACACTGAGACTTGGAAATAAAATAACTTGAGGAAGATTATCCATTTATTAAAAGTTGGAGCCATGATTTAAAGTCCAGTTTGTTGGACTTCCAACTTCTTCAAAAATATCATCCTGAGGGTCCCATTCTTTTAGAAGAGATCCTTGAAGGCTGACCATGCTCCTTCTCATGTAATACTACTGCAATGAATGTTAAAGAGTAGGCAAATTATACAGGCAGAAGCAAAACAATAAAACCTAAACATAGAGGAAGCATGCTGAGAACAAGCAGTGTCTGAGAAAGAGAAAACTAAGTTGTTGTAATTGTGGTAGACACTATGCATTCTCTTTTTAATGCCTCCAATCCTGCAATAAGTATTTTTAAATGTTGAGGCCAAAATCCAGAAGCAACCATTGGCACATTAGTGAGACTTGTCAGAGGATTAGAATTTCAGATCTAATGGGGCCTTAAAGGTCTTAGACACTTAGTCAGGACTTGAATTCCATCTACAACATCCCAACAGCCTCTGCTTGAACATCTCAGTGATTGGAGGACATCTCACCTCCTCTAGAGGGAGGCCATTGTATTTGGCAACTCCAACTGTAGGAAGTTCTCTGACTGTATGCCCCTTAAGAGCAGGGTGCATTTCTGTCTTGTTTATTGTTTTTTTAAGATTTTATTTATTAATTTGACAGAGAGAGACATGGTGAGAGAGGGAACACAAGCAGGGGGAGTGGGAAAGGGAGAAGCAGGCTTCCTGCCGAGCAGGGAGCCCAATATGGGGCTTGATCCCAGGACCCTGGGATCATGACCTGAGCTGAAGGCAGACGCTTAACGACTGAGCCACCCAGGTGCCCCCATTTCTGTCTTGTTTAAACTACATCCCTAGTATCTAGCACAAGAGAATTCATCACTAAGTTTTGTTTTTTTTTTTTAATTACTGAATGGGACTGACATGAACTATTCCTTCTTGTAATGTTTACTTTGGTTTCTAACTCTCTTCTCTGGGCAAAAGTGAAATGATCTTCCCAGAAGGTATATGGCTAGGCAAGGCACCTAGCAAATAAAACAAAATCTAGATACCTTTTAAAAAAATTGATATGTGATTCAAATGCCATAAATTCACCCTTTTAAAGTGTACAATTTAATAGTTTTGAGCATCTTCACCAAGTTGTGGAACCACCACCACTATCTAATTTCAGAACATATTTATTACCTCCTCCCAAATCTCATTCTCATTGCCAATTATTCCTCATTTCCTCTTCCCCCTCAAATCCTGGCAACCACTTTCTACCCTAAGATTTTGCCTATTTTGGAAATTCCATATAGATGGAATCATATAATATATAGCCTTTTGTGTCTGACTTCTTAGTATATTTTTAAGGCCCATCCACATTTTAGCATGTATCAATAATTCATTCCATTTATGGGAAATAATTCATCATATGGATATACCACATTTTGTTTATCCATTCATCAGTTAATGGGCATTGAGTTTGTCTCCACTTTTTGGCTATTATGAGTAGTACTGATATGAACATTCATGTACAAATTTTGTGTGGACATATGTTTTCAATTTTCTTGGGAAGGTAAATAGGATTGGAATTGCATGGATATATGGTAACACAATGTTTAACATTTTGAGGAACTGTCCAACTATTTAACAAAGCAGCTGCATCATTTTATGATCCCATCAGCAATGTATGAGAGTTCAAATTTCTCCAAATCCTCATCAACATTTGTTTCTTCCCATTCTAGTCTGTTTTTTCAAAAAATATTATAGCCATGCCAGTGGGTATAAAGTAGGATCTCAAAGGATTTAGACATGCATTTCTCTAATGAGTAATGATGTTGAACATCTTTTCATGTCCTTATTGGCAAACTGTATATCTGCTTTGGGGAAATGTCTGTTCAAATCCTTTACCTATTTTTACAAATTGGGTTGTCTTTTTATTAAGTTGTAAAAGTTCTTTATATATTCTAGATACAAGTCCCCTATCAGATATGTAATTTGCAATTCTATGACTAGTCTTTTTACTTTCTTTTTTTCAAAATTTAATTTTACTATGTTATGTTAGTCACCATAAAATACATCATTGTATTTTGATGTGGTGATCCACGATTCATTGCTTTCATATAACACCCAGTGCTCCATGCAGTACATGCCCTACTTAATACCCATCACTGGGCTAACCCATCCCCCCAACCCCCTCACCTCTAAAACCCTTAGTTTGCTTCTCAGAGTCCATAGTCTCTCATGGTTCATCTCTCCCTCCGATTTCCCCCCCTTCATTTTTCCCTTCCTTCTCCTAATGTCCTCCATGCTATTCCTTATGTTCCACAAATAAGTGAAACCATATGATAATTGACTTTCTCTGCTTGACTTATTTCACTTAGCATAATCTCCTCCAGTCCCATCCATGTTGATGTAAAAGTTGGGTATTCATCCTTTCTGATGGCTGAGTAATATTCCATTGTATATATGGACCACATCTTCTTTATCCATTCTTCTGTTGAAGGGCATCTCGGCTCTTTCCACAGTTTGGCTATTGTGGACATTGCTGCTTTGAACATTGGGGTGCATATGGCCCTTCTTTTCACTACATTTGTGTCTTTGGGGTAAATACCCAGGAGTGCAATGCTGGGTCATAGGGTAGCTCTATTTTTAATTTTTTGAGGCATCTCCACACTGTTTTCCAAAGTGGCTGTACCAACTTGCATTCCCACCAACAGTGTAAGAGGGTTCCCCTTTCTCCACAACCTCTCCAACATTTGTTGTTTCTTGCCTTGTCAATTTTTGCCAATCTAACTGGTGTAAGGTGATATCTCAATGTGGTTTTAATTTGAATTTCCCTGATGGCTAATGATGATGAACATTTTTTCATGTGTCTGTTAGTCATTTGTATGTCTTCTTCAGAGAAGTGTCTGTTCATGTCTTCTGCAGGGGGAGTGGGAAAGGGAGGATCTATACTCTAGGAGTCATTTGTATGTCTTCTTCAGAGAAGTGTCTGTTCATGTCTTCTGCCTATTTTTTGACTTGATTATTTGTTTTTTGGGTGTTGAGTTTGAGAAGTTCTTTATAGATCTTGGATACCAGCCCTTTATCTGTAGTGTCATTTGCAAATATCTTCTCCCATTCTGTGGGTTGCCTCCTTGTTTTGTTGATTGTTTCCTTTGCTGTGCAGAAGCTTCTTATCTTGATGAAGTCCCAAAAGGTCAATTTTGCTTTTGTTTTACTAGCCTTTGGAGATGTATCTTGAAAGAAGTTGCTGTGGCTGATGTCAAAGAGGTTATTGCCTATATTCTCCTCTAGGATTTTGATGGATTTGATGGACTCTAGGATTTTGATTTGTCTCACATTGAGGTCTTTCATCCATTTTGAGTTTATCTTTGTGTGTGGTGTTAGAGAATGGTCGAGTTTCATTCTTCTGCATGTGGCTGTCCAATTTTCCCAGCACCATTTATTGAAGAGACTGTCTTTTTTCCATTGCATATTTTTTCCTGCTTTGTCGAAGATTATTTGACCACAGAGTTGAGGGTCCCTATCTGGGCTCTCTATTCTGTTCCATTGGTCTATATGTCTGTTTTTGTGCCAGTACCATGCTGTCTTGGTGATCACTGCTTTGTAATATAGCTTGCAATTGGGCAACGTGGTACCCCCAGCTTTATTTTTCTTTTTCAACATTTCCTTGGCGATTTGGGGTCTTTTCTGATTCCATACAAATTTTAGGATTGTTTGTTCCATCACTTTGAAAAATGTCACTGGAATTTTGATCGGGATGGCATTGAAGGTATAGATTGCTCTGGGTAGCATAGACATTTTAACAATGTTTATTCTTCCAATCCATGAGCATGGAATATTTTTCCATCTTTTTGTGTCTTCTTCAATTTCTTTCATGAGTGTTCTGTAGTTCCTAGAGTATAGATCCTTTACCTCTTTGGTTAGGTTTATTCCGAGGTATCTTATGGTTTTTGGTGCTATTGTAAATGGAATCGTTTCTCCAATTTCTCTTTCTACAGTTGCATTGTTAGTGTATAAGAAAGCAACTGATTTCTGTGCATTGATTTTGTATCCTGCCACATTACTGAATTGCTGTATGAGTTCTAGCAATTTGGGGGTGGAGTCTTTTGGGTTTTCCACATAAAGTATCATGTCATCTGTGAAAAGAGAGAGTTTGACTTCTTCTTTGCCAATTTGAATACATTTTATTTCTTTTTGTTGTCTGATTGCTGTTGCTAGGACTTCTAGTACTATGTTGAACAATAGTGGCGAGAGTGGGCATCCTTGATGTGTTCCTGATCTTAAGGGAAAGGCTCTCAGCTTTTCCCCATTGAGGATGATATTCGCTGTGGGTTTTTCATAGATGGATTTTATGAACTTGAGGAATGTTCCCTCTATCCCGATACTCTGAAGAGTTTTAATCAGGAAAGGATGCTGTATTTTGTCAAATGCTTTTTCTGCATCAATTGAGAGGACCATATGGTTCTTCTCTCTCCTCTCACTAATGTGTTCTATCATATTGATTGATTTGCGAATGTTGAACCACCCTTGCATCCTGGGGATAAATCCCACTTGGTCGTGGTGGATGATCCTTTTAATGTATTGTTGGATCCTATTAGCTAGAATTTTGGAATCCATATTCATCAGGAATATCGGTCTGAAATTCTCCTTTTTGATGGGGTCTTTGCCTAGTTTGGGGATTAAGGTAAGGATGGCCTCATAGAATGAGTCTGGAAGCTTTCCTTCTCTTTCTATTTTTTGAAACAGCTTCAGTAGAATAGGTATTATTTCTTCTTTGAATGGTTGGTAGAATTCCCCAGGGAATCCATCAGGCCCTGGACTCTTGTTTTTTGGGAGGTTTTTGATCACTGCTTCAATCTCGTTACTGGTTATTGGCCTATTCAGGTTGTCAATTTCTTCCTGTTTCAGTCTTGGCAGCTTATAGGTTTCCAGGAAGGCCTCCATTTCATCCAGATTGCTCAGTTTATTGGCATATAGTTGTTGATAATAATTTCTAATAATTGTTTCTATTTCCTTGGTGTTGGTCGTGATCTCTCCCCTTTCATTCATAATTTTATTAATTTGGGTCCTTTCTCTTTTCTTTTGGATAAGTCTGGCCAGTGGTTTATCAATCTTATTAATTCTTTCAAAGAACCAGCTTCTAGTTTTGTTGATCTGATCTACTGTGTTTCTGGTTCCTAATTCACTGATCTCTGCTCTAATTTTAATAATTTCTCCTCTAATGCGTGGCTTAGGCATCATTTGTTGCTTTTTCTCTAGCTCTTTAAGGTGTAGAGTTAGTTGGTGAATTCGGGATTTTTCTGTTTTTCTGAGTGAGGCTTGGATGGCTATGTATTTCCCCCTCAGGACCGCCTTTGCAGTATCCCATAGGTTTTGGACCGATGTGTTTTCATTCTCATTGGTTTCCATGAATTGTTTAAGTTCTTCTTTGATTTCCTGGTTGACCCAAACATTCTTTTTTTTTTTTTTTTTAAAGATTTCATTTATTTATTTGACAGAGAGAGACACAGCGAGAGAGGGAACACAAGCAGGGGGAGTGGGAGAGGGAGAAGCAGGCCCCCCGCCTAGCAGGGAGCCCGATGAGGGGCTCGATCCCAGGACCCTGGGATCATGACCTGAGCCAAAGGCAGACACTTAACGACTGAGCCACCCAGGCGCCCCTGACCCAAACATTCTTGAGCAGAGTGGACATTAGCTTCTAAGTGTTTGAATTTCTGCCAAATTTTTTCTTGTGATTGAGTTCCAGTTTTAAAGCATTATGGTCTGAGAATATGCAGGGAATAATCTCCATCTTTTGGTATCGGTTGAGGCCTGATTTGTGATCCAGTATGTGGTCTATTCTGGAGAGAGTTCCATGTGTGCTCGAGAAGAATGAGTATTCTGTTGTTTTAGGGTAGAATGTTCTGTATATATCTATGAGGTCCATCTGGTCCAGTGTGTCATTCAAAGCTCTTGTTTCTTTGTTGATTTTCTGCTTAGATGATCTGTCTATTGCTGAGAGTGGAGTATTGAGGTATCCTACAATTAACGAATTATTATCAATATGACTCTTTATTTTGGTTAACAGTTGGCTTATGTAGATGGCTGCTCCCATGTTGGGGGCATAGATATTTAGAACTGTTAGATCTTCTTGTTGGATAGACCCTTTAAGAATGATATAGTGTCCTTCTGTGTCTCTAACTACAGTCTTTAGTTTAAAATCTAATTTGTCTGATGTAAGAATTGCTCCCCCAGCTTTCTTTTGAGGTCCGCTGGCATGGAAGATGGATCTCCATCCCTTCACTTTCAGTCTGGATGTATTTTCAGGTTCAAAATGAGTCTCTTGTAGGCAGCATATGGATGGGTCCTGTCTTTTTATCCAATCTGCAACCCTGTGCCATTTTATGGGAGCGTTTAGGCCGTTCACGTTGAGAGTGATTATTGAAAGATATGAATTAATTGTCATCATGTTGCCTATGAGGACCTTGTTTCTATAGATTATCTCTGTAAATTTCTGTTGTATATCACTCTTGGGGTCTTTCTCCTTTTATAGAACCCCCCTCCCTTAATTGTTCTTGCAGGGCCAGCTTAGTGGTCACATATTCTTTCAGTTTCTGCTGGTCTTGGAAGCTCTGCATCTCTCCATCCATTCTAAATGACAGCCTTGCTGGATAAAGTATTCTTGGCTGCATGTTCTTCTCGTTTAGTACCCTGAATCTGTCTTGCCAGGCCTTTCTGGCTTGCCAGGTCTCTATGGATAGGTCTGACGTTATTCTGATGTTCCTCCCTCTGTACATAAGGAATCTCCTCCCCCTAACTGCCCTTAAGATGGTTTCCTCGGTTCTAAGATTTGTGAATTTTACTATTACATGCCAGGGTGTTGGCCTGTTTTCCTTGATCTTGGGGGGGGAGGGTGGTCCTCTCTCCCTCTAGGACGCAAATGTTTGTTTCATTCCCCAGATTAGGGAAGTTCTCAGCTACGATTTGCTCAAATATATCTTCTAGTCCTCTCTCTCTCTCCACCCACTCTGGGATTCCAATAATTCTGACATTGGAACGTTTCATGGTGTCACTTATTTCTCTGATTCTATTTTCATGGATTCTGAGTTGTTTTCCCTGGCCTTCTCTTTTCCCTTTTTAGCTATTGAATGGTCTGCCAGGTCACTAATTCGTTCTTCTGCCTCACTTATCCTAGCTGTTAGATTATCTAGACTAGATTGGATCTCACTGATAGCATTTGTAAGTTCTGCCAATTCAGTTTTCATTTCTGCCCTTAGAGATGCTATGTTGCCATTAATTGATTTCTCCATTCTAGCCATTGTCTTCACAATTGCTAGCCTGAATTCCATCTCCAACATCTTGGTTATATCTGAATCCATTTGTAAATCTGTGGCATAAGTCATAATCTCTGAGTCTTTCCTATTTTGGGGGTTCCTCCTCCTAGTCATTCTGTTGAGGGGTGGTTGAGGGAATGTATAGAGTCCAAATTATTGACCACAACCCAAGCCAGATGCACCTGTTTTCTAGGGATCTTAGGGTTGCTGGCCTCTTGTTCTCCCAGCCTGTCTTCTGGGAGAGGGGCCTGCCACGCTGTCACTCAGTCAACCCTGTTTGGGCAGAGTTGCCCTGCCCCCTGTGGTGGGGGATGGGCTCAATGAAAACCGGTTTTTTGGGGCTTTTTTTCTCTGGCAGCTTTCCCTGGTGGCTTTCCGCATCTCTTCCAAGAATCAGAGCGGAAGAGACCGTTTCCAACCCTCTGCCCCAGAGCAGAGAGATCGCAGTCTGTTCTTCAGTGAGCTCTCCAGGCCACACTATCTCCGTTTCTGTCTGTGCTGCTATAAACTGCAGCGTCCTGGGCTGTGCGCCCCTCAGCAGCCCTCCTAGTCCTGCCTCCAGGTCAGGGTTGATCTCTGCCCTTTGTGATTCTAAACTGCCAGCCCCCCAGTTCACACATGTGGCCCTGCAGCTCAGGGTTTCAGTCCCGGGGGGCTGCCCTAAAGTCCTTTCCCTGCCACTACCGGTCTGCAAGTCTATGCCCATCCCCAGCCCGGGAGGCTATCACTCACTGGCGGTGTAGGATCCCCATGGCCAGGCTCCCTCCCGCTGCCGTTTATTCTCCGATATCTGCCCGCAGTATCATGGCTCCCTACTTCGTACCTCGAAACCAACTGCCTGCGATATTCTGTTTGTAGATATCCAGATCTATCTTCTTACATCTCAGGCTGATTTCGTGGGTGTTCAGAGTGGTCTGATAGATATCCAGCTCAATTCCAGGGACTGGTTGAAACACAAATGTTTTTATTTTTAATGAAGTCCAGTTTATCAATTTTTCTCCCATTCTTCCTATTTTGGATATAAAATATGTAAGAAACCATTGCCTAATCCAAGCCATGAAAATTCACTCTTACATTTTCTTTTCAAAGTGTTATAATTTTATGCCTTAAATTTAAGTATATGATGCATTTTGAGTTATTTTTTATATATGGTATGAGGTAGGGGTTCAACTTTAATCTTTTGCATGTGCATATTCAATTGTCCCAGCACCATTTGTTTAAATTACCACCCTTTCGCCACTGAATTGTCTTAATATCCTGTCAAAAATTAATTGACCATAAATTTAGGAGTTTATTTGTGGAATCTCAAGTCTATTCCATTGATCTATACGTCTATCGTTATACAAATACCACACTGTCTTTATTATTGTGGGTTTGCAGTAATTTTAAAATTGAGAGCTTTCAAAACTTTTTTCCTTTTCAAAATTGTTTTGACTATTCTTGGTCCTTTGCATTCCCATATGAATTTTGCAAACAACTTGTCACTTTCTACAAAACAAAACAAAAGGATGGCTGGGATTAGATAGAAATTACATTGAATCTGTGGATCAGTTTGGGGAGTATTGTTATCTTAACAATATTAAGTATTCTGATCCATGAAGATGTAATGTCTTTCCATTTATTTAGGTCTTCTTTAATTTCTTTCAACACTGTTTTGTAGTTTTCAGTATATAAGTCTTGTACTTCTTTTGTTAAATTTTAGATATTTTATTCTTTTTGATACTATTGTAAATAGAATTGTCTTCTTAATTTTATTTTTTGATTGCTATTGTCACTGTACAGAAATGCAATTGATTTTTTACACTGATCTTGTATTCTATAACCTTACTGAAATTGTTTATTAGCTTCAATAGTTATCTTGTGGATTTACTAGCTCTTTATATGTACAAGAAAATTTCATCTGTGAATAGAAATAGTTTTATTTCTTCCTTTCTAATCTGGATGCCTTTATTTCTTTTTCTTGAACAATTGCCCTCACTAGAACATTCAGTACAATGTTGAATAGAAGGATGAGAGCAGATATCTTGCCTTGTTCCTGATTTTAGTCTTTCCCCCTTAAGTATGTTAGCTGTGGGGTTTTTGTACATGTTTTTACATGTTAAGAAAGTTCCTTTCTGATAACATACAGATGGCCAACAGACACGTGAAAAGATGCTCAACATCACTCATCATCAGGGAAATGCAAATCAAAACCACAATGAGACATCACCTCACACCAGTCAGAATGGCTAAAATCAACAACGCAAAAAACAACAGGTGCTGGTGAGGATGTGGAAAAGGGGGAACACTCTTCCACTGTTGGTAGGAATGTAAATAGTGGCAGCCACTGTGGAAAATAGTATGGAGGTTGCTCAAAAAGTTAAAAATAGAGCTACCCTATGACCCAGCAATTGCACTACTAAGTATTTGTTCAAAGAATACAAAATACTAATTCAAAGGGAAACATACACCCCGATGTTTATAGCAGCATTATCAACAATAGACAAATTATGGAAATGGACCAAGTGTCCATCAACTGATGAATGGATAAAGAAGATGTGGTATATATGTGTGTGTGTGTGTGTGTGTGTGTATACACACACAATGGAATATTAATCAGCCATAAAAAAAGAATGAAATCTTGCCATTTGCAACCATGTGGATGGAACTACAGAGTATTATACTAAGCAAAATAAGTGAGTCAGAGAAAGACAAATACCATATGATTTCACTCATATGTGGAATTTAAGAAACAAAAAAAATGAGCAAAGGGGAAAAAAAAGAGACAAGGAGGCAAACCAAGAAACAGACTCAATTATAGAGAACAAACTGATGGTTGCCAAAATGGAGGTGGGCAGGGGGGGAATAGATTAGATGGGTGATAGGTATTAAGGAGTGCACTTATGATGAGCACCAGGTGTTGTATGGAATTGTTGAATCACTATATTGTACACCTGAAATTAATATTACATTGTGTGTTCAATAATTGGATTTTAAATACAAACTTTAAAAAAAGAAACAAACAAAAAAAGAAGTTCCTTTATATTTTTTTTAAGATTTTATTTATTTATTTATTTATTTATTTATTTATTTATTTATTTGTCAGAGAGAGAGAACACAAGCAGGGGGAAGCAGGCATAGGGAGACACAGGCAGAGGGAGAAGCAGGCTCCCCACTAAGAAAGGAGCCCAATGCAGGACTTGATCCCAGGACCTTGGGATCATGACCTGAGCTGAAGGCAGACACTTACTTGACTGAGCCACCCAGGCATCCCAAGAAGTTCCTTTCTATTTCTAGTTTGTTGACTGTTTTTATCATGACTGAGTATTGGATTTTGTTGAATGCTTTTTCTGCACTTATTAAGATGATCATGTGTTGTCTGTCCTGTTTTCTATTAATATGGTGTATTACATTGATCAATTTTCATATGTTGAATCATTCCTCCATTCCTGGGATCAATTTCACTTGGCCACGGTGTATAATCCATTTTATACATTTGATTTGCTAGTATTCTGTTGAGAATTGTTGTGCCTATATTCAAAAGAAATATTGGTCTATTGTTTTCTTTTCTTAGGATATCTTCATCAGGTTTTGGCATGAGGATAATATTGGCCTCATAGAATGAGTTGAGTTTTCCCTCCATGTCTAGTTTTTGGAAGAATTTGTGGAAGTTTGCTGTTAATTTTCTTTAAACATTTGGTAAAATTCACTGGGCCTAAGTGCTTCTTCGTGGGAATGTTTTTGCTTACTAATTCAATTTCTTTAATTAATAAAGGTCTATTCAAATTTTCTATTTCTCTTGAATCAGTCTGTGTTCTAGGAATTTGTCAATTTCATCTGTTAACTAATTTATAAGCATATAATTATTCCCTTATAATCATTTTTATTTCCAAAGGTTGGTATGTCCCTGTTTTGATACTGGTTTATAAAGAGTCTTATCGTTTTTAATCTTGGTAAGTCTAGCCAAAGGTTTGTCCATTTGGTTCATCTTTTCAAAGAAGCAACTTTTAGTTTTGTTGATTTTGTTGTTTTTCTCTATTGTTTTTCTCTTTCATTTATTTCTGCTCTGAACTTTATTTTTTCCTTCTAACTAGTTGTGGGTTTAGTTTAGTTTTCTCTTTTTAGTTTTTTATAGTCACAGGTTAAGGTATTGTTTTTTTTTTTCTTCTTCTTCTATAATATGGCATCTACAATTATACTTTTCCCTCTTCTCACTGCTTTAGCTATCCCCCATAAATTTTAGTACTTTGTTTGCATTTTCATTCATCTCAAATTATGTTCTAAATTTTTTGTAATATCTTCTCTAACTCATTAGCTGTTTAGTAGTGCATTATCTAACTTACACATTATTTGTGAATTTCCTAAATTTATTTTGTTATTAATTTCTAATTTCATTGCACTGTGGTCAGAGAACATACTTTGTATGATTTTAATTTATTTAATTTATTCAGACTTATTTCCCTTTAGTGAACACCATTATATTGAATATCATGTTGTCTTACATTAAACTTCCTAGCAGCATAGATATTTAATGTTTGTTGAACTAAATTACTAAAAACTTGTCCCAGGATATCAGGTCTAACATAGTATCTTATATAAATATGGCAACCAAAAAATATTTTTGAAAGATATGAAGATCTATACTATATACCCATGTTACCCAAACTTAACTCACAATCAGAATCTTCTGGGGAGTATTTTTGAACTTGTGACCATACTAATGGAGTCTACTTCGTGTGACTCCACCCTCAGACCTGTGGAATTAGAGCTCACCTCTACACATGCCACCAACAAATCAAGCAACTACCCATTTCCAATAAGAACACCACATTTTCCTTTTCATAAATATTGCCCTTAAAAGATCTGGAGTTATTTTTATTTCTAAATTGTACCAAATGATTTGTTAAATGTGTAAAACCTATAGAATGTGATTCAAATTTGTCACTGACACAGACTGAAGGTAGAATATTCTGGGCTGAAGCTTACCATCATAACATTAAAGAAATATTTATGTAGACCTTAAGAAAGTTTTAAACAAATACATAAAATTCTTTCTTTCACAACTGAAAAGTAAGTGTGTCACCACTGCCTTTACTGTGTTAGTAAACAGAGAAATAATGATGGGAATACACAGAAGGAAAGAAAATTCTGTTTGGGACATACTTGTTAAATGAAGTAAATAGAGCCCAAATTCTCTAGGCAAATTCCAATTTCAAATATTCTTCCCATTGTCTCCCCATACCTTTGAAATGCCCTCAAGCTCCCAACATTTTAAAGTTTGATTGTATCTCCTAGACCATGTCTTAATCAATGGGTTGTCAGGGCATCTCTTCTGCTCCTCTATTTAGAAAACAGTGATCACTTTATTCAACCTATTTTCCACCTTGAGAGAAAACATTGATTCTGCTTTCTTTCATTTTTAACCTATATTTCAGAAAAGGCTTAAAAATATGTAAATAAAATAAAGGAAATGATAACGGAATACAAAAGAAAGCCATTTAGAGTCACTAGAAACAATTTTGTTTCCTCCACTCCTACCTCTAAGATGATAGATAGGAAATTATTCCCGAAAAAGAAATATGACGGTAGGCTTATCAATATTGTCGAAAAGTTATCCTCAAGATTTTTCTGTCCTCAACTCAGGTTCATATATGAGACACTTTCATGAGCATAGACACTGGTGTAATTGCTTCTGAGTTGAGTCTGAACATTATGCATAATTCTCCTCCATCACTTGCAGACATCACTAGTGATAATATCATATTTATGTGTCCAACATCCAGTTGAGAATTGCTGCAAAAGAAAGGAAAGGCCGCTAGGATTTAGTGCAAGCCTGATATGTGACAGCCTCTTCCACATGTTACCCTATTTAAATTCAAACTTCTATAACTTACAATCACCATTAACCATAAAAGAGCTAAATTAGTTTTTATGCTACATTAAGTCCAGGATAATGCAACATATTTATCCACAATAAGAAGAGTAGATAAATGAAACACAAGTTTTACTTAACAGCTGAGTTTTGTGTTTTGCCAAGGGACTCCTTTCTGGTACCATCCTTATAGCTTTGTTATGTTTTTGTTTTTACTTTTTAATTTTGAAATAACGTGGAACTGACAGATAATCTTACAGAACTATGACAAAGAACTCCTTGGTACCCTACCAAATTTTGCTATTTAGGTGTGACTATTTATTTCACTTGTTTTATCATTCTCTCTCTCTCTACCCCTAAATACTTCAGAGTATATTTTCTAAAAACATGAGGAAATTTAACATAACACAATACTCTTTTCTAATTTTTAGTCTTTATTCATATTTCTCCAATTGTCCCAATAATTTCCTCTTTAGCACTTTTCTCTTGGTCCAGGATCTACTTTAGGATCCACTCTGCACTTAGTTTTCATAACTCCTTAGCCTCTTTTAAAGTGGAATGAATCCTTAGCCTATCTTTGACTTTCATGACGTTCACATTTTAGATTTTTTTTTTTTGAAGGGGCAAGGAAGACGAAAATGTTTAGTTCTCCTCAATAACCTTTTAACATTGATTGATTCAACTTCTTTATTAAGTGCTTTATATCCCTAAGACCTCACATCTACAGTAGAATCCAATACCAAGCAAAAGAAATGTTTAAAAACTGGTTACATTTATCAATTTTTTTAAAGTCCAGTGGTTTTAAGAATCAGGTTTACAAAAAGTTCTGCGTAAGGCTACACTGATTGGTGTTTTCTTTGTTGCCTGGAGACTAAACATATTGATCCAATTTTCATTGTTTTATAATTAATGCAGAAGAAAGATGAAACTGAAAATATTACATGAACTCAAAGTATCCAGATTTCAAGGTCATCTGTTACTACATACTGACCGGAAAGAAAATTCGTAGGACTAAGAAGAACAAGAAAAAGAATCATCCTGCCCTATAAAATACTTTAAAGAAGCCAAAAGAAGATCAAAACATTGAGCTAGCTTCTCAGTCTAACAGTACGAGCTCAATATAAATATTTATTGGATGGATGAAAGAATAATGAAAACTACTCAGAGAGAGCAACAAGGCTAAGTACTTTTAAATAAGACAAACAGAAATCTTGTACCTGCGGCAGACACTGTCAGTGTCCTTGTCCTGGAGGTCACATGCAGCTTTGGGGGACAATTTCCATACACACTGGTGACTTCCTCCTCAAGACCCTGTGTCTCACTGGGTAAGAGCTTTCTGTGCCTGCATGCAGGGCAGGCCAGAAAAACAGGGAAGTCAACACCCCCAGGGGCAAGCCCCAGCCAATGGGGGATGGGAGTTGGTGGATAAATATGCTAGCTCCCTTGTTTTCCGTAGGACAATGAAAAGGTGCCTTCTACAGAGTCTCTCAGAGTCATCAGCGGGATCAGCCTCAGTCACCCAGTGATAACCTGCTCATTAACACACCATTTTCCTCCTGTCCGTCTCTCACTTGTCAAGTTTGGGATCATTCTTCAAATAAACCACTGCAACAAAATCCTTGTCTCAGTGCCAAAAGTGGTCTGTGGCAGCAGGGGGTAAGATGGGGTTTAAGAACACATGAAACCAGGGAAGGAGACAAACCATAAGAGACTCTTAATCTCAGGAAACAAACTGAGGGCTGCTGGAGTGGAGGGGGGTGGGAGGGACGGGGTGGTTGGGTGATGGACATTGGGGAGGGTATGTACTATGGTGAGCACTTTGAATTGTGTAAGACTGATGAATCACAGACCTGTACCCCTGAAACAAATAACACATTATATGTTAAAAAATTAAAAAAACAAAACAAAACATGACTATCCAGCTGATAAAGACTATCCCATTCACATATGTGTTAGTGTTCCCCAGAGAAATAGAACAAATAGGATATATATATATATATATATAAGGAGATTTACTACAGAAATTGGCTCACACAGTTATGGAGGCAAGAATTCCCATGATCTGCCCTCTGCAAACAGAAGAGCCAGGAAAGTCAGTGTTATAATTTGTCCCAGTCAGAGGGCCTGAGAACTGGGAGAGCAGATGGTATAACTCTCTGTCTGAGACTGAAGGCCTAGAAGGGGGACAGGGGACCCGGCATTAGTCCCAGGATCTATAGGCTAGAAAACCAGGAGTTTTACATGTCCAAAGGCAGGAGAAGATAAATGTCCTAGCTCAAGAAGAGAGAGAGAATTCACCCTTCCTCCCCCTCTTTGTTTTATTCCAGCTCAGTGGATTAGATGATGCTCACCAACCTCCACATTGATGAGGGCAGATCTTTATTCAGTCTACTCATTCAAATACCAGTCTCTCAGACACTCCCCAAAACAGTGTTTTTACCAACTATCTAGATATGTCTTAGCCAAGTCAGGTTGACCCATGGAATGAACCATCACAAATGGTATGTGAGGCTCATATAGACGCTGGCAAAAGGTGATGGCTCAGTTGCTAAAAATTTCACTGAGGGTGACTTGGGGAGAAAGCCTTCACTAGTTCAGTGATTACACATTTTCATCATTTGAAAAGTATGTAGAAAGCAATGCGTATAAGACAATTGGATGGGCTGGTTACATCAGGATGCCTTGATCCCCTATAGAAGAATAAGGGTAATCAGTAGGAAAGCAAACACAGCCTAGGCTCAAACTCTGGAACTGAGAGTTAATGTTGCGGAGCTTCAAAGAAGATTGTTCAGCCAAGACAGGTTTGTTATACTAAGGTTAGGGCTCTGGTTGAGAAAAGCTGGGACCCTAAACATACAATAGGATATTTGACTGAATATCCCTAGGATAAAGAAAAGAGCAACACTGGCTCTTTAAAGTCTCCTTAACCCTCAGAGTCTGCAGAGGCAGCCTGCCCTTCCCCATTAAAAGTTGGAAGCATTTCCAAGCAAGAAGATACTGAAGGACTCTCTCCCATCCAAGGGAACAGATGCCCCCGTCAGAAGCTACCTCTACTTCCTTTTCTGGCTTCCAGGCCAATAAACAGGGTTAAATTCCAACATAACCCATCTGGGGACATGATGGGCTTGATAAAGAAGGAAACAGTTTACCCACCCCAAAGCTCCAAGAATTAGTTAGCATGTACCAGCAGGAGAAAGGGGAGTACCGACTGATTAGTTTCTTATGGTCTTGATCTAGGAGGTCAAATATAAACTGATTTGACTTAAGCGTACTATCTTGGGGTATAAGATTTACCTCCCTATCAAGGACACTAGGAGAGAGAGGAAACTCACTACAAAGATGACTCTCAGAATTCAGGAGAAAGCAATAAGGTAGATTCCTTGCAAGATAATACTTGTCTTTAAAATTCAAACCCCACCTTTCCTCAATTATTCTAGAACAATAGCTAGTGGCAAGCCTCATCATGACCTGAATGAGAATGTACAGTCCCTGCCATGGGAGAAAAGGGACCTGGCTGACATGTATCAAATGAACCAGGATAACATACATGGGAATAGACTTTGAGGGTGTTGGACTGAGGGGTTGAAGTATATGTGGAATAGGGGAGAACTGACTGGTATAGGGGCATTCTCCCATGACTCAGGATCTAAATTTTGGCAAGGACACCTAGTGCCAGGCTCAATTACACTGCTTGAATTTCTTATAAGTAAAATGAGGTAGAGATGCCAGAACTTCCTTGGCAGAGCTTGAGAAAGCTGCCAGAAGAATCAGAGAGTGGGCATGTAAGAATGGATTGATGTTAGAAGACCAGAGAACTCACTAGCTTAAAATATTTCCTGAGAGCACCTAAAGGGCACTTCCTTCATCAAAACAAGGTAGACTGTACCAGGGAAGAAAACATCACCATTGTTGAGAGACCCAGAACATCTGTAGGCCAGGGCTGCTGTTAATGTCCTGGGCTCTCTGGTGGCAACAGGATGAGAAGATTCTGGAATATCAGAGATCTAGTGGAAGAATATAACCATCAGGGGCAAGGTAGACATAATTTCCATAGTGGAAAGCAACATCAGAATGTCAACTGAGGCCTTGATGTGCAGAGATCTATGGTGATGGCTAAAAAAGCATGAAGTGAGACAGATGGGCAGCCACTGAGAGTATTGCTTGACTTATGTAATCAAAAGTGGGTGAGCAGAAAGCTTATGCAACCTGTAGTAGTGGAAAATCATGAACCCTCACCTAGTTTGTAGACCTGAGTCAGTGCTCAGGTCCAGAGCCCTTTGTCTCTTTGAGGAATGACTCTGCAACACCACCATTTAAGTATGTACAATAATTATACCCCAATATTTCCCAAAGAGACATTTGGAAGGTAACACCCAGATTTTTCAACGGCTATTATCTATAAAACCTGAACTGACACTAATAAGGGGCAAAATGCCATTATGTCACCCTGTTAGAGTGAGGCATATGGAGGCCAGGTGACAAAGGCCCAAGTACCTGACAGTGGATCCGATGAACCCACACACTCATCTTGTTCTTGGTCTCTGACTACCTGGTCCCTGAACACAATCAAAATGGATATGATATCATGCTGGTGCCCTATACTGATGATATGAGGTTAATAGACATGGTGAGCAAGAAATGACAAATTTTCTTTTTTATGCCTGTGAAAGATATATTCATATCAGAGGTTGGGAGAGGGTTATTAATCCTCCCCAAACACCGAGGAGACTTTTGTATCAGTGAAAGGGGTCCCATAATCTGAGGGCATGTTTGGGAAACCTCTTCTAAGGTGAAAGATAAGTTATTGCACCTTGTACTTCCTACCACTATGAAAGAGGCATGGTCCTTCATAGGCCTCTTTGGATTTTGGAGACAGCATCAGTCATATCTGGAAATACAGCTCCAACCCTTTTGAGAGGATGCCAGTTTTGAGTGGTGCCCAGAGCAATAAGGGGCTCTGCAAAACATTCAGGCTGGAATATAAACTCTCTTGCCACTCAGGCCACATGACCCAGCAGACCCCATGAGACAGAAGTAAGATAAGGATGCCATATGGAGCCCCCACCAAACCCCAGTGGAAACATCTCAGCACAGACCCTCTCAGAGTTCTCGAGCAAGTCCATGCGGTCTGCAGCAGATAAATGCTCTCCATTCAAAAACCAGCTTTAGGCATGCTGCTGGGTAGAATGAGTACCTGGCCATGGGACATCAGATGACTCGAAACCAGAGCTTTCCAATCAATTGACCTGGGCATTATCAGATTCATAAAGTCATAAATTTAGATATGCACAGAAGAAATCAGTTGTTAGATGAGAGAGGTATATTTGGGATCAAGTCCACAGGGCAGAAGTGTGAAACATAAACAGTTATCAGTGGCCTTGACCTACGTGTTTCCTACCCAGTTGCATCAATGCTTCTCTCTCAGCTCACACCTACAGCATCGTTAGAGATTCCTTATTACCAGATCAGAGGAAGAGGAAAATACTCAGGCGTGGTTCAAAGGCGGGTCAGCTCAATATGCATGATGGTATGAGCAGAAAACGTTGATGCTGCTTTAAAGTCTCATGCCAGGGTAGCCTTGACAGGAGTGAGAGGAAATCTTCCCAGCATGCAGAGCTTCTAATGGTACATTGGGTCATCACCTTGGATGAAGGGAGATATGGCCTGAGGAAAGGATAAACTCATGCATTTGCATTTGCAAATGGCTTGGTTGATTGGTCAGGGATCTGGAAAAAGCAAGATTAGAACACTGGAGACCAGAAAGTCTGGGGAAGAAGCCTGTGGATAGACCACTAGGAGCAGTCACAAAGTGTGCAGATTTCTCTTTCTCATGTCAGCGTCTACTAAGTGCCCGTCCGCCTCAGAGGAGGTACAGAACAATTGGGTGGACAGGATGACTCACACAGTGGGTATCGGCCAGCTTCTTCCCTGGTCACCCCAGTGCTTGCACAACGAATAAGCCCATGAACAGAGTAGCTCTGGTGGCAGGGATGGTGACTACATTTAGTACCAACAGCACAGACTTCCTCGCACCAAAACTGATCTTCGTCCTGTCAGCAGCAGAAACCGGCCAGGGACCCCCATGAAGGAGACCAACAAGCTACAAGGCTGCAAGCTGATTATGTCAAATCCTTCCAACCTGAAAGGGGCAGCAATTCTTCCTTTTTGAGATTGATCATTTATTCTAGGAATCGGTTTGCCTTCCCAGAACACAGTGCCTCTGCCAGTGTCATTATCTGAAGGCTAAAAGAATGTCTGAGGTACCAACAGCAGAGCCAATATAATATCTCCTCATGTCAAAGAACCCATTGTATGGTGAAGAAGGCAAGGTTCAACAATGGGCATGTGTCCACTGATTCTGTAATAGAGCACCTTCACCTAGAAGCTGCTGGCCTAATGGAACATTGCCATGGCCTCTGGCTTAAAGATAACACCTTTCTGGATTGGGTGGTATTCATATTTGAAAATGTAATATGTATGTTGAGCCAAAGGCCATTATGTTGTACTGCCCTCAATAGCTAGAAGATAGGTGTGGAAACCAAAGGGAATTTTTTTTTTCCCTTAACCATCAATTCCAGGGACCTACTTGGGAAATATATGTTTCTGGTCCCTGAAACACTACACTCTGACCAATTAGAGGTCCTGGTTCCTAGAGAAGGTTGGAATGAGAAGCCTCAACCAAAGCACACAGTAAAGTTTCCATCAAACCTAAAATTACATTTACCATTTGGTTAACTTGGGTTCCTCCTACCAGTAGACCAGTAGTGGGGAAAAAAGGAGTAATAGACTAAAAAGAGTAATTGACTCCAATCATCATGAGAGACTAAGGTTGCTGCTACAAAAAAGAGAGGGCAGGTAGGATTCGCTCAGGCACTTAGTGCTTCCCTGCATGATGATCTCTATAGCAGCGATGGAATGACAAGGACCCAGTAACAAAGGACTCAGACCCCTCAGGGATGAAGATCTGAATCACTCCATTGAGCAAGCTCCCTAGGCCAACAAAAGTTCTGGCCGAAGGTGAACAAATCTAAAATGGCGGTAGAAGAGGGTGATAATGATTACCATTACAGTCCTGGGGGCAAACTGCCGCTTATAGAATCAAATGAGTTTAATGGGGAACACAAGCAGATCTAGAAGATGCGGTCGGTGCTCCTGGCATCACTATGCTTCCTGGCATCACCTCTCAAACTGCTTGTGCCCAAACGCTTGCCTCAGGCTCTACTTTTGGTGGAACCTAAACTAAGATAGTACCTGAGTAAAATGAAATGGCAGAATTTGTAGAGTTGGTAATTAGGATCAGGAATAACTAGTACACTCTATTTGAAAGTTTTACTGAAACTACCCCCAGGTTTTAAATGTATTTATTTATAAAACATAAGATTAGAGGGAAAAGAGCTATGCTAGAACTTCTATTTGGGAGACAACAAATTTTAAAAAAAACAATGAAATCCTTGAAATATTAGATAAAATATTAACAACATTCTTTTAAATGCATAAATAAATTCACAAGAAAATTCGAGAAAGACACAGGAACTGAAAACAAATGAAATCTGAAAACCTGAATAATAAGGAGGTAAAACTGGCTCTGGGATTAGAAAACCCAAGAGACTGAGAGCAGAGACAAATGCAAAACTTCTCTGAAGGGAACGATTCGCAATCCTGGCCATAAAAGCCCCACAGATACAGCCTTGTCAAAAATGAACTCATAAGCCAATATTTAAAAACCTCAAGCATAACAAGTCATCATGAAGAGGGAGACCTCAGGAAAGTTCAGATAATTGTTAGGTAAAGACTACAAAATATCTATGTTTAAAAGAAATAGGAGATGAATCAAAATCAAAGCATGGTCCAAGATACCATAATAATATTAGACGTTTAAAATAGAACTTACAGAAATAAGCAATGTAGGAATGGATAAAATATTCAGAGGCTGGATTAAACAATAGACTAGCCATGGCTGACAAGAGGATTCATGACCTAGAATATAAATCTAAGGACATTAAAAAAGAAGCCACCGGAGAGAAATAAAAAAGTTGGAAAATAGAAAAGACAACTTAAGAGATATAAAAGTGATCATGAGAAAATACAAGGTAGGTCTAGGAAAAGTTCCAGGAAGAAAGGGCAGGGAGGTCTGAGAAGAGGAAATATTGTGAAATGTTTTCAGAAAGTGATAAAGACAAAAGTCATCAGATTCAGAAGGATCATGAATACAAAATAAATCCAAACCTAGGCAATTGCATAAAATTCACAAAGGACCAAAAAGCCAATTTGAGGGGAATAAAGGAGTATTTATAAAACAACAATTAGACTGACAACAGACTTCTCAAAGAAATATTAGAAAGTAGAATGGGGGCAGTAATTTTATCCATAAACTGAAAGAAGTTGTCAACATGGATCTTTATACTCCACTAAATTATTGATCAAGAACAAGACCTTTTTTGATAAATGAATCTGAGCTTTCCACCAACAGACCCTCATTTCTAAAGGAGATAATTCAGGAAAAGAGAGACTGAACACAAAAGGGAGGAATGAAGTATAAGAAAGGAAGATGAGCAAAGAAACTGGTAAACATGTGGGAAAATATAAAAACCCTGGCCATATAAATCATGATTATAACATCAGGATCACTACTTTATGGATATAAACAAGAGAGAGCTAAAACACTAGATGACAGGGGCGCCTGGGTGGCTCAGTCAGTTAAGCCACTGACTCTTGATTTCGGCTCAGGTGGGGATCTCAAGGTCATGGGATGGAGCCTGGCATTGGCTCCTTGCTCAGCAGGGAATCTGCTGGAGATTCTCTCCCTCTGCCCCTCCACCCACTCACTCTCGCTCTCGCTCTCTCTCTCTCTCAAATAAATAAATCTTTAAAGAAAAACACTAGATGACAAAAACAAGCATAACTAGGTGTAGGTAATAAAAACTAAACTGTTCTATGATCCATGTCATATTCAACATAATGTAAAGGATCCCCATCAACACAATAAGAAAAATGATGCAACCCATAGACAAATGGGCTTAATAGAAAAGATATAAGCAGATGCTTCACATTAAGAAGAGAGCCAAATGACCAGCAAATTTATGAAAAGGTGTGGCACTTTATTATTCACCAGTAAAATGCAAATTAAAGCCGAAATATAATACCACCAGAAAGTTAAGTGATAAGCATTAGTGAGGATGCGGAACACAGAGCTTTCATCCACTGCTTGTGGAAGTATAAATCAGTACCACCAATTTCCAAACCACTTTGGGAAACCACTTGGTAATATCTACTATAGTTATACATACTCAAATCCTGTGATCCAGCAATTCCACTCCTGGGTATATATTCAACAGAAATGTGTCCATATGTTACCAAACGATACGTGCAAGAAGGTTCATAGAGTCAATCACCATAATCAGACCAAACTGGAAATAGTCCAAGAGTCCATAAACAATAGAATGCATAAATAAATTATGGCATATCCATATCGTGGAACGCTATCCAACAATCAGAACAAAGGGGACAAGGCTCACAAACATAATGTTGACTGAAAAGTTGGGCACAAATACCTACCTGCTGGATAATTCCATTAATATAAAGTTCATAAGGAGGCAAAAGTTACTCTATACTTTTAGAAGTTATGTTTGTCATTATGCTTTGGATAAAAGGATGGTAGGAGGTATAAAGGAGCACAAAGTGGGCTTTGGGGATTTTGGTAATGTTCATATTATTTATCCAGGTGCTAGTTAAACAGTTTGTGAAAATTCACTGGGGCATATACTTATAAGTTGTGCACTTTTCTTCATTATACTTCAATAAAAATGTAATTTTTTTAAATTGCCTTAATAAACACCAGCAACAAAAAGTTAGAAAAGGTAATATTTTAAAAGGTACCATTTACAAGTTTCCTAGGAGTGCATCATCCAAAATGTTAAGACCTTTGTGGAGAAAATAATAAATTTTTATTGAAAAACCTCAAAAATGACAGGAAAAATGGAGAGAAAAAAGTGCCATACAAAAAGTTAATGTTATAAGAATGTTGCTTTTTTCCAATGTTATATATAGTTAATGCATAATTCTAATCAAAATTCCAAACTTGTTGGGGGTGGTAGAGGACTTGAAAAGCTGATTCTAAAATTTAGGTAGAGGGTCGAAGAGCCAAAAATAGCCAAGTCAATTTTGAAGAACAAAGTGGGAGGGGTTTTTCATACCAGATATTAAACTTCATATAAAGCTATGGTAGTCAAGAGAATGTAGTATCAACACAGGGGGACAAACAGACCAACTGGCCCATACCTAGGAAAAGGCCCTGGAACTGCATTGAAAGATCAATCACTAGTCTGTTCTAAACTAAATAAAAGATTCAAGGACTACATACACCAAATGTTACAATTCCTTGAATTAATAAAAATTTTTAATTAGCTAACCAACTATCTCAATAACTTCAAACAAGAGGGCTTCTATAACATACCTGTTGTCTGGCCTGTAAATGTCAATTGAAAACAGTATATTCTGGGGCGCCTGGGTGGCTCAGTCAGTTAAGCATCTGCCTTAGGCTCGGGTTGTGATCCCAGGGTCCTGGGATCAAATCCCACATCGGGCTCCTTGCTCAGTGGGGAGCCTGCTTCTCCCTCTCCCTCTGCAGCTCCCCTTGCTTGTGCTCTCTCTCTCAAATAAATAAAATCTTTTTTAAAAAAAAGAAAAGAAAACAGTATATTCTGAACCCATTTATTGAATACCTCACATGAGCCAGGATTTGTAGAAAACACTGGGGACAAAAAGAAACTTTGGATATGGTCCTTACCGTCGGGGAGCCCATGCGACGGCATACCACCTTACATCCTCATGGTTAACTAAAGACATTCTCTTTCTGCTCATGTAGATTGATCGCTTCAGGAAAACAAGGCACAGAGTAATTGAAAGGGGAAGTAGACCCATATCTTAAAGAAACTGCTCTCTCCATCCTACTTCTAATTTGCAAGCAAAAGAATTGCACCCCTTTAGGGAGGATCCTTCCAAACCCCCTAGGCTTCCCCAGTTTTCCTTCAGATACCTTTAACCACAGATGACTTCGAACCTCTGATGCCCATTCTTCCCATAACATCTTCTCTGGATGGCTGCCCTGGATGCTGGCGATTTTTCCAGCTGTTAATGGATCATCCTGCAGGTTCAGCCATCTCCTCCTTCAAAGTCCCAGATCTCTTGTGAACCTTTCCCAACCATCTGCCCCATAGGACCAAAAGCACTTCAAATTATGAGAAAGGGAAGAGGGGGAGAGAGTGCCTGCAGATATGTTTGGAATAAAAACATTGGCCACTAGCGATCGGTTGGCAAAAGCAAATTCATTCCATCAGTGCCAAATAAAGACATTTTGATAGGCGCTGTTGCCATCTGTTGAGCCGTCTTTATTTAAATTACTTTTCATTATGCAGAAGGGTGACCTTAGAGAACCTTAGAGGTCCCTTAGAGGGCCACTTCAGTTATTTTAATCTCTTCACCCTTTGGCACCCCCACAGCCCCCACTCCTCAGCACGTGTACGCCAACACACAGCTTCGGGAGGACTTACTATGCTAGAGAGGTCTCTCCACGTTATGCTATCATTTCAGCTAAAATAAAAATGAAATCACCCAGGATTCTGATTCAGTTGGCAAAATACTATGTGTATAAAAATATATATATAAAGAGGAACATGAACAAATTCAGAGAAGTAAAAAAACATCAGAGCTTTTCCTCTATTTGGATTTTACTTCCCATGGCTAAAAGCCTGAGATTGTCCCACTTTTAACTCTTTTATACTCTTTAACTTCAATATATTCTTTTTACCCCATCCCAGTGTGTGTGTGTGTGTGTGTGTGTGTGTGTGTGTGCGCGCCTGGTGCACGCCTACTAACTACTTAGACCAGTATGCTCATATTTCACAACTTTATGATTCTTTTAATGAGCATTTACAGGTCTACTGAAATCCCAAGAGTCAAACAGTAGTAACAGCAAGTACATTCCCACAGCACATTGTTAGTTGGTGAAACACACATAAGAAGGGAATTCTGACTGTTGGACACTTCCTGGTAAAATCAAGAAGGTGCCAGCAGCAAAACGTGCAGAATGGGTGTCGACAGCTAGGAAGAAAATTCTGGAGCCTGTAAAGGACTATTACATTAAGAAATGCTGAATTCTCATAAACTGCTGGTGGGAGCGTAAATGGATACATCCACTTTGTAAACTGTTGGCATTACGTGTTAAAATATACAGCATTTCCACTCCTAGATCTATGCCAACATATACAAACACATGGGTACCAAGAGATGTGTGCCATACTGTTTACTGCAGCATTATTTGTAATGGAATAAAATGGAAACCATTCAATCATCCATCGACTGGAGAATGCATTAATAAAATGAGGTATAGTCATATAATGAATCTTAGCAATAAAAGTGAAAAAGCCATGTTACATAAAACAAGGACGTGTATCACAGCGTAATGCTGAGCAAAGGAAGTTAGAAACGAAGGAATACATACTGAATGTTTCCATTTACATAAATACCGTGAATCCATCATGATAAACTAATGAAATGGGCAATGGTGGAGCAGGGACAGTGTCTGGGAAGAAGTACCTGGTGCTTCTTGGGTGCTTAACAATGTTCTCTTTCTTGACTGGCTAGTGGTTTAAGGGATATTTGCTCTGGGATCATTCATTCAGCTCTTCATTTATGTAATAGGCAATGCTTCTTCAATAAAACGTTTTAAAAGAAGTAATGATACATCCCCCGTACTTTTGATGTGCAAAGGAGGCATTATGTGAAAAATACCAACAATTGAGTCAGAAAGAGATTCAGAAGAGTTGGACTCTGAAAGTGAAGTTTTCAGAGTATCTCAAGCAATTTATTTGGCTTATATGCTCCTCTTTATATAAGCACAAGAGGGATATATGATTAAATTCTCTATGTAAATAATGTTTAAAGAGCTCTTTTAATAAACATCAATTTAAAATTCTAAGTAATAAGAAAGCAGAGTGGCACAGTTTAACTGACAGTTTTTATCCCTTAGTGGTACATAAAATAACGGTGCATTTTACAATCAATGGCTACTAGGATAGGGTAAAATATATTATAAAGGTGATTGTCTAGAAATTGAATTCGTCCAATCACAAGGATTTGAATACAGTGAAATTAGGGAGTTGGCACAAGCATAAAGAAATGTGTAAGCAGTTCACAGGCCACGTACTTGTGAAGCTGAGTCAACGTTAGCTGTAAATAATGTAATCCCAGCACGTCTTCACTTATACGGTGATTAAGGAAAATGACAGTTAAGCATGAAGTCCAAGCAGAGAGAATAAGAGTTTAGAAGACGCACTGAATAAGAGCCGCATACCTGCTGTTAGTTTCTCATTCCAGTTTGGCCTGGGGGAGTTGTTCACCTCAAGTCTACCAATTTGGGCTCCTTGCAAGTACTAGTTATAAGTATCAACCAAGTATCTGTATATTCCTAACTCCCACTAGTACTTTGATTCTAAGTTATTTGTGCACCTGTATTCTCTCCCCTACCTGACCGTGAACAGGGATGGTCATATTTCTCTTGCATCTTCGATGGCACCCAGCGAGTGCTGAAAATATCACAGGCAGTCAGGAAATACCCCCAAGGAAACATTTCTGCCTTAAAACCTCTAAATTCAAATGAGTACGATCCAAATGGTTTTTGCCAAAGATATCAAGAGGAAGCTAAAGAGCTCCTATTTTTAATTCACCTTCATTGATCCTAAGCACCATAATTATTTTTTTTTATTTTTTTTATTTTTTTTTTATTTTTTAAAGATTTTATTTATTTATTTGACAGAGAGAGACACAGCGAGAGAGGGAACACAAGCAGGGGGAGTGGGAGAGGGAGAAGCAGGCTTCCCGCCGAGCAGGGAGCCCGATGCGGGGCTCGATCCCAGGATTCTGGGATCATGACCTGAGCTGAAGGCAGACGCTTAACAACTGAGCCACCCAGGCGCCCCCCTAAGCACCATAATTATATTCCTGTAACACCTAGCTGAAATTTACCTTCCCAGTTTATCGTATAGGTATGGCCGGGACGAAGGCGCAGCTTTAATGCATAGTTCAGGGACTGTTGGCCTCAAGTGCTCACGTAGTAGGACAGGACTCCCAGTCTCTTACCAAGCCCCTACCTCCACACCAGTGTTTCTGGGCACTTGCAGTAGGTGACTCACCTACACTCAGTAACAAATCCAGTCTCCCTGACTACTACTGCCTCTCCTTTTTTCTACCCTGGGGCATCTTCCAGCCAACACTATGTGCACTGGGTGCTCCGTCCCCTCTCACAGAAGGGAACCTATGTTTCAGAGTGTTCTCTTGGAAAGAAGGCAGATCATCTCGGTCATATTCTGTTAAAGAACTATGCAGGCCAAGGGCCAGGGCACTAAAGTCTCAGAATTTAGAGAAACAGCCCTTTCAATCTTACTCTGCCCACCCCCCTCACAATAGTATCTGGGTATCCTTCACAAGTCCTGGCCTTAGAGACGAAGCCCAAAAATGCACTCAGAGATGTCATGAAAATTGCCTCTCCCTTTGGACATGATAGGGTCCCTGGAAAAAATTCTCTTCGGAACTTTTTAACAAAGATTTTCTTTAGTATCACCGAACCGTCACCTAAGTCATGTACAGGCCACATTTAGGCAACAGGCTTGAGCCATGGAAAACTGAGTAAGGTAAAGGGGCCCACGGTGACCACGGGGCTGAGAGCAAACAGGTCCGTTAGCCTACCCACCTCAAAAGAGCCATAAGCCCTAGCTGACCACTGGGCTGCTTACAACCGGGCGCAGGTACCAAGAAAGGAAAATTCCATACATTCCCATACCTCCTCACTTTCCCCTCTTACTACAGCACCCTGCCCCCGCCCCCCCCCCCCCCCACCTCCTGGCAGACAGTCTCTCCTCTGCTGCCTTGCCCAATACTCCCTTGCAGCATTTTCAGTAAACTTCTATCTCCTTTGTTCTGCCTTGGGTGAGTTCTTTCACCACCCCCAACGCTGGCCTCCACCCCATCGGGTCATCCCACAAATCAGTTGAAGCAGTAATCCTTAAATATACAACTGGATGGGGCAACTTCACTTTAAGTTAGCAATTTCAATTTGAGTGTTTCACTTGAAGTACAAAAATGACGTGTGTTTCTATGTGTTTGGAGGCCTGGCAGGTTACCTGTGCCAGGGTGTGGCCCAGCCTGTGAAAGTCCGTCGACTCAAGCTGAGTCAGAACTGGCCCCTGATGGAGAACCGGAAGGCCATTTCGCTGCACAGTGGGGAGCAGCAGGGCTAGGCTGCTCCTGCTAAGGCAACTGGGAGCCTTTTGCTTGGGTTTTGCTCGTGCCTTCTAAGTTTATGCTTTCTGTGTAAAAGCCCACTCGTTTGGACCTGCATGTAGTTTCTTTTCTTCTACCAAAAAAGTCAGCGCTTATTCAGAGTTATACCCCATTCCTTACTGGATCTATCTTCTTTGCCTGACCTCTCCAGAAGGCTCCTCAGCCCCCGTAGAAAGAGACTTCGCTCAGTAAGCCATCACATAGTTTGGCAGGCACGCCCAGGCATGACAGAAGTCAGGAGTGGACACGGTTTATACCAAAGCTATGATCCCTCCCCTCGGTGAGTCAAGACACCATATAGAAGGGCATTTCCAGTAGGTGGTTATTTCAACTAGCTGATTTCCTATCGACTATTATATTCAAAAATGCACTTCAAAGACATCATTCCGTGTTAGAAATGCATTAAGAAGTCAAAGGTATCACAAATGTCAGAGAAGTAAGTATTATAAGTAGGACAGTTTCTCTGATAATCTGGGGATTATTCTATGACAATATAGCTTTCTGCCTCATTTTGGGCAAAGCGTATTTTTCAGGGAAAGAAATTAATATCTGCTGTTGGCAATATTCCATGATAGAGACTTGCAATGGATAAACACTATTATTTCTGTGGCTTTGAAGTTGCTCATACTTATATTCACATCGTGAGTTAAATACGGTTTTTGAATTGAGGCACATAATGACTTAGATGAATGTAGACTGTGTTGAAACCATGAAAAGCTGAAGAAGGCAGATTGAAGCAGTATTCACAGAGTTGTGTACATAAAGCCGCCTGCACCATCCTTATGTTTAATATCGTTTACTGTTCTAGAACGATAGTCAATCGCCATGTGTTTCAGCGGGTTAAAGTATTATAGCAGATTTTACAATAAACCTACCAACACCATTAGCCAAGAAATTAAGCAGTAATTAGATATGGTAAGTATACAAAGGAGGGCTGTTCTGAAATTTGGCCCTAAGCGACTGGAGTTTTTTATTTTGTTTTTAAATTGGATTTCTTAAGCCCCAGTCAAATGAGTTGACCCTCTGCCCCCCTCTACTGGAAGCGATTGGTACTTTTAGATCAACAGTGGCCTGAAATACGGATAAAAAAATCCCGTTGCTGAGGCATGATAAATTATTTTGAGAATTCCAATATTCTCCTCTTGCTTCCAACTGTAATTTGCTGATGCTTGTTATCTTGATTCAATAATTTCTTCATAAACTCTGGGAAAGCATTGAACAATTCATCTCTGGCTTACAATTCTTATTAAAACTACATACTGAAGAAAAGATAAAAATTTTTAACTCTGATTAGATGAGTACACTAAGAATTTACTTACTTTCTTTGGTTACTATAGTAGCTCAACAAGATACCATGTTATGATTCATTCGTTTTAATAGACTTCACCTAAGGAACTCCAAAAGCTTTGTTGATTTATCTAACTAAGCGCGCCATTTCTCTTCTGCCTTCTGGCCCCTCTGCCTCCCACTTCCCCATTCTGCCCTCACCCCACCCTCCTACCTCTGCCACCCCCAAAGTCAGTTTCTATGCACCTTTCCAGGCAGGGACCACCACTCTAAATCACTTCTAAATCAAGTGGAAAGCACAGGTTAACATCTTTACTAAATGCGTCAGAGAGTAGAGAAAAAAACCCCAGCACCAAACCGTAAACGGGTTAGTTGGGTTTACAGATTGTAACCTTCTTAGGGCATTTCGGGTAATTCTATGAAGATGTTATATAAAGAAAAGGTGATCCAGGACTAAGACCTCCATTTTTATCACTTCATTTCAAACAAGCCCCTTGTGACAGTCCATGGCCTACAACTGCCATACCAGACCTATGAGTAAGGACGAACGTAGAGCTTTGCTCAATCACCAACTCCTCTCTTATGGCACTTTTGGCATCTTCTTGACCTTGTGCCGCACACAGCCAGCCTCCCTGCTTCAGACCAGTTGGGGGGTGAGCATGAGGCCACAGCAGTGCAGACTCAGAAGCCTACACAATGAGTTGCTCCTTTATCCAGCATATCGAGCGGGATGTCTACTCAAAAGTACGCCCCAGGGCGCCTGGGTGACTCAACACGTCCGCCTTTGGCTCAGGTCAAGATCTCAGAGTCCTGGGATCGAGCCCCATGTCAGGCTCCCTGCTCAGTGGGGAGTCTGCTTCTCCCTCTCCTTGTGCCTGCCGCTCCCCCTGCTCATGCTCTCTCTGTCTCTCTATCAAATAAATAAATAAAATATTTAAAAAAACAAAAACAAAATACGCCTCTTCTAATTCCCCCCCCCCCCCACCTCCAGATCACTGCCAAGTACTCTGGCTTTGACTAATCATTGTATGTACAGTGTCTTCATTACTAAAATTTTTTTTTAAAGATTAGGTTATATGATATAGAATTAAATTAATGAGATTAACCTACCCAGGTGGCTTTAGTGGAATTAGCTCTGTTACTTAATAGTCATATATTTTTTTGACTGATCTCAAATTACCTAGTTTAAACCCTTAATGCTTTGGATGAGCAGGATGGCTCAAAGACTTTAAAGCGTTCCTTATAAAAGACAATCGGGATTCTAGAAAAGGGCTATGCATGCTACATTCATATTTAAAATGTCCCAGAAAAAGGCAACAAACAGTTTAATGCTAAGATGCAGCTTAAAGCAACTCTGAAAATGTCAAGACTTTGTAACTATTACTTGCACCTAGTTAGAAAGACATTAATTTCTGATGATTTCTATTAGAGGCTAGAATAAGAAACTTAAAAAAAATGGAGACCTCATTTTTTTTTTTTTTTTTTTTGAGGATATAGTTTCTTATTCTCATGGTGAAAATCCATGTCTGGTCCATGGTAAAGGCTTTATGTAATAAAAAGTATTCCTTTGTGGGCATCACTGCCATCTCTCAGCAGCCCCTCTGAGCAGTAAGCACCTAAAGGTCACCCATTCCTCTGAAGACCTGCTCCTAAACTAATTCAATTCACGGAAATCCATTCTCCACATTACAGTCAGAACTGCCTCTCCAAAATGCAACTTGGTCCTGTCAGTCCCTGTCGAATTCCTTCAGTGGCTACCTCTTGTCCATACCCACCTTGTTCACCTAAATTTTTAATACCTTGCGGTGTTTCTCACACATAATGTTGGAGGGATGCCGGGATGGGAAGATGGATGGAAGAATGGATGGATGGACAGGAGGATAGATGGGGAGGTGAAAGAGAGGGTAGTTTCAACCAGCAGACCTCCAGCTCCACACGGGATTTGGCCACAGCTGTTGTGGAGCCTCTCCCAACTCCCCGCTAAAACGAGAGTAAAGAAAGAAAAAGATGGAAACTCACAACACCATAAACTAATATTTAGAAGCAGTCTAATTGTGTTCAGAAATATATACCCAAGTTTTCTTCCTAACAGGATTAGACTTCACTTCATGGAAGAGTCCACTTGAGCAAAAACATCCCTACTAAATCAAAGTCCGTGAACAAGGTATTCAGCTCAAGTTCAGTGGGAAGAATTGCAGGGAGAAATAAATTAACAAAGATAAGAGCAGATTTGGATTAGTTAGCCTAAAGCCAGCAGACTAACTAAACTGTATATTAATAAATCCAAGAGTTGGTTCTCTGAAAGACTGATAAAATAATTATAACTTGATGGTACTGATCATGAAATTGGAAACAAACTAAGTGTCCATCAACATCAGAATGAATAAATAAATCATGTTTTCTGCATACAATTGGATACTAGACAGCAATAAACCTGAAAAGTCTACAGCTGCATACAGCAACACACTTGAATCTCAAAAATACAATGCTAGGCAAAGGACTCCAGACAAAAAAAAAAAAAAAAAGAATGTATATTAAATGGTTCCATATACAAGAACCTCAAAAACAGGCAAAATAATCTGTGGTGTTAGTAATCAGAATACTGGTTACATTTGGGGAGAACGGTGAACTTTCATTGCTGTGTGTATCTCTATAGGGAGGTTCTTGAAATGCTGGTGATATTCTATGTCTTGGCCTAGGTGGTTACATAGGTATGTTCAGTTTGCTTTAATTCATCAAGTGATATGCTTTGATTTATATACTTCTCAATATATGTGTTATATTTCAATTAAAACATGTTTTAAGGTAATCAAGAACAGAAAACCTTTTAAGGACAAAATATATTGAATAAAGAGGAAAATGTCAAAATATTAGTAATGTAAATAGCTAATGTACTTACTATATGCATAACATTATGCTAAGCACCTTGTAACAACATATTTACCACACAGCAGACCTATGAGAAACCCACTTATTAGCCCTATTCTACAAGTGAGGCAAATGATTCTTGGAATAGACAAGTAACTGCTAGACATCACACGGCTCAAAACCCATGTCCTCAAACACTGTTTTACACTGCTTCAGAATAATCCAATTCCCAGGACACAAACAAGTTCATAGTTACCACACGCTGTGTAAATTGTTCTAGACAATAGTTTTCAAACTTTTGGATTTTACAAAACATGAAAGCTAAAGGAAAAGTTGGAGAGGCCAACATGGAATTACCAGGTTTCCATTTTTTGTAGCAGAAACATTCTTTTTTATTACCACTTATCATCACGATCATTTTGTAAGAGAATAAAAATTCTAGAATTGATAATATAACATTGTATGTCAACTATACTTCAATTAAAAAAACTCTAACACTGAGAACATAAGAAATACATAATCTCAGGATTAAGGACTATCCTTTAAATTAAATCAAATTAGATTTTTAAACCCATTATATTTTTCTTATTTTTCTTATACCAGGGACTTTGAGAACTTTTCTATGGATCAGCATTTGGAATACACTATTGTTTATTGGGGTTTGGGGATGGGGGGATATCCCAACACATTTTATGATAACCTTAATATCCTAATCTGAGAAAAATAAAATAGACCAATATAACAAATGAAAGCAGACACAAGTTCTAAATGAACAATTAAGCAGATAGAATTCAGACTTAGGTTAAAATAATAATAAACATTTATTATTTCAGGAATTTCAGGTTTATTTCAAGAATGGAAGATAGTTTCATCCCAGAAATTCAATCAATATAATTAGCCAATAATATGTTTGCATCAGCCAACCACTGCTACAATAATGCTAAATAACAGACCATTATAAAATCTCAGCAGCATGCAGTAATAAGCTTTGTTTGTGTGTCAGTGGGAGAGCTGGAAGTTGGCTCATCTAGGCTAGCCTCAGCGATAGAAGCTCTGCTCCCATGTCCCTTATCTTCTTTGGACCAGTGGACTAGCAAAGGCATATGCTAGTCTTAATATAATCATCTCAATAAATACAAAATATACATTTGAAGGAAAAAGTCCATCTCTTTTAGCAAACTAAGATATTTTTCCCATTACAATAAAGAAAGCCTATCTTGATTTTAGCCATTATCACACTCAGTTCTAAGATACTAGATCATTATATTTTCATTAAAGTCAAAAACAATAAAAAATACAAGTTATCCCTTACTCAACACTGAAAACACCAGCCACATCAATAAGAAAAGTAAAAGAAAAAGAGATCTAAATATAGTCCACATTTTTTTTGACTCTGGGGTTGGTTGTGTTCCAGAATTTAGAAGTTTTCATATTTTAGAAAAGTTAATTTACTACCTATCATGTAATAACAGAAGCGGATGCAGATTTCTATAATCAACAATATTTCCATAATAAAATGTATGAATATTAACAGAAAATGTAAACATAGAGACTACAAGCTGTCTCACATCCCTGTCAGTCAGACTTTAGTTCCAAACTTACAAGCTTGCCATTTTCAAAGTGAATTGCAGATAAGAGATTATGAACCATGATTAAAAAAGAAATCAAATTTTGATTACCAGTATATTGCCTGCCTACAAAACCCCAGAGAATTAACAAGAAAATTATAATAGGAACTTATAAAGGTGATCACCTAGTAAAGACATCAAGTGCTTTTGTATATGCCAACAAAACTCAGAAAACATAAAGCAAAAGATAGTTTTTGTAATAGAAACAAGACCTTACAAAGCAATGAGCCCAACAGAAGAGTATAGTTATTTTTTTGAAGCAAACTTCAAGACTTTACCAAAGCACATTAAATAAACTAAAAATAATTGTAAACAAATCCAATTTAATTTGATGGGAAGATATTGTATGGTAGAGTTGTCAAGTCTTTCAGATTAAAATTATTAAAATGTATATGTTCAATGATATTCTCAATTTCCTACTAAGGAATTTTTTGGAATTTCATAAAAATAATTACAAATTTCATTTGGAAATTAAACAAGAATAAATAACTAGATTTCAAAAAAAAAGGAATAGTGGAGGGACTTCCATCAACAAATAATATTAGTTCACAAGAATATTTACTACAAAGCTATAATAAAAAACAACAATAATAATGTAGAAATAAAATGATAGAAATATATATTTCTTTGTAGCTCACAATAGAGTCACTTTTGGAATGCTCAAAAATCCACCACAAATGTAATGGATAAGCTTGAGGATTGTTTTAATTCTGTGACTTTTGCCAAGAATATTTCCCTTTCTAGACCTAAGTTACTACAGGTTGTCAGTCCTTTCAACCTATAATTTTTATCTTTATCTTAACTCAAATTATAGTCACCACCCAATTTCCTTTTTATTTTTTCTCCTGAGAAATTTTCAATTTTATGATATTTTCAGAAAGTATTGGAACCAATGTCTAGATAACAAAATGGTAATGTTGTGTCCTTTTTTGCACTTTTATTCTAGACTTGTCTATCTAAAATGTTGCTGACAATAATAAATCATGCAGAAAAGAAAATATCTCCTTATATGAGATTTTTTTTTGTGATACATTCCCTTCAAGAGTAAAAAATAAAGGTATTATGAATGTCTATTCCAGATTTTGGAAAAATCAATTGGACCTAAGGTCATGACCACTTGCCTGCCCTACGGCCTTGGTAACGGCTACATTTGTCAATGGTTAAACCTCAGTTATAGGTAATGTTTGTTATCTATTCTCATTCTACCTTTTAAGGATTTCTCTCTTGATATAAAGTCAAAATTCAGCTACTAGAAGAACTTTACCATTTTGCGTCACAGATTGACAAAGCTCCATTTCCATCCTTGTTCCAAATAGTTGAAAAGATAAGAGAAACCTCACAATGGGGTGGGACATTGGCAAGGCTTTTAAGAAATTCACATCTCTTTTGAGATCCCAGTTCTCCACTCAACGTTTCGCTGCAGGCTAGGTGCCAAACTGCTCAGGTGGATCTGCCAGGAAATAGAGAGCATCTACCAGACCCCTACGTGCAGTCCACTCACTGAAGTACGTGGAGATGCTCAGGCATTTCAACTTTAAAAAACAATCCATACACAATTTTCCATCTGTGCTACAAAACATGATTTGTATAATGAAAATAAGTGACATCATGCAAAAGGTATAAAATTTGTGAAACAAGATGGTTTTCTTTTAAGTAGGGTTTGTTTGTGTTGGAACTGGAATTCAAAATACCCTGACAATGTTGGGCCACGGACCAAGTAATGAAAGAAACCGAATCAAGACAAATTCTGGCCAGTAGGATAAAAACTGAACTAGCGTAGGACAAGGAAGATGTGTTTTATGAGCGGTAACGTGGGGAAAATAGATGGCTGGGTTTGAGTCAGTGGTAATCTCAGCATGTGTCAACAGCAATATGACCTTGTAAGAGGGCAGACACGTGGTCTGATCCCAGCAAGGAAATGGTCTTGGGCCCTGGATCTCCCGCATTATAAGGGATAGAGGTCAACTCAAATGTGTGCAGAAGAATTGAAGCAGGATGGAAACCCGACCTCAAACTGTATCATCTGAGAAAAATCCAGTAAACAAGTGATCTAGTAGAGAAGTCCAAATGGGAACATGAACATTGCCCTCCCACACATGGTGGCTCTGTTCTGCATGCTGCAAAGGCTGACAGGGAGACTGATGGCGACTCAGTGTAAGGAAATACTTCATCATTTTCAAAATAGCCCAACGATGGAAACGTGGCCTTAGGAGTTTCATATCACTAGAGAAGCATAAACACAGCTGGGGGAAGATATCACTTCACAGGCCTTTTACAGGAATCAATGGGGAATTTGGACTAAATGACCTCTATCATCTCTCCCAACCCAGATTCTGTGATTCCTTTACTCTAAAACAAGTATTTAAAAGCAGCAGAGGGGCGCCTGGATGGCTCAGTTGGTTAAGCATCTGACTCTTGATCTTAGCTCAGGTCTGGATCTCAGGGTCTTGAGTTCAAGCCCCACATTGGGCTCCACACTGGGCCTGGAGCCCACTTAAAAAAAAAAAAAAAAGCAGCAGAACCTGAAGGTACATCTGATATCTTAACTCCATTCAATCACCCTGATTAATGTAAATTCTTCATTAATTGTGGCATAACATGGCATAGACAGAAAGCTAGCCAGCAATGAAGCCAGACAGGGTTCAAATATTGGCTCTACTACTTGCTGACTCAGTAGATGTGGATTAATTCTCTGGGAGCCTCAGTTTCCTGTAAAATGGGTATAAAACATGCACCTTGTGGGTAGTGTACACAAGGGGTCTAGCTCCAAAGAGATTCTCAATCCATAGCAGATATTGTCAGTATTACCATAGAGAAAGTCTGAAAATGATACTCCAGTTACAATAATGCAATACGGATTTAGCACAACTTGATAAAATGTACTGCCTTCAATTAAAAAAACCACTGACCAAATCAAGTAAGGGATGAAAAGGATTAAAATAATAACCTCATCTTTAAGGAACTGTACCAAACTTCTTTCTTCACAAGTGTGGACTCCTTCTAACTTTTGCATCTTTCAAAATTGCTTAAACACCTGTTTGTTTAAATCCTACAGAGGAGAGTGTAAATTGATATCTTCCAGCTGGAAATTAACACAGCTTGACCAGTGGTGTGCAGAACCACAAGGGGTGGGTGGGCTGAGAAATGACAAAATGGTCTCAGAGGGCAGCTTCTTTTTCCACTCATTTCAGTCTCAACTAAGGGGAGGACTGATTTCTCAGCAGGAGGTACATTGTTTTACTTTCTGTAAGTTTTTTTTCCTTTTATCATGAAGTTCCTGGTGAAGAAATGTTTAAGAAAATCGAAATGTCCCAGAAGTTTAATTTTGCTTTTGTTTCCCTTGCCAAAGGAGACATATCTAGAATTACCATATGATCCACTATTTCACTAATTCCACTACTGGGTATTTACCCAAAGGAAATGAAAACACTAATTTTAAAAGATCCATGCACCCCTATATTTATTGCAGCATTATCTGCAATAGTCAAGGTATGGAAGCAACCCAAGTGTCCATCAATAGATGAATGGATAAAGAAGATGTAGTCTATATATACAGAGGAATATTACTCAGCCATAAAAAAGAATGAAATCTTGCCATTTGCAACAACATGGATGGATCTAGAGAGTATAATACTAAGTGAAATAAATCAGAGAAAGACAAATGTCATGATTTCACCCATATGTGGAATTTAAGAAACAAAACAAAGAAAAAAAGAGACAAACAAAAAGACATACCCATAAATACAGAGAACAAACCGACGGCTACCAGAGGTGGGGGGATAGGGGGACTGAGGAAATAGGGGAAGGGGATTAAGAGTACACTTATGATGAGCACTAATGTATAGAATTGAATTTTTATGTTGTACACCTAAAACTAATATAAAACTATGTTAATTACGCTTGAATAAAAATTCTTTTTAATTAAAAATTCTAAATGTTGCTATATTTCTTTCAGGGAAATAAGAAAAAGAGAAGGTGTGAGCATAATTTTTATTATTTGTGTTTACCAAACTCTGGTTGAAAGTAGCCATCTTGGTAATACAATATGTAAATATAGAGATTTCCTAAAATTTTCCAAGATCAGTTCTTTAAGTTCAACTGCAAGTATACAGAGCTGCATGGTATAATGGGAGGACCTGTAGGCTCTACCTTAAAGACACCTAGGTTCTGGCTGACCTTGATTTGGGAGTCATCCCCTTTTCAAACATAAATAAATCATGTCACTCTTCTACTCAAAATCCTGCCGAGCCTAAAAGCCCAGAATTGTTACCATGTCCACCAGGGCCTGTGTGATGTGACTCTTCCCTTGCTATTGTCAGATCACATTCCCTGCCACTCTTTCCTCCCTCTATCCATTTCCTTTGAGTGTGAGTCCACCTCAGGGCCTTTGCACTTGCTTCTCTTTGCAGTACCTAGCACATGATGGACACACAATCAATATTCATTGAATGAATTAATTAAAGAATAACCCTGGACAAGACACATAATCCCACCTGTGTTCCAATCTGTAAATTTTCTAGAATATCTTTAACTTCTCCTCACGCTGTAATATCCTATGATTCTTCAGTTTCCTAAGCCAGTGTTCTCAATCATTTTTTAGGAAAAGGAAAGAAAAAGTTCTTAGCAAAGACTGGGTGGCTTATAAACAACAGAAATTTACTTCTCAGAGTTCTGGAAGCTGGGAAGTCCGAGATCAAGGCACCAGCAGATTCCATGTCCAGTGAGGTCCCCTTCCCAGTTCAGAGATGACATATTTCTGCTGTAACTCACATGGCAGAGAGGGTGAGGGAGCTCTCCAGGACCTCTCTTACAAGGGCATTAATCCCACTCATGAGGGCTCTGCTCTCATGACCTACTCACCTCCCAAGACCCCGCCTCCTAATGCCACAACATGAGGGAAGGGGGAGGGATTTCAACATATGAATTGTGAGGGGACACAGACATTCAGTTTCAACAAAATAGAGCAAGAGGCAGCTCATTCCTTTAATGTCACAAAAAGAATTCAGGACTTGGTTACTTGAAATATGGGATAATGCACAACCTTATTTCTGCAGCCAGCCAGCCAAAAGAGGGTTCTCAAAACGTCGGACCAGTCAGATTGTCCTCGGCTTGCGAAACCTTCCTTACCCTGGGTCACCGTTGTCACCATGTGCCCTCAATTACAACATACCCTTATTTCCCTAGTATGTTGAATAACTTTAAACATTGGCCTTCCACAAATGGTTAGGGGTACACCCACCCCTATCTCAGAGATGACAAACCTAGGAGCAGCCAGAATAAAAAATCTGACCACGAAAATTCTCTCTCTCGTGTACAAAACTGTAATTCCAGGGCCTAGAACACAGCAGCACATAAAGTATTTACTGCGCAGTGGTAGAGCGAGGGTTGAAAGCCGTGCGATCCTGGGTTAAAGCCGGTTCTTTTTTTTTTTTTTTCACTCTGCCCTGTGGCCTCCCAGTACGCACTTGGTCAGGAAGGTCAGAGACAGTTCACGTGAGGCAGGAGGGCCCCAGGCGTCTGAAGGCTCCTTCATCGATTGCCCCTAGGGCTCATTTGGAGGCAGAAAATGTTTATCTGCCTGGACTCAAGAAATGGGAGAGCACAGTTTTAAAAAAACAAACAAACAAACAAACAAGACAAAGCACATCAGCCTGAGTGCTCCGGAATTCGAGTTTCAAATCCTGCCTCTGACTCTTAACCACCCAGCACTTAGGCTCCCGGAAGGTCAGTTTTCTTATCTACACAATGGTGTGATCGGTCTCTTCCCCGGAGGGTTCCTGAGAGCCGGGGCCGGGGCACGACATACTACCTGGCGCTTAGTAGGCCCGCAGGTTTTGCATTCATTATAAAACGCTAACGAAGAGGCCTGATGTCTGTGATCTCACGGCCCATCTGCTGTGCCGGCCGGGCTCACTCAGGAGGCGTGTTAGCGCTAGAGGCCACCGAGCTAGCAGGAAACGGCCCGCAACCCGGCCGCCTGCCGGAGCCCGAGCCCGGGCCGGAGCCCGAGCCGGTGGCCTCCCCCTACTGGCGGACTTGTTGAACTGCATGTGTGATCATCACGCGGGTCTGTGCGACAGCCTCCCAGGGACCAGCCGTCCTCTGGGGATCTCGAAGCGGACCGAGGCTGCAAGGAAAGAATTCTATCTCAATGCTGTGATTAGGTGGCCGGCAGCATGAGTATTTACAAGGGTATCTCATCAGCCTTGCACCAGCCACAGAGAGACAACAATCTCCCCCTGGAGTTCCCAACAACACTGGGTTCTAGGCTTGAATCACAACGATCAGAGATCTCTCTCGGTGTTTTTATTAATCCACTGAGATGGAAACTTCCGGCAGCCTCACTGTGTAAGTTTAGCAGGAGAGTAAGTTTTATTTGCCTTGCTCATGGAAAGGATATTTATTTTTATTTATTTTTTAAGATTTATTTATTTGAGAGAGAAAGAGAGAGAGAGTGGGGAGGGGGGAAGGGGCAGAGAGCAAGGGAGAGAGAATCCCAAGCAGACTCTGAGACCCTGAGAGAACATAAACTGAGCCGAAAGCAACAGTGGGACACTCAACCGAATGTGCCACCCAGGCACCCCAAAGATATTTATGCGCATATGTCATATACAGGCTTGTCCCCTGTTCCTTTCCTGACACTTGTCTAAAGGAAGGTGAAATCTCTTGGAGATATCCGGGCAGGCATTACCAGGAAAGGAAGTCAGAAATGAGAACTTGAGGTCCATCCCCTGTGTATGTCCTTAACACAAGACAGAAGTATTTACTGTCCATACTGAATACTATTTTTAGAATTTTCTGTTTTAGATTGAAAAATCTTTAACAGCAAAGATGGAATTCAACGATCTAACACTTAATTCAATAAAGGTCCCATTTCCAAAGGCTGGTCTCGATGGGCATTAGCATGACCATATAATTTATGACACAAACAGGCATTTTTGAGAGTGAGAAGGGGTGTTAATAATTATGATAAACAACAGACATAAACTGATGAGTCTGTGATCACTTTGTGCTTAATTGTGCTTAGAAACCATCCCACTAAAATATTCACTATCTTAACATTTTACCTTAAAAAAAATCTCTCCTTAGAAAATTTCTTTACTTAGGGGTGCCTGGGTGGCTCAGTCGTTAGGCGCCTGTCTTCGGCTCAGGTCATGATCCCAGGGTCCTGGGACCGAGCCCCGCATCGGGCTCCCTGCTTCTCCCTCTCCCACTCCCCCTGCTTGTGTTCCCTCTCTTGCGGTGTCTCTCTGTCAAATAAATAAATAAAAATCATTTTAAAAAAAAGAAAATTATTTTACTTAAAAATTATTTGTGCTTTTCTATACAAACAGGACTGGCTTGGTTCCCAGGACAAGTTGGTATCTGCCTCCTTAGACATGGGTGGAGTGTGTGTGTCTCTCTCTCCCTCCCTTGTCTATTAGCCCTGTGAGCCATTTCTTCAAGCAGAGCCTCTCTGGTGACTACATTCTTCTAGACTTCCTCCTCTGACCTCCCAGGCAGGCTCTACACAACTACACGTGCCTTCTCTCTGTAATTGCTTTAAAATGCCTCTATGTTACTGTCATTTCAAAAAAAAAAAAGTTTCCTATTCTAAACAACACCTGTAATCCATTTTCACAAGAATGAAAACGACCTATCAATTATTCAATTAATGGCCCCCTAAAAAGTAAAATTTTGCTTCTTTAATAGGAATGCAGAAATAGAGACAGAGATAGCATGTTGACTCAGTAGGTCTGGCTGCTGGAGACAAGAAGCAGATGCCCTGGGTTGTTGATATATGTCAAGTCACAGGAGGGCACACCTCCACTCGGCTGATTTCCTACGAACAATAGAGTGGGTATATTTGCTGGAAAGTCCCGCTGAAAGGAAATGGGCATTATGGCCGCGCTTGAACATTACACAATAACATTCACGCTAAATGAGGAAATAGAAAGGAAGTAATGGACAAAGAGAAGACCAATGACAAGCACCACACTTCATTGTTCTCTCTGCCTCGTGGGCCCACGATTCTAAAAAATTAGAATGTTTGTTATCAAACAAATCGTCTTGATTCTTCAAACTCCTCCCTGATTACTTCAAGTGGGAGGTGATCTAGACGTGTAACAGGAAAGTAAAAAATTAAAAATAAAACCTTTCTGGACCGAAAAAAATAGAGTGTTTTAAAGTTTTCTTGGCTATGTCTTTTCTTTTTTGAACAAGAGGCATTTCTACTTTTGTTCTCACCCATTTGTTCAAAATAGAAGGTTCTAACAGGGCAACAACTTAACAAAAAAAATTTCCTCCAGGGCTACTAGCTTGGAGACAAAAAGAGCTTCAATGAGGTGGTAGCTGGGTTGTGAGAAGTTTACAACCAGCATTCCAAGAGGAGTCCGACAGTCTGCAAGGCATTTTTAAAAACAGCTCTAGATTTCCCTTAACAGCCAACCCCAATCACCCACAAATGTATTTATTACATGATTTCATCAGTTATTCCAATAACAGCTTCTGCATATCATTGCTTTAAAAAAAAAAAAAAAAAAACAACTAACAATCAGTTTGGTCGGAACATCACTGTGACTTATACACACACTGGGTCTCTCTTTCCCTCCTCTACCCCTCTTGGCCTGCCCTGAAGCACAAAATGTTCAGTGAGCAGGACCCGTCATTATTTCTCTAGGGACCCTGAACACTGGACTTCTGTTTACAAGTTCAGTTCCCAAACACTTCCCCAGAACACTCCACCCACAGTTAAACCCCTATTAGTTAACTTGGTCTCCATGAATACACCATACACGGGTTCCCTTATTTTCTGGTAAAAACAAAGTTAAACAAAAAATAAAAGATTTGCAAATGTTTTTTCTCATAAATAAAAAGGTGTTACCCAAAAAAGCGTCTTGTTTAGAGGCACAGAGGTGGTCAAGAAAAAATAAAATAAAATAGAGCCCTCTGAGCACTGAAATACAATTTTGCATCCAAGCAGGGTGGAAGGTTTGATGTCAGTGCACATAGGCATTATAATTATAAATTAGCTGATTTCTCCTGGGTCCTGCCAGGCACGAAGAACATTTGGCCATTTTGTGTCAATTTACCTGGAGTCATTACTGAGGAAACAAGCTTATGTTCCTCACTTAGCATGTTCTTTTTAAAGGGTAGGAGTGGTTCACTAAAAGAGCCTTTTGTGAAGCAATGAAACTTTTGTTAGTCGTGTAAATTTTACCCCACTAATTGCGAAATTCCTTTTGGAGTGTATAGGATTTCCTCAAAGTGAAATACCCTCATTCAGTGATTTGATACAAAGGACATACCATGTTAAATTTCCCGTAAAATCTAATAAATCAAGGAGGGAAGTAAAATCCAGGACTGAGTCTTTGCCTCCTTATGAGGTGAGGGGAAAATTGCTCCCTTTCTTGTAGTGTAGTTAACCCTTGACTCACCAATGTCATCTCACCTTGCAGTACTCATGTCCAAAAGAATGGCTGACATCAGAAAGGATGAACACCCACCATTTGCACTGACATGGATGGAACTGGAGGAGATTATGCTAAGTGAAGTAAGTCAAGCAGAGAAAGACAATTATCATATAGTTTCATTCACATGTGGAACATAAGGAATCGCGCGGAGGACCACAGGGAAGGGAGGGAAAACTGGGAAGAAATCAGAGAGGGAGACAAACCATGAAGGACTCTGGACTCCAGGAAAAAAACTGAGGGTTCCAGAAGGGAGGGGGTTGGAGGGGATGGGGTAACAAGGTGATGGGTATTAAGGAGGGCACCTGTGGTGATGAGCACTGGATGTTATATGCAACTAATGAATCACTGAACACTACATCAAAAACTAACGATGTACTATATGTTGGCTAACTGAGCAAAAAAAAAAAAAAAGAATAGCTGAAAGCATAGCTAGGCTCACTTTAGGCTATTAAACTGTGATATTTAAAATTAATTTAATTTGTTTTAATTTTTAAATCATACTTGTCATGTTGAAAAAACAAACCTGAAATTGTATGAAATGTCCTTCTGTCAAATTTAAGCCCTCCTATGGAAATGTCCATACGACTGGGTTGTGTCCTTACCTGTAGGTCAGCTGAGGGCCGCCCACTCTGACTGGAGTCTCTGAGCGCGTTGGAAGGACAAAGAGGCTATGAAGGTAATTCTGATCTAGGACTGATGGAATAACCCCAACGAAGGCCCTCAGCCCCTATAGAACTTCCCTTTAATGACAATCCTACTTGATCGCATTTTTCTGTCTATAGCCAGTTTTCTGTTTATTCTACTCTGCTTAGTGTAACTAACTGTTAATGGCCCTAATGGTGTCTCTGGCTGTAAAGAGATAGTGAGTATAACTGGCCATCACTTAACAGCCATGCCTATCTGCTAAGGGATAGCATTTTATAAATGACATTTTCTGACTGTTATGCCTCAAAAGTGGGTTCTTCCTCCCCATCACCAAAAAGAAATTCAAACTTTCTGGAAAAATCTTTCTCCCTGTATCCAATACAGCACAGCCTGCCTCTGAAAAGGAAAACAATTCAAATATGACAACTTCCCAAATTTGTGGGTGAAGCTCTGTTTTTGCTTAAGAAAAAAAGAAATATGTGAACATTTCTGATTGTCTCCAGTATAGAATTTCCCTTTAAGCCCCAAGACAATATATGTGTTGGCTTACATGGCAAAGGCTTTCCCGAGGGAGATCATATCCCAGTTCTGGTGAAAATATTAGCTTTCCCTTATAAGAACTGGGAGAGCCAAAACACAATCTCTTTGTCTGGAGCCAGTGCCCTTCACCCAAGCATATTATTATTGTAGTAATCCATTTCATAAAAAAGAAAAAGAAACCAACATTTGATCAAAATTAAGTTAAGGTATCTCATAGTCTGGAGCCTCTACTGCTTGGTTTCATTCTTCACAAGTCCATATTTGACCCAAAGTTCTAGGAGATTAAGATACCTGAATGAAAACACATCCTTGCTGATTTTGCAAGCTTTCCAGCTGTGTAGACCTAGAAACTAGTCTCATAGAGTTAAAAGGATTCTTAAAGTTTATCTCATCTTATGGAGAAACTGAGGCCAGAGAGGTCAAACATCTTGCCAAAGGGCATGACTAAGCGATACCAAGAACCAATCTCTCCTGCCTCCTCGTCCAGAACTCTTCCCATGACTCCATATCACCACTATTTAGGTCAGTATTCAATTGATGAACCATGGCAATATGTACCCCCTCTTTATTTTCACAAGTATTCTAACATTCAACAAACTTATATAAAACATATTTAGTAACTAACTAGCATTTAGGGAACTATCATCTTACAAAAAAATTAGTATTTGGTAAATCAAACCACCTAGTTTTCTGATATATTATATCCCTTCAATCAAAGCTCTAAATCTAGAAGAAATTCAAGCACAAAGCCGGAAAAATAAATTAGCAATGTGGGCCCCACTAAATATGGCAGGCCTCAAGGCAGCTGTTCCAAGGGGTGGGTAAGAGAGCAGCCAATCAAGAGCGCCCATTGAGGGGCAAAGAAGCAGTGCAAGAATGGGGCAGAGGTGGATATTCAGAGCCAGAGACCCACCCCTGTGCTCAGGTTAACTGCCCAGCCTGCACAGGGCTAGCAACCCTCAAAACAGCTCTGCCAAAAGCTAGCAACAAACACAATAATGCCCAAGAACATTTTTGTTTTGACTGTATTCAAATTACTAGAAATTTCTGAACAATGTCCCCGCTCCAGCCCCTATCTTCAGCCATTATATAATTCACACTTACATAACCACCCTGTGACATTTCAATAGCCCTTTTATATTTCACCAAAACCTATTTTTCCCGTTTTCCAAGGTGAATTATGAAAGCATCTTAAGGCACATGACTCAAACATTGAAAGTCGTATTATAATTGAAGACACTACGTAGCCAAGCCAACTCCCACTGCCTTTTGCACCCATGGACACACACATACACCATTCCCTAAAATATGGGGAGCTTTTTAAACAACTGAAAAGAAAAAAAAAAAAAACAATTGCAAAAAAACTGGGGAAAGTAGTTTGTGTCCATCGAATGTAGAATCACTCAGGTAGATCAGACTGTGAATTCATCACCAGGGTTTACAGAACATCAACCGGGGCCAAGGTATCACTGTTATAGCTGTATTCCTCAGGGCACTTGAGTTCTCTTTTTTAAAAACCGACCTACCTACTGAGCATTAAACCTAAATACCACACTGGTGGTTCCTTTAGAGAAAAAAAAAAAAGCCAACTACCAGATGTTCACGGGAATCCCTCAATTACCCTGGAAAACACAGCCCTTAACCATACCACAAGGTTTCTAATACCTGCTCCTCCCACACTCTGGATTCTAAGTGCCCCTACTGTGTGTTCTTAATTCCCTCTGCTCTTCCTATGACAGAACTTATCCAACTGTGTTTTAATTGCCTATGTCTGAAATTCCCATTAGACCATAAGCCCCGTGAGGGCAGGAAACATGTTGTCTCATTCGCCATTGTATCTTTAGAACTATCACCGTGACAGTTCAACACGTACATGAATTCATTCAACAAATGAGGCAGAGGTGGATATTCAGAGCCAGAGACCCACCCCTGTGCTCAGGTTAACTGCCCAGCCTGCACAGGGCTAACAACCCTCCAACCAGCTCTGCGAGACCTACTTTATACCAGGCTCTCTCTGTTCTGTGTGTTAGAGATACAGTACGAAAACAAAAAAGATCAAGTTCTCAGGTCTCGTGCAGATGACATTGTAGCAGAGGTGTGTCAAATGTCATTCAGTTGCCTGTCTCAGATTCCCTTCACCCAGTCAGCACATCCTCTCCCTGTTTCCATGTACGGGCTCCCAGCTCCCAGTTGCTCCCATTCCCAGGAGAACTGTCCTCAGCTGAGGGGCACTGCCTCAGCCAGGAAGTCACAATGCCCTCTCCCTAGTCCACAGCCAGTGACTACTTCATAGGGCACAAAAGGCCAGCTCTTTGTCTCCCAGTACCACTCATGCACCAAAAATTCTTTCCCGAGACTAGACTTTGCCTGACACCACCCCCTTGCCTGACTGCTCTACCTCATGCTCTCCTGCTTCCCTCCCTCCCTAGCAGGTCTTTCCTGAACAGCATACCCTCAGGATGCATTTGAATCCTACCCTCAGCTTCTGCTTCTAGGAAACCCAACCTAACGCAAGAAGGGAAGACGGTAATAAGCAAGTACACATGTAAGTGTACACCATGTCAAATGGTGATCACTGGTTTGGAAAATAATGCAGCAAGGGAAAGATGGAGGGGTAAACTGGGAGAGATGAGTCCCATTTCAGATAAAACGGTTAGTGAAAGCCTTCTCCAATAAGATGACATTGGCAGAGACCTACAGGAAGTGGAGATGTGAGAAGTGTGAAAGTCTGGGCATGAACGTTCCAGGCAGAGGGAACCACACGGTGAGGAGCAAGTGTGCTTGTCACAGTTGAAGAGCTAGAAGGAGGCAGGAATAAAGCAGCCAGGGGGAAGGTGGGAGGAGTGTGGCCATAAGCAGTTGGTTGGATGTTGGCATTATTAAAGAGGACTATAACAGGGCCTCCTTGTTCCCATTTCAAAGTCATGGAAGTACCAGAACATTGAAATAAGGAGCAAGACCTGAATAGGGACAAAGTCATCTGGTAAGACTGAGTCTGTTGTTGAAATGGTATGGATGAGAAAATATATATATGAACTTTATAATGATATGATGAAAGTGCAAGATTACAGATATCCTAGTAAAAATGAGCAAATAAAGGAGAGTAGGGTTCTCGATTCCATATTTTTTCATGAAGGTTTTTTCCCTCTTCTTTAATGCATACCTTCCTTCCACCTGTATTCTGTCCATGCTAATCTGGGATGTGACTTCCTCTTATCAATTCTGAATTATTATACTACTATTATCTCACTACTTTGGTGATATTAATGTAAATTATGACCAGCCATATTTATGGGAAGGAACTGAATCATACTTTTTTTGTCTCTTCTCCTTCTTTCCCTTCTCTTCCTTTTTCTTCTCTTTTGCTTTTTCTCTTCTTTTCCATATTCTCTCCTTCTCTTGCACTTGGGAAATAGTTGCTTTAGTAAACCAATACAGATTGGCGGCATACTTACTCAAGGACGGTCCTTCCTTCTGTCACCTGACGCCAATCAGGACAATAACTACCACTCAACACAAACTATTATTAACAAAAAGCAAACTAGAACCTACAGAGTAATCCTCCAAAAAAAAAAAAAAAAAAAGTATATTAGTACAGTCTGGGGTTGCTTTGCTTATCATCATTCCACCATATGGACAAATTTCTTTTCTACCTCTTTGTGGATAATAGTACTCACACAAAGCGTGATTCCACAGCATATGCATCGTCCTTCTAACAGTGGCTAAAAAGTAAGACGTTTTCTGCATGCTTGACACTATGCTTATCAATTTACATGTATCATCTCGTTGAAACTTTACAACAACCCATGAGGTGGTTATTGTTATTACCCCCATTTTACCCGTGAGAAAATGAGGCATTGAAGTAATGTAACTTGTCCAGGGCCATTCAACTAGTCTTTGGCACATCCAGGAATGCAGCCAAGGTTGAATGAGTCTTTCATTCAAGGACTGAATGAGCTCCAACAGGAGCTCTTGAATTCCACTCTACACTGCCCCCTGCCTCATTACATCAATTCACAATGTTTTGCTTCTATTTCCATCTACCTCTACCTCTCCCCCTGCTCTCTGAGCTTCCTGAGAGTAGGAACTAAATTTTATTCATCTTTGCCCATCAGGCACAGTAATAGGGTCCCAATAAAGTATACCTCTGTTTTTCCCACTTGAGTTCCAAACTAAATGAGGTATAAGACAAAGGAGTAAGGCCGACATAGATAAAAATATCAGCTTTGTTACTGAGAAAGACCAGGCTGGAGGAGGACCCATGGGCTTCCTGAGCGCCAAACCCCAGAATTAGCCATACTGATCCCCCCAGTCATGGACAGACCCGGGAAAACCATGGGCTTCCCTCTAAATTTAGCACTTGGAGGAGCAGACCGTAATGTATATGGAGAGAGAAAATGGCCTATCCACACCTGGCTGATAGCCCTTATCTCGATATTATCAAGTGGAGAACACCTAGAGTGACTAATGGCAGTCTTTCCACAGAAAAATAGGAAGCCCAGACTGAGGAGGTTCCAACTGCCTCCCCTAACCTCAGTACCTGGAACTCAATGTTCTCGAATTGGTTAGACAGGAGGGTTGTACTGTGGATAAAGAACAGCTTCATAATAAGCTGCGCAATATGACATGTAAGTAATCAGCACTCGGAAAGCAGAGAGTCCAAATCCAGAGCAGATTTAGGGAGAGAACTCAGGTTTCTTAATTCCTGTATCAAGTGTATAGTCCACCTGTTCACAGAGGGATGCCCCCTTTTTAAGCTCAGGTTTTTACTGAGGGTTGCATTGGGCTGGATGGAGGCCAGGACATCCTGTCACATCTTCTGGGTCCTAGGGGTGGGGTACACACAGAAGTCCCAGCAAGCCTGAAGCCATCACTGAGAACGGGAGCCCCATGAGAACCAGAACACTGCCGGCCGGGAGGTAAGCACGCAGGTGACACTCTGTGGTGAGGTGGCAGCGACACGGCCCAGAGCTTTCAGAGAAGCAGAGAAGCAACAGAGCAGACCAAGAGTGGAGAGTCGCACTGGCTACCCAGGATGCTTCTCTTTCCCACTGGAAGACACTGCTCGTGCCCAAGACCTCTCTGAGCAGTGGGATGTTTACAGAATCGTAGAATCTGCTCCCTACCATCCCATCCACCCTCTTTCCTTAACCATGTCATTGAATTCATATGTGTCAATATTTTTACTGTGGGCGGGGGAGAGCTGTTGAAACCAGAACCTATAAGTTAGCAGCCAAAGCAAAATAGCACAGCCATGCACAGAATTTGAGTCTTCTTGGACAGACAGTCTATACTCAAAAAAAGTAATCTTTTGCTTAAATTGTCAAAATTGGCTCTTCCAGCTCTAAATATATTAAATTTTGACTTTCCAAATTGCTCTGGCTCTGTTGACCCAGGGGAGTTGTTCTCTGCTGCCAAATAAGAGGTGGGGAATAAACACAATCTCGAGAATGAAAAGTTGGCACCCTCTCACCATGAACCCAAGTGTTATGGCCTAACCCTTGCCACTAGATTTTGTGCAGAGATCTAGGTGAAAGAACCAGCCAAAGCTGTTTTATCAATCAGCTATTTACTTCTGTGGACATTACTTTAGAGATTTTATCCTATCCAAATAACACTGAAGGTAACCATGTAATCAGAATCAAATTAAATACCAACAATGCCCCCCCATACACCCCTCATACATTTATCACCCTAATAGTCTAAGCCTGTGCCCCCCAGCATGGTGGTAAAGTGTTCCTGCAAACAGCCACATCCTTATCTATTCTGGTGTGTTTTGCACACATAAAATCAGTGGCCAGGAATCAGAGATTTCACTGGTGGCCCCGACTCTATCACAAATAACCCAGTGAGGATCAGGGAAAACCAGACCAAGGATGACTCAGTAAAACCCATTGTCTACGGAGAGACATCAGAATAGGTCCAAATGGCAGTAACATTTGTGTAGAAGGAGCATGGGTCTATAAAATGTTATCTCTGGAGCTAAGCTGTTCAAACAAAAAGATAAAATCTTGAAATAATGGTTAAATGGATGTAATCTGCTGTGAAAGGTTCCAACCCTGTCTGTGATATCATCCAAGGCCAAGTTAAACCAGGCGCGATGGGAATGATGCTATCTCTGCCTGGTTCTGTCTAGACAAACACAACCACCTAAAAAAGCATTAGGGTCCAGGTCAGTTGTCGACCGGAGATAATCTCTAAAATCATGGAGGCAACAGCAAAGCTGTTTCTCTGCTCACCTTTCAGCAAGACAATAAATGTCAGAGGCTGCGCTTGTAGCCCCTGGGGTTAAATTTCACATACCTGATAAGTTCAGGTAAATAAAGGTAACTGATGGCATTCTGATTTGGCTTTAAAGAAGGGAGATTAAGTTATTTTCCCAGGACAAACTGCAGAACCCAGAAGTTATTATTTTGAAGATACAAAGAAAGAATTGATCTAAGGGAAAGTGCTAGGTAATCAAATAACAACATCAGTGCTAGAAACTAATTTAACATTTTCACTTCACCAAACTCTCCACATTGGGTTTCTCTTGCGCCCTGACTAAAGTGCTTTTTGGAGTTACACAGTTATCAGAGTCACTCAATTGCCAAAATAGTTAATCTTGCATCCATTATCCAGATTAACTAGTGGTGTTGGTAAACTTTGGTTTGCAGTCCTTTAAATTAGCTAACAATGGAGTGGAAATCAAAATCACAATGAAAAAATGTCAGAGAAAGTTACCTATTTTCCTCAAGAATATTTACACATAATTACCTATCTTCTGAAATTAAAAGCCTATTTTTGAAATAAAAAAATAAAAATTTATTCTAAAAACCTAGCGCCTTAAAATGATACAAAATAATTTAAAAAAAAAAACTCTTTTAAGATTTACTTATTTATTTGAGAGAGAGAGAGGGAGGGCTCGCACATGAGTTGGGGGAGGGGTAGAGGGAGAGAGAATCTTCAGACTCCCTGCTGAGCACAGAGCCCGACATGGAGCTCAATCTCACAACCCTGAGATCATGACCTGAGCCAAAATCGAGAGTCGGGTGCTTAACCTACTGAGCCACCCAGGTGCCCCAAAATGATACAAAATAATTTCTAAAGGCACTGTCAGTATTATTAAAAATATTAAAATCAATAAAGGTAGTTTAAAAAAAAGAAGCGTCAACACTGGATGTTTATGCAGAAAATTAAATAAAGCTCAGAGAACACATTTAAGCTTTAAGGTAAAGTATAGGAGGAACTAATGGGGAGATCCTGGTCTCTGGTACCTCCCTCTTTTCTTACTCCCTCCCATGAAGGACACCTAAAGCACCTCCTAATAGCCAAGGTTAGAAAATTATAATACATTTTATACTTGTTTGTTTTAAAAAGCAAACAAATAGGCCAACACAGACATAGAGACTTTATCACACAAACACGAGAAACGTCCATGACCTGAGGTGGTAAGGCATGACTCATCACTTTTCTCCCTCCAGATGCTCCCTGGATTCATTTCTGCACGATGCAAACTTCTCTGCCATCTCAACCCAAGAGTAAAATTTTAACCCCCTTTCTCGACACCGTGTCCAACAACTAGGTGCTTTTCGGCCTCCTGGCTCCACTGGGAATTGGCTTAAAGGGAGAAATGTGCTGCTCACTGTCTTCTTGGTGATGTGGATGAAAAGAGTGAGATTTTAGGGAACTGACATTATCCTGGGAACCATTTCTTATGTAAACCACCTCACACCTATCAGGGCAATGGCCAGCAACCATCTTGGTGCTCACTTTTATGGGAAACAGAATTTCCTGAGTGTTCCCACTCACAAAAGGGGGAGGCAAGCCTTCTCCTAAACTTTAATTTGCACACCAAAGCTGTTTGTCACTTAAGCATGCTTACCAACCTCATTTCTGGAGAGCAAGATCAATAACATTTCAGCTTTAGCCGACAACCCTGTACCCCATGTCTCTTGACTAATATTATCCACGCAGTGAGTGACTAGTGCCTCTCCTGTCCTCCCTACAAGCTTTCCCAGTCACGGCCCCCCGCCACCTCACCCGACTCCCTCCCAAAGATGGCAGAAGACCAGCTTTTCTTGGTTCCCTTTAACCCCAACAATGTGCAGCACTGGTAGGTCAAAAGGACCAAAGGTGCCTTCTCTAAACTACCAACTGGCACATCCGTTCATCCCCAAACTCCAACTTTGGAATGGTTTGAGGAGGGTACAAGAGAATGGAGGAAATAAAGCCATCTTAAAGCCTGGCCATTGTGACGGCCTCTCCGTCCTCTCACATACGGGACGTTCCGAGGTGTGGCGCTCCCCCCGAGACACCATGTCTGTGGGAGTTGGTAGCCAGCCAGTGTGGGAATGAGAAGTGTTTCGAGACCAACCTCAGTGTGGTTGTCCTGCAGTGACTTCGCACGGAGCCAAAGCATCGCCTTCCCTGACTCCGAACAGATGGCCCCGCTCTCAGCCACACTCGAAACTCCATCCTCCCTCTCCTTCCCTTAACATCCCTCCAGACCTCCACAACCAGATGAAACGCTCCCTCTGCTTGGCCTCCATTGCATTTCCTACTGCTCATGATATTTTAAATATTTAATTCACATTATATAAATGTGTGATCATTTAATGTCCCTATTAAATGGCAAAAAAGAAAGAAGTTTTTTTTCTTTTCTTTTCCTTTTTTTTTTTTTTTACCTCCACAGCACCTAGTGCTATGCCCTGATCTGATAGGAACACAACAAGTATTTGTTATACCGAACAGAGACAATACACTTGGCCTTCCACCATCATGGGTATGTTGCTAAGATTAATGTTTCTGTCTATCACTCTAAAATATTTGAGGGCTGCCTGGGTGGCTCAGTCGGTTGAGCGGCTGCCTTTGGCTCAGGTCATGATCCTGGGGTCCTGGGATCGAGCCCCGCATCCAGCTCCCTGCTCAGCGGAGAGCCTGCTTCTCCCTCTCCCTCTGCCTGCCACTCTGCCTACTTGTGCTCTCTCTATCTACCTGCCAAATGAATAAATAAAATCTCTAAAAATAAATAAATAAATAAAATATTTGAAAGCCTCAAAAAGGGATATTCTAATAGAACCCAGTGTAAAAATTATGAGTTAGGATTCAATTTCAGCTTTTATGCATTTTTTTTTCCTAAAGGAAGGATTATTTAGACCAAAAACCTAGCACTTAAGGACTTCCTTACATAGGCCACTAGATGTAGGCAGAAATACGTAATATGATAAGGCAATATTTAAATTATTAGTAACAATTAGCCGTGGGAGAACAGAGTGATTTTCTTTCCCTGCCACTGAAATGTACATGCTGTCCTTCTAGAGGGTGATTATGTACCATGCCATTGAAATCCAACTGCCCCACCTCAAAAATTCAGTGTTTTATGATATGGAGGCTGCTCATCAGTATCTTAAATTTCTCCGTCTTTCTCATCCTAAGAACTGCCCTGTCATTTTCATCAGGCTTTTGTTCCAGGGACTCATCTGGCCCAGCTCTGCAGACAGGTGCAGCCAGCAAGCTCGCCAAACGGCAGGAGCCAGATCCTGGAAATTCGAGTTAGAGAATGACACACAAACCCATCATCCCCAGGCTGACTGCAGTTATCAGAATCACTGAGTTGCCAAAATAGTTCATTTTGCATTCATTATCCAGATTAACTAGTGATGTTGACGAACCTTGGTTTGCGATCCGTTAGTTCGCTAGAAGATGCAAAGCCAAAATAGCAAATGATAAATGTCAGAGAGAGTTACCTGGTTTCTTCAAAAACAAAGAGCTGTAGGCACTTCAGCAAGTGATTCCAGTGAGGGTGACAGAGAAATGAGTGGCAGAATCGTGCTTCTTCTGTCATCAGCTTCCGATGTCTTCGCCTCTCCCATCAGGGTATTCCATCCACACTTCCTCGGCCCAAGACGGAGTGTGATGGTGCCTCCATGTCTGCCCAGAGATGACATGTGGTGTGGTTAAAAGCATACCAGATCTGCATTCAAATCCCTCTCCAGCACACTGACTCTATAAGGATATTGGTACTTATTTTTTTTAGTTGAGTAATATATGAATACATGCTCATTTTAAGCAACCCAAACAACACAGAACAATATTAGGAAAAGAGTGAGTCCACCTTTATTCCCATCGATCTCATGCTCCTCTCCAGAGACATATTCCCACTGGAACATTATTTTTCTTTAGAGAGGGAGGGGGGAGGGGCAGAGGGCGAAGGAGAGAGAATCTTAAGCAGGCTCCACACCCAGCAGGGAGCCTGATGCGGGCCTTGATCTCACAACCCTGAGATCATGACCTGAGCCAAAATCAAGAGTCGGGTGCTTGACTGAATGAGCCACCCAGGCACCCCTCCCAGTGGAACTTTTGGTGCATGTCCATCCAGATCTTTTCCTGTGTGTGTACATATACACATTTATATAACCATTATATATATAAGCAAAACCTATCATCTATCTATCAAATCATTTTGTAAATACTCCTCAGTGGTTTCCTGTAATTCCCCAACAACATGCTTTAGAGTTCCCTGTTTGTGGGAACTGTATGTATTTCCAGTATTTATGTATTCCCTCAGTAAGTTATTTAACCTCTGGGCTTCAGTTCAGGGCTCTTCTTTGTAAGATGAGGATATCATACGACTCCACTTTCACAGGCTTACAGAGTGTGTAAGAAAGAAGCCATACACAGAGCAGGGACTCACGGATTCTGTCCTGGTGAGCACTACCTGAAATCCACATCCTTATTTGTTGTTTATGTATTTATTTTCTGTCTTCAACACCACTGGCAAATATTATCCTTGAAGACGGGGTCTGTGTCTTTTTAGTGCTGTGTCACCAGGGCCTAGACCAGATTTGGTGTATAGTATGAGCACAGTACATGCTTGCTAGTTGGCTAGCTAGCTAGCTTCTCAGCCGTACTCATCGGTACTGGTCCAGCCCCAAACTGCAGTCTGAGCAGCTGAGCAGGAATCCCCAGGTGATGGGGCTTTGCTAGCCTACTGACAGCATGTAGGTGGTCAGCCCAGGGTTGCCTGTTGGGAAAGAGTACATAGCCAAAGGCAGAGGCAGATGGAGCAGGTCAAACATACTATGAGACACCAAAGAGATGGGGCATGAGCAGGAAGGTGATGTCAGAACATGGGGCCGAAAGGGGATGCCTAACAGTGAGACTCCAGCTGAGCTGGCTGATTGTTTTCCACCCCATGGGTGGGAAAGGCCTAGGCCACAGATATAAGCAGGGTCAAAATTGGAAGCACTCTGCCAGGGAGCTCCCCCTCTCATCTTTAGGAGGTAGTACCTGGTTCAGAGGTAGCAGGAGAGCTGCCTGTGGAGGGAGTCCAGAGTCCTGCATGTCAGAACTGAAAGGGGTGCTGGCAATATCTAGTTCTACTAAAATGCCAGTTCCTGGGCCCCCCTCACAGAATTTCTGAATTCTGATTCTGTAGGCCTAGGGATGTGGTCTGATCTCTTGGATATATAGGTGAAGAAAAGATCCAAGCAATGCGCACACACACTAGGAGTTGGCAAAGCCAGTGCATCTGACATAGTGAGGGAATCCAGGGGGTTTGCTCAGCAGGAGGCTCTAGGAGGCAGCAGGAAGCCAGGAATGCTGTGTCTCATTCACTCTCTCTGATGCAAGACAGCAGAGCACCCAACAGGGCAAAGGTTCTCCAAGTCTGGACCCCAGACAGGCAGCATCAGAACACCCTAGAACTTGTTAAAAAAGCAAAGCCTTAGACCCCACCCCGGATCTACTGAATCACAAGTTCTAAAAGTGGGATCCTGCAGTCTGGCTTAACAGATCCTCCAGGTGATTCTCATGCACAATCAGTGTTTGAGAACCTTGCAACAGGGGATAATCAGGTAACCATTTGTATTGCCTCTTGGAAAAGTTCAACTTGCTTCTGGATATTGGTATACCTAGTGTTCTGGAAACTCACTGGCAACCGCCCTGCCAATATACTGTCAAGATCATACCCAGGAGAATTTGAGAAAAGTGGAGTCATTTCTATCCAGAGTAACTGATCAGTTTCAACAATGTCCAGAAATCCATTACCTACTGGGACTTGATGATAAAGTGTGTCAACTCCAGCTGAGCTGCCACCGATGGGAACTGCTCTGAAACACAACTGCCATCATCATCATCCCCACAGCCACCACCATCATCATCATCCCCACAGCCACCACCATCACATCATCCCCACAGCCACCACCGTCACCATCATCCCCACAGCCACCACCGTCACCATCATCCCCACAGCCACCACCATCACATCATCCCCACAGCCACCACCATCATCATCATCCCCACAGCCACCACCATCACATCATCCCCACAGCCACCACCGTCACCATCATCCCCACAGCCACCACCGTCACCATCATCCCCACAGCCACCACCATCACATCATCCCCACAGCCACCACCATCACCATCATCCCCACAGCCACCACCATCACATCATCCCCACAGCCACCACCATCACATCATCCCCACAGCCACCACCATCACCATCATCCCCACAGCCACCACCATCACCATCATCCCCACAGCCACCACCATCTCCATCATCCCCACAGCCACCACCATCATCATCCCCACAGCCACCACCATCATCATTATGGCCAACACTTACATAATGTTCACTATATACGTGGCACTATTACTAGAACTTTGTAAATAGTTATCTACTTAATCTTCACAAACACAAATCGTACAGTTGGTACTATATTTATATTCTCCCATTTTATAGACCAGAAAACTGAGGCAAAGAGAGATGAAGTGACCTGCCAATAATCCCACTGCTCGTAAGGGTCAGAGCAAGGTTTTAAACCTAAGTATGTGGCCTCCTGAACCTCCCTCCTTAACTCTGTGCAAGACAGGCAGCTTAGGTGGTGGCCAAGAGCACTCATCTGGAGACAGGTCACCTGGATTTGCATCTGGTGCTGCCACTTACTAGTAGCAATTGCCTATTAACTGGTCTCCTGGCTTCTAGTCTCACCCTCTCCTAGAAATCCATTCTAAAATAATTATCTTTCATATGCAAATATATTTCCATCACTATCCTCTTTAAAATTCTTCCATTTTTTTCTCTTCCTATAAGATAAAATCTAAGCATACTATGTCACTCACAAAGAAGTTTCCATGTGCTCATCCTGCTACATCTTCTACAGTTCTTCCCTCGTGCACTGAGCCATGGCCATGCCAAACAGCTTACTGCTGCTCCCTGATTAAGCCAGCCTGTATTTCCTTGACTGGAATTTCCTACCATCCAACCCTTCCCTCACTTGGAAAATTCCTACTTCCTTTCAGGTTTGGATAACCACTGCTTTCTTTGGGCAAGTCTTCCCTGGGTAACCCCTGTACAAGCCTAAGGCATCCTTTTCTTTCTGCTTCCATTGGCAAAATCTCCATTAGCCTGGCCTTTGGAATTGCCTGCCTGTCTCTCCTGGAGCCTGTGAATTTGGGGGAGCAGAAACTGTCATTTCATCTCTGCCATAGCCCCAGTGCATATCATAGATGCAAATAAATATTGGTTAAATAAGTGGATGGAATAAATGGGGGACAGGTGAGCCCTTCACTCCAGGGAAGGCAAGAGACAAGGTTCAAAAATTACTACAGATAGAACTGAAGTAACAACAAAGTCACAATACTTGGCATGAGATAATGCTCCAGGAATCCAACATATAAACAATGCAGCACCCTAAACACACAGCTGAACTTGATATGCATCATTTCCTGACATGACATCACTGAGATATCTTCAACTGGGCATCCAGTCCTGGAGTCATTTACTGAAAAATGTCTTTACCTATCCAAAGATTTCTTGGTACTCTCCATGACACAGATTTCTGAAAGTCCCAAGAGGATTCTCTCCTCGTGGCTCTTGAAACAGGTTCTCTTAGTGGAGACTTAGCTCGCAGCTGCATGGCTGAGAAGAACCCCCGCTGAGGATGGCCACCCAGAAAGACCACATGAGGGCAATGGATGGTGTCAAAGAAAAGATCTGAAACTGTCTGAAGACATGAAAATCTGGAGTTAAGACTTTAACCATCAAACATCATGTCTTAACAAACCAAAAGAAGACTTTCTCTTTAACCTAAACTTTCCTTTTGTGAACAATAAAATGAAATTACCCAAAATATATCTGAAGTTTCATTATAGTGGTTTGCATAGTTTAATGGTGCATCTAACAGTGCTTTGTTCAATCGGCTTATCACTGATTTTTATATATTAATATGCCACTAGTATTGATATATTCTAAAAGAATTTGTCATAATCTATATGATGTCATAACACATATAAAATATATACACATATACAATATATGTAAATATATAAACACGTATGTGTGTATGTATATATACATATATCAGGAATGAGTAAAATGGCACTTACACTGGAAAAACAAACCCTCATGGCATACTCCTTTAATAAAAACCTTCCAATATGAAAAAGCTCCCCAGTCTTTGAAAAGGCCTCTTTGAAAAGTAACAGCCAGTTCAAAGCTGTTTCTGGGGTAAAATTCCCCAGATTTTAGTTTTCAATCATTGTTTAAAGAGTGCCAGATGATAATGGAGAAAAGCATTCCCAAAGGAATGATCTAGGACCTTTGGGCACATTGCTGGAAAGTCTAAAAGAAGCTAAGTATTGAAGTGTAGCACAACCATAATTCTAAATATAAGGTAAAACTCCATATCCTTACAGTTTGAAAGCAGCAATGGTATCGAAAAACACATTGCACTCCAGCTCTCCATGGTCCTTTTCAGGACACATGGCCCCAGTCCTTCATGGGCTTGCACTTTGTTTGGTGAGATATACGTACACACACACACACACACACACACACTTAGATTTAGAAGGCAGCTTATCCTACATATAATAGAATTGGTACAAACCAAAAAATCCTTCAAGAATCCGGAGTAGGAAGAGATCAAATACTGATGCAGAAGATTCTGTGGAAGAAGTATAAAAGAAGTACAGTGTGGAAAAGAGAGGGACATGACAGGAAAATCTGTGGAGGGCAAAGATATGGCAGGGACAACCCCATATGCTCCCACCTCAGGGACTTTGCATGTGCTGTTCCCTCTGCCTGGAATGCTTCCCCTTAGATATGCAAGTGGCTCCCCCCCCTCACTTCCTTCAGGTCTTTACTTAAAAACCGCCCTCTCAGTGGGGGCTTCCCTGCCTACCTTATCTAAAATTTCAACCCTTGCCACCCCCTAAAGTTTCATATTGCCTTTTCCTGCTTAGATGTTCTCTTTAGTACTTCTCACTATCCAATCTTTATTTTAATTATTTATCTTATTTGATGTTCCTTCCACTAGAATGTAAACTCTACAAAGCAGGGAATTTTGTCTGCTTTGTTTACAATTTGATTCCCAGCACCTAGAACAGTGCCTGGCACAGAGTAAGTACTAAGTAAATACTTGTTGAATAAATAAATAAGTCATACGGAGGAGAAAGTAGTTGATGAATGGGCTATTGTTAAAATATCAAATTGACAAAAAGAAATTTTACATGAAAGAATCAAGTTCATGAATTTGGGCAGATGGTTTGGAGACAATTGGGGAGAACCTGGAATGTCCTGCCAAGGACTCATAAATAAAAGGCTTCTGGGAGAATTTGAGGGGTCATCTGGTCCACTTCTGTCATTTCTAGGCAGCCCTACCCATAAGTCATCCCAGACAAAATGAGCTATTCAGCTTTCTATTTACACAAGGTTCATTGCATATTCCTTAGAGGCTGGAGCAAACATCACAGAGCTCAGATTTACTGCCTGGTTGTTCCATTTTCAACCTCAGTGGGGGATATTTATGTCTTTGCAAAGCTGAGCCACTGAATTCCCTCTCAATGTTTCAGAAGATTGGGCCTGGTTATAACTTCCATTCACTCTAATGGAAAAACTGGAAAGGAAAGGGTGGTTTCGTGTGAACACGAATTTTTTCCCATTCTAAAGTTCCTGAAACCTACATGGGGCCCCTGGCTCGTTGGCACTTACCACTATGGTTGTGCTTACCAACAGAGAAATTGTTAAACACTTGAAGCCTTGGGTGACCTTGTATTCATTACCTGTTGGTATGCTCTAGGCAGGCTCCCAAACTCCACCTGCATCCATTTCCAACACCTCTCACCCATCCAGATGAGAAGAAAAGGTACAAGAAGACATGGGACATGATAAACATTGAGTTTTCTCTATGGAGGGGAATTGGATTGTCGCTTGCTTCCACTCCACACTCCACACTGCACTTGTGTATACAGGGCATTCACAGGTACGGATGTCCATTGGCAATGTAAGTCCTTACCTGCTTCCCAACAGGGAGCATGCGATATAATAAGGTGAACCAAACAAAATGACATGAGAAAGAAGTAGAGGATGGAGCAGAAACAGGGAGGCTTCGAGTCAACCGCAAGCTGCACAAAGTACGCATTCAATAGCTACTAGCCAAATTAAATTATCTGCTGTAAGCTGAACTTGTTTTTCAGGAACATTTACTCCCACTTAATTGGTTGAAATGGGTCTTAACATAACTGACAATAAGCTATTGCACCAACTAGCAAAAACATACTCCTGGATGTGTGCTTTGATTGATGAGATGAAAAAACAACCCTAATTAACATTTGAAATTCTTCCGTGAAATATTCAACAAACTGTAATAAACACAATGAAAATAATTCAAATCCCTACAAGCATACGACCTCCTTTTTTTTTTTTTTCGACCCCCTCTTTTAAACCAGGCAGGGAGATAATAACTTTCTATTTTTTTAAATTAGTTTTCTTGCATTTTTCACTCCATATCTGATATCTAGCATTGGCTTTTCCAATGCAAATATTACACAGCTCATACTGATTTTAGACCAGGAAAGGCATAGGTAGTATTCACCAATTTGGGAAAAAAACCCGAAAACATCTGTAGAGGTAAAAAGGACAGTGTAGCACTGTCACTGAGCTTCTGTTTTATTGTGAATCTACACTCCGGGTTTCCCTGTATCATTTCACAGGTGAGGGCACTAAGCATCAACGGGCCCATAGCTTCCATTTTTAAAGTCAGGCTTGTCAATAAAGTGGTGGCATGTTGTACAGAACCTACAGTGCCTCTTCCTATTTTGAAAAAGTGACTTGTGTCTCTGGAATGTGAAGTACTGATTTCAAAGAAAGGATTTAAAATAAAGAAAAGATTTCACCCTTCTTTTACTTTTGTCCTTCGATATATTTTTATTAATCAGTTTGCCATTACACTTTGCCTATACAATCAACAGGTATAGGTTTTGTGGACAAATATTGAAAAATACTCATTGTCCTGGGCCCATAATTTCTAACTTGATAGTGTTAAGACTTTTCTGGAAGGAGAAGGGAGAAAATGAGTATTTATTGAACAGCTAGCTTCTCTGTGTCTTTTTGTGTGTTGGATGTTTTATATGTCAACTCATTTCAGTGTAGGTATAATATCCTTATTTTACCTCCAAGGAAACTGAGACTTAGTAACTGGCCCATGGTCACAGTGCTAGAATTAGCAGAGCCAGAATCAAATCCAGGTCTGTCAAATTCCAAGGCCTGGGCTCTTGTCCAGGTGGGGACAGGAGACAGGACTATGCATCAACTGGAAGGAGCTTCAGAGACTGCCTAATCTAGCACAGCAACTCCTCGCCGCCGCCGCCCCCCCGGCATTTGCTCACAACTCTGCCAAATACACACATTTCAGAGACCAGAACACTGAAAGTCAGATCATGTAAATGCTCTGCCAAGCCACAAGTTATGCAAATGGTGAATGTGCTTATGCAAAGCGATATTTAATAATTTTAAAGATGTAAAATTATTTCTTTTTACATTCCCCATCTCTTTTTAAAGGCAACTTCACTGAGATAAAATTCATATTCAGAAAACTTCATCTATTTAAAGTATACAAATCAATGAGTTTTGACAGATGTATACGCTCCTGAAACCACCTTGACAATCAAGATATAAAATGTTTCCACCCGCCCCAAAAGATTCCTTGTGTTCTTCTACTCTTTCCTCTACCCACAGCCCAAAGCAAAAACTGATCTGCTTTGGTTGCTTTTGATCAGTTTCCACTTCCTGGATTTTTATATCTTTGGATTCACACAGTATGTTCTCTTTTGTGTCTGAATTCTCTCCCTTAGCATAACAATTTTGAGATTCATCCTTGTTGTTTTGGGTATTAGTAATTTGTTCCTTTGTATTGCTGGATAGTAAGTAAGTACTCCATCATATGGATGTGCCACATTTTGTTTTTCCATTACCTGTTGATGGACATTTGGGTGATGTCTCTTTTAGCTATCATGAATAAAGCTCTTTCAGCTATCATGAGTAAAGTTGCTGTGAACATATGTGTACAAACCTTCATGCTATCATCTGTTTTCATTTTTCCTGAGTACATACCTCACAGCAGGGCGGCAAGCCCATATATTAGGTGTACGTTTAACTTTCTAAGAAACTGACAGTCTTCCAAAGTAGTTACACTATTTCACATTCCCACGAGCAATGTCCTATTCTAGTTTCTCCACATCCTCACCCACACTTAGTCAAAATGCCCAGTCTTTTTAATTTCAGCCATTTTGGTAGGTGTATCTTGATTTTCATTTGCATTTCCCAGATGACCAATGATGTTGAACATCCTCTCATGTGCTTATTAAATACCATAATATCTTCTTTTATGAAGTACCTGACCAATTCTTTTACTCATTTTAATAGAGTTGTGTGCCTATCATAGCATTTAAATGTTCTCTCTATGTTCTGTACATGAATTCTTTTAAGATAGATGTTATGGTAGCTTTCGAGCTATGTCCACAGATTCTTGGATATTCCTTCCCTCAAGAGATGAAACTTAGTTCAACTCCCCTTGAATGTGGGCTGTATTTGGGGTCTCACTTCTAGTGAATAGAATATGACAGTTAGGAGATATCCCTTCAGAGAATAGGTCATAAAAAGACTGCTGTTTCCAGTGCACTCTCTCACTATTTCTTCTGAGCTACTCACTTGAGAAAAACCTAGCTGCCATACCATGAAGACAGGCAGGCAACCTATGGAGAAGCTCATGTGACTAGGAACTGAGATATGCTAGTGGATCTTCTGCCAACAGCCACATAAGTGGGCTTGGAAGTGATTCTTCCCCCAGACAAGCCTTGAGATGACGATACCCCCAACCACCAGCTTACCAGATTCTTGGCCCTAGGAAAATGTGACATAATAAATGTTTGTTGTTTAAAGTTGCTAAGTTTGGGGTTGATTTGTTATGTGGCAATAGATAACCAACATATATGCATTGTAAAAAATGTTCTCCCATTCTATGGCTTGTCTTTTCATTTTCCTAAGGGTGTCATTTGAAGAGCAAAGGCTTTTCATTGAATAGTCCAATTTATCGGGTTTTTATAATAGTCAAGATTTTTGTGTCTATCTAAGGACCTACCTCAAGGCCACAAAGATTTTCTTTCCTATGTTTTCTTCTAGAATTTTTATCATTTCTGTTCTTAGGCTTAAGAACCATTTTGTATAGGGTGTGAGGTAAGGATCAAGTTTATTTTTTCCTTACAAATATACAACTTCCCCCCTTCAAGTATATAATTTTGGTCATTTCGGGTTATTTGCATTTTCATATGCATTTTAGAATCAGCTTCTCAATTTCTACCAAAATAAGCTCCTGAGATTTTGATTGGAAATGCATTGAATCTATAGATCAGTCTAGGGAGAACTGAACACTTAACAATTTTGCATCTTGGTTGTATATTCTTTATAAGATCATCGAGTTTGGGGGATATTACTAGTATGGAACATCAAAGTTAAAGGAGATTTCCTGTTGTGTAATTATCTGCCATTTTCTCAATTTAGTTTTATGAATTTTAGATTCAAGTCTAAACTCCACAACTTGGGTATGCCTCAGTTTCCTAATCTATATAGTGGAAAAGAAGGATACTTACCTCTGAGGACTGCAACTGAAGGGATAGTGTGGGAGAGAAGAATTCAAGAAGTAAAGTCCTATTTGACTCTAAGAATTTGTGTGGGATAAATGTATCCCTAAAATAATTTTGGAAAAGAATTCTTTAAGAATGCATCTTAGCTAGTAGATTTGTTTTGTTTTGATTTCATTTTCTGTTGACCTACAAATGGGTTATGCAAGCAGCTAATAATTTGTACAAACTTGATAAGGAGCTGGCTTTGTTTCATTCATTATTCAATAAATATTTACTATGTACCAGGCCTGAATTAGGCACTGGGTATGAGGGGTGTGTGTGTGTGTGTGTGTGTATTCTTGGTGTGCATAATATACCTACAATTATGAATTTGTCTATCTGCATCTGTATGTAAACTTAAATGAAAACTACTATAATTGCTCTTGTCCTTCTCCCTGTTATTTTTTGAGCTAAGACAGAAACTATGTATCACTGATTATTTCAACCAGTTCTCAGTTTATTTTGTCCCTGATATTGTTGCAAAAACATAATTTATCTGGCCTTTGCCCTGAAGTTTGAAGAAAGAGGAGATGGAAACTGAAGTTAGAGGTAATGCTAGCCTGAGGATCTCACCCTATCACAGGCCAAGGGTAAGGGCATCCCACATTACAGGGGAAACACAACGGGCAACAAGTATCTACCATGAGCATATTGGGTGCCTGGACTTGAATATATCGGAGGCTCTTTGTGTCCATGTTGTCACAACTTAACTGCATGGTTTACCTGTAAGAATTTAAGAAGGCTGAAAAGATGCAGGCAGAGCTGCTAGGAGGTTCCTGCCGTCTTCCAGGCAAACTTAAGTCAGGACTGGTGGTGGCAGCAGAAATGGAGAGCAGTGAATGGATGTGGGGAATATCACAGTGGCTGATGGTTTAGATGTGAGGTTTGAGAGAGAATGATGTCCAGGTCACTGCAACTGTGACATGATAAATTGGTCTTATTCATGTTGAATTTAAAGTGTTTTTGAGACCATCAAGTGGAGATACAAGGGCACATGTGTCCTAGAAGTCAAAGGAGAGACCTAAACTAGCGATTTAAACTTTCAAGCCACAGCCATGTAGATGAGAATTCAGGCTTGGTCATGAGAGCTTGCTGAAGGAAAAAAAAAAAGAGCAAGAAAAGAACAAGCAAGGCCCAGAACTGAGTCTTTAGGAATTCTAACACTTAATGGCCATGCAGAAGAACAAGAGCCTCAAAGGGAATTAAGGAAGAATTGAGAGAAAGTTAGTTGGAAAACCAGTAGAGAATGGAAGCCAGGAGAGTGTTTCTAGAAGATGGGTGGCAGAGGGCGGGAGAGTGATCTATAGTGTTTAATGCCACTGAAAAGTCAAGTAAAATAAGAACTGGATTGGCAAACTATTTGATACTAAGATATAGTTTCCAGCTAAGGAAAATCTTATTAGTGAAAGAGAGAGAGGGAGGGAGGAAGCAGGGGAGGGAAGAAGGAAAGAATGAAGGAAAGAGAGAAGGAAGGGGAGGGAGAAAAAGAGAGAGAAAAGGAGATGATTTCTTAAGACAGAAAAAAAAATAGAGGCATGATTGATTCTTGGCACTCGCTATCTATGGATTAGAGATTCCAAGTTTCAGATTCCTCTTCTCATTATCTTCTTTGGCTAACAAGCAGAAAATAACTTTCTTCACCTTTTGACAGATTAGAATTATGTCAGTGCTGTCTCTTGAGAAGAATTCTAGATGTGAGATTGCCTAGCTTAAAAAGAAAAAAAATACAACCTTTCACCACTTACACCAATATAGTCCAAAAGGAAATGTCAGGCTCAGTGAGCGTCTTCACTCCCCATAAGATCCAGTTCATGACATCTCTATAGCCTGAAGCTCCTAAGCCAGTTAGCAGTCAATAACCCAATGCCTTGATTTCATAACCATCATTTAGACAACCAAGAATTGGTGACGTGTGTAGAAATTCCTCTACTCTCGGGGGTAAGTTAGCTTTGAAATAGGAAGAGGAGCGTATCCAAGCAAATGAAAACAGAGGCTTTTACCACAATATACAATTTTTCCAAAGTTGCTTTTTGACATGTGATTTTTTTTGGAGATTCTTAGCAGATAGGCTTTGAGACTAGAAGTCAAGACACCTGAACTTAGTTTTGTTAAATAAGCCGACTTGCTTCATGATGTGGGTGAGCCATTTCACTGTGCCGAGCTTCGTTTCCTCATCTTTCAATTTAAAAAATGTCTACCCTACCTATGTTTCACTATTGTCATAGTGACCCAAGGCCATGCACATAAATATTCCTTAAAAACACCAAATGTCATAAAAAATGCATAAAGATATTTGCATTAATGTTTTCAATTTATTATGAATGTGACTTAAATTTCCAAAACTGGCTAAGACAATCAACAGAACATCCCTCTAAGAGTTTACAACAGAGATTTTAAAACTTTGCTTTATTTAGGCATCATAATTCATATCCTATAATTTCCATGGTATTTTTAAAAGTTCTACCCTGATGCTCTCTCAAAAACAAACAAATAAGCCCTCAAGTAAATGTCTTACTTTGGCTTTACCTTAACACTTCTTTTAAAAAATAACCCACACTGTATCCAATGGTAAAAGTCACCCCCACACACCCACTTCACTTCTTACCCTGTCCATGAGAACTTCCCTGGCTTTAGCTCCATAGCCACGGGGATCAGCCTGTGCTGTGCTCTTTTACTCTGGTCTCTTTTTCTTCTCCTTATGTGTATGTTTTGCCTCGCCAGGTTCAGCTATGATAATGAGAAACAGCACTGAACAATCCAAAGTACCACCCATAGCTCTTTTAAAGTTTCTCATAGGACCGAAACTATACCAGACATAGATGTTTATTAAATTCTTAAATTGAAATAGCTTCAGACAGTGTGTGGGGTAAAGAACAAAAGACTCAGAAGTCACAAAACTCAGGTTCTAGCTCAGCTCTGCCACTTACTAGCTGGTGACACTGAGTAATTCATTTAACATCCTTGAGCCTTCCATACTTGTAAATGACAAAAGTTAGGGGGTGCCTGGGTGGCTCAGTCAGTTTAGCATCTGCCTTTGGCTCAGGTCATGATCCCAGGGTCCTGGGATCGAGCCCCACGTCGGACTCCCTGCTCAGCGAGAAGTCAGTTTCTCCCTCTCCCTCTGCCTGCCGCTCTCCCTGCTTGTTCTCTCTCTCTGTCAAATAAATAAATAAAATCTTTTTTAAAAAATGACCAAAGTTGGACTAAGTCCAGTCAGTCCCTTCCAGTTAATTCTATGAAAATCAAGGTTGCCTTTATATATTCCTTCCAGCAATTACCTTCAAAATCTCTCCCTAAAAAGTACACAACACCTTAGGTCTCTCTTCAGATCTAATTTCCAGTTAGTCACTACTCACTACTTACTACCATTACTACTACTACCACTACCACCACTACTAGTAGTGCCTCTATTATTAACATAGTATTCACTGAGTACCTACTATGCGTCATGCCCTGTGCCAAGTGCTTCTCTTGTATTATCTCATTTCATACTCACCTCTTGTAGGTAGTATGCCAATCAAAACTTGTCGTGCAAGCTATAAAAACCAATTTGGGCTCATTTAAGGCTATCAGGCAGCTCACAGGATTTCCAGGAGGGCTAGAGAACCACCTTTGAGGTTCTATGGGCAGGAACACCACTGAAAATCATCCCGCTGCACTCATTTGATGAGGCAGCCCTGCTGCTCTGGAAAGTGGCTAGTGCAGCCTGTCCTGTCGACACTCCTAACCCTGGACACTGAATGCCACCAGACATAGATGTTTATGGGGTCGGGCTCTTCCATCCCTGCCGCTACTGCCGCCAAGGGAACTCAATCCTTCTGCCATCATCCCTGTGAGAAGTTCCTTCTGACCTGCAATTGTGGGGCAGGAGCCTGCAGCCTAGATGCAAGGGAGGCTGAGAGAGCAAGTAGCTGGCATTGGGTTGTGAAAGCATTCCTTAAACATAGGAAGGAGCGTCCGCATGCCGGGCAACCAGAAAGAATGACAAATGGCCACTCTAAATATCTCCCCTATCATAATCCCTATTTTTCGGATCAGGAACATTAGGCTTAGCAAGGTTAAATAACTGGACCAAGGTCATAGAGATGGCAAGTGGCCAAGTCAGTCTGTCTAACCCCAGTAATGCTCTGCTCCCCTCGGTCTCAATAACTTCCAGTGAACTTCCGGACTGCAAGAACAAGTTAGTTTGGGCTGTAGATTTCAGTTATCTTCATCTCATCTTCATTCTTGTCATCACCATTTTCATGATATTTAAAGACAGAATCTACAAAGTTGTGGCTCAATGACCAACCTGCCCACAGACCCCCAACTCACCAGAACGTACCTGTTGAAAACAATAGAGAGGAAGATGTATTTCAATTAAAACTTTTTAAAAGTAGTTCCCAGGGAGAGAAATGAGAATAGGTAACTCCAGACCGGTACAAAGTCATAACTCATACCTTGGGAGCCAAAGATCAGCAGCAAGCCAGTGCTGGAAGCTAGCATTTTCAGCTCCTAAAGTAGCCACCACTTCGCAAAGAAACTCGGTAACAACTCTCCAAATTGCAATTTGTTTTCTCTGCAGCTGTTTCCATTGTAATTATAAAAGAGGAAAGCTGCTGGTCTTCTGATAATAACTAAGCCCTGCTTAGTTATCCCTTGAGCAGGATCCATATCAAGAAAGACTGAGGAAAGCATCATCTTTCCCCCCTACACACACACCCTCAAAGGGCATTTTCCAGAGCATAAAAGAACTGCTATGCAGTCAGGTGCTGGTCACCTGGGGTATGGCGGGAGAGAGAGAAGGGCAGCATGGGTAAATTAAATCTACCCATTGCCCCCAAACCACACTTTATGTTACGAGCATCAATTTCCTCCACTGCAAAGCCTGTCTCAGGACTTAAAATGAGAGACAAAATTTCCAGTTGGGGGGTTGCTCTTCCTGCCCTCTTCCCAGCACTGGCCTCTTCAGTAGAGGAGGTAATAAGCAGGTAAAAGACCCAAAAGCCAGCACAAAGGGGATGGCAGGGAGAATCCACAGGAAACAGGAAGGCAGTGACTCACTTCTGAAGGAACCAGGGATCAAACTACATTCTTGCTCCCAAAGCATGAATTCCTTCATGGGATTGTATTCAAACATTGAGCTTTGATCAATTTCTAGAAATTATTTTCATGTCTCTAAACCCATATGTATGATATGCTCCATCTCACTGGAAAAAGTGTGTGAAATATGTGTACTCACTTGCCCTTAGTCATCTGATTCTAATTTAAACACACTTCCCAGCTTCCTCCTCCAACCATAACTATTCATTGCACTGAACATAATAATTCGCCTAAAACAAGCAATAAAAGGAACAGAGCTTCCTTCTGTGGCCAGGAACTTTCCCAAAGCCTAGGCCTGCCAACAATGACATGCCTTTCACTCTAGTGCCTTAACAACTGCTAATAAGGCCTCTTGGTCCCTGGAGCCACAGCCCTTGGAGACGGAGGGCAAAAACAACAAAGAGGATGGACTCTCAGAGCAGTCATTTTGCTAACTGCCCCATACAGAAAACCCTCTACTCTTGGCAAGGGGCAGCCCACCAAGAGACTACTTAAAGGTCAGACACCAGGAGAACTTTGAGAGAAAATTCCATATCCTGAATGATTAAGAATGATTCTTTTTAAATAAATAATAATGGTTTTACTTGTAGACACTTGGCAACCATGCCAAGATTATTTTTGATAATCAGTGGGTTATCAAAAGAGGAGGATTATTTGTAGGGACTTTGAAACAATGGGATAAATTTTGGAAAGGCCTATTGCTCTAATTCATAGCCTTGATTGGCTTAATTTATTTCACACATCCAAGCTTTAAATTACTATGATCAATAAATGGATTCCCCCGGCAGGGAATCAACTCTGAGAAGGAGACGAACCAAATTTGAGAGTGTCGAAAGGATATCACCATAGAGAAGAATGAATTGCCCATGATTGCATAGCCAGGTCAAGAATGTGGTCCTCTGACTACTCAGGGCCCTTTCTCCTCCACCTTTGAACTACATGCTTTAAAGAACAGATACATCAATTTGGTGAGGAAAAAAATGTTATGAGATACCATTGTTAGCTGAAAATATCCCACTTAGATCAAGGAGAATTATACACGATGAGGCAATTTCATCACTGCTCTTCCCCAAATTTATTTGTAAATGCCATTCTAATACCTGTCTGTAGCTCTCTTCACATAAAATGCACCCTGTCTTGCTTGCTCTCTGCTTCCCCAAATTCTACTTGGCCTACTCGGAGTAAGCACAATAGCAGGTAGTAAGGGCAATACTCCAGGAAGCCCTCTTTGATCACTCTGGTCTTCAACACTTCTCCACTCACCAAAACAGAAGCAGCCAGCCAGGAGGAGACAAATGAGGGTCTTAGTCAGACAATACAGGTCTGCATCCAAAATCTGCTCTTTACAGGTATACAGGTTTATGAGTATTATGAGGTAAGATTATATGTTCTGTTCATATCACATTTAGGTTAAAAACAAAATCAAATCTTTTTAGCATCATTGTCTACCCAGAGCTTCCCAAACGGTATACCAAGCACATTATGGCTTAAGAATAGATTGCATTGGTCATAATCAGTCTCTTTGCCATTTGGGGCAGCCAGGGGGAGCTTGAGGTAATTGGGGTGACCAGAGTCTTCCAGGCTTGCCGCTTCTGGCCCTGGGCAGCTGCAAGCTCCTTGGTTCTCATAAAAGACAGTGTGATGAGTTGTTTCTAGCATTCCTGCACGCAGAGCACAGTGAGGAGGGTCCTCTACTGTCAGGCCATCTGTGTCAGCAGCCAGCTTTGGAGTAGCCACCACCCATCATGGTTGAGAGACCTGGAGTCCAAAGTTGCAAAGGGTAGTCCAAGGTAGGGCCAGTGGTGGAGTCAGGGATGGGAAATTAGTAGATACAGGAGCTCCTGGAAGGCTTATCTCTAAGCAGCAGACCTAAATGTCTTCACCTACTTTGGATACTTTGTCCACTTAAGGCTGATCTTAACTTTTTAATATTATACAACCCAGTTGCAGAGGATTTATTTAAAAGACATCACGTAAAGAGTGACATTACAGAAAATGTCAGAGTAGGGAGTTTCAGGAATCAGTACCTCCTCCAAAACAGTCATGGGCAAGAACCATCAAAATCAACTATTTTGGAACTCTGAGGTCTAGTTAAGCATTTACAGCATCCAAGGGAGGGCCCAGTTAAGAAAGAGGCTAATTACACTGTATGTTAACTAACTGGAATTTAAATTAAAAATTGGGAAAAATTAAAAAATAAATTAAAAAATAAAAATTTTTAAAAAGAGCTAGTAAATTTCAGTGAATATTAGCATTTGGCATAGCAAACACTATCTCTTACTGCAGCTTTGCAACAGGCAGCTATGAGGACAATGGCCTATTTTCCAAATGTGGCTTGTGGGTACCAGGGTGGGATATAAAGATTTTATCATCCAAACATCAGTGAGTTATGCATTTTGATCTCTCTGGTGGATCACTGAGGGACAATCACAGAGGGTGGCCATTACTTTACAATCTTTTTGGGCTGAAGCCAGCTTCCCTGATGGAATTTGTCAAAGGATTTAAAGAGAGAGACAGCTTTTTTTTTTTCTCTTCTTTTCTTACTGAATCAAGGCATTTAAGGAAATCTCTGCCGGATCACTGGCCATAGAGATAATGGAATAGAGAATCTAGCGACCGCACATAACAAGGAATATTATTTCTGGGAAAAAAATGGTTTGGGGAAGTGTCTAAACAAATGATAACTGCAGCCCTCAACAAGTAATAACAGTAATCCTTGAGGGGAAAAAGAATCTGATTTCCACAGTTACCACATTACAATATCCAAAGTGTCTAAAGTTCAATAAAAAATTACAAAATATAAAGGAACAGAAAAATATGGCCCATTCATTGGGGAAAAAAAGGAATCGACAGAAACCATCCCTGAGGAAGCCTGGATAATGAACTTACTAGGTTTTAATTTTAAATTTAAAGATTTTAAATTAATCATCTTAAATATGATCAAAGAACTGAAGTAAACCAGGGACTAAGAACTATAGGAAATCTGAAGAATGCAATATGAGTAAGAAAAGACTATCAATAAAGAGAAATTATAAAAGGAACCAAATAGAAACCAAACAGAGCCAAAAACTATAATGGCTGAAATAAAAAATTCACTAGAGGGATTCAACAGAAGGTTTTAGCAAGCAGAAGAAAGTATTGAAGAATCTAAAGATAGGGCAATTGAAATTACCCAATCTGAGGAGCAAAAAGAAAAAAATAATGATGAAAAGTAAACAGACAATAAGGGAACTCTAGGACACCATAAAGCAGACTAATGTTTATATTATAAACATCTCAAATGGAGAAGAGAGAGGAAGAAAAGGGCAGACAGATTATGTCTGAAAACTTCCCAAATTTGATGGAAAACATGAATCTAAAGTTCTAAGAAGTTCAAAAAAACTCTAAACAGGTTGAACTCAAAGAGATCTACACTGACACATATTACAATCAAACTTTCAAAAGACAAAGAGAGAATCTTAAAAGCAGCAAGAGAGAAGAGCTTTGTCATGTATAAGAGATCTTCAATATGATTTACAACTGATTTCTCATCAGAAACCATAGAGACCACAAGACAGTGGGAGGAAATATTTAAAGTGCTGACAGAAAAAAACAAAAACAAAAACAAAACCCTATCAACCTAGTCTGTCAACCAATTCTCTATCTGGCAAAAATATCCTTCAAAAATGAAGGCAAAAATTAAGACAGTTCCAGATAAACATAAGCTAAGGCAGTTTATTGCTAGCTTAGAGACCTGCCTTATAAGAAATGCTAGAGGAAATCCTTCAGGCTGAAACAAAAGGATACTAGACAGTAACTTAAAACCATAGATAGAAATTAATATCAGTGATAAAGATGACTATATAGGTAAATATAAAAGCTAGTTTTTTATATTTTTGTTTATACCTCCTTTTTTGTTCCTATGTATTTTAAAACTAAGTGCATTTAAAATAACTATAAATTCATGTTAATGTATACACAATATATAAAGATGTAATTTGTGACAATAACAACATAAGAGGGGGAACCAGAACAAGATAGGAGCAGAGTTATTAGTGTATGCTATTGAAGTGAAGTTGGCACCAATTCAAACTATATTGTTATAAATTTAGAATATTAACCATAATCCCTACAGTAACCACTAAGTAAATAACTTTTTCAAAGATATATAGAAGAGAATGAAGAGAGTATCAAAATGGCACACTAGAAAAAATGCAAACACATAAGGCAATATTGGAGGAACTGAGAAACAAAAAAAATATGACATATATAGAACAATAGCAAATGACAGATGTAAGATCTTTATTATCAGTAATCACATTAAATGTAATTGGATTAAATTTATCAATCAAAAGACAGACATTGGAAGAATAGATTTTCTTTAAATAATCCAAGTATATGCTCAGTTTAGATCCAAAGATACAAATAACTTGCGAGTGAAAAATGGAAAAAGATATTCCATGCAAATAGTAACCAACAGAAAGTGTAGTAGCTATACTAATACCAAACAAAATAGATCTTAAGTCAAAAATTGCTATAAGAGGGGTGCCTGGGTGGCTCAGTCAGTTGGGAGTCTGACTCTTAATTTCAACTCAGGTTGTGGTCTCAGAGTCATGGGATCAAGCCCCACAACAGGCTCAGCGCTCAGTGTGGAGTCTGCTTCTCTCCCTCTCTCTCCCTCTGTCCCTCCCCTCCTTGGATAAATAAATAAATAAAATGTTTTTTTAAAAATTGCTATAAGAGACCAAAACATGGTATTATATATTGGCAAAATGGTCAGCTCATCAAGAAGATATAACAACTATAAATATATATGTACCAAACAAAAGAGCCCCAAAATATATGAAAAGAACACTGACAGATTGAAGGGAAAAATAGGCAGTTTTACTAATAGTTGGAGACTTCAATGCCCCACTTTCAATAATGATTGAAGCATCTAGATATAAGGTAAATAAGGAAATAGAGGATTTGAATGACACTATAAACCATCTAGACCTGAAAGATATATAGAGCACTCCATCCAACAATAGCAAAATACATAGTCTTCTCAAGTGCACATGGAACATTCTCCAAGACAGACTACATGTTAGGCCATAAATCAACTCTCAACACATTTTTTTCCAACACATTTTTAAAAGATTGAAATCATACAAAGTATGCTCTCCAGCCACAACAGAATGAAGCTAGAAGTCAACAACCAAAGGAAACTGGAAAATTCACAAATACATGAAAATTAAACAATACACTCTTACACATCCAGTGGATCAAAGAATAAATCACTACACAAATTGCAAAATACTTTGAGATGAATTTTTAAAAATACTAAAACTTATTGATGTAGCTAATGCAGTGATTAAAAGGAAATGTATAGCTGTAAATGCCCATATTATAAAGTATGAAAGATCACAAATCAACACTCTAACTTTACATCTTAAAAAACTAGAAAATAAGAGCAAATTCAACCCAAAGCTAGCAGAAGGAAGTAAATAGTAAAGATTATATAACAGAGATAAACAAAACAGAGAATAGAAAAACAACAGAGGTAATCAACAGAATCAAAAGTTGGTTCTTTGATAAGATCAACAAAATTGACAAATTTTAAGCTAGACTAACTAGAGAAAAAATGCAAATAACTAAAATCAGAAATGAAAGTAGAGATATTACTACAACCTTATAGAAATGCCAGGAACTATAAGAGACCACTATGAACAATTGTACACCAACAAATTAGATAATCTAAATGAAGTGGACAAATTCCTACAAACACAGAAATTACCAAAACTGACTCAGGAAGAAACAGAAAATCTCAACAGACCTATAATAAGTAAAAACATTGAATCAGTAATCAAAAACCTCCCAACAAAGTAAATTCTAGGACAAAATAGCTTCAATGATGAATTCTACCAAATATTTAAAGAAGAATCAATACCAATTGTGCTCAACTCTTCCACAAAAATAGAAAAGGAGGGGATACTTCCTAACACATTTGATGAAACCTGCCTCACTCTGCTACCAAAGCCAAACAAAGATACCACAAGAAAAGAAAACTGCAAACCAATATCCCTTATGAACATAAATGTGAAAATCCTCTACAGAACACTAGCAAAAAAAAAAAAAGATCCAATGGCGCATTAAGAGGAATGGCATCATTGAACAAGATTTAACCTAGGAATGCAAAGGGCAGTTCAACATAAAAAAAAAAAAAACATTAAATGTAATACACTACATTAATAAATGTAAAAAACACATGATCATCTCATTAGATGCAGAAAAAAGCATATGACAAAATTCAACATCCTTTTATAGTAAAATACACTCAATAAACTAGGAATAGGAGAGAACTTCCTCAACATGATGTAAACTTCAACATTTATGAAAAATCAACAACTAATACCATACTTAATAACGGAAGACTGAAAGCTTTCCTTCAAAGATCAGGAACAAGAAAAGGATGCTTGCTTTCACCACTGTTATTCAACATTGTATTGGGATCCTAGCCAGAACAATTAGGCAAGAAAAAAGAAATAAAAGAATCCAAATTAGAAAGAAAGAAGTAAAATTATCTCTATTGTAAATGACATGATTATAGAGAGAAAATCTTAAAGATCTACCAAAAAAAAAAAAAAAAACCCTACTAGATGTAAGAAACTCAGCAAAATTGCAGGGTACAAGCTCAACACATAAAAAACAGTTTAATTCTATACAACAGCAATGAATAATCTGAAAAGGAAAGTAAAAAAAAAGAAAAAAGAAAACCAATTCCATTTGCAATAGCATCCAAAAGAATAAACTACCTAGAAATAAAATTAATTGAGGAGATGAAAAACTTGTACACTTAAAAACTATAAAACATTGCTGAAAGAAATTAAAGAAGACCTAAATAAATGGAAAGACATCCCACCTTCATGCTTTAGAAGAAAATATTGTTAAGATGGCAATACTTTTCAAAACAATCTATAGATTCAATGCAATCCCTATCAAAATTCCAAAGTTCTTTTTTATAGAAAGGCAAATAAATGTAACCCTCAAATTCTTATGGAATTGCAAGGGACCCAGAATAGCCAACACAATATTGAAAAAGGAAAACAAAGTTGGAACATGCATATTTCCTGATTTCAAAACTTACTACAAAGCTAGAGTAATCAAAACAGCATGGTATTGGCATAAGGACAGACACATAGACCAATGGAAGAGAATAAAGAGTCCAGAAATAAATCCATGCATTTATGGACAACTGATCTTCAACAGGGTGCCAGGAACACTCAATGGAGAAAGAATAGTCTCTTCAACAAATGATTCTGGGAATACAATATTCACATAAAAGAGTGAAATTTGGACCCTCAATCTTATACCATACACAAAAATTAACTCAAAAAAAAAAAAAAAGACTTAAATGTAAGGCCAGAAACTGTAAACCTAGAAGAAAACAGGGGGAAAGTGTCATGATATTGGTCTTAGCAATGATTTCTTGAAAATGATACCAAAAGCATGGGTAACAAAAGCAAAAATAAACAAGTGGGATTATATTAAATTAAAAAGCTTCTACAGCAAAGGAAACAATTAATGGAGTGAAAGACAACCTATGGAATGGGAGAAAATAACTACAAACCAGCGGCACAGTCAGCTAAACATCCGACTCTTGGTTTCAGCTTAGGTCATGATCTCAGGGTCGTGAGATCGAGCCCCACATCAGGCTCCGCACTCAGCACAGAGTCTGCTTAAGACGTTCTCTCCCTCTCCTTCTGCTCCTCTCCCCCTTTCTCTCTCTGAAATAAATAAATAAATCTTTTTAAAAAACAATTACAAACCATATATCTGATAAGGGGTTAATATCCAAAATATATAAGGAACCCTTATAACTCAATAGCAAAAAACAAATAACCTGGTTAAAAAATGGAGAAAGGACTTGAATAGACTTTTCTCCAGAGAAGCCATTCAAATGGCCAACAGGTATATGAAAAGATTCTCAACATTCCTAATTATCAAGGAAACACAAATTGAAATCACAAGATACCATCTCACACCTTTTAGGTTGGCCATTATCAAAAAACCAAAAGATAAGTGTAGGCAAGGATGTGGAAAAACTGGAACCCTTCTATGCTATTGGTGGGAATGCAAACTAGTGCGCCACTATGAAAACCAGTATAGAGGTTTCTCAAAAAATTAAAAATATAATTACCATATGATCCAGAAATCCCACTTTTGAGTCTTTTTCCAGAGAACCAAAACCAGGATCTTAATGTGATATCTGCACCCCCATGTTTATTGCTGTATTATTCACAATAGCCAACATGTGGAAATGACCTAAGTGTCCATCAAGAGATGAAAAGATTTTAAAAATGTGATACATACACATAGTGGCATATCATTCAGCCTTAATAAAAAAAAAAAGGGAAATCCTGCTGTATGTGACAACATAAATGACCTTGAAGACATTATGCTAACTGAAATAAGCCAGTCACAGAAAGATAAATACTGCATAATTCCACTTATATGAAGTATCTAAAATAGTCAAATTCATTGAGGCAGAAAGTAGAATGAGGGAGGGGAAAAGGGACAATCACTGTTCAACAGGTATAACGTTCCAGTTATGTAAGCTGTGTAGGTCCTAGAGATCTTTATAAAATTGTGCTTATAGTTAACAACACTTCACACTTAAAATTGTGTTAGGATGGTAGATATCATGCTATCTGTTTTTAACCACTAAATAAATAAATAAATAAATAAATAAATAAATAAATAAAATACATGAATAAATACATAGATAAAATATTTTAAACCACACCATTTAACACTCATTAAGATGGCTCTAACAATAAAAAGAAAGAAAACAGAAAATAAGTGTTGTCAAGAATATGGAGAAATAAGAACCCTGGGGCGCCTGGGTGGCTCAGTCGTTAAGCGTCTGCCTTCGGCTCAGGTCATGGTCCCAGAGTCCTGGGATCCAGCCCCACATCGGGCTCTCCGCTCAGCAGAAAGCCTGCTTCTCCCTCTCCCACTCCTCCTGCTTGCGTTCCCTCTCTTGCTGTGTCTCTCTCTGTCAAATAAATAAATAAAATCTTTAAAAAATAAAATAAAATAAGAACCCTCATACACTGTTGGTGGGAATGTAAAATGGTGCAGTTTCTATGGAAAACAGTTTGGCAGTTCCTCAAAAAAGTTAAATGTAGAATTACCATATGACCCGGAAATTCCATTCTTGGGAATATTCGCAAAGGAACTAAAAGCAGGTACTCAAACTCAACTTGTTCATGCATGTTCATAACATTCACAGTAGCCCAAAGGTGAAAAGAACCCACATGTCTAACAATGGACAACTGCATAAACAACTTGTGGTACATCTGGATAATGCAGCATTATTTGGCCATAAAATGAAAGGAAATATTGATACATGTTACAACTTGGATGAACTTCAAAAACATTATGTTCAGTGAAAGAAGCCAAATACAAAGTCACATATTGTTCAATTTCTTTTATGAAATATCCCGGATAGGCAAATCCATAGAGACAGAAAGCGGATCGGCAGATGACAGGAGATGGAGGGAAAGGGGCGTGGAGAGTGAGTACTTAATGGGCACAAGGTGTTATTCTCGGGTGAAGAAAAGTTTTGAAACTAGAGGGAGATTGTTGCACAAAATTGTGAATATACTAATGCCACCAAATTGTACACTTTAAAATGGTTAATCGTGTGTTATGTGAATTTCATCTCAATAAAAAAAACTTCATGTGAATTCTACAAATTAAGGTTTCACCATTATTTGAAAAACTTGGAAAGTTAATTGCATTTGTCAGTAAGAGGAAAGAAAGCTGTTACAGTCTTTAAATGTAATTTCAGCTACTGTCAGCTTTTCAATCACATTAAAATTTGTTTTAAATTTTGCATCACATATGTGTCTGACCCAGTTTTCTCATTAATAGTGGTTCTCAAGGCTTTGGAGCAAGCATTATTAGAATGTCTTGTTCAGGAACTGTATGTAGCCATTTCAAACAGAAATGTAAAAAAAAAAAAAAAAGTTCATAAAAGCAATTTCAAGTTTCTTCTTAAAATATTTGAAAAAAAATTTGGAGGATTTCCACAAATTCAATATTTTGCATTACATTTTTCTTACCACAATTGCACAGTATAAAAATGTTTTGTTTTGTTTTTTTTACAAAATCCCATATAGGTAACTCTCAATTACTTCCAAATTTATCCATATACTACTTAAATAATTTTTTCTATGTGTACCATGGTGTGAAAAATGTTAGGAAGTTGGACGGTATCTGCCCTTCAAAATAAATGAAATACTATATTGTACTTTTTATTGTTAAATTTTGTTTTCTTAAGCAGATCAAACTTTGCTCAAGGGCTGTGATCATGCCCTCAATTGCTGGACTTCTTTTGTATTTTCCATGGCAAACAGTGTTGGGTAGCTCAATAAATCCTTGTTGAAAAGAACTGAATCACTAGGAAAATGTTCCACTCTTTCAGGTTGATGCAAGCCTGGCCTTGAGCTGTTTACTTTGCAACAAGCCCAACATCATATTCAGAAAGACACATGGTAAATATTTGGCTGTCTAGAGAATCTCAAGAGCTTTCTCGCTTTTATGAGCTTTCAGCTGTGGTCTTGCTGTTCCCTCAAACCTCTAAATTTGTGAGCCTTAGGCTCCAGATGCGCCTGTGACTGTGGACGGAAGTGGTAGCACCACTTGGAACATCATCCTCGAACTGGAGTCACCACATGACCATGGACAACCCACTCAACAAACAGGAAAGCATGAATGATTCCTCCATGGAATTTAAACTCTAATGGAGATGGGACAGTCTATTTTGTAAGGATCTGGGGGGGGGGAACACCTCTCATTTCAACAACCACTCCTCATGAAAAAAAAAAATCTATGTTTTGATTTGTTAGCTTATTTCTAATTGAGAAATATATTGGAAGATCCAGCTTTACCAAAATTGGAGTTTTAACTATACTTGCATGCTGCATTTCCAGAAACTATACAGGAATTTTCTTCTACTAACATAAATAAAGTGGCGGGGGGATCTATGCTGATGTGCAAGAGGGGGGATATTCTGGACCAGATTGAAATGTGGAGACAGATTCCCGTAAAGTTTGTCTGTGTGGTAGTTTTAAAATAAAACTTAATGAGGTGTGCTGCTTACAAGAGACTTCTTAAAAATTCTGCAGAATAAACAATAGCTCATAGAAAGAGAGAAAGGACAAGCGAGGACTGAGATCATTGCCAGGTCTTAAGGCTATTTTTACTCACAGAATGAGAGAGGAAGGCGTCAGGATATATGGACTCTGGCTCTTTAAGTGTCCAGCATTCCCACCTAGGTGCTCCCGCAAACCTCAGAAACACACACCTAGTTAAAGCCGGCCACACGCACTTATTTCTGGAGAGACTCCTATGCCTTAAATGGAACATTCCAGGAACACATTCTGTCTATCATGGTGGCCCGACCCTCGTAATAGACCCCTGGAGCTGTCATTGTTACCCATGTAGGGTGTCACAGCTAACATCCCGCCATTTCTGGGATTTTTTTGACAATGAACTAGCCTATCGCTGAGACCTTAATTAAGGGAGAGGCTGAGGAATGGAAAGGGGGAGTGTGATAAACAAGCTAGTGGCACTGACCTTTAGCTGACCAGGGGAAGAAAAAGAGAAATGATTTCCATGAAGCTAAGGACATTAATCTCTTGAATCACAGTTTCCTTACTATGCCATCCACATTTCACCAAAAGGGAGAAAGGAGGGACAACGGAATATTAGAAGCAATAAAAAATTTTCCATTTCTGAAATCCAATCTTCTCTCCAGCAAGGATATTTCAGTCTAAGATGTGCTCCCCTTCAAACAGGGACACATCGAGCAGAGAGCACTAGAAGGGGGAAAGCAACATAGAAATCAGAACCAATTACTCCACTTTGCAGGAGGGGACACAAAAATGTCCATTGTTCCAATACAAAAAATGAGTTGATGAGAGAAACCCAGGTTTCTTGGCCTTGACTTGTTCTCTTTCACTTCACCACATTCCATAATGAATGCAGAATTCTGATCTAAAATGTACCTTACACTGGGAATCTTTCTATCTATTTCCATTAGCCGGACCTTCAGGAATGGAGGAGCAATAATCTTGGGCTATTCAACAAATGAATTCTGATTATATAAACCCATCTGCGAAAAACCTGTCTTTGGAGTCTGTACTTGCCAAACTACCATCACGTGATTACATTACTCCCACCATTGCTTATCAACATGTTTTAAGATAGAAAGAATCTATATTTGATTAACTCTGAAGTGTCCAGAATAATGTTATAAACTTGGACAATATTGGTAGAGGTTAAGAGGAGACTGATACAGTTTAGACAGTCTGATAACCAGAGATCCAAAATATCCAAATCCTGTTGTCCCAAACATCCCTCTTCCCTGCACACTACTGAGGAAGCATATACTCGATGAGCCCCATGCTACTAAAAGTTGATCAAAAGCCTTAAATGCCAAGAAATAGCTTTCAGACGTTCCTTTGGAGAAAGAGGTTGAATCTTCACAAAAGACCTTGGCTTCACTCTCTCACCCAGAGATATAATAGCAGAGGCAGAACAGAAGAGTGTGTGCATAAATATGCATTGCCTTTTAATGCAGTAACCCTTCTGGTGACCATGGCTTATCAACGTCTTGGACTATAACCAATCACTCTAGTGGCTTCGCCCCTGATGGTGATCATCATCATCTCACACCGATGGTGCTACTGGCACTCATGGCCATTAATGTAACTATGATACAAGATATGGGGAATCCGAAATCAATGTAAAAACTTAACACTGCCTCAGGACCTCACCGGCAGACACCAGATTAGAGAAGGCCACTGAGCACAAACCTTCTTCGCCAGTTCCTACCTTACTGACCCCGGTGTGAAGGAAAAAGTGTTCCCAAGTCCAGTTCACCCAAAGTTTTCATAGACTATTTCCACCACCTCTGAAACAACAGCCACAGTATACATTCTCTTTGAGTACCCCCAGGTCAGAGCTCATCTTGCAGAACACTCAGGTTAATCACGTGCAGAACACTCAAGTTAATCACGTGCAGAACTGGAGACTAGAATCTTCTATTCTCCAAATCAAAAGCAAACAAATCCCACATTCTTTACTACCATTATCCCCAAGCGGGGTTTCACAGTACCTGCTATGAAGAAAAGAAGATAAAAAGCAAGTGGGAAATTGATTAAGATGATAGATTAAGATGCAGGATCAAAACTGAATCATCGTATTTTTGAGCATGCTAGTTGTTTTCTTCTTACTTCTGAATTTTTTTAATTTGCAAAAAGTTAAAAAATATATGTATAAATGCATCCACGTCAGTGAGCTTCAGAGTAAACTTAGGGTCATTTGTTCATTGTTATGGCACATAGGTCTCCGTGTTTCAATTCTAAAAGCACTGTCTTCCATCCGATATATTTTACTGGGCATCCACTATGGTCAAGGTGCTGGTGTGTGAAAGGTATTGTGAGGAATATAAAAATGAACAAGACTCAGTTCATGCCCTGAAGAATCTCACAATCAAGTAAGAGAAACAATAACGAGAATATAAGTGTCACTAAGGCATTTTGTCCTAGCATTAAAAGTCCACACTGTGGAGTCATACCTCCCAGTTTTAAATCCCACTTTGGTGATGTATCGTTAGCCTCTGGACTTTGCACAGGTTCACTGACTGCTCTGAGCCTCGGTTCCCTCACCTTCAAAATAGAGGGGATAAAAAATAGTATTAACTTCGTGAACTGTTTGTAGGGTTAAATGAGATATTTTTCCATGTAAGTCAAAATGGCTAGCATACATGAGAATTTAATTAATTTAGCTACAATTATATACTATATATTGGATGTATATAATATATAACATATATTATATAATTCTACATAATGAGTGACATGCACAAAGTTGAATGTATATTAAGTGGTTTAAAAAGCCAGCCCTGCAATCAGTGGGCTAATGCAATCCTTGGCCCTCTCTTGTTAGTTGAAAGATAGAGAGACAGAGTGATAAATCGATGGAAAGTTAATCCAGCTTTCTTTTACCCAATAGAGCTTAAAAAGGGAATTCTCTCCCATTCTTACATCAAGAAAAATGGGATTCCTTTTACTTAGAGCTACTGCCTGTCTTCCTTTTCCCAGCTCTGCCTGAGATAATGCTCATTGTATGACTATCTCCTGTGAGGGGGATATTTCCTTGTCTTCTCTGATTGCAATGTTCTTTGGAGTGAGGATTCTAAGGCCAGGTCCAGACTAAAGCAAAAATGAACATGGAGGGGGACGGTGTCTCTCAAGTAATTTACATAGTATTGATCTAAAAAGCCCACTAAATCGGGGCGATAAAAAGCAGTGAATAATGCTCAAAACTCCAGTAACACTTGTCAATAGTGCCAGAATTAACTATTCGCTGCATATTTAAGAAAGGCCTAATTAGTATAAATTATCACTGTGGGTTCATTCATTCATTCATTCATTCATTCAAAAAATATTTGCTGAATACTTATAATAAGCCAGGTACTGTTATAAGCATCCAAGATATAACAGGGAACAAAACCAATGAAAATCCCTGTCTTTATGAAATTAATTTTGGCAACTCAATATCATTGGGTCTGCTATGTGCTTAGAATGATCTTTTCATCATGGAACACTACATCAAAAACTAATGATGTAATGTATGGTGATTAACATAACATAATAAAATAAAAAAAAGAAAAAGAAAAAGAATGATCTTTTCAGTGCCGTAAGGAATACAAACTATTTAAAAGCTACTGGGCATTGATCTTCTGGTGCTTTATAATCTTTTTTTTTTTTACGATTTTATTTATTTATTTGACAGAGAGAGACACAGCGAGAGAGGGAACACAAGCAGGGGGAGTGGGAGAGGGAGAAACAGGCTTCCCACCGAGCAGGGAGCCCGATGTGGGGCTCGATCCCAGGACCCTGGGATCATGACCTGAGCTGAAAGCAGACGCTTAAAGACTGAGCCACCCAGGCGCCCCGGTGCTTTACAATCTTGATTAGCCATGGGGGTGGAAAGAAAATAAAACTCACACCTATGAAGTGGCTCATTGCAATATAAAGCAAAGAAATACACAACAGCATTTAAGACAGAACAAGTGTGGCTCGGGCAATTAGAGTTCAAAAACCTTGAATGTACTTTGTACTTAGTAGGCATATTTGATAAATAATTTGAACAGGCAAAGTTTTTAATAAGCAATTTTGTGCAATTTGAGGACTGAGAAAAATGGCAGAAACAAAAATAGGGTGGTCCAAATAGGGTGGGTTATTTCTATTATTGCTTATTCGCTTGCTCAAAAAAGGATACTCTATAATTTCCTAAAATTCAGAGTAAAATAGCCCTTTGTGGCCCCTGAAACTTTGATGTAACCCTACTATTTAAAATTATATTGGCAGTTACAGATTAATATTGGCCAAAGTATTCAAATTACACAAAATTGTATTTTAGGTAGCCAAGTATAAGTGACTTCCAAATGTGTTTGATTTATGTCCAAGTTTAGACCATAGCCAATTTGCAGAATGCCTGATACTAAATTTACTTGATTAAATTTCCCAGTCTCACTGTTTTCCAATGATGATTTCTAACCTAGTCCTTTATTCATGTAGCTCAAAAAGCAGTGATGACAGTGTTTGGGGGGCAGGGGACAGGGTATGAGTGGTTTTTTTTTTTTTTTCTAAAGTCAGAGCACCATTTCAAGATTTATTTTTAAAAAAAGACATACAAAGTCAGGAAATAAATTCAAGTCCCTAATTAGACTACTTTTAACAGGGCAAGTGGACAGGGCTTGCCATTTTGTTTTCCATATTTGTTAAAAGCTAGCTCTGGGTGACGCCGGCATGATTTATTATCAATAAGTCTAGGAAGTGAAATATTTTGAATCCACGATGTATCTGGTTTCCCTCCTTTTCCAATACCATGAAAAACTTACTGCCTTCTGATATGTTGAAGTGTTGATTGCAAACGTTTTTGAGTATGCTATACTCTTTGAAGACATAGTTCCTTCACTTACTGCACTCACGGTCTATTGGCAGAAATAGGTACACTAATAATTTAAGATCATAATCAAAAGAAGAACTAACTGCTAAGTGTGACCTGATTTGAAACTCTCCAACCTCTAGATTCTAATTCAAAAAGATTGTGTTCTGGGTAGAGTTTCTCCTAAACATTTTTCTCCACAAGGTCACAAAGTATCCATCAGGGGTCAATAGTGAAATAGCCATGCTTAAAGCCCTGGTAATGAATATTGGTCCAAGAAATCCAGCTTGCAACAGAACAGAAAGGAAACTAGCACATATTTTAGAAGAAAGGTCTAGGAGCCAAGGAATCTGGCCTTTCAGGAAATAGAAAATTCCTCTTTTAAAATGTGGGCTAAATTTAACTGAGTTCAACCAGAGTTACCCATGGATTTGACAATGATAAATAAATAGGCCATGATCACAGTCTTCATTCAGAGTGGCTTCTCAGCATATCCGGAGATAAGCCACGGTAGGAGCCAGAAACTGACCCACTATCGAATGGGAGACAGAATTGCTAGGGCCCCTGCAAAAAAGACCAAAAAGCCATGTGAGATCTACAAAGTTTGTGGCAGTGGATGGAGGGGCTTTCTTAAGTTACAACTACTATCACAACTAGGGTATTCAAAAAACAATGCCATCACTGTAACTATATAAATTGTTAGCAAGTTACTCAAACGCTTGAAAGATGAGGAGGAAAGGAAAGAGAGATATAGCAAAACAATCTCCCCACTTCAATTTAAGAAAACGCTCTCCTAAGTGGGCACTTTTTTCTAAGAACCAACCCCCAGTCAGCTCTTAGAATCCCATTCCTATCCTTATAAACCACTGTTAAATAGTTATTTGCTATACATGAAATAATATTCACGGACAGCCTAGTAATTCTCGAAATGATGTCACCAAATCCTCAGACTGAACCAAACCTCTAACACAGCCTCCTCGTTCAACAGGCAGAACAAGAACCACTTGGAATGCCAACAGCTGTGACCAAAATGAAAATCATTTCTTCTAAAATTAGCGAGCGTCTATTATAGTATCCTTAGGCTCTTTCAGGGGTCCCGGCTGTCCTTCAACACTTCCCCCAGACAGTTCGTATACTGACGGTTATGCAGACTTTGTCCCTGCAGTAAGTCTGATCTGATTGATTGGCTCATAGCACTGCTCAGGAATATGAAAACAATACTGTTGACAGCGGTCGCTACATGCCAAGATTTGAAAAGACTACTGTGTGACCAACAACCCCTTCTACTCTGTGAACTAACTGCCTAGAAAAACAGGGGGTGGTGAAATTAGGACTGAAAAAGTTGAAAAAAAAATAAAGATCCATTACTGACTTCCCACTGCACACAGAACATTATATATGATGCACCAAAGTGAGGTTAAAAATGGGTCCCATAAATTGTGGGGTAAATTAATCTTTAAACCTACAAAAGAACCTTAGAACATGTCCAAAGCAACATTCTAGAGGACGCCTCTACGATTGCTATTTTACATTCTCAAGGAGAGTTCTCAACCAGGATCAATTTTGCCCCCCAGGGGGTATTTGGCAAAATATCTGGAAACACTTAGGGTTGTCATTGTTGAGGAGAGTGGAATTTACTAGCATCTAGTGAGTAGAGGCCAGAGATGCTGCTAAACACCCTACAATGCACGGGACAGCCCCTTACAAAAAAAATTATCTGACCCAAAACATCCACACCTGTGGAGTTGAGAAACCCTGTTCTAGAGCCGTAACTGTCCAACAGAAGTTTAATCTGAGCCACGCACGTAATTTTAAATTTTCTAACAGCTACGTTAAGACAAAGGAAAAACAAGCGAGAGATTGACTCAATAATATATTTTATTTAACCCAATATATGCAAAATAATGTCATTTTCAATCTGGAATTGATATTTTAAAAATTAAGATATTTCTCCTTTTTGGTACTGTCTTTGAAATCCACTGTGTATTTTACACTTGTAGCATATCTCAATTTGGATTAGCCACATTTTGAGTACTATGCGGTCACCTGTGGCTACCATATTGGAAATTGTAGTTTCCAGAGAATTAAAAATATATATTTCACTTTGGTGGTATGGAAACAGCAGGTTCTCTCCAATTTACAAGGTATGAGAAAAGTGATCTCCCAACCTTATGCTAAGATTTTCCTCGTTCTAAACAAGTGCCATGGCGGGCACACCATTGTGGACACCCCTAGGAGGAGCAAGTAGATTTTAAAAATATAATCGTCCTGCCACATGCTGATGAATGTTGGTTCATTAATGTTATGGTAAATGAAACTGGATAGGACATGGCCAAAGAGCAATTTTGAATGCTTACAAACGTAGAACACATGGGTCTACTCACCCATTATATTTGAAATCCTCAGAATGTATTAAAACTAGTTATCCAACAGAAATACTATAAATTTTAAAGTCTCTTTTCCTTCCACCCAAAATTTAAAACAACTTTTGAATAGCCAATAAAAAAGTTCCATTGAGTGCCAGATCAATCAGTCAGCAACACTTATTTAGCTAGCACTGTACAAAGACCATTATATTATGCAATAAAATGGGATTAAAAAGAGCTCCTCTGAGTTGCTTACAATCTGCTTGGGAATAAATAAATGATAACATATGAAAACGATTTTAGGACATTTACAAAGCAACATTTTACTGAGTGCCTCTATAAACACTACTTTATACTCTGGGGCATCTTAAAATAATGTGGTTCCCTTTGTTGATGTAGAAATAGCTGAATATCATAGAAATCTATTAAAATTCATTGCCCACAAATCAGCCAGCTAAACCAATTACAAACAATTGAGTGCAGGTTTATTCAGAGCACATAAGGGTAGTTAGTTAAGTAGTGTACTCTTAAAATAATTCCTCATGTGCTATCTCTACAGAAAAGGGAGATTTCATGGCTGGATTTAATAAAAATATCTATGTGACCACAAAAATGTCACAAAATAGAAAAACAACATTCTTTTTCACCTCTATTCTCAAATTACAAACAGATTCAGATGTGCATCGAGCAATGGTACCTTTGTGAGTCAGTGGGTAGAAACAAAACCTTCCCAAGGGTTGGGGGACTCAAACCACAGGCTAAAGTCTGTGTCTTCTTTTGTCTTGGCTTTAATGCCAAATATATCCCGAAAATGGAAAAACACTGTCATTTGTACCTATTTATCTGGTATTTTCGTAGGCAAGACAAGAGTCTGCAGTAGTTCTTAGAACTTCTGACTGAGTTCAGAAATAGTTGTGAATGTGGACAAAACAGAAACACGCACTGATTCCCTTTGTGGAAAAATTATCTCAAGCATCAGGCTAGGCAGAGATAGCCAGAGATATTAGATCTCTGCCAAACGTACCTACAATGAGTTCCACTTAATTGCATTTTAATTCAATGTTTCATATGCTGTTTTCTAAAGGAATAGGTGGTTTGTTGCAAATATTGGAAATCAGAATTATGTAAATGATCAGAATCTGACCCCTCTCCTTAGGGCTTATAAATCTTCTCTACTACTCAGTAACAACAACAACAACAACAACAAAACCCAAACCACCTGATTAAAAAGTGGGCAAAGCACTCGGATAGACATTTCTCAAAGAGGATATTCAAGTGACCAATAAGCACATGACAAGATACTTGACATCACTAATCATTGGGGAAACGCAAACCCGAATCACAATGAGATACCACTTCACACCCCTTAGGATGGCTATTAAACAAACAAATAAATAAATAAATAAATAACAATAACAAGTGTCTGCGAGAATGTGAAGACATTGGACACTTATGCATTGCTCGTGGGAATGTAAAATGGTACCGTTGCTGTGGAAAACAGCATGGTGGTTCCTCAGGAAATTAAACATAGAATTGCTATATAATCCAACAATTCTACTTCTAGGTATAGAACCAAAAGAATTGAAAGCCGACCGGAACAGATATTTGTACATCCATGTTTATAGTAGCATTATTCACAATATCAGAAAGTGGAAGCAATCCAAGTGCCCACTGACAGATGAATGGATAAACAAAATGTGGCACATACATATAATAGAATATTATTCAGCCTTTAAAAGCAAAATGCTAGAACATGGATAAGCCTTGAAGACATTATGCCCAGTGAAATAAGCCAGACAGAAAATGCCACATATTGCATGATTCCACTTATATGAGGTGCCTCATGTAGTCATATTCATATTCATGGTTGCCAGGGGCTGGGGGAAAGGAAAATGGGGATATTGTTTAATGGTTACAAAGTTCAGTTAGCTGCTATCTCTACCTGAGGTCACAAAGGCATCTCAAACCCAAAGGATGCACAACTGAACCCGCTGTCTCCTCTCCCATATCTGCTTCTCCTCTTCTGTTCCAAATATTAGTATCACAGCTCTCTGCATCCCCAGTCAAATGTCTGGGATCCAATTTCTCCTCTACTCCACCCTGCGTCTAACTCATCATGAAAAACTGATCCTACCTCCTCACACCTCATAGATCTACCCCACTTCTTCATATTTTCTAATATTACTTCAGTCCCTAACTAGACTCTGTTGTCAGTTTGGTCTTCCTCTATTCGTCCTTCACCATGTCACCAGTGTGACCTTTCTAAAATGTAAATATGTACATATGCCTCCCATGTTTGAAAAACTAAAATAAGGATGCCTGCTACTGTCTTTACAGTGAGTCCTATTTCAGGAAATAGGGGCATGGATGGAAAGAATGTATAATAGGACCAAACTACGGGTAATATCAGTCGATCAAGATTACATAACTCTGCTAACATCCATATGAAGCATTTGTGAATTACATCACCTCTGTCATAAACTGGTCTCATGAAAGAGTTCTTCCATATTTTTATACTCCATATTTTCTCACTCTTATTTCTATTCTTAGTTTCAATAATTTTTCCATTTTCCAATTATGTGTACTATATATATATATATATATTTTAAGGAAAAAGTAAGATGGCAACAATACCATGATATCACTAAGCAGTGAGCGCATCTTGGAAAAGGAGAAAGTTGTATTTCCGTAGGATGTGAGTAGATACAAAACTGCCTGTATCTACTTCCTGCTGAAATGTAAGTCTGCTGGTATCCTGGGAAGCTGGACTGTGGGTGTTGGAAATGCAAGGGAATGTGACTAATGTCAAATGTTTTACATTACAATAGTCAAAAAGAAAGTATGATGAAATTCACAAATAGGACATTCTTTAAAAGGGATTAAATTATCATTATCCACACTTAATGACTTTGATTTAGAAAACTCCATTGAGGCAACTGAAAAACTAGTATAAACAATGAATCAAGACCCATAGCTTTCTTGGTAACACACACACACACACACACACACACACACACACACATTTATAAAGTATGAAAAGACTCCTATTCTCAAGAACAACAAAAAACAAAATACTTAAAAATCATCTTTTTAAAAATATATGGGAATTAATTGAGAGATATGTCATGGTTTTAGATAAGAATATTGAATTTATAAAGTTAAAGCATCAATGCAATTATAGTCAACATTCTGACAGGATTTCCATGGTAATTTGATGAAATGTTTCTAAAATTTACAGAACAAATTAAATACATTTTGAACAAATACAAAAATTTCTTACTCTCCCCAGTTTATTCTTTTTTAATTTTTTTTATTGGAATATAGTTGACACACAGTGTTACATTAGTTTCAGGTGTACAGCATAGTGAAACAGTATCTCTATATGTTATGTTATGCTCACCACAAACGTCGTTACCATCTGTCACCATCCAACACTATTACAATATCATTGACTAATTTCCCTATGCTGTACCTTTTATTCCCATGACTTATTCATTCCATACCTAGAAGCCTATATCTCCCTCTCCCCTTCCCCCATTTTGCCCATCATCCCCCTTCCCTTTGCCAACCATCAGTTTGTTCTCTGTATTTATAGGTCCAATTCTGGTTTTTGTTTGTTTATTCATTTATTTTGTTTTTTATATTCCACATATGAGTGAAAACATATGGTATTTTTCTTTCCAGTCTGACTTATCTCATGTAGCATTATACCCCCTAGGTCCATCCATGTTGTCACAAAGGGCAATATCCCATCCTTTCTTTTATATGGCTGCATAATATTCCATTTTATATATATTTCATTTGCAATAACATATATTATTCCATTGCACGTGTGTGTGTATATATCTATACTACATCTTCTTTATCCATTCACCTATCAATGGGCACTTAGGCTGCTTCCATACCTTGACTATTGTAAATAATGCTGCAGTAAACATAGGGGTGCATATATCTTTTCCAATTAGTATTTTCATTTTGGGGGGTCAATACCTAGTAGTAGAATTACTGGATCATATGGTATTTCTATTTTCAATTTTTTGAGGAACCTCCATACTGTTTTCCACAGTGGCTGCACCAATTTACTCTTCAGTTTATTCTTTCAGAAAGTGCCAGGCAGGATTTTAGTCCCTTGCCTAATGTATATCTCTGGCATTATCACACTTCATACCAGCTCTTCATTCCCATGCCTTTTATCCTGTTGAGGTGCTTGAAGGTCAGGGACAGGATCATTCATCGTTTCCACCACCCAGCATGAAACATGGCTCAGAGGGAACTCTCAATAAATATTTCTTGAATAAATAATTTCTAAACTGGTTAAACAACTGTGCCCACAGAGTGATGATTAACAGACCCATATCAGCCTAGAGGGCAGGCTATTGCACTCTCATCACCATCACAAAGGATTACATTTGTACAGGGTACACTTGCTATTTTGTGAATGTTGACAGTCTGGGAGGAATAAATAATAAGCTGGCAGAAATGAGAATGCTCCCAAATGCTGATGGGAAATAGGCCCAATTTAGGAAGATGAAATTCAGTAAGGGCAAGAATAAAATAGCACACACACACACACACACACACACACACACACACACACACATACACACCTCTATTAATGAAAGTTGGAGAACATGAGATGGGAACAGAATTTTGAGAACATACTTAGGATCTTAGAAGTCACACAATGAGGTGGTCTCCAAACTCTGGAACAAGGTGACTTTATGTGGTCTAAACAATCCTAGACTTACCTTGAAAAGCAATGGGAGGGATGCCTGGGTGGCTCAGTCAGTTAAGCATTTGCTTTGGCTCAGGTCATGATCCCAGGGTCCTGGGATCGGGCTCCTTGCTCAACAGGGAGCCTGCTTCTCCCTCTCTCAGTTTCTCCCTCTGCCTGCTTCTCCCTCTGCCTGCCGCTCCCCCTGCTTGTGCTCTCTCACTCTCTCTCTGACAAATAAATAAAATAAAAATCTTAAAAAAAAAAAGAAGAAAAAGAAAACGAAAAGCAATGGGAGATGGAGTTTCCAAATTTAATAACAATCTTCAGGTTTTTATGAGTTATATTTTGTTTGGATTAAAATCCCCTAATATTTGGCTTCCATTTTAGACTTTCATGAAATCAGTTCAACTGTGTCCTCTTTTTTTAAGCAGAAACATAATTTTGTATCACTAAACAGTAGGTTCTATGAGTCTTGGGAAAATTAAACTTTGCCCTGAAGCTTCATAGCATGTAAGGATTTGACTAGATTCAAAGTGAGACAAGAACTTGGCCCTCATCCTTTCCCATAACCATTAGAATAGCATAGTTATGGCTAAATGTAGATAAGCAGTCAAGGCACTTGTTCTGCTTGTACACTTCAGTGTTTTCTGGAAGTTTCTCGAATACTGAGATATACCATATAGGAGTTGCTCCATCACATAAATTTTCCTTGAAGACCCTATTTGACCATCAAGATATGGCAGAGCAAAGCATATCTGTTAAAAACAGTATGAGAGACTTCCCCAACAAAGGAATTAGGCGTGCTACCCATGCCATATCTTAAAACATCTCTGCTTTTCTTCATCTGCCCATCTCTCTCTCTCTCTCTTCCAATTATCGACAATTTTGCCTCTAACAATGCAGCATAATGGAGGTCTGCAGACAACAACTTTAACTTACCGTAAACAAGTTAAACTTTAGATTCATCTTCATGTCAGACAGATGTGAAATTTGCCCTTTTTAAAAGGGAAGTTCAAGCAGTGGGTCATTGATAGTTTTTCACTATACCCCATGGCCATTATTTACAAGTGATGATAAGCCAAAAAAAATGTGGGCATCTTCAAACATGTAGATACCAGTCTTCAAGCCTCATACAACAACACTATTTCCTATAAAGATTTCCACATACAAACAAATTCCCCTGCATGCCATGGGGAATGCTACAAAGCAAGGTAACCTATAATTACACTTCCAATAAATGCAAGTGCAGAAAATAGTTTCAAAACGGTTGCCACAGATTTCAGCAATATCTTTTGGTTTACCAGATGCATAACTGACTAGCTCAAACTTGACTTAAAAAAATCAAAATCAATGCTAAATGCCTGGTACGTTTGTAGAAGAAAATGCCAACAGCATCACGTGCTACAAATAAGAAAGACTATGATAGAAAGTGAAGCCCAAGAGATCAAAATTTTCCACCTCTACTTCCTCCCTTAATAAATTATTATAATTTCAGACTGTATTAATGTAACCCAAATATCAGCTGGAATCTACTTCCTCCTTGATTCAAACATCCCCTGGGCTGTAGAAGACCAAAGTCCTTTCCAAAAGTTCTACACATTTGGGGGGATGAAGGAAGGTGTTGCTGGTATGTGTGCAAGGCTGCTTTGCCTCTGAATGCCTGCTTCTACCTAATTTGTTCTTGTTATGGTTCTTCTTGTTTGTGCTCACCCTATTCTACCCTACATGGAATGAGGTCTTTCCTGTTACTTTCAATCCAAAAACAAAAGGAAGTCCACAAAGCATGAATGCTTATGGCAGATTTTACTAAAGGCTGAGGAGTTGGGATAGTTTACAACTGCAGAAATAGAAACAATCTCATCAAATATTAAACCTTCTTGCTCTTACAAATCCTTCAATCACCCCAATACCCGGGAATTTCCACTCACCACCTTTATCCTCTGTGGCTCTCCAGAGTCACAACTCCTTCCCTGGCTACTCTCTACCCCTTCCCCTCCCCCCCCTCACCTTTCCTCTATCTTCCCAACCCCAGCTCGGCTCTCTGCATGCTCAGCCTTCAAAAAATTCCTACTAAGACCACCTGAAAATATTCAGACCCAATATGGTCCTCAGCAGAACAAAACAAATCTTCAAGGGACAAGGTCCATTTTCCTTTGAAGGCAACTGTGGTTGGTCTTGCCATTTCCCCCATTTGTATTATAACCACATTTGTTTGTTGACATAATTTGGCACAGGATTTGAAAATCTGCAGAAACAAGTGGTTTCCGTCTTTGCATATCATAACATTTTTAGAATATAAAATTCAAATTAATGCAAGTATTCAAAGTAATTCTAATGAGCCAGGTTTCTCATAAATAATGAAAATTTATTACTGTCACATCTTCACCATCAAAACTTAATGATGTTGGTCTTTCCTTCTTGTCTTTATATAAGGTCAAAAGAGACACATTGGCTACTTTAACAACCTTAAAGTGAACTCCAAGAATGTCACTGACAGCATGACCTTTTTGACCAAATCCAGCAACCAGAACTTAATCATTTTCCTCAATAAAATTCAAACAACCATCATTGGGTACAAAGGCTGTGATATTTTTCTTTCACCATTTTTGATCAGCTAGACCCTGACATACTTCCTGAGGGCAGAATTTGGCTGTTGGGCTTCAAGGCCTTCTTTTCCCAGCACAATTCCCTTTGCAAAGGAAGTGCCTCCAAAAGGGTTGGCCTTCAGGGCTGTGCCCAAATGGGCTCTCTTGTACTGTTTATCAGGCCACGTCTGATCTCATTGGTGGCTATGGAGCTTCCTGGCACTATGACACTTGCCCGTCTTGCCAGCACCATGGGTGTAAGCAAAAGAGATGCCAGGTCTCTCGTTTTGTGTCCATGTTTGTTCAGTCTTGAGCTTCTCCACACAGAAAGCCACACTGGCTCAGGATCTTGAAGCACGTTCTCTAATACAACTATCTCCAACTGCTACAGAGCCTCTAAGCAAGATGAGAGTGGACTTAACATGAGTGAATCATGACAGTTAAGAAAATAACATTTTCTTCCAACTTCTAACTGACTTTTGTTAGTACATAAATGTTCCCCTAATTACTTTCTCTTCCAAATTGTTTCTCAGCTTCCTATAGATTATGTAGCAACAATTTGTTTCCAAATCTTGTGCCTTCATACTGTTTTTTTATAGTTTGTAGTCCTGTAATAAATGATGGTTAAATAGATAGGGGCAAAACCTTTCATTCTCAAACACCACTATCTGGAATCTTACAGATCCTAGCATTCAATTCTCAAATATGAAGTAAGTCTAAATGATTCCACACTTTCACACACAAGGTATTTGGTGGACTTATTAATCTAATAATATCAGTTTGGGCTGAGTGCACTTTGAAAAAAAAAAAAAAAGGAAGGAAGGAAGAAGTATTTTTGCTAAAGAGTAAAAGAGTTCCCAGGATTACCTTTTTTCTTCATCTAGCCAAAGCCATATTTCTGGCTCTTACTCACCTTGTTATTCAATTCATGGTGTAGAGATGCCCCAGAGGCAGAGATGATTGTTGAAGACTTATTCTATGCAACCCTATGACTCATTGATCCTATGAATCCACAGTTTGTAATTATAACATAATGGAAGATATTATTTTATAAAAGGAGAAGCTATGACTTGTCCAAAAAAGGAATACAGATTATAGTAAATATAAGAGGAATTAAAACACAAGTTAGCAAACACTTTCCTTTTGTATGAACAGGATTTGAAGGAGTCATTTTAGATGGGAAAAAGAGAGACCTAAAGTTTAATTTCTATTTAAGACATTTGGTTTATCCTACATGAAAAAATTATCCTAAACTATGTGGGTTTTGCTCTTAGGAAATTAAGCTTTTGTATAGAAGGGTTTAAATATTTTAATATTAATTAAAATGTATTTTTACTTATTTGCTTCAGTTACTTAAGAAATGCTTATATTTTAAATTTCCTTTTATTATCGATATACATTCACTTAATTAACAAAAAATTGTATTATTACTATAACATAAACACGCACATTTAAAAAAAAAAAAGCAAACGATTTGCCAATATGATGAGTAGCTACATTTAAAATGCAGATCCTTTATGAACCAACTGACTTACAGTAATTGTGCTGTATTTTTCCATTACAGACAAGAGCATCTTGGACTATCTTATGAATTCAGAGTCCAGGGAATTCCAATGAGATAATGTCATTGACCTTGAGTACAAATAATCAGTGGTGAATATTGTAATATGATAATGTGAAAGTTGCAAGGAGCTTATTCTCAGACTCTACCAGAAAACCTGCTAAATCAACAATAAGATGAGACACAGTGTGAACTAAGAGAGCAGAACTTTGAGGCATGTTACTTAAAATAGAAAGGCTTCTAAACAACTGAGAGATTAAGTGTGAGCCCTCACGATTAACTGCTATTAAATTAGTTCAGCATGTGAGCATCTATCATGTTATCTATCAGCCCCACATCACTTAAATGGCCAAAGGTAAATGCCAGCTTTCAGCTCAGTGGTTCTTACTTGGTTGTTCCTTCTGTCTATTGTATCATTTAAATCAACTAGCGTCCCCGCCCCATTCAGAAAGCAGGCAGCTTCATCAGAAATGCCCCCGTTTCTGGGAGCAGCACACTCCTCTGTGAATATAAGACAAATACTGACTCTTTAAAGGGACAACACCATAGGAGAAAAGGATTATCTGACCCACGCTATGTATGTTTACACCCACAGGCTGCCAAAAACCTCCTTGATATTTGTCAGAAATGCAGCTGTAATTAGGGAGAGCAGAAGAAAATCAACCTCAGTTTGCTAACTGACCTGAGGCATCTAATTTATATACATGTTCATTTTGTTAAAACATGCAAGCAAAGAGCTATTGGAGGCCATATGCCATTCGTTATGAAAAGCACATTCCTTTAGTCTTTGTAACAAAAGCCATATGGCTTTCTGAAAGTTAATTATATCATAAATATGCTGTAATAGTGGGGAGTGTGGTCTAGCAATTGCTGGAAGAAACTTTGAGACCTGGCTTTGAGTCAATTTCTCAATGGATTCCATTCAGAACCTTGGGGAAGTGACATGGCCATTGTGCCTCAGTTTCCCAATATTCAAAGTTAAGATAATAATAATACGGAACCTGCATGAGAGAAGAAAACAGAAAGGTTTTCCTACTTAAAAGCAAAATAATGTTTCAAACTATAATTCGGGTCCATAAAACACTAAAACAGTAAATGATTTTTTGAAATACTGACTAGTTCATCAAGATGGTCTCTTCCTCCTTCTAATGCATCTTTCCCACCATTGCCAGAGTAATCTTTCTGGAACACAAATCAGATTATTTAACTCCATTGTTAAATGTTACTTATAAAATATCACTTGAACTCTATAAATGGCCCTTTATAGTCTGCCCCTGCCTGTTGTCCAGACTCATCTGCCAGCAATCTCTCCCTGTCCTGACACACGGGCATAAACATCATGTCCCAGGACAGATAACTCTTGTTCACATCTTTGTATAATTCAAGGTCTGCTCCCTTGGCCTACTCCCTTGGAGGATGCCCTACCTCCTCTTCTCCACTTAGCCCCTATGCATGGGTCAAGACCCAGACCATCGTCTTCCCCACAGTGAGGTCTTTGACTTCCTCAGGCCATTGGTAGTTCGCTGCTGTGAGCTACCATAGCACCCGCTGCAAACCTCCTTAAGCCCTTATTACATTGTGCAGTCATTATTTGTAAACATATCCCCTTCTCCTTGCACAGAATTGGGCTCCTCAAGTGGAGAGTCTCAGGCTTGGCAAGTAGCAGGTGCTCAATAAATACTAGTTTATCAACCACTTTTTAAAAATAGAGGCAACTGGCTATTTGATGCCAGGAGTTTAGTTTCTAACTAGTTTCCATATTCATTTCAACCTCCCCTCCATCTGTAACATTTTCTAATAGTCAGAAAATGACCCCAAGGGACTCATAATGTTCTTAACTACCAAAGACAGACTCATCCACTGTGCTATCCTTTTGATGCAAGAAAATGAAACGATTTTAGAAGGTTTTTAAGCCAAGATTAAAGCCAAGAGTTTTCCGGTTAAACTTCAGCTAACCAAAAAATTAAATGAAACACAAGTCCTCGTTCCTGAAGCATTTAATTAATCATGGTTTTGCGGAAACTTAATCCAGCACAGAGGCCGAACTGAAACAAGAGAGCCAAACAAGTCCAACAGATAATTACTCCATCTGACATAACCAAACGGGGTATAGTTGTGCATGGCATAATAGTGATGACTGTAAATTGTTTAACATGAAATTCTCATCTCAGTGAGGCAGAGCATTGCTCTAATGGCCTAATTTGATTTTTTTTAAATGTTATTTCATTATACTTCTGGTTTACACTTTAAGGAGACAGGAAAACCTCTCACTAATTCCATAGATTTGGATTTTCTAAAAAGGAAGGTGTCCAAAGAATCCTCATTCTAAATCATCTCCACATGTGCTAAGAGTAGCAAAAAAAAAGAAAGACAGAAAGAAAGAAAGAGAGAGAGAAAGAAAGAAAGAAAAAGAAAGAAAGAAAGAACATTTATGTCTGTGAGACGTACACGTAACTTGGAATAGAACCAGAAGAATGTCTGAAAGTCAAAGAGGAGAGAGGGCAAAGAGTCTGACTTACAAATTTGTTGGGAGCTCTTTTATAGGAAACAAGTTTTAGGATCTGATTTAAGGGCAAGGCAACAGGGAAATAATAATAATAATAAAGGCAAGAGGGAATCATTGATATAGTTGAGCTCCAAAACTTTAATTTCCTCAAAATAGTTTCCAGATGGTTAAGAATGCCTTTCTGTGTACAGTATTTTCAGGAGCTAAATAAAAAGTTATCCATTTGCCTATATGGTAATTTTTCAGCAAGATGCCACATTCATTTTAAATTGTCATTGCTGATACCAAACCTTTGATGTTTGAGACACCTGCCTGGGGGTCAGCAGCATACTCTATCAGAATGTCAGGAACCGTCACGAGGACCTGGGCCCTGGGCCCTGGGAGACAGGGCTGTGCGTCATGGGTATGTAGCAACTCTGGGCTTTGATGTTTACTTTCCCTCCAGAAGGAGAGTACTACCAAATGTCTCAAGAGTTTCTCCTTTCTTCCTTCTGCATCTATAGGATGCAAGTCCTGGAACGATGACAGGGGAGAAGCAAGGAAAAGATTAAGGAGGGAAAGAAGGTGGCATTTCTTGATTCTCCTTTTCATCTTAGTGACGACAGACCCAGACTGGGACTCAGGAGACTGGAAGGTCATCCTCAAACCCACCTCTTTGCTAAATTACTGAATTTCTCTGTACTTCACTTTCTCTGTCAGCCTTCTGTTTTCTTAATAGAAATATGAACAGTATGAAGAACCCTAGTAACTACATGTGGATTTCTTAAAAGTCTATTATATAAACACAATGACTTTCAAAGTATCATTTTTTAATTATGAAGCCATGCATACATCCATTCATTCGACAACGAGTTTTGAATGCCTGCTATATATCAGATGCTGGGAGCTGAAATTTAATGGTAAGCAAAACTCGGTACCTATCCTTGTGGAGTTTAAAGTCCAAGGACTGATCAAATAATCACACACATAGAGAGTTACAAACTGGTGTGTATATAATAATTACAACCCACACTTACCATGATCCAAAAAATACTGTATTTCAACTATTGGATATTCCTGTTTGTTCTCCAATTTATCAGTTAGCTTTAAGCATCAAGCAAGTCTTGAAAACTACTTTCCCAATATAGCGTATTACTTACCAATTCAGGCTTTTAGATAGTGATTAGTATTGAGCTTTTCAGGTGGAATTGGGCCTCCATTTAGTAAAACAGAAGAAATACTGGTATAAACTTAAAACCATAAGATAGGAAGTCAAGACCTAAAGGAACTTCCAGCATATTTACAGAAAAGCCATCTTTCAGTCTTTATAATAAAAAGATCCTACCTTGGTGGTGATCATAGCAGCTGACACATCATATGTGCCAAGGTACCATTCTAAGCACTTTATAAATACTAACTCATTAATTATTGTAATAATCCTCTGAAGTAGGTATGAGTAGTGGTGGTGGTATTATCCCCATTTTACAGATAAGGAAACGGAGGCACAGAGGGATGAAATAACTGACCTGCTGTCACACAGCCAGTCAGTAGAGTCAAGATTCAAGCCCAGTCTGTGCTCTTAACCACCATGGCGTACGCCTCTTGTTCATATAGCTGGTCTGCTGAACTATGCTGAAAACGACGTTCTTTTGCTTCAGTAATCTAGACAGCATGTTCAAGACCTATCTCTGTCCCCTCATTGTTCTGCTAGTGACTTTATCCTTCTCACACAAAGGATAAATTCCACTTGGTAACTCCTTGTGGGAGTTACATTTAAAACAAAGAAAAACAAAACTTCCAATTCTTTTCTATCAGGAATTTGATCTATTAAGATTAAAAAAAAAAAAGGAGAGGGATTTCCTAATGACGTTTTTAAAAACAAGAGGCTCAGTTGCTCATGTTCTAGCAAAATGTCTTCTCCCATTGTTCTTGCACAGTAAGCTGTTCCTAGGTTTGTTAGAAGTTCTACCCCGAAGGAAATGATTCTCCCACAATGTGATGCAATACAATGTGAAATGGTGCCATTTAGTCTAAACTTGAGACTCTAAAATAAGGTGAGAAAGCCAGACCGCATTCTAGCTCCACATCATTTTGAGGCTAGAAATGCATCCACAGAAGGTATGTTGACAACTACCACATTTTCATCTCAAATCCTGCTGCTTTCCAGGCTTCACTCATGCCAGAAGATTTCAAGAGCAAAAGAAAAAAAAAAAAAAAAAGGAGCAAAGCAAAGGAGACATGCTCTGACAAGTTGGTGTGGAATGCCTTTTGACTTTTTCTTACGGTGAAAGATTCTTTGGGGGATGAAGATTAAGCAATCATCAGAAATGAGCCTCCTCATATGACTAGAGAATTAGCACAGAGTCTATTTTTTTAACTTAAAACATCAGAAGCCCAGATTGAAATGAAGAATGACTACAAACAACTAACCATCGTTAAGCCTGATACAGCTTACAAGACAAAACAAGAATCTTTTGGGCAACTGCCATCAAGATGTGCTGGGGAACAGGAGTTTTACTACTGCACAGAAAATTGAGAACATGAAAAACTGTGTATAGTTGTTAAGATATATATACATCTAAAACAAAACACTAGAATTTATAAAAGCACTTTTCTTCTCAGCAGGGTCCATGAAATACACAGAGTGCTGTGATTAGTCCTTATTTTATAACTGGGGCTCTAAAATGACAAGTTAATACTTTAAGAAAAAGAATATACCAGAATATGTGGGTACATGGTCATTCCTGAACAGAACTCCAACTTGAATCTCCTAAACTTGCCGTGAAAATGTTAGCTTTAAGCAGGTGCACCTTTCTCAGGAATGGGAGGGGTCTTGCTAAGTAATTGGTGATTGGTCATCAGGAAGCAAAATGTAAATGAGGAGGATAAGTGGGGATGCCCCCCCACACTCTGCTCCTCCACCCCAGTATCACGTTAAAAACGTGCCTTCACTTAGGTCAGAGTGGCAGACTACCTTCTACTCCCTTCCCCCGACTCTTCAGTCCCATAAATAAATTAGAGTGCTCTGAGCAAGATACACACTGCAAGGGACACAACCCTTTCAGACAAAAACTCAGCTTTGTCTGCTTGCCCAAGGTGGCCTAGATTTTCGACCTAAGATATTGAGGTGGGAACAACATGAAGAACTGGTTAAACTAACTTTCTCAGCTAGAAGGGCATAGGAATGAGGTAGGAAATATAGGGATCTCCCAGAGCTGCTTTTCCTGTTTGAGCCACTTATAACTCAGCTTGGGAGTCTTAGTACATAGAAACCTAGTGACCAGGTTTCAGTTTGAAGAACACAATGATTTAGAAAGAAATGCAGTCAGCCATAGCACTGTATGATTCAGAGTCCATTGAGGCAGACCTCTGTCTATCAACAAAAGACCTAGGAAGTGTTAGGCCAAACAAATCAAAGTTCCATCTTTAGAGGAACTTCACAATTGTCTCGGAACTGCCCAAGAAACAGCCAGGAAAATTTTCAAAGCAACAAACCAGAAAAGCAAGCTCATATGGCTCAAGCTGGGTAGTAAATCACAGCCAGTGTTTATCAAATGTCAGACACTTTACATACATTGTATCCCCCATTTGACAGATGAACAAACTGAGGCTCATAGGGTTTATTTGCCTTGCCCAAAGTTACATATAGGTTGGCTGCATATCCTAATCTGTCTCTACCATCACTCACTGCCCATAGATACAATGCCACACTACCACTGTAGTGCAGTAACTTGGAAAAATAGTTATAAAACAATGTTGAATGAGGGCACCTCAGTGGCTCAGTCAGTTAAGCGTCTGCCTTCAGCTCAGGTCATGATCTCAGGGTCCTGGGATCGAGTCCCACATGGGGCTCCCTGCTCCGCGGGGAGTCTGCTTCACCCTCTGTCCCCCACTCCCATTTGTGCTTTCGCTCTCTCTGTCAAAAATAAATAAAATCTTTAAAATTAAAAAAAATAATGATATTGAATGAAAAAATCCTGCAAGCTATCATCAAATCATGTAAAAGTTTACATGCAGGTGAGAAAGAACTGGAAAGAAATCTGAAGCACATTTAAAAGTCGTGTTAGGGTAGTAGGGTTAAAAATTTCTCTTTGTATTGTTGCAAATAGGTAAATACTTGTCAAATGTTTAAATGATTATACACTGAGGAGGGTGTTCAGACCCAGGTGAGACCAATCACCAGGGAAGACCTCCTGGAGAAGGGGAGCTTTCATTACCATCTTGGGGCTCACGTTGGCCAAGAGGAGAAAGAAGTTGCCAGAGCAGTGATGAGACGCTTAATTTGGCAAATTCAAAGGCACTAAAGTAAAACACGGCTGCTGTGGCATGGAAGACAGTTGTTAGGAAGGATGAGATGTTTGAATTTTATAATCTGGAAAATAAGGAAAAAAGCCTATGAGGAACTTTATTCTAACCACTGTGTGGAAGATGGTTGAGAGGACAGGGACCAGGGCAGGGAAACCACTAGAAAACAGTGGAATGAGAAAAACATTCGATGCAGTGTGAGCTCCCAGTCTTCCCTCAGAGCACAGCATTATCTAAACCACCCCACAAAAGAGCCTCAGATAAATGCACCCACGCACATGTTCGCCCTCTTCTAAATGAGGGTTAGGGTCTCTACAATCTCAGGGATCCCATGAGGCTTTTACCACAGCGAGGTGATCATACACATCAGGATCTACAGGCATATAAATAATACGAATCGAGAATATTTCAGTGCATTGAAGTATTGCTTTTCCTCTGCCCTTGAGAAACCCAGGAGCATTTGGATAAGCCTCACATGAGTGGGTATCTGCGACCCACCCATTACAGAACTAATGTCTTTAAAGTGAAATGCTCTGACTTGCATTTCATTAGTCATTGATAGATAAGCCGAATGTAGAGCTGAGATGTAAATATGTCTAGCTGGGTGGTGGACAAGCTGCTAGAGGTAAGTAAGTGAGTAAATAAATTTATGTTTAAAAATAGCAGCTATTTTAGGACCATACAACATAAGGGCTTTGTGCACTCACTTTTGTGTGACTTCACTCCACGATTGGAGCACATACTTCAGGAAGACTGCTCTTGTTCTAATTACGGAAATGACGGGACTGATCGAATTACTCACAGCATAGCTTGCATTACACCGAAGAAACGGTGGCGACAAAGGGCTTTGATTTGATGATTGAAAATTGCCAGCCATTTCTATAGGCCTTTGGAGGAAAAAAAAGCTCAACTGATGATAAAAACATAAACAAGGGCGGTGGAAGTTTGTTTAACCTTGAATCCCACGTGGTGGGCATGGTTGTTTTACCCTTAGTTACTGCTGTCGAGTTTAAAGAAAAGTAACTCATAGGAAAAGGAGCTGTTTTAATTCTCTGTAAACTTGGACAGAAATACTGATTTTTTTTTTTTTGGATGATTCTTTTTATAGATATTGTTGATGGGTGTCTAATTTGTATCCTATTTGCTAGATTTTAAAACAAATACTTTGCCCAATTATTTTTTTTTAAGATTTTATTATTTATTTGACAGAGAGAGACACAGCAAGAGAGGGAACACAAGCAGGGGGAGAGGGAGAGGGAGAAGCAGGGTCCCCGCCGAGCAGGGAGCCCGATGCAGGGCTCTATCCCAGGACCCTGGGATCAGGACCTGAGCCGAAGGCAGACGCTTAACGACTAAGCCACCCAGGCACCCCATACTTTGCCCAATTAAAAAGGATCGGGGGAGGGGGCAAGTGTGGCCTGATGTTGATAATCTGATTGGTTCATTCCCTGTGTCCTCGCTCCTAGAAATGCCACCAAAAGATTCAGACTCTTTGCCTATCTTCTCGGATTGGTGGCTTGCTGTGGGTTGTGTGGTTAGTAAAACAACAAGGTGGGGAAACCCCGATATTCCCGAAGCTGAAACCCTTGGCACTTTTGCAAGGGAAGAGAATGAGACTTCTCTTAGGCTGCCTGGGGCCAGGGAATAGAAAAATCAGTAGCCACATGGACACAGCCTGCAGTCTTGTCATTGCATGCCCCAGTGATTATTATATGCATAATAATAAGATTTTCTACTCCACAGTTATTTTTACTTCCAGGTAAATTGTGGTTATTAAACAGTCAACGGATTCATTTTCTTGGGCAATGCCCATTAATTCTTGACCCTCTCCACTCCCCATCCTGCCCGATATCCCTCCACACACACAAACGCATGCCAGAAGGTGAGAAAGCAAAAGTACTAATGTGCCCATTTAACAACAGTATACCTTCCGAGATACCAGAGTCTCAACGGTTGAGTCATAAACGACCCTCTCAACTGTGCTGAAGGTCAAGCTCGGAAGGACACTGAGATGTCATGGCTCCAGATAGGGTTTTTTTCTCTCTTTCTCTGGTTAGCCTAAGTTATGGCAAAGAACGATAAACAAATTTGTGAAATAAATGTCTACCAGCCCATAATTTACTGGGCAACCTGTATGGAATTGCATAAAAATAGCATAATGGTTAACCCTGATTAGTTTGTCTTTTCCTGCATTTCCAAGTCAGGTTTCCTTCCTCTGCCTGCTGACAGGCACTGTATTCTCTTCTGCCCTACCCTCAAAAAGTGTTCACAAGAAGGAGCCAAAAGACAGATTGTCCTTCAGGGCGGAATGACTAATGAGGCTTTAAGTGGGCCCTTCTTTAGAATAAAGAGCTGCCTGCAGGCCCTGCAGCTGAAAGGACAGGGACCAGGGAAAGGTCTGTTTGGAGCCTTTGAAATGGTGCCTGCCTTACCCCAGGATTCACACACATTCTTGAATTGGCGCCCATGCCAAATACCAGGAGAACCAACTAGCAGCTCATTGCTTATATTTCATTTACAGACGTTCCACCAATATTTGTTTATTGGTTGCTGTGGCAGCATGTTTGTTTGCTCTGAGTTCAGTATTTAAAGGAGACTGTGGGGGTAATGTCCTTAACCAAGAAATGTGAGCTGTGTCTACCTCCCTGGAGCCGGGCTTCCTTGCCTGTAGCTTCAGACGCCGGGCCCCCTTTCTGCTGGCATTCCCACTAAAGGTGGAAACACTGACCCGAAGATTCCTGCTCCTTAATCTCTCCTTTATCAACAGCTACTCTGGAGGAGGCAGGAGAGCGGCATGATGTCAGCAGGATGCTGACAGGGAGCATCTTCTTGGCACCTTCTACCCCCCACTCACCAACACCCCCAGATAAGAGCAATGCGGCTTCCATGCAAGCGAAACTCAGCATAGAACTTGCCGGGTTAGATTTATGCGGGAACACACTTACGCCGTGTGATCACCATCTTCTCCCTTCCCCCTCCAAACTTCTGTTCCTGGTCCCTCGGCAAGGAAGTAGCTGTGCAGGCCACAGTGACTGATGGCATGTGCTTGGGAGACAGATACTGAGTTCGAATCCCAGCTCCATTTACTGCGTATGAAGTATCGGGCAAGTTTCCTAATTGCTCTGAACCTCACCTTCTCCATCTGTAGAATGGAGATAATGACCACTTTGCAGAATGATACAAGGATGAAATGGAATAATGCATGCAAAGCAGCATGCCAGCTGCATAATAAGCACTCAATAAATGCTCACTAGTGTTATTAATGGAACAACCATATATGTAGTTGCTCAGTTGAAGCAGGTACCTTAGACGGCATTTCTCCTTTCTTTCTCTGTACTCAACCTGACTTTATGGCCAATTAATTCTACCTCCTAAATACAGTTAAAATCTATTTCCTCCTCCCTGTCCCTGCTGCAATAGCTAAACATCTTTTCTACTATTATAACTTTTTAACTTGTATATTACCCTCTTCCTATTCCAACCATTCTGCACGCTTCCCAACAGTGAGCTTTCCGAAAGAAAGGTGCTCATGCCATTCCCCGTATTCAGGTCCTTCAGGGGCTCCACGCGTTACCTTCAGGACGCAGTCCCAGTTCCTCAGCACAGCATTTGGAGCGAGGACCGCAGCAGCTCACAGCCCCCTCACCACTCCGGGCATGCTCCTTCCTCACGGAACAATTTGTACTCCTTACAACAGCCTCATGTCCAATTGCCTTTGAACAGACTGTTCCCTGTACATGTTCCTGTCTTCATATGGTGGACTCCCACGTATCCTCTAAGATTCAGGGCCCAGAGTTCTTTCCCAACAGTCTTCCTGACTCCTCACTCACGTATTATACTAGTTTATTTTCTGTTCACCTCTCTGGCTCCTTGTGTCTAGGACTGAGTTTCTTGAGGTGAGGAGCTGTTTGTCCTGCTGCATCCGTATCCCAAGCGACAAACACAGATGCTGAATCAGTTCACCCAGCAAACATTTAATGAGCACCCTATCTGGGCCGAGCACTGAGCGAGGTGCTAGACACACACTCGCTCTCCATCACTGCATAGTCCCCTGTGGCTCTGTGATCCTTGGTGCCCCAGGGAAGTGTGAGCGGGATTTGACCACCTAAGATCTCTCTCTTCAAAACTCCCGCGCAAACCTTAGTGGCTGCCCACTAGTAGATACAAACCCTTACATATAAATGTTACCTAAATTTATTCTCACAAAAACCCTGTAAATTGTTACCTAAGTTTTGCAAATAAGAAAGCTCTGGGAGACTTAATGTCTCGTTCAATGTCAACCAGCTGGTGATTGCCCACCCCCCCCCCCGCCCCAGGTATTAGGGGATGCAGCCTTGCATAGCAGTTATGAGCTAGCTTTTGGTGTGAGACCAACCTGGGTTCAAATCCCGGCCTTTCTGCATACGAGCTGTATGGTCTTACAGAAATTACTTCATCCATTTGAGCCTGAGTTTCCCCCCATTGGAAAGAGGGGGAAATAATACTTATCTATCTACTTCACGTGGTTGTGTGAAATCCAAATTAAGAAAGGAATATAAGCTTTTGGTCCCAGAGGCTGGTGAGATCCCAGGGGGACCCAAAATCATTTCAGAGCCCATATTCTTAATCATGCCATGGTTCTTACTTTCTGAGGAAGGATTGGGACTGAGAGGAGAAAAGCAGATTCAATCTGAAGCTGCACAGGGAACCTGAGGCCTAAACAGAATGTCCTTGTTTCCAGTAATCAAGGACACCAAGAAAATTGCCTGTGTGCCAAGTACATTATAGATATTTCTTTCTTTTTTTTTTAAAAGATTTTATTTATTTATTTGAGAGAGAGAGAGCACATGAGAGGGGGGAGGGTCAGAGGGAGAAGCAGACTCCCTGCCGAGCAGGGAGCCCAATGTGGGACTCGATCCAGGGACTCCAGGATCATGACCTGAGCCGAAGGCAGTCGCTTAACCAACTGAGCCACCCAGGTGCCCCATTATAGGTATTTCTTAGAGAATTCAGATCCTGTCCGCCATCAAATAATGAGGCTTTGTGAAGTGGGGAAATCCTTTGAAAGGTACAAATAGGCAGGATTGTTTTCATTACTAACGGTCTGAGCTGGGGCCCTCTGTAACTCCAGTGAACTTGTCAGGTTATCTAAAAATCATTTCCTTCTTCTATCACTTCTGGGGATAGTATTCACTTGAATACCCACCAAAATTAGTGTGTTGTTAATTCTGTCAGGTGGAGTATTTTGGTCCCATTTTGTAAAAATAACATGACCTACTTATAGGTCTGGTATAATGGAATAAAATTGTTTTCACCGTTTCTCGTAATCTTGAAGCTATAGACAGTGATGATAATATTACACGGTCATTAAGCTCCTACTATGTGCTAAGTACTGGGCATTTTTAAAAAATACATTATTTCACATAATGGAAGAACCCAGTGAGATATCATATGCTGTGAGTGGCAGAGCAGGAAATCAAGCCTATCAGAAGCCAAGTTCTCTTCAGCCATTCTGTACAAAGCACCTGTTTCCCGGACTATCAGGAAACCAATATAAGTAACATACCCCCCTGTCCTAAAGGGACTTACTGTGTAGCTCCAACTTACATCTTGCCTTGGACAAAAGAAGGGATCAATAAATACATAGGTAGACTCCATGGAGTAGTCAGCCTAAATCTAATACAAAACAATGTGCAGAGGAGGGTAAATCATTGCTGACGTGAAGTACAGAGGCAGTAGGAAAGGAGAGGAGAGCTGGAAAATCAGGAAAGCCCCACGGAAAGATGCTCTCTGAGATCACAAGGACTCCATAAGCTTGTCCTAGCTCTCGACTCCAGCGTCCTTTGCTATTCTCATTAGATTCTATTTATAATTTTGCCTTAAGTCCCAGTACCTGTCGTGACTCTATCTTGCAATCAAAGTAAGAGGATCTGGCTTGCCTCCCTCTCTCTGTGTTCGCAGGGCTGCTCCCTTTAAAACATCTCTTTTCCCATGATCCGCCTCTCACCCTTGACAGAGTATGACTGCCACGAGTGCACGGGTCCACGGGTTCGTACCTCACTGCGTCTGAGTCACGGAAACATTCCAAACGACGATGGCAAATGACAGCAAGAGCTCCTGCCTTCAGCAGGATTTGTCTGTCTTCCTTCTGAGGATGACGTGACCCCAAGTTAGACTGTGTCTTTTGAGCTGGGATATCATATCATTTTGCGAAACTGCATCTAAAAATCATGTTTTATACGAAGACCAAGTTTTTACTGAACAGTAAAGCCTTTCATTTGGCACATTTGAAAGTGTTCTTTAAAAACCCCCCTATTCAGTCTTAGCCTTAGGATCACATTTACTTTTGAGGTGGGTGTAATAAAATTTCACCTTATTGTTAGTTCTGGTGTTGATGGACTATTCAGGTTAATAACCACCTGAAAGAAGAGAAATTAAGGAGTCGATCCCATTTACAATTGCACCCAAAACCATAAGATACCTAGGAATAAATCTAACCAAAGAGGCAAAGGATCTGTACTCAGAAAACTATAAAATACTCATGAAAGAAATTGAGGAAGACACAAAGAAATGGAAAAACGTTCCATGCTCATGGATTGGAAGAACAAATATTGTGAAGATGTCAATCCTACCTAGAGCAATCTACACATTCAATGCAATCCCCATCAAAATACCATCCACTTTCTTCAAAGAAATGGAACAAATAATCCTAAAATTTGTATGGAACCAGAAAAGACCCCGCATAGCCAGAGGAATGTTGAAAAAGAAAAGCAAAGCTGGCGGCATCACAATTCCAGACTTCCAGCTCTACTACAAAGCTGTCATCATCAAGACAGTATGGTACTGGCACAAAAACAGACACATAGATCAATGGAACAGAATAGAGAGCCCAGAAATGGACCCTCAACTCTATGGTCAACTAATCTTTGACAAAGCAGGAAAGAATGTCCAATGGAAAAAAGACAGTCTCTTCAACAAATGGTGTTGGGAAAATTGGACAGCCACATGCAGAAGAATGAAACTGGACCATTTCCTTACACCACACACAAAAATAGACTCCAAATGGTTGAAAGACCTCAATGTGAGACAGGAGTCCATCAAAATCCTAAAGGAGAACACAGGCAGCAACCTCTTCGACCTCAGCCGCAGCAACTTCTTCCTAGAAACATCGCCAAAGGCAAGGGAAGCAAGGGCAAAAATGAACTATTGGGACTTCATCAAGATAAAAAGCTTTTGCAAAGCAAAGGAAACAGTCAACAAAACCAAAAGACAACTGACAGAATGGGAGAAGATATTTGCAAATGACATATCAGATAAAGGGCTAGTATCCAAAATCTATAAAGAACTCATCAAACTCAACACCCAAAGAACAAAGAATCCAATCAAGAAATGGGCAGAAGACATGAACAGACATTTTTCCAAAGAAGACATCCAAATGGCCAACAGACACATGAAAAAGTGTTCAATATCGCTCGGCATCAGGGAAATCCAAATCAAAACCTCAATGAGATACCACCTCACACCAGTCAGAATGGCTAAAATTAACAAGTCAGGAAATGACAGATGTTGGCGGGGATGCAGAGAAAGGGGAACCCTCCTACACTGTTGGTGGGAATGCAAGCTGGTGCAGCCACTCTGGAAAACAGTATGGAGGTTCCTCAAAAAGTTGAAAATAGAGCTACCATATGATCCAGCAATTGCACTACTGGGTATTTACCCCAAAGATACAAAAGTAGGGACCCGAAAGGCTACGTGCACCCCGATGTTTATAGCAGCAATGTCCACAATAGCCAAACTGTGGAAAGAGCCAAGATGTCCATCAACAGATGAATGGATAAAGAAGATGTGGTATATATATACAATGGAATATTATGCAGCCATCAAAAGGAATAAGATCTTGCCATTTGCAACGACATGGATGGAACTGGAGGGTATTATGCTGAGCGAAATAAGTCAAACAGAGAAAGACATGTATCATATGACCTCACTGATATGAGGAATTCTTAATCTCAGGAAACAAACTGAGGGTTGCTGGAGTGGGGGGTGGGGTGGGAGGGATGGGGTGACTGGGTGATGGACACTGGGGAGGGTATGTGTTCTGGTAAGCGCTGTGAATTGTGCAAGACTGTTGAATCTCAGATCTGTACCTCTGAAACAAATAATGCAATATATGTTAAGAAAGAAAAAAAGAAGAAGAAGAATGTAGCAGGAGGGGAAGAATGAAGGGGGGGAAATGGGAGGGGGAGAAGAACCATGAGAGACGATGGACTCTGAAAAACAAACTGAGGGTTCTAGAGGGGAGGGGGTTGGGAGGATGGGTTAGCCTGGTGATGGGTATTGAGGAGGGCACGTTCTGCATGGAGCACTGGGTGTTATGCACAAACAATGAATCATGGAACACTAAATCTAAAACTAATGATGTAATGTATGGGAATTAACATAACAATAAAAAAATTAAAAAAAAAAAAAATAACCACCTGAAAGTGTTCAGGATGAATATACCAAGAATGACACTTGTGCATAAACCTATATATCTCGTCCAAGATTTAAATCATTGCATTCCTTTGTGCTAATACGTCTTCCTGGTTTTGCGAGGCTTTGAATTATAGAGCTTAAAAATCACACACTAGCAGCTCAGACACATGCTTGCGGCTTGTGTATATTTGCAGGCTCTAGACACGGCTTTTATGCTATCCTATTCCCCCTTTCAGGGTAGCCTCGAGCTGTAGAATGTGCCAGAAGCCATTTCTCAATAATGCAAATCTGGCCAGGCCCCTTGCTCAGACAGAACCTCCCCATCCATGACAGAACCGAGTTCAAGCTCCCTAAGGAGGATCGTCTGCCACAGTGTTTCGGCCTGAGTTTCCCCAGCTTCCCCAGCTGCCCCAAGCACCTCGTGATTTCCAGCCTCCTGGAACGGCTCCCCTTAACCCCCTCCACAAGCCCGTGCTCACCTCTGTGCCCTTTGCCCAGACTACCCCTCAGCCTACAGGGGCCGCTCCAGTCTAGAGTCCTCCAGGCAAACCTTTCTACTCATCCTAGAACCAAATGCAGACATCAGTCTCGCGGAGATGGCTATCACTCCTCCCCCCACATCCTTCCTCTGGGGTCCCACCATCCTCTCTGACTGCCCCATTTTACGCCAGTCTGTCCATTGTGCTGTCACTACCAGTCGATGTGACCCTTTCTCTCCTATACCTGAACTCCCAGAGAGCGTGATTATTTCTTCCCCAGCCCCAGCGCTTCTCAATCAACAAAGCAGATGTGCAGTAAATATTTGTCAAATAAACAAACGGACAAAGTAGGTGGAATTTTTCTTTCACGTTCTTCTACCCTTCCCCATCTCCAGGGTCCCTTCCTCAGCCTTCCTTCCCTCCCCTGCCCCTGCCCCAACTTCCCTGCCACGGTCAATCCCCTCTTTCGGTCCCTAGCTGTCCATTTTGTTCCAGCCACCGATACCCAGACCTGGTCTCATTAAAGGTTTTGATCAATTCATAAGGCTGATCGTGTCAACCCTGACACGGGGTTCTGAAAATTTGCCTGGTGACAAAATCTTCGGCTAAAGTAATGAATCTCTAATTGCAGGATTTTAGCCCGGTCAGAGGCTCTCTCACCATCCCTGCACCCACACTGTGGCATTTTGTGTAGGAGTTGCCTTTTTGTGATTGTTAGAGATGCCAGAATCTCTGTAAACTCTTGGCTGTGTGATCTGGGCCCTAGGAAATCAGCCTGCCTCAAACCGAATGGCCCAGCCATTCTCCTACAACTGCCAAATTATTGAGGCTGCTTGAAAACATAGATTTTTCCTTTTTTTTTTTTTTTTAAGAAGGGCCCTCCCATGTAAGATATAAGGGAGGCTTTACCTGCTAAAAAGAATTAAACTCAGCAGATCTTATTTAAACATACCAATCCATTTCATCTTTTTATTTGGTGAACTATTTAACACATAGTTATTTCCTAATGGGGGATGGGGATATAGAATCATCAAAACCCTAGTGAGAACTGAGCAGAGGAAAAACTCTTTCCCAATTGTCTCTGAGCAGATCTAACAAGTTAAAGGGTAAACAGGAAGCAAGATGAGCTCAGAAGAATACCAGAGTTCAATAAACATCCAGCTTGATTTCTTAGGAATTCTGCAAGCTCCCTCTGTTTTGTGAGAGACCTTCTTCGGAGGATAAAGGATGGATTGGTGGGTCCTACCAACTGCACATCAAAAGAAGGCATAAACTATATGGAAGTGACCCACTCTCCCCAATTTCTGTACATTGGGATGCCCACGCTATAAACAGATAAACAGGATTCTGCCTGCCACACCATCCCCTTTGCAGAATGGCCCCTGGGTCCGAGGCCGTACTACCAAAGCAAGGAAGCCAATTACAAACCATCTGGCCGCAGAGAAAGAGCCCGAACTCACCTCCTCACACAGACTGAGTCTACAGCTACATATGGAACAGTTTCCTCTTAAAAAACCCTAAAGACTGGCTGAGTGATGACTACGCATTAGGTAAATGAGAAGAAAACTGGGTGGGAGAGGCTGTGACAAACTCTACCATCAACTCCATCCCCGGCACTGCGACCCACCACTGGGAGGGAACTCAAAACCTGGAGCCTCTCCCTGAGGAGCAAAAGGCTCAAACCCTACGTCCAGCATCCCAACTTTTAAGACACACGCTTGAGAGATGACCCTCCAAAAAATCTAATTTTGAAAACCAAAGGGGCCCATGTCCCAAGACCCACAAAACAGTAGTGATCTGAGAAAGGGCTCGTAAAGGGTCCTCATGCTCACGAGGGCCAGGGCCCAGCTCACAGGCAGCATTGGCACCCAGATTTTGGTGAAGGAGGCTCACCTGCTTCTACTAAAGCCTGGACCTGAGAAGCAGGCATCTGATGGAAAACACATTTAGGAGACGGCTGGAAAGCTTTCCAGGGACAGACACTGGCGGCCACCATCTTTGCACTCCCTTTGCGTGTTCCGGAGCACCAGTGTCTCCCAAGAGGGAGCCACTGCATGCTACTGCTGCCCTGATCTTGCAGCTGCCACCCAGGGGACACCTGCCTCTTGATCGCCTGACTCTGGAGGCCAGGGGAGCTTGTGTTCCTGTCACATGGCACTGGACCCAGAAAGGAGCTCGTCCCCCTGTCCGGCACCCCAATTTCGGTGCTGCCAGGGATACCTCTTCATCAGCTGGTTCTGGGAGCCAGCAGGGCATGCTTGTGACCCTTCAGAACTATAGGTATTTGCATCCTCTTGTAAGCTGTTGCCTGAGGGTCTGGCTTCCAGTCAGCCTGAATGGAGGTGCAGAGATTCTCCCCTTTGGGACCCTGACAGGTCTTGGCACATCCTCAACCCCTGGGTGCCATTGAAAATAGATTAGGCTGCTTACGCAAACACAGGAGTTTGAGAAACAACCAAAAGCTGGGTCAGGGCTAAATAAAAAGGTTCAACTCCTACATGAGGCCACTCCTTCAAGACGGGAGCTGACTGTTCCTTACTTTCTCAGGTACTCATTAAAAATGCCCCTTTCCTACAGAGGCCTTCCTTGGCAACCCCAAGAAAAATCTCAACCTCTCCTTAATACTTCCTAGCCCCCTTCCTTGCTTTTCCCTAACACATTGCTATTTAACATGCAAAATATTTTCATATTATTTTGATTTCTCCCACATTACAACAACACTTTTACGAAATCAGAGATTTATATCTATTTTTGCCTCATTTTTCACTGCTTAGCTCCTTCTTGTAGAGCAGCACCTGACATATGGTAGGTGTTCTATTCATATATAATGAATGAATGGATAAACATCAATATATCAGCCTTCCACATATATGTGGGTTTGTTCCTGGGCTCGCTTTCTCGTCCCATCATTCTAATTGTTTATCCTGCACAAATAAGGCACTGTCTTATTATAGCTTTGATATAAAAAGTCTTCATATCTGGTTAGGAAATTTCCCTGCCCCTTTTGCCCCAACTCTGTATCTTGACCTTTCTTCAAAACTTTTTGTCTATGATTGCTCTTCTGCTGCTCTGTATATGTTTTAGAGTCAGCTTGTCCAAACACTATTGGGGTTTTGATTTGCCATTTATAGATTAACTTGAGGAGACTTCACATTTTCACAATATCGGGCCTTCTCATCTATGAACATGTAACAAGTAGTTCAGTGAGTGACAGAGCCCGGATGAGAATCCAGGTCCGCCAGCCTTTCACCCCAACCCGTTCTTTTTCCTTCGGTTGAACTTTGTGGGACTGATTACACATGTGGCAGGACTCTGGAGCTCACTCTGCTTAGTGTCATAACCACATCCTAAAGTGCTGGCTGATTGCCCTCCTTCACTTGTAACATGCTCTGGAATTGACTCAAGGGGCTGTTGTCATCCTGCAGCCAAAGGCAGTCAGTCCTAGGTCTTCTCTGAGGGTGGCAATGACCTTCACCTCTGGAAAACATCTTTTTAGTCACCCTAGGAGGACGGTTTTTGATTCACTTTTAATTTAATTACCTTGGGGATAAAAGTGAAAGTTTAAAAGAAGATGGTGACATATAGCACCCAGGCTCCTTTTATTTTACTTTGTTAACACGTTCCTCATGAGCCATGAGAATGCATGAGGCAATCACTGGAGTACTTGAGCAATCCCTTAAGGGGTTGCGAGTTCCTGTTAATGTCTGCGGCTACTCTCTTGCCCCATGCAAGCGATAGACAGCTAGCTAACTAGCCAAACATCATCCTCTTCTCCAGCGAGCCTAGACAGTCTTAGAATCCTTTCAATATGGTGCTCCAGTAAGGTCGACTAATTGATTGGCTTTCGTAAAAAGGGGAAACCTATTTACCATCCTTTTCCTCTTTTGGTCTAGTAAGTTTAGAAGCACCTAAAACTGGGGTGAGGACAAAGTCAGGGTCCGCTGTGTGGCTTTGGAAGGACACTGGGCATGCTCTGAGAGTGTCAGCCCCTTTGTCTAAAGGCCCCTTGAGTCGAGGAGCCATCTGAATTTGTAAAAGCAGAGATTTGGCTCTGATGATGGCCTGGATAACAAAGTACTTATGGGTGCCCAGAGGGTGCAGAGAGAGCTGAGTTTAGTAGCAAAAGCAGATGACCTGGCAGGTGGTGTTTGTACAGAACGCAATGTACGAATACTGCCTTTCTTCAAGAATAGTAGTGGATTGGGTTCTAGAACAACTGTCACGTTAATTTCAAATAATATACCTGTACATCAATAAAGTCATATTTAACACCGAAAGCATAGGAATTCCACTCTTAATTTGCTATTATTGATCCAGGCTGCCTGCTATCCTGTGGATCCTGGATTGCTGCTGAGCAAGGTAGTACTTGGACATAGCTGAGTTCTGCTGGAGTCAGACATGGGTTCAAATCTTCACTCTGCCACTTTGAAGGCATATGCCTTGAGACAACATATATAACCTCTCTAAACCTCAGTTTCCTCCTCTGTCAACTAGGGATAATAATAGAACTTATCTAAAAGGGTTGCTTGAGTATTGAACTAGTGCATTTAGGTTGCTTAGCTTAGCACAAATAAGCACTCAACCTTGTATTAATATTAAAAGTTTCTCCCTCTGTCTGTCTCACTCATATACAGTGAGCTTACAGTGAGAGAGTGTGGGGGTGCCTGGCTGGCTCAGTCGGTGGAATAGTCGACTCTTGATCTCAAGGTCGTGAGTTCAAGCCCCACACTGGGCATAGAGTTTACTTTAAAAAAAAAAAGAAAGAAAACTTAAAAGTGAGAGAGTTTGGGGCTGATTAGGAGAATGGATTTTCTTGATGTCTGGGACTTGAGTCAATATAAATGTGACATAATCTTTGCTGCTAGAGCCCTATTTGACACACAAATTATATCTACACATTTTGAAGAATAAAGTTTGGGCTCTAAGTTACAAAATCTATCAAAAAATCCTCTTGACTTTCAGTGTCATCATGAGACCATGACCTGAGCCGAAAGCAGACGCTTAACCGACTGAGCCACCCATGTGCCCCATTTCATACATATTTTTGACAGAAACCATTTCTTGATGCCCTAAGCAAGGGTACAGAAAATGTAAACTTTGACTTAGTTCTCTGGAGAAGGGTTTTGATTTACATAACAATCCTTAATGTATATATGACTAACAATCAAGTGTCAAAATATGTGAGCAAAAACTGATAAAATTGTAAGGAGAAAGAGATGCATCCACTATCATTGTTGGAGACTTGAACACCACTTTATCAGAAATGGACAGATACAGCAGACAGAAAATCAGTAAGGACATAGTTGAACTCAACAGTACCATTAATCAACTGTATATAATTGACATTTATAGGCTATCTCATCTAACAACAGCAAAATATGCATTCTTCTCATGCTCACATGGAACATTCACCAAGATAGACCACATTCTGGGCCATAACACATACCTTAGCAAATTCAAAATAATAGAAATCAAGAGTGCCTAGGTGGTTCAATCAGTTAAGCATCTGACTCTTGGTTTTGACTCAGGTCATGATCTCAGGGTCATGAGATCAAGCCCCGTGTGGGGCTCTGCGCTCATCAGGGAGTCTGCTTGAGATTCTCTTTCTCCAGCTCTCTCTGCCCCTCCCCCACTTGTGCGTGCACTCTCTCTTTCTCTCTCTCTCTCTAAAAATAAATAAATAAATCTTTAAAAAAAGTAATAGAAATCATATAGTGTCTGTGCTCAGACCACAAGGGAATTAAACTAGAAACCAATGAAAGGAAGATATCTGGAAAATCCCAAAATACTTGAACATTAAACAACACACTTCTAAATGACATGTGAATCAAAGGAGAAATTTTGAGAGAAATTTAAAAATATTTTGAACTAAGTGAAAATGAAAATACAACTTATCAAAATTTGGAAGATATAGTGAAAATAGTGCGTAAAGGGAAACTTATAGTATTGAATATATGTATTTGAAAATAAGAAAATTCTAAGTTTCCACCACAGAAAACTAGAAAAAGAGGAACAAATTAAGTCCAAAACAAGCAGAAGAAAAGAAATAATAAATAATAGAGCAGAAATCAATGAAATTGAAAAGGAAATCAAAAGAAAGTCAATGAAATGAAAAGCCAATTCTTTGAAAAGATCAGTAAAATCGATACACCTCAGACAGGCTAACTAAGATAAAAAAGATACAAATTACTAATATGAGAAATGAAAAAAGAGACATCATTATTGATCCCATGATCACAAAGATAAACTCAAAATGGATGAAAGACCTCAATGTGAGACAGGAATCCATCAAAACCCTAGAAGAGAACACAGGCAGTAACCCTTTCGACATCGGCCACAGCAACTTCTTTCAAGACACATTGCCAAAGGCAAGGAAAACAAAAGCAAAAATGAACTTTTGGGGCTTAAGATAAAAAGCTTCTGCACCGCAAAGGAAACAGTCAACAAAACTAAGAGGCAACACGTGGAATGGGAGAAGATATTTGCAAATGACATTACAGATAAAGGGCTGATATCCAAGATCTATAAAGAACTTCTCAAACTCGACACTCATAAAACAAATAACCCAGTCAAAAAATGGGCAGAAGACATGAACAGACACTTCTCAAAAGAAGACATACAAATGGCTAACAGATAGATGAAAAAATGCTCAACATCACTAGCCATCAGGGAAATACAAATCAAAACCACAATGAGATACCACCTTACACCAGTCAGAATGGCAAAAATTAACAAAACAGGAAACAACAAATGTTGGCGAGGATGTGGAGAAAGGGGAACCCTCTTACACTGTTGGTGGGAATGCAAGCTGGTACAGCCACTCTGGAAAACAGTATGGAGGTTCCTCAAGATGTTAAAAATAGAGCACCCTATGACCCAGCAATTGCACTACTAGGTATTTACGGCAAAGATACAGATGTAGTGAAAAGAAGGTGCATATGCACCCCAACGTTCATAGCAGCCATGTCCACAATAGCCAAACTGTGGAAAAAGCTGAGATGCCCTTCAACAGATGAGTGGATAAAGAGGATGTGGTTCATATATATACAATGTAATATTATTCAGCCATCAGAAAGGATGAACGCCCACCATTTGCATCAACATGGATGGAACTTGAGGGGATTATGCTAAGTGAAGTAAGTCAAGCAGAGAAAGACAATTATCATATGGTTTCACTCATATGTGGAACATAAGCAATAGCATGGAGGACCATAAGGGAAGGGAGGGAAAACTGAAGGGAGAGAAATCAGAGAGGGAGATGAACCGTGAGAGACTATGGACCCTGGGAAACAAACTGAGAGTTTCAGAGGGGAGGGGGTGGGGGAATGGGGTAACAGGATGATGGGTATTAAAGAGGGCATGGGTTGTGATGAGCACTGGGTGTTATATGCAACTAATGAATCATTGAACACTATACCAAAAACTAATGATGTACTATACAGTGGCTAACTGAACATAATAAAATAAATAAATAAAAAGACAAAAGAACATGAGAACATGTTCAACATCATATGCCATTAGGAATTGCAAATTAAAACAACAATGAGATACCAGTACACATCTGTTGGAATGGCTTAAATTCTAAGTACTGACAACACTAAATGCTGACAAGGATAGGGAGCAACAAAAACTCTCATTCATTGTGGTAGGAATGCAAAATGGTACCTCCACTTTGGAAGATGGTTTAGCAATTTCTTACAAAACTAAACATACTTTTACATTGCAGTCCAGCAATGACATTCCTTGGTATTTACCCCACGGAGCTGAAAACTTACGTCCACACAAACACCTGCACACAGCTGTTTATAGAAGCTTTATTTATAATTACCAAAACTTTGAAACAACCAAGATTTCCTTTAGTAGGTGAATGGATAAATAAACTATGGTACACCCAGACAATGGAGTATTCAACACTAAAAAGAAATAAACTATCAAGTCATGAAAAGATGTGGAGTAAACTTAGATGTATATTATTAAGTAAAAGAAGCCTTAGCAAAACTGTGGAGACAGTAAAATGGTCAGTGGTTGCCAGGGGGTAGGGAGGATGAAAGGATGAATAGTGGAGCATAGAGGATTTCTTAAGGCAGTGATGCCATTCTGTATGATACTATAAGAGTGGGTACATGTTATCATACATTTGTTAGAAACCATCAAATGTGCAACACCAAGAGGGAACCCTAAGGTAAACAATGACCTTTGGTAGATAATGATGTGTCAATATAGGCTAATTGACTGTAATAAATATGCCACTGTAATGAGAGGTGTTGATGGTGAGAGAGGCTGAGCATGTGTGGGGTCAGGCAGTATATGGGAACTCTGGACTTTCCCCTTAATTTTGCTGTAACCCAAAACTGCTCTAAAAATAGTCTATTTTTAAAAACTGTATACCTAAAAATAGAATTATTCTTCTCTCACCCACATTCTGTGTCCTGTTTTCTCTCATTTTTCTTTGTCATTCACACTAGTTAGATATTGGATGTCTTAGCTTATCTTTCTAATTTTGTTCCCTTTTCTTTCAATTGCTCTTGTTTTTGTTTTTGTTTTTTTGTCTTTTTTTCTGCTTTCTTGGAAATTTCTTCATTATACTCCAAACTTCTTACCGATTTTTTTCTGCTATAATATTTTTAAATTTCCATGATATCTTTCTTGTTCTCTGACTTTTTCTTCCTCCTATCCTCTACTTCCCAGCCCCAGATTCTGTTTATTTCATGGTTGTAATATCTTTTCTTATGTATATGTCGTGTATACAGTTTTGGGTTTGTGTTTTATTCTCTTTCCTAAAATATCCTGGGTTCCATTAAGTTGTAGCTTTTAATGTCTATGTGTTTTTCATATTGGAAGTCTTCCTCTTATGTCTGAAGATTGTATCTCTCCATTCATATTCAAGAATGAGGCACTACAAAGTTGATTGTGAACTAAGTCCATGGCATCATTGTAGGATGATAAGGCTGAGAGTTAGCTTTTCTGTTAGTTGATCCACAAATATGGTACCTGTGGCTTTTTAAGCATCTGGGTTCTTTTAGTTTTGTTTCTCCATAAGATTTTCCAATTTGTTGTCTTGCTAATATCAGCCTAGCTGCCAGTGTTCTGGAGGGATCTCATCTTTTCACTTGTAGACTTTCACTCAAACCCCCATTTTTAGTCTCTTGTATCACCTCTGGCTTCTCTCCTGACCTTTGTCAGGCTGGTCAATCACAAGTCTAGAAGGTTCTCTGGTTCATTTTCTCCAGAGAATGAATTCTCTTTGTCTTTGGGTAGGAAGGGATAGTCTCTTGGCTATACTCTGTTTTTGTAAAATCCTCCCATGTGATCATTGATATTATCATTACTTAATTTTAAATGTCCAATGTTTGATTTATTTCCAGTCATAATCATGTTTTTTAGGCAGAGAAGTTATTTTTGTGGTCTAGTAGAGTCAAATCATTCATTTATTTGATCACAGAGTAAAGTAAAATGAAGTAAGCTGGATATGCCCTGCATTACTTTGGGGGGGGGGATATTTTACTGTTTCGTTGGGGGGTGGAATAATTTTCATGTTTTGCTTGGTTTTGGATAAAGCTCAGGAGGTCATGGTTCCCAGCTGTTTTCCAGCATCCCTGGCATTTTGTATAGCTTAGAGCATCTTGTGGGAGTAAATATACTAAAATATGTCTGTAGGTGCTGGTTATTGTTAAATTATACAGCTGGAGCCCTGAGACATAAAGGTATATTATCTAATTTTCAAGCAAATACAATTTTAATGAAAGTAATCACTCAGGGATTTTCTTCACTACATTTGCTTTTTATGTCTGGGCTACTTTTATGAAAGGAAATGGGAAAAATAATTTGAGAACCTAAAATAAATCAAACTTTATCCACCAATATTCTTAAACTGGACTATCTGAACTTATAAATGGTGGAATTTACAATAAATTGCATAGAAATAATCAGTTCTTCTTAAACAATTTTTAAAGGCTTCCAGATTGAGAGTAGAGACGTGTTCTAGTCCCAGCTCTGCCACTAAAAAGCTCCAAGATACTGGTATTAGTACTATTAATAGCAACTTTTATTGAAGGCTTAAGATATGCTTCAGTTCTGACTCAACTAGTTATTGTGCTTTAGTCTCTACACGCACAAACTCTTTTAATCTTCACTACACCCCATCAAAGGGTTGGACTAAATTACTCTTCAGCCCTTTTCCAGGCTTAAATGATTCCAGGAGATATGTCTCTGAAGCCAGACCATAGTTCCACTAGGGGAGATGGGGAGGAGAATCAGGAAGTGAAGAAATCTTATTCTCACTAAAAGAGATGGGTAGACAAGCTTTTTGGAGCCTGAGATGAAAAATAAGAGCCATTTTCTATTCTAAACCAATATATAATCTAGTATAACATACATTATAATCAGATGTTTTAAATTGGTTTTTGTGGTGGCCCAAGCATCTGATACCCAAAAATAGCATTGCTTTCTTAGAACACAGCCTGTTTAAATTGGGCAGGGAAAAGGTGGCTTGTAATGACTTGCCCATCAACATGGGGTCTTGTGTTTGACAAGTTAGACATCAACTCTATCAGTCAGGTGGCATAATGTCTCCCATCACAGTAATTCCACCACCACTTGATATTTATAAAGCATCTTGAAATTTTAAATGCCTCTCCATACCCATGATCTCATTTGATATCTAGTTCTCAACACTGTATCATGTCTGAAAGACAAGAACTTCTAGAATATTACTGTTACTGTCTTGAGTACAGGATTGTGTCACCATCCAGTGGAATTAGGGAGAGAAGGTAAAATCCAGACACTTATTCTCAGTTCTGACTCAGCAGACTGAAAGCTTTCACTGCCTAATGATTCTTTTCTTTCTTTCTCTTTCTTTTTTTCTCTTTCTTTCTTTTCTTTCTTTCTTCTTTCTTTTTCTTTCTTCTCTTTCTTTCCTTCTTTCTTTTTCTTTCTTTCTTCCTTTCTTTCCTTTCTTTTTTTCTTCTTTCTTTTTCTTTCTTTCTCTTTCTTAGCTTTTCTTTTTTTTTAGAATTTTACTTAAACAAAAACAGCTCACCTGCTTCTCCCACTTACCACCCCCTGCTTCTTGCAACTACCAATCTGTTCCCTGTATCTATGAGCTTGGTTTTTTATTTTGTTTGTTTGTTTGTTTGTTTGTTTTTTAGATTCTACTTAGAAGAGAGATCACATCATATTTGCTTTTCCCTGTCTGAATTATTTCACTTATTATACTTAGCATAATGTCTTCAAGATCCACCCATGTTGTCCCAAATGGCAAGATTTCATTCTTTTTTTATGGCTGAGTAATATTTCATTGTAAATGCATTCCACATCTTTATCCATTCATCTATGGATGGATAGTTTGGTTATTTCCCTATCTTGGCTATTGTAAATAATGCTGCAATGAACATGAGGGTGCATATATCTTTTTGAATCAGTGCTTTTGTTTTCTTTGCCTAAATACCCAGAAGTAGAATTGCTGGATCATATGGTAGTTCTATTTTTAATTTTTTGAGGAACTTCCATTCTGCTTCCCATAATGGTTGTACTAATTTACATTCCCACCAACACTGCACAAGGTTTCCCTTTTCTCCACATTTTTACCAATGCCTGTTATTTCTTGTCTTTTTTTGTCATCTTTTTGATAACAACCATTCTAACAGGTGCATAGTGATATATCATTGTGGTTTTGATTTGCATTTCCCTGATGATTAATGATGTTGAGCATCTTTTCGTGTACCTGCTGGCCATATGTATGCCTTCTTTGGAAAGTCTCTATACAGATCTTCTGCCCCATGTTCATTTTTTGCTATTGAGTTGTATGAGTTCTTTAGGTATTTTGGATATTAGCCCCTTATTGGACACATGATTTGCAATTATTTTCTCCCATTAAGTTGTCTTTTCATTTTGTTGATCATTTCTTTTGCTGTACAGAAGCTTTTTTAGTTTGATGTAGGTCTCACCTATTTATTTTTGCTTTTGTTGCTTTTGCTTTCTATTAAAAAAACATCAGACTAAAAAAATCATCTCTAAGACCAATGTCAAGGAGCTTACTGCCTATGTTTTCTTCAGGAGTTTTATGGTTTCAGGTCTTATATCTCTCTTTAATCTATTTGGAGTTAAATTTTGTGTATGGGGTAAGATAGTTTCATTTTTTTGCATGTAGCTGTCCAATTTTCCCAACACCATTTATTGAAGATACTGTTCTTTCTCTCATTGTATGCTCTTGGCTCCTTTGTCATAAATTAATTGACCATATATGCATGGGTTTATTTCTAAGCTCTCTATTCTTTTCCATTGATCTATGTTTTGCCCTTTATGCCAATGCTGTATTGTTTTAATTACTATAGTTTTGTAATATAGTTTGAAATCATCATGGTGAAACCTCCATGGAGCATGGTGTCTCTATCTTTGTTCTGTCTCAAGATTACTTTGGCTATTTGGGGTCTTTTGTGGCTTCAAACAAATTTTAGGATTGATCAACTTCTGTGAAAAATACCCTTAGAATTTTGATAGAGATCGCACTGAATCTGTATATTCCTTTGAGTAGTATGGACATCCTAACAATATTAATTCTTTCAATCCGTGAGCATAGAATATCTTTCCATTTATTTGTGTCCTCTTTAATTTTTTTTATTAATGTCTTGTAGTTTTCATTGTAAATGAAATTTACAGTGGGATTGTTTTCTTTATTTCTCCTTCTGATAATTTGCTATTAGTATAAACACAACAGATTTTTGTGTATTGATTTTGTATCCTACAACTTTACTGAATTCATTTCTTAGTTCTGACCAGTCTTTTGATGGAATTGTTAGTTTTCTATATACAATATCATGTCATCTGCAAACTGTGACAGTTTTACTTCTTCCTTTCCAATTTGGATTCCTCTTTTTTTCTTGCTTAATTGCACTGGCTAGGACATCCAATACCATGTTGAGTAAAAGTGGTGAGGGTGAACCTCCTTGTCTTGTTCCTGATCTTGGAGGAAAAGCTTTCACTTTTCACCACTGAGTATGATATTATCTATGGGCTTGTCATCTGTGGCCTTTATTTGTTGGGGTAAGTTCCCTCTATGTCTGCTCTGATGAAAGTTTTTATCATAAGTAGATGTTGAATTTTATCAAATGTTTTTTCTGCATCTTTTGAAATTATTATATTTTTTAATTTTTTATTGAAGTATAATTAACATACAGTAATACATCAGTTTCAGGTATACAACATAATGATTCAACAATTTGATACATTACTTGGTGCTCAGTATGGTAAGTGTAGGCACCATCTATCACCAAACGTTATTAAAATCTTATTGACAGTATTCCTTATGCTGCACTTTTCATTTCCATAACTTACTTATTTTGTAACTGGAAGTTACAATTCTCTTTATTTATTTCAGCCATCCCCCCTTCTGGCAACCATCAGTTTGTTCTCTGTATTTAAGAGTCTGGTTTTTTTGTCTCTTTTTCTCTGTTTGTTCATTTGTTTTGTTTCTTAAATTCCTATATGAGTGAAATCATATGGTATTTGCCTTTTTCAGTGTGACTTATTTCATTTAGTATTATACTTTCCAGGTCCATCCATGTTACAAATGGTAAGATCTCATTCTTTATTATGGCTGAGTAATATTCCAGTGTGTGTGTGTGTGTGTGTGTGTGTGTGTGTGTGTGTCACTTGGGTCACTGTTTATCCTTCATTTTATTAAGGTGGTATATCACACTGACTGATTTGTCCTTGAATCTCTGGAGTAAAGCCCATTTGATCATGGTGAATGATCCTTTTAATATATTGCTGAATTTTGTTTGCTAATATTTTGTTGAGGATTTTTGCATCTATGTTGATCACTGATATTGGCTTGTAATTTTGTGTGTGTGTGTGTGTGGCATCTTTGTCTGGTTTTGGTGCCAGGATAATGCTGGACTTGTAAAATGTGTTTGGAAGATTTCCCCCTTTTTTCTATTTTTCTGGAAGAATTCAAGAAGGATTGGTCTTAATACTTCTTTGAATGTTTGGTAGAATTCACCAGTTAAGCCATCTGGTCCTGGACTTTTGTTTATTGGAGGTTTTTGATAACAGATTCATTCTCCTTGCTAGTAATTGATCTGTTCATATTTTCTATTTCATAATGATTTGGACTTGGTAGGTTGCATGTTTCTAGGAATTTATCTATTTCTTCTAGGTTGTCCAATTTGTTTGCATATAAATTGTTCATAGTAGTCTCATGATCTTTTGTGCTTCTGTGGTATTGGTTGTAACATCTCCTCTTTATCATTTTATTTATTTGAGTCCTCTCTTTTTTCTTGGTGATTCTAGCTGAAGATTTGTCAATTTTGTTTTTTCTTTCCCAAGAACAATCTCTTGCTTTCACTGATCTTTTCTGTTGTCTTTTTTGTCTGTTTCATGTATTTTTGCCCTAATCTTTACTATTTCCTTCCTTCTACTAACTTTGGGCTTCATTTGTTCTTTTTCTAATTCCTTGAGGTGTAAAGTTAGGTGTTTATTTGAGATTGTTCTTGTTTCTTGAGGTAAACATTTATCACTATGAACTTCCCTCTTAGAGCTGCTTTTGCTGCATCCCATAAATTTTGGTATGTTACATTTCCACTTTTGTTTGTCTCAATGTATTTTCTTAATTTTCCAGTTTTCCTTAAGTAATTAATTTCTAGTTTTATATCACTGTGGTTGGAAAAGATGCTTGATATGATTTCAACGCTCTTTAAATGTATTAAGACTTGTTTTGTGCCTTAACATATGATCTATCTTGGAAAATGTTCCAAGTATACTTGAGAAGACTGTGTGTTGTGTTGCTTTTGGATGGAATGTTCTATAAATATCCAGTCCATTTGGTCTAACATGCCATTTAAGGTCAATATTTTCTTACTAATTTTTCTGTCTAGATAATCTATCCATTGATGTAAGTGAGGTATTAAAGTCCCCTATTATTACTGTATTGCTATTTATTTCTCCCTTTAAGTGTCTTAATATTTGCTTTATATATTTAGGTGCTCCTATGTTGGGTGCATAAATATTTACAAATGTTATATCCTCTTGTTGGATTGATCCCTTTATCACTATATAATCTATTCTTTGTCTCTTATTATAGTTTTTGTTTTAAAGTCTATTTTGTCTGGTATAAATATAGCTACTCCAGCTTTCTTTTGGTTTCTATTTCCATGAAATATCTTTTCCCATTTCTTTACTTTTAGTCTGGTGTCCTTACATCTAAAGTGTGTCTCTTATAGGCAGCATATAGATGGGTATTGTGTTTTTATCTATTCAGCCACTCTATATCTTTTGATTGGAGAATTCAGTCCTTTTATACTTAAAATTAGCATTAATAGGTATGTGCTTATTGCCATTCAGTTAATTGTTTTCTACATGTTTCTGTAGTTCTTCTCTGTTTCTTTCTTCTTTTCTTGCTCTCTTCCTTTATGGTTCGATGATTTTCACTAGTGGCATGCTTATATTCTGTTCTCTTTATCTTTTGTATATTTACTATAGGTTTTTGCTTTGCAGTTACCATGAGGCTTCCATATAACAATTTATATCTAGAGCAGTCTATCTTCAGTTGAAAATAACTTGTTTGATCCCATTCTAAAGTTCAACATTTTTACTCTCCCTCCATGTTTTATGTTTTTGATGTCACATTTTATATCTTTTTAGCCTGTGTATCCCTTAATTAATAATTGAAGTCAGTTATTTTTTTTATTTTTTTTTAAAGATTTTATTTATTTATTTGACAGAGAGAGAGAGAGCACAAGTAGGCAGAGAAGCAGGCAGAGGGAGAGGGAGAAGCAGGCTCCCTGCTGAGCAGGGAGCCCGACGCGGGACTCAATCCCAGGACCCTGGGATCATGACCTGAGCCAAAGGCAGCCGCTTAACCGACTGAGCCACCCAGGCGCCCCAGAAGTCAGTAATTTTTACTATTTTTGTCTTTTAGCCTTCATACTAGCTTTATAAGTAATTAACCCACTACCTTTATTACTACATTTACTTTTCCAATGAGATTTATCCTTTCATATATATTCTTGTTACTAATTAGTGCCCTTTCTTTTCAGCTTAAAGATGTCCCTTTAATATTTCTTCTAAGTATGGCTAAGTGGTGATCAACTCCTCTAACTTTTGCTTGTCTGGAAAACTTTTTATCTCTCCTTCAATTCTGAATGATTACTTTACTAGGGAGAATATTCTTGGTTGAGTTTTTTCTTTCAGCATTTTGAATATATTGTGCCACTATCTTCTGGACTGCAAAGTTTGTGCTGAAAAATCTGCTTATAGCCTTATGGGGGTTCCTCTTGTATGTAAAAAAAAAAACAAGTTGTTTTTCTCTTGCTGTTTTAATATTTTTGTCTTTAACTTTTGACTTTTTAATGTGTCTTGGTGTGGGTATCTTTGTGTTCTCTTTTTTGGTAGTTTCTAGGCTTCCTGGATCTGGATGTCTGCTTCCTTCCCTGAGTTAAGAAAGTTTTCAGCCATTATTTCTTCAAATAAGAATTCTGCCCCTTTCTCTCTCTCTCTTCTCCATTTGGGAGCCCCAAATTGCAAATGTTAATCCATCTGATGTTGACCCATAATTCCTTTATATTATCTTCACTTTTTTAAATTCTTTTTTCTTTTTGTTGCTCTAATTGGGTGAGTTCCACTGCCTTGTCTTCAAGTTGACCATCTTTTTTCTGCTTCGTCAAGTCTGCTGTTGAACCCCATAGTGTATTTTTCAGATTAGTTATTATATTCTTCAGCTCTGTGACTTCTAATTGGTACTTTCTTATGTTTTCCACCTCTTTGTTGAAGTTCTCACTGTGTTCATCCATTCTTCTCCCTATTTCAGTATCTTTATGACCATTATTTGAACTCTTTATCAGGTATTTTACTTTTCTCCATTCATTAAGGATTTTTTTCTGAGACTTTATCTTGTTTTTTCATTTGGAACATATTTCTCTGTTTCTTCATTTTGTTTGACTCTCTGTGTGTCAAGACACAAGAGCACAAACCATAAAATAAAAGACAGATAATATGACTGCATTAAAAAAGAAAAGATCTAAACATAAAAAGATAGTATGAACAGTAAAAATAAATAAATAAATAAACCCCAACTGGGAGAAGATATTTACAAAGTATAAAGCTGGCATTTGATTTGTATCCTAAATAAAGTACTTTTATAAATCAAAGAAAAAGAAAGGATAAAAAACTAAATTTAAAAATGAACAAAGGGTATGAGCAGGCAATTTTAAAAGATCAAGAACTATATGAACTACCATCAGGGAAATGCCAATTAAAACCTGACACCTTACAGATTAGAAAAAGCTTAAAAGTCTGACAATTCCAATTTTTCATTGGCATTGATGTGGAAAGATGACTCTTATACTCTGTTAATAAGGAACATAAATTGGTATAACCATTTTGGAAAGTGTACCATAGACACAAAAATTACATTTCTAAATATAATTTTCCTAAAGCAGTGTTTTGCAAATAGTAGGTCTCAATCCATGTGAAGGCAAGTTAGTAAATCACGACCATCTTTTTTTTAATGAAGTAAGGCAAAATAAAAATAATAGTGTATGTCATAGTGTGTTGCAAATAGTAAAAGTTTAGTTTTGTGAAACTTTTGTTTCAGTTATAAATATTCAGATGGGTGTATCCTTATACATGTATGGGTATTCTGGGCATAGTATACAAAATTTATTTCTTACTAGAAGTCATGGTCAAAAATGTTTGAAAGCCATTGGCTTAGAACAGCAGTTCTCAAAGTGTAGTCCAGAAATTCCTGAGGGTCCCTAAGACTCTTTCAGTAGAGCCACAAACTCAAAACTATTTTTATAACAATACTACAATGTTATTTGCCCTTTTTACACTTACAAGTGTACAGTGGAATTTTCTAGAGGATACATGATCTACAATATCAGAATAGAGTAAATGCAGAAGTAGATAGGAGAATCCAGCTACCTTCTATTAAAGAGATTTATAAAAATTTAAAGTAATGCCACTCTTCACACTAATTTTTTTTTACTTTTGTAAAATGTAGTTATTCTATAGTATACTTTATACTATTTTATTGTTATTAAAATAATTGTTATTTATGTTAACATATAATGTGTTTATTACATTATTTTAAGTGGACTAATAAATGTTTAAATTTATCAGGTTTAATTTACAACATAATAAATACTAATAGATATAACTCACATAAAGAAAGATCTTTGGGGTCCTTAATAACTTTTAGGAGTGTAACAGGGCCCTGAAACCAAAAAGCTTAGGAAATGCTAGCTTAGAGAAAGTCTCCCACATGTTCCCCAGGTGACAATTATGGGAATGTTCACTGGCACACTGTAATAGCAAAATAAAGAAAAGAGAAAGGAAAGGTGGAAAAAAAGAGGGGAGTGAGAAAGGGATGAAAAGAAGGAAAAAAGGAAAAAAAGACATTAAAGGAAAAAAGAGAGAAGAAACAATTTAAATACCCACTTACAGGGAAATGGATAATTTAATTAATTTTGATGTAGTCATACAATGGAAAACTATACAAAATTAAAAATGAACTAGATCTACATATTACTCATACAAATATGTTGAAAGAAGAAAGCAAGTTTTAGAAGGATATACAAGGATAACACCATTTACATAAAGTTTGAAAACACTCAAAATAGTACTATGTTTTTCGTATGTATATAAAAATGGAAATTAAGTAAGTATAAAGTCATGCAGGAGAAGATAAACACTATATTCAAAATGGTGATTCTTGTCATGGTGGTGATATCAGGGGAGTAGTTGAAAGTGATATGAGATTGGGAAGAGCTTCAGTGAGAGGCTTCAACCATATTTGTAAAGTTTTGTTTCTTAAGCTGAATAGTATGTCCTGGATGCTTATTATTTCATTCTCTATACATTTTAGATTTCTTAAATATTTCAAAAAGGATTGAATTTGTATTGGCTTTGGGCTATATGACTACACTCCCTCCAATTTGCTTGGGTTATAATAACTATTTAGCTTTATACTATGTCACCTATGAAAACCAAAGAACTATAGGACCAGTGGCAAAAAGAAAAAGAAATTTGTGTGCCTACCTATGTGCCATCACTGCACTGGGTAGTTTTTTTTCCTTATTTAATCTTCACCAGAATCATAAAGTACTCTACTGATTTTAATAATGGTAGAAAGAGGGGTGCCTGGGGGGCTCAGTCAGTTGAGTGTCTGACTCTTGTTTTCAGCTCAGGTCATGATCTCAGGGTCGTGGGATCAAGCTCCACTTTGAGCTCTGCACTCAGCAGGAACTCTGCTGGCGATTCAATCTCCTGCTGCCCCTCCCTCTCTCTAAAAATAAGTAAATAAATCATTTTAAAAAGGAATCTTTAAAAAAAAAAAAAAAGAATGGTAGAAAGACTTTCAAGTTGAGTCAACCCTTCCAAGTCATCAGCGATCATAACAACGCAACTGAAATGTTTAGGTTGTACAATGTGTTAATGGTAGGTCTTCATGAAATTGATTTTTTTATGTTGTCCCAGCGCACACAGACCTGTGGCTTATTTTTCACAATTTATGGGACTGATTTCAGGTATTTTGACACTTTGGAAAATGTGATAAGTTGGGACAACTTGCCCCTCTCCATCTCTATGATATGATTATAGGAGCAACGCTGAGGCATGTATTATACCACTATAAACAAAAGGGCCAAATCCAGAATGGGGGATAAAGATTTAATTCCCCAAACTGGTAATTGTCAAAATTGAAGATGTGACATTTTTCCCAAGCCAAAATCTCTTAAAAATAAGGAGGAGCACCAAAAAAAAAAAAAAAAATTAGCAAATGATAGTCATATGTATTCATATTTCCTATGCTAAATAAAAAAAATACACACTAAAATCATGAGATATTTTGATGTCTATCAAATTAGCAAAGACTTTTCTTTTTTAAAGATTTTATTTATTTATTCATGAGAGACAGAGAGAGAGAGAGAGAGAGGCAGAGGGAGAAGCAGGCTCCCAAGGAGCAGGGAGCCCGATGCGGGACTCGATCCAGGACCCTGAGATCATGACCTGAGCCGCGAAGGCAGACGCTTAACCATCTGAGCCACCCAGGTGCCCAGCAAAGATTTTTTTTACAGGAAATATTCTATGTAACTAGAATGGGACAATACATATAGTGTAAATTAATACATTTTTTAAAAGGAACAGAAATATATACTACATATACATTGCATACAATATATATATACACAAGTATGCATACATGTATACAATTATACATCTTCTATATACATTGTATTATATAATATATGTAGTGTTTCCCAGAATTTCTTTGCAAAGCCATGGATAGGCACACAGGTCCACTGCCACGTGGAACACTAGCACTGTAGAGTGTTGATAAGCATTTGGTGACAAGATATTTTCCTAGTCTAATGCGATTGGGAAACGCTAGGTTAAACAAACTTAAACAGATTTTCTTTAATAAGCTAATGTGCATAATAAACCTCCAAAAGATGATCTTTTACATGCAGCAGTACCCAAATTTATTTAGTTATGAAATCCTCCTTTCAAGGAAATTCCCTTGTGAATAATTTCTCTAGAACACAGTCTAGGAAATGATGCACCTCACCATTTTACTGTGCTCCACATCTCAATAATCTCATCCCTGGAATCATAAAGGGAATTGGCACATTGTGTAACAATTCATACAACTGGCAGGGTTCTGGTCATATATTGATGCTGTCTTGTTATTACAATTAATTAAAAGCATTTAGGATTTTGTTGATATTCTTTGAAATAAGACATCACTCTTCACGATGAAAACATCTGTCCTCAAGCTCTCCTCACTCCCTAATAGGGAGACTTCTCTGCTGTGAAAATCATCACAGAGAAGATACACAAATAGGAAAGTTGGAGCTTTTCCCACTTTACCAGCAAAACAGAGAAATGCCTCTAAAAATTTTTTTAACACAACTCCTATAATTCTTCTATGAAAATGTTAAGTGACCAAAAGAGAAGAATTGACTTTTCAAAAATCCACACATGGATTAGTTCCTGGCCTGTGACATTAGAGTTGCCTGTCTCAGTAGATGAGTTGTTAGCATTGCTGCTCAAGGGAGTAGAGCAGGGGAGTTGGGGGGGGGGGGGGCATCAGCTGTTGCCTGTTTGCCTGTGGCGCTGCACCTGTGTGCCTACCCAGAGCTTTTTGAAGAAATGTAGTCCCATCCCGAATATTTCTAGTCACTTGAATATTGGTGAAGACCAACACATTGCTCCTTAGCTTTGGCAAAAATGCCCAAGCAATACCACTTCATCTTTCTTTTGGACTCTTACAGAATGCTAATTTCAACTCTTCTGGAATTCAAGCAATCTTGGAAAGAGTAGAAGGAATTTTTTTCCTCCTCTTCTCTGCACCCTCCAGCCAACCTTTATTTTCTTCCCCAGCAGAGGAGAGTCCTCAACCCCCTCTATCTTTGACACCCTCTACCCTGCCATCCCAGATGACCTGAACTTTCCATTTGGTGAAACTATTATGTCCAAACCTTTCACTATGGCCACCCACTCTTTGCCTTCCTCTTCTTTTCTAGCCCACTTAATTTCTTGTCTTCCTTCCTTCTCTCCATCTAGTTCTCAAAGTAAAACCCCATTCTTGGCTTACGGTTTGTACTCTTTCTCATTTTCAGGGTGAAATTCCCACCAGTCCTCCTTGACCTCCTGGTCTCAATGTAGAGAAGTATCAGACAGACCTGGGCTCAGACTCCCACTCAGCTGCTGTATGGACTTGGGCTTTGGTTCCCTCATCTGTACAACAGATATTTCTCTAGATACTCCCCAGGGTCTGGGGAGAAATCAGTGTAGGCAGAGTGCCTGATACTTAATTGGGGCTAACGAAATGGAACCTATTATTATTGTTGTTACTTTAATGGTTATCACTTCAATCTGCCGGTGACCCCTCTTCCTGGACTTCCCCTCATTGTGCCCGGATCGCTGACCTCTTCCTTTTCTGTGAGGGGCATCCGGGCACTGATCCATACCCGAATTGCTGTTTCTTTTGGCCAAAGGCATTTGGTTACTAACGAGAGCTTCTCTTCTTCCCATCCGCTTGAGCCATGGGCCACATTATTTTGCCGAAATGCAATTACAACTAAATGGGAGCGTGAGACTTACACGTAATCCAGCTACTACCTCTCCTGACCAAAGTGAAAATGTGGAGACTTTTGCCACAACCGGGAGTGAGGACTTCACGTGCTTTATCAGTTAGTTCGAGGGCTAGGCCCCACTCCAGATACCTCCACAGCAAGAGACTTCCTTCTCGCGCACTTTAACCGCAGACGCTGGTTCCGGACCATCCCTCCATAGACAGAATGTGGAGAACTCGTTGTTTGGCCCGGAATTGGCTAAGCTGAGGAACCTCACCCTTACTAACCTGCTGCCCGGTCCGCCTCTCGAGAGAGAACTCCGCGCCCCAGGGGAGGATCATGCACAGCTGCAGCCTGCAGTCAGCGGCTCCTCAGATAAACAGCCACCTCCCTTGCCAGCACTGAGAGAAAAACCAGGCCCCCGGGGCTCTGGGCCAGAGGAATTTAGAAAGCCTTCTCTCCGTTGGGTCAGCCATTTCCCTGAGCCCTGAGGACCTCCCCCACCCGCTTTCCTCTGCCCTCTCCAGAGGGGTCACAGCTCCTCAACAAGCCCGCGCTGTCTGACTCGGCGCCCCTGCCCACCCTAACCTGCCTCCTACCGCTACTCCTAGGCTTTTACTTGCTCTTCCCTGCACATGGAAAAAGCCACCCAGGCCCTCCCATTCTGACCTACTACCTTGGAAGGCACAGATGGAGAGGTATTTGTGACACCGGCCACATTTAGGGAGAGAGGAGGAGGGACCCCCAGTTTTCAGGTCTTCCCAGTTTCTCCGTGGTTGAGCTCTCATCGTTGGGCCTCAATGAGCAAGGCTGCTAGTAGTAGGGCTGGCAACTCTCAGGCAGACTGGACCAGATATTCTAGAAAACCTGTTCTGCTCACTGCCTGACAGAGGCGGCTCTCACCTTCCGTGTGAGCTTCACCGCACAGGCCACGACTGACTGGATCACGGGCTAACAGCTGACCCAAAAAGGAGCCAACCGATTGGCTGGGCAATGGCCTGGGACTCGCGTGGCCCGGCTCAAAGAAATGAAGCGGGCCAGTCCGATTTCTCTCATACGTGAGGTGTCGAAACACGCAAGCCCACTGCAATCGGTGGTGGCTGGGAAGCCACAGGAGCCACATGCAAGATAATGAGCAAAGGAATCTGGCCAAGACAGAGGAAGAGGGAGCAGAAGTATGGGCAGAAGCATAGACCGGAAGGCCACGTAGGGACTGAGGAACGGAGAGCTACCCCCCCCCCCCGTCGTGTGTCCCAGCCCCCAGCAACACCCGTGAGCCTGACTCGACCTTTCATCTTTGTCCTGTGAGATTCTTCTATAAATGCTCATTCACACCCTTCTGACTGGAACCAGCTCGAACAGGCTTTGTTTCTTTGCAACTAAAAGAATCTTGACTGCAACAGTTTTCTCCAAATAGATGCCGAGGTCTAAAATGATTCCTCCAGACATGCTGCATTACAGTTTGAGCCTCCTGTTAGTGTGTCTATAAGAGTAAAAAACATGGCCATCGCTTCCTGAACACTTTCTTTTGTGCCAGGCAATGTGCTAAGAGCTTCACACACATTGTCTTACTTCTTCTCATTTACACCCTACGATGTAATATTATTATCCCTGTCTTAGATGTAAGAAAACCGACACCTTGAGAGGTGAAGCAAATTACCCAAGGTCATGCACTTTTCAAGGGGCCCACCCAGCATCTAAGTCTAGTTGGGATGATTCCAAGTCTGTACTATCCATCCCCAGGATTTGTCTCCCATGTGATCTGACAAGGCAGGATGAAGCCATGTCACTGCTCCCTGCCGGTGTGTGCTTACAGGCCCCCAGAGCCTCCCCTGAGAATGACCAGTATCCCAGAGCTACAAACCAACAGGGATGCCCAAAGTGGGACTGAGAATTATGGAAGCAACCACAGATACGGCTCACAACTCCCAGTATCCCACCGGTGGATCCCAAAGGACATCAGACATGTACAGGCCCCACCCCCTGCTCACTGCAGGCTTTTGATAGGAAATGTGGGGGCGCCTGGGTGGCTCAGTCGGTTAAGCGGGGAACTCTTGATTTCAGCTCAGGTCATGATCTCAGGGTCTTGAGAAAAAGCCCACATTGGGCTCCCCACTGAGTGCGGAGGCTGCTTGAGATTCTTTCCCCCTGCCCCTCCCTTCTCTGATACTCCCCCCACACCTCCTCGTGCTCGCTAAATAAATAAATAAATAAATAAATAAATAAAATCTTTTTTTAAAAAGGAAGGAAATGTGGAATTAAAAGCATGTTAGGAAAGGCAGCTACACCTGCAAAATTACCTACAGCAGTGATGCCCTTTTGAGGAACAAATTCAAATATATTGAATAATAGATCCATTTGATTTTTTTTTTTTAAGATTTTTATTTATTTGACAGAGAGAGAAGGAACACAAGCAGGGGCAGTGGGAGAGGGAGAAGCAGGCTCCCCGCTGACCAGGGAGCCCGACGTAGGACTCGATCCCAGGACCCCAGGATCATGACCTGAGCCAAAGGCAGACACTTAATGACTGAGCCACCCCGGCGCCCCCATTTGATTTTTTTTTTTAAATCCTCCCTCAATGTACCCCTTATTAACCCTAAACACTGTTTAAAATTAACATTTTCTAAAATAATTTCCCGGTGGGGCGCCTGGGTGGCTCAGTCGTTAAGCGTCTGCCTTCGGCTCAGGTCATGATCCCAGGGTCCTGGGATGGAGCCCCGCATCGGGCTCCCTGCTCCGCGGGAAGCCTGCTTCTCCTTCTCCCACTCCCCCTGCTTGTGTTCCCTTTCTTGCTGTGTCTCTCTCTGTCAAAAAAATAAATAAAATCTTTAAAAAAAAATAAAATAATTTCTGGGAGATGATTTTCATTGTTAGGCTCCTTTCGTTGGTATACAACCCATTAAACTTGTCCATTTGTGCAGGAAAAGACAAAAATAAGTGCAGGTTGACGCTTTCGTGAAGTATAGACAGCAACATACTATTCACTAAGAGGCTCAAGCCCCAATTCCGATCAACCACTATCGATTATCCCTCGGACTATCTTCTAGGATAATAGAAATCATACTGGATGAAAATGTTTTATTCAAAAACACATTTACCTTTTCAGGGCAGAGAAGTGAACGCTCCTATGGGAAGGAAGGTGATGATAAAGGCAGATAGTCATTAAATGTGCCCTCGAACTTGCTGGGGGTTTTTTAAACTAGATCTGTAATTATAGGGCTACTGAAGATATGAAGGATATAGTTAAGGTTTCGTCAGCACTTTTATTGTAATACTTAGTGAGATTAGTCATTTTAGTGTTCCCTTTCTATGCCAAAAATGGAAGACAGCTGTTTGTGCTCCAAAAACTGTTTTTTAAAGGATAGTTCTGTTTATCAAGTGTATTTTGCCACTGGGGAAACATATCTTAAAGCTTTTGCATTTCAGCCCATCATGTCAAAATGAAGTAAGTAGGAATGATGACTTTAGCTGTTACTCCTAGATAATGACAGGAAGCTTTTCGCATGCAGACAAGCCACACAGGGATGATAGGGAATATCTGGTGCACAAATATCTCAATTCCCATCTCCTGCAAAGAGGTATTCCAGATGGCACCAATCAGTCCCGAAGTTCATTCCCTGAGCTAGAGAGCCCTTCGAAGTATTGAGAGGCAGCTGTGTGAGGGCTTGGTGACCTATATCAAGACCAGCCTGTCACCCAAGGACAGAAAGCCAGATTCTTTTGTAAGACTGTGCCTCTTAGTGAATCAGATCTAAATGCAGGAGTTGTGACTGGCCTGGACGTATTCATCTTCCCAAGTATAAACCTCGAGAATTTGTTTCCCCTAGTACATTAAATATTTGCAATCTCACACCAACAAGTTTGAAAACTTAATTAAATTTTAAACAAAGCTCATGTTTATCATTTGTTCTTAATTCCAACTTGTCAAGTTTCCCCAAGAGAGGTAATATTTCTTTCTCTCTCTTCTGTGAATGTTTTGAAGACTGTCATATTCTTTATTCCAGAGGCACCCAGATATTTTGTTCCTCAATTCAATCGGTGGCCTAATGGGAAATCCAATGTGTGGCTTTACAGAAGAGGTTTAAAAAATCCATAAAATGACCCTGACTCTTTTTTTTTTTTCCTTTTTAGCATATATTACTTTGTTTGGGATTTTGTTGTTGTCCTAAGGCCTTGACTTTTAATAAGGTTATACTCTAGTTAGTGAGGCAAGACCTAAGGACATAAAACAATTAAATGATGAACACAAATCAGCATATTAAGGAGCTGTTGGCACAGAAAGGGCTGTGCAGCTCAGATCCCCCCTTCCAGAAAGGGCTCACTGCCCAGCTGCAAGGACTGTGGTGAGCTGGCAGCCTTCAGCTCTCAGGCCAAGGTCATGCTCCTCTCAGGAGGCCCCCAGATAACTGAGCAGCCCAGGAGTACAGGGCCTGGCCATTTCCACGCAACGCATAGCCCACCAGCAGGCCATCTTTGCCCCCCGGACGCTCCATTGGGCTGGCCGACACTTTGTCAGGTCAGCGTGCAGGGTGATGGCTCCCTGTGCCTGATCCCACCTCCCCTTCTTTTCCTTTCACGGAGACCACTCCTCAATAAACTTTTGCAATACTATGTCTCAGAGACATAACCTAATCCGCAACAATGTTGAAATGTTAACAGAAATCAAGAAGGGGTTGGGACTAGGACCGTGTGTGTGTGTGTGTGTGTGTGTGTGTGAGGGGGTGTTAGAAGTGATATTAAAGTTCCCCTAGGGAATTGTGATAAGTCATGAACTTTGGGCTCCACAGCCTTGAAAGATCCCTGCACTTGGAAAGCCAGGGAAGATCGGGAACCAATGAAGGAGAGACCTGGGCAGACCAATCCAATGTAGGTCAAGGCAGAAGGGCACCCAGGAGTCAGGCCTCCCCCGCCCCTCTGAGGAGACAGTTTGCAGAGATGCAGTGGGGGAACATGCCTGTCTTGCATTCAGAAAAACTCAACCTGAGTCTTAACTCAATGTTTGATGACCCGTATGACACCGGGTGGGTCCCTTCACTTCCCTGGACCTCCCTTGTTCACTGGGGATGATGCTGATTCTCCCGGCCAATCCTACACAGCATCTGCACAGGATCAAGAGAGACAGTGAAAGCATTTTGTTGGCTGAATGGCCCTAGGAAACTGTAAGGTATTATTACCGTGTCTGAAAAGTTGGGAGGAAGCATGTATAATGGTGGCCCTAGGGCCCCAGCACTGCCACCTCTGGACACAGGTATGAAGAGCTCATTCACCCTGGTGGGGTCCGCTCCCCAGCTTCCCAGCACCACCCCAAGTCTGAATGTATATTTAGCTGATCTGAACTTAACTTATGCTGAAGATATATTTAGCACATCCCTACCTTTTCAAATGTATATCAGCTAATCATTTTACTATTTTCTTCCTGGTATATTTATAATTTAATCTGGTGATCCTGGCACAAAATATATACTCAATAAATATTTGTTGACGTGAATTGAACTGACCCTTTCATTTTTTTCTCTTGGTCTCTAAATACTTTGTGACAGCTTTCACAAACCGATTTTTTATGATACTGTACCATCCTGTTCTTTATATCAGAGTGGATGATTTAGCCCCTAGCTGTTAAGTAACATGTTAGCTATTCCCTTCACTAGGAGATGATGATGAATTCAATGTCAATTATCAGTGAAAATAAATGTTCATGGACTTTAGCTTATCTTTCACGAATTTTATTCTGAAAAGTTCGCTTAAGGTTTGAAGGTATTTCTTATGATGTATGGCCTTAAAAATAATTGTCCACTAGACATGATAGATATTGCCATTTACTCTGGTTTGGTTTGGTTTTGCTTTTTCCTACTCAGAATCCTTCCCCCAATTTCTTCTGATAATAGCACTCTCACTTTGTTGGGGGCACCACACTCCCTACCTCCACTTAGCCTCGGTGGAACCGCCAGTCCCAGTAACTATGGCCCCGGCCTCAGAGTAAGGCCACAGCCCAGATGGGCTACATCATGGTATTCGTCCCCTTGGCCTGGGAGACTGACTGGGGAATGTAAACACACCCCAAGCTGGGCAAATTGAAATAACTTCTAGATGGATGCTGCAAGAGCGGCGATATCTTCTTCCTCTACAGGGTCAAGGCCTGAGTTGGTGTAAACATAGAGCTAACTATTGTCAAATTCCTCCTTTTCCTCACCACAGGGAGGTAATGAGATCAAATTCCAAAAGAAGCAAAGCTGAGGGAGGGAGAAAGAAGAGAGGTAAAGAAGAGAGAGAAGGAGAGAGAGAGAGAAGACGGCAGGAGGGAGAGAGAAGAGGAAGGAGGAGGAACAGAGAAGAAAGTAGGATTAAAGAGGGAAAGAGAAGAGGTTATAGATAGAGAGAGAGAGAGAGAAGCAGAGGGAGGGTTGAGAGAAGAAAGAAGAGAAAGAAGGTAACACAGAGGAGAAGGGGGAGAAAAGAGGACGGGGGTTGGAGAGAGATGGGCAGAAGAGGAAAGAGAGGGGAAAGAGATGTAGAGATTCATAAAGACAACAGTATAAATACACTATAGACAAAGTGAAATGTCTCCACATTATCATGTTGGCTTACTTGCTAAACCGCCAAAAAAATTTTGAGAAAGTACATTTTGTGATTGAAAAAATAACATACTTTTCTAGACTAGAGAGTACAAATAATCACAGAGTAACTTTAGGATCATGACCTTGAAAACTTTTGAAACACTGTGTCAGACAATGCAACATTACTATTTTTCCACCTTACACAATTAGGTTATTAAGATTCCTTAGTCAGAAATTACATCTGTATTCCCTTCAGTGCCGTGGGCGTAGCACTCAATAAATGTCTGTTAAATTAATGTGGGATGGATGGACAGAATGAACACACTGAAATTTGGAGGCTCTCAAATTGCATCCTCAAGGCTGCGGCTAAGACCCCATAATAAAGTGAGAAGTAACATTTGTCTGTGGCTTGCTCAGCCTCCTCTTTATGGATACTTTTATCCCTTTTTGGCACCTGCCCCCACCCCCCAATGCTTTCCCCACTTCCCATATAATAAAACCTGCCTTCAAAGGACAATCCAACACTCCTGCGTAAGAGTTGTAAATAGCCAGTAGAACTTAATGGTCTGTTCTTCCTGGGCCCTTCTAAGGGCATTTCAAGAGGAGACAAAGAAAGAAAAGCTTTAAAATTCACAAAAATAAATGTTCAGTTCTGGAATTTCTGGCCTAAGTGAGCCAGTGCTAGAAGCATTCAGGATGATGGCACAGGAAGGCACGGGCCTCCTGGGACTCCAGTGGTCACATGAGTGGTCTGGGTAACAGTGGCACAGAATCAGGGTTCAGACTCAGAATTCCTGAAATCCTGACCACTGGGCCCCAGAAGGAAACCCATCTGTTTGAGTCTGATTTCATTTGTTTATGTTTTGCATTTTTTTCTTGTAGAAAAATACCTGATTATTTTGGCCATGTTGTGCCCACTGAAATCACAGAATGTTTTCCAATGCTTTTAATGTCCACCCTGAAAAGAACACATTTATTACTATTCCACAACTCCAGAGTGTTTCTCAGAATCTATAAACAAAAAAATTTCCTATTAATAAATGAACACATACGGAGAGAAACAAAAAGGAGGGGGCCAACTGAAAATGCTCATTAATGATCAATTTAAACCTTACTATAGAATGCTTTTACTCTGCTTCTGCCCCGATTTACTGAGGAAGAAAAGCATGGCTTTCTCAAAGAATTGTCAGGTGCTTTGTGCATCAAAGCCAATGTTCATCTTGCTTGTCAAGTCTGATGAACTACTAACGGCTGGGCACAGCAGTGCATGGACGAGGTTGCCAAAACCATGTCCAGTACAGTTGGAAAAAAGTACCATGATTGATCATCATCCACCATGGGTGCAGAAGGAGAAAATGGAAGATCACGTGCCCTCAACTGTATTTGCCACGGGACATTCATTCAATCTTCTTCAAGTGACTGAAACCAGATTTCCCCTGGATAAACAACCCATTCTTCCAAGCTAGCCCATGTACTTCATACAAGACCAGGTCTAAGCTAATCAGTATTTCCTATTCTCTGGATCATAATTATAGGTTTGTGGTGGTTAAATGACCCAGTCAGAGCCAATGAGACTGTCAGCAGGAGATACCACAACAGTGACATTTTTCCTGCAGGATTTCAGCTTGTAAAGTTTTTATATTTCCTAGTAACTATCTTGCAATCATGAAAGAAGGATGGAATCAACCCTGAGGAAATAGAACCCAAATCCACTGCCTGAGAAAGGAATCATCCGAGAGGAAGTGGTACCAAAATTGACATGAGCAACTCTCTTTGGCCTTAACTTGGCCCCTATTTAAAGCCAGGTCTGAAGCCATATTTTTGCTTTGCTTAAGCTAGTTTGGGTTAAATATTCTGTTATTTGCAACAGAAGAATCCTAATTGACATAGCTATCAAGGCTATTTCCTCCCTCAGCTGTAACCTTTAACTAACAAGTTTTAAAATTAGTTCACCATAAAGAAGACATCAAACAAAAATTGAGGGTTAAGATTTGTGGGTACAATTTCGGAGGTCTTTTTCATAATTCTGGGGTCTCACGTGCCAGAGAACTTCATACCAAAGAAATATAAGCTTCAAGAAGATTCAGATTTTATCTCCAATCCATCCTACTGGACATCCTCACTCCACTCTGAGAAATAAGAAGTGACTGGACAGCATGAGAAGGAATTCCTAGAATTTGAGGGTATTCTTTTGTCAAAGAACCCTGATACAATCAATGAATATTTACTGAGCACCTGCCACTTGATAGGCCCTAGTCAAGGAACTGAATCTAAAAGATGAAGATAAAATATCATCTCTGCCATCAGGGAGTCTGTGAGGTAGCACAGAACACTAACCTGTATTAGCCACCTGATCAGCATTCCAGCTATGCCTGATCCAGCCCTGTGAGGAGAAGTCGCGTGTCTAGATAATTAACTAAGGTTCCACACACAAAGAGGTGGACAGCATGCACTAGAGGTTTTTTTTTTTTTTTTTAACTCATAATACCTCATTTGAGCACACGTGATACTCTGTAAGGAAAGAGAAATCTCTTTCTTGGATCAGCAGCACCAGGAATTGGCCTTGCAAAAGAACCATTTCCCTGGCTGGTTTAAGTTTTCTTCAGTCTCCCAATGCAAGGCCTGAACTCACCACCCTGAGATCAAGATCTGAGCTGAGATCAAGAGTCCATTGCTTAATCGACTGAGCCACCCAGGTGCCCCAATAAATATGGTTCTAACTGCAGTTCTCCAAGTGGAAAATGCCCTCCGTTACCTCTGGGATTTTGCACCCTCTGGCTGAAATATTCTTTCATTGCCTTCTATCTTTCCTACCAACTCCACATTCCTTCAGGTTCCTACTTTTTTCCTGCATTTTGGCTTGCATGTTTACTCACTACATATGTTATTTACTATTTCCCAATTATTACATCGCTATTTCAGTGACCTTGTGGTAAGCATATGACAAGAGCATTGAGCTATGAAGATAATGTTCCTTGAAACTAATTACCTGGTATTACAACAATTTCTCCTACAACTGTGCTAACTATAGCTCTGGAGCGTATAAGAAACCACCTGAATTTTGATTACCTGTGTGTGTGTGTGTGTGTCACATAAGACTTAGAAGCTATAATTTCTAAATTCAATTAGAGAAATTTCTAATTTCTCTCATGGTGCAGTAAGTCCCACATGTGCTCGCTCTCAGGGACCTGCACACTGTGGTCCCTGAGCCAGGTCTGTGCTGTGATCCTGCCCCTCACACCCCAGATCTTACATCCGAGGTGGACTGATCCACACTGACCCACCAAGTCTCCTTCTCTCAAGAATTAGGAATCCGGTGCTAATCTAGTGTCCTGAGAAATGAGTCCATTTGACATGCTCTGTAAATGCCATGGTACCTCACCTGCAGCTCACCAAGGCCCACCTGTTCAATTCCTCCTCAGGGCCTATGGGAATCCTCAGAATCATTTAAATGAATTCTCTCTTTTTAAAGTCACAGTCTGTGACTTCTCATGAAAAGAACCTTTCTAACTCATGCAGCAGCAATGTTACTAAAAACTATCAATACCATATTTTCCTTATTGGTTCAGACTTCTCGATGGCTACATTCTCTATAATTAAAGGCACTTCATTCCATGAGTTACAGAATGCCTTATTAGATAAAAGGGAAATAATTTGATTGCATCTTGTTAGAAGTCTAAACTTCAAGAAGAGGCATCTTCTAAGAAAATCTTTCTCAACCATTATTAAAGGCAACTATCTTATATCCTGAAGCCTCATTGTAATGCTCGCCTCAGAGCCCACATTGTAGGATCTAATGCAACCCTAAAAGAAGACCATGAACTGAAAGTTCTACAGAATCTCCCATGTTGGTGGAGCAATCCTTCCTATATCCTCCTTAACATATAATCTGGTCCTAAGTGAAAAGACTATGGTGTAGCTCATCAGTTTCTTCCTGCAATGACCAGGCATATTTTGAATACTGACCCTTCTCTCAGAATTCTTTCTATATTGACACCATTAAAGCAAACTTGATTTTATAATTTAAAGTTGGCATTGAAATGCACAGTGATCAGCCAATAAGAAATATCTGTAAATTCTGAAGGAGTAATCCATCTCTATTAATTTATAATTCTACTATATGTGTTGCTATTTGTACTTTTACGCTGTTTATGCTAAATCTTTTAAGTGTCCTCAAAGCTGACCTTTTTGCATCATACACAAAAGCTATAATTAGTTGAAGAAAAGAAATTCAAATTCCAGATGTTTGAGTGAGTATTTTAATTTTAAAACAAACACCACCACCACCACCACCCCACACACAATCTTCTATTTCTTTTTAGTGAATATGCAAGTAAGAAGAGGTTAAGTTTATTAGATGGTTTCTTTGATGATTTAGGTTTGGGCTCAAAAATGCCTCAGACTCTTAGAAAATTATCAAATTATAGTGGGCAGTAGAAAAAAATGAAAGTAATTCTAAACTCAAAGGTTTTGCCTGTTAGCAGTGGTGCTCAACATATCGGTGACACTGTTCTACACGTGCTGAAGGACGTGAGGAACGTCTTTACCACCGGTGCCCAGCACTTGTCCAGCCTCTACCAAGCCCACCTGATGGCATCCCTCATGACTTCTATAGCAAATGAACTCTTCACAGTACTCCATAGGATTAGCAGTAGAATCTACAAGTGGCCAAAATTCATCAAAGTCTTGGTAGATAAAAATGGGTCTCTTTCTGGGTTGGCTGTCGGAGGACCATGGAAAGGAAATTTGCCATAGACTTCCCCAAAATGAGGCTGCTCTTTCCATTAGGAGAGATCTTTAATGCCCCAAACTTTTGAAACATTAACTATTAGCTTACGTTTTGGGAAATCGGTATTACCAAAAAGTCCCAGCAAATCTGAGTCTCCTTCAGAGATCCTGACTGAACATCATGATTTACATTCCATCTTCAAAGTGAGATAATGCAAGAATGCCAAAAATTCAACAGAGCCTTCTCAAGTAACAATCTTGTCCTTGAGGGAGCACTGGGATTTTGAGTTGTGGAATTTTCCACTCATTTATCCTTTCATTTTCCAACTTCTTTGCCTTCAAGTGCCCACTGGCTCCTCTCAGTCACAGCTGTACAAATCACAGGACTCTCGTTGGCATGAGACATATATATTATTCATCTATCCAGTTTCATCTGAAGGAAATCCAATAAAGACACAATTTTACTTTCCAATGAAATATTCAAAGCTGCTTTTTCCCCCACGAGAAACTGGGCAGAAAACTCCACCAATGATCTATGTAAGTACAAAACTTTTTGCCTATCAGAGCATGTATGAATTTGATTTTATTAAAATATATGTCTGCTTTCCTCCTGTTGTGCTTCATAGTACTTTGTGTATAAATATGTAGCAATTTCAATGTTTTTACTAATTTGTGAAACCTTCTGTAACATAATAATACCAAGAACACCCTGTGCTTTTCCTTGCAAATATTTACTTAAAAGGACACCTTGTTTACATTTGTGCTACATCCTTGATAGAATGCGTGTACATATTGCTGGATTTGTTTTCCTTGAACTGTAAATACAGTGGAGCAGAAAATTCAAGTGGTGATTATACATCAAGTAATAACCTTTGCCTCTGGGTTGTTGATTGAACTAGAGCCCAGGTTAAGGTCATCATGACCCTCATTTAATAGGCCCTTCTGTTGCTAGAGGAAGTTGCCTGTGCCAAACTCAACACACACACACACACACACACACACACACACACACCCCTTCCTTCTTGACAGAAGTCGGTTCTGAGTCACAAAAATCCCATATGAAAGGAAGGAAGAAAATGAGGTTAATATGGGCATGGAGGTGTTTATCAGCCTCGTGCATTTGCCACAATCATGGGTTAATTATATGCTGTAAAGATAGACCTTTCTCTCCTCCAGGAGCCAGTTCACCACCCCGCTCTGTGAAAGGGTTGTGGGGGACACTCACAGAGTAGCAGGGAGAAACGTCCACCTGTCCCCCAAGCCCCATGTTCTCACCTTCCACCCAGTTCTCCATGCCTGAAGAATTACACCCTCGAATAATAACCATCAGCCCCTGAGCAAAAAAACACTGAGCGAAAACACGGAGCAAAGAAAGATGTGAGATCCATGCTCTCTGTCGGAAGATAAAAGTCACATTATAAAAGAGACAGTCATGTTTTTATAAGCAAAACACAACTTTCTCAACATCTCACAGCCATCTCATTAACCAATGCTCTCTCATCATGAGTGATCATGGTTATTTAGAGTCAGAAGCAAAATATGGAGCGATCTGTCTGTAGGCAAGTGGAGACAAGGCATAATAAAGGAAGAGCTAGGTGTGTGAGGAAAATGATGAAGTGGACATACTTCAGTGCTTAATTCATAATGAAGAAAATGTATCAACTCGAGCAGGGATTTAACCCCTTCTGGGTGGAACGTCAAATACCCATGTAAACAATTATTTCTATTTCTTTCAGCATCCATCTACTCTATATGGTTTGAACTTGGGTTTTTTTCAAGCCTTCGTAAAGGCATCTCATAAAACTTAAACATGCAAAAAGCTATAAATTTCAACATCTATAATTGTTTTTAAAAACTCATTGATTCCGAGTCAAGAAAGTTATAATTTGTGATGATTCAGTTCTGAGCTGCACCAGGATATACCACTGAACTCACAGCTGGGCACCTCAAATGACAGACAGAGAGAATTTCTGGGACCTCATACTTCAGGGGTAGCAAGGAAGATGGCCCTACGGTAGCTGATGTTGAAAAAGACCTTAATGTCGAATAATACAGTGCACCCGGAACACGCTCCAACAGCATTACATAAGCGGTGAGCCTTATCTATTCTACAAAGGGTTGTACACAAGCCTTGATGTTTATTGGTGACGTCACCTTGCTATTTCCCCATTTCAGGTTGTCCTCCTACTCATTTCCACCTAATTTCGTTTGTATAAACATGTTGGGGCAAGGGAAAGAACTGTGAGATTTTAGACTTTCTATTCCTTTGTAAAGGATTTTGTATTACCTCTGAGAAAAGGGTTCAAAAAAGAATATTTTAGGAAATAAGTGGGAGGGAAGAGAGAAGGAATGGTTATGTCCTTTCCCTGTTTTTCCCAAGTTAAAACGTTTTGAAGGGTTAGCACACCTGATATATATATAAATAAAAATGATAATGATATGTGGCTTTTGTTTATCCCTGGAATGAGGCAAAGGTGGTGCAGGAAAGGGTGGAATAGGGTATGACAGGACAGCCTAGGTCCATGGAGCTTAAGATAGGACGTAAAAGGGGGTGGCGGGCTGCTAATAGAACCAGTGTAAACCCTCAAGATCAACTGGTTCAACCCATTTTTTTAGAGCACAAAAACTGTGGTTCAAAGAGGGGAGCATCTTTGCCTAAAGACAAAGAATCAAACAGCAAGGGTTATTATATAAAAATTATGAGCATTTTGGGGGTGCCTGACTGGCTTAGTCAGAAGATCATGCGACTCTTGATCTCAGGGTCATGAGTTTAAGTACCATGTGGAGTATAGAGCTTATTTAAAAAAAAAAAAAAAAGATTAAAAAAAATTGTGAACATTTTTAAAAAGAAAAAGAAAAATGTGAATTTTACATATTGGCCATTTGCTAGCTGTGTCACCTGGAGCAAGTTACTTAACCTCTCTGTGCCTCAGTTTCATCATCTGTAAAACTGAGATAATAACGGTGCCTAGTTCTTAGCCTTACTGGGAAAAATCAAATCAGTTACTACTTGTAAACTACCTAGAACAGCACGTGGAACACCACTCTTCTTCTTATTATTATTACTATTATTACCACTATTATTGGTAATTCAGTCAGGCCTTTTTCAAGTAAATGAAGTTTTGTTAATGAACTGGAAAACTCAGTCCACTGTGGATGGGCACGTCACAGTGGCATGGATGTCAACATTTTGGGATACGTTGGGATGGAACCTAGCTTTGGCTTAGATCCAAACACAGATGGGGGGGCAGGAAGAATCTCATCTCCATGACTAATAGCCACTCATATTTAAAAACACTTAGATAGCAACTTCCATGTAGCAATAAAAAACAACAACAAAACAAAACAAAACAAAACAAAAAAACCTCCAGGAATGGAATTGAAAACCCAAGCTTTCTTGAATCCCAGTTTTGATTTTTAGAAACCTTGACCAAGCCACTTCCTCCTACTTGGTGGTTTCCATATCTAGTGTTAATAACGATCTTCACCTGAACTGTTGTAAAGATTAAATGTTTTGAAGAAGCACTTTATGACCTATAAATTTTACAGAGAACTGTACATCCTTAAAAGCACAATTTATTATAAAATGTTTCTCTTATTTTGAAATCATAGGAAAAAATCTTTCTTACTTTCTTTCAAGGATTTAACATTGACCATGAAAATAGAATATGTCATGAGAATATGCATGGAAAATGTATTCAAAAGAGAAAACACTAAGCTGGCAAGCTTGAAGGTTTGGGTTTTAACCCCAGCTTTCCCATGGACACATCCTATAGCTCCAGGCAAGTCATTTAGACTTGCTGGCACCCAGCTTCCTTTCTGGTAAAACAGAGGGTGAATTAGATGATCTCTCCCCCTCTAATTCCATAATTCTGAATGTCATATATATATGTTCACATGAATCCGTGAGTCACTAAAACCTGGTAGATTTTTTTAAAAATTACTTAATAAACAAAATGTCTCATAAGCAATTCAAGAGATCTTGGAACTGACTCTCAAAACATTGCATAACCATGTTTAGGCAAAGACTTCAAACCCAAGAAGAACATCTTGGAATTGGTCCTCTCTTCACCACCATTGCAATTTACAGAAGAGAGGCTGTCAGTTCATGTGTCCACACGCGTTCTGCCCCAAGGGCTCAGAGCATTTGAATGTCTCATTAATTTGGGGGGGCGCTTAATAAATAGAAAATGGTATTGCCTCTTTCAAAATGAAATGAAAGCCTAAGAGCATGTTTTATTTCTACAACATTCTCAGCATCTCAAAATGCTTCGATAACAGCTTTAGCTTTTTTTTTTTTTCCCTCATTCCTGACTTGATCAATGTAACAACTTTGTGAAGTAGGCGGGGCCCAGGAATTACTGTGGCCGTTTTACAAATGAATATCCCGGGACCAAAGAAACAAAATGATTTGCTTCCCACGAAGAGTTGGTGGTCCTCACTCTTGGATCTCCTGACCCACAAGTGAATCCCAACTCAGTCTAGGAATGACCCACTCGCAGTTAGACACCTGCCTGTAGTCCACCGACCCTTCCTGATGCCTGGCTCCGCCCCGTCCAAGAACAAAATGCTTTCCTCTCATTTACTGCCCCAACTCCTGTCTGGGACCCCCTATGGAACTGAAGTGGTTCTCTGAATGCTTTAGCCCTTTTACAGGATTTCCATGGAAAAATAAAATTCCCAGATAGAAACAATGGACTTACTGATGAGTGAATTAGACCCTGCTTCCCATGCCTTGTGGTTTCTCCCCATAAATGTTTTCCCAGTAATTCAGTGGCTGCTTTGGGAGAGCTGTCCAGAACACTTTCATCAGGGCTATTTTTTTCATCCTACAATTTTGGCCATCTCTCAGTTTATTTTTCAAAAGGGGAAGGGGCTGGATCATGTCCTAGAGAGAAAGATCCTACAAGGTCCTAAACATCTTAAGTCCATGGGATAATTAAGAGGATTTGAGAATTATACCCCTCTCCATTAACTGACTGAGGAGTGGATCAATGTCAAATCACAAATACAGGATTCTGAAAACAAAGTGTAATTTTATGTAACTCACTTCCAGGCCCCTGTGGTGGAAATAAGGCTGTGATATGTTTGATGTGCTTGCCCTGGGCTTGGCTGGCAACTGGAATCCAGCAGAGCCAGCGGGTTGGGAACCAAAGATCACACAGAGATTAGCTCCACAAGAAACATGCCTGTGTTTGCACAATATTCATGTTTCCACCTTCATGATGCCTTAATTTTATTTATTCCCAAACTGAGTGGCAGAGACAACTACTTGTTGTGGTACATATGGTTACATTGCTTCTTTTGATGGTTCTATGGGAGAAGCATGATTGCTTTCCCTCTGACGATTGAAGAAAAATCAACGCAGCTCTAAATCTTTGACTCGTTTTTCACTTATGATGGGAGATATTGGCAGCCATACACACCATTTCACCGAAGTCGGGTCCACAAATATTGAGAACTGACTCTGGGAAAAGCATCATTTTAGGTGCTTCAGGAGACATTTTAAATCTGAGCAAGACACAGCCCCATTTCCCAAAAAGGTATTTCGAAGTCTCCAAAAGGGAATGGTTCTTAAATCAAAGGGATAAGAAATGGTTGCATGAAGGAAGTGGTATTGGAAATGAGTCCTGAAGGCTGGGGAGATTTTTAATACATGGATAAAATAATAACAAATACATATAGAATGCACAACTTTAAATGGCACTATTACATATATCATGCCTCTGCTTAAGGCAAAAAGAAGGAGTCCCGCCAAGAACAAAGCACACCGTTGTGCCAAGGCAAGAATGGGGAAGCAGCAGATATTTGTAGGAATTAGCAAATCTGTTTTCATGCACACAACAAAACTTTAGTGAGCACCTACTATGTCTCAGGTGTGAAGTAATGGTGATACAGAGATTCTGAGGCATGGATGTCTGTCTTTAAGTGTCACACAGCCTGGAGGACAGGCTGACATACTTGGCTCAGCAGTTAGGTGTCAGGAGGTAGTAGGAGATGAAGATGGCAGGCTACACCAGGACCGCATCGAAAGAGTCCTTAAAATGAAGCTAAGGGTCAGTATACATAATTCGGTGACAACAGGATTATTGAAGATTTGGGGCTGAGGCGTGATAATGATGGGTTAAATACACGACTCACTTAGAGCCAATGCAATGGGTTCATTCAGAGCAAGAGTGAGGAAGAAAGATGGGTTCAGAGGCAACAGCAAAGGTCTACCAGGCTCAGGTAACAGGATTCTGAATACAGGAGCACAGCAAAGGATTAAAGAGAATGAAAAGAAGAGGGACTCAACGAAAATAGACAGTGTAGCCCCCCTGCCTTCCCCTCACTTCCTCTTCCTTCCTGTTCTCTTCCACTTCTGTGCTCTGTACATGCTGTTCCCTCTGCCCAGTACCCACTTCCCGCCATTCTTTTCACCTGGTTAACTTCTATTTCAGGCAGGATGGGAGATAGTCTAACAGAGTGGTTAGGACCATCTCTGCCATCACACTGAGTTGTTCCAAGTGCACTCCTCTGCTCACCAGCGGGGCTTATCCTCGACCAGGTGCTTACTATCTCCACACTGAACTTTCTCACCTGTATGTGAGGGAGTCCATATTTCACACAAAATTCATATAAAGCACTGATATCTGGGCCTGGCACATAATAACCACTTAGCAAATGTCAGCTATTTTTTATTCTTCTTCTTTCCCACCTTGGGTCAATCATCACTTCCCGGAGGAGCCTTCCTTGGCCAGGTCACTGCCCTCTGTCTGCACTCTGAGCCTCCTTCTATCCATCACAGATTTTTGCCTTTATTAGGGAGCCAGTCGGTTAAGTGGCTCATTCTTGACTTGGGCTCAGGTCTTGATCTCAGGGTCTTGAGATCAAGTCCCTTCTTGGGCTCTGCACTCAGCGGGGAGTCTGCTTGAGATTCTCTGTCTCCCTCTCCCTATGCCCCTCCCCCTGCTCATGCTCTCTCTCTAAAATAAATAAATAAATCTTTTAAAAATTTTGCATTTATTACAAGATTTTTAGATTATGCCTGTCTTCTCCACCAGGTTGAAGGTCCCTTGAGAACAGGACTTTTCCTCCTTCGCTCACACATATAGCCCTGTCCCCCTGCTACAGTGCCTGCCCAGAGTAGACACTCAACCAATATTTGTCCAATGAATGAATGAATGAACGAGCAAACAGAGGCAGCCCAGCTGTAGCTAGAGTATGCAAGGGTTAGCATATCCAGCTTGTCTTCTACGGAACAACCCAGTATTTTGCCATTTAGCCATTTCATCCCTGTTTTAGCTGAGGCCAGATTAGCAGTGTGTCATCTTTCTATGAATACCAGCAAATTATTATCAGCAATATGTATTTTTTTTAGATATCAGATGAGTCTGGGATAAAATCCATATTTGTGCAACCCTCATTGACCCAGGACATTTGGTCATCCATGCTTGAGGCTGATGAAGATGATGACGACAATGATGATAATCTCATAATAATTAACAAGGTTTATGAATATTAGCACATTAAGTCCCAGAACACACTGGGCTTGTCAGTGGCAAGTACAGAACAGGAGCTCTTGAAGGTCATCTCAAGTGCCAAATGAGAAACACTGAGAGAGAGCCAACCTCCTTGCTCTCTTTAGCCCATCTTAATTTTCTGCGTTGTAGATACAAACACAGATGTCCAGCTGGATGTGCCATTCTCCTGTCTTCTGACCATGAACTGTGACATTAGGGCTCACAAGGCAGGCCGCATGGTTCTGCATCCTCCCCTCCCACCATGCCACGTTTCCTCCAGGTCTTTTCTAAGGAGGACCACAGGTTGACTCACATTTTATTCTAGGGAACAGTTTCTGAATAATTCTCTTGGTGTCTGCTAATGGGCGAATACTAACTCCCTGGGAAACTCCTACACAACCCTGGACAAATATGAGAAAAGCAGATGAAAGACCACTGTAACTCCCAATAGATTGCCTTTACTCCAGCATGCAAACCCTTTAATGCCTCCCTTTGCTTCTACTAACTAAATGTTCTCTCCCTTGGCAGAACAGCTTGGGAGCTTTGGAATGACGAAGTGAACAACAGATTCTGTATTGTCACTAGAATGTATGCTATTATCAATGGCCTTTCTTTTATTGAGTCCCTAGGAAAGGTGGCAAACCACAAGGCCCTCGGTGCATTCCCTTCCATGAAACTAAGCAGGAGTCTCAATGCCTTGAGGGTAAACTCTAAGAGCATTGTGTTCCTTATAGAGCAAGAGAGGAGAACTGAAGTCTTCTTAGCATTCACAGATTGTGGTATGTCCCTTGGTCTCCTAGAGTTGTTTATCCAAGGAGCTCCGTTTGGCTCCTAGCAGACTATTGTCTTAGTTGAAACAGTAAAAGTACAATTAACCACAATATGGTAATGTGGAAAATAGCAGTGAAAACTCTTCGATTCCAGAACTTAGTGAACCTTTTTGGATAAATCCATTATTGCCTTGCAATTCTATTATAAAAGCACATTAGGGTTTCAAAATGCAAAGTGGCTGGGAAAAAAGGCTTATGTAACATTAGAAGCAAAAAACTGATTGTAAAGTCATGTCTATGCTAAGATTGTAACTATATGAAAATGAGATAACATATTGACAGTAACTGGAAGGAAACATTAAAACAGCTGGTTTTCAGAATGGCAAGATTACAGATACTTTTTTCCTCTCTTTTTCGCTTGCTTGATTTCTGTTATTGTCATAATAGCATTGTTTGTACAATACAAGGTTGTCAGCTAGACATATATTTTACTTAAAATATTGTAGAAAATCATAATTCACTTGTAGCAGAGATATTAAAAATTATACTCTACCTTCAAATTGAATATGGGAAACATGGAGCTATTCTACCTTATCTTTAAAAACTACCCCTTATTTTGCAAAGTAAGACAGAGAACAATTTCTAGCATCGTCCTTAAAATTGGCAGAAATGAATTTTATTTACCTCCTTTGGCATCACTGATGACAGCTTCAAAAATTTTATTTTCTTCAATGAGAAATGATAGAACAAAATAATTTTTTATTAAATTTTCTTTCTGTTATCTAGCAGACCAGAAAAACCTCTCTGGAGGGACACCTGGCTGGCTCAGTTGGTAGAGCATATGACTCTTGATCTCTGGGTCCTGGGTTCAAGCCCCACAGTGGGCGTAGAGTTTACTTAAAAAAAAAAAAAAAAAACTTAAGAAAGCCATTCTGGACAAACTATCATATATTTGAGGAATCCTTAGTAGGTCTGGGTCAGAAAATACTTCAGCATACGTATTTGCCTCGTGACAACAAATGCTTAAAGAGAGAATGTTGGTTGGGTGCTGACCACTAGATTTGAATCACTGAATTATAGGGGTACAGATTCAACCCCAAAACTAACCATACAGTTCCTCCATTTCTTAGCCTTCTGGTTATTCAGTGTTTCACCCCACAGGGAGCTGTTGCCTGTAAAGAACACTGAATATAGGGTTAGGGTAAATCTCACACCGAATGAGTGTTTCCTTCTGTCCAGAAATTTCCATTTACATTTTAATTAAATGATGCCTATCCATAAGTATGGACTGCCTTTTCCCTCTGGCATGCCATTAAGAGGTCAAGGTAGTCTGTGGCTAGTTTGGACTTTATGTGCCTTAGAGCTCAGGCCTCTCCTTCTGTCCCTTCCATGCAATTGAATCCAACAAAAATGTATCCAGCTGAGCGACTTCCCAGAGCTTTGGGTCAACAAGCTCTACCAGGAGGCTATGGAAACACCTTATTGGCCCTTGAAAGCAGCGTCTCACACCCATTAGTAGTTCTCATGGCTCATGCTGGACTTCTAAACAGTTCCATCAGGAATCAGCCAGACTGCATGTTCCCAACTTTCTTCACATGACTGGTTATAGGTGGTAAAAGTTATCAGCTGCAAAAGCAGATAAGCCCACTGCTACAATAATGAGCAATCTGCTGAGCAAGAAGTGAACGCCCCAATACTGCTAAACTGATTGCCACACTAGAGAGAATGAACTTGATCCTGGGGTCTATGGGGGTCACAGAATGATTTTTGAGGAGAACAGGGATGATGTAACCTGGGTTTAGGATCAGAGCTAAACAGAGAAGCTGGATGAATGTAAACTGGAGAGGGTAGACACTGGCCAGAATCAGGGAATTAACAGGAAGCTGTGGGAATGGCTGAATTGGCTTGAACCCCTGCAGTGACATAGGCATGGAAATCAAGGAGATAAGAGTTTAAATGGATAAAGTGAAGCAACAGATAAGACGCATGTTAATGAAGGAAAGCACCGTGTAAAGACAGAGTTAAATGTTTGAGTCAACATTTCTAGAAACTTTTAAATGAAAATTTCATGCATATGTTTACATTTTTTGTCTGTTCTCCCTCTTCAACTAGAATGTCAGTTTCTTGGCAACATGCCTCATTCCCCACTATATCCCCAGTGCATGGCAGTTAGTAGGATCTCCATAAATAACTGTGGAATAAATGAATGAATATATGTGGATCCTTAAATATAAAGCATGCAGTTCCAGTAAGATGGAACCCTCTGACTCGGAAACATAATTCCATGCTGTTGAGCTACTCTATCCTGGATGTTTCACTGAGGTAAGCCAATTAACCTCTCTGGCCCCCATTGTCCTTCTCACTAAAACAGAGCCAACAAATGCCACTCTCTTGCTGAAGACGGAAGCAGCAAAGAATAAGCAAGATGAAATCTGATGAGTGCCTGGAGTTTTATAAGAGGAAGACACTCTACTTAACTGTTCAACCCACCATAAAGATGATAGATATAGGCCAAAACGGCTTAATGAAAATCTCCAAAGTCACATCAAATCACTGGGCTACAAATCCCCAAATAGCCCTGAAACAATAGTCTATCCAAATTTCCACCAAGCTGCGGTGTTAATGTAAACCCCAGGATGACAACTCACTGTGGTAGTTCCTGAAATATGAAAAACAAGGCCACTCCCCAGATGAATTAATAATCACAAAGAGAATGCAGATGCCCTTGGCCAGAGCAGGTCAACACTTTAGCTCCCAGCTCCTGGCTTCTCTCTCTCCGTGGACACCACCAATCAATGCCCCTCCAATACACAGGAGCCCACTGCTGGAGCATTCCCCTAGAAGGTTACTTTCAGATCTTTTTGAGTTATATCCAACCAAATTGAAGAAAATAACTTAGCCTTAAACCTTTTTTAGGCCCCAGAAATGGAAGCCAGCTTTATAAGTCTAGGATAATGGCTCAAGTCGGGACAACTCTGACTTCAGCAAAGTCACCGTGAACCATCCTATGCTCTACAGCATCTTCACTGCCCTTATCAGGATGAGAAATTACCTTGTTCTTTTATTCATTTGTTTTTTTCTTGTCACCCACACTCCAGAACTGTGTCGTCCAATACCATAGCCACTAGCCGTATGTGGCTTTGTAAATTTAAAACTTTTTAATTATATAAGATTTTAGAATTCAGTTCCTCGGTTGCACTAGCCATATTTCACGGGCTTAAGAACCACCCATGGCTAGTGGCTAACAGAGCAGACAGCAAAGATCTAGAATATTTCCATCACTGCGGAAAATCCAAATGGACAGCTCAGCTCCAGAAAAAATGTTTCATGTAAAACCTAGAAGAATGTTTTTCAAACCCTAGGCCGTGTTTCAATCATGAGTTGAGATGTTCAGTAGATTACAACCAGTATTAAGTGTTAGTGAAATAGAAAATAACAAAACATATCATATTAAACATAGAGTAAGAATTCCTTAGGAAAATTTGTTTATATGTATGTATGTCCCATTTGGCAATATAAATTGTATTTCTTATTGTATGTCACAGTTTAAAAAAAAAAAAAGCTTATACATATTACCTGTAATATAGTATGGGCTCAAAGTGTTTGTTGAATCAATCATAAATGAAATGTTTTATAGAGTTTATATGATTTAATTTACTCCCAATAGGAATTATTATGCCTATTTTAAAGAAGAGAAAACTAACGTTATGGGAGTTAAGTGACCCATCCAGATGACACAACTTAAAAGGGTTGGAATTAAGAGTCAAATCTGAGTCTGGTGGACTGGAGATACTAGGATCCTACGTACAGATGCATTGCTCTCGAAGCGCTAGATGTGGCTGGCTCTCCTAAGGTGGGACAAGATGAGGAACTTGGAGAGAACCGAGGGAAAATCTGGCACCAGGAAATGGGCAAAGGAGGAAGAGTCTTGAGGACAACAGAGCAGCCAGGGAGAGCCTCAAGAAGGAAGAGGAGATGTGAGGAAGGAGGGAGTGGTCAATGACAGAGTGGCCCAAACTTCAGCAGGAGAAAGACTGGAAATTTCAGTAAAATTCAGCATTGAGGAGGACGTTCGAAGATTTTGGCAAGAGTCATTTCAGTGAAGCAACAGGTTCAGAACCTACCACTGAAGGCTGAAGGGCAAATGGCAGATGACTGTAGACAACCTCCAGAAACTTCAGCTGTGAGTGGGAGGGGATAAAGTGCAGTCAAAGCAGAGTTTCTGCTTATTTATTTACTTTCAGAATAGGACCTTGTGAGCACAATTCCATATGGATGTGAACAGAGAGGCTGATATAAAGAGAGGGGGTGATGAAAGGAACAGACTTCCTGAGCAGATGGGAGGTGATGGATTCCAGGTGAGAGATGGACGGAAAGCCCCTCCAGTTCGACAAGGAGGAAGGGAGGAAAGGGAATGCAGATAGAGACTAACTGGAAGCAGGACTTTCATTGCAGGAGCTCCTCTCCAGTGATCTCTTCTTTCTCTGGGAAGCAGAAGGAGAGGCCTCATGCTATGAATGGAGAGCAGAAAAGGTGTGGAAAAGGTATTTTTTTAAATAAAACAAGGCTTTATCTACATTCAGATGTGCATAAACCCTCAAAACCCTGTTCACAGTTGTCCTAAATCAGAAAGCCAAAACTTCCCCCCATCACAGCCCCCTGAAGAGTAGAAATACAAAACGTTGATAGAAGCACACTCCAATCGGCTGAAAATGAAAGACAGAGCTGCCAGCCGAAAGCAGGACTGGAGAGCAGCATGGAGGAACCCGGGGGAAGCTGGAGCCTGTGAACTTTTAGTGACACCAGTCAGCAAACTTCCTGGAAAGGCCTGGGCAATCTCTTAATCTTATTGAGCTGTTTAACACATCAGACCTTCGGCAATAAGAATCTGACTTCATCTCTCCCGTGAACACAGAAAGCCGAAAGAAATGAACATCTAGCCAAGAGCAGAAGAAAAATATAATAAATGTAGACCATTTTTGTGGGACATATCAGCCCCTCAGGGAACAAAAAATCGAAACTAAAGTTGTACCCTTTGTATACCCAACTAAGAATACCATGTGCATTCACTGAAAGTTACTAATCATGCATTTAATAGCTGCATATATAGGATGATGCTACCAATACAAAGTTTATTTGAAGTTAGATAAACATAAGCCCTTCATATTCTAAAAATTCAGTTTAGTCTACCTCTTGAGTAGGAAACAATCCAGTTCTTCCCTACCGTGTGTTTCTTCCCCATCTATCTCCTTGACGACCCACATGGCACACTTTACTTCTGGGCACGCAGTGTCTGAGAGGTTTTATCCACATCAGGTTGTTCTCCAGCACCAGCTGGGTGCCCTACAATTTCACTCCATTCTGACACTATCTACCTAGAGATAGCGTTAGATCCCACAGGATCAGGACTCAGTCCCACCAGACTGTCCCCCACTTCAGATACCAATTACGACTCCAGGCTGTCACCCATGCTTCTGACCTATTGGCCCTAAAGCTGAGGTTCCCACAACGCCCTCCTCACGTTCAATTAATTCACTAGAGTGGCTCATGGAACTCAGGAAAACAAACAGTTGACTTATATTTACTGGTTTATTAGAAGAGGATATGATAAAGGATACAGATGAACATCCAGATGGAAGAGATGCTTAAGGCAAGGTATGTGGAGAAGGCGCTGAGCTTCCATGTCCTCTCTGGGCACACCATTCTCCCAGCACCTCTACCTGTTTGCCAACTTGGAAGCTATCTGAGCCCCATACAACTAGGTTTTATATGGAAGCCTCCTCAAGTAGGCATGATCAACTATTCATTCTACTTCCAGCTCCTCTCCCCTCTCTTAAAATTCCAAGCTCTAATCATGGTTTTGTCTTTCTGGTGACCCGCTCCCACCCAAGAGCCATCCAGGACCTACCCAGAGTCCCCTCATTGGAACAAAAGATGCTCACAGTACTCTTATCACTTAGGAATTTACAAGGGTTTTAGGATTCCTGTGTCAGGAACATGTCAAAGACTAAATATTAGAACAAGAGATGCTCCTAGTACTCTTATCACTTAGGAAATTACAAAGGTTTTAGGAGCTCTGTACCAGGAATGGGGGCAGAGAACAATATATATATTTTTTTTCTATTATTTTACACCTTCAAAAACCTGTTCAGTTGTCCTGAATCAAACTTTTAAAACTTCCTCCATCACAGTGCAGGGAAATAACAGGAATACAAAATATTGAAAGGAATTCCATTCCCAATGGCAGAAACAGCCCTTGTTTTTCTCTTTATCTAAAATGTTTGTCTTCTCCACTTATACCACCACCCTCATAGCTTCTCACTCCAGCTCCCTCTCTTCCAGTGAGTCAATATTCTCTTCCCATAAGACTCTTAACATCCCCTCCAAAGCCCTCCTATATCTTGATTGCAAACACACTGGCAATGGGATGGCACACTACCTTGTGCAGCCACACCGTGCATAGTTCAGGGATGCCCAGAACATAAAACTCAGTAAGTATGCAAAAGGCCCCACAACTCTCTTGGAGGGCAAGTTGGATCCCTATCTCACACCACATACCCACAAAAAATTCCAGATAGATCAAGATTTAAATGACAAAGGAAACCATAAAAGAATGAGGAGGGGAAAGGTTGGAGAATATTTTAATAACCTCAAGGTGAAGAAGGCCTTTTTAAATGTTGCCATAAAACCAAGAAGCCACAAAAGCAATGATTGATAGATTCAACTACATAAAAATGTTTAAATTTCTGTATATCTCAGAATACCATGAGCAAGATCAAAAGAAATTTTACTTTGTATCACAGACTAAGAACTAATTTTGTCCATAAATAAAGAGCTGTTACAAATCAATTGGAAGAAAAATTTTTTAAATGCACTATACCACTCAAAATAAAAGAGATATAAACTTAAGCTACAATGAGAGACCAGCATTCAACAATCAGATTGGCAAAGATCAAAATATTTGAGAATACTATGTTGGCAATAATTTATAGAAACAGGTACATTGCTGCATTGCTGGTGGGAATATAAATTATCATAACCTCTTGGAAGGCAATTTGACAATAATCACTAAAATTGAAAGTACGTGTGTTATTTGAACCAGCAGGTGACTCATGGATATTTACCCATAAATATAGTCCCACAGGTGAAAATTCACTTTTTTATGTAATAACAAAAAACTGGAAACCTAAATGCTCTTCCATGGAAGACTGAGATAATCAGTCTGAACTGATTGAGTTGTCATGTATTGAGATGGGTAGAGCTCCAAGATATAGTTAAGAGGAAAATGATAAGGTTCAGAAGACTGTATACAGTATGCTACTATCTGTATGAAAAGAAAATATATATACACAATACTTATCATCTGTATGAAAAAATATATATACGTACGAATGTATGTATATGTTTATAAATATCTAACAGACCTCTAGAAATATATGAGAAACTGGGAAGAATGATTGGGAATTAGATGGCTGGAAAATAAGAGAAGGAAGGAGATTTTCTATTCAATATACTTTATGTGGATATTTTGAATCTTTAATACATGCTAACCAACGTCCAGCAAACTAGCAAGGATACCACTAACTTATATAAACATAAAGCTCGCTTGACACTCCATAAAACTACAGGAAGTCCAATCAGGGATCAGCTGACATAATCTCTGAAAGAATAGAGCCCCAAATAGGGAACCTTGAAGTTCTCTACATAGGAATTCTGCCTGAACACTACAGCTTAGCATTCTTTTTTTTTTTTTTTTTTAAGATTTTATTTATTTGAGAGAGTGGAGAGTGAGAGCACAAGCAGGGATAGTGGCAGGCAGAGGGAGAAGCAGGCTCCCCGCTGAGCAGAGAGCCCGACATGGGACTCCATCCCAGGACCCTGGGATCATGACCTGAGCCGAAGGCAGACATTTAATCGACTGAGCCACCCAGGCACCCACAGCTTAACATTCTTGCAGGCACAGAAAACACACATGTGCAGTGGTCAGTAGCCTCACTGGTGAGCGGAATAGAACAATTCAAGTAGCTGCTATCTAAGCCAAGGAAGCTTCCTTGCTAGCCACCATTCTGCGACTCTGGCTTAATTCCAATCTTAATTGAACGTTAATTTTTCAATAATTTAGACTGATATAATCACAAAAAATTAAAACAACTGGAGAAAAAAAATCACCAAATTGTCCTGACTTGATCTGAAGGAGCATTTCTTCTGGCTTCCCCTCCAGGAAAAGTCAAAATGGCCTCTGGTTTAAGTTTGAGTCTTATTAAAACTTCCTCCCCAAGACTGTACTTAAGCCCCTTTGTGGACTGCTGGTCATCAGAGAAATCTGGCACATTATGTAGACGAGAAAGATTAATGTGATTCCCAAGTAAACCTAACAGTGAAATTCAACCACAGTTACTCACGTTGATAAATGATTCAGAGTACTGGTACACCGTTGGAAAACACAATTGACTTTTTATAAAACAGGGAAGCAATTTCTTTTCTTACATTTTCTCCTCCAGCATTTCTGAGCAGTTACATTAGGAAGTGGCTGTTTCCCCTGGCAGCTGGGCTCTGTATCTCCACCACTGGAGAAGCAATTTCCAGCGCTACAAACATCTGGAGAGCTGGTTCATTCCAAAAAAAAAGAAACAACAACAACAACAACAAAAAACAACCTTGAACTTCTATTTGGTAAGAGAGTTTAAAGAATATACCTCAGACCATGCATTAAACACTAGTGTTAATCATTGCCAGAAAGGCAAGGGTGGAATACAGGTAAATTGAACCTAAACCCAAACTTATTTTGCAGTACCTTGGACTCTAGGTCTTGTGAACAATGAGGCTATGAACCCAGGACCCAGCACACATGTGAGGGTCAGGAACTTTCCAGTTCCATTATAATGGTATGACGCTGCTTATCTCTGTTTCCTCATCTAAAAAAATAAAATAAAATAAGCCTTGTTCACCTATGTTAGGGTTGTGGTGAAATCCAGTTTACCATGCCTAGCACCATATCATCTCTGGGAGGAAGAGCTCATCAACTAAATATCTTTTTAAATTGTAGGCAAAAAAGAGAAAGTAAAAATCTAGTTTTACCTATCACAAAACTTTATTTGACTATACTCACAAATAATATGTAGTAATTTTTTCTTAATGTGCTTACACATTTCTGTTCTTTCCTAACATAAACAGAAGAAAAAATTATCTCTGGATACTTCCCAAAGTGGATGCATTTTTTTCTTGCCTGGGCGTATAGCCAATAAAGATTAAACTGGGGAGGGAATTGATATGACCTTGCGCAGGCACATTAACCCCTCAGGATGTCAGCCTCCTCTATAAAATAAGAAAACTGGACAAATAAGTACTTCTCAAGCCACATTGTACTTTGGAATCGCCTGGGGAGCGTCTTGGCCATTGGAGTAGGGTCTCTGCATCTGTGATTTTTTTTTTTTTTATGAACTCCCCAAGAGATTATTCTGATACACACCAAAGTTAGAGAATCTCTAAACCCAATAATCTCTGAAGTCATTTCCTGCTCTAACAATCATTAATCTTTCTTTAAACATACCTTCCCTGTGTATATAGATAATCTTGTAAAAATGCAAAACCTCAATCATAGCATGCTTTAGGGACATTTTCTTCTATTTTCCTTTTTTGTGTGGCCTTCCCTCCTGCTGCTCATCCCTTTCTGCCCACAGCAGTCACCTTCCTTCCACAGGACCCTAAATGAACACTCTGTCAGTGATCTTAGAGCAGGCAGAGTCCTGCTACTCCCTTTTTATGGATTGGGATGCTGAATCCCAAACCTCAAATGTATCTTTCCTAATCCAGCTGAAAGTATCAATTATGTGCAAATTCTCTGTCTCCTCTCAACCATCCAAATAACCTCTTCTAAATAGCAATTGCCCCTGTGCAATCACAGCTGTTTTCACCTCTGTCTACAGGGCCGACCTTGGTGCTTGGCAGGCACTTGGTATTGTTTGTTGACTGACTAACCGGCTTTGAAAAGGAGAAAATTTCAGTCTTTGCCCTGACTGTTTTGTGACTCTTCATGAGTCACTGTCTTTCCTGAATAGATGAATATAAGAATGCCAGAGATGAATGAAGGCTGCAAAGGAGCCCGAAAGCCAGAACCCACATTCTCCCATGAGCCCCATCTCTCTCAACTCACAGGCAAAAGAGACTCTGAAAATGGACACTGTGTATACAAAAATAAGAAAAAATAACGGCTCTCTTCAAAATAGTTAGAGTCCTTCAAAAGATCATACCCAAATCTAAATAAATACCATGTGAAATCTCATAAAAGTTTTTAACATTCAGTTTCATTTTATTGTATTTTGTTAAATGTTTACATTTGGCAAGAAATCAATAAATATTTTACGGATGGACGGAAATCTTCATGAGACTGAAATTCAATTAGTTTGCTTGGGACCAAAACACTTCCTTTGGCAAATTTCTATGGATAAGAAGTTGAGATAGGATTTGCCGCCCCATGTTCCACACAACGCACTGGCGGTCCCTCTCCATGTTTTTCCACCCTGGTGTATAACCAGGCACGAGAGTGGACATGACCACTACCCATCTCTGAAGTGCCAGGTAGGGCTGCACCAAAACCGTCCGGGAAATAGAATGTGCTGCCTACCTTGGCAACCCAAACCCATGTATAACAGCTCTCCTAGTCAGGTCACTCTTCTGGTGCTGTTATGTCTATTACAAATTTAATTAAGAATTCAGTGAAAGAGTCAAAGATCAAAAGAGTATGGCTCATGACATTCCCTCAAATCCCTAAAAAAATCAATACAGAGCACAAATATTGGCCTGTTTTTGAGGATACTTGCAAATGCAGTCACGCGTGCTGGATAGCTCTCACAGAAAAGATTTTGGTCTTCAGGGCTCTCAAGCAAACCTTTCAGTACAGCATTGCAATAAACATTAATCACCATGGCACAATGAAGGCAAGATTGGGACATAATCCAGAGTCCATCAGAACCACACTCCCAGACTACAACCTTCCCATATCTATGAGCCACAGTGGCCATGCGCAAGCATGGAATGAGAAAAACCAAAGGAAGTGCCACAGGAAGAGAGAGGACTCTTCCCCAGCCCTTTCTGAGGCTCCTCCGGGGGCTTATGTCAATCTCTGCTTCTGTTCTTGAGATTCTTCATATAGAATGGCAAACAGAGTTCATTCTTTTTTCCAGGTATATGGTGAGCCACGTAATTCTCAGAACCTAATGTAAATGGGTGTTTGTATTCACTCACCACTCCCCTAAGAGGGACAGAGTGTAGTGAGAAGTGCAAATCTTGGAATGTAAATATGTCTGAAATGCTTAATATGGCTAATCCACAAATGTTCCATAGAGTAGTTCAGTTAATGGAGAAGTGTGAACTTGGTCTGAGGTGAAGCAAGGAAGTCAAGCAGTTACTATCTGTGAGATCTAAACATAAACAGCTAGCTAGATTCTATTTTCACTGGCCTCCATATCTGGAGAAATGTATCTAACGTAAACTAATGTCCACCAGTTTTTTAAGTTCCATAAGAGAAGTCAATATCTGGAACTACAACAAATATAAAATTCTTACTGTTATTAAAATAAATGTTATCTATGATATACTATTAACATACCTTTACATGCACAGTCTCTAACCCTTCCATTAGATCACCCTTCATCCTGTTGCTTCAACCCAACACTTAGTCTCCGTGGTTGCTTGCTTTCCCTCAATCCCACACCCAATTTACCATTAGCTCCAACACAAAATATATCTGATATCTTTCTAGCTCTTCCCAGTTCCCTGGCCACCACTATAATCTGAGCCAAAACTCATCTCTCTCCTGGACCACAGCAATAGCTGCCAAAATGAGTTTCTCTGCTTTCCTTCCTAACCCCCTCAAAGCCATTCTCCAATAGCAGCCGGAGAGACATTCTGCACCTCAAAGTTCCCACGGCTTTCCTTCACACGTAGGATAAAATCCAGCGTCCTCCACAACCAAGCCACATCTGCACGTCCAGCTCCGTCTCCTCTCACCCTCCCCAGCCTCAGCACCTTCTAGCCGGCCACTCTGGTGTTCAGTCTGACCCTTCTACCCACCAAGCTCATTCTCACCTTAAGCTCTTTCGCCTGCCTCTTGGAGGGGCTGGATCTGGCCCATCATTCCGTTATCCAGGTCTCAAGTCAAGCACCCTTAAAAGAGCGTCTCTTAACCATTCGTTCTAAAGTGGCCTCTCAATCCCAAACTATCACATCACTCTGGTTATTTCCTCCATAATAATCATTCCTTTGACTGTCCTTAGCTGGAAGAGAGCTGCCTCACCCAGGGTTATACCCCCTTCCTGTGATCAGTCTGTATCCACTCACTGGTCTACACAACAGTAGAAAGGAGAGCCATTATCCACCGTGAGGGCATTGATGAAAGTCATCCCAGTCTCAGACCTCCCTGTGGGATTGACTGAGACCTTCCCTGAGTTGTAGCACAACTTGTCCCTTGTCCAGTCCTGCTTACACCCCCTCACATTCACAGATGGGCAACGCCAAGAGCACTCCCAAATAATTTCCTACATGCTAATGGTTTTCTGCAGCAGCTTCCCAGAATCCCAATGTACAACACAACTTGTCATATTCTGGACATGTCTTGGAAGTAAAACCAACAAAATTGGCTGATGAATGTGATGTAGGGTATGAGAGAAAGAGGAGAGGCAATGATAACACCAAGACTGATATCTTAAGCAACTGGATGAACAAGTTGTCATTTACTGTCATGGTTAACTGCAAAAAGAATATGTTGGGGATGGCACTGAGACTCACAATTTGGTACTGTTCCTATTGTGATGCTTATGAGGCACCCAAGAGGAGCTTCAATAAGCACTTGGATTTACAAACCTGGATCTCAAGGTAGAGGTCAGGGCAGAAATAGAAATGTGGGAATTGTTAGCATGTGGATGGTAAAGGCTTACAACTGGATGAGAATACTTTTAGATCGAAAAGATATATCCATTATAATTTTGGCTAGCCTTCCCAAAGTAGACTTTTTCCATTATTATTACAGTATTTTAATTCTGAAATTTGAGATTTAACTTTGTCACTAATTAGCTATTCTACCTTAAATGAGTCATTTAATTAACTTATTGGCCTCTTGGTTTCTCCGTCTGACATGTGGAGATAAATAATAATTACAAACTCCAACTTCAGGGGTTTGATCTGAGGATCAAATGAGAAGATAGACAGGAAGGCATTTAGAAGAGTTAAAACATTATCCTAATGAGACATTTTATTTCTGTTAGTTTTTTTTTTTTTCAAAAATATAGTTTCTTTGTTACTAGGAATAAAAGTGAGACAAGAATTAAATTAAACATCCATTAAATTTCATGTAAGGGAAATAACAAAAGAATCATCCAAAGGAAAATAAAAGTAAGTGAAGTAACATTAACAAAAATAGAAATAAACACATTGGAAAATATTGAAATTCTAGAACAGCTAAAACTCAGCTTTTTAATAAGTTAAAAATACAAAAACATTTTGCAAATTAATAAAAAACAAAAGATGAGCTTACATATAATATGACAAGTGAATAAAACATAAAAGATTTTTGAATAAAGTGAATATCAAAAGTATGCTAATTTACTTAAAAGCTCCATTCAGATGATAATTTTGCATCTTAAAAAAGAACATAAAAACAAACTTATTTCTCCTGGAAATTAATTGGAGTTCCCTCGTGCCTGAACAAGATATCATTATGTGTTGTCATTTTTGTTTCATCACTTTTTAAACTGAGAAATGGAATTTTAATTGTCTATAGAAATATTTTTTAATTTTTTCTTCATGGGAAGATCTCAAAAGACTAACTTAAAATATAAGGCGGTCCAATTCTTCTGATAGCCCGTTCCAGTTATGCTGGGTAGGAGCACCTCACCTGCTCCGCCTGCTGCATTGTTGCGGGGGTGGGGCTCTCCACAGAAGGTGGTTGACATGGAAGACATCCAAGGCCTTTTCCCGTGAAGAACAAGACTCTGGAGATTGAGCAAGTAGAGAGCTTGGGTACAGATATTTTATGTTCTTAACTTTAAGATATGATTAGAGATGACTACGGCCATTTTGCCCTGGAATCATGCATACCTTTGCCATGACAAGTCAAGAAGGAAGTGAATTCTGATCACCTTGGCAACAGCCCTTCAGAAGGTGGAAGTCTCTTTGGTGGAAATCTTCAGGTGCCTCTTTCCTAACAGCATCTATTTCTCTGAACTTGCCTCCCAATCTTGGTGTACCTCCTTTGGGACCAGTCCTCTCCTTCCTCCTTCCACACACTGTCTGATCTCCTTCTCTCAGGACTGTACTTAGCTCCTGTGTATCACTTTCCTGTGCTACCCGCTGATGGAGGCTCCATCCTAATGCTCTGCCACTGGGGACAAACAACACTGGGCTATGCATTAGTCAGCTCCAGCTACCATAAAATACCATAGACTGGTGGCTTAAACAATACACCAAGATCAGAGTCCCCGCATGGTCAGTTTCTGGTGAGACCTCTCTGCCTGTCTCACCAGCAGCTGCCATCTCGCCAGGTGCTCATGTGATCTATCCTTTGTGTTTGTGCAGGGAAAGGAAGGGCACTCCAATGTCTCTTCTCAGTAGGACCCTGCTCCTATCCTCTCAGGGCCTATATGACCTCATTTCATCTTAATTGCCTCCTTATAGGCCCTTCTCCAAATACAGTCTCACCTTGGGAGTTAGGATTTCAGCATATGAATTGGGCAGGGTGGGAGGAGAGACACAATTCAGTCCATAACAAACTAAGAGAAAACTCTAAAGCTAATCTCAGAAACAGTGTTCTGAGATTTCATTTAATCCGATAAGAATTTACTTTTACTTTCTGTTCTTTCATCCATCTGCACAGTCTTTCTCACTAACACAGGATGGGAATATACAGGATTCTCTTCTCAGAATGCAGTAGTATTTTAGAAATAGGATTACTTTTAAATTCAGAGAAAGATAGCAAACTATGAACAGCAATTACTTCCCAGGTGGAACTGGTGGAAAGAGGTGTGTATGGGGGTGGGAGCATAATCTGCTGTTTTCTAGTCTATATAATTGATGAGTTTTTTTTAGATTATGACAAGGGACATGTATTCCTTTACAACTGAAAAGAAAAATAAAATATAAACATGGAAAAAATTCATTGAATTAGAAAGCCAAAATTTAAGGATATTTGTTGTGAATGTCAAGGCTAAAGGGAAAAAAAAAAAAGTTGCCTGCTTTTTGGCATATTGTTTAAGCAACTCTGACTCAGACTCCTGAATTTTCCTACTTGTCTTCCTCTTTTATCTTCTTTGCATGATTTTAAAGCTGGAAATAGACTCCTTAAGAATTTTAATAAACTGTTAACTGTTAATAAACAAAAAGCTGAAAATTTTTATAAATAGCTTGCCTGATTTTTTTCATTGTAACTCCTGTTTCCTTCTGCATTCTTTTAAAGAATCTAATTTAAATCTGCATCCTTAGGGGCGCCTGGCTGGTGCAGTCAGTAGAGCATGCGACTCTTGATCTTGGGGTTGTTAAGTTTGAGCCCCATGTTGGGTGTAGAGATTACTTAAAAATAAAATCTTAAAAAATAAATAAAAAATAAACCTGCACCTTTTTTAGAGACTGTAAAACATAAGATTACCATGTTTTTTAAGAATACCTATTTAAAATAATATTTTAGATCTTGTAGCTACTTTACATTATTCTAAGTCATGTAAGTATGACATGAAAATGACCAAAAAAAGGGAGGAAAAAAAAAAAAGAAAATGACTTAAGGAAAATGGTGGATTGGTGTAAACAGTTCATCTGGCTCGTCCACGGAACACCAGTCAAGTGACCCTATCTGTCACCACATGGTAACTCATTTTTTCTAGCTGGGCAGCAGTCAGTTCCCATATGTGTGACATGGGGACTGTGAGGGTTCAGGAAAGCTTGTCCTCAGTAAAGTATATACTTGAAAAATTTCAACTGCTCAAGAGAGCCCAACACATAACAGACATTCAAGTACTCAGTAAATAAATCAAATTGGTAAAATTATTGACCAACCTCACATATGTCTGGCATCTTTAGAAATTAAACTTCTGATAATTGCAACAGTTCAAAGACATTAATTCAGAAAGCTAGAGTTATTCTGATTTATACTTTTTTCACTGGATTCAAGAAGGATCAGGAGGATGGAAACTAACTCAGATGATCCAAGTGGAAGAAAAAGAAGCAGGAACATCTTACGAGGCACCAAATTCAATAGCTACTTTTTTAATTGAATCAAACAGTTTGGAGGTTGTTTAAATGACTTAGTTTCTTTGCGTAGTCCACAGTTAGTGAATGAACAAAGTGTGCCCTCTTCTCGGAATGAAACAGATTGCTCCTACCCTGTGAACTGAGCCTACTTTCTCCCCCCGTATTTTTAGACTGCAACAGGAAACACTCCAGAGTAAGGAAGTTGGAATGTGACTGACCTTTTACCTGGAATGATACCGGCAACACTGGCATTTGCCACCAGTGATGTGAGAACAGAGCTGACGAGAACTCTTCACTAGACAATTGAACAGCTGCTTTTCATTTGGCCTGATGTCTATCCCTTCAGTTTTGCAATGTCCTATAACTACGTCAGACACCGCTGATTTTAAAACAGGGCATTACCACACTTTATAATCTACTCCTTTTTAAACAAATCATAAGAATGTATCATAGTTTCGTTATTTTTGACTAAAGATCCAAACAGATTAGTGAAATGGCAGTCTAGCAAGATTCTCCTCAGCATGTACAGCTAGACCGTTCTCTGTGCATCCATCCAAGGCCTCCCCGTGTGAGGGATCTTGCTACTATCTCGTTAAGATAGCCTGAGTAAAATGTCTAAATTATTCCAATGTCTGGTCACATAACATAAAGCAATTGACCAGCATTTGGGTCACTGATATGTAATACTGCGGCATAATTATGCTTTGAACGTCTTCACACTCAGCCATGAAATAACTGTTGGATAACTTTGGACCCAATTCATAGAAAATCTTATATGGTACTTGCTTCCTTCATAGTTGTAAACCAAAGAAGATGATAGCATCTTCCTTTCCTCTTATTTAAGTATATGAATCAGAATTGGGTTTTTAATTCACACCAAGTAATAAGTATACAATAGCACCTACACTCGTTTTGCATATATTAACAGAAAAACATAAAATGTATTCTATTACCCTAAAATTCCCCCGGCAGGATTCTGAGGTGGTAATCACCAAGTCCTGCTGAGGACACCTCCCAAGCTGCTCATCTCCCTTCCCACTGGCACCACTCAAGCGGCCCGAGCTGCTACCGTCACTTGCCCACATTATTGCAACTGCCCACTAACTGTCCTTCGTCTTACCTCCTCTAATGCATTCTCTGTTCCACCAGAGAGAGCTTCCTGAACTGGGAGTCTGCTAACGCCTCTCCCAACTTAAAACCCTTCGACAGATTCTCACTGCTCTAAAATAGAATGTTGGATCATGAAGATGGTCTGAAAATGATCAGACCCCTACTCCCTGCTCCAGCCTTATTCCTCACCCTATTGGCAACCTATGGAGTATCCTCACTTTCAGGAGTCTTCACTAAAAATCACATTAAATCTCATCTAATTCTCCTAATAAACCTTTGAGGTAGGTGACATACCATCTCCACTTTACAGATGAGATACCTAAGGGCTAGGACCGTGGATTTGTTCACTCAATTTTCATTCATTCTCATCAGAGTTTGCAAAGACAAAAACTACATTTCCCAGATTTCCTTGCACCGAGGGTTCTGGGAGTAAACTGGGTCCCAGAAGGGGATAACACACAAGTGAGATGAGGAGACATAGAAGGCAGAAGTGAGGCAGACACCCCCTTTGCATCCCTTCTTGACTATTTCCGTGGGGAAGGAAATGACAGCTCTTTGGCGCCACGCTGTAGGGTCTATTGCATAGCCACCTTGGTGTTCCGAAACTGTGGTGGCGGCAGCAAGTTCTTGATCCTGGCACGGTTCCAGGGCTGGCCTCAGGGGTAGGAGCTCCCCCGGTGGGCCAATTACATCAGGTCTTGTAGCCATTCCTGGACAACTTTGGGACAACCTAGAACCTGCTTCTTCAACCCTTCTAATGCTTTCATAAGTGCCTAGTCCCCTGTGTTAAATCCCTCCCTGTTTAGAATACTTAAAGTTGTTTCTCTTTTCTTGTATTGAACCCAACAGTGTGCAAAAGCCTGTATGTTAAGCTGCTGAAACAAAGACATCCCCCCAAAACAGAGTAGCTTAAATAAAACCAAAGTTTCCTTCTCTTCCACATTGCAGTCCAAAAGTGGGTGATACCACACAGTGGCTCTGTTGTCACCAATATGCAGCTTTTCTCTATGGCCCAGGGAAGCTTCCGTCTTTTGACTATTTCTCAGCCAGTAGGAAAGCCAGGAGGTGGAGAGAGTAAATACCCAATGATTTTCAACCACATACAAAACTCCCTTTCACATGCCATTGGCTAGAAATAAGTCACAAGCAACACCTAATCAGAAAGAAGGGTGAAGGAATATACTCACTAGGTAGGCAACCGTGTACCCTGCTAATACTTGGGGCGGGGGTGGGGGGGTGGTGAAGATATTTTGTTAGAAAAAGAGAAAAAGAAAAATGGTTATCAGGGTAACTTACCAGTGTCTGCCATGGTTACCACTCTGCACAGTACCCATGCACACATTCTTCTTTCTGCGGATAGACCACATTCACCCCACCCTGAAGGAAGATTCTAATCTGTTGGCTTCCATATGAAAGTAACAAGAGCCAAAGATCTCTCTGTTCACAGCCCTTGAGCCAAGTCTCCACTTTTATTTACCGGCCTCTATGCTCAACCTTTTCTTCTCTCCTTCAACTTAATGTTGGCTCCCTTTGGTGAGAGCCATCTGAAACAGTTGGAAGGTAATGTCTATATAAGTCTTTAGCTCTGGGCTGACTTCCATTGTCTGGCCAAGCAGAACACTTAACAGAAAGCTCATGAGAAAGACCTTCATCACCAAATTTACCTGCAGCTCCTTGGGGATGCAGACAGATTTTCCAGGCTTGCATGGCCCAAACTTTTAAGTTCTGAGTCATATTAGATTACAAACCATAAGTGAGAAAACCTCTACTGTTAGAGCTATATTGCTTACTGGTTAATAATTACCCAACTTCCCTTTCCTCTTATAATACACTATTAACAGTAGTGAGGGCTAGCCAACATATACTGATATTCTGAGCGGTTCTTGAGCTAAAGGTCATTAGGCACATGGGTCATCTTCCAAGTTATGGTAGGTAACTATTTTAGTAAATGATATGCCACAGACTAGCAAATGTTACCAATTTTCTGAGCTAAAATATTATGCCAATGTCACCTTCTGCTTATTGCTACCCAAAGCCACAAACTTTAGATTTTTGTTAACGTAATGCCAACTTTTGGTACCAATTTCTATATTAATTAGGGTACATGCTGAGGTCTTAAAAAAAAGATCCCCTAAGATACAATGTCTTCATAACACAGAATTTTGTTTCTCTCTCACCTAACAGTGCAGAAGCAAGCAGGGAGACTCTGCTACCAATAAGTGACTTTCTCCTCTGGGCTCCCTTTATCTGTCCTATTACCATTTCCCAGCCAGAAGAAATGATTTTTAAAATAAATATCCAGAAGCTGCCACATCACTTCAGATGACACCCCACTGGCAAGAACTTAGTTTGGTCACTACAAGGGATGCTAGGAAATACTGTGTCTAGCTGAGTAACTGTGTGCCTTGTTAATACTCAGGAATCCCATTACTCAGACAAGCAGAGGAAAGGGGACCCTGGGAGATTCTTAGCAGTCTCTGCCACCATGGGGACTAGAGTATTAGAACTGCTTGACTCCAGATACCAAAGGCAAAACGACTTCCAAAACTGCCTTCCAATATTTACAAAGAATGTTAAGGCTCTTATTGCTACTCTTTCCTTTGATGACACATACGCTCCAGAATGAGAAAGTTATGATGCTTGGTTTAACTCACCTAATCATTCATTTATAGATTTATTCTAGCAGGCATCATTTATTGCATCCCTACCATGTGCCAGTCATTTATTTAGTTAGACAGTAAGAAGACACAGATAACTAAGGTAGAATCATCTGGGATCCTTAAGAGTTTCTATTTAAGCAGCAATGTCCACAATAGCCAAACTGTGGAAAGAGCCAAGATGTCCATCGACAGATGAATGGATAAAGAAGATGTGGTATATATATACAATGGAATATTATGCAGCCATCAAAAGGAATGAGATCTTGTCATTTGCAACGACATGGATGGAACTGGAGGGTGTTATGCTGAGCGAAATAAGTCAATCAGAGAAAGACATGTATCATATGACCTCACTGATATGAGGAATTCTCCATCTCAGGAAACAAACTGAGGGTTGCTGGAGTGGGGGGTGGGGTGGGAGGGATGGGGTGCCTGGGTGATAGACACTGGGGAGGGTATGTGCTATGGTGAGCGCTGTGAATTGTGCAAGACTGTTGAATCACAGATCTGTACCTCTGAAACAAATAATGCAATATATGTTAAGAAAAAAAAAAGAAGAAGAAGATAGCAGGAGGGGAAGAATGAAGGGGTGGAAATCGGAGCGGGAGACAAACCATGAGAGACGATGGACTCTGAAAAACAAAATGAGGGTTCTGGGGGGGAGGGTGGGAGGATGGGTTAGCCCGGTGATGGGTATTAAAGAGGGCACGTTCTGCATGGAGCACTGGGTGTTATACGCAAACAATGAATCATGGAACACTACATCAAAAACTAATGATGTAATGTATGGGGATTAACATAACAATGAAAAATTTAAAAAAAGAGTTTCTATTTATTTGGATGACTTACTTAGAAAATTCATTAGTCTCTTCTGAACATATGATAAAACCAAAAATTTTCTTAAAAGTAACAAATTCAAGGGAAACACACAAGGGAGTTTTATTTTTCACTTTCCTCAATTTTGTACTACTTACATCAATTGGCCTAACTAAAATTATAATTTAGTGTAAAATGAATCACTTAAGGCACAAAAATCTGGGCAATGAGGACAAGTTTCAACTCCATTACACCTACACACTCTTACTAATCAACCGCTATGTTGATACCAGCTTCTCCCCATGACAATGAAGCTGCAGTACTCAGAAGACGTTCTCTCTGCACTGAGGGCCCCCCAGTTTGGAATCCTACTTCTCGTGGATCTAAGCCAACACCAAAATATTCCCCCAGAGAAGCCAGACATAAATGAATATGTACTGTTTTATTCCATTTATACTTCAAGTATAACAATAGGGGGAAAAAACTAATGTATGCTCTTAGAAGTGAGGATAGAGGTAGTACATGGTGGGGGCATACAGGATGCTTCTGGAATGCAGATAATGTTCTGTTTCTAGATCAAGGTGCAGAGAACACAGGTGCATTTTGTTAAAAATCCCATTTGACAATATACTGAAAATTCTGGTAGCAGTTTGTCACTGTTCCTATTATTTAGAAGGATCTAGAGAAACTTATGGGGTACTAAGTGTTGAACCAGCTGCTGTGAAGGTTTTTCAACAACATAAGGTATATGTGCCTTACCATTTCCCAACAAACGGAGGTAGTTGTCATGTGAAGAAAGAGACGGGGGAATCAGGGGCTCTAGCACTGGGTGTACATGTGTAGGTCCATGGTGATATTCACCCCTCTCAGCCTGTTTTCTGACTACACCTGAGCTCTAAGGCCCTCCACTCTGTGATTCTCTCTTGATCAGTCATAGTTGCCATTTTTCTCTTTTGATATAAAGTAGCTTTTTTTCTGGCCCTCAAATTATCAAATTAGGTAGACACCAGGAAAAAATGAGGATATCATGACAAATCTCCATAGCTCTTTACCAAAGGTAGGACACTATGGCTGAGAAACCCTGGGACCGGGCACCCCCCAACACCTGGTTTATGGCCAATACGTGGCCTGAGGCAAAGCCTGGCACTTTTCTGGACCTCAGTTTTGTCATTTGTAAGTCAAAGGAGCTGGACTGGATGATCCTCCAAAGTCCTTCTGGGTCAAGGTTCCGTTCTGAGTTAGCTTGTTCAAACCTAAGAAGTAGCAGAACCAAAACTCTGGGTTTATGGCCCAAGCCCAGTTTTCTTCTACAGATATGTATGTAAAAAAAGCAACCTGTGGTCAGATTTTAAGATTCTTGTTGCCAAGTATGTCCTGGACACTGAGACCAACCATGTGAGGTAAATACATTATCCTTGCCTTTCGGATGAGGAAACTGCCCATCAGGTGGGCAGGCGACTCACTCCAGTTATGTGTGCCTGACTGGTGCCAGACGCAGGACGGGAAGCCTCGTCCTGCAGATTTCAAGGCTTTCCTCTCCCCACACAGGCTTGTAACATGCCCCCAGATCAACAAATAAGCCAAAAATAAATCCAATCCCAAAGCAAAAATAGTCCTTCTTTTTCTAGTTTCCTCCAGTTGAGAAAGAAAAACAAGAATGGGGAGTTTCATTTATTAGAACAAAATATCATGTAATTTATTAAAATGACCAAATTATATACAGTTGTATAAGGTCTCACAATGGCTCCAAAGTCCCAGCATGTTCTCATACTTGATATAGACACATGTCTTTGTGCTGCACTTCACATTTCATCTGGAAGATATCAATTCTTTGGGTTATAAACGGCATTATAAGCACAGAGTCAAAGCTCAACAAGGATTTTCTTTTTTTCTTTTAATTTTCTTGCAGAAAGGCTTGCAGGTAGACCACTCAACCTGATAGGACGCCCCTAGCGGGTGTCAAGTGTGATACGGGCGTGCGCTCCGCGGAAACAATTCTAGGACACGTAGGGGGCATTGTGGACAACACTCTGAGCAAACTTAGAGATATTTTTAATTGTTGTTTCCAGCTGGCTGATGATTGCTTCAGAACAAGTCTCCCGTCATGGCCTGGCACTTGATCTGCAGAATTCCTTAAAAGACACTGAGCCCAGCAGGTGTAATATATCATATGCCCAACAAAGACAAAAAACGTCCTGGACGTTGCCATAACTCTCAAGGAGTTGTTAGAGTTCACTTAAGTACTTCTAAAAATATGATGGGTTAAACTTTCCGAGCTGGCTTCCTTTAGGTGGACTGTCAATAAATAGGCAAAGGATAGCTATTACAAGAAAAAATGTACAATATTTAATCAGTCCTTATTCTGTGGTTTATCTGTGCTGAATCCCCCATTCAATTTGTATCCCCAAATTCTACCCTAAACTGAACACTGAGGTTTTGGGTTAACACTACATATAATAGGACTATTTTCTAAATCAGGTGTTATGAGCCTGCCTACTTGTTTTTTTTTTTCTGTAGTTGTAAAATGCATGGGTATGTTCCCATTAAAGCTATGTTCTCATGTGTCCCCCCCATCCCCCCTGGCATGGTGACCTTACTGAGTGCAAGGATAATGTCTCTTAGAAACTGCTTACGTCCCATAGCACTTTCTAGTGTTCCATGTATCATTTGTGAAACATATTTTTAGAATCTATTATGCCAGAGGCCAGGAGTTACAAATATAGCACAGCAAGCTGGACACAGTCCTGTCCCCACAGAACTGACTGCCAAAGTGGATATAGCCAGGAACCCTGGGGTCCCCAATGAGAGGGAAACAGAGGGGCCTGCAGAAGCTCGCTGGAGGCCTGTAAAGGCTTCCTAGAAGAAATCCCAACTGGGCTGAGACTTGAAGGGCAAGTAGGAATTCACCAAGTGAAGAAGGAGCATGGGGGTAGGGGGTGCAATGGGGAGGGCCAGGAACTGGAGAAATAGGATATCTCTGACAGAGACCTAAATGCCCATCTGAAGGCATGCAGCAACCATTTGCAGGTGACAGTCTAAAATACTGATGATGTGGGTAGTGAATGCTATGGGGCACACTGTGCTGAGCTAGACTCTGCATGTAGGGTCCCAGTCAAGGTCCCGCCCCCCAGGAATGCTCCCGCATGAACAGGAGCCTAAATTTTACTCAGTACTCTTTATCTCTTATCAGCATGTGCAGTTCTCACTTTTAGTTGGGGCCCCTGTAGAGCACAGGGACAGAGGGAGGCTCTACGACCCACTCATCTACAAGTTTGCATTTGGGGAACACTCACCATGGGGTGGGCAGTCCGATGTGTGTCGTGACTAGTAAAACCTGAGCCAGGCGCTGTCCTAAGCCTCTGTCATATACTCGCGAATATTTTTCTTTTAATTCTTACAAACTCTCCCTGAGGTAGTATACGCTATTATCCCTATTCTACAGATGAGGAAACTGAAGCACAGAGAGGCAGAGCAACTTGTCCAAGGTCACACAGCTAACAGCTGAGGAGTAGCATTTGAACCCGGCCAGCCCAGCTCAGCCTGAGCTCTTAGGCCCTGCACCCTATGCTTCTCTACCTCAGCACAATGAGGAGCACCCCAAGCCTCTCTTCCTCCCAGGATTTTTCCTTCTGCTGGGGAAGGTGGACACAAACACCTACCCAGAGTACAGGGGCTATGCTAGAAATACGAATCACACCAATGCAACTCAAAAAACAAACTTCAGGAGGCATAGTCCACAACGTGGATATAAAACAGCATATATTTTCCACAAGAGAAATGGCTACCACTTACTGAGTGTGCCTCCCAAGTACCTGGCATTTCATTTAAGTTACCTCATTGCCTTCTCATAACAATTATGTAAGGAAGATAGTATCTGTTCATCTGATGTAAGAGGAAACTCAAGCTAAGGTAAGTTGTGTAGCCAGGTCCAGCTGATGAAGCTGAGGTTCTTGCCCTGTTCACTGTGGCCTCCTTAAAATACAGCGCTTTATCCTTACTCCAAAGAGTCGGCATCGATTTCAGGTAACTTCTCTTTGCTGTAGAGAGTAAGGGGAAGTATTTCAGTCCAGGCAGTTACCAGATTCACTTCCCAAATTCTGCAACAGGAAGTGGCTGCAAACACACCAAAACATCGTGCTCACGGCAGCCTGACTGCTTGAAGAGAAACCTCTAGCGGCAGACCACTCCCTCTGAGGCTGACAGGAGCCCTGCCCAGAGCACTCTAAGGTAGAAGGGTGCCATCTTGGAGCTCTAGATCCCACTGGGCCAGGGGAGAAGTGGTTATGAAGAGCACTGCAAAGCAAAAGGGGGAGGAAGAAGAAGGGGAAGCCAGAGGAGGGAAAGGAGGAGGGTGGATCAGACAGCACAGCACAATTAAAGCTTTAATCCTTCAAACAAGGTTTTCCTTCAACAGCAAAGGGTGCCTAATCTATGTTGTCAATTCAACCTCTGCCTTGGCTGTCAGGTATCCCACAAAAAAAAAAAAAGACTAGGAAGCAAGGGTTTATATCCAAGATTTCAGGAGAGGAAGATACATTTTAACCTTGAAGTACAAGATACATTGCATCAAAGAATAAGGAAAAGATGAAAATCATAACTTTGTTTTTAAACATATATTACAATTTTATAACAGCTTCTTTCCTCCTTCCTCCAATCCCCCAGCCATGTGGACTAATACCAATTGTTCTAATTAAACCTACAGTCACATAACCTGAAGATCAGTTTATATTAGTTTTTAACTCCTTTTGGAGAATAGAAAAGGGGCAAGGTATTAGACTTTCCAAAGAGAAGAAAAAAGAACATAAAGGCAAATAAAACTAACCCAGCATTTGGGCATCAAGAGTAGCAATGATTCCAATTAGAGTATCACAGAGGAAGGAATGTGCAGCTGAGTCAGAAATGTAGTGACCTGTGTGATAAACAAAGGGAAGTGAATCTTGTCCCTCCTGGCCAATGAGTGCAGACAGTGAGCATGGAGCCTGGTGGCAGCCTGCTTTCCCCTGGGGCTGCTTGGGGATTAGGTAAATATAAACATCTTCAAATAACCCAAGATGTAAGAAATTGAAAGCATAACAAGCCGGAGTAGTCATCCGACGATATATTTAGGAGAGCTTATTTTGCAAGCTAGAATTACAGAACAGCAAGATGTGGTGAATTAAAAGTATTTAAGGCTGAGTTTCTAAGACTGGGAGGTAGTTGTAATCTCTGACCAAGAACGAGAAGAGACCACCATTCTCCGAAGATCAGGCAGTAATTTTAACAAACTGGCTCATTCACCATTGCGCCAACAGCCAGTTTCTACATCAAGACTAGTTCAAGATTTCAACAAAAGGAAGTGGTTTATAAAAGAATTACCAAGAACTCAGAAGTATTTAATGGGGGGGGGGGGGGAAATTGCTATACAAGGAAAAGCTTGTTCTGTATACTATTTAGGCTACACATGTCTTTCAAGTTGGGGGGGAGTGGTGCTAGTAAAAGGTAGGTCCTTTAAAAACAGACGCTGCTGCAAAATCCCTACACTCACAGAATTCTGTGCGGCCTTGAGGCACAGTTAGGGCCCTCATCTCCCTGGAGCCTCATAATTAGCTACTTAGGTAGAACAAGAAATATGTTCATTTACAGAGGAGGAAAGAGAGGCCCAGGAAGGTTAAATATATTGATATGATCACGCAGCTAATAAATGCAGGACTGAGATCATCAAATTATCTTTTTTCCAAAGCCCATGCTTTTTTTTTTTTTTCTAGGCCATGTATATCTCAAAAAGTAACTTCTGAGCTCAAAGATGTTAAAAAATAGAAATGATTTCAACTTTCTTTTTTTTAAGATTTTTATTCATTTATTTGTCAGGGAGAGAGAGAGGGAACACAAGCGGGGGGGAGTGGCAGGGAGAGAGAGAAGCAGACTCCCCGCTGAGCAAAGAGCCCCATGCAGGATTTAATCCCAGGACCCTGGGATCATGACCTGAGCAGAAGGCAGATGCTTAACCGACTGATTTCAACTTTCTTGACTTGCTGTTGAAATCTGTCTCCTAGGGGCCCCTATGTGGCACAGTCAGTTGAGTGGCCGGCTCAGGTGGTAATCTCAGGACCCTGATCTCAGGGTCATGGGAGGGAGCCCCAAGTGGGGCTCTGCTTGTGTTTCTGCTTGGGTTCTTGCTCCCTCTGCCCCTCCCCCCAGCACTCGCGCGTGCTCTCTCTCTCTCTCTCAAATAAGTAAATAAATCTTTAAAAAAAAAAAAAAACCATCTCCTAAGTTTCCTCAACTCTTAGTTATCGTAACTTTGCTCACCTCTTCTGATGCACTTCTCACTTCTTTGCCGCTCACAGTGGTCCCATTACCTACATGGAGCTTTCCTAAATACTCTGCAAACATAGCCTCTCCCTTCTGATTCTAAGGCAATGGTTACCTCACTTTCCCCATCTGTCAGGTCTTGCTATGTAATCTTTGGTCTGTATATGACTTGCTTTACCCACAGAACTGTATGCTTGGCAGTGGAGGAACCAAAAATGGGTTCCCTTTCGTGAGCCACCCGCCTCACCCCTGCAGTAAGCACAGCACCGCTGTGCTCGACACACCAAAGATGCTCACTAAATACAAACTGAATTGCAAAGAATCACTTATTCTCTCAGCGTTCTATTCTTGCATGATAAATTGCTTCTTGGCATCATATAATTTGGGCACTACAGTAACTTGTATGATATACTGTGGGAAATTTATCAATTTCATAAAATATGATGTTTCAGTTGCATGAGGTTCAATTTGCTGACTTTGCGTGAGTCAAAAATTAATTTCATCTGCTGTTTTATCAGCCTTTGCCTCTCTTGTGGGGAAGAGTGGAAATACAGCGATAGTGAAAATAATAATAATAATAATAATAAATAGCTGGTATTTATTAAGTGTTTATCATATGTCAGACCTATGCTAAATTATTCATATTTATTATTTCATTTAACCCTCATAATCCGCCTCCTGAATTTACAGATGAGAAAACGGAGGCACAGGGGAGAGAAACAACCTTATCCCTGGTCCCACAGCTCATAGAGAGCAGATTCAAATCCCCCCCGGGGGCCACATTTTAAATCAGTCACTTAGTGCAGTCACAAAAAAAATGACTCTGTAGTCTTTTTTAATGGTTATTGAGACGTAATCACTTTACATGACTTGTCTACTTTAATTTTCACAGAAACGCTTGAGATTTGTAACATGCTTCTTCTGAATCCTGCAGTTAATAAGCTCTGTAACTTTGAGAACACTACTACGACTGAGGCTTTCTGCCTCCATTGCCTCCGCTCTAAAATGAGCATGCGAATAGTTATTGTTAGGATTAAACTAGTTTGTGCGGCAGCAAACACCTGTGAGCAGCACCAGGTGCCCACGGCACGGTACTGATGGTGTGGCCTTAACCAGCGCTGTGGCCACTGCCTGTGGCCCACCTTCCCCAACACGGGTTCCACCTCATTTGTGGACATTCACTTACTTCCACACTAAGGCATATTCGTCATATGTCTCTCCAGGGTTCAGGATGTGCTTTAAAACGATTGGTTTGCGGGCGCCTGGGTGGCTCAGTTGGTTAAGCGACTGCCTTCGGCTCAGGTCATGATCCTGGAGTCCCTGGATCGAGTCCCGCATCGGGCTCCCTGCTCGGCAGGGAGTCTGCTTCTCCCTCTGACCCTCCCCCCTCTCATGTGCTCGCTCTCTCTCAAATAAAGAAAAATCTTTTATAAAAAAAAAAAAAAAAAAAAGATTGGTTTGCCAAATATAAAAGAAATATGCCTAAATAAAAATCCACACTTTTATAAAATATAAATACACCTAAAACTGTGAGGGGCACATATTATTAGGTCATTGACTATTTGATGATAGATGTATAAATAAATGAATAGATGACCTAATAAAGGAATAAATGATCAAAAGCTCAAACAAGAAAGTGAATGACTAATAAACAAAATTATGAAGTTTAAATTGATCTGCAGAGCCTGGGAATGAGTGAATGCAAAGAGGAATAAAATGGAAGCCACATTTTTTTTTAATTTTCCAAGAACTGTATTTCCATGTCTGTAAACCATGTCTCTATTAAAATGCAATTAATAGTTTCCAAAAATAAGTAGTATGAAGTCACATTCAAAGCTAATAAAGTCCACATCCAATTATAAGAGAACCTCAATGAGATCTCACTCAAAATTGAGGAAGGAAGTCTATGGTCAGGTTTTTATTTCATCCTTAATTTCCCACGCTTTTCAAAGAGCCATATTCTAACTCTTTCTCAAACATTTGCAAGGAAGTATTGAGACTGTGAAAATAGATACTCCAAATACCTACACAAATATTTACATTGTCTTTTTAGTTAAACAATTGACTTTGTTCTTTAGCATTTCGGTCAAAATACTTAAATCTTTTAAAACATCAATAACAAGAGGATATGGTTGTTCACCAGATAGTCTAAACTTACCGGTTTTAGCAAAAGCTTCACAAGCAGGAATTGGGCAATTAAAAAAATGTTAATGCACACACACCCTGAAAATAAAAAAAAAGGGGGGTGGTGGTTGGCCATTTATTCCTTCTAACACAAAAACACATCTCTTCTACCTCCCTATGTTTATATAGTCAAGACTTGCTGAGCATGTACATTCACTCACATCACTGTGACAATAACCTCAATTTACTGACTTTACGTAGGATTTACTTCAAAGAAGGTCTTATATTGGCATGCATTGGTTTATTACTTTTCATAGCATCCCTGTACATAGGGATGTGACTAGCATCTTACCTTTATCACACAAGATTAAAACTGGAGGTACTAGGAAATGAAGTGACTTGCCCAAAGGAGACAAAGTCACATAACTATGACCTTATGAAACTTGGCTTAGAACTCATGTCTTCTTTCATATAATAGGGTGTTTTCCCACTGGATTATTCTTCCTTTACATAAATTTAAGCAGTCATAGTGCCCAGCTGGGCAGGATAGACTGACTACTTGGGCAATTTCCAAGATCTTTGGAGGGTGGGTTAACGTGACCCAGCGGGTGTTCTGAGACTGGAGAGAAAGAGAAGCAAGGCAGACAGAACTGTGCGTGTTGGGGGACATTCAGTGAGCAACATGTGAATGACTGCGAACAGATCAGCAAAAGGAAACTGTGTAAGAAAAACTCAGACACAGGAGCGCTTTATAACACACTTCTTTCGCCATTGGCCTCATTTGAATCTTCCACTGCAGCCCGAGTTTTGTACCTGTGCCTAAACGTCAGCCCGAACCTGAGCTCTCACGCGCATGCTGGAGCTGCTCTAGCAAGAGCCCGGAGACCTGGTTCTCCAGTAGCCGACTCGGGCCAGGTGGCTTTGTGAGAGGAGACTGCACGAGGGTACGTCCAGTAACACTGAACCAGTCACATCTATGACACTGGATGGCACATTCTTTGGGGGTGAAGCCATTCAAAGGCCCTCTGCTGTAAAAGTCACAAGGAGGCATTTGGACGCCCCTGGTTACCTCTTTCAAACCTGACTTGAGCTGCCAGGACTGAGTCACTTTCTTTCACTGTGGGTCTCATTACTGGTGGCTAGTTCCACCTGCTTCAATATTTGGTTGATGACAAAAGTGACCCTGGAGAGCTGAGCGACAAGGGCAGCTGAGCAGGCTTCCAAACCAACTGTGGGAGAAACCAAGATAACCTGTCCCCTACAAATGGGACTATGAAGACAACTAGGCCAAAACAATGTGTTCCAATAGGTACCTTTGTCTTAGGCTCTTTCTTGGGGTTAACCAGGGTTGGGTGGGGGGTCAGTTTAACAGCAGCAGGAGATGAAGTCAGCTCAACTTCCAGCAGTAAGAATGCAGGGGAGACAGATGAAAACACCTCTGGACACATGAAACTAACAAGAGAGGAGAAAGACTGGACAGCACAGATCTCTAAAAGAGACACCTGGAAGCAAGATCCATCACAAGCCCTTCTAATACAAGAATTCTCTAGAAGGAAACAGGCTTCCGTCAAATAAGGCACCTTTGAGAGACGAGAGACACAATCCTTCTCTGCCATCTTGAAATATTCCTCCCTTAAATCCCCTTATCCTTGCCCTCCTTGCAAACCCCACCATCACCCATTTTGTAAGTTAACCACTACATTCTGGGATATAATGCCAGAAACAGATTTCGCCCAGCAAAGCTTTTTACCCACCCAACTTCTCAAAAGCATTTGCCCTTTCCAACCATCTCTCATGAGCGGATGAAGTGACTAATTCTTTACTTCATTTAAGCAATGAAGTTGTCCTTTGTCTAAATCTTACAAATCCAAGAAAGGGTTGTCAGCTCTCAGAGAAACAGGGACCAATGTCAGGGGGTGGTAGAGTAAACAACTACTTACAGAGAAGCTCAAAAGATCTGGGGTTTCCTTTCAGTTTTGCCGCTTATTATCCGTGTGGCCTTCTGTAAGTAACTCAACTGCTGTGTCTGCTTTCTTCCTCATGAAATCCGCTAATGTCTTCCTCTTGATGCATTCTAAATAACAAGGAATCCAGCGTTCAACACACAGTCTCTCTTCCTCCTGTACCTGGTCATTCACACTAATGGTTTCACGTCACTCCCTAAGGACACTTTTGTTTCTGGAATGTGTATATTCTGATCATCAGAATCTCAGAAAAAGACCACAAAATAGGCAAGACCATCAAAATCAAAGTTGGCCCTTTACAAGTGGTTACATGATGTTAATAATATTCACCTATCTCTGAAATCTAGTTTCTCACTGAAACAATTTACTCTATAAAACAAGAATAATGTTGTAATTAAAGATGATTTCAATTTAGGAATTGTCAGTGAATTCAATTAAAGGTAGACTTGGGAAAATTGTGTATTGTACCTGAATAATCTGTGATTTTCTTGATGCCTTTCTTCAACTGCTACAAGCACTGATATTTTCAGGATATTAAAACATCTATGTTGGGACGCCTGGGTGGCTCAGACGGTTAAGCATCTGCCCTAGGCTCAGGTCATGACCTCCAGGTCTTGGGGTCAGCCTGCATCGGGCTCCCTGCTCAGCGGGGAGTCTGCTTCTCCCTCTCCCTCTGCCTCTCCCCTCAGTTCTCTCCCTCTTTCTCTCTCTCTCAAATGAATAAATAAAATCTTTAAAAATAAATAAGTAAATAAACAAACATCTGTGTTAAACCAGAATATTCAACGCCATCACAGTTCAGCACTTCCTGGCTGAGAAAGGTTTTCACTAGATGATATTTAGGGACAACTTTTTATAATCATTAAGCCTCATCACATTATTACTAAAAATTTATCTTCTATGAAACTTTGAGGATCATAACAAATATATTAAGCAAGAAAGTATGCAAATATTGCTCTCTTTGTCAAATGAGAGAAATGGCACAGGAAAAGAGACACATTTACCATAAATCACAAACACAGGTTTCTGAGATAAAAACAGAGAGCAGAATCCTAGGCATGGACAGTTGACTCGGTCTCCGCTCTTTGACTATGAACACACACGCCCGACAGGATGTAGACTTTTCCCCGTGCCTCACAAGAATGAGCATCGGCGAGAACACACTGTTTGTCCCCCAGCCCACTATGCTCTACAGGCTCTGAGGCCCACAGAGTTTAGGCAACTTGCCCAAGATCACATAGCTAGTCAGAGAGGCCTCCTTCTGACCCCCCTCAACAGGGCTCCTTCCCAGATACCGCTCAACTCAGTTCCATCTCCCACCACACGTGCCTGGAACGGGCTCACTCATTCACTTGACAAAAATGTACTGCAAACCCACCTAGCATGCTAAGCCCTACGTATAACGCAAGTTCTCATCAGCTAAAACATGTTAGGTTACCCTCCCTCCCAGTGGGGGAAGAAAAAAGCTCAAAAGTCAAAATGAACAGATAAATAGGTGAGAATGAGCCTTAACACATTCTTTAAGATCAGACAGACCTGGATGCCTAGACTGACTGTACCCTTTACTCACTGTGTGACCTTGGGCCTCTGTGTCCTCTTGTGTAAAACTGAGGCGTTTTGTGAGGATTAAATAAGATAATGTTGTGTGTGTTTTTTTTTAAATAGCACCGTGTGTGGACAAAGGGTCTCAGGAAGTGGTAGTAATTACCACCACTACCCACTGAATCAGGCTAGGAGTGGAATAAGTACTCTTATTCTTCATTCCTCCATCCCCCCGCCGCAGAGCACTCAGCTCCGGCCACCTGTCCCACGTCCACGGGGAGAGCAACGGGGAACTTCAAAGGGGCCTTGCCAGCCCTCAGGTCCTGGTTCTGCCGCGCAGGACTTCCTAATTCTATGTCTCTGACTTTCGCAGTACACCAGGACATTTAAATTCCTTAGTCTATGAATCGTCTACCAGTCCAAACTTGCACACATTCCTGCCAGAAAAATTCAGAACCTTGCCTAATAAGTATTTAGTTAACAGGAAGATATCAGACCAAGATGAGAACTACTAACCTAAAAAACAAAAGAAGTGTATTGTGAGCTTTCCCCAACACGCCTTTTATCTCTTGTCTCTGAAATTCATGTAATCCATAACAATGTGGGGCATTACATGAAAACCAACCCTGGATCCCTAGCCTCCTGAGCTCTCCTGGAGGAGATCGGATAAATGCGGGTAAACACCCAGGGACGGATATGGAGACACAAAAGGCAGTCTCGGCTATATAAAGATAGGCACCTGTTTGGAAAGGCTTCAAGGAAAAGAGCTCTAAAGGGCAGTGGGGTGCTGGGCAGACTGCAGAGTTGACCAGACAGCAAAGCAAGACAGTAGGGGGCAGCAGAAAGAGTGACCCCTCAGTAGCCGAGGGCAAAAGTGAGGGAATTTGCAAACTTCTCCAGAACACCTTAGCACCCACATGGTTGACAAGAACCGGAGAGCTGAATCAGATTAGAAGGCGGACATAAATTACGGAGCAAGCTCCTCTACCTCACATGTTTATCTGCATTGATCGGGTAATGAGTCAGCTTTCTATTTACCCTTACCAGAAGTGGGAATGTGAATGCCCCAAACCCAAATAACTTCAAAACCCTGGAAGTGACTTATTGGCCTCATCTCAATCACCAAAAGGCAGAGACATCTAGGAGTAATGGCAGAACTTTTTTTTTTTTTTAACACTACTAAAAATTATAAGAAGAGCTAGAGAACTACAAACCTATCTATGATTTAAAAAGTTACATTTTTATGAACGTTTTTGTTAACATGTCTTGCCACATATGATGGCAAGTTCGTAATGACTAGAAGTCATTAAAGCTTATGTTTTTGCTTTTTGGACAACGATCCCTAATACGTCAGCACGGTGCTGTCAGTGGGTACTGTTATAAATACTTCTTGACTAAGCTGGTCATGTTCCTTACACAGGTCACAAGACACACACATACCCCTTTCAAGAAACCTTGATTCATTCCTCCACGAAGGCCCTGCAGGCCACACTGGGGACAATTTTGAGAGTAAAATAATATTTCTCCTTTAACAAGTGCATTCGACATGACAGGCACTATTCTCGTACTTTACTCATTACTTCCAGTCCTTGCTGATTAAGGAATTCCAACCTATGATAAAGCAGCTGTTGTTACAGATGAGAAAACAGGGCCTAGAGAAGAGAAGCGATGTGCCCAGGTCCCACAATTAATAAGTCACTGCAGGAGACTACAGTCCAGCTGTACCCAACTCCACACCGCAGCTGTGGGGTCTTGCTCAAGAAGGAGGCAGATTAGGGGAAGCCTCTGGGAAGAATCTCTCATGCCTATACCTAAAATTTTTTTTAAAAAACCTTGTCTTTGTAAACCTTTGTTTTTCAAATAGAAAATTGCATGAAATACCCAGTGCACAAGCCCCAACAATCACCACACAAGATTGAAACCAGACCCTTAAGCCAACGAAGAGCTCTTTTCCCAAGACACAGCTATGGAAAAGAGGTCAGATTTCTTGGGGCTCCCCAAACACCTTCTTCCACCTGCCAGGAGCTCTGCTGTCGAGGTCTAACACCAGCCGGGTTGAAAATAATTGCAGTTTGAGGGCTCACTTCGTCGGCCCTGACAGCCAAAATAAATCTTACTTGTCTAGATAATCTCATAGGAACAATCCACCGTGTCCTGCTGACTCTCCCCGCTCAGAATGATGGGTCTTGCACAGCCCCCTCCCCGCCCACCCTTGGGCCCGGGCTCTGCTGACAGTGAGAAGGGGCCCATGGGTGGGGGAGCAGCTGCGAACCCCAACACCAGCCTGGACTCCCACAGCACACTGGCTCCGCGTTCCCCAGGAGGGTGCCCTGGCCAGGGTGCAGGGATAACTTCAGCCTCTACGGAGGCAGCAGGGAAAGGCCAGTGCATTCAGATTGTTGTTTCTGGATCGGTTTAGCAAGTCTGGGCTTTGGGAAACACGAGGCCGTGCAAGGACTGAAAGAGGCCCTTGTTGAAAGGAAGCTGCCTCCCTTCTCTCTCTCCACGTGACTCTCCACAAGCATGATGGCCAGGACTCCTGTACCCCTCTCACCGCCTTATCGGAACCTCAGCCACCACCTTGGGAATCCATGGTGACCACAACGCCACGGCGATGACGTTTCCAGCTGACTGGGACAGTCCCAGCAGTGCCCAAGGAACCCATGAAAGAAGAAGTGTAGGTGAAGGGGCCATGAAAGAAGTGTAGGTGAACAAAGCACCACAGATGTGTGCCTTCATTATTTGAGGGAGATAAGAGACTGGCCAGCAGATATAGCTCAACCTAGACAAAACCAAAGCAATGCTGGGCACGACAGGAAAAAAAAAATTAAAAAGCTAGAAGGGGAAAAAAAAGAAAAGAAACAGAAAACACCTCCCCTTTCTTACAGATGGCACAGATGTGGAATTCAAACCAATTATATTTTCCAACCCAGAAAAATGTTTATCAGACTGCACATATATTTGGGGGCACCAATACCACTCTACAGCCTCTCTTTCCAAATACCCTTCTTCTATTACTATATTACTAGACTTTTTAGAATATTGACAACTCATTTTTCTGAATCTGTCCCTCTCTTCCAGCTTGAATCTCCAGGAATAATAATAATAATATAAAAGAAAAGACAATCTTTAAAAAAAGAAAGAAAGAGGACCTGAAAAGTTTTATTTTTTTTTAAGATTTTATTTATTTATTTTCTCTTGAAAAAGAGAGAGTGTGCACACATGCGGGGGGGGGGGGGCGGGTAGAGGGAAAGGGAGAAGCAGACTCCCCCTGAGCAGGGAACCCAACAACATGTGGGGCTCCATCCCAGGACCCCGAGATCATGACCTGAGCTGAAGGCAGATGCTTAAAACTGAGCCACCCAGGGGCCCCGAACCTGAAATGTTTTAGATATGAATTATGATTTCCTTTAGAGGACATGATTTTTTTCTACACTGCCTTTATGAATACATGCTCAGCTGTAGTTTCATGGTTCAATCCCTTGCTACTTTTTGTCTCACAGGGGAGCTAACAGCTACCACTTTCCCTGCCTCCGGGCTCACACTCTCCAAGCTACCCACCACCCTGCTACCCAAGCAGAATTCTACATTTTAAATCTCTTCATGTTCTCCGTCTTGACATTTTTCAATAGCTACCCATTACCTAGAACAGAGGTTCTTAATCTTTTGTAGACTCCTGATTAGAGCTTTGGTTACTGTTTTTCACTCCTTGAAAGTGAATCACCCATGACCTACCTAAGGTTCTCTAAAGGAAGAAAGGGAGCTCTACTGTAATTGGAATGAATTGCATTCTATGTACAATAGGGTGTCATCCATGGTTAATCTTATAAAATTAAGTCCTTTATGACGTAGATTCTTTGCAATTCTTTTAAATTAGATTTAAAAAGTTTATACCCATACTGGTTTGCCAGTTATGTTGTGTAAAATACTTAAAAGAGTTGTCTGACTAAAAGATAACTTACACATTTTTTATTTGCAAAAGATGAGGCTCCCAAGTTGTCTGACCTTTCCTGTGATGACTAGTGGCTGCCAGGATCATGCAGATATTTTCAGAAAAATAAATACACTTAATATATCTCTTCAAGGTAAAGATGACATATTCATCATAAATAATGTTTTTCTAAATAAATCTGCTATTTTGAAAATGGGTGTAGTAGGCAGTCTCTGAGACTGCCCCTCTCCCCCTCACACCCTCACTCCCCCCACCCCACCCCCATCCTTTCTTCCTGGTATCTAGGTTCTTGTATAATCCCCTCCACTTGAGTATAGGCTGGATGTAGGCACTGACTTCTAACAAACAAAATATTTAAAAAGTTACTTGAAATTATGTCACAAAAAGACTGTGATTTCCATCTTATTTGTCCTCTCTCATTCTCACTTTCTGGAGAAACCCACTGGCAAGGAACTACTATCTCTGGCCAATAGCCAGTGAGGACCTAAGGCCTGCCAACAGGCATGTAAATGACATTAAAAGCAGATTCTCCCCCAATCCAGCCTTGACTGGAGAACTGGCCAACACCTCAATTGCAGCCCTGAGACAAAAAGAACACAGCTAAGCCAGTCTTGAATTCCTGACCCAGAAAAACGATGAGATGATAAATGTCTGCTGTTTAAGGCCACTAATTTGGGGGACAGTCTGTTACACAGCAAGAGATAACTCATACATTTGGGAAATATTTCCCCATCATTAACGAGTTGATGGCTGAAAATAATGTGAATGTGTCTCACTTAAAAAACAACAAAAACAAACTCTCCTATCTGCATATTAGAAAATTAGGAACAGAACTCCCTAGGCTATTTAAAACTTCCCAGATAAAGACTATGCATGGGTTTGAACCAATTGCTAAAAATGAAAACTGCAACACCTTCCAAAGAGTTTGCAAGAATGACTTATTAACATCAGGGAAGATGGAAAGTTAGTAATTAAATTTCAAGAAAAACCTGAACATAGGGCTTGAGATTTGAAAAAAATAGCATCGTGATTTAGTTAATCCTGCCAATGAACACTTCTTCGATTGGAACTCTCTTTTTGAAGTACCTTGTTTTGATTAAACCCAGAAATCAAAATAAACTGAGCTTAAAACCAGTCCTTTAAATTACCCTATCACAAAGCATTAAACTAACCAAAGTTTTCAAACCTTCAAGCACATTGCTCATTCTAATTTTGAGTATTTTAATGAGAGCAAAGAAAGAACTATCTTTAAATATTGTCTATGTAATCTTATCCCTATGTATTTTGTAAGAGATACAACAGACTAGGATGACAGTACATTCATAAATAAATATCCATATAAAGTATTAAATAATTACATATTTGAAGACTAACACGCTCAAGTTGTTTTTACCATTAGGTGTATGCAACTGAGAAAGTTCATAGGACCCTGATCTCAAGGTTAAGTCCAAATGCTTTCCTTTAGTTTGCATAACTTCCAGCTCTCTTTCCAGTCCTGCACTTGGAGCCACTTACAATTCTCAAGACACTTTTGCAGTGAGCTTAAAAGCAGACCCTCCTGGCTCAAGGGTCTTCCAACACCACCCCTACACAGCTCCCCTCCCAGGGTTCGTGCCCACTGAAGTAGGAACCCATACTTCAATGCTCGGCTTACATGTCAACCGTTTCAGGACTTTGCCCCTCTCTACCCCCCTCCTCTCCAATACCCTCCCGGTGTCTCTGTAATTCCTTTATTATAGGACTCACCACGCTATGGCATATTTTAAGGATTTGCTTATTTTTCATCTACCCATACTAAACTGAGGGCTTTTGACAACATTTGCTCAGTAGCAGACAGTCAACAAACATCTGTTGAAGAGAATGTACTCATGAATTCATTTTTTCAGATCGTTTTTCTCTACAGCTCTAAGTATAACTAGTTGAGAAGGGACTCTCCCTTCTCATCCTGGCCAGCTATCTGGCTTCCTCACCACCAAGATTTAATTTCATAACTTTTTTTAAAATGTCAAAAATTGAAGTAAGGATCAGATCCAGCAAATTCTGAGCACGTTTCTCACAATATCGTGTAAGCGGCGCTATTGGGTGGTAAGAAGCCAGACCACCTCAGGTTACATCCACCTCGGCCACCTGGGCACAAGAAATAGCCTCACGCTCCTCAGTTTCCTCACCTGGTAAATGGGAACAGAATGACGAACGCATATAAGCGGTGCCCCTGGCGGCCCCCGGACCGTCTGTCGCGCCAGCAGCGTGGGGACGGCGCAGACCCAGGGACGCCCCTCCTTCCGGCCTCCGACCACCCTCCAACCTCTTTTCCAGACACAAACTCCGCCACCCTCTTCTCAGCCCCCCTCCGCCCCCCGGGACCCGCCAGCACCCTATCTGGGGCCGCGCTCCCGGCCTCGCCAGGCCCCCGTCCCCGCGGCCGAGGCCCGTCCAGCACCCGCAGCCTCGCACGCCGCCGGCCTCCCCGCCTCTCTCTCCACCGCGAGGCCCAGGCTCCGGCCCCGCGCCCCGCGGCCCCCCCTCCCCGCCCCCCGCCGAACGCCCCGGAGAAGCCCGACGGCGCCCGCGGCTCCGGAAGATGCAGGCCCGGAGGCCGGGCGGCAGCCTCCCGAGCCCAGCGGCCGGGGGCCCGACCCCGCGCAGAGGCCCCGCTGCCGCTCCCGACAGGCCCGGGGGCCGCCCGCGCAGGCGCCCAGCCCCCCGCTGCCCGCCGAACCGCGGCCCGGGCCCCGCCGCCGGACGCAGCCGGACTCAGCCGGCCTCAGCCGGACGACGCGAGCGAGCGCCCGACTCACCTCGGCGGGCTGGGCCCACCGGGCGCGCTGGGCGCGGGTCCCTTCCCGAGGCTCAGCCGCAAGCGCGCCTGGGGCCCCGGCAGCCCTGGAGGGCCCTCGGGCTCGGGCCTGGGCCTCTGCGGGGGGCCGCTAGGCAGCTCTGTAGCCCCCCGGGGCCCTCTCCCGACGGTGGGCCGAGGGCAAACAATAGAGCTTTCTGCAGCAAATAATAATATAATAACAGTAATTAATGCACATAGGTGTGGCACAGAGTAAAAGTTCAATAAACGTTGGTTATAATCCTATTGCCCTGGCAGAGACATTAAGCAAGTATATAATAAGTACTAAGTCCCAGACTAGACGGGCCCTGTACCTCCGATGAGTACACACATGCACTTACAGCTAGAACTACCTGAAGGGCAGGTACTCTGGACGCTTTTATTTTCATTGTTGTGGTCCCAGGGCCTGGCATATAGTAGGTGTCCAGTTAACGTTTGTTGTTTATTTCAAAATTCCCCATATATTCCTGCCTTGTACAGATTTGGATTCACATTGTGTTTCAGATCATCCTTTGGAAGCATTCTCAGGGTATCTATTGTCAGAAGCAGGATGTGGGAAAACAGTTAATGTGGCTGATGTTGCAGGAAAAGCTGAGAAAGACAAGGGAGGAAATTATAGTTCAATAGAAACCAAAAGTCAATCAGTAATTTAATGGGAAATGATTCACAAAAGCAGTATTTACACACAAGTACAACTTGTTCCAGTGACTTCAGAAAGTAAAAAAAAAAAAAAAAGGTTTATTTAAAAACAAATAACCTTGGCAAATTCTAACAGAATAAAAATGTTTGCAATTAAATCACTTCTGTTGTCAGAATTCTTTGAATTGCAAATGACTATAGGAGATTAACTAGTATAAGAAAGGAATTCAGTGGGTTCACAAAAGTGACAATTTTAGGGGTTTGTTGCAGGGACTTATAAACTGTCATTAGGTGGATCCTTCAATCTATCTACCCCTTTATCTATACAGACATCCATCCATCTCTCTGCCTCCTGATCCATCTCTCTAGCTTTCAGTTATCTCTTATTGGAAGCAGGTTTTCTTCATCTGGCAGGGAAAAAAAAAAGGGCAAAGCCACCAAAAACTTCAGGCATACATCATCCCAGTTCACTGGCCAAGGGTGGAAAGTTTCTTTTTCCTTTTGGGTCCATATAGGGTAGAAAGGAATGCAGGGTAACCCAAATAATATTTATCCACCACATCCACAACGGAAAAAACACTCCGAATTCAACTACTCCAACCCACAAACAACTATCCATCTTCACATTCCCTTCCAGTGCCACTGAATAACTCTTATATAGCATCCTGGCTCATATTTTTTCATCTGACATTTTGTCATAAGCATTTTACCTATTGCTACATAGACTTTATAGTGATCACTTTTAAGTGTCTATGTAACATTTACTAAGGTGTTAGTCACTATGCAATAATTTACTTATGTCCTTAATGATTAATATTTTGCAATTTCTAGATGTCGCTGTAATTTTAAAATATGGTAATTATTCTCTTCTTACCTATAGCATGTTACTTTTTAAAAAGTATTTCCTTAATATAATTCTCAGGAATTGGATTAATGAGTGAAATGGTAAGAACATTTACATAGATTTAGTTCTTAAAACATATAACCAAATGTATGTTCAAAAGTTGTAGCAAGTTTCAGGGCCTCTAGTGTTTCCATGCCACGGCATTACCATGTCTTCATCAGCATTGAGGTGGACTTTCATGAAGTCATGGTCCCCAAACCTTCTTACCAGTCATAGCGCCTTCATTAGTCTCACTACGTTCTTAGCCTCTCTCTCTCCCCTGAGGAAACACAGATGAGAACGGGGCTTAGCCCCGTTGCTATCACATAGTAGGCACTCACTAAAGGTTAGGGAGGTCCGCAGCTGAATATGTTAGGAGGCTATCCGTGTCCCTAGGGAAAACCGCCTTTTGACATCCTGGCTTTGAGCATACAAAGGATGGAACAAAGATAAGCACAAATATATCTGCAGGGTCATTTCTACAAAAAAACTATACAAAGAGGAAGGACTTACTTTTTGATTGGTCTACTCTCTTGACTTTCTCTTATCTGTTTTGGCAGACAGATAGATCTGAAGGAGTTATTCACACAGAAGTGTAATGCAATCTTCATTGGTCCTCTTCTAAAGAAGAGGGGTGTGTGTGTGTGTGTGTGTGTGTGTGTGTGTGTGTGTATTTTAAGATTAACCAAACCAACATTGCTCAATGTTGTGGGTCAAAACCCTGGATGCCTGTCAGAATGATCTGTAGAGAGTTTTTTAAATGCAGATGTCTGGGCCCCATCCCAAATCCTCTAATTTAGAATACCCACAGGGTGGAGCCAGGTATTTATAACTTTTTAAATCTCCACAGGTGATTCTGACAGAGCCAGGATTTAGGAACCAAATAAATCAACCAGCAATGAGGTACTAGTATTAATGTCAGTTGTTCTTAGTTCTTCCATTTAAATTGGAAACAAACTTTATTAGGGTTTTCTTTCGTTACACCTTTCCCCCGTCTCTTGCTTCCACATGGAAAAAGCTCCACCTGTAGGAATACTGCCCCCCCCCCCCCCGAGCTAACTACCCACAGGCCCTCCGCCCACCTCTGTGGATCAGCCCCTGAATATTCTGCTCTCCCATAGGAGGCCTGGGCTTCTTTAGGTTGCAAGTTGTGATAACTGGGGCCTTTGCAGTACCTGACTGAAGAACTAGCGAGTTTCCTGGGCAAACAGATGCCATATTGTCCAGAATCTACGCAACGCCTGGGTCCCTCTCTGAGTCTCCTAGTTCCCAACTCAGCCAGGAAAAGGGGTGCTATTTCATGGGCTCCCTCAAACCCCACCAGTTAGTTGTCTATTTACACATCTTATCTTCCTTCCCGGACCACATGATTGTTGAGGGCAAGTTTGCACATCTTCCCCATGGCTTGTAAGGCACAGAGCCTGGCACCTTACAGACATCAGACAGGTGTATAATGAGCAAAATACGAGGGGGAGAACTGACATCCACTCCACACCTACTCTGTGCCCAGCACCATGTGAGGCCGTTAGTTACATGGTTTCATGCTACCAGCATCACATCCCTGTGAGGTAGGATTTCATAGTCCAATTTGCAGGCAAGAATAGAAATGATCATCAAACGAAGTTCATTTGGTCAAAACTGTTTATAGGCAGGAACGTAAAAAAGTGAGAATATATTCCCCTTTTTCTTTCTGCAGCCTAGTGTTCTTGAGATAATTTACTCTACGCACACAGCTAAAAGTCTACAGATCCTTTATATGACAGACATATAGTTATCTGGAGATGATTGTCCTCTCGGTTGGAAATTATCAAATTGATGAGGTCTAACCCAGACAAGTGCCCTCTCTTTTTCTACGTTGTTAATTATCATGAGATCTTGGTATTTCAAATAGGATTATGCCATTTGGGCTGGGCACTTAAGATTTCCCTAAGGGCCAAGGCTGAGTAATTTTCAGGTAATGAGCTTTAATGTCCAAGGAAAGAGACATCCTGAATCACCTTCTGAACCCATGCCATGGATCTGCTGTAATAGTATCAGGAGTTCTAGAACCTTGCGTAATTGATCTTGTGACTTGAAACTGAATCACTTTCAAGGCTTCTTCCAAAATGGTTTTTGCCCTCCTGAACTATACTTTATTACAGCTACGCTTATCCAGACAACTGAGGAGAAAGAAAATGATAATTCCTTGGTGCTCCCATCTCCACTGAGGAGTCTCTAAAGTCACCCCGAGCCTCCTTTACCCACAAGGGCAGAGGGTACCACAGGCAAACTTTTCCCCAGCCTGAAAAATCATTGAGAGTGAGATGTAGAGGAAAGGGAGGTTCTTCTACAGACTCAGGATTCAAGTTGTTAGTTCTCCAAGGCCTCTGAGCCACCCCCTGAGGAAGTGACCCAAGTTCTACAAACCCTTGGGCACATCACCAGAGAGAGACTCTGCATCAATGTGTAACATCAGTGTGCAAAATTCACGAACCCATACCCTACTCACTCAAAATTCGAGGTCATAAAACCTTAAAGCTGACACTTTTTCCTGGTATAGATGAGGACACAGAGGCTCAGAGAGGTTAAGTGACTTGCCAGAAATCACACAGCTCTCAAGAAGCAGAACTGTGGTTTGAAAGTATTCTCTAGAATTTGGGTACAGTCCTGCTCTGTCTATAAAAGAGTCCTGCCCTTAAGGTGAAGGGAAAGATGAAATTTAGCTTTCTTTTAAGATAAAATAATTAATCGTCTAGAAAATAGCATAACTGAGGATGTATAGTGGTAAAGGTAGACTGGAAGATATATGCTTTTCCTACTGGAAAAGAGATAGTTAGGCAGGAGGAAGAAGTAGGAGGTAAGAATTAAAAGTCTACTCTTCAATTTGCCAGGGGGTGTCATCTGAGGAAAGTTAGTTGACTGATGTGAACTTCAAATTTTTTCATCCATCAAAGGGACCTACACACAAGGTTATTACACGATTTAAATGAAATCATACAGATAAACTAGCTGAAACTTAGTTACTCAATAAATGTTACTTCCTTTTCTCGAAACAGCTATAAGTTAACCACTATTCTTCTCCAGTCATTAAAGAGTCACCCTTAATTTTTTCTTGGTCAGTCATTGTGTTTATTTATTTGCTCAATTGTTTATTTTCTGCCTCCTCCCACTAGGAGGTAAGCTCAAAGGGGACAAGTCCATTTTTGTCCTCATCCTCTTTTCATCCCCAGTTCCTAGTCCTAGTACAGGGCCTGACCTATAGTGACAATTAGAAAAAATTGACAAATGACATAAAAGATTTAAAAACTTCATAGGGAGAAATGAAAGTATTTTTCCTCACCATTTTTTTTTTAGGAAAAGGTAATATTTTACTAATTCTTTTATCCTAAGTGTGTCCTGTGTAAAGACTATGGTTACATTTATATTTTAATTTATGTATATATATATATATATATATATACACACACACACATACACACACATGAATCCAATATAGTGTATACTAATATAGTTATGTGTATACTAATACCTTATGTAAAATACTGTTATATATAGTATTATATACTAATAACTATATATGTAATAAGTGTATATATGTACATTATACATGTAATTTATTATATGTGTAATAAACTATATTTAGATATCAAAATAAATTATGTACTAAATATGAGATACTGTTTGCCATTGGGGAGAGGTAAAGGAATAGGTACTCAAAGAGGAACAAGAAAAGCAAAACATTAATCCATAAATGTCTTATTTCTTTTATATTAAAAATGATAGACAAAGTAAAAAGGACAAAAAGCTAATTAAATAAGAGGGAGAAAAACTCAATGGGAAAGAGGCACTGATATGAAAGAAATAATCAGAAACTGACTCTGCCCTAACAACCTTATGAAGTAAATAGTCCTATTCCAAGTTTACGGATGGGGAAGCTGAGGCCAAGCAGTACGTTCAAGTTAAAGCAGGCAGCAAGCAGCAGGCCAGGCGGGGAAGTGAAGGCAGGGGCTGTTAGACACCAGCCCGCGTTCCTGCCTCTGGGATTCAGCTTGATTCTGCAGCTGATCAGACTACCATCTGCAGAATTCCCAGATCTGCCTCTGGAAGAACCTACATAATCATCATTATTAGAGCAATGTCATTCTCTAAAGGACCAGGATCGATGAACATCTTTCAGGCAAAAACCGGACTTGTGAATTGTTGCCCTGTGATAAATAAGATACTGGATTAGCCAGTTTTCACTCGATTATGGTCATTAATAACTCCCAAATCTCAGTTGCTTTTCAACAACAAAGTTTTATTTCTCAGTCCCATTTCATATGTTGGCTATGGCTCTGCTCCTGTTTCTTCATGCAGGATCCAAGCTGAAGGAGCAGCTTCTCTCCAGGACACACTGGACATGGCAGGGGAGAGAAAATAGATGCCAAACTGCAATGGCCCTTGGTGTTTGCCAGAAACTCGTGCTCAGATGTGGCATACATCGCTTCCTCTCACTCCATTGGCCAAAGCAAATCACATGGCCCAGCATGACCCCAGTGACACCTGGAAGTAGACTCCTCCCACAGAGAAGCACTGTAAATTGTATGGCTGTCGACAGACATGTGTAAAATTATTAAAAAGTGCAGTAAAATAACATAATAAAAAAAAGTGCAGTAAAAAACTAACAATAATACAATATTCCACAGATAGCATGTTCTCTACTTTTGATAATCAACAGGTAGAGTTTCTGTTTTCATTTCCAACAAACGTCCTAACACTTTTTTTTAAAGATTTATTTATTTATTTTTAGAGAGGGTGGGTAGGGGCAGAGTCAGAGGGAGAGAGAGAGAATCTCCAACAGACTCCCCACTGAGTGGGAGCCCCACGCAAGGCTTGATCCCACGACCCTGAGATCACGACCTAAGTCAAAATCAAGGGTCAGGGGCGCCTGGGTGGCTCAGTCGGTTAAGCATCTGCCTTCTGCTAAGGTCATGATCTCAGGGTCCTGGGATGGAGCCCCGCCTTGGGCTCCCTGCTCAGAGGGGAGCCTGCTTCTCCCTCTCCCTCTGTTGCTCACTCTCTCTCTCTCTGTCAGATAAATAAATACAATCTTAAAAAAAAAAAATCAAGAGTCAGATGCTTAACTGACTGAGCCACCCAGGCACCCCTAACACCTAACTTGTTATCATTTACATAAATTATTTCTTTCAGAGGTTCGGTTTGAGTATTTAAATACTAAAAAAGGTATTTAAATATTCCCTGAAGTTCCCAGAAAGTTCCCTGCCCTTTTCTGAGCGAAATGCAATAAATAATAAACAATCATGACCTGTTTTAATATTCTATGGTTCTTTCAAAAATTACAGCCACACCTAACTGATTTAAATATATTCTCTTAGATCCACAGATGTTAGTTGTGTAATAACGACATTTCAAAAGAAACAAATGGCATAAGTGCCCAGACTGGGTTCATTTTGTTAAACAATGGTTTGGAATTTTCCTATTGTGGGTGTTGGAATCCAAGTGAAAGGAAATTCAATTAGAAGTGCCTACACTTGATTTAATCCTCTTGTCTCCGTATTGCCATTCTTAATATTTTTGAACAAGTGATCTGCATTTTTGTTTTGCACAGGACTCCACAAATTGAATAGACAGTTATGCTCAAAACAGATGTTCTCTCCCCTGGAACAATTTCTCTGTGACCCCTTCAATAGACTCAGGCGCCTCTCCCAGGTGCATTCATAAGGCCCTGTGATTATGGCCCTTGATACCCTATACTGAAATTTTTTTATATATTCTTTCCTTCTAATCTATGGGTTCCTTGAAAACAGGAACATTGACTAATTCATCATTGTATTTCCAGCATCTACTACCAAAAAAAAAATTTGATGAATAAATGATTATCAGACATGGGGAATATTTTCTTAAAATTCCCAATTCTGTGAAATTGTATTCTCCTGTGGAAAAGAAATCACTCAATCTGGCCATAGTCTTCTTCCTGTGCTTCTTGCCAGGTATTGCCACTGTGTGTGTGTGTGTGTGTGTGTGTGTGTGTGTGTGTGTGTGTTTACATATACCACATCTTCTTTATCCATTTATCCACTGATGGACACTTACGTTGCTTCCATGTCTTGGCTATTGTAAGTAATGCTGCTATAAAGATGAACTCCTTCAGCTTTTGTTTGTTCAGCAAAATCTTTATCTTTCCTTTGTTTCTGAAGGACAGCTTCTCCAGGTATAGAATTCTTGGTTGACAGTTATTTTGAATATTCATCCTATTCTTTCCTGGCCTGAAAAGTTTCTTTTGAGAAATACAGTCAACATGTAGCCACTTGTCTCCTCCTTCTCAGGCGTCCGTCTTGGCCTCTGAGGTACAAGAGGTGCTTCAGTCTTATGCTTGTGTTCTAGGATTCTCTCAGTGGTTCTTGTTCTTGAATAGTTGGTAGTTGTTCCTCTTGTGAAGGGGAGTGAAGTCAGGAACGACCTATGTTGCCATCCTGGTGGCAACAGTTCCTCCTACTTTGAATAAAAATAAACTGGAGTGGGGCGCCTGGGTGGCACGGTCAGTTAAGTGTCGGGCTCTTGGTGTTGGCTCAGATCATGATCTCATGGTCATGAGATCAAGCCCGGCATTGGGCTCGGCTCTCAGAGCCAAGTCTGCTTAAGACTCTCTCTCCCTCTCCCTTTGCCCCTCCCCTCATCTCTGAAATAAATAAAGAAATATTTAAAATAAATAAACTGGAGTATGTGCCATTTGTTTTTTAAAAGTTCTGGGCAGTTAACCAAAAACCAAATTGGGAGAAATTACATAACATCAGCATTGCTTAGATGGAGGTATGCATCATGGTGAAGCATGTAGGTCTGTTTGGGGTCCAAACATTCCTGAGTTTAAATTCTGACTCTGCTATTTACTCAGGTAAATACTTGGGTCATTTACTTAAACTTCTCTGTGTCCGTTTCCTCATTTTTTAAGAGGAGATAATATCTGCCACCTCACAGGTTTGTTTAGGAGAACAATGAGAAGATACGTATAGAACACTTAGCACCGAGCCTGGGAAGCACAGGGAGCCCCCGGCGCAGCATGCACATCCCTCAAGTGGCTCAAATACCTTTATTCCCAAACAGCCCAATACTCCCTGTTTTCCCTCCACCCCATCCATATGCTAGTCCCCTCATCACCTCCTCCAAATTAATCTCCAGGTATAGACTCAGTTAATCTCCAAACCACAATGGTCAATAAAATATCTTTAAAAAGGAATACCCTCAAGCCTTGGGTTTCTGTGGAACAATTCCTTTGGTAACAGAGGACTTTATATACTTTGAAAATATATGAATACATCAGGGTTGTCTCCCCTTGATATCAGTAAGTAATTCAAGGGGTGAAATAAAAAAAAAAAAAGTCTTGCTTGCTTTACTAAAAAAGATATGGCATCACTGGTAACTTTCTGATAAGAAGCAGCTTATATACAGCATGAATCTCCTAGACTCCACCCAGGGGAACTGTTCTCTGTGACATTTTTCCTTTCCAGTTGCTTTTAACATTCTTCATAAACAATATTTGACCCAAAAAAAGCTCAACAGTAAAACTATTTTTTAAAAAACCTAAATATCATCAGAAATGCTCATCTTATTTATTTCAGTCAATTGGGGTGCTTGAATCAAACCTGAAAGGAAAAGACTTTTTTTATAAAATACTGTACAAATAGAAAGTGATTTTGTTTGCAATGCCTCAGTGAACTGAAGTCCTGAGTCATGTTCAAATGCTACAGGAGGGACCTCGACCTGAGGGTCACAGATGGACCATCATCACATCCAGCAGAGGGCCACAAATACGGGTATACCCACACAGGGACATTTTTTTGATTGCAGGAGCCATAGTTTTCATGAGATTTTCCAAAGGATCTTTAGTTCCACACTTGCTTCTCACGCCCCCCCTCCAAAGTTAAGTGCAATCATTCTCAAGATGTTTGGTATCTTGACTGAACTATATGTATCACATCTTTTGTAAATTGAATAGCCACTTCTAATGTCTATAAATTCAGATTTCCATTTTAGGACTTTTTTCATAAAGGCATCAGGTACATTTGGAAAATTTTAAGGTCAGAAAGAACACTTGACTCTAAACTGGTTCAATGCAATGTTTCCATGCAAACAGGGATGGGATTAAACCATTTCTCATCTTAAGGACTTAGTTATCTGGTTTGCCACTTACTTGAAGTGATACTTTTGAATCACCTTAGAAATGCCCTTGGCCCTGAAATAATCAGCATGTCATACCTTTATAAAATACCGTTCACTGCAATGTTGTTTATAACATCAAAATGTGAAAAAAAAATTCAGTAAGTGATAGGATTTCCTAGTATAGAGTACTACACAACATGTTTTTAAATGATGCTTTCAAAGGATTTTCACAGCATGGTAAATCTTAATAGGAGTAAAGTAAGCTTAAAACAAATGGAACAAAATTATATATATATAAAGTATAAATATGTTGCAAAATTACCCATAATGTTTGTATCTGTATATATTTCACAAGATACATATGTTATTATAACTAGCCTGAAGGGACAGATAACAAAATGTTAAAGTGGTTATCTCTAGATGGTAGGATCATAGATTTGCTCCTTTTTGTCATTGGTGGTGGTGTTCTCTTCTCTTTTTTTTTTTTTAAGATTTTGTCTATTTATTTGAGAGAGCACGAGACAGGGGGAGGGGCAGAGGGAGAAGCAGACTCCCCGCTGAGCAGGGAGCCTGATGCGGGGCTCCAACCCAGAACCCTGAGATCATGACCTGAGCCAAAGTCAGATGCTTAACCGACTGAGCCACCCAGGAGCCCGTGTTCTCTTTAACTGTTGCTGTCGTCTTTTTTTTAAAAACAATACTTTTTTATTCCTGGTTATCAAACAACCATAAAATATTTAGATAGAGCAGAAAGACACCAGTTAAAAAGCGAAAATCACTTACAGTCCCGACACTGGAAAATGTTACAATTAACATTTTGATGTAACCCTCCTGAGTATTTCCACACAGGTCCCCCATACTCTCACACTCATGCGCAAACACACACACACACACACACACACACTAAGGAAAGAGAATTGTACATACATGATCTTTATATTCTGTTTTTTTAAAACTAATACACCATTTCTTAGAGCAGTTTTAGGTTTACAGAAACACTGAACAGAACGTAAGAACTGAGAGTTCTGAGTATATATACTCATTCCTCACCCTTCACCACCCAGTTCCCCTATAATGAACATCTTGCATTGGTGTGGTACATTTGTTACAACCGATGGACCAATATTTATTATTATTATTATTATTATTAACAACTAATGTTTACCTTAGGATTCACTTTTCTATGGGTTTTACCAAATGCATTAGGTATCATACAGAATAGCTGTCCTGTCCTGAAAGTCCCCTGTGCTCCACCTATTCGTCCCTCCCTTAATTTCCCCCAGCCCCCAGCAACCCCTGGTCTTTTTACTGTCTCCATGGTTTAGCTTCTTCTAGAATGTCATAGAATGTCATACAGTTGGAACGACACATTATGTACCTTTTGGACTAGCTTCTTTCCCTTAGCAACATGCACTGATGGTTCCTCTGGGTCTTTTCTGTTTTCCTGATGTGATAGCTCATTTCTTTTTCTTTTTTTTTTTTTAAGATTTTATTTATTTGTCAGAGAGAAAGCACGCGCACAAGCAGGGGGAGTGGCAGGCAGAGGGAGAAGCAGGCTCCCTGCTGAGCAGGGAGCCCGACGCGGGACTCCATCCCAGGACCCCAGGATCATGACCTAAGCCAAAGGCCGATGCTTAACCAACTGAGCCACCCAGGTGTCCTGATAGCTCATTTCTTTTTATCACTAAATAATATATCATTGTCTGGATATACCACACAGTTTACTTATCTATCCACCTACTGAAGAATTGGTTGTTTACAATTGTGGGCAATTATAAATAAAGCTGCTATAAATATCCATGTGCAGGTTTTTGTGTGGACATCAGTCTTCAACTCCTTTGGATAAATACCAAGAACTGTGACTACTGGTAAGACTATGTTTGTTTGGCTTTGTAAGAAACTGCCAAACTGTCTTCCAAAATGACTGTTGTAGTCTGCTTTTTAATTAGCAATTTATTGTAGACATCCTTTCATATAAATAAATAATAGCTGCATAGTATTCCATAGTCCATAGATACTGTAGCTTAGCCATTCTCCTATTTATGGGCATCGAGTTCACTTCCAGGTTTTTACTATTGCAAGCTAGACTGGCATCAACATTTTTATATCTACATCTTTGATCCCTTGTTCAATTATATCTGGAAAATAATCTGAAAAAAATGTAAAGGCGTGAACATATTTAGTTTTGATGAACGGCTATACAAATGTGCATTCCCGTGAGTACTAACTGAGAATGCGATACCACCTTTGCCTCTCAGAGTTAGTCCTCCTCGACCTCACCAACCCAGCTGGTAGGAAAGTGCATCTCAGTGTTGTTCTGGCTTATCTTTTATTGATTACTCCCAACATTAAACATGTTTTTACTTTTGTTGGCGATTTGTATTTCTTTCTTTGTGAATTATGTTCATATTCTTTTTACTTTTGCTACTGGAGTCTGCAAGAGAAATTTTTTGTTGTTGTTTTCTAAAACTCTTTGTATACCTTATTTCTGGTTTCTAGCAGGCAGTTGACTAGAATGTGCATTATTAACAGCTCTTAAGAGCAAAGGGAAAGAGACATTACCACATGAAATGTATACACTACCCTCGGAAAGCGTGAAAAAATTAGAATAAGGAGATACAGTGTTTCTGTGATATGTGTTGTATTTCAAAAAATTTTAACTTTTGCGGGTGGTGATTTTGATTTTTGTTTATTTTGTTTTATTTTTGCCATATTAAACTTCTATGGTCAGATTTGTGGGCCATTCGTTTGTGTTTTGTGGCCCTGTTATCACACTTTCAAAGGCTGCTCTAGTCACAGGGTATAAGTATAAAAATATTTACTTTAAGCGTCATCTAGCAGTTTAATGTGTGTTTTTTTTTATTTTTTTTAATGTGCGCTTTTTAACATTACAATCTTTTATCCATTTGTAATCTCTGTCTATGTAAACTACGATCCCAACGTTTCTTTTCCCCCCAAATGGCTAGCGAGTTGTCCCAGCACCATTTATAAAAAGTCCATCTTTGGGGCCACTTTATCACATGCTATATCTCCATATATATTTGGGGCAATCTCTGAACTCAGTATTTTGTTCCATCCTTCCGTGGCTTTTTGGAGCTAGTGCCACACTGTTTTAATTACTGTAGTTTTAATATCCCAGATAACCTCCTGACTCACCTCCTGCAAGTCTTTACTCCAATACCACCTTCTCTGTGAGAGTTGTCCTGAGCACCCTACTTACAACCACAACTTCTGGCTACCTCCACCTTGCCCTTCACCCTCCCACTATCGAGTCCCTTCTTGGTTTCGTTCTTCTCCTGAACACACATCACCATCTGACATCCTACATTTTTTACTTACTGTCTGCATCTCTAAACTAAGTTCCACAAGAACAGGGATTTTGGTCTGTTTTATGCACTTTTGCATCCCCAGTGCCTAGAACACTGCCAAGCACAGAGTAGATCCTCAAAAACAGTTGTTGAATGAATGAATATCCGGTAGAGAAAAAGCATCTTATATACAACCACTAACCTTTTTTTGAGAATTCACCAGCCCTTTTTACATGATGATTCTTCCATGAAATGGAGAATTGATTTGGCCAACTAAAAAAGAAAAATCCATGGGATTTTGATAAGATTAATGTTGAATAGAGAGATTATTTTAGAAAGAACTGAAAACTTTATAGCATTGAATTCTTCCAAGTAAGAACCAGTTATTTTTCTTTTTTTTTCAAATCTTCTTTTATGTCCTTCAGTATACTTTAACAATTTTCTTCGTAAAGGCCCTATGTATTTCATATTATAATGGTTCCTAATCATTTGTGATTTTGGTTTGTTTTTTAAAGATTTTATCTATTTATTTGAGAGAGAGAGTGCACGAGTGCGGGGGAGGGGCAGAGGAGAGGGAGAAGCAGATTCCCCCACTAAGCAGGGAGCCTGACTCAGGGCTCTATTCCAGGACCCTGGGATCATGACCTGAGCCGAAGGCAAACAAACGTTTAAGGGACTGAGCCACCCAGGCACCCCCATTTCTGATGTTTTTGTTACTATTCACTTATTCAATAAATGTTTATTATTGTTTACTATGTACCAGGCACGGTTCCAGGAGCTAGGGAAAGAGCAGTAAGCAAGATGGTGTCTGCCCTCGTGGAGTTCCTGTTCTAGTGAAAATGGAACTCTTTTTTTCCCCTTACATTTTTTAATTTGGGGTATAAAAGAAAGCTATTGAATTTTGTGCATTTACTTTAACCTGTCTTCTTACTAAATTCTCTTGTTGCTTCTAAAAGTATTATGATGGATTTTCCAGCTTTACCAAACAGATAATCAAATCCCCTGCACATAGTGATAATTTTGTATCTCCTTTCCAAGGGTATGCATCTCTGGTTCATTTTTCTCCTTTTATCCATTAGCACAATAAAGTTTTCCAATAGTCCCTATATTTACTCACACTTGAATTTCTGGAAATTAACTCTATTTTTACAGTAAAAAAAAAAAAGCCATAAATTTTTTTTAATCTTTAGGCCTGTATAATATACCAGAAATTTTAATTTAGATGAATCAAAATATCTGATATGATACAACTGACATCTGTTGTATGCAACTGGTGTAAAGGTCATTTTGAGAAAATCTTAATTTTCTTTCTCTTTGCTGGCAGATTGTTGATGTAAAATTGATAAAAAAGAAAAAAAGATTGAAGTTGGTTTATGTTTAGGTGGCTAATTAATTTATCGAATCAGCTACTGCTGAATCTAAATGTTTTTTAAATAAAACATAAAACCATGTTTCTCCATTGAAAGTTAGAAAATATAAATCTACTTTTTTTTAATATCACTTGCTATTTACTAATTCCTTGCACTAACATTGCAATAGCCAAAGATTTAATTTGCATATCTAACCACATTGAAATAAGGCTACATGAGTAAGGCTTTATGTCACATTTATAAACTAAGATTTTCTGGGGAGGTACAGTTGTCCTAATAAAATAAAAGAGATTCAGGGCCAGGATACAGTGCCCATTTCTACAGCTGAAGAAAAGGAGTCTTGCCCGTGCTCACACTATAGGTCATGGAGCTCAGACTCAAACTCTGATTTTCTGTTACCCACCAAATGTTCTTTCTACATGCTCCTCTTTTCACTTGGCATTATTCATGTAATTAGAAACACTCAAATGTGTTTCCTCACCTACTTAGAAAATTTTCTCAACTGTTACCATTGCATATTATTTTAGTAGGAAGTTATTTCTTTTTTTTTAAGATTTTATTTATTTATTTGAGAGAGACAGATAGTGACAGAGATAGCGAGAGAGCACAAGCGGGGAGGAGAGGGAGAAGCGGGTTCCATCCCAGGACCCTGGGATCATGACCTGAGCCGAAGGCAGACGCTTAACCAACTGAGTCACCCAGGCGCCTCAGGAAGTTATTTCTTGTAAAATTCACATGCGGCTTTTGATTTTATGGCACCCTTTTCCTGGAGGTTCAAATAATGAATGTAGTTTGAAAAGAGTAAATTCTTACAACAGCCCTGTGTATGGTGGAAACAGAAATGATGAGTCTTCTATGATATAAATCAACATTCTAATCGTTAAAAAATAGATGCATTCATTCATAAGTGTCACAAAACACTCCAAACTGAGTAGGAAGGCATATCTGAGTGCAACTGATAACAGCCAAGCCTGAAGAGGAAGCGCAACAGCCCATTACAAGCTATTGAAAAATTCCATTAAAAAAAAAAAAAAAAAAGAAGAGAAAAGAAAAAAGACATACGGCAGGAAATTCCTAACCAGTAGTGTAATCTCTTACATAAATGTGCTGGCAGATAAATGGATTTTTATGATTTTGCTTACGCCCTCTGCTTATTGCCCCTTTAGATATGTCACCTTGGAGATGTATTATAACTTCACTCTAGCCCTATTTAATGTTCAGATTCAATAAATTGTAGGTTCATCTTAATCCCTTCAGGAGACTCTTGGCCTTTAGCCCAAAAGTGGGGGAAGGGGTCAGTAAACTAAAATACCAAAAGAAACTTGCTATAAGTCCCAGGAAAAGCATTATATTGAGGACTCAATACCCTAATTTACAATTATCATACATAAGGAACTAGGCAGCAGAAATTTGAATGTACTAATTAAGCCCACAGCTATAGAACTATAAACATGGCAATGAGAATAAAGAGCCAAAAAACAAATGACATAAATATGTGCTAAGCTTCATGCATACGTTAAACACTGACCGGATGTTTTACCTACGTTATCTCATTTCATTTTTATAGCAATACTGCGTGCAAAATAACTATTGTGCTCATTCAAAGATCAAAAAACTGAGTTTCTAAAAGATGAAGTTATACAATCCATGCCCTCTCACTTCCTAGGCAGGCCTAGATTTAGTCATTCCTGGCTCTACCACTTTCTGCCTACACAGCCCTGGATGAGTCTTGAACCTCTGTGAGCCTCCCTCTCCTCACTTGTTAAATGAGAGGGGATGAGACCCACTCAGCACCTCAGGAGCCTGCCTCGAAAACACTAAACTGCAAAACAAAGCAGGGGGGTAGTTACTACTATGGACACTAGCAAACGATAGTTAAGCTAAAAAGAGAAAATGATGGGAATTGATTTCCAAACTATTTTCTCGGATACTTTGTTTTCAAAATGCTTGATTATGCAATACTGTGCTGTGTTTTCCAGGCAAGGTCTTTTGGGTTGAGTATCAATGAATCATTTCCTTCATATTCAGATGAAAGATATGCCTGGATAGGTCAGGTTCCCACCCTGTTTTATCTTAACAGTCCATACATTGCAGGTAAGCAAACAATTAGTATTGTTAAGAATTTCACTTATGGGAGTCTAAGATTCCCTCTCTACAGATATTTCCAGCATAAAAGACAAGGACTATTGTATTGGGCCATTGACCTACTGACTCTTGGTCTACAATGACAAGCTCTAGGCCAGCAAAGTGAGAGAGGCAAGAGAACTAAATCCAGAGTTTTCCATTTTCCTTGTCGACCAAATTCAGTTTTCATATTAAATCCTGTGTGGATCTACAAGATAAAAAACAGATAATAAAAGTAATATTTTATTAGAATGTTTTATCAGTCCAAATTTGTCACATGTGTTTAATATAAGATTAATAAACTGAGAACAATGAGTTTTAAGGAACACAAAAAATTTGAAATTATAGGTTATTCATGGTAGTGATACAGATCTTAACCTCAGTATCCAAATGTCTGATTTTGTTGTTTGGTTTTTACTTAAGTGAGATAAGCCTGATTCACAAGATTGCATACAAGAACAGTTTTTTTGGCTGGTTGTTTTGTTTTGTTGTTGTGGTTGACTGTAGATTTGGTTGTTTTGTTTGTGTTCATATTTAATAGCTTATATTGCTTTTCAGTTAAGCAGTTTGCCAGACTTTGTTGGAAACTATGCACCTAAGTAAGTTAACCTAACCAAACAACTTAACATCATCAATAATTTAATATTGTTCTGCAAGTATGTGCAGATAAAGTGATTGCTTAGCTGGAGAACTTGAGAGAATCAGCTGAACAACTATTACAGACAATGAAAAAATCCAGTATAATAAAAAACATAATATGGAAAAGCAATAGTCTTCATACATACAAACAGCAACCAGAAGATATAATAGAAGGAATCACTACCCCCAAAAATTAATAAAAAGATAAAAACTCAAGATAAACTTAAGAGTCATTTTTTAAAAGACTGAAACAAAAATATTATGTTTTTTTGGTTTAAAAGACTCAGCATCTTAAGATGTCAGTTCTTTCAAAGTGAATTTATAAATATTGTGCATCCCACTCCCAAAATTATTAGAAGGATCTTTTTTTTCAATCTAGACAAGTTGATTTTAAGGTTCTGGTATAAAACTAAATGAGCAATAAGAGCCAGGAAAAAAGCATTTAGGGAAAGATAAAAAGAAGAATTAGGAAGGACTGATCATACCAATTATTAAAGAGGGAGAGTAGAAGGGCGGGAAGGACGCGAGGTGGAAATGGAAGCCTATATAATTTCTTCTGTCTGCATTGAATGTCTCAGAAGAAATTGGCTCTATTGGTTGGCTCATAGATGTCTTTTGCACTATTTTAAAATTTTATATCATATTCACATCTAAACCATCTAAAAATTAAAAGATAAAACAATTTTAACATGTAGATGTTAATTGGATAAATATAATAATAACTTTCTGTTCTATCAAACCAAGTGAAATATATCAATTGCATTTAAATGTCTGGAATTCATTTATGTGTAGTAGGTTTACTATCTTAATCAGAGATTAGTTATACCTCTGTAACAGAAAATAGCTTGTAATATGGTATATTTTAAAAATTTCATCCTAGAATCTAGGACAGTCGAGGCTTCCAAAACCATTTAACATAAAGCCTTAGTATTCAGAATAGTTATTTAAAAAAAAAAAAAAAAAAAGGAAAAAGAAAAATACCTGTTTCTATAACTGCTACCTAGGAGATACATTAAAATACAATTTCTAATACAAATGTATTACTTTTCTCCTCCTTTCCACCTCACTAGTATACAAATGTCTTGTTAGAGACTTAATGGAATAAATGAGTAATTATCTTATAACTAGTTCTTAGTCTTGAATTTCAGCCAAATTTCAATGATACTAGGAGGCATAAAATCTATTAAAACCCTTAATATTGTTCCTGGTACATAGAGACATTCAAGAAATATTTGTTGAATAAACACTAACTATTAAAGATATTTGGTAAGTTGTCTTTTGGGATCCTAATGCCATTAAATGGATTTTAAAACTATGCTGATTAGGATTTTTTCAGGTGCAATTGATATTTTTTAAATTCCACTTTGAAAAGTTGAAATCACAGGAATTCGTACCAAAATAATATCAATACAAAGTAACCAGAAAAGAAAACAAAGCCCATATTTTCCAATATATATAGCAAAAGTATTCTAATTGTTCTCCTATGATCATTTGGTCGTTCAAGATCCCTGAAATGTATTATTATCAAAAGACACATCATTCCTTGCAGCATTATAATAGTAGTAGCAAAAGTCTGAACACAATCTAAATATCCATCAGTAGAGAACTGGTTTTGAACAAATCCTAGTACCTTCCTGTAATGGAATACTACATAGCTTTTAAAAGAATAAGTTAGGTTTCTATGTGCTGGTGTAAAACAAACAAGATATTCTGCTAACTTTGTTAAAAGCACAGACCTGAGCAAGGGGCCCTGGGTTCTCAAGTCAGTGGGTAACGCTGGAATTGCACACAGTTCAAACATCGTCCCTGGAAGATCCCTTGGAGCAGTGCCAGTTTGGAGGCTCACAAACCCTCTCTCAGTAAAGCCTCAAACCCTCTCTCAGTAAATCCTGCATTGAGCTGGTTTCCTTTGGCACCAAAAGGCATTTTAGCTCCTCAGTGACACATCAGATGAAGCTGGCTTCCACGCAGGGGCCATGTTGTGTGATAAACACAGTCTTTAAAAGCTAGCCTCTCTTCAGCCATAAACAATAAGGAAGTCCAGCCGTATGCAACAACGTGGACGAATCTTGAGGGCATTATACTAAGCAAAATAAGCCAGTCACAGAGGGACAAATGCTGCTTGATTCCACTTAGAGGAAGTCTCTAAAGTAGTCAAATTCATAGAAGTAAGGAATGGTCGTTGCCCGGGGCAGCGAGGAGGGAAAGGAAGAGTCACTAATCACCGGGTATAAAGTTTCAGTGATGCAAGAGGAGGAAGTTCTAGAGATGCGCTGTACAACAGTGCACCTGTACTTAACAATATTGTATTGTGCCCATTAAAATCTGTTGAGAGGGTAGATCTCATATGAAGTGTCCTTACCACAGTCCGATAGAAAGAAAAAGTTAGCCTCACCCTCAGCTCAGGCTGTGCACACTCAGAGGGTGAGCCCAGCTGAAGGAGCAGGAGGTCGGCGTGTCTATCTCCTGCTCCCTCATCGAGTGGCATGGCAGGGGTGATCACCCGCACTGATTCTCTCCTGCTTGGGTTTCTTTGTTTTGTTTTGTTTTTACTAGTATCGTGTTTGTTGCCTACTACATGCAATTGATTTTTTTCCACTTCAGATATTTGCAGTTGATCTAATAAATCAAGTTCACTTATAACACACCTCCTCTGTAAAATTCTCCCACTTATATAAAATAATTAAAGTACACATATCCACATCTATACTTACCTGTACATTTAATCTAGAGGGATCGAGAAACTGGAAATGCAGGTTACTTGTGCCAAGAAGAACAGGGGACCTGAAGATAATCCCTGGAGTCCGAAGGATAATTTTTTGTATATTTTTGTATTATTTGAATGTTTTACCATGTATAGCGTTACTTTAAAAAAAAAAACCTACAAGTGAAAATACTGTGTTTAAAAATGCACACAATATCTAAGGGTGTAAGAAGATTTAAGATTTAAGCATAGACTGAATAACTATTAACCTCCTGCTAATAACAACTTACTCCTCTACCCCAATTCTTAACTTTTCAGGGGCTCGTAGAATTTTTGGAAATTTGATAAAAACTAAAGCCCCCTTCCCAGTAGAATACAGATAGATACACACACATAAATCCATGAGCTTCATGAACTCTAGATGCAAAGCTGTTATGCCACAACATCTAGCTGGGATTCTTGCCAAAAATGTTTAACCTGAATCTACCCATGAAGAAATAATCAAATAAATCCAACATAGAGGACATTCTTCAAGATAACCATCCTATATTCTTCAAAGATTCAGTGTCACGAAACAAAGCAAAACAAAAATATAAATCCAAAGAGACGAAGAGACACAGCAACTAAATGGAATGTGGGAACCCTGATCAAATCATGAATTGGGGAGGGAAAAAATATCTGTAAAAGACATATTTAGGACCACTAGGGAAATTTACATATGGATTCTATATTGGATGATATTATAGAATCACTGTGTATCTCAAGGGTGTGATCATGCCTATTATACCGAGATGCAAAATGTCAAGAGGCCTGCAACCTACTTTTATGGTTCAAAAAAATACACACACAAATCGTGCAAATGAATGTGACAAAATGTTAACAATTGATAAATCTATGTAAAGGGTATATGGATACTCATTGTACTATTTTTCTAACTTTCTATAAATTCGAAATTTTTCAATTTAAAAAAATCGAAGGTGGGGGGGGCACCTGGGTGGCTCAGTCGTTAAGCGTCTGCCTTCGGCTCAGGTCATGATCCCAGGGTGCTGGGATCAAGCCCCGCGTCTGGCTCTCTGCTCCGCGGTAAGCCTGCTTCTCCCTCTCCCACTCCCCCTGCTTGTGTTCCCTCTCTAGCTATGTCTCTCTCTGTCAAATAAATAAATAAAATCTTAAAAAAAAAAATCGAAGGGGTGGCACCTGGCTGGCTCAGTCAGTAGAGCATGCAACTCTTGATCTCAGGGTCGTGAATTCAAAGCCCCACATTGGGTGTAGAGTGTCCTTAAAAATAAAATAAAATAGGGGCTCCTGGGTGGCTCATTCCATTAAGCATCTGCCTTAGGGTCTGGTCGAGCCCCGAGCCAGGGCTCCCTGCTCAGCGGGGAGCCTGTTTCTCCCTCTCCCTCTGCCCTTCCCCCAGCTCATGCACACCCTCTCTCCCTCAAATAAATAAAGAAATAATCTTTAAAATAAAATAAAAAGTTTAAAGGGAAAAATTCCCTTCACTTTCTTCTAACACACCACCACCACCAAATTTCCCCTTCCCTCCTTCTTATCCATTTGACTTTCCATCTCCAACCTTCTTGCCAAAATGGATTGTCAGAGCTGTTCAAGAAATCTAGCACTTGATTCATTTTTTCCAAAAGTATTATGAAACAGAGACAATGTCTCAACCAGAGCCCATGTTTCCTTTGCCTTTGTCTCTCTTGGCTCAACCTGCGAGCGTGGCAAAGTCAGGAACTACGCTCTTCTCATCCTTATCACCCTTGTGTTGAAGCACAATAAGGGAAGGCAATAAACATGAACTGAACTGAGCCTCTGGACCAGTTCACTGATCTCTAGTACCTATTATGTTATCCTTTAGTACAGTGGGTAACAGATTGCATGAGAAGATGAAAAAAAAATGCTGACACCAGATCATTAAAATGAACTTCTAGGGTTGCCTCTCCCATGAGTATGGATGAAGAGAGCCATGCTTCTGGGAGCTTTGTGGCACGTTAGCAAGAATATGGAAATACAAAGCAGGCCTGAAGGGGGCGGAGCAAGATGGCGGAGGAGTAGGAGACCTGGATTTCGTCTCCTCTCAGGAATTCAGCTGGAAAGGGATCAAACCATTCTGAACACCTACAAACTCAACAGGAGATCGAAGAAAAGAATAGCAACAACTCTCTGAACAGAAAAGCGACCACTTTCTGGAAGGTAGGACGTGCCGAGAAGTGAATCCGAGGCGATATTCGGGAGGATAGACGGCGGGGGAGGGGCCTCCGTCGGCCGCTTCTGGCAAGTGATAGAGCCACGGAGCACAAAATCGGAACTTTTAGAAGTCTGCTCCGCTGAGGGACGTCACTCTGGTGGCGAAGTGGGGGGTGGAACCCTCGCGGGACAGTGTGGTCTCAGGACCCTCGGGGTCACAGAAAGACCGGGGGTGCCTGAGTGCGGCAGAGCTCCCAGGTATCGGAGCAGGGAAGCCGGCTGCAGAGACGGAGCCCAGGCGCGGGCTCTCAGCTCGGGGTTGCTATAAACCGTGATCTGCGGCACAGTCGGGCCACTGCTCCTCCAGCAGGGACCCAACAAGCGGCAGATCCGGGGAGACTCACCTTCTTCCCCCGGGAGGAGCGGCGCGGGAGCGCACCATGGGCATCTGCTGGGTTTGGAGACTCCGCGTGGGGTCAGGTGCCAGAGATAGAAACGCGCGGTCACAGGCCGGGTGAGCACGGAGTGTGGCCGGAGACTGGGGAGACGGGAGTGATTGACTGCTTTTCTCTGGGGGCGCACTGAGGAGCGGGACCCCGAGTTCTCGGCTCCTCTGGGGCGGAGACTGGGAGGCCGCCATCTTCACTCTCCGCCTCCAAAGCTGTACGGAAAGCTTGCAGGGAACAAAAGCTCCCGAGAGCAAACCCGAGCAGATTACTTAGCCCGGACCGGGCAAGGGCGGGGCAATTCCGCCTCAGGCAAAGACATTTGGGAACCACAGCAACAGGCCCCTCCCCCAGAAGATCAGCGAGAACAGCCAGCCAAGACCAGGTTTACCGATCAGTGAGAACGGCAGAACTCCAGCGCTAGGGGAATACTGCACATAGAATTCATGGCTTTTTTACCATGATTCTTTAGTCTTTCAAAGTTAATTATTTTTTTTAACTGTCTTTTTTTCTTTTTTCTTTTTTTGAATTTTTCTTTTTCCCTTTTTCAACCAACATCTTATCAATCCCTTTTTTAAAAAAACATTTTTATTTTTCATTTTTAGAGTCATATTCTATCCCTTCATAGTAGTTACCCGTATTTTTGGCATATATTATATAAGTTGTTCTCTCTTTAAAATTTTGAGATAGTTTCTTCTAACAGATCAAAATATACTCTAAATCTCTAGTGAATGGTTTTTTTCTACTCCCCTGCCTGATCACATTCTCTCCCTTTTTTCTTTTTTTTTTAATCCTCTTCTTTCTTTTTTCAAACAACTTATCAATTCCTTTTATAAAATTTTTTATAATTTCCATCTTTACAGTCATATTCCATCCCTTCATCATATCAACCCTTATTTTTGTACATATATAAGTTTTTCTTTCTTTAAAATTTTGGGAGGCACTTTCTTTTAACAGACCAAAATACACCCAAAATCTAGTGTGTGGCACTAATCTATAAACCAGCCTGATCATATTTGATCACATTCTGTTTTTGTTTTGTTTTGTTCTGTTTTTGTTTGTTTTTATATTTATCTTTTTCTTTTTTTCTTTTTTCTTTTTTTCTTCCTTTTTCTTTTTTCTCTCTTTCCCTTTCTTTTCCCACTGCTTCAGGTCTTTTCTGATTTGTTTAGAGTATATTTTCTGGGGACGTTGTTACCCTGCTAGCATTTTGTTCTCTCATTAATCTATTCTCCTCTGCACCAAAATGACAAGACGGAAAAAATGACCTCAACAAAAAGAACAAGAGGTAGTACCGACTGCCAGGGACCTACTCAATATGGACATTAGTACGATGTCAGATCTAGAGTTCAGAATCATCACTTTAAAGATACTAGTTCTGGGCTTGAAAAAAGCATGGAAGTTATTAGAGAAACCCTTTCTGGAGAAGTAAAAGAACTAAAATCTAACCAAGTAGAAATCAAAAAGGCTATTAATGAGGTGCAATCAAATATGGGGGCGCTAACTGCTAGGATAAATGAGGCAGAAGAGAGAATCAGTGAGATAGAAGACCAAATGATGGAAAATAAAGAAGCTGAGAAAAAGAGAGATAAACAACTACTGGATCACGAGGGCAGAATTCGAGAGATAAACGATACCATAAGACGAAACAACATTAGAATAATTGGGATCCCAGAAGAAGAAGAAAGAGAGAGAGGGGCAGAAGGTATAATAGAGCAAATTATAGCAGAGAACTTCCCTAATTTGGGGAAGGAAACAGGCATCAAAATCCAGGAAGCACAGAGAACCCCTCTCAAAATCAATAAAAATAGGTCAACACCCCGACATCTAATAGTAAAACTTATGAGTCTCAGAGACAAAGAGAAAATCCTGAAAGCAGCTCGGGAGAAGAGATATGTAACCTACAATGGTAGAAACATTAGATTGGCAACAGACTTATCCACAGAGACCTGGCAGGCCAGAAAGGACTGGCAGGACATATTCAGAGCACTAAATGAGAAAAATATGCAGCCAAGAATACTATATCCAGCTAGGCTGTCATTGAAAATTGAAGGAGAGATAAAAAGCTTCCAGGACAAACAAAAACTAAAGGAATTTGCAAACACGAAACCAGCCCTACAAGAAATCTTGAAAGGGGTCCTCTAAGCAAAGAGAGAGCCTAAAAGCAACATAGACCAGAAAGGAACACAAACAATATATAGTAACAGTCACTTTACAGGCAATACAATGGCACTAAATTCCTATCTTTCAATAGTTACCCTGAATGTAAATGGGCTAAATGCCCCAATCAAAAGACACAGGCTATCAGATTGGATTAAAAAACAAGACCCATCGATATGCTGTCTGCAAGAGACTCATTTTAGAACCAAAGACACCCCCAGATTTAAAGTGAGGGGGTGGAAAACCATTTACCATGCTAATGGACACCAGAAGAAAGCTGGGGTGGCAATCCTTATATCAGACAAATTAGATTTTAAACCAAAGACTGTAATAAGAGATGAGGAAGGACACTATATCCTACTTAAAGGGTCTATCCAACAAGAAGATCTAACAATTGTAAATATCTATGCCCCTAACATGGGAGCAGCCAATTATATAAGGCAATTAATAACAAAAGCAAAGGAACACATTGACAATAATACAATAATAGTGGGGGACTTTAACACCCCCCTCACTGAAATGGACAGATCGTCTAAGCAAAAGATCAACAAGGAAATAAAGACTTTAAATGACACACTGGACCAAATGGACTTCACAGACATATTCAGAACATTCCATCCCAAAGCAACGGAATACACATTCTTCTCTAGTGCCCATGGAACATTCTCCAGAATAGATCACATCCTAGGTCATAAATCAGGTCTCAACCGGTACCAAAAGATTGGGATCATTCCCTGAATATTTTCAGACCACAATGCTTTGAAACTAGAACTCAATCACAAGAGGAAAGTCGGAAAGAACTCAAATACATGGAGGCTGAAGAGCATCCTACTGAAGAATGAATGGGTCAACCAGGAAATTAAAGAAGAATTTAAAAAATTCATGGAAACCAATGAAAATGAAAACACAACTATTCAAAATCTTTGGGATACAGCAAAGGCCATCCTGAGAGGAAAGTATATAGCAATACAAGCCTTTCTCAAGAAACAAGAAAGGTCTCAAGTACACAACCTAACCCTACACCTAAAGGAGCTGGAGAAAGAACAGCAAATAAAGCCTAAACCCAGCCGGAGAAGAAAAATAATAAAGATCAGAGCAGAAATCAATGAAATAGAAACCAAAAGAACAGTAGAACAGATCAACGAAACTAGGAGCTGGTTCTTTGAAAGAATTAACAAGATTGATAAACCCCTGGCCAGACTTATCAAAAAGAAAAGAGAAATGACCCAAATCAACAAAATCATGAATGAAAGAGGAGAAATCACAACCAACACCAAAGAAATACAAACAATTATAAGAACATATTATGAGCAACTCTATGCCAGCAAATTAGATAACCTGGAAGAAATGGATGCATTCCTAGAGATGTATCAACTACCAAAACTGAACCAGGAAGAAATAGAAAACCTGAACAGACCTATAACCACTAAGGAAATTAAAGCAGTCATCAAAAATCTCCCAAAACACAAAAGCCCAGGGCCAGATGGCTTCCCAGGGGAATTCTACCAAACATTTCAAGAAGAATTAATACCTATTCTTCTGAAACTGTTCCAAAAAATAGAAATGGAAGGAAAACTTCCAAACTCATTTTATGAGGCCAGCATTACCTTGATCCCAAAACCAGACAAAGACCCCATCAAAAAGGAGAATTACAGACCAATATCCCTGATGAACATGGATGCAAAAATTCTCACCAAAATACTAGCCAATAGGATCCAACAGCACATTAAAAGGATTATTCACCACGACCAAGTGGGATTTATCCCTGGGCTGCAAGGTTGGTTCAACATCCGCAAATCAATCAACGTGATACAATACATTAACAAAAGAAAGAACAAGAATCATATGATCCTCTCAATAGATGCAGAAAAAGCATTTGACAAAGTACAGCATCCTTTCTTGATCAAAACTCTTCAGAGTATAGGCATAGAGGGTACATACCTCAATATCATAAAAGCCATCTATGAAAAACCTACAGCGAATATCATTCTCAATGGGGAAAAACTGAGAGCTTTCCCCCTAAGGTCAGGAACGCAGCAGGGATGTCCACTATCACCACTGCTATTCAACATAGCATTAGAAGTCCTAGCCACAGCAATCAGACAACAAAAAGAAATAAAAGGCATCCAAATCGGCAAAGAAGAAGTCAAACTCTCACTCTTTGCAGATGATATGATACTTTATGTGGAAAATCCCAAAGACTCCACCCCAAAACTGCTAGAACTCATACAGGAATTCAGTCAAGTGGCAGGATATAAAATCAATGCACAGAAGTCAGTGGCATTCCTATACACCAACAACAAGTCAGAAGAAAGAGAAATTAAGGAGTCGATCCCATTTACAATTGCACCCAAAACCATAAGATACCTAGGAATAAATCTAACCAAAGAGGCAAAGGATCTGTACTCAGAAAACTATAAAATACTCATGAAAGAAATTGAGGAAGACACAAAGAAATGGAAAAACGTTCCATGCTCATGGATTGGAAGAACAAATATTGTGAAGATGTCAATCCTACCTAGAGCAATCTACACATTCAATGCAATCCCCATCAAAATACCATCCACTTTCTTCAAAGAAATGGAACAAATAATCCTAAAATTTGTATGGAACCAGAAAAGACCCCGCATAGCCAGAGGAATGTTGAAAAAGAAAAGCAAAGCTGGCGGCATCACAATTCCGGACTTCCAGCTCTACTACAAAGCTGTCATCATCAAGACAGTATGGTACTGGCACAAAAACAGGCACATAGATCAATGGAACAGAATAGAGAGCCCAGAAATGGACCCTCAACTCTATGGTCACCTAATCTTTGACAAAGCAGGAAAGAATGTCCAATGGAAAAAAGACAGTCTCTTCAACAAATGGTGTTGGGAAAATTGGGCAGCCACATGCAGAAGAATGAAACTGGACCATTTCCTTACACCACACACAAAAATAGACTCCAAATGGTTGAAAGACCTCAGTGTGAGACAGGAGTCCATCAAAATCCTAAAGGAGAACACAGGCAGCAACCTCTTCGACCTGAGCCGCAGCAACTTCTTCCTAGAAACATCGCCAAAGGCAAGGGAAGCAAGGGCAAAAATGAACTATTGGGACTTCATCAAGATAAAAAGCTTTTGCAAAGCAAAGGAAACAGTCAACAAAACCAAAAGACAACTGACAGAATGGGAGAAGATATTTGCAAATGACATATCAGATAAAGGGCTAGTATCCAAAATCTATAAAGAACTCATCAAACTCAACACCAAAAGAACAAAGAATCCAATCAAGAAATGGGCAGAAGACATGAACAGACATTTTTCCAAAGAAGACATCCAAATGGCCAACAGACACATGAAAAAGTGTTCAATATCGCTCGGCATCAGGGAAACCCAAATCAAAACCTCAATGAGATATCACCTCACACCAGTCAGAATGGCTAAAATTAACAAGTCAGGAAATGACAGATGTTGGCGGGGATGCGGAGAAAGGGGAACCCTCCTACACTGTTGGTGGGAATGCAAGCTGGTGCAGCCACTCTGGAAAACAGTATGGAGGTTCCTCAAAAAGTTGAAAATAGAGCTACCATATGATCCAGCAATTGCACTACTGGGTATTTACCCCAAAGATACAAAAGTAGGGATCCAAAAGGGTACGTGCATCCCGATGTTTATAGCAGCAATGTCCACAATAGCCAAACTGTGGAAAGAGCCAAGATGTCCATCGACAGATGAATGGATAAAGAAGAGGTGGTATATATATATATACAATGGAATATTATGCAGCCATCAAAAGGAATGAGATCTTGCCATTTGCAACGACGTGGATGGAACTGGAGGGTATTATGCTGAGCGAAATAAGTCAAACAGAGAAAGACATGTATCATATGACTTCACTGATATGAGGAATTCTTAATCTCAGGAAACAAACTTAGGGTTGCTGGAGTGGGGGGTGGGGTGGGAGGGATTGGGTGACTGGGTGATGGACACTGGGGAGGGTATGTGCTCTGGTAAGCGCTGTGAACTGTGCAAGACTGTTGAATCTCAGATCTGTACCTCTGAAACAAATAATGCAATATATGTTAAGAAAGAAAAAAAGAAGAAGAAGAATGTAGCAGGAGGGGAAGAATGAAGGGGGGGAAATCGGAGGGGGAGAAGAACCATGAGAGACGATGGACTCTGAAAAACAAACTGAGGGTTCTAGAGGGGAGGGGGGTGGGAGGATGGGTTAGCCTGGTGATGGGTATTGGGGAGGGCACGTTCTGCATGGAGCACTGGGTGTTATGCACAAACAATGAATCATGGAACACTATATCTAAAACTAATGATGTAATATATGGGGATTAACATAACAATAAAAAAGTTAAAAAACAAAGCAGGCCTGAAGTAGAACAAAGGTAAGGTTTTTGCACTGCCATCTGTGCACACGGCTGGCTCGATCCAACCTCCACCTGTTAGCTTTTTATTCCCTAATACTGTCCCATTTTCTGTGCTGATGGGGCTGCAGAGCCTGTCATTGGCAACACAGCACCATCCTACTTTAGAGTAAATAAAACTATTTCAAGCAAATTGGAAACTAAATGACAGAAAGTGCCACAGATGGAACACACTGGGAATGCTGCATTGTTCATAGTCCCCAGGGCCTGGGAATGGAGTGACTCCAAAATGCTGGCAGTGGACCCAAGCTGACTATCACCATGCATACGTAGAACAAGCCAACGGAATCGTATTCATCTTTGGGAATAAGAAGAAGCTCCTTTATTCTCTGTTACAACAAGAATCAAATCTATCCGATGTGATCAGTGTTTCCCTTTTTTTCTTTAGAGAGGGGGAGGAGGATAGGGAGAGGGAGAGAGAATCTCAAGGAGACTCCCCACTGAGCACAGAGCCCAATGTGGGGCTCCATCTCACATCCCTGAGATCATGACCTGAGCCAAAATCAAGAGTCAGACGCTCAACCAACTGCACCACCCAGATGCCCCCCCAAAAAAGCTTCCCTCTTAACTGCACTCAATGCCCATTATTTTTCCTTCTCCTATACCTTCTTTTCTCTTCAGAGATGTCTCTAGAAAGGAAACACATGGCCCTCAATCAGTTGACATTTAAATTCTGCAGAACTCTCTGAAATATATTTTGTTTACGGTAAGCTTTAAGAGACCCAAGGCAGCCTCTTTATGAAAATCATGATGATTGGTTAAAAAACAAAATTAAATGTAAATAAAAGTATTGCTTAGCATATCAGGAATGGCAAAAGTAGGTCTGAGGACTTTTTCTGGAAGAACCTAAGGCTAACACTATGTTACCTGGCTTTAGGATATTGCTTATTGTTTTTACAACCAAGCACTCCCTTATTTCCTGTTCTCCTTTTTTATCTATTCGTCCAAGAAGACATCAGAGGAGAATAAAAGAGGAAAAAGGGTTTATGAAAACAGAAAATGGAAGGCCATTTCTTTCCAAGTAGTGATCAGGCAAGACCAACCCCCTGAAATTCCTAGGAGATCTAGATCTACCAACGCAGGAGGTCTATTCTGCCTAGCTCTGGACAAAACATGTATAATTGCCCCACACTGGTGTGTGACCTGTTGCATCACCTACCCCTAATTACACAGTGGATCCTACCTCCTGCGCTTCCTCTCCCAATCACTACTATCAGTTGTTCTGGGCCCAGGAGATCAGATATTCAGATTTACCATCTCCAGCTCCCCGCTAATACCAGAACTCTTAGCCTGGCTAAAGGAAGGAAAACAGTGGCCTACCTTTCACTGCTGAATAGTTTCAGCCCTGATTTGAGAGTCCAATAAAACCTAATCTCTTGATAAAGCTTTAAAAAAAATAAATGAAGGGTCGCCTGGGTGGCTCAGTTGGTTAAGCATCTGCCTTCGGCTCAGGTCATGATCTCAGGATCCTGGGATCAAGCCCCACGTTGGGTTCTCTGCTCAGCAGGGAGTCTGCTTCTCCCTCTCCCTCTGCCCTTCCCCCTGCTAATGTTCTCTCTCTCTCTCAAATAAATAAAATCTTTAATAAATAAGCAAACAAATAAACAAAGATGTTTATAATGGCAGAGCACACTGGCTCAAGACAGGGGTTAGGAACTGGGACAAGTAATTGGTGATATAAAATAGCTTCCCTATCCTAGCCTCTTTTGTATCCTCAGGTCCTTTCTTCTGCATCTACCTGCCCTCTCCTCCTTTTTAAAAAATTTTATTTTAATTCTAGTATAGTTAACATACAGTGTTAGATTAGTTTCGGGTGTACAATATAGTGATTCAACAATTCCATACATCCATCTATTTTTAACTTTTTAAACTTTTTAACTTTTTGAGGAACCTCCATACTGTTTTCCAGAGTGGCTGCACCAGCTTGCATTCCCACCAACAGTGTAGGAGGGTTCCTTTTCCTCCACATCCTCACCAACACCTGTCGTTTCTTGTGTTTTTAATTTTAGCCATTCTGACAGGTGTGAGGTGATACCTCATTGTGGTTTTGATTTGTATTTCCCTGATGATGAGTGATGTTGTGCATCTTTTCATGTGTCTGTTGGCCAGCTGGATGTCTTCTTTGGAAAAATGTCTGTGCATGTCTTCTGCCCATTTTTTTAATTGGTTTATTTGGTTTTGGGGTGTTAAGTTGTATCAGTTCTTTACATATTTTGGATACCAGCCCTTTATCCAATATGTCACTTGCAAATATCTTCTCCCATTCAGTAGGCTGTCTTAGTTTTGTTGATGGTTTCCTTTGCTGTCCAGGATCTTTTTATTTTGATGTAGTCACAATAATTTATTTTTGCGTTTGTTTCCCTTGCCTCAGGAGACTTATCTAGAAAAATGGTATTTGCCCTCTCCCTTTTTTCTCTTCCTTTTGACCTCTTCCCTACGCTATCCTACTGTCAGTTAGTGACTGCCAAAGGCACCTGACTTGCTCAATTATTTGTCTCCTGCAGTCAAGACTATGAGCTCCCTTCTCCTTTTCACTCATTTGTCAGCTGAGCGGCCAGCAAGAAGGTTTAGCCCAAATTAGTACACAGTGATCCACTAGCTCCCTGAGCTCCGATGTTTATTGAGCAACGCTCTGTACCAGGTGCAAGGGAAGAGAAGAAAGCCTGTCCTTTCTGCAAGAAGCCTGTGTCCCAACAGAGGAAAACAAACATACAAATAACTAAGTCTAACACAAAAGAGAATCACAGAGATGAAAATACAGTGGGGAAAGTGATCAGATACTAACGAACAGTGATTTCACCAATCCCTACCAGATTATACTGCAGAAAAAAAATTTTTTCGGGGCACCTGTGTGGCTCAGTTGTTAAACATCTGCCTTCAGCTCAGGTCATGATCCCAGGGTTCTGGGATTGAGCCTCGCATTGGGCTCCCTGCTCAGTGGGGAGTCTGCTTCTCCCTCTCCCCCTTCCCCTGCTCGTGTTCCCTCTCTTGCTGTCTCTCTCTCTGTTAAATAAATAAAATCTTAAAAAAAAAAAAAAGAAAAAAGTTTTTTCTAAAAACCCTCAAACAGACAAAAGTGCAAAACAAAGACTTGTTGGATGTCATACAAAGACATCTTCAACCTCAAAAAGCACCTCTCCTCCCAAATTTTTGCAAGGGGCGAGGCATTGCATGGTACAAATGCTTATGCTCTACCAGAAAAGGAACTACATAGATAGAAGACCAGGGTAACTTCTTGTAATGTTATGTTCCCACCTGTAGGGACTCTTATACAAGATAAGCATTTATTTTGCTGCAAGATGCTACAAATAAAGCTGCTTAAGTTGAGTAGCACAGTGCAGACAAGCAAAGCCCCCAGGTCTACACAACATAAGGAGGGGGGGCGGGATGTCCCACTGGTAGGTTATTCCCCTTCCTTTCTTTTCGTTATCCGGGGAATTAAGGGAGTTCACAGAGAGTGGGCCTGAGTGAGTAACCTAATAAACATTTTCAAGTGTTGGGTAACAGGACACATGGAAAGGGCAGGACCACTGGGAGAAGATAGGAATGCAGGAGGGAGAAGGGCACCAGTCAGAGGCAGCATCTGAGGCCCCAGAGGCCCTGCCTATAAATAACTGCTTTTCCCCACGTCCTCTCACGTCTTCCCGAAGTTAGAGTCAGATTCCTGGCCAAAGGCTACATCGCACTCCTGCACTCTCGTGTTGTCCTTTCCCAAAAGGCGCCATTCTGACATTCCCGTAATGCAGTGGGGTGGGGGCTGTCTGTGACCAGCAGGGATTTGGGAGGGGTCTGGGAGGCCAGTGCCCCCTTGTTCGATTCCTGCCTCCCATTTGCCAGCCTTTTGAATCTCTGTGCTCGTGCTTCCTCATCTGAAAAATGGGGACAGTGATGATGATGATGATAACTATCAATCATAATATAGACACTGTGCTAAGTGCTTACATGCATTACTCATGTACTCTTCAGAGAAAAACTTTGAGGCAGTATTAATCATTATTATAAGTAATAATAACACTTCCTCCTTTGCAGATGAAGAAGTTGCAACTCTGAGAGGGGTTAATTAACTTACCCAAGGTCTAACCTCACTGCCTGAACCCTTGATCCCTTGTACTATTGTGACAATACCTGTCTAAACAGGGTATTGAAGGGGTTAACATTAATGTACATGGACACCAATTAATGCTATTGTCATTATTTTTGGTGCTATTGCTGTAGACGGTGATATTGTTTTTGTTGCTTTTCTCTTTCCAGATGCTGAGAGTTCTGAAGTCTATTAAGCACAAATCATCAACCTCTACACTGGCAAGTCCAAACTAATGCCTTGGGGACATTTTCGAGCACCAAGAAACAAAACCAATATATCTGTTAGGTGTTTCATTGTTAAGATATGTCTACTGAGGATGAATGAGAGATCAAAAGACAAGGAAATGGGCTTCAGTACTAGTATTTCAACTTACTACCTAACATGGTCCCCAATGCTTATGTTTTCAAAAAGCTCAGAATGACAAAATGGAAGGGACACTGTTCTTACACGTTTCACTTAAATTTCCTAAGTTAAAATAATGTATCATATGCTAACTTTTGACTACCCAAACTGTACTATTGCTCCATCCTTATCTTTTAATTCACTTTTCATTATCATGAAATAACTATGATAAAGGTTTAAACCTCTGACGTGCTAACATGCCAGTCAGATTAAACACAGCAAGCATTTGGCATACACCTAGAGACTTCCTTAGGTAAAATAAAATTATTGCATTTCATCACTTCCTTCCTCTTGCCAACTAATGTCCCCGTGTCTGAAAGGGTCATTTTCAAGGCACATATCTATTTATAATAGTGTATTCACTGTCTTCCTTCCTCTGGCACATTGTCTGTGACCTTGACCATTTCAGGACTGATAGAATAGTGCCATCAACATATGTCGATGAAGCTCCAGACATCTCATAAGAGATTTCATAGTTATTAAAGCAATAAAGAGTGACAAGGAGAGGTCTATACTATAATACTGCCTGTCAAGAGAAAAATGTCACACTTACCATAAAGTACCCAGAGGCATAATTAGGGGTAGAAAGAGGAGTGATTTCTTGAACACAGTAATGAGGGGCTAGGGTAAAACATGGCAGCAAGGGAAGATGCCTTCTGCCCCACACGCCTGAGTGGAATCTCCATCCACAACAAAGGGTCCAGATAAAAGTGATGATTCCACATCCAAAACGTGAAGCACCAGTGAATGCCCAAGTTAGCAGCACATGAAGACGTGCCAGTAAGAATTTCTGTGAAGAAATAAGATGTTCTAAATTGTCTAACTTTTCCCAACAGCATCAATATGAAAACTAAAATAATGAATCCTCCCAAGCACCTTCTAAGAATATTAAAGGAATTTAAACGTCACAGTTCCTGAATGCTCATACCCATAAACACAAATCCAAACACCCCATAGAGCTATAAATAAATTCTGCCTGAAGGTCTCCTTCCTGTTCACATATGTCTCCATAAAATCTGGTAGGATCTCCTCCCTTTTATCCTAGCCTTTATCCTTGCCGTTCCTGTCTGTCAGGGACAGGAGGTAAAAAAAAAAAAAAAAAAAAGACACAAATAAAATGGGCTCCAGATGCTTGTTCAGTTAACTGAAAAAGTCAGCTTACTTAGGACCAAAAAAAAAAAAAAAAACCAAAGTGCCTCTGTAACCCAGCATTAAGTGCTTATGGCATTTCAGGGCCCCAGGCGAGCTTGGTGTCTCCTCAGCTGTCCTTCCAGTTCATTGTAAGATTCCGGGGGGCATGGCTGTAGACAGGAAGGGTCTCGGCAGCAGCCCCACACCCTCTATCCTGGTCCTTGGCCCTTCTTTTCATGGCCGAGGGGAGCCTGGGGCAAGTCGACATCACTCCCTCTCCTGTGTTAGCAGCGGCTTCAAAGATGGAACAGCTTGTTTCCAAGTGACTTTTCTCACCTTCCAGAAAAATCATCTGTTCCTCACTTTTGCTATCAGTCTCATTCACCTGTCAGCACCCACTCCTATCCCAGCTCCTCAACTTCTCAGCTGTGGGAACCTCTCTGGGCCTCAGTTTCCCCATCTGCAAAAGGAGGATAGCCATGGTGTCTACTGCTGCTGAGACAGTTAAGTAGGTCTGTGTAGGGAATGTGCTTAGAACCGTCCCTAGGACATAGTCAGTACCAAGTCATTACTCTAGCTTCTTTTTATTCTTTTTTAATTTTATTTTATTATTAGTCACCATACATTACATCATTAGTTTTTGATGTAGTGTTCCACGACTCATTGTTTGCATATAACACCCAGTGCTCCATGCAGTATGTGCCCTCCTTAATACCCATCACCGGGCTAACCAATCCCCCCACCCCCTCCCCTCTAGAACCCTCAGTTTGTTTCTCGGAGTCCATAGTCTCTCATGGTTCATCTCCCCCTCCGATTCCCCCCTTTCATTTTTCCCTTCCTTCTCCTAATGTCCTCCATGCTATTCTTTATGTTCCACAAATAAGTGAAACCATATGATAATTGACTTTCTCTGCTTGACTTATTTCACTTAGCATAATCTCCTCCAGTCCGATCCATGTTGAGGCAAAAGTTGGGTATTCATCCTTTCTGATGGCTGACATCACTCTAGCTTCTAGTACTCTCACCGGTGGGAGTAGCAGCGAGTAGCAGGAGTAATGGTAGTATTCTCTGTCACCAACACAAGGGACCCCAGTGCTGTTATCTTTCCCTCTTTAGATTAGGTGGAGGGTGAATAGTTCAGCCCCCCCCCCACCCCCTTTAAGAGTCTGACTTAGAACAAAGCCTACTGCCAGTGTTCTGGGACCTTTACCGGAAGGTTTTCCTTTTCTCTTGACAGGAGGCACTATCTATTGAAAGCATCCTCGCCACCTCTCCAGTATTAACAACTACCAAACGTGACTAGAGAATCATAAACATGTCAGTGATTTGGTTCCAGGGGTTTACATCATGATGGAAATAGTCAAGGTCACAAACAATAGGATTGAAGGAAGACAGCACCTCCATGATACCAAGCCCAAATTTTCCCCAGCTTTTCTGTCATGGGGGCCTTTTAGGATTTTCGTCCTCTATACCACCTGGGTTTGATGGATCAATTGTTCCCTGACTACATTTTGTATTTTGAATAATGCTCCAGTTTATGGGATTGAATCAGGGTGATAACAGCAAATGGCAGAAAAATAGTGGTCTAAAATCATTCCCAAACCCAAACCTCTTCTCTCAGAATGAAGTCTAGGGCTGTGGCAAATAGACTGGCACATCATTTGCTTCTTCTGCCCCAAATTTCTAGTAACACTCAGAGGCTGGGGTTTTAAAATATTTTACCTGAGGCTTAAAATAATAATAGATCCAATCGCTTAAATCCTTTTTTGCTCATCCAATATTTGAAATTTTTATAAGCTCTAAAATAATATGCTCTGATCACTGAAAATTTCATTTTATGGGATCCTATAATTTCAACACATGTCTTAACCTAATTTATTCTTGTTTCACCTTAAATCTAGAGGGATCCTGGCACCAGCCAAAGTAGACGTGGTCAGAGTCACTGCCATAGACTGACTTACTTAGCCATTGTACACATTCTTCACTGGAGGAGGGGAGATGTGTTCAGAAATGAGTAACTGAAAATAATAATAAAAGAATAATATTATACTATGAAATTTTCTTTCAAAATTAAATATATCCTTACCTTGCTGTGGATGGACTAAAATGGTCAGAAGACAATGTCTCCTGGTGGTGGATTGATCCAGGGGCAACTCTGTTCTCAACCCATGGTCCCCACTAGAGGGGTTCAGACAACTACCTGTGGATGGTGAGAGAAGGTCATGTCCTACCACTGCCTCAAATCAACACATCCAAAACCCAGAAGACTATACAATGGGCTCTTCACTCAAGTCCAAGTGTCGTAACCCATCTCATACAGTGATGTAATCCATCCTGTACAACATCAAAGTGTGGCAAGGAATCACGAGTGGCATCCCTAGACTAACTCATTCCTAGGTACTAACCATGGGAGTGGGACACACTCCCTTACTTTTGGGAGCCCCAGATGGCACCCCAGCAATAGTGAGTGAGTGACCCCCCCCCCCGCCACCCTTCTATGCATTCTCTCCCTCTCCCCTAGAGTTCTTCTCTCCCTGTGTTCTCCACTTCTCTGGGGTCCTGACCATCAGAGCGGGTTTCCAGTTATACTCATTATCTACTCCCCATGGTTCCATGGCTACATAGGGAAGATTTAGATGTCTGTGGGTGGAGATGGTTGGGGAGGAGTCCCTCACAACGATCTGGTCTCTGAGTGAGACCACTTTACCTTGCAAAAGTTAATCTCCTGTTAGTATCATTTCCCTACCTTATTAAGTTAAAAGAGGGTAGGCCTCCCTCCTAGCTTTGCATTATATTTCAAAAAGCTGCCTTCAGTTACCATATTACCCTAGATAAAGTAGCTGCCCCAACCCTCTCTATTCCATTAATTCGATTTATTTTATTCTTGGCATTTAACATTAGATAAAATTTGTATGAACATTTTTACATCTTAATTGTCTCTGTGCCCATCTTCCCCCTGACCCCAGCCCTCCTAGAATATAAGCTCTATGGGAACATGGGCATCACCTCTCTTAGGATATTCACTGTTTTATACCCAATTCCTATAAAGGTGCCTGGCACACAATAGGAAAGTTCCAGATCTGTGTTGCCAATTATTTATTGGTTTATCATATGGGCACCTCAATTACAACTTGGAAAAAGCTGAATCCAGGGAAGAGTTCCCAGAAAAGTGACTCGTCCTCATTTATTTTCTACCATCTACCATTCTCCCCAACTAGAAAATTCAGTCATCCTAGAATTAACTTCTCTCTCTTCTTTGTCCACCTCCCCACATTCCTATCCTCTTTCACCATTTTCCTCCTTGCTTTCCCTTCGTGCATCTCACCCCCTCCATCCCCTCACCCATCTAACGGGCTTTAAACTCAAGCCAGGTTTTCCTCCTCAGTCATGGCGCCTTACCACCCATAAGTGTCACCACATCTGTGAGGCATTTTCCTCACCACTGCAGTCGGCAGCTGTCATCCCATCACACCCGTTTGTCTCGTGATTCGGTGAGTGCTTTCTAGGTCCTTTTAGGGTCGCACACCTTCTTGAGAATCTGATAAAGGTCATAGCCCCCCCCCCCCAAAAAAATCCACATGCTCTTAAATTTCTATGTAAAATGTCAGGACTCTACATTTTAAACCCTTTACTATAACAAGCATCATGGTTATTTTGTTATAACTCTCTGCTTACACACCTGTCTTCCTCACTAGAGTGTTCGCCATTCTAGGACATGTTTGTATCATGTTTTATCTTCTTCCTTCAATCCCTTTGTGTGGAGCACTGTGTTTGGTATGCACACGGTACTAAAAAAGGTAATGGACTATCTGGTGCAATATTTAGATGTTAGATTAATACAGCATTTCCAAATAATAGTCACTTGAATAACACTCTCCTAATTTTTGCCACATCTGCTACAACTTGTCCTATTACTTACTTACTTACCTCTTGTGGTAGGTTATTTGCAAAATTAATGCCAAAGATTCTTTCTACCTCTGAACAGGTGTGCCGCTAACCTCCCAAAAAGATGTAAAGTCTATTTCTCCGCTCGTTGGGTCTAGACTTGTCCTGTCACTTGCTTTACCCAATGAAATGGAGCAGGAGTAATGCTGTTTGACTTCCAGGTCTAGGCCTGAAGAGACTTTGCAGCTTTCTATTTCAATCTCTGGAGATCCATCCGCGATGTAAAAAAGCTCCGGGCGGACTACGAAGTGCTGAGAGGCCAGGTGGAGAGAGAGAGGCTCAACCCGCTTCAGCCCTTCCAGCCACTCCAGCTGGGCTGGCAGACATGAGGGAAGATGTCTTGCACCTTCCAGTGCCATCCAAGTTGTCAAGATGAAGGAATAACCCCAGCAGACATCATGTGGAGGAGAAGAATTGCCCACGTGAGCCTAGCTAACCCATAGAATCCTAATAATTAAATCACTGTTGCTTAAGCCATTATGTTTGGGGTAGCTTGTGAAACAGCAATAGATAACTGATTACTTAAATACACTTTTTTTAACTTAAGTATATGTTAAAAGAAAATTTTTGTCACTTCCATAGATAGAAAATTAGTATCGCTTTTTTTAATGAAACTAAACGCAATAAAAAAAAAGAACAAAATAATACTGTTCACTTCTAGCTAATACTGCTGCATATGGAAGCCTCTATATTAGTTCCAAAGGAAGATCCCCAAATGTCAGAGAGGTATGAAAAATACACCAGAAGTAAACTGGAACTCTCTCTTTGGTGTAAACTGGACTGGAAACAAATAGAATGAAAATAGCATGCTCACTCATCCTGAAATGTGATATTATTTATCATCAACATTCATTATTGTGTGGCTATCAGTACTAGATAATAACAAAGGTGGTAAACAGCCATGGCAAAATTGAGGAAGTTACTCAAACGACTGACATTTGGAAGATGCTGTATCAACCTAACACCTAAACATTAAGACAGGCAGGCAGTCAACACTTCTTTTAGTACCTTCTACACAACAACACAATGCTAAACGGAGAGGGGTTTGAATGAAAGATAAAACATAATGCAATCCTGTCCTAGAAATACTTATATTCTACTGGAGGAGACAAGAATGTGAGTAAATGGTGACAACTCATTAACCATGATAAATGTAACTGTATTAGTTTATTTAAATTTAATTTAAATTTATTTAAATTAAATTTAAATTTATTTAAATTTAAAGCCCATGGACTCAGATTCCAAATCTCTTACATTTTGTGTACAAGTTTGAGGGTAGATGGCTATTTCGTGGCCCATAACTTTCATCAGATTCTCAGAGGAGTCCACCGGAGTCCCATGCCATAATTTGGGAAACACTGGATTAGATAATATGTACTATTGTTCTTGGTTCAACGGCTTCTACCTCAAGACTTTTCCACATTGCCTGGACATTCTTTTTTAGTTTGTAACTCTGAAATCAAAACTCTGACCTTCCCTTTTCCTCTTTATGGTTTTATACCTGTCTCACATAACTATACAAAAGTTCTCTTAAATTCCCTGATGACCAAACTCCTCTATCTCAACTATATTTTAAGCTCTTTGAAGCTAGAGACATGTCCTCTAACTTCCTGCCTTCTATTATCAATAAACATCTGTTAAATGAAGAATAAACCTCCTAGAACTCCTGCAGGAAGTTTCTCCTGCTGTCTAGGACTGATTAAAAATGTGTTTTCTATTGCTCAGACTATGAACACAGAATGTGTGTTGAATTTTGGGGGGAAAAAAACCACCGAGTTCTTCCTGCAATGTGTGCTGTGTGTACATTCATAAATGTCTGCCTGGACTAGCATTCTGCATCCATTTCTGCTCAGGCCAGTGTTGAATATTGTAAATGGCGTGGGGACCGTGCTTGTTTACATACTGCACGAAGCAGCTCTTGCCATGTTATTCACACACAGGGCCCTGGGACCTCTCCCAGGCATGAAAGTCCTGATGTTGACATTTATGCTTTTCTCAGTGTTTCTTCTTTTACCCTATTGCTCCAACATAGCAATTTTGTTCCTCTCTGGAACTTAAATCAGTGGAAAATATAGACCTCTAAAAGTTGAGTACTCTCATCAGAATTTTTAAAAAATGTGAGCCATGTTGGGAACGGAGTGAGCTGAAGTCCCCTCTGTTCAGAGACCTTGAAGGTTTGACATTTAAATTTATTCTAAAATAGTTTTTGCATGAAAAACCAAGAAAAGGAGGATTGTGGTTTGTACCTTGGCATGGAATTTTATATGAGTGGGATAGAAACAGAGTGGTGGTGTTGGAACTGTCTGCAGGATTTACTGGCACTGATTGGGGCAGGAGTGGCCCAGTGTCCAAACAAGCACATAATTCATATGACTAATTTTAGCTTTGCCTAATCCTCTACCTCCCCCCCATACACGATTAACATATATGGAGATGTTAATAAAACTATCCTCTCATTCTCTTCAAAATGATTGATTCTCCATGATTCTCCAGGCCTGAACTTTCCCACAAAGGAAGGGTGCTTTCAGGGCAAGAGATTGCAAAAGGCAGCAAATCAATGGCAGAACTCATGCAAAACTTTCAGTGAGGGGACAGAAAATAATTATTATCTAGTACCGATAGCCACACAATAATGAATTTTGGTGATAAATAATATCACATTTCAGGATGAGTGAGCATGCTATTTTCATTCTATTTGTTTCCAATCCAGTTTACACCAAAGAGAGAGTTCCAGTTTACTTCTGGTGTATTTTTCATACCTCTCTGACATTTGGGGATCTTCCTTTGGAACTAATATAGAGGCTTCCAAGAGGTTATTCCAAGAGGTTTCCAAGAGGTTATTCCAAGAGGTTTTCAAGTGGGTATGCTTCTGAGCTATGGGAGCATCTGAAAATATTACATATATATATAATATTATACTTTATATGTAACATAATAATATATTTACATACATACATAATAAAGTTTATATATATATGCTCTAAACTTTATTATTTTTTTCTAAATACTTTTTAACCTAAACTTTCATTTTTAAGGCATGTTTAAGTACCCTCTAAATATAGTCCTTAGTACATGTGTTAAATTTGAGTTCTTGAAACATCCTTTTCATTCATCTATATCCCTGAACTTTTTAAATAATAACACTTCCTTATAACTATGAGTTTGAACTGATTAGCCATGACATGACAGGGTAGTTTACAAAGACTTAATAATATGCATTATGTATGTGTTATAGAAAACACCTGCCACTTGGAATGTACAGCTCACCTAACACAAAGTAGCAGATTTTGAGGAAAATGCATGGTACGTGGAGTAACTGCCAGATGCACGTTAAAGCCCTCCCTCCAGGGCCCCAGATAATGATTGCAGTGACAGTCCTTGAAATAGCAGGGACCAAGCTAAACTCTCACATCTTTTTTCTTTTTTTTTTTTTAAAGATTATTTATTTATTTATTTGACAGAGAGAGACATAGCGAGAGAGGGAACACAATCAGGGGGAGTGGGAGACGGAGAAGCAGGCTTCCCGCTGAGCAGAGAGCCCAACGCGGGGCTTGATCAGCACCCTGGGATCGTGACCTGAGCCGAAGGCAGACGCTTAACGACTGAGCCACCCAGGTGCCCCTCATATCTTTTTTTTTAGAGCTTCTTCCAAAAGAAAACAAAGATGTGTGTGTGTATGTTTTCCTGTGTTGAGGGTAGAAAGTTCTGGAAGTAGATGTTAGGTGGTGCCTGAGATACCAACTTAGCAGATAAAGAAAATGGGGTGCCTATGGAGAGGGTTAAACCAGAGGTCCTGGAATGAGTCCTTCCAAGTTCAAAAATCTTTTATCCTCTGGTTCAGGGCAATTGAATGAGCACAAAACTCTGCTTCTCCCTAGACCTAAAGAGCAAAAAGAAACAATAGAATGTTAACCGAAAGGTGGTTGGAGGATGAACAGGTAGGGAGGTGCAGCCCAAATGCAGCCCGTCAAAGGCTGTGGTGAGTAGAGCAGGCTCCCAGGTGCTTTAAGCCTCTGCTCCAGTGAATGAGGTAACAAGGCCATCTGTCCTTGCATGCATGCCCTCCACCTGGTGAAGATAGCCCTGTGCACCTGAATGGATTGTGCATTCATACAGTCATCCCTGTCGTGGGCTCCTCTGTATACAAGAGCAGGAAAAAAACATTGCATCTCAATCTTGGGAAGTAAAATATACCTTCCTGTTTCCCAGGGTTCACCCTGACAACAGTGTGGAAGAACCCAGAAACACTCAAAATGTCTAGATTCAATTTCCTACTCTACTGTTTATCAGTGTGTGACCTTATGTTATGGGCTAAACTGGTCTGAGCCCAAGTTTGGTTTTTGTTTGTTTGTTTGTTTGTTTTTAGAGAAAGAGAGAAAGCACATGCATGCGTGTGTGGGGAGAGGGGCAGAAGGAGAGGGAGAGAGAGAATCTTAAGCAGGCTCCATGCTCAGTGTGGAGATCCACGCGGGGCTCCATCTCATGACCTTGAGACCATGACCTGAACTGAAATTAGGAGTCGGAGGCTTAACACACCGAGTCACCTAGGCACCCCCCGAGCCCAAGTTTTTTTAAACTGCACAATGAACATAAATGTAGTACTTGCTTTACCAACACTAAGTGGTGAGGCTAAGGACAGCTCTGGGAACAATGCCTGCAGGTATGTGCCAACAAGACGAGAGGAAGAGGGTGGCCTTTCATGGAGGGCACTGGGGCACATGGTTCACCCGATGTACGGCAGATGGCACCTTTGTCAAATATGCTAACTGCCGGCGAAGTCCAGCTGAGCCATCCAGAGTGGAGGTCTATCCTCCCACCCACGTAGGTCCCTCCGTGCCCACAGCCGAGCTTCCCTCCTATAGCCAAGTGCACGTTGATACTCCCGCCCCCTGTGCTCTGGAGCCCGTTTCTTCTCACCCAAGACATCGCTCCAGCCGTTGTCCACCCGCCCCCGCATCATTGAGTGGTTGTTCTCTATCAGGTCATTCCTAGCACACAAATGTGCTGTGATAACTTCTTCCATTAAGAAATGTTTTTAAGTTTTCCTGGTCCCACATCCTCCTCCAGCTACCATTCCATTTCTCTTCCTTTTAAGAGTAAAACTCCTCGAAGAGTAGTCTGCCTCCTGCCTGGCTCCTCCCGTGACTTCTGGAATCCATTCCAAACAGCTCTCCCCCTCGTTACTTCATTGGAATAGTTCGAGGGAAGTCACCAGTGAACCCCATGGTGCTACACACAACGGTCAGTTCTCAGCCTCCCCTCACTCACCCTGTCCAAGACTGGACACACTTGCTCATTCTTGGGTCATGTGGCTTCTGGGAGTTTATTCTGCTCAGAACCCTAGAATGGGATCCCTCTCACATGGAATAAAAACCAAAAGCTTTAGAATGGCTCAAAAGGCCCTCTTTGACTACTCTTCTGGGAATGTTCTCCCAGATAACCCAAGAACTCATTTCCTGAATTCCATCAGCTCAAATATCACCCTTTCAGTCTGCAAGTCTTGCCCTGACCCTCTAGATAAAATAACTGCCTCCCTAGCCTCCTATCTCCCTTACTCGAAGCTTAATATTATAATCTACATTATACAAGTATAGGTTTACTTATTTTATATAAGCTTGTTTTGTTCACCACCCTAGCCGCGGCACCTACAACAGTGTCTGCACAGAGTAGGAACTCAGATATTTACGGAGTGCTCCGGTGAAGGAATCCTAAGCCCCAGAAACCAAACAGAGGCTGTGCACATAGCCAGCCTTCAATGCTTAGTTCAGAGAGAAGTCAGAATAGAAATGGGCAGTGCTAAGGATGTTCTGTGCACCCTGTTTATGTTGGGTTGGGTAAATTTCTCCCTGTGAGAGTGTGAAACAGGACAAAAGCAACATGATGCCTTTGGAAAGATTCTACAGTACCAAAGAAAACGTGGATGTCCTGTGAGTGTCCTAAACAGAGGTATATGAACATATGATCTCCATAAAATAAGAGGAAGGAAATTTGAGAACAAATAGGTGAAGATGAAAGGAGAAAAGAGAATGAAGCCACTAGTGTAAGAGAAAAATGCAAGGAAACTCAAAATGCCATATCAGAATTAAAGCATTCCTTTGAAGCAATAATCATAATGGGTACTGCAGAAAATTAACTGTTGCATCGATAGATCACCTGAGTAGCCCTTCTAAAATGCCGAACAAAAGTGGAAAAATGCATTAAAAAGACAAAGAAATTATTAACAAGGTTAGTATCATCAGTGATTTTTGTTGTTGTTGCTATATACTTTTTTCTACTTCTAAATTTTCCATAACGTATGTGTGAATTATAATAATCAGGAGGAAAGGGAAAGGAAAAAATTAAATATATATCTTAAATTATTTGTTTACAGTTTTTTTTTTTTTTTTTTTTGAGAGGACAGGAAATTATTCCCTAGACTGCTGTGTCCTGGCAGGCTCACAATGCTGTTCTTTCCCTCTAGCACTTAACCACCCGACCCAGAAATTCCCACAAAACTTATTTCGTTGGAAATCACTGTAGGATTTGGCTTTTTTGATATGATCTCAGAAGGATCCCAAAACTTTGGGTAAAATTGGGAGTATTGAGAAACAAACATGAAACTGAAAATACGGTTTCTTCATTTTCCTCTGCTTTTTTTTTTTTTAAGATTTATTTAATTACTGGGGCGCCTGAGCGGCTCAGTTGTTAAGCGTCTGCCTTCAGCTCAGGTCATGATCCCAGGGTCCTGGAATCGAGCCCCGCATCGGGCTCCCTGCTCCGCGGGAAGCCTGCTTCTCCCTCTCCCACTCCCCCTGCTTGTGTTCCCTCTCTCGCTGTGTCTCTCTCTGTCAAATAAATAAATAAAATCTTTAAAAAAAAAAAAAGATGTATTTAATTAGAGAGAGAGAGAAAGGAAAAGTGGGAGGGGCAGGGAGAGGGAGAGAGAATCTCAAGTAGACTCCGTGCTGAGCGGGGAGCCCCAAGCAGGGCTGGATCCACCACCCTGGGATCAGGATCTGAGCCAAAATCGGGAGTCCGATGCTCAACCAATTGCGCCACCCTCTATTTCTCACTGTGATGGGTACCCAGCCATTTTGTTTAAATGCCTGTTAGGGCAGAGAGTGCCAATTCCACTTAAAAGTACATATTTGGGGGCCCGCGGGTGGTGCAGTCAGTTGAGCGCCCAACTCTTAGTTTCGGCTGAGATCCTGATCTCAGGGTTGTGAGATTGAGCCCCAAGTCAGGCTCTGAGCTCAGCAGGGGGTCTGCTAGAATTTCTCCCTCCCACTCCCTCTGCCCCTCCCGGCGCTCACTCTCTCTCTCTCTAAAATAGGTGAATAAATCTTAAAAAAAAAAAAAAAAGTACATATTTTGGGTAAAGGTTACGAAAATGTGCTTGGGCTTCTGGGCCTATGTGATTGTTAGTGTTCTGATGGAAAATCGGCCTCAGGACCCTACAGCCATAATGTGGTGGTCTTGACTGTTTTGCGCAAGCTTCCAATACTGCAGGTAGGGCTTTTAAACTGCAACTGGCCCTGCTACTATGTAGTGTTATTTCTTCCCCTCCTTCCCCAAATTTGCAAGCTTGTTTCTTCTTAAATGCTCCAGGAGATGATGCATGAATGCATTTTATTTCCTCAATGGAAATGTAGATGCTGCACAGCTGTTAGACTTGAAACCACCAGGTGGTACTTGGAAGCAGGAACTAAGATGTTGTTGCCAGGGTAACCACACATTCTTCCAGCTATGGGAAGAGCTGCCATGTTTTCTATGCACTTAGGAATATAGTTATAAAAGGGTTGGCTTAGTGCATATGAATATTTACTATTTAAAAAGAACACCCATTTCTTCATAAACCAGTGGAATCTTTTTTGAATATTCATATGCCTGAAAAGGACATTTTATCTTTTCAGGGCATCAGGTCTCATCTTTCTTTGCCATTAGGATTGTAAGGATCCAGTAATAACTAATATTTTATGCTACCAGTAACATACTGGTACATCTCATTTTAAACATTAGATTCATTTTAAATAAGCAGTTAGAGCTTAGCATTTATACCACTGTGAATTCTGTAAGAAAATACATTTATGGAATGTACTTAATTGATCAGTCATGAAAACTGTTATCTCCCTAGAATCTGGGAGATGTAGAGGATAATCTTCTGAGATTCTCAAAATTGCAGGCATTTGACAAACCTGTAAGGTGGTTTGGGATCACCCTGGCAAGGAAGAAGCAGTCCCACAACACTCAGAACAAAGCAGAAATGAAGCCAATGACACAAATATTCTTCCTTCCTCCCCCCCTACCTTCTTTCCTTTTTTAAAGATCTTATTTACTGAGCCCCTGCTTTGCACTAGGACTGTGGCTGGAGCTGTGAAAGTTTCTCTAGAGATTAAACCCGGCAGGGAGGTGCAGGTAGTTTGGCAGGCTCATCCACAGTACTAGATTTTGTCAAATTGTTCTCCAAAGTGGAAGTGTCAGTGAAATTCTCCCATGAGCGATGCATAAGATTTCTGTTTGTTCTACATCCTCACCAACACTTGGTCTCTGGTGGATGCAAAATCCTATCTTCTGACAGTTTAAACTTTGCATTGCCCTGATCACTATGTTCTCATGACTACTGGCTATTTGAGTTTTCTTTTCTGTGCACTGCCTGATCATATCCTTCACCCATTTTTCTGTTGGGTTGCCTTTCCTTTATTGATTTATAGGGATTCTTTATATATTCTGTGCATGAATGCTTTTAAAAGTTTAAATCTCTTTTTTATTTGCTCACTAGTCTTACACTTGTTTAAGCATCTTTTAATTACCGAAGTTTCTAATTTTATCGTTGTCAAGATTATTTGTCCATGTTTTTCTTTATGGTTTTTGTACATTGTTAAAGAAATCCTACCTATTCCAAGTTCATAAAAATGTTTTATTTAGATGTTTAAAAATTGTGCTTTTCACATTTATGTCTTTAAGCTATCTATAATTGATTTGTGTGTATGGTGTGATATAGGAATTTAATTTTCCTTTTTTTCCCTATTGTACCAAAATCCATTACTGAACCATCAAAAATTTTCCCCAATCTGGCCTCTCATATATATCATGTTTTCATATATGTGTAGATCTGTTTCTAAACTTTGCCATTACTCTTCTGCCTTGATTACTATAGCTTCATAATAATTCTTGATATCTATTAAAGTAAAATTCTGCACCTTGTTCTTCTTCAAAATTATCTTTAACTATTTTGGGCTCTTTGCTCTTCCATGTAAAATCTAGCAAACTTTGCCCACCCGCTATTGTCATCATGAGTATTTTATGCCATGGATGATGCAACTGATTTTTACATACAAAGGTTAATCACATAATATACAACCTGATCAGTGGGAGCTTGGCTGCTAATTAAGTTGCATATACAAATTCTAAAAATGCCATATCCCAAATCATATCAAAAATGATTGCTGAATGACTTTGGTTGATTATGGATATTGACAGACTTTGGGTCTTTCCTCAGAAAGAGACTCGGCCATCTCCCTCTACTTCGTATGATGCTCCCATCAGCAGTCAGTGGCTCACTGTCCTCTCCAGATCAGTGTCAGTTGCTGGCAGGAGCTTCCACGGTTCCTAAAGGAGGAAGAAGCCCTAGCATCGGCTTAGGGCCAGTATGGGAGGGGAGATTGAAAAATGTCCCACTTCATCTACACTACTTCCCTAGCACCTCCATGCTGCCTGCCCCTCAGAGTCCTCCGCATTAATCACACTTCTAGGACAGGATTTAAATTCGTCTTTGTACATTCAGAAACTTCAGGCTTGTCACTGCTTCAATAGCAAATGTAGGAATCTTTTGGAGCAAAGATAATGTTATATGGATCTTTACATTCCTCTCACGTATTTACTACATAACAGCACTCAGAAATATCTTTTTAAAATTATACTAATGCATAATAAACTTAGAGCTGCTAGAGCTATCTCTGTCTTCGTCAAATGCTGGGCATGAACTTTGAGCACATTTTATGCATCAAGCAGAATGCTGAATACTTTGCAGATGTCTCTCCATATTATCTTTACAGCACTCTTGCAAGGTAGATAATATAATCCCAAACTGACAGGTGAGGAGATTGAAGACCAGAGAAGTTATTGCCTAAGGAAGGTGCAGCAACTAGCAGTAAGTTATAGAGTGAAGATTCAAGCCCAGAATTGTTCAGATTTCAAAGTCCTTGATCCTTCCTACAACACTTCAGACCTATATTAAAATCTTCTAGTTTAGAACAATAAACATAACCTTGGGTGCCTGGTTGGTTGTGTCGGAAGAGCATGTGACTCTTAACCTTGGGGTTGTGAGTTTGAGCCCCACATTAGGTGTAGAAATTACTAAAAAATAAACTTAAAAAAAATTTTTAAACAACGTAACTATTTGCATTTTAGGGATACTAACTTAACAAATTGCCCTATGCCCCTATGATGAACAATTCAATCATTCATTTGAAATGCATTTAGTGCCTATTATATGCTAGGCCCTGGATATTCTCTCTCTCTTTTTTTTAAGATTTCATTTATTTGTTTGAGAGAGACAGAGAGCAAGAGAGCACAAGCAGGGGGAGTGGCAGAGGGAGAGGGAGAAGCAGACTCCCCACTGAGCAAGGAGCCCGATGTGGGGCTCCATCCCAGGACCCTGAGATCATGACCTGAGCTGAAGGCAGAGGCTTAACAGACTGAGCCACCCAGGAGCCCCTAGGCCCTGGATATTCCTGAAAGCAGCTCAAAATTAACCTGAGTGTCAACATACCCTGAGAAAAAGTTTAAAAAAGCGAAAATGTCAAATTGGCTGGGACACATGATAAGCACAACAGAACAGAAATTCAAGGTTCTCTGACTGATTACTGTGAGAAGCTGCAGATAGGCTAACTACTATAAATTTTGCTGAAGAACTGTGCATTGTCCTTCTGTCTAGTCTGAGTTGAAAACCCTAAGAATTTTAAACCATTCCAAAATATTCTGTAAATAAGTTGGGACAAATTCACAGGCTAGCTACACATAATCAAGTGAGCAAAAGATGTCTTAACATTGTATTATTGGTTAATCCTATAGAAAATATGGGGGGGGGGAATCTCTCATTTTAGTCAATAAAAAGTGAAAAGCCTGGTTCTCTTCATACCCTGTAGGTAGCAAAGTATGTAGATCTCTGAGTTTTAGTTTTCCAGTTTGTAAAAATGGAGAAAATCATAAAAGCCATCTCAAAAGCTCAGGTTGATTAAATGTGATAATGCATTCGAAAAGTACTTTAGAAAGTGTAATGTGTTGCATGCATGTGACTTATTATTAGATAGAAGTTTGATCATCAAAACACCTGTTTCCAAAGCTATGCTTGTACCATGAGTGAACTAAAAAAGCGGAGTTCCTACTCATTTTAGAATGGAAAAAAACCCAGGGCAGGAGATGGGAATGGAAATGAAGGGCTTCTAAATGTAAAGGGATAAGATTCGAACGAAAGAAGTTATTTCAAGTTTCCCTAAGAATGAGAGTAAATACAACTGAAACAATAAAACTTTTTATAGGTGGCACTGTCTTTGTGGGGGGATAGTAGAGATATTACCTGAGCCACACCTTCCAAATTTCAGGACCACTGAAACTGTAATAAAAGAATCTGGGGAGGTAATGTCAAAGAATCAAGACTTTCTGCTATGTTTGGTTGAAGTCCAAACTTTAATGGGATTTTAACCTATTGCATCTCCAATGAAGAATTTGACTGTGGATAATACTGAAAAGAAATATTTGATGAGAAACAGGAGAGGCCAAAACTCACAAATCTTGTGAGGCCACTCCTGATGTGATGCTATGTCAACAGACTGGTTTACCCAGGGCCTTTCCCAAGCTTTCAATCTTTCAGTTACAGCTTGCAGACCATTGGAAATAAAAGAAAATGCATCATCTTAAATCACAAGTGCATGTAGAAGAAAAGAATCAGTGGCATTGCAGAAATAGGATTTATGGCTAAAAGGATCTAATACTCTGGTGTGTCTTTCTCTTTGTTTTCAGAGTCCTAAAAGGTCCAGTGGCACCCTAACCCTAAATTGAGTGCCTTAATAAAGCCTCTGATAGAAAAGAGCCGTGGACTGTCAGCAAGATGCTTGTGGATTATCTGAAGTAGTGATTAGCAATTGTCCCTTGGATTCAATGACAAAAACCACTACACCTTCTCTTCCCCAACTCCAGCTATTTAAGTAGACTAAGATGGAACAGAATGAACAACACAGACTGAGGTGAAGCATAGGAAGTGATATGCAAAAACCTGCCTTCAGCTGAAGCATAGGAAGTGATATGCAAAAACCAGGTGCTCCTCGGTGGCTTCGGGAATACAGCATTCAATGTGCAGTTTGTGGACTGCACCAGATGCTGGATGGAGGAGGAGGTGGGGACTGCAATCCAGCCTGTCCTCCACTCCTTGGGCTCTACCCTCTGGGACCGGCTGTGTCAGCCAGCAGGAAGAAGAGCCGTCTCCAAAGAGCCGTCTCCAGGCGACAGGCCCCATCCCTCTGAAGGGCTGTACACAAAGCTAACTGTCACAAAACTGTCACACAGACACGTGGGCCCTGCCTGGCTGACTCAGCAGTGACTCCCTAAATGACTTAGGGAAAACCACAAATTTTCCATTTCATCCAGAGTAAGCCCTTCGTATTATTAAACTACACATGCTTGACAATCCACACACTGACTACGTCCATCCATCACCCACTAATGAGTGACACCAAGGGTCTTTATCTTTCATTGGCGATAACATAAACAAATCGTTATCTAGCGTGGTCTCAACCTGAGGCTTTAAGCAAGGGCATGATACTCTGCTATAATTTCCTCACCTTCTTGTCCTCCAGCTTTAGCCCCAGTTGAATGGAAGCACCTGGAAGATGTGTCTTCACAACAGGGGATTAATCCCAAGGATCATCTTTCTTTTAGCTTTAACTAGTGATGTGCTGCTTCCACTGGCACTCACTATTAGCAACTCTGACGTGGCAAAGACAAAGTCTGAGAGATTGTTTATTTGTTTAAGCATGGTGTTTAATATGTACGAGGCACAGTTCTAGGTGCTTTCTTTACAAGCAAGGACTCCTTAAATCCTCACCAGTCATTATTCATTCTTTACATTTGTGAACACGGAAGCACACAGCTAGCAAAAAGCAGAACCAGGAATCAAGCTTGGCAGTCTGGGGCCAGAATCCATTCTCCTATCTCGATTGCTCACTGTGGTTGCCACCCTAGCAAAAAAACAGGTGCCTCTGAAAAGCGTGGTTGCCAATATTTCCACCCAGTGAATAATGTCCTCAGTTAAAGTCTTTGACAAATAAATGCTGTGGTCCTTAAAGCTGGATCTAATACCTACATTTTTAAAAAATATGTTTAATATCATATCAAAAGAGCATATCAGAATGCAACGTTCTCAACTACAGTACGCAAAGACCAGGTTTGCTTTGTATTTAACAACAACAAAAAAACCCACATACTTTCTGCAGACAAGTCTGAAATTATTTTTAAAGATTGATTTATTTATTTTAGGGGGGGAGGAGAGGGGCGGAAGGAGAGGGAGCGAGAATCTCAAGCAGACTCTGCGCTGAGCACGGAGCCCGATATGGGGCTCAATCTCACCACCCTGAGATCATGACTTGAGCAGAAACCAAGAGTCAGCCGCTCAACCGACTGAGCCACCCAGATGCCCCTAATCTGAAATATTTTAAAGCAAAGTGAAATGCTCACTCTCAGCTCCCCACTTTCCAGAACCAAGTGATGCAAAAATCCCATATTCTTAACAATAATCTGACTTGTCGGAGAAGACATTCAGCACCTTTTCTCTTCAATTCTTCTTTGTAAATTCAGGTTACAAAGTTTATGAAGTGAAAAATGTCAATTGTGTTTAAAAAGGCAAAGGAGGGGGTGAGTCTTTAACCAGGACTTCCCATGAAGTTGGTCTTCAGAATCACAAGCAGCTTCATCAGTCAGAAGAAGGAAACTGAAATACTACTTCTTAGATGGACAGAGGAATTTAGTGATCATCAAACCAGTACTCAAAATGAACTTCAAATCCTTGTCAGATACATGTATGTGTGAATACATGTATGTTTGTGTAAATATCTCTGTTTTATATGGTTATAATCATCTAGCTTAAAGCATACTGCGAATTATGGCCAATCTAGAATCAACTTTATAAAGTAACTAGGAATGACTAGTTAATTAACTTCTGGTTCCTCCAAAATTCAGAAAGGTGGGTTTTAGCCCTAATGGATTAAAAACATAAGTACTAGGTACTTGCTGAGAGCACATCTGGAATCACTTTTATCCTGAAACTGTTGTATAATGAGGTGCTAACATAGCCAACTATGGCTCACCCCCCACTGAAATGAGTGTGTGTGTTCTGGACTTAACCCCTTTTCAGTAGCAAGTTCAAATTCCAGAACAGCTTGTCCAGGGATCATGTCGGCAGGAATGTGCTTGTCTTGGAAACCTATGGACCAAAATATGCTCATCCTTAAGAAAAGTAGATCCTGCAGATAACAGGGACTGGCCAATCCATGTTCTCAGATGTCTCAGAACTGCTGGTTCTCCTATTCTTACCCTCTATCCAACATCAAGCCCATATTCTCTTCAGCACTACTTGGGAAACAAAAGACAATAAGCAAGAAGTTGTAACGAATCCTAACAAAATATCAGACCAAGACATTTGGGGAGAGGCAATTTTCAGAGGAGACGAGCAATTTTTCACAATGTCACTGATGAAGTGTGTGAATTAAGCATAGATTTCATGGCTGTCAATTCACAAGGTTTCCAGTGCAAATAGATTAATCTAATGGCTGCATAATTAGATTTATTAATTCCCATGACATGACATTCAGAAGTGGAATGAGAAGACAGGGGACCTGGGTTCTACCCCCAGTTTTCCCACTAACCAGTAAATAGTTCAGCCAGTGATGTTATTTTCCTGCCCTTCATAAAATTAGTCAGATAAATCTCTAAAATCCCTTCCAACTCAGAATCTTAGACTCAAAGTATTTTACTGAACCTCAGATACGTATATATGTGTATGTGTGTGTAGATGGGGTGTGGGGGGATTCCAAACAACCTATTGAAGAGTAAAATCGGCATGAAAATCCAGATGCTGCTCTATCCCATTCAGACAACTTTTTAGTTATCATTTCTTCCTCATATGGGTCACATGGAGTGCTCACGGAAACACACCTTGAGTTCCCATCGTTTATACCCTTCAGTCTCTCTCATTTCCTTCCCACTTCTTACCCACCATCACACCAAAAGGGACATAGTATAGATAGTATAGTGCAGAAATTTGCAAAACTGTAAAACAATGCCACCCTGTAACACAATGTCGTCCTTCTCCCTAAATGTTTTTCTTTTGAGAAATAGAGCTATTTTCACTTTAAAATATTATGTATGTTAGCACATTGTTGGTTTCTTATTTTTTAATGACTTAAATATGTTTAAGTTTTTAATATGGCAAATATTAATAAATACAACCCACCTGAACAAACCTTTTGCAGTCCTCAATAATTTTTAAAAGTGCAAGGTGGGGGTCCTAAGACCAAAAGTTTGAGAACTACTAGCGCAGTGGTTAAGATCACAAACTCCAGAGCCAGACTGGCTGAGTTCAAATCCCATTTGTACCACTTGGGAGCTGTGTGACATTGGGGACAGTTGCTCAACATCCCTGTGCCTCAATTTCTTCATCTCTCAAAGAGGCATAATAATAATACAGCTCGCCTCATAGGGTGGTCACGAGGCTTAAATGAGTTGGTGCATGTACTGTACTTAGAACTAGTGATGTTATCCATCACTCTCTTTGGTGTCCTTCCCTTCCTCTTCACCACCTCCATTCCCCTGTTTTCTCTCTCTCTCTCTCTCTCTCTCTCCCTGTTGTTTGTTTGTTTTTGCTTGGTCTGCTCTGGTCTGGCCTAACTACAGCGGCCTCCGCCTTAAGCCAGCAAGTAGCTGTGACAAGCATTGCTTCAGACAGAAGGTGTAGCTGCCCAGGTCCCCCCATCAACCATCGCTTTCCTACCCCTGTGCTGGGCAGCCAGCTGTACTTTGAGTTTGCCCTTCACAGAAGCTCCATCAGCAAAAGACACCTGGAAAATCAAAGCAAGCAACGCTACATTTTTAAAAACATGCTATGTCAGATGAATTAAAACGTAAAGGAGAAACTTTAGCCTTAGGAATAATCAATGAAACAGAAGAAGGAAGTAGAGAGAAAATGCAAGCAATTACATTCATTCTTTAAGAGAAAACGTGGTTGGGGGGGCACCTGAGTGGCTCAGCTGGTTAAGTGGATGCCTTCGGCTGGGGTCATGATCTCGGGGTCCTGGGTTCCAGCCCCACGTTGGGCTCCGTGCTCAGTGGGGAGTCTGGTTCTCCCTCTCGCCCTGCTTGTGCGCACTCTCTGTCTCAAGTAAATAAATAAAATCTTTAAAAAAATTTAAAAAGAATAAATGAAAACATGGTATTTACCCAGCCTCCTTCCAAATTTTGAACTATTATTTTTCACTGCTTTCCAGCTCCTTTTTTAAATCTCTCTTCCTCCTCCCAGAAAACCTTCTCTCCCCAAGAAACTTCAAGCCATCAGCTGGTTTAAACATTCTGATGAACCTGATTCCCATCATATGCAGGTGACTAATAACCATTTAACCTTGGGGGGGGGGATGGCTTTGAGCTTTATTAATATATATAATCATAATGCCTTGTTTTATATTAGTTTTCTAATCTACAAAGTATTTTCACATAAATTTTCCTTTAATTCTTGACAATCGGCATTTTATTATTCCTATTTTAGAGTTTAGGAAACTGAGGCTCAGGGAAGCTGGCAAATTTGCCCAAGATCACAAAGCTTTGGACAGAAATTAAACTGGGGTACAAATGAAACCGGACGATCTTTTAAACCCTGGGGGAGTGGGATTGGCTGAGCGAGGAGGGGCGGGGCCTGGTGGGGAAAGGTGGAACTGGACTATCTTTGTCAGGGGGTTACCCCTTAAGCAAATCTTCTCCACTGTGGAAATAACCTCTACTACTCAGGGCTTTTCATAGCTTTTTCATTGCCCCCACAACTCAAGCTATACATTCTCTAAGAATTTCAAGATTTACCTTCATTTTTTTATTTACTAATTTGTTTCCACAACAGCTACCTTGGATACCTGTTCTAAGGAGGAGTTTTAAAACCCCATGCCAGGATGCCTTATATTGGGGCTGCTTCTGAATAGAGTGTTTGTAAATGGACAACTGTCTGTATCGCATGTGTGATGTCATTAAATATATATTTGGTCATTCCAAAACTATCTGGCATTTGTCCTTTACCAACATTACTATTTTAGTTTCTCAATCATGCGAGCTTAAAATGTACAGCTGAATCTAATGAATGTCAAACTTGGGCAGTGACTCAAGCTGATTAGAGGGCTTTTACACACATAAAAAATTAAGATTCACAAAGGATCGGTTGGGGGTGAATATTCACTTTATTTTTTTTTAAGATTTATTTATTTGAGAGAGTGTGTGAGTGAGTCAGGGGAGGGGCAGAGGGAGAGACAGAAGCCCAAGCAGACTCCCCACTGAGTGTGGTGCTTGATGCGGCGCTAGATTCCAGAACCCTGAGATCATGACCTGAGCCAAAATCAAGAGTCGGCTGCTTAGCCAACCAAGCCACCCAGGCAGCACCCCCTTTTTTTCAAAGATTTATTTCAGAGAGAGAGAGAGCACGGGAAGGGTGAATATTCACTTTAAAGGAAACAAAGAGGAATCCTTTTGAACCATCAGTCCTTCTGAATATGTTTAAATTTGCATTAATTTAAACACAACTGTTAAGAAATTTTACCTATGTGAAATAACAGACATCTGAAATATGTGATGTTCTTTGCATGTAAAAGAACTAAGCAATCTGAAATATTTTTTAGCAATAGTGGTATGTTTAAGCCAATAAAACCGTTCTTTTACCTATTTTTTGTAACTTATCAGTTCTGTCCAGTAGAACTTTCTGCAATAATGAAAATGTCTGTTTCAGTGCTGTCCAATAGGGTAACCATCAGTCACATGTAGCTATTGAGTACTTGACATATACCTAATGCTATGAGGACCTTGATTTTTAATTTTATTTAATTTTAATTAAGTTTAAATAGCTTTGTGTGGATAGTAGATATGCATTGGACAGAGCAGTAATAAAGTCCCCTTTCAGCAATAAAAAATCCTATGGTTCTATCATTCTAAGGATCCCAAATTGTAAGATCAGGATTAAATCTGTGGTTATTAAACCTCTGAACATTAATTAGTTACTAAAGTAAAACTGGCTAACCAGACACAAAATTTTTCAGTTGTTTTTGTTCTTATTTAATACACTTCAAAAAAACTGTGCAAAATAACAACTGGGGCAGTAGCATATATACACATTCAAACAAAATATATACCCCTGGCCTTGGGTAGTTAATATCTAGTGGAAAAGATAGACAGGCAGACAGATAGATAGATAGATAGATAGATAGATAGATAGATAGATAGATAGATAAAAAGAAAAAGAAGGAATACAAGGAAGTATAAGAAAGAAGGGAGATTGGGGGAGTTCAGTATGGACCAAGAATGGACAGAGACTATGTTCCCCATGGGTACATTGGTCTCCTGGTTTGTGTTAAATCCCAATTCGGTACATCCTTACAAGACAAGACTGACATAAACTCACCCTTTTAACCAGTACTGCTGACTTCCTATTTTAGGACAAACAACTGTGCTGAGCTCTGGGGACACACTGTTGAGCAGGACAGAATGTCTGCCCTTCAGGAAACTGATGGATCTCCTAGGAGGCAGAGCCAGGTGAACAAGCAATGAGAATAGAGGGTGCTTGGTTATAAGGGCTACCATAGTAGACTCTGGGTGGCACATGAGCACACAGAAGAGTCTTCTTCTAAACCATTCCTGAAGGGTCAGGGAAGGTTTCAAGGGCAGAAAAGAAGGTTCCAGAAAGAAAGAAGGAAGGATAGAAGGGAGGGAGGGAGAGAGGAAGGAAGGAACCCATAGTATCTTATTGAATGTATCCAATATTCATGTTTCTTTTGGAAATTTCCTTTTCACTTTACATTATGTCATTGACCATTTCAAGGGTGTTCACTTCTTGAGTACATTTCAGTCAATATATATTTATCCAACACTGACAGCTGACCAGCCTCATCCTCATTTTCCTAGAGGTCTCACCACTTACTAGGGGCTAAAGGTATTTGAAAACAAATATTTCTCCTGAGGAAAATAAATCCCTAGGTCAAATATTTCAATAGTCTTCCACGTATGAAAAATGTAATAATACTGCCTTGGAATGCATGATTTCTTCATAAGTTTCTTTTTTAAATTGCGTGTGGTTTTCCACCCAAACTAAATTTAGACATTTCTCCAAAATAAACCTCAGGAAAGCTAAATAAATAAAGGGCGGGGGGGGGGGAATCCCACCAAAATGTTAATTTAATATTTCAATACAATTATGTTTGTTAGTAGGAAATTTCCATAGCATAGTGACCACAGCATGGGCTTTATCTCCAACAGTCTGGCTTCAAATTCCAGTTCCTCCACTTACAAACTGAATGGCCTGAGGCAAGTTATCTAATTTAGACATGCCTCAATTTCCTTACCTGTAAGGAATGAGCTAAGGTGTATAATGGGACCGAAACAGCCCCCACCTCACACAGTTGATGAATTAAATATTCACATATTTATAAAGAACTTAAAACAGCGCCTATCCCAAGCAGTACACAAATACTAGCTGTTCTTTTTAGTTACAATAATTCTAACTGCAGAAACCTATGAGAAGACAATATACATAGTTCTGGCGCAAAAGTTCAAACCAGTGTAGAAATGGCATCCGGCAGGCTCAGCAGCTTTTTCTAGTCTGTGCTTTTGCCTCCAGGGGGAAATGAGCGAAAAAGGCCCCAGAAGAGGCTGTGAGGAACCCTGAGCAGAGCAAACCCACAATGCCTTCGCAGGCAACGCAGCTGGTAAACAAAGATCTTAACTTTCTAATTCAGGCTAGTATTTTTTCTTTTTAATTTGCTTCCAAGTCTTTGATGGAATGACTTGAGGAAAAGGAAAAGGTCACAATTACTAGAAAGAACCTGAAAGGACACGAGAGATGAAACAGTTGGAATACTTCTGTAATAAATGTTTCCTTACAAGAGCCGCGATATGGGCGGAGTGTCTGTGCAATGTCTACTCAATACAGCAGAAGGATAAGAGGAAATCTTTGGAATGCCGATTTCCAAAAGACTTAACGGGGGAACCATCTGGAACCAGCTGCACAAATCCCACGTTCACCGAAGCCTCACGGGTTGCCTCTTGGGTCTGGGGGTTTAATCGGACAAATCCCAGTGCCTGTGGGTCTCCCAGGGCACAGATGATGGGCCAAGGCCGCACCCTTCCTTCCGTCCTTCCGTCGGTCCGTCCCTCCCTCCGGTGCGCGCTTTTCACCGCCGCGGCTCTCCACGTCAGGAGCCACGTACACAGGCACGGACAGATGCCAACAGGGCGTGACCGTTTCCCACACTGCAATCTCCCAAGCAGGGCACCCCGCCGCGGCCTGGCGCCTTCGCAAAAACCACGCAGGACCTCCAGCCCCCCTCCCCTCTGCGGCTTTCCTCAAAGCACCCCGGGATTAGCCCCGCCGTTTGAGGGCTGTCTAGGTTTCCCCGTCGCAGGCGGGGGCGAGCGTGGCCCGCGCGCACTCGGCAGCCGCCCAGAAGGCCCCGGCCACACGAGAGGGTGCGTCGGCTGGGCCCCTGCCTCCTTCCCTCCCTCCCCCCCTCCCTCCCAGCGCCGCGGGGCCTCTGCACCTCCAGCGTCCTCCCCTCCTCCTCCCCTGCGCGCCTCCCCCAATACATTCTTCCTCCCCCTCCCCGCTCTCCTCGGCACCTCCCCCCCCCCCCCCCCCCCCCGCTTCTCCTCCTCCACCTCCTCCTTCTCCTCCCCTCACTCGCTCCTCTCCCCGCCGCTTCCCCGCCCGGGGCTCGGGAGGCGGCGCCTGGTGAATCACCGTCACGTGGGCCCCGGGTGCGCAGAGGCGGGCTGCTCCTTGGCGGCTCTGGCGCTCCGCGACTTAGTGGAAAATTCCCGGAGACCTACTGGGGCTGCGCGGCGCCGGAGGCCCCGCCCGCCGCCTCCCCCCACACCCCCACCCCCGCCATCGCCTCCCTCCTCGCTGCCCCCCCTGCCCCCGTCTGCCGGCCGTGGCCCGGCCCCGCCACTGCGGAGGTTCCTTGTCCCTCGGGAGCGGCGCTGCGCACGCCCCGCCCGCTGCAGCCTCTAGGCTGGCGCCGCCCGCGCCGCTCGCCCTCGGTTGGCAGCCCTCGCTTCCTTCGCGCCCCTCCTTGGGGCTCCGAGCCGCCGCGCGGCCTTGCCCCCGACCTTGTGTGTAGCCCGCTGGCATCCTGAGAAGCGAGGAGCGGCGTCCTGGCGCCTCCGCTTTCGCCTCTGGGGCGCCGCAAGCCCCCTCAGTCCCGCCACCCCAGATCCGCAGGACACGGTGGAGGGAAAGACAAAGGGAGCGGACGGTTCCGATCTTGTCTTTCACTCAGTTAACGCACTGCGTCGTCGCTCCAACAAAGCACATCCTCGGCCCAATTTTATTTTACTTACCCCCACTTAACCACCAGGCAAATAAACAAGTTATTTTCCCTATCCCATAACATTCCTCACTTCGTTTTTCCAACCGCGAATGAAATTTATTCCTGAGACAGCAACTTCGGGGAGTTTGTTGACCTCATCCACCCAGGGGTGACAAATGACTACACAATGACATTATTTCACTCAAAAGGGGTGTGTTATGCGCGTGGTTCCCCTCAAGAAAACAAATACATTTAACAGTTTCAGCGACTGGCTGGTTCTGGACTGCCCCTCTGGGTGGATGTCCCTGAGTGGGGACAGGGGTTGAGAAATGGCACTATCACCAGATGTCCCCCCAAAAAGTTACTTGGAACTAGGATGCTGGCATCTTAATCAGACACAGGGTGCCCAAGATTTCAGCTAAAACTGGGAGTTTTACCTGAGTAAGGATTCCAGAACCAAGCTCAGATATTAAAATGCTTTCCGTCTAAGAACCAGAATTACAGGTATGTTAATTTTAATAAACCCCTATTTGAGTATCTTAGCCTGGGGCAAAGAAAGATCCAGAAACTGACGGAAGGCCGGGAATGTTAACCCATTGTGGCCTAAGAGTAGTTTGAGTAGAACACAACTTGCAGTTACTGTCATTTCTTTTTGGACAAGAAAACAGACCACTAACAATTAAGCATTAAAAAAAAAAAAAAGGTATTTTAAATCACCTTATTTTGGAAAATTTTAAGAGTCTGAAAATTCAAATTTTCAAAAGAATGGAGCATACTATACTATTTGATAAAACATAAACCTTCTCTTTACTAAGTATATACACATTTTGTCTTCTAGCTTAATTTGCAATTCCTAGTGAAAACTTGGCGCATTCTGAATAACCTGGAAGCCTGTACGTGACAATTCACATCTGTGATTTTGCTTTCACATTTCACTTTCCAAGCACTTATTGCTAATTAGCAGGTATCAGTTTACCCAGTGAAAGAACTATGGTCAATAAATCCTTCCTCTTTCTGACACTGTTTTCGTTCACATTAATTATTATATATCACACCTAGCAAAATAGACCATCCCAGGGTCACATGAAAAGGCCGATGGATAAATACCACAAAAAGGTCATTATTCAAGCCGTTCCTTCCCATTTTACTTGGGGAAGAGACGAGAAAAACAGAGTACTGGTACTCTGGAAAGTTCTATAGTCCTGACAGAACTGAATATGTTGATACTAAAATATCTATAAAATTACCTAAATATTTTTTTCAATTTTTAAAGTTGAGCTTCTGTGGACACCATGATTTTCTTTTTTCTAACTGAGAAATGAGGTGTGCACTTACAGAACAGTAATGCTTCCAAACATATGGCTTCACAATATGCATCTTGTATTTTTTGTGTATGACTATGTTACCTAATTCTGGCCAGTAGGACCTAAGACCTCTACAGTAGTACTTCCAGGAAATGTTATCTCTCATAATAAAATTGATTCACAGAATCGACATTCCTTTCTTCGTGGATATGGCCCTGTCTGCATATGACCCCTGAAACCACTGCAGCCAACATGTGACCATGATAGGAGACATCTCGAGCATGCCAAAAATGTCAGAGTGAAGAGATGGTGAGCTCTTAATCTTTGAGTAGATTATCAAGGCCAAGAATTAACCCTATGACTGCCCTATCTATGGACTTCCTATTATATGAGATAGTATATGAGTATATGAGTCATTACTTAAACCACTTTTAATGGCATACTGTGTTTCTTGCAATAAAATATTTTCTGCTGCTGACAACCTCTCTGTGCTGGCCTGCCTCCAGGATAGCGCCCAAAGATTCTCACCTCCTGGCATTCACATCTTTGTGTAGTCCTCTCCTAAAAACTGACTCAGGGCTTGCCAGGCAGGCCATCAGATAACTACAGACCTAGCTGTCAGCTGACTGCAACCTCATAGGAGACTCCAAGCCAAAACACACAACTGAACTGCTCTTGAACGTCTGCTTCATAGACTGAAATTTTGAAGTTTCAGCCACTAAGTTGTGGAATGATTTATTACACAGCAATTGCTACCTAATGGAGTATCCTTCAGCACCAGAAAAACATGCTAAAGTCACCAGGGTGCTCAGACCGTTAATATTATTGCTTTGGGCTTGCGAGCTGTCTTACAAAGACACAGTACAACCCTTCATTTGTTGAGCACCTACTAAACATAATGCCAAGAATAAAAGACACAAAATGATAAGAAGAGAAAAAAAAAAGAGCAGAGAGAGGAATTTGTTGAGGAACTTGGGAGAGACAAATGCTAAGAAATATATACGTCATTGGAATAAAGGGACAGCTGTGGTTGGGAAGGGAAGGGTAGGATTTCACTACTTCTTCCTAATGCCAGTGTCCATACTTGAATTTTGAGTACCACAAGACAAGAATGTCGGGCTGTGTACATTGCAAAAGGTCATATTAACTAGGTGAAATGAAGCCATTAGAAAGCAAGTCTTGGGATCAGTTCTCACACTTGTAGTTTACAGAACACTGGGTCAGGAAAAACTTGTCCTTTCCCACCATCAAGCCATGGCAACAGACATTTATTCAGTGTATTATTTGCTATGCACTGTGTTAAATTCACAAATTCATAGAACTCTTTCTATATATCAGGTGCTGTTGCAAAACAAAGGACTTTTCCTTTTGGAGTTATTCCACAAAGGGGTCTGGCAGAGAGGCAGGAAGGTCATAAGGAGGTCATAAACAAATAAACACATGATTAAATAATATGTTTTCATACCATGAAATCAATGCAATAAAAAACATAGGACAGTGGTGAAATGGAGATTGCATGCAAGGGACAACTTTTGCCAGAATGATCAAGGAAGTTTTTTGTTTTTGTTTTTTTTTGAGGAAGCAACATTTAAACTGAGACATAAGTGATAAGAAACCCCCATACAAAGATCTAGGCAGGGAGATTTCTAGGTGGAAGAAACAGCAAGTGCAGAGCCCTGAAAAGGGAATAACTTAGAATGTTTTAGGGAGAGAAATAAAATCAATGTGGATAGTATGTGGAGAAAAGAAAAAGTGGTAGGAGATGAGGCCGAGGAGGTAGGTAAGGGCACAACCAGGTCATGCCGTGGTGAGTGAGGAATATGGATTTTATTCTGGGTGCCATGAGCAGTCACTGGAGGGGTTTAAAGGAAGGGAAATAACTTATCCCTTCATTATTTAAGGGATTTTATTTCTGTTCTGAGGTCTTTCTGACGGCTGGGTATAGAATGGAAGCCCAGCGATGAGTTAGACTGTGGCTTTTGCAGTGATCTAGGAGAGAGGTGACAGTCCCTTGGACTAGAACCAGAACAGTGGAGATGGTAAGAAGTGGCAGGATTCTGAATTTGTTTGGAGGCAGAGCCCTCAAGATTTGCTGATGGATTGGATATTTGAGGAAAAGAAGGGCTCAAGATGACTCCGTGGTCTGGGGCCTAAGCTTCCTCATGAATGGTGGTGTTATTTTTCGAACCTGTAAAAAGTAGAAGAGGAACAGTTTTGCTAGGGAAATCAAGAGTTCTGTTTTGGCCAGTAAGGGATAAGATAGATGCCCTTTAGATAAACTAGATAGTATGTTTCCTCTGGTCCTAGAGAAGCTCAAAACGCTTTACTCCTGCATTTATTCACTCAACAAAAATGTATTGTCCGGCACTGTTCTAGGTGCTGGAGCCAACAGTGATCAAAGCAGATTGTTAACCTTAAAAATACAACTGCCAGTTAAGATGGGTTTATTTGGGAATGGCAGAGAATTACAATCTGGGTCAGGCAAGCCAAGGAAAAACCATAGGCAAGTCCAACAAACAAAAGAGGGGAACCTTACTTTATGGAGAAGAAGGAGGAAGTTGGGAGGGGTTGTTTTGAACAAGAGTCCAATGGAGAGAAGCAAGAGTTCAAGTGATGACAGTTTCTCATCCACTGAGTTACAAGGGTAGTTAATTTCTTGAAGAAAATGCAATGTACATCTTCTCATGTTGGGGCCTGTTGAGGATTCTTCTGTTGGGTCTATAATTGACAATTGTTTTCATAATTGACGTTGAGTCGTACCAACACCCCCTACCAGCCTCCCGTTCTAGCATCCCAAACCCACATTAGTGAGGTTTCCCTTTATTAATTTTCACAAGATTAAATTCCAGCCTTCACGGAGCTTACATTCTAGTGAGGGAGATAAACAATAAATAAACAAATAAATAAATACAACCCAGGGAGAGACAGGTATCATAGAGAAAAAACTTATTTAATTCACCCATCTACTCAGAAAGTACCTTCTTTTTACAAGCGACTAGGCTGGGTATGATTAGTCAGATTCTACCCTGAAAAGACACTAACATAAAATCTGTTACATAGACAACACAAAAAGAAGCCCACAAAAACATACTTACAAAGCACTAAGTTCAAAGTAGAATGAGATCAGTTTCAAATGGCAGCATCTAATCAAGAAAAATTAATGAAAGGTGGTATTTAAGCTGAGCCTCAAAGGAAAGATAAAGTTTAGATATACAGTAATGGCGGGCAGCTGCCTACCACAAGGAAAACTAAAGGATAGGGATAGCAATATAGGCTAGGGCCAGATCAAAGAAAGCCATGAAAGCCAACCTAAAAATGGAACTATTTAGGGGTACCTGGGTGGCTCAGTCAGTTAAGCGTTTGACTCTTGATTTCTGCCCAGGTCATGATCTCAGGGTGGTAAGATTGAGCCCCACATCTGGCTGCCTGCTCAGCAGGGAGTCTACTTGAGATTCTCTCCCTCTTTCTCTGCCCCTGCCCCCCCAAATTAAAGAAAAAAAAAAGGAAGGAAGGAAGAAAACAAAAGTATTTGGTTGGAAATGGAGGATAGAAAGAAGTACATTTAGTATTTAAGCCCACTTTGGGCAAAGTAAAATGCTGGATAAATAGAATTTTGAAGAACATCATAAAGACCAGTTGTTTAACAACCATTTGGGAATATCAATTCCTTATGCCCCCAGGAAACAAAACCTCTGTATTTTATTAGGTCATAATGGTCAAATAATTCTACAGAAGAAAACTATCTTCACTAGAAAGTTCTAACAATCTACCTTGACTGCATTTCTGAAAATCCAAAATTGACAACTGATATTTGTGATTATTTTTCTGTCGTAGGATAGGTTTGCTTTCAGTAGCTTTCAAAATTCTTTGATCCCAACCCACAGTAAGAAATACATTTTACATCACAACTCAGAATATATACATATGTATAAATCAAAATTAAAGTTTTATGGAATAGTACTTAGCATCACTATATATAGCATAGTGGTATCTTTTATTCTATTTTGTTCTACGGCACTCAAGAAAAAAAGCTCATAGTAATCCACTGAATTCATCTCTATCCGCCACTGTGTTCCATGCTGCAGTTTGAAAAACATTCTTCTAAAACATTAGCTTGGAAATTAAGCAAAATTGTAGCACTTCTAACCAGCAAGCATTGGGCAGCACAGGCTCCCAGAAATTGGGAAAGGGCACTGTGTCCCACGCATTTTAGCCAAAGCATATCAGGCCTCAGTTGGAAGCCACTTGAGTTAACAGATGCACCTCAGATTGGCCTTTGAAAAACCGGCAAAAGAAAAGCAGATGTTTCAATACCTCCCCCTCTTTTTTTTTTTCACCATTTACTGTTCAGGTTCTAATACAGAGGTCAGAACAAGATTACAGTCCTTCCCTCAACACACACACACACACACACAAACACGCATACACACACCCTTAATTTTACAGGTTCTCTAAAGTATGTGTTGCAATACAAACCACCAAAAAGTCCAAAGGACAAGAGATCCAGCTGTGAGGTTGCAACTTGCCAACCAAAACCACCAACCCTGAGGGCTTCCTTAGCACATCTGACTGGGCAAGGGGACTCACCTGGATGAAACAGTGGTTTAAGACCTTCTGATTTTTATCAGTTGAAACCTGATATAAAGAAACTTGCAGGGAGTCCTCTCTAACCCACCGCTAAGATTGCTCTCCTGACAAGAGTTGATTGGTTTTATTAGGGAACGAATGTGGAAGAAAGGTAAGTTTTTTCAGCCCTGATTGTGTGTCAAATGCCAAACCTACCTTGGGGAAGTTCACAGTCTCCCTGGGGAGACCAGACTACAAACTGGAACAATTTTGAGTACAAGACAGCACAGGTTTAAAAAGCCCAGCGCCCCATGGTTTAGAGAACAATTCGTGCAAAAAGAGGGGGCCGGCCTGAGGCTCAGTGACTAAGCCTCGAGGGATGGTCAGGGGAAAGTTGGGCGCGAAAGCAAGAAAGAGTATTGTTCAGGTGGGACTGGTCTGACCAGCACAAGGGTTGGGGACCCGAGGAGCGCAAAGGGGAAATCGGGTCCTCCCTTGTCAATCATGAACACTGGTGCAGGCCCAGGACACCCGCAGCCTCACGTGCCACGGAAATAGACAGCTGTACAGATTTCCTCAGGAAAACATTGAAAGCAAAAATTGTGATCACACCCAACCCTTTCCTCTATGCCCTGCCCAATCTCTCCCACGTCCCCAAAAGGAAGAGAGCAGTAGGTCAAACTCGTTTGTTTATTCATTCATTCAACAAGCATTTCTCCTAAGGGGCCTTTGTTTCCAGCAAGGGATGGACTGTTTCCTTTCCGCAGAGGATTCCGCAGCGAAGGGGCCCCCTAGTTGCCTGGCTCAGCAAGACCACATCACCACTGGAAAGGAAGGACCGGCTCGGGAGAAAGTCTCCCAGACCAGCATTCCAGTGGAGCCAGCGCCTTTGTAAAAGGCGAGGAGGGCGAGAAGAGCTCTCAAATTTGGGTCGAGGGTGGTGGAATGAGTGAAACGTGTCTGCATAAGGAAAACTGGGCACTCCTACATCTCCTCAAAAGAGAGGGTCCCCCCCCAACCCGAGGCCCAAACCGGGATCTCCTTTCAAGGGGTCTGGCTTGCTGGTCAGGATGTAGCATTTCCCCTAGTAGGGTTTTCCACGTTCGTACAAAAAGGATAGACCGAAATGCAGCTGCCAACTGACCCCGCCAGGCTAGTTTTGAAGAGAGCAGGTCTAGTTGGAGAAGAAAGAACGAGAACGGAAACCGACCATGGAGACAACGTTGCTGCATTAGTCCAAGTTTGCGAGAGAAAATCCCCAAGTAAATCACAAAAATAACAGGCAGGAAAGGGTTGGGTGGGCGGGATGTGTCCCCAAAAATCCTTGAGGAGAAAGCAAAGACTGCTGGTAACTCGGACGGAAGGGATTGAAGGAGAAGGCTCCGGAAAGACAACCGCATGTGTTGGGCACCTATCGAGGTTGAAATGAACTGGCCAAGGGAAGCATGGGGGGGGCGCGGGGGTGTCTTTCGGGGCTGACCAGGAGACCTGAGAGAGCGGGGTCTGGCTTTGCCCGAGGGTGGGGGACGCCAGCGGGCGGGGCCGGCCGCCCGAGTGGGCCGGGTGGGGGGGGGGAGGAGGGGTGGGGGGGGCAGGGGGCGGGGTCTGCGGGCCCGGGCGGGCCGGGGGCGGAGCCCAGGTAGTGTTGATACACAAAGAGAAGGCGCCCGGGCGGCCGCGGCCCCGCCCCCTGACGCGTCCTCCTGAGCTGCCGCTATAACCCGCTGCCCGGCAGGCAGAACCATATCCGCGCGACACCGCCGTCCCGGAGCGTCTTCCCCACAGCAGCGCCCGCAGCCGGACCACGCGTTCCCGCACACTCGCGCCTTTCCCTCGAGACGGCGGACGCCGGACGATTGGGGTGGCAACAACTTGCCATTTCTTTTTTTTTTTAATTAAAATTATTTTTCCTGCCTATTGTTGGTTTTTGTTTTTGTTTTACGATTTTTGTTAGCCGAGAAAAACCCACCGAAGGCGTTTGCGTGACGTTCCCGGATACAGGAGCGGAGACCACCGAGGTAACGCGCGCGGGGGCGTCTGTGCGAAGGGCTCGGGGCCCCGGGCGGGAGTGGGGGAGGGGCGTCCGGGAGGGGCCGCGGCGGGAAGGCAGCTGCGGAGGTTGTTTCTTCCCGGCACTGGCGTGTCCGGTCGGCGGGACCCGCCTTCGGTTCCGGCCCCTACGGGGGTCGCCGCTCTCTTCGGGCGGGGGAGGGGCGCGGCGCGGGGGCCGCGTACCCGCCGGGAGCGGAGCCGCATCCTCCCGTTAGGGGGAGGGGAACCAGCCCGGCCGCGGCTCCGCTGCGGCAAGTCTTGTGACTGATTTGCATTAATTAAAAAATTAGATCGAGGGGGCCTGGAATATGGGGGCAGCGGAGGAAGGTTCGGGCTTCTGGTATACAGAGGCCACGATTGGGGAAGACGGGCCAGGAACATTTGATAATCGGAGATCGATATTGCATCAGTTTCCTTTCCGGGCATAGGAGTGGCCGGCCGGGCGAAGCGCTCGCGAGCCAAATGCCTGTAGACTAGTGTGCTCGAGGGCACGGGCGTGCGCGTGTAAACAAACTCTCGGCGCCTCTGGTCGCCGAGGAACGGGCATTCTCCCCTTCTCGGGAGAGGACCCATGTCAGCCCTTTCTGCCCCCTTTGCGTCCGCTCTCTGCCGCAGAGGCATTTCCCCATGTGGGGACTCCAGGCATGAAAAGACGGATTACGCGCATTGCCGTTGCAAATGCTAGAAACTGGGTGGGATGTGTGCCCTGCATGCCTGTGCATGACCAGAGAGGCTGGAGGAAAGCCGAAACAGAGCCCCCGTGCACCCCTCCCCTCAGACTTGGGATAATGGAGAGGGTGCAATACTAAAATCCTCTGGAGAGGGGTCTGGGGGTCCGGAGGGCGCGGGCCTCTGCGGGCGCATCGCCGCGGTGGGACCATCTTTGTTCTCCGCGGCTCCGCTGTCTGTACTTTTCCGCCCCTCGGCGCGCCCCCGCCCCTCGCGCTCAGCTGGTACTTTTCCACTCGCCTGGCCGGGGATGAATCAGCCGCGCTGCGCCTCCCGGCGGCGTCACGTGACCACGGCGGGCGGGCGCCGCAGTCTTGACGCGCCGCCTCTACCTTCGCAGGCAGCCGCGCGGGCCGGTGCACAGCCAAGGACAAAAGGAGCCCAGTGTTCATCGCTGCACCCTCTATTCCAATCCCGGTGCCAGCATGAAGAAAGCCGAAATGGGAAGATTCAGTATTTCTCCGGATGAGGACAGCAGCAGCTACAGTTCCAACAGCGACTTCAACTACTCCTACCCCACCAAGCAAGCAGCTCTGAAAAGGTGGGAGAAGTTGTGTGCTTTTTTTTTTTTTTTCAAACGCCTTGCGGGGGTCGGGGTACTTTACCTAGGACTCTGCTTCGGTTGCGGTAATTTACCGTAGTATTTGGAGAGTGTGTAATCTCTGAAAGAGTATCCGATTGTCGCATTGACAGTATCTCTTGTGAAAGTCGACTCCTACTTAACACGCATTTCTGGGAAGGTGTGTGACAACTAAAGGGCTGTTTGTGTTAAAGCATTCCGTTGTATGTTTCAAAACGACTGAGAATTCCTTTTTTTCCCTCACAGCCATTATGCAGATGTAGATCCTGAAAACCAGAACTTTTTACTTGAATCAAATTTGGGGAAGAAGAAGTATGAAACAGACTTTGTAAGTTGAAAATAGCAATTTGTGTGTCTGTGGCTTTATGGAGTAAAAGAATAGTTTTACTTTTAGATTTCAATCTAACTTGCCCAAAGCTGGTTTTCTCCATTTAATTATTGTTATATGTTTGGTTATCGTTTTCCCTCTATGTAGCATCCAGGTACTACTTCCTTTGGAATGTCAGTATTTAATCTGAGCAATGCGATTGTGGGCAGTGGAATCCTTGGGCTTTCTTATGCCATGGCTAATACTGGAATTGCTCTTTTTATGTAAGTATGTGTAAGTAGTGAGTCTGCCATGCAGGGCAGTTAATATGATGATAAAACTTTTGGCTCCAGAGACGGAATTTACAGTCGAAATAGTTGACTTAAAAATCATTTGTGTGAAATTTAAAATGAGAAATCCAAAAACCTCCTTATTCTAGTATCTAACTGCATGATATCAAGAAAGCCAATTAGAAATAGGACAACACTGAAAACTGATGATTAAACCAAAAGTATTTAAGTCAATGGGAATAGTTAAAGTTGTAACGGGTTGGATGTTTAAAAAGAACTATTGATAAATCCAAGGTAGTTATTTGTTCTGGGAAAATGGGAAGCAAAAAATATTAATAAGCATGGTACATCCAGGTCAGTTTATAAATTGACATAGTCTCCCCAAGAACCTTTGCATAGCGCAAACAGACTTTTTAGAATATATAGGGTGTGGTGGTGTTTGCTTAACCTAGAACATGTTCTAAGAAAAGTGAGTCATAACTTTCTGGACACTGAAAAGACACCCATATGTTGGGGGGTTTTTTTGTTTTTGTTCTAATATTTATTTCTTCCAGGTCTGTGTGATTGCCACATGCCATAGCAAAAAAATAAATATTTTAATAAGTACCTGCTTTTAAATGTTCTTTTCCTTAGTTGCCCAGTTAAATGATTTATTCCTATGCTTTCTAGCATAAATACCTAGAATAGGATTTTGGAGCAATAGAAGACTTTAGAGCAGTGGTTCTTAAACCACTGTGTGGGGTCACTGATTCTCAGATAATATAATAAAAGTAGGAACCCTATTTCCAAGGGGAAAAAGGTACAAAATAAAAATACATGTGAATTTGAATATACATTTTCAATGATATTTGTATTGTAGCTGTTAATTTTAAGTATCCAGGAGCCCCTGGTAAGGCAGTTTCTGTGGAAGATAGTGTGACTTATTGCGCAGATGAAGAAACCACACCTTACAGGGAGCAGGGAATTGTCCCGTTGTGACAGATGTGTTTTAGTTAGCTGACTGGTGCCATCTACTCAAGTGATTTTCTCCAGCAGAATAGAATGTTCATGAAAAGAAAAGCAGACCTTTGCAAAGTTCTGCTTTGTGGGTGAAATTCTGTACTGAAGTTAAGCCTGGCTTTGAACATTGGAAGCTAGGATTCCAGCAGTTTGCTTTATTAGCATGAAGCTTTCTGAGATCTTTTACTAAGATGAAGGAATTTACATAGGAAGGACCCTAGAGTTTTAAAGTTTTTACTGGGGAACTTGAATGGCCTCATTGTTAAATATTCCAAAGTACTTCCTGATCTTACTATAACGACTGGAGACAGTCTTTAAATGCTGCCAGTGTGGTTATAGTTAACATGAGATAAAATGGCACCCGTTTCATAAGTGACAGCAAAATTCTGATGTTACCCTTGCACCTTTGAAATTATACTTTAATAAGGTCTATGTGTTCAATTAACCCTTTGAATAAATGGTTAAATAACATCAAAAGTGCAGAAGGGAGTTTTTAATTCCATTGGTATTTTACAAGGTATATTTAGAGGATGTAGAGATAAATGGGCCAGAAGCCATGTGGCTGTCACAGTGCGGTTAAACAGCTCTAGCTAACCTTACTAGGCAGACTCAGCCTTGAGCTTGAAAGTGACCTCAAAGGTTATGAAGTCCCTTCACCCCTCATTATAATCTCAGTGTAAGAAAGGAGGACTGAATTTGTCAGCATACTTTGAAGACTGTTTTTGATTAAAGTAACAGCTTTGTTCAGTTAGAGGTAAGGCCGATGGTGTCATTTTTCCACCTTTGACTAAGCCCCATAAAGGTTTTGGCATTAGAATGGCAGTTCAGTGCCACCACCTATGTTTTAACTAACAGAGCTCAGTTCCTTTGCCAGACCTTCTGTGGTACCGGATTCAGTTTTCCTGTACAGAATCAAAAAAAGTAACCATCTTGTTTGCAGATTTTTCTATGGGTTTCCCTGATATTTTTCTTGTTGTTTTTAATAGAAAGAAATCCATATTTTCTTTGACTTGCCCAGGAGGGGAGGAAAGGAAATCTGAAATGAGAGAGAATTTGTATCCTTAAAGGAAAACTAAGTGACATTAGGGAATCTAGTTCCCTCCCTATCTATGGAGCGAAGAGCTGCTCCAGTCAGACTGATGGGCTCCTTGTTCTAGCACAGGCATTGTTTAACTTCCTCATGACCCTGGGCCTGTATTCCACACCATGGCGTGCAATATAGTCTGTTGTCTCAGTGATTACTTCTCTGACTTGTGCCCAATTGTTTGTTAAGCTGTGCCTGATGCTTCCAATGTTCATATCACTCTCCCTTCGTAGTGCCATTCCTCTTCTTATTTATGTAGTCCAAGCGATCTCAAGGTCTTTCCTGAACCTGTCTCAGTTGGATTTCACAAGTGCCTTGTGCGCCGGATTTTTACTGGCAGACATTACCATCATTTTACAGATAAAAGGAACTATTAAAATGCAGAGAAGTGGCAAGAATACAGTTAAATATTATGGTGCCAGAACCAAATTATAAGTCTCATAACCACCACCTTAAAGTTAAACTTTCCTGGGTCTCCTGACACATTGGATGCAGCGGGTAAACCCCAGCTCTTAACCAGTACCGTAGAACTAACACCTGAGACATGATGCGAGTTCTTAGTACCAGGCTAAGAGAAGATGTTGACACTCTAGCCAGGATGGTAAACACCAGTTCTTAGGGGCTTTCTGTCTAGCACAGAAATATTAGGACACGTTCCATATTTAATGTTTTGATAACGAGCAAAAGAATTGTCTTTAAATGCTTATTTATAACCCTGTGCCTTTTCCTTCTCTCATCAGAATTCTCTTGACATTTGTGTCAATATTTTCCCTGTATTCTGTCCATCTCCTTCTGAAAACTGCCAATGAAGGAGGTATGGTAGCATTCTTGATATTTCTAAAACAATTAGGCCTGTCAGGATTTTCTTCCTTCCCTCATGCGTCTGTGTTCTTCATATTTTAGGGTCTTTATTATATGAACAGTTGGGACATAAAGCATTTGGATTAGTTGGAAAGCTTGCAGCCTCTGGATCAATTACAATGCAGAACATTGGAGGTAAGAATTTTTTAAAAGGTGATTTGGGTACACTTTTTGCTCTTTATGTAGCACAGAGTGGTGACACGTTACTTTTGGTGTCACATGCCACATTTTGCACTTGTAATGGTATAATTTTGTTTTCCTCCAGCTATGTCAAGCTACCTCTTCATAGTGAAATATGAGTTACCTTTGGTGATCCAGGCATTAATGAACATTGAAGATACAACTGGGTAGGTGCTAAGTAAGGTTACTCATAAGAAAAATTATAGTCTAAAATGGTTAGATACATTTTATCAAAGTTGATACAAGATAATTATCAATAAATTATTTTTTGTAAATGTTCCTGTTGAAATTGACCAAGAAGTCCCTCATAGACTGATTTGAAGTCTTAAGAATGAAAGACCAAAGATCGAAGCTCGTGCTGTAATTCTGGATAATAATTTCTCTAACCTGTGTGTGAAAGCAGGTTTTCTAGAGCTTAACTTTCTTTTGATATTTATTCTCTAAGAAATTGTAGCTGAGTAACACAAAGTCTAATCTAAGTCAGGTTGAAGCTTTGAATTACATTTCAAATCAATCCTGATTTTTTTTATAAATTTGAAATTCTTAAAACTTAATCTGTTTAAATGCATAAGACCAGAAAATGTATGGCCATGTTGTAGAAACCTTATCCTTGTAGCACAGTTCTTCCTCCCAGTGGACTAACAGGTTTTTATCTAAAGTAAACACGGGGAAGGGCAATTTACTTCCCCACTTACTTGCAGCTCATTATCTCAAAATAGAGAAGTGTGGTTATCTCTTTGGCTTTAGAAATTTAATAAGCTGATCTTTAAACATTAGTTTTCTGTGGGGTCTCTGTTGCTGAAGTAAGTAAGTGGAGTGGAATTCACAGGACAATTAATTTGAAAATAGTGATTTAAAAGAGGGTATGGTTGATTACCTGGAAAGGAAAAGACATTGCTAGAACTCCTAGAGGAGACATGGGTAATACTTTCTTTTAAGTTCAGCAGGGACCTTTTTGACTATTTTTGGAGTCAAGGTGGGTCAAGGTGTCACAACATACTCTTGACAACCTGGAATAAATCCTGGTTTTGGGGGATTGGGTTTTGTTGTTTGTCTTTGCCTATGTGTTTTACCTAAGTATGAAAAAATTTCCTTGTTTGAGTTTTTAATAATTACATTTGCTAATAAATGTCTGAAAGAAATTTGTTTTAAATTTGCTTGTTTCTAGCATTAAAAATTGGCAAGCTAAAGCTATGACCGAGTTGGTGTACAATTCTCCTAAAAATGCTTCAAGATAAGATTACTGGCTTAACAATGCTGCTTTGTTCCCTACATTAGTCTCAAGCCTTTAAGAAGCATTTTATGTTATGAATCAGCTGGCAGCCTTCCCAGAGCAAACAGTGGGACAAAAGTTACACTGTTCATACCCCATCTCTAACCTGTGTGAATACTCAGCTAGCACAGAGTTAGACATTTATTCCTGTCTGTAGGCTTTTTGTGAATAAGCAGTGCGTTTTCCAGACCTGCCTTTTTGTGTGTTTATTTTTATAGTATCTCTCTATGAAATGAGTCCAGTAAGATGTGTACAGTATTCTGGGGATTTTCATGATTGGTTTGACCTTGTGTTTCTTTTCTTTAATTCAGATTGTGGTATCTGAACGGTGACTATTTGGTTTTGCTGGTGTCGCTGGTGCTCATTCTTCCTTTGTCACTGCTGAGAAATTTAGGTGAGTAAACCCATCTCTAAAGAGAACTGAAATGAGCCTCTTACTAGCTAGTTGGCTTTCTCTTAATAGAAATTGAAAGCTTTTTAAAAGGCCCCAAAAACATAACTTTGGGAGCTGCTGTGTACACACCTGTAGGCCTTTCAAAATCCTAGCAGTTGGCTACCAGGAGAGGCCAGAATATTTTGTTGACACTTGATAATATTTGCACTTTGTAAATAATAATACAAAATGAAAGTGTCTTTATTTTAGTTATTAGCAAATATTTTAAAGTAATTCTATATCTCAGTATATAAGAATTAGAAATTGAATATTGTATTCATACTAAAGTCTTTCAGGCAGAATCAAGTTACTGCCTGAAAGTTGAGAAAATATATTTGCCTGAAATTTGTTATATTAAAGTAATAATTTCTGCTTCCCTTACAGGATATTTGGGATATACCAGTGGCCTTTCCTTATTGTGTATGATGTTCTTCCTGATCGTGGTGGGTATAACTCTTCTTTAAAGCTAGAGATTTGTTTATGAGCCCAGTCATGTTATTTAGTTTAACAAATGCAAAATAATATGTTTTCAGGTGATTTGCAAGAAATTTCAGATTCCTTGCCCTATGGAAGTTGGTTTGATAATTAATGAGACACTAAACAACACCTTAACACGGCCAACGGCTTTTGCACCTGAGATGGTATTTAATATGACTGACGATGATTCTTGCAGACCACATTATTTCATCTTCAACTCACAGGTAACTAAATACAATTTTTATTTTCTTAAGATTTTAGGGAAGAAGAGAGGGATACTATCCACAGGAAATTTAAAAATAACTCCCAAGGTAAAGGGAGGAGGGGTAATAGATACTGTTCAGAAAACATGAATTATTGAAGACTGAGAAGAAAGCATTAGTTTATATCTTAAAATGGATGGAGAACGGAAATGAAATAATTCTATGATGTTAATAATTGACACAATCTGACGTTAGCATGTTGATCACACTTAGTGAACAGATTAAAAGAAGGGAATCTAATTATGCAAGAGAAACTTTTAGGGTTTGATTTCTAAAATTGGTTACTATAAAATGCAAAGTGCAGAACTGTGATGACCCAAGTGTGTTACATGAGGATTTTAAGTAAATTTTTACATTTTTTGCAGACTGTCTACGCTGTGCCAATTTTGACCTTTTCATTTGTCTGTCATCCTGCTATCCTTCCCATTTACGAAGAACTCAAAGGGTGAGTGCTTTACCTATTTTTATATAAATTTATTGGGAAAGTTAGAAAAATACTAGATTTTGCTATAAGTACTGCTCAAGTATATATTTGTATTTTTCTTTGAATTTACGTAGTCGCAGCCGTAGAAGAATGATGAATGTGTCCAAGATTTCATTTTTCGCCATGTTTCTCATGTACCTGCTTGCTGCCCTTTTTGGATACCTGACATTTTACGGTAAATAATGTCTAGATTTCAGAAAAAAACACTTCGTGAAATAAAATTGATACTTGCACGTGTATAATCTATCACTTAAATTCGATCTGTTTCGGTGTATTTCCTACTTGGGATGAGAAACTGAATTGAGAGCTTAGAATTTCCTATAGTCTCTTTATTAATCAGTAATTTCTCAAGCCCAAGTTCATATAATTAGTCACTTGGTGGCATTTTTATATGATGGGCTTGCATCTGAGTTCATGCTGTCTATCTCCTCTTCCAGTCACCTTCAAATTCTACAACACAAACTGTAAGCCAGACCATGGGATTTAGCTGTTTAGCTCCCGTTGTTTTTGATGGGGGTCATGTGGCTAAATCTCTACTTGGTATTTAGGAAAATTTTCCTTCAATGTTATTTTAATTGCATTAACCCTAATTCCAAATTAATCTTATTAGCCTCTTAGTTTATAGTCGTTTTGTGAGTAGCTAATAACTTCGGTGCAAATTTGCTGTAAGTTAGATTTCCCACCTAATCTCTAGAGGAAACTGCTCACTTGAAGCTTTTTTTCCCTTTGTCTTTCCCCATAGAACACGTTGAGTCAGAGTTGCTTCATACCTACTCTACCATCATGGGAAGTGATATTCTTCTTCTCGTTGTTCGTTTGGCTGTGCTCGTGGCTGTCACCCTGACGGTACCAGTAGTCATCTTCCCGGTAAGTAATCACCCGTCCTCCTTCCGCTCACCAGGAATGAGTTTTTAAACATGTGAAGACTTGTGAGATTTTCCTCTGCTGTGAGAAGGGAAACACTACTAGAGCAATACCAAGTTGATGGTGGTTTGAAGGGATTTCTTTATTTTCTAGATTTTCAAAACATCCTGGGTAATTTTTTCCCATAATTGAAGACCTAAAATGATCTTTCACTGTTCAGATATTAAGGAAATAGCAGTAGAGGAAGGGGCACAATTTACGTATTTAGAAAGTTTCTTTTTTTTTTTTTTTTTTTTTTTTAAGATATATTCCCTATTATTTGGGAATTTTTTCCCCCCATTAATGTGAAGCTGGAGTTTTCATTTCTCTGTCTGTCTGTTCTTGCAGATCCGGAGTTCTGTAACTCACCTGTTGTGTGCGGCAAAAGATTTCAGTTGGTGGCGTCATAGTCTCATTACAGTGTCTATCTTGGCATTTACCAATTTGCTTGTCATCTTTGTCCCAACAATTAGAGATATCTTTGGTTTCATTGGTAAGTTTTAGAAAGTGTCAGAGTTCTTTCCCATATCAGCGATTTTAAAGTTTAAAAAAAGGAATGACAAGTGATCCATTGAATTCTCAAGAAATGGTCTGTGTTCTTTTCCAGGGGCGTCTGCAGCTGCTATGTTGATTTTTATTCTGCCATCTGCCTTCTATATCAAGTTAGTGAAGAAAGAACCTATGAAATCTGTACAAAAGATTGGGGTGAGTGAGCTATTCTGACTTACAGAAACAGTAGTGATCTTCTAGTTACTAGAATTTCCTCATCTGATTTTAGTCCCTGAGCTCTCTTCTTCTAAGTTTCTAGTGAATATTTCTTTAATGGCATACTTCACAGGTGGAAGGTTGGGGCAGGGAAGGTGAAAGTTTGCCTTCGAATAGAGGCCTAAGTAAATTGCAAGAAAGCGGTTGAGATATTTTAGAGCTAGGAATAGAGAGAAAGAGCGCATGTGCAGTGTGGAGATACTGACTCAGCTTTCAACATCAGTCGAACTGGTATTTGTCGGACTGCCCACTTGAACAAACACTTAACTGGGCCTTCGAACTAACTGTCTTCAAGGCACAGGGGGGTTGTCACTATACTTTAATAAAATGTACTTTAAAGTGTAATAAAAAGTGATTTCACAAAGAATATGGTATGTTAATTACAGAAGATCCTGGTGGTGAGGTTATTTAGGAAAAAAGACTGCCTCTGAGTCCTACCGCTGCTACAATTCTAGTCTGATTAAAAGCACTAGAATTGTTTATAAACAAACAGCTGTCATCTTGTTTTATTCAAAATACATAGTGGCAGTAATTTGAAGGGGGTAGAATTAGGAGTAAACTTACTCATGTCTCTTTGAAAAACCTCTGGCTTTGACTCAGGCTGCATTTTAGGATGACTTTGATTTGATTTTGTGACTTAAATTTTTGAAATTTTGAAATTTTAGGAAATGCAAAAAACAAAAAAACCCCAAAAAACCTAGTCCTGTTCTATTTATTACATGAAGTAGTTTATTCAGCAAGAAAAGTATTTACCTTTCCGTTTGAGACAAAGGAATGAAAAAGCAAAATTTTGGAAAGTTTCAAAAACTGAGTTACTTTGTACTATAGGTGAGTCCTTGGTAACTTCAGACAGTTTTAAATCTCTTTAGCAAGGTAAAACTGTAGCTCTGTGAAGCACTCAACATCATTTTAGTGATTACAAGCCCATTTTTAAAAGTGGAAAGGAATGCTTTTTTGTTGGCTAATCATTTTCTCTTTGTGCTCATTGCAGGCTCTGTTCTTCCTGATCAGTGGCATAGTGGTGATGACCGGAAGCATGGCCTTGATTGTTTTGGATTGGGTACACAATGCCCATGGAGATGGCCATTAACTGGCGCCGCTAAAACTCCACTAGTCCACTTGATGCCAGTGTTGAGTCAACTCTCAACTTCCTATGAAATTTCACCTGACGTTTTCAGTTTCACTTCCTTTTGAAGTGCAGATTCCTCGCTGGTTCTTCTGAGTGCAGAATAAGTGAACTTTTTTTTTTCTTTTTAAAGAGACTATTCTGTATGATAGAAATGGATATTAACAACCAAACCACGAGTCTCGGGTTAATGGAAGTGACAATTTTATTCCATTCCAGAGAATGGACGAACTCTTAACTTTTATCAAGCCACATGTTTGGCTGTGTCATTGTTTAACTTGGATATTTTATGATTTTACTTGAATGTGCCTAATGGAACCATTCGATGTGAGAAACAATTCTTATTAATTTACAGCAAAGTATTGAAATAACCATTGAGAAAAACACTATTATTTTTTTGTACCAAAAATATTTTAAGACCTCAGAAGCACTATTTTACTTTTAAAAAAATTGCTTTCTTTCTAACTTTATCCAAAAACAATTGTCAACAAATTCCATAAGAAAAAGTCATTGGTATTTAAAAACAAATATTAGTATTGTGAAATGATTTGCCTTTTTGTAGGCATAATAAGCCAAATACTTTTTTTAACCCAAAAAAGTTTTTAGAGAAAATGATGTAACAAAAAATTGTACCATGAATAGGAGCATAGTTTTTTCCATTCAGATTTCACCATTAAAGAGTAACTGGTTGATTATTGCTATACCAAATCAGATGAACTCATTCATCACTTTTCTTCTCTGGTCCCAAATAATTTGCTTCATTCAGACTGAAATATTTATGGCTTCAGTCTATTAGAATGGAAGATACAAAGCAGATATTTCTGTGGGAAGTAAAATAACTAATTTTGAGGTACCAAATAGTGCAATTGGGTAAAACAGGGTTTATTCAGTTGCATCTGTCTCCAGAGATGTATTGACAGCTCTGGGTTTTTTGGGCCAGCCCTTTTTTTTGACATTGCTTCCAGCAGTGGAAAATGGGCATTTGATGGCTATAGGCCAAAACTGTTCTATCCAGAGAGTACAACTTTTCAAAATGCTCATCTCCTACTGGAAGTGTGAATTACTTGATAATGTATGGCTTAGTTGTGTTCATGTTTTGTCTACAGTAGAGGTCTAATTCACAGGTTTCACTGATATTTGGTATAAGTTCTCTTCAAATAGGCCACTGGGTTTCTCATGCAGTAAGTTTTTAAAACTCATTTGCACTGGATTGTCATCTCATTCTTGTACAACACAGAATTATTTGTTTACATCCAACAAATGGTTAGCTAGGAAAAAACAGTGCAACCTGAGTGTAAGTAGTTGGTCCAACTGCATGTTCACCCTTCCATTTCAATGCCAGTTAGAAGCGAAAAAATTACTTGGCTTTAAGAGCACATTTATTGTACGTTATGGTGTATGGTGAATATATTAAATAATGTGGTACTTTGCTCTTCAGGCATAATGTCTAAAATCTAATATACATAATTCCATTAGTGGTTGAGGGAAGCAAATAATGGAATCAATTGGTCCTCTGGCTCTAAGGTTTCCTCTTAAGCTAAGCATTTTTAGTTTTAGGGGCTGGAAACGTGGCAGACATGTTTTTTGTTACACATTCTTGTATTATATGTGACTAAAGTACAGACAGGATATGTCTGTGAAGACCCTTGTGGAACTGGAAGACGTCTTGTAGTGCTACATTGGGTGAAACCAATGGTCCATTTGTGTTTCTACAAAAATAACGTGATTGGGGACCATCCAGAAAGGCAGTGAAAAGATGGATTCTACAGCACTGCTTTCATTTAATTGGGCTTTGGCACTCCCTTCAAATCCAGAACCTCACCTCTAGTTCAGACCAAGAATTGGCACTTCTGCTTGAGTTCCTGGAAGAATTGCTGATTTTGTATCTGAGACCTGCCAGGGAATACCAAGTAGAGTTGTTTTCTACAGTTTACATCCTTTCATGTGGGAGAAACTACCGTGGCAACCAGGAAGGAATGGAAAAAAGAATTTTCTTCTCACAGCAAATTGACGTGGGGAGGCTCCTTCAAACCTCTTTTGGCTCTTTGAGGTTCAGAACGAACTGCCTAGGGTAAACTCCATTGCATGATTTTCTTGGAGCTATCTTGTCTGCCTTGAGGTTCCTAAAACAGTGAATTCCCATTAATGAGCAGTCTTCAGTATTAAAACCACTGTCTTGACACCTCATTTTGCATTACTGTCTTCCATGGATGTTTCAGTTATAACTGTAATGTTATTTATAGAACAGCATTAATCCATTAAAGCTAACCTATTTTTCAATATTTATGATAATCTGTACATACATTGTCTGTCCATATGTATTTGTAATATATAATGTATATAATGTCAGGTTTGGGTCTTGGGTTTAAGTGTATATATTCCTGTAAGTTTCTTAACTGCATTTTGATGAATTCACATGTATCTATAAGAATTGTCCCAAAAGTACCTGTACAGAGATTTCAATATAAACAAATTGACTAGTTATGTAAACACTAAAAATTTAAAATATTGTTTAAATTGTATTTGCAATAAACAGACTGGGTGAACATCACATTTTTTTCATGAAAACTTGGTGCAAATTCAGATCTCTTATTTAAATTTTAAATAAGGTCTAATTTTCAAAATGCAGTAGTTTCAAAATGTGATCTAGTGTAATGGAATCAAATGTGATCTAGTGTAATGAAAGCTCTTGGAGAACCTGGGTGTGTGAGCTTTCTGTATATAGTGTAAATACCCTCACTGTATTGTTAGAGGCCCACCGTTCCACTAGGACTTGTTGGCAAAGAGTGCTACACCGTTTCAATGAAACAATGTATGTTTGTTTTAACTGAACTAAAATAAATACATGCTTAATCCTGAGTAGCTGTGTTTTCTTTGAGGTAACGGGATAAGCCCTGTCTGATGCATTATACCATCAGAGCTTAGTGGGTCTCCTGTAATGGTAATGATTGTAATGAAGAAGAGCGTGGTCAGAAAAAAGTTTTTCTGTTCCTAAAGTTTACTAAGTGTGAAGAGGAATAAGAAAAATGCTAAAAGGCACCTCAAGGACCCAGGGTTGGGCCTGCTGTTGGTGGGCCAGTAGTGCGTCAGGATCATCTGGGAGCTCTCTGGAGAGTGTGACTATAGTCTGATACCATAGATCTGGAAGGCAGCCCACAGTTTTATCCCCCCTCCACCCCACCCAGAATCCTACCCAGGCGATGTGGGGGCACACAGGTGAAAGTAAGGGGCACTGAAAAATGGTCTAGGAAGAAGTCCGAGGAATTCAGCTCAGGTGCACCAGTCCAGAGAAGATGAGGAAGCACCGTGGCTGCTGAGCAATCTGTAGACAAGCTGAGGTTTATCTGACCGACCCTGGATATGACTAGCTATGAGGGGGCTTGCTAAGACACACGGGGTAGTTCAGGTATGGCCTACCGAGAGCCTTGGAAGCTTAGGGCAGGTACAGTGAAATATCCAGGGCTGAAACAAAAAGGAAGATAGAACAGCAGGTGTGCTTGGGAGTGGTTGCAAAGGCAAGCGAGATCTCCTGCAAGAGAATAATCCAGTCGCAATGATCAAGCGGAAAGGAGTTATTCGTGGTTAAAAAGCCCAGCAGAGGGGCTCCTGGGTGGCTCAGTCGTTAAGCATCTGCCTTCGGCTCAGGTCATGATCCTAGCGTCCTGGGATGGAGCCCCGCATCAGGCTCCCTGCTCGGCGGGAAGCCTGCTTCTCCCTCTCTCTCTCCCCCTACTTGTTTTTCCTCTCTCACTGTCTCTCTCTCTGTCAAATAAAATCACTGACAACTTCTCTAAGCCTTTTGTTCTTCAATTCAGGTGTGTCGCAAATTCTGCTGGACTTTTTTTTTTTTTTACTCTTCTGAGAAGTTTTAATTGAATGCCTACTGCATACAATTAACATGCCCAAGGGAAAGAGGGTGGGGTTATGTGTCAGACTCCAGTTTTAACAGAATCCATACCCTTTGAATTAGCCACTCTAAAGAAACGATATTGAAATGAAGCAGAATGCCAATTAATCTGAAATAAATATATTTGGTGGATAGGTCTACTCAAGGGATGAAAATACAGTTCTATAACCAGGGAAATATCAAAAGATATTTCCAGCAAACCTGAGGAATATTCTAGGAATGTTTCTAACTAAAGAACCAGAGTAGTCTGTCCTGACTTGGAAATACTCTTTCCTGGACAATTGGCTTAGTTAAGTTTCTGGTAACAGTAAAGAAAATCCACTTAGCTTAAGCAAAAATGGTGGCAGAGGAAAAGAGAACTTAGCAGGAGATCAGATACCTCAGATAATTAAAAGATAAACAGGCTTCCCAAAGGTCAAATGCTGGATTTGTCCAAGAGACCTTAAGGACAGAAACCTATGAGAGCTCACTATAGAGCTCTGCAGTTAGATTCTGAGCAATTTTTTCAGCCAACTTCTCAAGATCAACACTGGCTAATAATGGGTCCTGATCTCCAATACAGTTGGGTGGGCAGGGTGACACAGCACAAAAACATGGCTGCCAAGACCCAACCCTGTGGTGGGGAGAATAGTTCTCAGAGGACGAGTGACATGGTCATGGGCTGGAAATAGGGTCACCAACTGCCGCAGCTTTAGCACTGGAAGTACTGCATCCTGGGGAACCCCTCAGTCCACGCCAACTGGGATGGTTGGTCACCCTAGTTAGGAAGGCACGCAGAAAAGTGTCTGATAAAGCAGCCTCGTGATACCAATAAACTCATTTTCTCTGGATTTCCTTTTTCTAGACTTCTAGGTAGAACACCTGTCTTCTTTTGACTTTGCCCTAATTCAAGGGATTATATCTTCCTTAAATTACATTTTTTTCCTTCCTTAAATTTTTTTTCTGATTTTCCCTACATGAGTTGTAAGCTTCATAAGAGCAGACAACTGTCTTTTTATTAATTTATCCCCAACATTCACTCACAACACTCCAGCAAATAGCACATTAAGTACTCAAAATAATTGTTGAATGAATAAATATGCCCCGTATTTCTTATAGCATAGTTGAGGTGAGGCTCAAACTTTTAAGTAAAAATTTACTAAATACTTGTAAAATAGATACAGCGAGTACCATGAAATTAAACACTCCGACTTAGATAGTTCATTCATCTTCAACCGGAAGCCTCTGACAGAAGGCTTTCTTGCCTAACCTGTGATCTGCCTCCAGGTGGCAGAAGCCATCTTTAACCTCTACTCCATATAAGTGCTTTTGGGGCGGTGAAATCCAGTTCAAACGCTAGCCAGATTTGGTTGTGCTCCAGGTATCGTTGAGGGGAGAAATTCACACAGTACGGCTGGTTATTCTGGTTGCTTACTACTTATGTCTTCAAGGGAACCATGAATGTTCCTTGTCCAACTCCTGGGAATGTGGGCCTCAGAATGTTTTTTTATGTTAGTGATTGATGGTTTTGTTACATATACCCAAAGCAACGGCCCATGCCATACTGGCTTTTCAGGTTGCTCTACGCAGATACCAAGATTAATGATGTGCACCTGGCTTCATTGTTGGGGTCCCGAGTTTTGGTTGCCAAGACCGGTTGCCAAGCAGAATATGCCTACGTAACCAGTCCCCCATAAAAGCCATGGACCTTGGGACTCATTTTGGCTTCCCTGAGCAGAGACATTCCCCACGAGTCCCTGTAGTTCACTGCTAGAGAAAGAGCACTCATTCCTGTGTGGCCTCGGACAAGGAAGTTCTTGGAACCCTGTGCCGGACCTCTCTGGATTCCTCTGTTGCATATCTTTTCCTTCTTCCTTTTGCTCTGTATCCCTTGCTGTAATAAATCAGCAGTGAGTATTATCTGCTTTTGAGTCTTGGGAGCTCTTCTGGTGAATCACCAAATGAAACATGTGTATGGTATCTGTTTTTTCTCTACACTATCAGTTTGCAAACCTCAGTATCTCTTGCCTTCTCCAGGGAGAATCTATTCACAATGAAAGCCTTGAAGCCTTACTGAGCAAGTTTTACTAAATATTGTTTGGGGTGTGGGGTGTCAAGAGGGGTAGATAGCAAAGAATTTTTTTTTAAATTGCACGTGCCACTGTGTGCCACTTTATAAAATCCCATTTGACATATTTCTTCTCCCAAGTCCCTTTGACTGTGCTGTGAACTAGAGATTTTCTCTGTCTGTCCTTCCTCCCACAATGTTGTGCAGCCTGTCTTCGATTCCCACGAGTAATTCTATTCTGTATTCAAACCTGTCTAAAAAGTTCTTAAGTCATTGGGACTTACTTTCCTGAGATGGCATTTTACTGAACTCAAATTTATTGGACTTATCTTAGTATTCTTCTTAACTACTTACTTTCCCTGAAAGGAGTTCTGGTAAGTTCAACTTTCTCATCTGACTATGTTAAAAAAATCTGATGTAGAATCCAATCTATAAATGAGATAAAAGCAGAGCTGTGCGGGGGCTGAAATGGTGAGGGGTGAGGTCTATAGCCTAAGAGCTCCAGCTCCCAACCTCCTTCCACCTGATTCATCTCTCCACAATGGCTCATGAGGTGCTACCTTAATCTAGAGCCTTATGGAACATGGTTTGAAAACATGGCTCTAAATTCTTTCAGGAGAACAAGACCCCAAGATACCAAGAATCCTGCCAGTCTGAGGCTGAGCTACTGAGTCACCATTTCCAGTCTCCTTCTCTCCTTATTGACAAGGTGGTGGTGCCCTTGCATCCTATCTATAACCCAATCATCTTGACATCAGTACAACCCAATGACCTCCGGATTGACACTAGGGTCACAGAGAGGTGTGACTTGACTATGAATATGTGGCCGAGGAAATACTCAGGTCCTTCCAGGTATCTATCCCTAAGGTAGAGCAGGTAAAGAAATCAAAGTGGAGAATCGATACAGATATTGAATAATCTATTTCCTGCCCCCTAGTCAAAGATGATGCCATTGCCAAGAAGTGCCTTCAGTTTGCTGGAAGAAGCCATAGTCTTTTCAAATAGACAGGGGAAGAAATCTTTAAGAAACACTGAACTCTGGTTAGATCTAGTCTTTAGTTTTAAAAGGACAAGTGATCACAAACTAATCCCAATAATCAACTATTTCTCAGGGGTTTCTGGAATTATTCCCAGGTCCTCGATGTATAGCTTTAAACTTCCAAAGTTATACACATTCTTACTGGAAATGTGGCAAAATCACACATTGATATGATTTTTTAAAGTAAGGCATCTGGTCAACAGGCAGTAAAAGAAACCAAATATATTAAAGATGCCTATTTTAAGGATGTAATTCCAGTATTTTTTTTGAGGGGGAAAAGCACCCCTTAAGTTTTGGTAAATGATGGATTTTCTTCCAGTGTCTCCAATCGACTGCAACCTATCATGGAATCGTGCTGTTTTCCAAGCCAAAAATAAGCTATATTTCTTTTTTATTTCCTTTCATTTTTTTGTATTTCTCCTTGAAAGTGACTGAAAGTCTCAAGAGATGTGGAACTTGGAGTTCACAACCCTTTTGCTCCAGATAGAGGGATTGTATTTTTAAACTGATCCCTAAATAGAAAGATCCAAAGAAGGAAATATGTGGAATATGAAAATCTCTTCTCAAAATGCATGAGAGCCTCATAAATTTGAAAACATTCTTCTCTCATAAACTGTTCCAACAAGAAATGTTTAGTACTTACCGCCTGTAGTGAAGCAATGAAGCAAGCAAGAGAAACTCCTTCTTGCTTGTGAGATAAAGCATAGTGAATTGCATTTTAAACAAGCACCCTTTCTTCTTACACACACACACACGCACACGCACGCACACACACACACCATAATACACTGAAAAGGTCTTGGGGAAAAGCATGACCTTGTCATTGTGTTGTGCAAAGACAGGTTCAAGTTCTGGTTTGCCATTACTAGCTATCTAATTGCTGGCAAGTTCCTTAACCGGCCTATGCCCCAGTTGGCTCACTTTGTAATAAAATCTACCATAAATCACATCATTTCGTGCTTACCACCTACCAGGTCACACTGAGGATAATCACTACAGTCCCTGAGGCAGGAGCTTTTTTTTTTTTTAATCCAAATTTTGCTGAAGAAAAAACTGAGGCTTGTAGGTCAAGCCTCAACCTTACAAGGTTAAGTAACTTGCCCAGAAAGTGATGGAGTTGAGACTCAAGCCTCAGTCCTGATGTCTTGCCATTAATTAATTTGCTCTCAAAGAAAGGATGAATATTAACTGCCCATTTAGGGGGTTGTTTTGGAGAGGGAGTGAAGTAACCCAGAAAGTGTCTTTCACTGTATATTACACAATGGAATACTATAAACACTGAAAATGAATGAACTACCGTTCATTTTAGTAATACCTTGAAGAAAAAAGCAAGTCTCAGAATATCACATACTTAGAGCATGATGTCCTTTTCATAAAGTTCAAAACAACGACAACTAAAGAGTATCTTGATTAGCATACTTATATGCTGGATACAACAATTAGAGAAAGAAGCAAGGGAGTGACATACACAACATTCAAGATAGTGGTTGTTGTGGGAGAGTTTTAAAAAGGCAGGGAGGGGATGGGCGCCTGGGTGGCTCAGTCGTTAAGCGTCTACCTTCGGCTCAGGTTATGATCCCAGAGTCCTGGGATCGAGTCCCACATCGGGCTCCCTGCTCAGTGGGAAGCCTGCTTCTCCCTCTCCCACTCCCCCTGCTTGTGTTCCTGCTCTCGCTGTCTCTGTCAAATAAATAAATAAAATCTTAAAAAAAAAAAAAAAGGCAGGGAGGGGAGACCACGCAGGTGGATGGAAGCTGCTCAGGGCTCTAGTTCTCTGGTGGTGTGGGGGGAGGGTGGGAAAACTGACAACCAAAGGAGGCCTACTGGGACCAATGGTGAATATGACTGATTAAGTCAATTATGTACTTCTGAGGCCCACAAGGTGACTTACACAGTCTGAACCACATGAAATTGCCAATTTTTTCTCAATGTTCCACCCTCGCAACTGGAAATTTCATGTTTTAAACTAATATATAATCAATAAATATTGGGTTTTTTTCTATTTATCCTTTCTTGAGCTTGCTCAATGCGATGAGGTGCCTACACAACCCACAGCAGCCTGAGCTCATCAGTGCCCCTCAGCCCCGGCTACAAGGAAGACAGGTGTCTCCATCCCACGACCAATGTTTGATCTCTGTGTCCCAAGGGCTCTATCAAAGTGACAAGTTCATCTGGAATGCTGAATAATCGTTGAATTAATGATCGCTCAAAATCTCAGTGTAGTTCAATGGGAGAAGAAAAGATTACACCGTGTGCAGAGTAAGTAGAGGGGACTGGGCAGAGAGACATACATCAGAACAGATCTCAGGCCCCAAATGCTTGGCTCCTTCTCATCCTGCCTCTCATAAAAAGGGGACATGCCTTGCTGCTTTGATGTTTCCTCTGGGGTCTTGAAGGCTCGTTAGATTCCCTGAGATCCCAGTTTTGGAACCCTTGCCCCATGCTGGCATCCACTTTCTGCTTTCTGACTCAGCCTGGCTCCCGGACTCCATCTTTGACCTCTGCATTCTCTGACGGCAGCTTCCTTAGACTATCAGTCCCGGCTGTCAGTCCCTGTTTCTGGCATCTATGTTACATCCCTTGAGTGACAGGGCCCTTCCTATAACCCTTGGCTTGCAACCCTTCTCAGATGGTTTCAAGCCACCGGCATTTCTAGAATCCACCCTGGGACTCCAGCCTTGCCCCTCTCCAATCCATTCCCCACACTGCATTCAGACTTTTTCCACAGAACAAATGTGGTCATGTCAGTTCTCTTTTGAAAACCATCCATCAGCACGAAGTCCCAAATCTTTGTGGTCCTTCATGACTGGGACCCCTTCCACCTCCCCAGCTTTGTATCACAGCACATCTCCCGCCCCTCCCTCCATATCCCAACCACAAAGAATTATTCCCAGAACCCACCCCAACCTTATACATTCCATGTCTTCATATATGCTTTGTCTTCTGCCTGGAACACTGTTTCCTGCTCTTTTCCTTCTCTTTCTCCTCCATTGTACCTTAGGCACTCTTGGAGCAAGTATCTGATGGTTCCCTAAAACTGTCTCACTGTCCACACCTGGCCCACTAGACTGAAGGTCCCTGAGGTGGGAGACTGTGTCCTTTGTCCCTGCACCCCAACATCTAACAGTACTTGGAGTAAGTGCTACATTAATAGTTGCTGAGTTACTTGATGGAATCCATTACAGCCCCATTTCAGACCAAGCCCTAAGCTGGGTCTTGGCCTAACCCTTAGCAATGCCTTCAGCTTCCAGAAGATTCCATGTGTCAGCTCCTGAGATAATCATTAAGCATTCAAAGATGGAGAAAGTTTTTCCTTCCTTTAAGAAGTTCACAATCAAACGAGGGGAACAGACCAACAGTTAATTGCAATTTAACATTGGAAGTGCTATCATAAAGTGGTACAGTCAATAAGAGAATGATTTAGTGCAGTATACAATTAACAGAAGCCTTGAATGCCTACCTGGATTTGAATTCCAATCCTGCACTTCCTAGATGTGTGACCTTGAGATGTTATTTTCCTAAGCCTGAGTCTGCATCTCTGTAATGGGGGAAATAATACATAGCAGGTAGAGAAAGCATGGTATTCAGAGGGAGGGTTATTATGGTAAAATTAATATAACCTAATATTTATCATTTTAACTATTCATATGTGTGCAATTCAGTGGCACTAAATACATGCACAATGTTGTGTGACCATCACCACTCTCCATACCCAAAACTTTTTCATTATCCCCAAGAAAAACTCTGTACCCATTAAACAACAATTCTCTCCAGCCCCTCCCCTCAGTCCCTAGTAACCTGTATCCTACTTTCTGTTTCTATAAGGTCATGAATTCTAGGTACCACATATAAGTGGAACCATATAATATTTGTCCTTCCGTGTCTGGTTCATTTTGCTAAGCATAATGTTTCTAGGTCCATCTATGTTGTAGCATATAACAAAATTTCATTCCTTTTTATTGTTAAGTAATATTCTATTGTATGTATGTACCACATTGTGCTTATCCATTCATCTGCTGATGGACACTGATTGTTTCCACCCTTTTGGCTATTGTGCTATGAACACGGGCATACAAATATCTGTTCGAGCCCCTGCTTTCAATTATTTTGGATATATAACTAGGAGTGGAGTTGCTGGGTTATATGATAATTCTATGTTTAACCTTTTGAGAAGCTGCCAAACTGTTTTCCACAGCGGCTGCACCATTTTACATTCCGACAAGCAATGCCCGAGGGTTCCCATTTCTCCAATCTTCAGCAACATTTGTTCTTTTCATTTTGAAAAAATTATAGCCATCTTAATAGGTGTGACTTAAAGTAACAGACTGCCACTTCCTATCCTTGATACATGATTCAAGGAAAATACAGATGGCCTCTTCAGACATGAAAGATAAAACTTCCCCTTCTTTCTCCTTCTGGGCCTAGTCTGGAAAACTGGAAAAAGGGCACAATTAACGGAGAACCAAAAAAGAGGTGGGAAAGTGGAGAATAAGGGCTGAGAGTAAAGGGAGTAGGGAGGAAGGAGAAGGCTGAGATACGACAAGAAGCAGCTGGAGGTCATGTTTTGAGGATGAGAATGGCCGAGGGACTTTTAAGAGCGAAGTAATAATTTAAAAAACAATTTTATAAATTGCATTTTTTTGTTGTTGTTTTCTTGAAAAGATGACATAAGCCTGTGGTATGAAAAGCCCATCTTTCACTCCTGAGCCCCCAACCCTCTGATTCCCTTCTCCTTAGGCATCTACAGTTAACAGTTTCTTGTGTATTCTTTCAGGGATATTTGGCATCATGTTCAATTTTAGAGTGTATGCATGCTGCAATGCAACACGCTATTTTGTTTTTCTCAAGACTTTGGGGAACAATCTGCTACCCCCAACTACCTCATGCTAATGAGCGTGGTGACTTCAAGCAAAGGCCCATGTTCCATGTTTGATATAAAGCCGAGAGATGACATGGGCAGGAGAAAAGATCCAAGTGAGGTCAGGAATTCAGGAGGAATAGAAAAATAAAAGCAGGAAGAGACTGAAAAAAAAACAAGCTCTCGGAAATGTGCGGAAATCTCGGGGAAGAGGGTGTTTCTAGTAAGGGCTCACACTATATTGATTCCCATGCTGAAGACACAAAGACTCGGGGAGACTCATTCACCCAATATTCGTTAAACAGACCTACATATGACTATCAGGATTGAATGAAATATTGTGGGTAATGCCTTTACCTTAGCACCGAGATATGGTAAACCTTCAGTAAGTTACAGTTGCTGTCATCCCCCTTTATTGATTACTTACTGTTCGCAGGAGCTGCGAATACAAAGATACACAATGTCCTTAAAGAACTCACACTGGTGAGGATAACAGAGAAGTGGACCATTGATTACTGTGACTGACTTTTTTCCCTTAGCATAATGTTTTCAAGGTTCATCCATTTTGTAGCATATATCTGCACTTAATTTCTTCTTATTGATGAATAATATTCCATTGTATGAATATACTGCATTTGATTTATCCATTAAATGATATACTTTGGGGTTGTTCCCACATTTTGGCTATTATGAATAATACTGCTATAAACACTTGTGTACAAGTTTTTGAACAGGCATATGTTTTCATTTCTCTTTAGTCATACTTCTTGAATTTTCTACATTTTCTTTGCTTTATTGCACCCCCACCCCCGCAACTTCTCTCTCTTTCTCTCAACTGCAGTTACCTTGGGCCTATCTTTGGTGGGACAGCCACATTTACCCTGAGCTAGTCTGTCCAACTGAAAAGATACAGCAAGTGCCACCCTAACTAATACAGAGATTTGAACAATATGTCCAATGGCTCTAACTTGATTTGATCCTTGCTACAGGTTTGAGTTTTAATCAGACTTTGTTAACCGAGCATTTCTCTCTCTCCTCTCTCTCTCTCTCTTTTAAAGATTTTATTTATTTATTTGAGAGAGAGAGAGAGAGAAGGGAGCACAAGCAGGGGGAGGGGCAGAGGCAGAGGGACAAGAAGACTCCCTGCTGAGCCAGCAGCCCGAGGCAGGACTCGATCCTGCGCCCCTGAGATCATGACCTGAGCCAAAGGCAAATGCTTGACTGACTGAGCCACCCAGGCGCCCCTTAACCAAGCATTTCTCAATGCTACTTTTCACTGTCTGAGGTTCAGAAATGGTTGCCTTTTGCAACCCTATAAATTCCCAAACTTGTGGACACTCTAGTCCCTTTCCTGCATGCAAACTGGCCAATTCTTTCCTAAGCTTACCTATTTCTTCTAATACCGTGCCAAACTTCATCATCAGCAACACAGGCTACAAACATTCTATTTTCCAACCTCTTCTTCCTAAACCATAAATTATTAGACATTCTCTGTGCCACACAAATTACTGCAGATGACAACTGTACCAAATGTTTTGCTCCTGAAGAATACGTATATACCTCCTTTCATCTTCCAGTAATAGTTTTCTACCACCTGCTACCAGCCCCTAAGCCAACACCTCATTTTATGGAAATGTAATTAAAATAGAAATGTCTATGACATCCAGAATAGGCTAGGTTATGCTCTGGTAAAACAAAACTAAACTAAACTAAACAAAAACTTCAAAATGCCAGCAGCTTAATCTTACAAAAGCTTATTTCTTGCTCATGCTACATGTCCAATGCAGTTCATTGAGGCAATGAGAAAGTAAAAATAGCTTGGATGGTAAAAATCCATCCTGCCATTCATCAGATTGGAATAAAAGACACAGATAAAGCCAGCTGCAGAGTTAACAGGAAACAATATTTCCCCCAAGGACACCCTGCAGCTGTAAACTGTCATCACACCCCCCTCCTTTAAGTGACTACTGCTTTCTCACTCGCTGAGAAACTATTGTCTAAAATCAGAGACTATCAAAATTTGAAATACTTTGATTTAAATTGTTTGAGATGATGCCAGTAAGAAACCACCCACTTGCCCAGGGGCTAAGTTACTTGGACACAGAGAAGCAATCTGGATTTACAGCCCAGGTGCAGAGCTTCAGATAAGGGGTTTGAGCACACAGCATTCCACATCCATCTTGTTGTTTTTTTCCCCCCAAGGAAACAGGCCCTCGGTTTCCTTTGCAGTCCAGATGGGATGTTAACCACTCCACCCAGCCTTGCTTTGCTTGGAACCTATCAAGACAATGACTTATTTAAATTGTTACCTAAACTCTATTCCTCCAGAATTCTATCAGTCCTAACTCTATCTTTCCCTTTGTTTGGGGAGATGCCAGGCAGTTTCTCTAGTGTGTGGTCTCCCCCATAGCAATGGGTCAATACATCTGATTTTGCCTAATAAAGGGTTTGTTTTTAGTGGTTTGGAGCTGATTGGGCTAAGAGAAGACATTCAACTCATTATAAACTTTTGGCATTGGAAGATCTGTATTTTTTTTTAAAGATTTTATTTATTTATTTGACAGAGAGAGACACAGCGAGAGAGGGAACACAAGCAGGGGGAGTGGGAGAGGGAGAAGCAGGCCCCCCGCGGAGCAGGGAGCCCGATGTGGGGCTGGATCCCAGGACCCTGGGATCATGACCTGAGCCGAAGGCAGACGCTTAACGACTGAGCCACCCAGGCGCCCGTGGAAGATCTGTATTTTATATAATGAAATAATTGGAGGTTCTTGTCAGACCCAGCCTTGACCCTGAAAACTATCCTAGCTGTCTGAAGATTGCTCCTTTGCTGGAAAAATGAAGCCAGCTGGTCTGTGTAACACAAACCCTCACTCACCATCTATGGGGTTTAGAAGTAACAATGGCTGAAGGCCTAAATGGTTCAGGGCGACTTGGGTCCCAGGCCATCTCTGAAAATGCCATTGGTGCACAGCCAGACTGCCCACTGAGCCCCTTTCTGTCTCTGTTCCTCTAAGACTAATACTCTGGGCAGAGGAAAGCCCCATACTGTGTCACAGGTAGCTGCCAGCTCTCAATAATGCTTGGAGAATAAAACAGAATGAAAGGAACTGTAAGGATGCAATCCTTTCTCCACTCCCCATCATCAATGTGGTTATTCCTAGAGAATAAGAACGGTGCTCAGAAGTAGTTAGTAGGAATTGCACCAAGAAGCCTCAGAGTTAGAAATCCGGGAGATACTCAGGGGAAGGGACAGGATATCAGCCACTGTCCCAACAAGAACTAGAAGCGGGCAGGATTAAAGGAACTAACAAGGGAAGATGAAGCATCTGGGACAAGTACTAGCAGGAATCCATTATCACCACTTGGTCTGAGAAGGCAGGGGGAGAGAAATGTAGAGTCTACTGAGAGCTGGAGATGTGGAAGAGGGGTCTATGGCTGTAGAGGGATGAAGCTATTGCCAGGATCACAAGGAGGCGAGGGGTGGGAGTTGGGGAGAAAGACCATAGGATAAATATCCCAACCTCTCTACCTTCACCCTCCAATCTGACTTCTGGTGCCTCCCATTGGCCGAACCCAACTGGACTCCAAAAAGCCAAAAACCCAGGAGCTGCTTCAGTGAAGGACAACCTCTAGAAGCACAGTTCAGGGTAGAAAAGAACAGATAATGGGCTGAGGTTGGGGGTGGAGCAAACGGAGACTAACAAGCATACGTGGGTTGAGGAAACAAAGTGGAAGATAATCTTGGGCAAATGCGTGAGATAGGAGAGGCACTGGTGAAAAATTAAGTCTAATGTTGTGAGTCCCAAGGTATCAGAAGTGAGTGCAGTGGTCCCTAGTTCCTGACCAGATGTCCTGGGTGCCTGGTCATTGGATGGGTCAGATCAAGAGTAGGGCCACCAGAAGTGACTTCAGAAGTTTAAAAACGCATCATAAAGACTCGTTGCGGGGGGCAGTCCTGGGTTCAGATTTCTCTAGTCCAGGAAGCTGTACCTGGAAACCAGGGTATCTCTGCACTTCCACGGTAGCCCTCAGGCATTGCTGGGAATTCTTGAGTGACATCAGCTGAAAAGAAAGCTGTTTGGGCCCAGGGAAGAAACATCTCATTTGACTTTAAGGAGGTTGCAAATGACTCATTCTGTCTCTATTTCTTGTTTAATTTATTTTTGCTTTATTTTGGAGACTATGTTCTTAAAGGAGCCAGCAGTGGATTGGCTCATTGAATATTATAGATAATTTGTGATAATAACTGACAATAAAACTGGTTGGCAGCCTATGAGGATTTGTGCTGTTATTTCTAATCTGTTTTAGAGATTAGAATTTATTTTTTTCAAAAAGCATAATTAAATGATCAAAATAAGCTCTGAATCTAATCACATGATGTACTTTTTTTCTGTGTAAGAATTTTTCTATTGATAATTAAGGGACAATCCCTAGCCCCAAAATATCAGTTGTCATACCTATAAGATTAAAAACGGAGCATAATTTAAAGCCTGTAATACTATTTCAATGTAATTCCTTACTTTAGCATATTGATGACATTGTTCCTTTTAATCCTTAAAGAAGATCAAACGGAAAAGCAATCAAAAACTCAACTTTGTTTTTAGAGGGGTCTTTGTCATTGTTTACCAGGTTTTCCATTTCTGGAAGAAATTCATTGCTTAAATAAACAGAGCATAGGAAAACAAGACTCACACATACTAGTAGAGAACAGAGTTAGAAGGCCAAACTTCGCCTAGAACTTCATTAGTCATTCTCTTTCATTCTTCACATCAAATACATCAAATGTGTAATGCTGTTTTGGCATTACTCTTAATAAGAATTCTTCCACCTCTCCAGGAAGCAGGAAACATTCAGAAAACAAACATTGCCTCAAAAGCTTCAACTGATGAATGTGAATAGAGAGTGCGAATATTTCCATAATCCTCCAAGTGGGTTGGAGCAAATTTACCATTAATGTTGCCTGCTTTTCTTGGAAACTTTTGTATTTTTTTTTTTTTCGGAATAAATTGGCTTTATGTAAATAACCTCCAGGTTATTTATGAAGATGCTATAACTTTGCTATGGTGAAGTTATATATAGATGTGATAAAAACAACAGGTCTGTGAGAAACTAGTCATGCCTTTCTTTTCCTTTTGTTTAAACAGCTTTAAAAAGGGCGAGCCTGGGTGGCTCAGTCGGTTAAGCATTCAACTCTTGACTTCAGCTCAGATCTTGATCTCAGGGTTGTAAGTTCAAGCTCCATGCTGGGTGTGGAGCCTACTTAAAACAATAAATAGACAAAATAAGATAAAAATGTATAGTATTAAAAAATAAAATAAAAAAATAAAGAGCTTTATTGAAATATAATCCACATACTATAAAATTTACCCTTTTAAAGTATACAACTCACTGAATATAACAGAGTTGAATAAACTAAATACAAATATGTATATATTTATATATATACAGACATATTCTATTGTATGGATACACCACATTCTGTTTATTCATCAAGGGATTGACATTTGGGTTGTGTCAACTTTTTGGCTACTATGAAGAATGCTGCTTGAACATTCAAGTACAAGTCTTTTGGACATATGTTTTCAATCCCAGTATACATTTGTATAGCTTATTGACATGTGTTTTTTTTCTTCTGCATGCCTTCTGAGAGGAAGACACTTTATCATCAGTTATGACCTCACATTCTTTGTAAGCCTGCGTAAAGAAGAGAGTAGAGGGAAGGAAGGTAAAAGGGAGGGTGACCTGGAACCCCAAACACCCCTTCCCTGATTCAAAATGAAGGGGTACATTCACCAAGGTTATCTGGCAATTGCAAGTTTCTTTTTTTCCTGTGGAAAAAAATATAAGTAGGCAAACTAAGAATACACACACACACACACACACCTATGAATACGTGTGTGCATGCACATGCAGAGGCTTCATCCAAAAGTGAGAAAATAGACTTCCAAATTTAAATGTTAATGTTATTTAAAAAGTATCTCTTTTGAATATCTGATTTCTAGGTCTTTAGGGAAAACCAATGCATACAACTAGGTCTCGAAAGACTTGATTTTACCCTTGTTCTAAGAGGCCATATGCTCACTCGGGCTCAGTTCGTGATTATAGGGTAAACTCACGTGAAATGAGCTTTTTTTTCTGCTTGCCTATTTTCTTTTTTTAATTTTATTATGTTCTGTTAGTCACCATACACTACATCATTAGTTTTTGATGTGGTGATCCACGATTCATTGTTTTCGTATAACACCCAGTGCTCCATGCAGTACGTGCCCTCTTTAATACCCATCACCGGGCTAACCAATCCCCCCTCCCTCCCCTCTAAAACCCTGTTTGTTTCTCAGAGTCCATAGTCTCTCATGGTTCATCTCTCCCTCCAATACCCCCCCCCATTTTTCCCTTCCTTCTTCTAGTGTCCTCCATGCTATTCCTTATATTCCACAAATAAGTGAAACCATATGATAATTGACTTTCTCTGCTTGACTTATTTCACTTAGCACAATCTCCTCCAGTCCCATCCATGTTGATGTAAAAGTTGGGTATTCATCCTTTCTGATGGCTGAGTAATATTCCATTGTATATATGGACCACATCTTCTTTATCCATTCATCTGTTGAAGGGCATCTCGGCTCTTTCCACAGTTTGGCTATTGCAGACATTGCTGCTATGAACATTGGGGTGCATATGGTCCTTCTTTTCACTACATCTGTGTCTTTGGGGTAAATACCCAGGAGTGCAATTGCTGGGTCATGGGGGAGCTCTATTTTTAATTTTTTGAGGCACGTCCACACTGTTTTCCAAAGTGGCGGTACCAACTTGCATTCCCACCAACAGTGTAAGAGGGTTCCCCTTTCTCCACAACCTCTCCAACATTTGTTGTTTCTTTTTATTTATTTATTTATTTATTTGAGACAGAGAGAATGAGAGAGAGAGCACATGAGAGGGGGGAGGGTCAGAGGGAGAAGCAGGCTCCCTGCTGAGCAGGGAGCCCGATACGGGACTCAATCCAGGGACTCCAGGATCAAGACCTGAGCCGAAGGCAGTCGCTTAACCAACTGAGCCACCCAGGCGCCCTTGTTGTTTCTTTCCCTGTCCATTTTTGCCATTCCAACTGGTGTAAGGTGGTATCTCAATGTGGTTTTGATTTGAATTTCCCTGATGGCTAATGATGATGAACATTTTTTCATGTGTCTGTAAGCCATTTGTATGTCTTCTTCAGAGAAGTGTCTGTTCATATCTCCTGCCCACTTTTTGACTTGATTCTTTGTTTTTTGGGTGTTGACTTTGAGAAGTTCTTTATAGATCTTGGATACCAGCCCTTTATCTGTAGTGTCCTTTGCAAATATCTTCTCCCATTCTGTGGGTTGCCTCTTTGTTTTGTTGACTGTTTCCTTTGCTGTGCAGAAGCTTTTTAGCTTGATGAAGTCCCAAAAGTTCATTTTTGCTTTTGTTTCACTAGCTTTTGGAGATGTATCTTGAAAGAAGTTGCTGTGGCCGATGTCAAAGAGGTTACTGCCTATGTTCTCCTCTAGGATTTGGATGGATTCCTGTCTCACATTGAGGTCTTTCATCCACTTTGAGTTTATCTTTGTGAATGGTGTTAGAGAATGGTCGAGTTTCATTCTTCTGCGTGTGGCTGTCCAATTTTCCCAGCACCATTTATTGAAGAGACTGTCTTTTTTCCATTGCATGTTTTTTCCTGCTTTGTCAAAGATTATTTGACCACAGAGTTGAGGGTCCATATCTGGGTTCTCTATTCTGTTCCATTGGTCTGTATGTCTGTTTTTGTGCCAGTACCATGCTGTCTTGGTGATCACAGCTTTGTAATAGAGCTTGAAATCGGGCAACCTGATGCCCCCAGCCTTGTTTTTCTTTTTCAACATTTCCTTGGCGATTCGGGGTCTTTTCTGATTCCATACAAATTTTAGGATTGTTTGTTCCAGCACTTTGAAAAATGTCATCGGAATTTTGATCGGGATGGCATTGGAGGTATAGATTGCTCTGGGTAGCATAGACATTTTAACAATGCTTATTCTTCCGATCCATGAGCATGGAATATTTTTCCATCTTTTTGTGTCTTCTTCAATTTCTTTCATGAGTGTTCTGTAGTTCCTAGAGTATAGATCCTTTACCTCTTTGGTTAGGTTTCTTCCGAGGTATCTTATGGTTTTTGGTGCTATTGTAAATGGAATCGTTTCTCCAATTTCTCTTTGTACAGTTGCATTGTTAGTGTATAAGAAAGCAACTGATTTCTGTGCATTGATTTTGTATCCTGCCACATTACTGAATTGCTGTATGAGTTCTAGTTATTTGGGGGTAGAGTCTTTTGGGTTCTCCACATAAAGTATCATGTCATCTGCGAAGAGAGAGAGTTTGACTTCTTTACCAATTTGAATACCTTTTATTTCTTTTTGTTGTCTGATTGCTGTTGCCAGGACTTCTAGTACTATGTTGAACAATAATGGCGAGAGTGGGTATCCTTGACATGTTCCTGATCTTAAGGGAAAGGCTCTCATCTTTCCCCCATTGAGGATGATATTCGCTGTGGGTTTTTCATAGATGGATTTTATAAACTTGAGGAATGTTCCCTCTATCCCTATACTCTGAAGAGTTTTAATCAGGAAAGGATTTGTATTTTGTCAAATGCTTTTTCTGCATCATTTGAGAGGACCATATGGTTCTTCTCCCTTCTCTTATTAATGTGTTCTATCACATTGATTGATTTGCGAATGTTGAACCACCCTTGCATCCGGGGGATAAATCCCACTTGGTCGTGGTGGATGATCCTTTTAATGTATTGTTGGATCCTATTAGCTAGGATTTTGTTGAGGATTTTGGAATCCATATTCATCAGGGATATCGGTCTGAAATTCTCCTTTTTGATGGGGTCTTTGCCTGGTTTGGGGATTAAGGTAATGCTGGCCTCATAGAATGAGTTTGGAAGTTTTCCTTCTGTTTCTATTTTTTGAAACAGCTTCGGTAGAATAGGTATTATTTCTTCTTTGAATGTTTGGTAGAATTCCTTGGGGAATCCATCAGGCCCTGGACTCTTGTTTTTTGGGAGGTTTTTGATCACTGCTTCAATCTCGTTACTGGTTATTGGCCTATTCAGGTTGTCAATTTCGTCCTGTTTCAGTCTTGGCAGCTTATAGGTTTCCAGGAAGGCCTCCATTTCATCCAGATTGCTCAGTTTATTGGCATATAGTTGTTGATAATAATTTCTAATAATTGTTTCTATTTCCTTGGTGTTAGTCTTGATCTCTCCCCCTTCATTCATAATTTTACTAATTTGGGTCCTTTCTCTTTTCTTTTGGATAAGTCTGGCCAGTGGTTTATCGATCTTTTTAATTCTTTCAAAGAACCAACTTCTAGTTTCATTGATCTGATCTACTGTGTTTCTGGTTTCTAATTCATTGATCTCTGCTTTAATTTTAATTATTTCTCTTCTAATGCATGGCTTAGGCATCGTTTGTTGCTTTTTCTCTAGTTCTTTAAGGTGTAGAGGTAGTTGGCGAATTCGGGATTTTTCTATTTTTTTGAGTGAGGCTTGGATGGCTATGTATTTCCCCCTTAGGACCGCCTTTGCAGTATCCCACAGGTTTTGGACTGATGTGTTTTCATTGTCATTGATTTCCATGAATTTTTTAAGTTCTTCTTTGATTTCCTGGTTGACCAAAACATTCCTAGCAGAGTGGTCTTTAGCTTCCAAGTGTTTGAATTTCTGCCAAATTTTTTCTTGTGATTGAGTTCCAGTTTTAAAGCATTATGGTCTGAGAATATGCAGGAAATAATCTCAATCTTTTGGTATCGGTTGAGGCCTGATTTGTGACCCAGTATGTGGTCTATTCTGGAGAAAGTTCCATGCGTGCTCGAGAAGAATGAGTATTCTGTTGTTTTAGGGTGGAATGTTCTATAAATATCTATGAGGTCTATCTGGTCCAGTGTATCATTCGAAGCTCTTGTTTCCTTGTTGATTTTCTGCTTAGATGATCTGTCCATTGCTGAGAGTGGAGTATTGAGGTCTCCTGCAATTAACGTATTGTTACCAATATGACTCTTTATTTTGGTTAACAGTTGGCTTATGTAGATGGCTGCTCCCATGTTGGGGGCATAGATATTTACAATTGTTAGATCTTCTTGTTGGATAGACCCTTTAAGAATGATATAGTGTCCTTCTGTGTCTCTAATTACAGACTTTAGTTTAAAATCTAATTTGTCTGATACAAGAATTGCTACCCCAGCTTTCTTTTGAGGTCCACTGGCATGGAAGATGGATCTCCATCCCTTCACTTTCAGTCTGGATGTATTTTTAGGTTCAAAATGAGTCTCTTGTAGATGGCATATGGATGGGTCCTGTCTTTTTATCCAATCTGCAACCCTGTGCCGTTTTATGGGAGCGTTTAGGCCATTCACGTTGAGAGTGATTATTGAAAGATATGAATTAATTGTCATCATGTTGCCTGTGAAGACGTTGTTTTTATAGATTGTCCCTGTAAATTTCTGTTGTATATCACTCTTGGGGTCTTTCTCCTTTTATAGAACCCCCCTTAATATTTCTTGCAGGGCCGGCTTAGTGGTCACATATTCTTTCAGTTTCTGCCGGTCGTGGAAGCTCTGCATCTCTCCATCCATTCTAAATGACAGCCTTGCCGGATAAAGTATTCTTGGCTGCATGTTCTTCTCATTTAGTACCCTGAATATGTCTTGCCAGGCCTTTCTGGCTTGCCAGGTCTCTGTGGATAGGTCTGACGTTATTCTGATGTTCCTCCTTCTGCACGTAAGGAATCTCTTCCCCCTAACTGCCCTTAAGATGGTTTCCTTGGTTCTAAGATTTGCAAGTTTTACTATTACATGCCGGGGTGTTGGCCTGTTTTCCTTGATCTTGGGAGGGGTCCTCTCTGCCTCTAGGATGCGAATGTTTGTTTCATTCCCCAGATTAGGGAAATTCTCAGCTACGATTTGCTCAAATACATCTTCTAGTCCTCTCTCTCTCTCCACTCCCTCCGAGATTCCAATTATTCTGACATTGGAACGCTTCATGGTGTCACTTATTTCTCTGATTCTATTTTCATGGATTCTGAGTTGTTTTTCCCTGGCCTCCTCTTTTCCCTTTTTATCTATTATATTGTCTTCCAGGTCGCTTATTCGTTCTTCTGCCTCACTTACCCTAGCTGTTAGATTATCTAGATTGGATTGGATCTCACTGATAGCATTTTTAAGTTCTGCCAATTCAGCTTTCATTTCTGCCCTTAGAGACTCTATGTTGCCATTAATTGATTTCTCCATTCTAGCCATTGTCTTCACAATTGCTAGCCTGAATTCCATCTCTGACATCTTGGTTATATCTGCATCCATTTGTAAATCTGCAGCATAAGTCATAATCTCTGAGTCTTTTCTATTTTGGGGGTTCCTCCTCCTAGTCATTCTGTTGATGGGTGTTTGAGGGAATGTATAGAGTCCAAATTATTGACCAGAACCCAAGCAAGATGCACCTGTTTTCTAGAGACCTTAGGGTTGCTGGCCTCTTGTTTTCCCTGCCTGTCTTCTGCGGGAGGGGCCTGCCGCGCTGTTATTCAGGCAGCCCTGTTTGGGCAGAGTTGCCCTGCCCCCCTGTGGCAGGGGATGGGCTCAGTGGGAATCAGTTTTGGGGGCTTTTGTTCTCTGGCAGCTTTCCCTGGCGGCTTTCCCCGTCTCTTCCGCGAGTCAGAGCAGAAGAGACTGTTTCCAACCCTCTGCCTCAGAGCAGAGAGACCGCAGTCTGTTCTTCAGTGAGCTCTCCAGGCCACACTGTCTCTGTTTCTGTCCGTGCTGCTATAAACTGCAGCGTCCTGGGTTGTGCACCCCTCCGCAGCGCCCCCAGTCCTGCCTCCAGGTCGGGGCACGTCTCTGCCCTTTGTGCTTCTAAAACCGCCAGGCGCCCCCAGATCGCACACGTGACCCCCGCCACTCCGGGTTTCCATCCTGAGGGCTGCAGTTCACCGGTGTGACCCCGCCAGTCTGGTTTTCCACCCCGGGGGCTGCCCTAAAGTCCTTTCCCCGCCGCTACCGGTCTGCAAGTCTGTGCCCGTCCGCAGCACGCGAGGCTGTCGCTCACTGGCGGTGTAGGATCCCCACGGCCAGGCACCCTCCCGCTGCCGTTTATCCTCCGATATCTGCCCGCAAAATCAGGGCTCCCCGCTTCGTACCTCAAAACCAACTGCCTGCGATATTCTGTTTGTAGAGATCCAGATCTTCTTACACCTCAGGCTGGTTTCGTGGGTGCTCAGAGTGGTCTGGTAGATATCCAGCTCAATTCCGGGGACCAGTTGACATAGGGTCCCCTACTCCTCCGCCATCTTTCCTACTCCTCTGCTTGCCTATTTTCTAAATTTAATTGAAAACTCATTCTTTCTTTTAGAAATCCACTACATATCCACATGTGGTTGATAACATCTAATAATAAAGCAATGCACCATGTGTAACGCCCCCTCCACGTTGTAAAGTGAGCTGGCTATATTATGCTGAATAGTCACTCATCACCAAGCAGAATGAGCAAGAGAGAATCCTCCCCCCATCCTGCTGGAGCTTCTTCTCAGTATAGTGTTAACATGCCTTGCCTCTCACGGGGGTCAGGCCTCTTGCATTGTATCATCACATATGCATTTTCTCCTTAATCCTCACAAAGGACCGCACAGGGAACTTACCATCTCCATTTCATGAATGAATAAACTTAGACTGTAGGTTGCATAACTTTTTCCCAAGATCACATAGGTAGTTACTTGTGGAACTCAAATTCAAACCCAAGTCTTCTGACTTTTTCTGACTCCAGAGCCTAAATTTGTACCCACTCCATTATAGTGCCTTTATATATTATGAACCTGGATGAGGGCAAAGAAACCTGTACAAAATTTGCCAAAAGTCTTCACCTATTTAGAACTCAGCTCTTAGACAAAGTCCTTTGCATAAAACAGAGTACAGAATCAGGGAAGAAACAAAAAGAATAAGTAGTCAAAATGGAGTTTATAAATCTCATATACTAAAATACACACACATTGCTTATAGGATAATTCCTAAGGTTCTCTCTCAGAGACTTTTTATTGTGCTAAAATATACATAGTGTAAAATTTACCATCTTCACCATTTTTAAGTGGACAGCTCAGTGGCATTAAGTACGTTCATATTGTTGTGCTATCATCATCACCATCCATTTCCAGAACTCTTCATCTTGCAAAACTGATACTCTATACCCATTAAACAATAACTCCCCATTCCCTCCTCCCTTCAGCCCCTGGAAACCGCCATTTTACTTTCTGTTTCTATGATTTGACTACTCTTAAGTGCCTCATATAAGTGGAATCACACAGTATTTGTCTTTCTGTGACTGGCTTATTTCACTTAGCATAACAGTCCTCAAGGTTCATCATGTGGTAGCACGTGTCAGAATCTCCTTCCTATTTAAGGCTGAATAATATTCCATTGTATGTATACCCCACATTTTGCTTATCCATTTATCTGTCAATGGGCACTCAGTTTGCTTCCACATTTTAGCTATTGTGAATAATACTGATATGAACATGGGTGAACAAATATCTCTCCATGACCCTGCCTTCAAATGTTGGGGTATATACCCAGAAACGGGGTTTAATGGATCAAACTGAAATTCTATTTTTAATTTTTTGAGGAATTGCCATATGGTTTTCCACAGCAGTTGTTCCATTTAACATCCCCACCAACAGTGCACAAGGATTCCAATTTGTCCACACCCTAGCCAACACTTGTTAATTTCTGGGAATTTTTTTTTTTTTTTTTGATAGAAGCCATCTTCATGGGTTGAGGTAGTATCTCATTGTAGTTTTGATTTGCATTGCCCTAACAATTAGTGATGCTGAGCATCTTTTCAAGTCCTTGCTGGCCATGTGTATGTCTTCTTTGGAAAAGTGTTTATTCAGGTCCTTTGCCCATTTTTGAATTGGGTTTTATTTTATTTGTGGTTACCATGGGGATTACATTTAACATCCTAAAGTTATAACATGCTAATTTGGATTTATAACAGTTTACTGTTAATAACATACAAAAACTGCTCCTTTACATTTCTGCCCCCACCCTTTTCAGTTATTGAGGTCATAAAATGACATCTTTATATATTGCATGTCCCAAAACATAAACTGATAATTTTTAAAAATCTGCTAGTTTCTTGAATTATGTAAAAAACAAAATGTGAAGTTATAAACCAAAGTTGCAATAATACTAGCATTTAGACAAATAGTTGTTTTTTTAAATGTATCAGTCTCTTAAATCACGCAGAAAATAAAAAAACGAAGATACAAACCATTGTTACAAAAATACTGGATTTTATAATTGTCCTTGTATTTATCTTTATTGGGCTTTTTATTTCTTCATACAGCTTTGAGTTACGGTCTATTGTCTTTTCATTTCAACCTACAGGACTCACTTTAGCATTTCTACTAAGGCAGGTCTAATGGTAACAAACTCCCTCAGATTTTGTTTATCTGGCAATGACTTAATTTCTCCCCTTAATTTTGACAAATAGTTTTGCTGGATATAGACAGGATTCTTGGTTAGTAGTTTTGTTCTTTTAGCACTTTGAATATATCAGCCCACTGTCTTCTGGCCTCCAAAGTTTCTGATGAGGAATCTGCTTATAATCTTATTGAGGATCCCTTGTATATGATGAGTCACTTCTCTCTCACTGCTTTTAAGATTCTCGCTCTGTCTTTGTGTGTTGATAGTTTGATTATAATGTGTCTTAGTGTCAGTGTCTTTGGGTTCATCCTACTTGGGAGTCATTGAGGTTTCTGGATGGTTATACTCATGTCTTCATCAAATTTGGGGAGTTTGATTAGCTATTATTTCTTCAAATATTCTCTCTGCCTCCTTCTCTCCTCTCCTTCCGGGACTCCCACAATATGTATGTTGATCTGTTTGATGGTGTCTCAACTCTCTGTGTTCACTTTTCTTCAATCTTTTTTCTTTCTGTTCCTCAGACTTGATAATTTCCATTGTGCTATCTTCAAGTTCACTGATTCTTTCTTCTGCCTACTCAAATTTGCCTTTGAATCCCTCTAGTGAATTTTTCATTTCTCTTCTTGTAATTTTCAGCTTCAGAATTTCTTTTCGGTTTTTTCGGTTTTCTATCTCTTTATTGATATTTTCATTTTATTCACATATTGTTTTCATGACTTTCCCCACATCTTCTTTTAGTTCTTTGGGCATCATTAAGACAGTTGTTTTAAAGACTTTGGAAGATCTGCCACTGGGTCTTTTTCAAGGACAATTTTTTCTTTGGCTTATTGTTTTTCCCTTGACTGGGCCTTACTTTCCTGTTTCTTTGTAGCCTTGTAATTTTTTTTTTTTTTTTTTTTTTTTTTTTGCTGTTGTTATTGAAAACTTAACAGTTGAAGCTAATAATGTAGTAACTCTGAAAATCAGATTCTCCCCTTTGCCCAGGGTTTTCTGGGTTTTGTTTTGTTTTTATTTATTGTTTTTGTTTCTGTTTTGATTGTTGGGCGCTATCTCTGTGCCAGGGATTGACCTGAGAGGTAAAATTAAGGTCTTCTCAGGTCTTTTCTGTGCATGTTCTCTTCCCTGGGCATGTGCAATGACTTTCCAATGTCCCCATATAGGCAGAGGCTTTTTTTTTTTTTTCCCTAAGTAAGCTCTATGCCCAATATGGGGCTTGAACTCACAACCCTGAGATCAAGAGTCATGTATTGGGCGCCTGGGTGGCTCAGTTGGTTAAGCAACTGCCTTCGGCTCAGGTCATGGTCCCGGAGTCCTGGGATCGAGTCCCACATCGGGCTCCCAGCTTGGCGGGGAGCCTGCTTCTCCCTCTGACCCTCTCCCCTCTCATGCTGTTTCTCTCTCTCTCTCTCAAATAAATAAATAAATAAATAAAATCTTAAAAAAAAAAAAAAAGAGTCATGTACTGTACTGACTGAGCCAGCCAGGTGCCCCTGCAGTTGCTTTTGAAAGTCTTGGGGCCTTTCTTGTTTTTTTGTTTTTGAATGTCTTGGTTTTTAATGTCTGGCTCCCAGAAGGGGAAAAAGAAAAGTGAAGGGGAAAAAGGTTATTGGCCCTTTAAGTTATCTGGAAGTCATGTCAGCCACAGCAGGAGGGGATTGCAACAATGGGGAGAGGTGCAACAACAATGGCCACCCCCTTCTTTGTCTGCATCTCTGTGATCAGAGCAGTAATCAGTAATTGGAGTGCAGATCCCCAATGCTTGGAGGACAGGGTTCTTCTTGCTCACCCTGGCTCCTACAAGCTGCAATACAAAATTCTTCTGGAATGCATGCATGGCTGCTTGTTGTGGATCTAGGGGGTGAGGGCTGGGTGGCTGCAACTGTGCTAAGATCTGAAATTGACCAAAATTAATAGCAATTTACCATCCTTCAACAGATTCCACAGTTCCCAAATAGCTACATCAGACAGATTATGACGGTACAATTTTTGTCTAGGTAGGGAAATAGATTTCTGGAGCTTCCTATTCCACCACCATCCCAGAAAATTCTTATTGTTATTTTACCCACAATTCTGACGAGATTGGGTATCTGATTTCCAAGGCCAAAGTAGATCAGAAGCAGCAATTCAGAAAGAGGACAGCAAGCAGCTCCAGTCTTACACATCATCAGTGGTGCCAAGGCATTGCTGCCCCTACCTCAGCGCTTGGTGTTTCAGCCATCCCTGCTCCACTGATGGTTATTGCCCTGCTGCGCAACGCCCCCCGCCTCTCCCATCTGCTCAAGGGCTTTTCTCACTCTCCAGCTAGTTGGAGACACCTGCTTTTCCTGACCGGCTGTTTCAGAGAAAGTTGCCACAGCAAAGATGTTGTATCTGAGGTGATATTTTTTCTTTTCCTTTATTACCATCTTCTCTTTATAAGAGTTCAGGAGCATGCCAGCTCCTTTCAGCAGTCAGATCCTGCTGTTGAGTCTGAGCCACTCTGTCAGAATATATATTTCTTTCTTTTTTAGAGATTCTCTCTTTTACCATTAAAACCTTCTACATCTGAGCCCCATTTGGTGTAAGCTAAATTCTAATTCGTTCCCACTGAGTTCCTGAACCAGTACAAACTGGGGGATACAGTTAGGCGTCTGTCCTGTACATCCTGTGCGAGTCAATTTCTGGAACTTTTTAATTCCGTTAGGAAGTTAGTTCACACAGATCCTGCAAAGTACCTCTAGGGAGCAGTGCTTCCTAATTCCACATGCCAGCCTCTCAGAGGCTTTGTTCTGGCTTAGCAAAAATACCCTTACCATCGTCATTCACTTTTCACCACATTAGTGAGCATACACAAACACACAATGTGTGCATAAGCATGCAAGCATGTGCATGCACACGTACACACACACACAAATCAACTTTAATATTCAATCCTGGCAATGGTACAGTAAAACAATTGCTTTTAAATATTGATGATGGCATTATAAATTGAACATGTGTGAAATCAATATAGCAAAATGTATCAGGAACCATAAAAATGTTCATTGACACAGTAATTCTATTAAATTGTAGATAGTCTCAGAAGATAATCTAAAATGTGAGAAAAGCCATGTCCTGAATTATTTATTATGCTGAAAAATTATAAGAAAATTAATGGTCACCAATAAAGATATAATATATGTATCTGCTAAAATTCTATGGTGAAATTAAAATATTGATATTGGCATTAAAGTAATTATAAAGTCTATATAACAATATATGTATGGTACAATAGCTACCATTCACTGAATGCTTACTGTGTCCCAGGCCATGTAGTAGCTATATTGTGGATATTACTTCATTTCGGTCTCACAATAATTCTGTGAAGTAGGTATTACCCCCATTTAAGGCTCTTTTCAAGGTTCTTCTTTTATCCCTCCTGCTTTCTTTCAATTATCTCTCCATGCTGACTTCCCTTTCTACTTAATGGAAAGAAAATTCCTTAAAGGAGCTCCTACTTGACTTCAGAGTGTGGATTTTTAAGCATTACCCTAAACTGTCTCCTATTCAGTATGGTGTTAAACAGAAAAGCAAAAAGAAATCAGATTACTAAAGTATTATACCCACTATAATTTAAAGTTTAAAGATGTTGCCTCCAGAAAAAAACTTGGAAGGGAATATATAGAATTGATGACAGTTGTCTTAGGGTAATCTCAGGGAGATGATATTTTTCCCCAAATTTTCTATAATATCATTTCATTATTCTTATAAGCATAAACACTTTGAGGCCCCCAAAATGAAAATAATTGTATTATCTTGTTTAAATAATTGGATTCTTACATGATCAATCCTTTTCATATTCTAAAGCATTCTTTGTGGTCATTGTAATACTGTTTTCAGAATTTTAAAATATGCTAAGTAATAAAAAAATTTCTACTCCATTTGTGAAAGTAACAGTGGTTAAGCTTTCAAGTTTTAGAGCTTACGGAGAGAAATAATTGTAATCTCATACAAACACATCAAGATAGTGCTTTGTAGAATTCAGTTTTATGGGTATTGGCTCACTTGATCTTCCTGACACCTGAAACGTACAACTTCAACTCTGAAAGTTGTCCAGAAAGCCCACTCCCTAGAGTTTCAGTGTAGCCCCAGCTCCACTATATCTACTGGCTGGCCTACGTGCCCCAGAAAAGGGCCACTGGGGCACTTGCCAAACACATCAGCCAGCCCCGCTCGGCACAGCTGTAAGCACAGCTGCACGCTGCAGCTGGCTCTGTCCCTGTAGTGATCATCACTGAAGAATGCTGAAGAGGAAGCTCTCCTGAAGGTTCTTCCTTCACCACCACCCCCTCCTTCTGTTCCTCTAGGCTGACTCTTCCACTTAATAGGAAGAACAATTCTACTTAGTGTTGCTAATCAATTAACAGCTGGTGAAACAGAAGAGCCTCACTTCTTCCCTGCACTTCAAGCTCTCGCAAACATACCAATAATACAATAATATGGCAACTGCAGAAATCTTGGGGACTAACACTGCCCCCACCGGGCAAAAAACTCAGCGGAAACTGCAGCTTTCATTCAGATTTAAACACCTAACAGGGAAAACAGAGATTCTAAATGCCACTTTTCTTTTTTAAAAGCATGGGATTCTTCTGATTATAAAATGAATACGTACTCAGTGTGGAAAAATGAAAATGAACTTAAAGAAGAAAATAAAATTACCCTAAGTCTTTTCAACCAAAATTACCGCTCAGTAATTATTTACTTTTTGAAAATAAATTCCTGGCCTTTAAAAAAATATGTGACATGTTTACATTTATAAACATTTTTTAATTTTACCATTTAAGAATCCTACTGCATATACTCTTCAGTTTTCTCTTTTATTTGACATTCCTTGTATCTTCCCATTTTCCTATGCTGCAAAAATGCTTTTAATGCCTTATGCCTAAAATCATAACTTTAGGAACCATTCCCTGCAGTTTTGTTGTAATATTAGCACCATCTGACTCCTCTTCCTATATTCCTTAACTCTGCTGAATCCTCATGGGCATTTAGCATTCTCTGGCTTCAGTGAGAATTAAGCACAGGAAGAGGAAAAGCAGGCCATCTGTGCAGGGAGGTAAAACCAGTGTAAATTAAATGGGGTGTGAAAAAAAGCCACTTATGCTCTTTAAATATGTGCTACTTGAGGGAAATTCTCACCTGTGTACAGAGCTAATCACTGAACACACAGGCTTCAGGTGAATGACCGGTGCTGCGTGTTCTTTGTTCAAAAAGCAAAAGCAATACTCTTTTTAAAAAAATAACGTTTTATAGCTCCAAGATGATCCAAGAGATTGTAATCAAACCTTAAACATTTCAAGGACAGTAAGCCAAAAACAAAACAAGCCTCCATCTCTGGCGCCGGCACTCTTTTCCTCCCAACTCCGCTTACCAGCTAGAGCTATTTTGGACTTTGTATACTTCTCCAGGGCTGTTTGCTCACACACTGCCATCTCTCCTCACTGATGGGTGTTTGTTTGCTCCTCCCTTTCTTTTCTATTTCTCCCATCACACCCCTCTTCCTTGTCTTCACGGGGACACCAGTAATGGAACAGCATGATGCTCAAGGGTGTCAGGTGTGAAGTCACGCTGTGCATTTGAATTCTGTCTGTGGCAACTTAAGCAAGTCACGTATCCTCTCTGTCCCTCAGTTTCCAACCTGACGAATGGGAGTCACAGTATCCACCTCATAGGACTATGGTGAGAAGTACATGTGTCACTTTCTGGAAAGCACTTTCAGAATGGTGCCCAGCACACAGTATCTCATTACTGCTTCTATTATTACTACTACTGGTGAAGAGCTTCCTAGATGTTTTGTCCACTTTCTGTCTCTCATTCCACCCCCACATGCATAATTACAATGACCTCTGTGCCAGTTGAGTGCTTCCCATGTGCCAACCCTCTCTAAGCTCTTTACATAATTTATTTTTATTCCTTACAACAATCTGTAGCTAGAAATTACATTCCATTTTACAGATGGGAAAACTGAGGCTTAGAAAAGTTCCAGTCCATCCTTTACAGCCTCTTAAAAAATTGCAAAATCCTTTTTAGTTACATTGTTTCTTTGCTCAAATGTCCACAAGATATTCTATTAACTGCCCCCACATTGCTTCAGCTTTCCAATCATGGGTATTGGGTCGTGCCTGTCAACTCATTCTCATTGCAAGCAAATATGGCCATCCCAAGTCTATTCCTGAAAACAGCTCCAGTCCTGAGGTTGCTTTTGATTGTACTCATGCCACTTTCTTTCCTCATCACCATTTTTGTCAAAGACAAAAATTTAAATTTCCATCTTTTCCTAGAATTACAGTGAAGTCCTCTATCCCTGTACTTCTTGGAGTACATAACCCATATTTTGAATGGCCCTGAATTTAACTGGACACGCCTTTAAAAAAATCAATGTCAATGCGTGTAGTCAAGGATAAAATGATTGGTGTATGTTGGTGGAATTCTGGGACAAAGCATCATTATTTTACAATTTTCCAGCCACTGACAAAGAAGCATAGTGTACTGGCAGGCGGCTATGATGGTTTAGTACAGCACTTCTCAGGGTGCAAGGTAATCACTGAGGGATCTGGCTAAAATGCAGACTGATTCTTAGGTCTGAGGTGCAACGTGAGGTCCTGCACTTCTGACAAACTCTCGCGTGATGCCGGCACTGTTGATGCTTGTGTAGCAAGGGCTGGGTAGATATTCTCAAGGAAGAAATTGAAGAACTAATAAAGAGATAAAGAAACAAAAATAATCTACAGAAGACAAATAATCATCAAGGAGCAGAAAGACCCAAAGTTTAAAGGGATTTCAAGTATAAATTTGACTGGATGTGTGTTTTCTTCCATTCTATGAACTTTGGACCCTAACTCTGTGCTCCCCTCCACCATCTAAGATCTGTCACTTGTACCCCTCCTCGTACACCCTGGTCACTCCTGAATTCCACATCCACCAGCACCTTAGAATAACTCTTAGGGTACTTTAGGGATCAGCAGCTTTCACCGGTACCTATGCGAAGTATTTAGGATGTTGTGATGGGTTGAAGGGAGAGGAAGAGAGCAAGATCAGGAGTCAGAAATAGAGGATTTGGAGGAATAGCCTAGGGGCCCAGAGTAACGTCTTCTCCAAACAATGTTTAGAACACTAGCCAAAGTGAGCACAGATCGTAGGTTTGAAAATTTTAATTGCAGAACATATTGTCAACACTCATATAGGGAGTGATCAAGGGAACTAGAAATACTCATGCTGAGGAAGGGACGATGAGACAGACTGGGGTAGGGTTGGCCTGGGCTAGGTGGTGGCTACAGAGAGAATAGGTGGGAGGTTACTCTTGAGTATCTGGGGTCGGTCATGTGGCAGAGGGAAGGGGAGGGTGGGGCGGCGAAGGGCAGAGCCGGGAGAAACCGAATAACCTGAAAACAAAACAAATAACCCCAAGTGGCTAGACTTACCCACTTATCGGGGATGTCACAAAGGAAATGCCAGAGTCCCAGCTCAGAATGATGTAGTTCCGTGACGCTTCCAAGATCTGTCCGGTCACTCAGTCAGCCGCCACCTGCGTGGCCACTGGCGGACGTGGGCAGGTCTGGCTGCTTCAGGGAACCTGTCCAAGCCCTCACTCAAACTTCTCTCTCCTCTCTCTTTTTCATGACTCCTTTCTTTTCTCCAACTAGAAGTGTGAATGTTTCTTGTGCAAGAAAAGTTACGGAGACTGACTAGGTACCTGACGATGCCTTTCTGAACCCAAAGAAGGAACCCCAGCGCCGACACATAATCCGGTAAGGGGGTGCAAGAGCTGACGTGGGTGGGGTCCAGCAAACCCCGCATGGCCGGAGGGGCAGCAGGGAGAGCCAGAGCCAGCGGCCCCACTGCTCCACCTGCTGCGGGCTCTCACCACGCCCCCCCTCCCCCGCCACCGACGCGGGATAGGAAGCAGGGGAGCTGGGGGGAGGGCGGGGAGCAACAAAGCAGGTATCGCCCCTTCCCCCCCGGAAAAAATGAAAAGACCCTCTGGGAGGTTGCATACCTGACCTTCGCGGCAAATGCCTTAATTAGAGTTCATACTCTGGCGAGGGCTCATTGCTAAAAGTCACTGAAACCAGGGACCAGACCCAGGAGAGGCCCTGGGGCGCAGGAGAGGGTGGGAGTGGCAGAAGGAAGGAAAGGAGGCTAATAAGGGAGGTGAGGAGGGCACCGGGGTTGCCCTTTGCCCCCGGCTGGCAGCGCTGCAGGCTGCTCATTCCTCCTGTCTTGTGTTGCCCTTGCATTCTGTTCCAGAAGGCAGCTCCCTTTCCCAGGGAAATGCAGCAAAGGAGTAAGTGCACTGCTAGTCTCCCCAGAGAATGGTCTGTAGCAGCTTGGACTGTTGGTAGCTGGGCTGTGTATGTGTGTGTCCGTTTTCCAGTGTGTTGGTGTGTGTCTGAGGGCTACGTGTTTTGCAACATCAACTGATCTGGAGAAGCAGGTCTGTAACAACCCAAGCAGTGATGATGATGATGGTGATGGCAATGATAGCCAATATTTACATGGCTCTTTCTTTCTTTCTTTTTCTTTCTTTCTTTCTTTTTCTTTCTTTCTTTCTTTCTTTCTTTCTTTCTTTCTTTCTTTCTTTCTTTCTTTCTTTTTCTTTCTTTTTCTTTCTTTCTTTCCTTCTTTCTTTTCTTTCTTTTTCTTTCTTTCTTTCCTTCTTTCTTTCTCTCTTTCTTTCCTTCCTTCCTTCCTTCTTTCTTTCTTTCCCCTTCCTTCCTTCCTTTCAGATTTTATTAATTATTTGAGAGAGAGGGAGAGAGAGAGTGCACAAGCAGGGCAGCAGCAGAGGCAGAGGGAGAAGCAGGCTCCATGTGGAGCAGGAAGCCTGATGTGGGGCTCGATCCCAGGACCCCGGGATCATGACCTGAGCCGAAGGCAGATGCTTAACCAACTGAGCCACCCAGGTGTCCCTACATGGCTCTTTCTTCCGGGTACTATCCTAAAGGCTTTAGGATACTCAATCTTCACAACAATACTATGAGTAGGAACTGTATAATCCCCACTTCGCAGACAAGGAATTGAGGAACAATGTGGGTAAGTAACTTGCCCAAAGTCATGCAGCCAGCCCAAGGCAGAACCTGGATTTGAACTCTGGCTGTCCGGTTCTGGAGATCATTTTCTTAACCATCAGGCTCTACTATCTCCCACATTGACTATAAACAGGGTTAAATAAGTGTTCAAGTAAAGAATACCAATTCTTAACAAGAGCTAATAAGTAGTAAGCAATAAGTATCAGGCCCTATTTAAGCTTGTAGCCCATGTAATCCACACAACAATCCTATGGGATTGGTACCGCTATCAACCCTATCTTACATGTGAAGATACTCAAGACTGAGGTGATTGAGTCACTTGCCCACATGGGCATCTTGCATGTGGACAAGACTAGAATTTGGGTATATTTAGTAGCAAAGCCCATGCCTGTGAGCAGGACCTTATACCAAAAGAAAGGATGAATGGCATCTAACTTACTCTTTTAGGCTCTTCATTGAAATCAACAAACAATGCAGGAATGCCCCCACTTAACTCACATTTTTACTACCATTATAGGATATTCTTTTTTTTTTTTTAAGATTTTATTTATTTATTTGAGAGAGAGAATGAGATAGAGAGAGAGCATGAGAGGGGGGAGGGTCAGAGGGAGAAGCAGACTCCCTGCTGAGCAGGGAGCCCGATGCGGGACTTGATCCTGGGACTCCAGGATCATGACCTGAGCCGAAGGCAGTCGCCCAACCAACTGAGCCACCCAGGCGCCCATTATAGGATATTCTTTTACTTTGCCTCCATTTCAAAAATGGGTCACCTTTCTCTCCACTCCCCATGCCAGCATATCCAACTTCATCTCCAAAAATCTATTTCCGGGTGTACCTTATGCTTTTAATGTCTTTCTGTGCCCATTCAACATGCATTTAGGTAACTTGGGTAAGCTATTAAGGGAATTAATTAGATAACTATTTCAGTTACTTTGCCACTGGCATAGGAGCAAAATAGCAAAACAAACATATTATTAACGGGACTGATAAGCCCAGTAGATCTTCCTGACTACAACTGTATCTCATCCATCTCTTTTATTTATTTTTTTATCCCAACAAATAGTAAAATGCCTGGTAAGCAATCCATAAATATTTATTAAACCAATGAATGATAAATCTGAGTTATGCTATGGGGCGTCTGGGTGGCTCAGTAGGTTAAGCATCTGACTCTTGATTTCGCTCAGGTCGTGATCTCAGATCTCAGTTGAGCCCCACAATAGCTCTGACATGCTGTGCATGGAGCCTGCTTAAGATTCTCCCTCTCACTCTTAATCTCAGGAAACAAACTGAGGGTTGCTGGAGTGGTGGGGGGTGGGAGGGATGGGGTGGCTGGGTGATGGACATTGGGGAGGGTATGCACTATGGTGAGCACTGTGAACTGTGTAAGACTGATGAATCACAGACCTGTACCTCTGAAACAAATAATACATTATATGTTAAAAAAGAAAAAGAAGATAGTAGGAAGGGAAAAATGAAGGGGGGGAATCAGAGGGGGAGATGAACCATGAGAGACTATGGACTCTGAGAAACAAACTGAGGGTTCTAGAGGGGAGGGGGGTGGGGGATGGGTTAGCCTGGTGATGGGTATTAGGGAGGGCACGTTCTGCATGGAGCACTGGGTGTTATACGCAAACAATGAATCATGGAACACTACATCGAAAACTAATGATGTATTGTATGGTGACTAATATAACATAATAAAATAAAATTTAAAAAAAAATTCTCCCTCTCCCTCTGCTCCTCTCCCTGCTTGCGCATGCCCACACTCACTCTCTCGCTCAAATAAATAAATAAATAAATAAATAAATAAATAAAATCTTTTAAAAACTGAGTTATGAGGCACACCTGGGTGGCTCAGTTGGTTAAGTGTCTCCCTTTGGCTCAGGTTGTGATCCTGGGGTCCTGGAATCGAGCCCCGCATCAGGCTCCCCACTCCACAGGGAGTCTGCTTCTCCCTCTCCCTCTGACAGCTGCTCCCACACCCTGTCAAATAAATAATTTAATTTAAATTTAAAATAATAAATTCAGCTTAACTGCTGTTTATGAAATCTTGACTAAGTTCCATCCCCTCCGCCTGTTCAGGTATGTATGGTGAATTTTGATCCCTTGCTATTCTTCCTGGCTTCATTTTACGTTGCTGCTTCACTAAAGAAGGGAATGGAAAGCAAAGGAAATGAGATTCAAATTCTTCCATCCTGGTTTTTCGTGCCCAAGAGTCAGATAAGTCAGAACAATGAGAACCCTAGAATCCTTCCTTTTATATTTCTTCCTGTTTATGACATGATGTACACTAGGCTGTGTGGATTTTAAAATAATTCTCTCAAGAATTTTCTACTTTTGCATTTACATTTATATTTATTGAGTACACACTGATACACGATGTGGAAATTTTAAGGCCTACTCTACTACAGAGGACACTATGGGACACTGTCCTTGTCCCCCTTTAGAAGCCCCGTAGAAGCCCTCATTTATTTGCTCTTACAGAAGTATCTCAGCTACAGAAAGCTGAATCACCCAAGGTCACACGCGGCTCCCACGGCAGCCGGCATCCAATGGTCAACATGCGGGTAAAAATACTCGGCCCCTCACCCTAACCCAAGACAAGCCTGAAGGGCCGCCGCAGCCTCGGAGCTCCCTGAGGCGCTGAGGCTTTCGCTGAGACTTTACCATAGTCCAACTTCTCTGTTCCCCAGTGTTGCTTCCTTCCCTCCCTCAAGTGTAGATCCCAAGGCGATAAACTTCCTGCACATTAATCTCAGTCTTAGACTCTTCCCCAGAGAATCCAAAACCTGGATACCTAATTGGTTGATTATTAAACATTTTTGGTAACTCGGACCAAAATACTCTTTTACTCGATATAGCAAACACAAGTGGTGTCTTTCATTTTAACCTACAGAATGTCAACAAATACACTGAGGGTGGTTAAAACTTAAGCACATTTAAGGGCGGTGCCCCTGGCGGCCCCCGGACCGTCTGTCGCGCCAGCAGCGTGGGGACGGCGCAGACCCAGGGACGCCCCTCCTTCCGGCCTCCGACCACCCTCCAACCTCTTTTCCAGACACAAACTCCGCCACCCTCTTCTCAGCCCCCCTCCGCCCCCCGGGACCCGCCAGCACCCTATCTGGGGCCGCGCTCCCGGCCTCGCCAGGCCCCCGTCCCCGCGGCCGAGGCCCGTCCAGCACCCGCAGCCTCGCACGCCGCCGGCCTCCCCGCCTCTCTCTCCACCGCGAGGCCCAGGCTCCGGCCGCCGCGCCCCGCGGCCCCCCCTCCCCGCCCCCCGCCGAACGCCCCGGAGAAGCCCGACGGCGCCCGCGGCTCCGGAAGATGCAGGCCCGGAGGCCGGGCGGCAGCCTCCCGAGCCCAGCGGCCGGGGGCCCGACCCCGCGCAGAGGCCCCGCTGCCGCTCCCGACAGGCCCGGGGGCCGCCCGCGCAGGCGCCCAGCCCCCCGCTGCCCGCCGAACCGCGGCCCGGGCCCCGCCGCCGGACGCAGCCGGACTCAGCCGGCCTCAGCCGGACGACGCGAGCGAGCGCCCGACTCACCTCGGCGGGCTGGGCCCACCGGGCGCGCTGGGCGCGGGTCCCTTCCCGAGGCTCAGCCGCAAGCGCGCCTGGGGGCCCCGGCAGCCCTGGAGGGCCCTCGGGCTCGGGCCTGGGCCTCTGCGGGGGGCCGCTAGGCAGCTCTGTAGCCCCCCGGGGCCCTCTCCCGACGGTGGACCGAGGGGAAACAACAGAGCTTTCTGCAGCAAAAACAAAATAAAAAAACAAACCCGAAACCCCAAAACACTGAAGCGCATTAGGTTATTTATGCGTTCCTAATATAGAAATGTAATTTACCTAAAAATGGGTCTTATTCTTTTTAAAAGATTTATTCATTTATTTGAGGGGGGGAGGGGCAGAGGGAGATAATCTTGAAGCAGAGTCCCCACTGAGCTCTGAGGGGTTAGGCAGTGGGGGCTCCATCTAAGGACGCCTGAGGTCATGACCTGAGTCTGATGTTTAACTGACTGAGCCACCCAGGTGCCCCTCATTTTATTGTTTTAAAAAATGATTTATGGGTGGGGGTGCCTGGGTGGCTCAGTAGGTTAAACCCCTGACTCTTGATTTTGGCTCAGGTCGTGATTTCATGGGTGGTGAGATGGAGCCGCGCTAAGCATGGAGCCTGCCTAGGATTCTCTCTCTCTCCCTCTCCCTCTGCCCCTCCCCTTCCCTGCTGGTGCTCTCTTGCTAGCTCTCTCTCTCAAAAAAAATAAAGTAAAATAAAATAAAAATAAAAACAAAAACAAAAATAAAAAATAAAAAATAAAAAAGGATGTATGGAGGGGCCTGTCTGGCTTAGTCGGTAGAGCATGCAATTCTTGATCTCAAGATTGTGAGTTCAAGCCCATGTTGGGTGTAGAGACTGTTTAATAATAAAATCTTTAAAAAATAATAAAAATAAGGATTTATGTGCGAAATTAATTTTCTATAAATTAATTTAGGAAAAATTATTACCTTCTGACTGTATGGTATATTTCCCAACATATTCAGTACTTCATTTATATATTAGTGAAATTTTATACTTTACTTTTTTAAGTGTGTTTCTTTTATTTTTTTAAGTAATCTCTACATCCAATGTGGGGGGTTGAACTTGTGACCCCTAGATCAAGAACTGCATGCTCTGCCAACTGAGCCAGCCAGGCACCCCTATAGGTTCAAAATTATAGAAAGAGAGCCTACACATTTCTTTTTAAGGGAACTCTTACAGATTTTTATGTGTGTGTTTTTTTTTAAAGATTTTATTTATTTATTTATTTGAGAGAGAGAGAGACAGCATGAGAGGGGAGAGGGTCAGAGGGAGAAGCAGGCTCCCCGCTGAGCCGGGAGCCTGATGTGGGACTGGATCCCAGGACCCTGGGATCATGACCTGGGCTGAAGGCAGTCGCTTAACCAACTGAGCCACCCAGGTACCCTATGTGTTTTTATTGTAAATGTTTTATGTATATGTTTACGTTGACTCATAGGCATAATAAAAGTCCAAATCTAGGATTTTTGTCTTATTGACTTAGTAATGATCCTAAAATTCACGTGGAATAATAACTAGATAAGAATAGCTAAGAAAAATATGAAAACACTTGTGCCCTAGTTGTTATTAAGGCACACAGCAAAGGTCTACTAAATAAGTAGAGATGATAGAAGAAAGAGCAGATCGGCGGACCAGAATAGTTAGATCGGGAGTAAAACCTTATTACATATACATTTTAAAATGTAAGAACATCTGATAAAGGAGTCACCACAGCTGAGGGGTAAAGAGAAGGAATTTTCACAGCTGGTACTGGAATAATTGGTTAGTGATTTGGAAGAAATCAATTTAGATTCCTAACTCTTACTCCTAGGTGGATGAAAGACTTAAATGGGAAAAACCCAAGTCATAAGAAGTAAGGCCAAATTCCAGGGAATATTGTATCTACACAAGAAAAAAATTTGTAGATGTAAGAAAAAAATTCAACAGTTCATTGACATAAAAATTTTAAACTTCTGAACATAAAAAATAAAAAGCAAACAAAAAGTTGAGAAAATGTATAATTAGCTACAATTATGACTTTTAAAATATAAAACATTTGCACAAATGGATTTAAAAACACTAAAATAGGGGCGCCTGGGTGGCTCAGTCGTTAAGCGTCTGCCTTCGGCTCAGGTCATGATCCCAGGGTCCTGGGATCAAGCCCCACATCTGGCTCCCTGCTCAGCAGGGAGCCTGCTTCTCTCTCTCCCACTCCCTCTGCTTGTGTTCCCTCTCTTGCTGTGTCTTTCTCTGTCAAATAAATAAATAAAATCTTAAAAAAATAAATTAAAATAAAAACACTAAAATATTAGAACATAGAGTAAAGTATATGATACATAATACAGAAATACAGAAATAATCAGAGATGGGGAAAAGTATTATACGCATATACAATAAAATGAAAATGAAAATCTGAAGTTAATGAGAATGCAAAACCATATGATGGGCTATTTTGTAGTCATTAAAATTTATGTTTTTGAAGAATTGTTAATGATATAATAAAATGATCATAATTTAATGTTGCTTGAAAATGCAAAACTGGACATGATTCTGAATGTAAAAAAGATGGGCACATATACAAAATGAACTAAATTAGGTCTATAAACTTATGGATGAGTTTGGTTTTCCTTAGATTTCACTGCATTTTCCAACTTTTTTACAGTGCAAATAAATTAATTTTGCAATTTTGTGTGTGTATATGTGTGAGTATTTAAAGAATGAATGGGAGGTAAAAAAATGGAAACATATTGTTAACTATTCTTTGGGGAAGTTGTTCTTAAATGGAAGAAAGAGAAGAGCTGTATCTAGAGAGAGATGTAAAATCAGGGAAAATTTCCTCCCTTTCTTTTTCCTGGTTTTTCTTTCCTCTCCTGTTTCCTCCCCCTTCCTTCCTTCTTTCTTTTTTAAGGATGAGAGGTTCGAATACTTTATTGTCAATAGAGGAGGAAATGAAAATACAGTAGTAAAGGAAGAAATGCTGGAGCAAGTTTCCAAAGGAGATGAGAGAATCAGTTAAAGAATCCTGCCTTTAAAAGGGATTAACTTCAAACGCATTTCGTTGAACACATGAATGAATGAATGAATGAATGAATACACGAATGCCAGCAGTATGACAGCTTTCCTATAATTCTGTTCCTTTTCAGAACTGAAATCAGTGAATTAACAATAACAATTTGAATATAGACAAAGAACTATCATATTCATTATTAAATTGATATTGCTAAATGATTCATATTTTAACTATAGGATTATGTCTAAATTCTCATTTTTATATGAAGAGCAAGGAGGAACAATAGAACAAATTGTAACTTTTTTTAAGCACAGAATTTAATTAGACTCCATTTACAAATGTTAATTTCATACAGGGAGTATGCCCTGGAGAATGCTGGCACTTATCCAGATAATTCTGGAAGTAAAAACTATACTTATTGTTAAGGAAGTGGTTGGGACTCTGAATTTTCCAGATAATTCCCATAAGCTAGAAAACTGTTAAGCTAAATATATTACTTTTAAACGTAGGCTGGGGTTTCTTTTTTTCCTTTTAAGAATGACATTCAATAGACACTTACCCTTGGTGTTTTAAAACTGTAATTTATTCACGAGATTCCAAAAATTGCTATTCATTTGCTATTCATTTGATACATGTATACAGGCTCCTAAACTTTCAAAACTTAGCTAAATGTACATTTGATAACTATTTTATATTTTTGTTATATTCCTTGTCCTTTTAAGGATCTGACATTTAAATTAAATATGAAAGCATTAGAGGTACTTAACTATATTCTATTTACTCATTCATATATTTATTAATTGGACAAATATTTATTGAACTTCTATTATGTCTGAGATACTTGGAAACAGGTGAAAACATGTCATCTGCCTTCATGAAGCTTGTAGACTAGTGGGAAGGCAGTCTTCGAATAAATAATTTCAATGTAGGGAAACATATAAGCTAGTTTGGATTTCAGAAACGGCAAGTGACTTCTAAACTTCAGTGGAGAGATTTGGGGGTCAAGAGCAGGTAGAGTGAGTTGTTAGGAGGCTCTCAGGAAAGGCTGATGTGGAATAACAACGTGGACCTCAGGGAGAAAATACTGGAACTCCTGTTTAGATTAATACATAGATCTTTGGTGACTCTCCCTCAGCGCACACGTTAGATGGCCCCGTCACTTTCAGCACTCAGGGTAACTTGAGGAAGGAGCCCAGATGGGTGACAATGGTGCCCTTGTTAACTTGTCCCCTTTTGGCATATTGTGATGTATTGCTTTTCTGCGTGCTTGGTTGATTAAATTTACAGATTATATTTTAGTTTAACTTGTCCTCCAAAAATGGACAAGTAGATTTAAAAGATTCATCTAAAGAAACTTCAGCCTTAAAAAAATAATAATACAAGCATAAGGAAATAAGAAAAAGTAGAGCTGACACTTTCATTCCTAGTAAGGGCTACATTGCAAGGTAAAGCAATGCCCATCTAGTGAAAGTGACAAGAAGTCCATTAAAACAAATTCAGAATAATCAAGTAAGGTTTATGGGCTCTCTTCCATAGTCATTAATGACAGCCCTCATCTAAGTGTACATTTGTAGAAGAACAATGAATAAAATAAATTATTATTGTAAATTAGTGGATGGGATTAAGAAATGAATAGCTTGATTTGGTAAGTGAAGCTAACAGTCACTCCTCCATTGGGTCCACATATGTCTTTGAGGTTTCTTTGCCAGCTATGACAGCCATTAAATTCAGCGTCAAAATAAATCAAATCTGGAACCAGACTTGTGAATTGCTGTATCACAGAACATTAAGCACAATTTAAAAAATAAAGTATACTGAATCAAATTTACCTCATTAAAATGTTAACATTTTAATAACAATTAGGAATATATTTTAGTAATAGAATAAAATATTGTAAACAAATAAATATAGGGGCGCCTGGGTGGCTCAGTCGTTAAGCGTCTGCCTTCGGCTCAGGTCATGATCCCAGAGTGCTGGGATCGAGCCCCACATGGGGCTCCCTGCTCGGCGGGAAGCCTGCTTCTCCCTCTCCCACTCCCCCTGCTTGTGTTCCCTCTCTCGCTGTGTCTCTCTCTGTCAAATAAATAAATAAAATCTTAAAAATAAATAAATAAATAAAAATAAATAAGTAAATAAATAATGTAAAAATCCTATTTAATTGTTAAAAATTTGGGGAAATGCTTTTAATGTATGTAATAAATGGGACAGTAATACATATATGTTACTGACAAATGTGTATATGTACATATTATGTTGAGTAAGTATAATCAGATGTTTTTAATGATTAAGTACGTAATCAACCTCCTTTGGAGAGAACTTGGCCAGGAGTGAGTTGATGGAAGCTCAAGCTAGTGATAGCCATGAGGATGGAGAAAAAGGAACAGATGCTTCAAGTATTTAGGCAACGGAGCAATGGGACAGGCGATTATTCCTTTGAAAATGCACACTGGACCATGTCCATTACCCCCGCCCTATTAAAACCCTTAGGATAAAGAGGACAGAATCCAAACAAGGCTCCTGTCCTCAGGCGAGCCTTCCTGACTCCCAGGCCAGTGCATGTTCCTCTGTTCTTCTCACAGAGTCACGCTCTGAGCTCTTTTCCTCTGAGCACTCCTCTCCATCTGTAATTTTCACATCTACTGCCAAGATCACCTGAGGAATATTGGCCTCGCACTCTAACTCCAAGCTCCATGAAAGACCAGCAAAATGCCTGGCACTTAGTAAATGTTAATTTGAAGAATTAATTAATTTGATGTGAAGAGTAAAGGAGACAGCCAAGATACTCCCCTTCTCCCAGCTCGAGTGGTTGTGCCCCTGGTGGTGCTGTTTCCCAAGATGGAGTCTATAGGAGGAGAGGACCCTTTGGGTTGGGGAAAGAAATGATGAGTTCAATCTTGGACGTGTTACATTTGAATCAAAAACTTTGAGCATTTTATTTGTGTGTGTATGAATATATGTGTGTATAAATAACTATAAATACATACAACAGAAGACTATCAGTTTTACCTCTCTTGTTAAAATTACCCCCTTTGTGATTATGAAGTAGCTTCGTATGCCTAAAATAAAACTGAATAAAGAGTCCTTCAAAAGGGATATTTCTGGGTATTTCCTATTTTAAGAACAATCATTTAGAATAGAAACTTATTTTGGTAAAGCGTGTTACTCTACTCAAGTCATGAATAGGACCCTTCCCCCTAAGTACTGCCAGCAGTAGAAAATAAGATAACATAAAATAAAAACAAAAAACAGCCCCTCCCTTTCAAAGCTATCTTTTCATCAGAAAAGGCAAAAGCTGCATTTCCCCCCTAGTATGTCTGCAGCATCAAATAACACCAGGAGAGCCTCCAGCACCGTGAGATGACCCAGCTCTTGTCCTGCCCTGATAGCTCATGCCATGCATTTCCCACAGGTTTCAGATCTTCTTGCCTCCTGATCTTATCATTCATTTTCTCCTTTTCTTGTCTTTCTTATCTTTCCCTGATGCCCTTCAACCACTTCCCTATCACTTTCCTTTCTCTCACTCTTGGATGCAGATCCTCTCTCCAGCTCTATTGCCTTTGGACACCCAAACTGATAAGAAAGAAAGAAGGATCACATTGGATCAGGAGAAAGGAACAGTTAGCCCAGTATCCTGTTTCCTAAGAATCTCTAGGGGCTTATGGAGGGTTTATAGCTCGGCCTGGCCACTGGAGCATTATATTTCAATCTGTCATTTATGAATTTATGTCATCCTTGCTTTAAATGAATACTTGGGGGAAAAAATGAATACTTGGAAACATGCTTTTGACCTTTACTTGCCTGATTCCAAAGCCTGCATCCATGCCCTCTCTACTAGTAGTAACATCTTTGTGTACTATTCTTAGGGTACTGATTCTCAGAAGTGACACCAATGAAATCTAAGTTCCTTCTACTTATTGCCAAACTGTTTTCCAGTAATAATTTTCACTCTTTGTTGAATATTTAAGATATGTTGTGAACTATTTTAAGTGTTTACACTTACTAACATACAAATTTCTTATGAGATAGGTATTATTGTTCATTTCTGTTTTAAAGATGAGGACACTGAGGCACAGAGACATTAAGTAACTTGCCCAAGGTCACAGAGCTAGTAAGCTGTGGTGTCAGAATTAGAACTCAGGCAATCTGGCCCAGAGCCCACACTCAATCACCTAATTTGCTACCTTACAAAAAGTTGTACCAATCTCCACTGGCACCATTAGTAAGTACAGATTGCTATACTGCTTTGGAACACTTCTACTCTTTAATTAATACATCATTAGGTAGATCCTAAACTTCCCTTTCTCTCCTTAAAGATAAAGCTGAGAGCTGAAGTGGAGGGCTAACTGTTCTCTAATACCATCTCTCTCCCCATTCCCACGGTGGCAGAAATGGGAGTAGAGGTGTGGCTTGATCTTCAGTACGGGGTGAGGACAGTAAAGTACTTTGCGCCCCTAACTTTGGTAAGTACTCTGTAGACACTGACTCATTTGACCATCAGATGGGTATCATTACCCCATGTGGCAACAAGCTAGGGAGATACACTCACAGTTGACTTGCACAATGATGCATAAATGTGAGGTAAATAAGACATCAAACCTTCAGGACTGATCATCAGCCCTGGGTCTTTATCTTGTCATACAGTCACAATACTTCATGAACCCTACTCCCTGCTCCCCTAAGAGATAAAACAAACAAACAAAAAATGACCCTACAAAGCTGACCTGGGCCAAAATCAGAGGCAAGAGACACTTTTCCAGAAGCCCACTCTGGGATTTTAATTAAATTCAGTTTAGAGTCAGTGGGGATTGTTGACCTCCTGCCAGAACCCATCAATTACAAATCCAGTGAGGTTGGGGCATCTGGGTGACTCAGTCAGTTAGGCATCTGCCTTTGGCTCAGGTCATGATCCCAGGGTCCTGGGACTGAGCCCTGCATCAGGCTCCCTGCTTGGTGGGGAGTCTGCTTCTCCCTCTCCCACTCCCCCTGCTTGTGTCCCTCCCCTTGTACCCCCATCAAATAAAAAAATAAAATCTTAAAAAAAAAAAAAAAAAGAAAAGAAAAACAAATCCAGGGAGGTAGAATGTTCATCTCAGTGCTGGAAGAAGTGACAGTAGGCTCTGTCCATCACAGTGCTACTGAGAAGGGTGAGTTCACACAGTGCTATGTATCTGCAGAAAGATGGCCAAGAGGACTGGGAACTCCCTTAGTTGCAAATTACTTTTTCCTGTGGCTGTTTAACTCCTAGAGCCAAAATATTGTCACCTCTGGATAAGATTATCCAAAGAACAAGAATGGTAAAAAGAGTTTATGAGGCAAAGAAATGTGATCGCATCAACAAAAGGAAAACCAATAATTAAAAAAATTTTTTTAATGATATATTTTTAGGATTTTTTATTTATTTTTTGACACACAGAGAGAGACAGTGAAAGAGGGAACACAGCAGGGGGAGTGGGAGAGGGAGAAGCAGGCTTCCCCGCCAAGCAGGGAGCCCGATGTGGGGCTCCATCCCAGGACCCTGGGACCATGACCTGAGCCGAAGGCAGACGCTTAACCGACTGAACCACCCAGGTGCCCCCAAACCAATAATTTTAAAGACCATCTGTTATTTTAGACATTCCTATAAATAGGAATAAAAACCTGATTTCAGAATAAATAACTTATTTTCTAACAAGGTAGGTTTTGTTCACAGATGGCTGTACTGTTTCTGTTACAAGTAGAAAATGTACAGGACGCTTATTCTGAATTAACCTCACCAGTTGACTTTTCTATTTTTCATCGTTGTTAAAATTCAGACTGTCCGAAAACAGTCCTTTACAGATCAAAAGGAAAAACGACATATTCAGAAGAGAGTATTTATCCTATGACTCACAATGCATCCACAAGAAGTCTGCTAGTAGCGGGGCCAGATGAATTTGGAAAGTTTTGAAACCCCACGGAGGAAAGCACGGTGTCTCTGTGAGTGCACAGCTAGTGGGGATCCTTCCAGCTGTCCTCACGGGCAGCCCACATGGGGAGTGAGTGCGACCCGAGGTGATGACAGGATGAAGCTGGATTGAGAGCAGATGTGACTTAAGTTCAGGCTGAATCCTCTTTGGGACTCTTTCTCCACAAAGCCACCCTTCCTTCCTGGAGCCATCCGGAAAGGACCTGTGGGGCTACCAGAAAACTCCCAGGTGACCCCAGGTGATTCAGTTCTCCTTTCACAGTATAGATTCTTTCTCCAGCATCACCTTCAGAGCAGACACAGAAATGTTATTTTCTTGGTTTCATAGGGCAGCCCGCAGTACAACCTGTGAATGTGTCCTGACTACCTTCCATTCGGGGAACATTAGATACCATGGACAATGCCCTTGGAGCTCACAAACCCAGTATAGAGCAAACAGACTCCCTGGACTCTCTGGAAACAGGGCAGTGGTTCCTACCTGAAGGCAGAGTGGCCTGGGACCTGTGCCACCTCCTGGCTCTTCAAAGAGGGTTGTTCCCACATTGGGGAACATTTTAGAGCCAGACACAGAGAATCAGCTTTGGAGTCAGCTCGGGATTCTAGAGCTAGATGGGCCAGTTAGACCTGTGTGAACTTGGGCTAATTTCCTCAATGTCTGAATCGGGGATTAGGATGGTCTGCACCTCTTAGGAATGTCGTGAGGATTAAATAAGAAGCCATCTGTGAAGGGCTTGTCCTGCTCCTTATGTCTCAGCAAGCACACAGTGACTGGGGAAGCTGTCATCATGACACCCTTTGCCCCCATTTGAGACCACAGCAATTGCGTTTAGGGGCTGAGCTGCTGAAAGGAAGTTATGCCTACAAGCAGTCCTGAAGAAAACCACACAGTGCAGTGAGCAGGCACTCATCCTGAACACTAACTACCTCTTCCCTCCTTCTCCCCCCGGTTCTCCACACAGCAGCAGCCCTTCCTTTCAGCCTCCACGTTGATGCTTACACTCTCGTTCCAGGTTGTCAACTAAAACCCAGATGAGGGCTGAAGATCCTCCTCAACTCGAGAACCACGGGTGTCTAGTTGCAAGAGGTTGTAGCATCATGGGTAAGACTTGAGCATAGACTTTCAGTTGAGAACTGAACAGCAATCACTTCCTGGCTTCCCCCTTCACCGCATTCTGTCTTAAATGAACAGGGACAATTCATCCTCTTTGAACCTGCTTTCTTGTTTATACAGAGAGGATAATACTTAATTGAGTGGTTGGAGGGATTAAATGAGATAATATTTACATGTAAAGTGCATAGCACAGTAGAAGTTCAATTCGTTACTCTTGAATCCAATTCAAGGAGTAGAAGTTCAATTCATTACTCTTGAAACCAATTTAAAAAATGCTAGGTAACTGCAGTCCTTGGGGTGCATAGAAACTAGCAAATAAGTTGATCAAAGGATGAGCTTGAGATCAGATGCTCTCCAAACAAGTATTGGTGAATATACATTCTGCCTAATAAGGTAAAGATTTCAACAGCCTTTGGTGAATATACATTCTGCCTAATAAGGTAAAGATTTCAACAGCCTTTACCTACCTTGCCTGTTCAGATTTCTTTCCCTTTTTTTTTTTTTTTTAAGATTTTATTTATTTATTGACAGAGAGAGACAGAGAGAGCGAGCGAGCACGAGCAGGGGGAGCGGCAGGCAGAGGGAGATGCAGACCCCCCCCCCCTCCGCTGAGCAGGGAGCCCCACATGGGACTCGATCCCAGGACCTCGGGATCATGACCTGAGCCGAAGGCAGACGCTTCACCGACTGAGCCACCCAGGCGCCCCTCGGATTGCTTTCCTTATTTATCAGAATTATTGTGTCAGGCAAGGTGCACACTACTTAAAATTACTTAAAATTAACTCCATACTGAATTAGCTTCCTGTAGGAAAGAAAGGGGGAAAGAACCAACTTTTTGAGGACCTGTAGAATATTGCCATGATGTGGGTACAATTAACCCTCTGTTTTACGAGTTGGGAAGACAGGACTGGGACAAAAGTGAAGCAGGTAAGGCAACAGTGTCAGAGGCAGAATTCGAACGCAGGTCTATCCGAGGTAAGCTACCATCATTTCGCCCCCTTCTGTTTGCACTGAATTTTTTATTTCTCAGGTTTATTCAAGAACATGCCTTCTAAATAGGGTTCTCAGGACGCTATTGCTGAACCAATGAAAACCACTTGTTGCCATTTGAAGGGAAAAAGGATTTTAGTTATCAGGGGTTTGAAATTTGGTTGTCCTTTAACTTTTCCAGCAGTGGTTAAAAAAAAAAGCGATGGCTACTCCGTTCGGTCTGCCCGCTTGAAACGCTTCAGGTAGATTAATTTTTGAATTATGATTCACCTTTCCTTTCCTGTTTTGATGCAACACGGAGACTGAACGATTCCTGTCAATAAAGAGCTCGAGTTTCCACCCCGCAAATTCGCTCTGTAATGACAGCCCAATTGGCTGAGGCGCAGGTGGGATTTCCTGACGCCATTTTAAGGAAACACAACTCCCCTGCAAGGAAGTGCCCAGTTAAAAGGGTCTATGCCTGAAACAAAGAGTAAGCAAAAGATAGGGAAACGGGCCCAGTTGCCCAGTCCCCTGCATCCTGTTCCCTCGCTCCCCGCTGCCCCCGGATTTGGAGCGCCCCTTCGCGCCCAGGCAGGTGCGCGCTCCGAGCTCGGCAATTCTATCGGGTCGCGTCACACCCAGTCCCCCAAAGAGAGCGCCACCGCACCGATCTCGGGGAAGGCTGGCGAGGTCTGCGGGTGTGCTGGATCCGGAAGAGGGGAGGCGCCTCCCACTGCGGGGTAGGGACAAAGGGTTTCCAAAGGTGCCCGGGCGCCCCGCTCCCCCAGCCACTGCGCAAGCCCCCTCCCTTCCCCCACCAACCCGGGCCTTCTCCGTGCGGTCCCCGGAGCCAACACACCGCCCCAACGCGGCCCGCAGCTCCAGACACTGCCAGCAGTTCGCTGGGCTGCGCGAACCAGCCACTCCCGCGGCCATCCTCACGCTGCGCGCTTCCCACAATGCAACTTCCCTGGCTCCCTCGGCCCATCTGCGCTCTGGCGTACCCCGAAATGCGGCCCCATCGCACAGGCCTCCTCTCCTCCGCCGGCGCCCTCTTAGTCGCTCCCACTTCCATCCCCAAGGGCTCCCGGTCTCCAGCCGCCACCGCAGCCGGGTTCTGGGCCCGCTGCCGGGTCCCCAGGAGGGCGTGGGGCAGGTGTCCAGGCTGCGCGCCGCCTCCTCTCCTGGTGCCACCGTCAGTGCACCCAGCACACGCACGCCCCGCAACCACTCCCTCGCCCCTTCCCCGATGCTCAGTCTCCGCCAGCCGCGGTCGCTGCACCCTCTGAGAGCCGCAGGAGGGAATTCGCGAGACGCGGCCGTCAGCAGAGACACCATGTGACGGGCACCGCTCAGTGACAAGCAGCTTTGGTTAAAAAGCGGGCGCGCGGGAGGGGAGGCGACGGCGCGCGGGACGCGGGACGCGGAGGAGTGGCCTGACTTTCCCCCTTTAAACCATCACGAGCCATGGAAGCGCAAAGGCGACGCGCCCCCCAGTAGGAGAATGACTGCGGTTCGAGACCCTCCGTGCCAGAGGGTGTGGATGTAAGTGCGAGGCTAGCGAGCAGCGTGTGGGTGGGGGTTGGCGGTCGAGGGAGATTCTGATGCAATCGGCCCGGAAAGGAGGAGGAGAGCCAGAGAGCGCGGGCTGGGGTGGCCACGCCGCTCTGCCTGAAGGTCGCTGGGAACCTCCGCCCTTCACCTTCCTCGGAAATCCGCCACCGCGCGCGAACCCTCCCCGCCCAGCCCTCGCTGACGGAGGCCACCTTTTCCCCGCGGAGGCAGCCAGACCGTGACACAAAGGACATCACACGGCCGGGGGGAACCCCGGAAGGGCGGACACCTGGTCTCCTTTTGCCACTTTTCCCTTTATTGCCCAAGGTAAGGCGATTCTGCTTTTCCAGGGGGAGCCCAGGGAGCGGTGGCAGGGAGGAAAGGGATGTTTTGGATGCGAGTGGAGGTGGTAACGTACAAGTCACCCAAGCGGGCGTGGAAGGAAGGAGTGAGCGGTTCTACCGGCGGCGTTCGGATTTTGCTTGTATTACAGGAAAAGTCCAGATCCTCTGTTCTCCGAACACACGCGGTAGCGTAAGGCGGCGTAGGGGCCCCAGATTTCACCTTTGCGTGGGCTGTGGCTTACTTTTTGGTTCTGTTTTCATAGCGGCAGAGTGTGGCACGCGATCTGGTTAAATGATACTTAGGGTCGGGGACCACGCGGGTCTGAGTGCAGCGGCCGAGAGGGCGCTACTGCATACCCGAGGAGTGTTCGAATCCTGGACATTTGGGAACAATTTCCTGCGTCCGCAGGGCCCAGAGGAGAGCATGTGATGCCCCCGGGGGTGTGCGTGGGGCCGGCTGGGGCTGGGGGGACTGGGCGCCGCGGGGGAACCGAGCCGCCGAGCGTGAGTAAACAGGAGCACGTTTGCAGCCCCTTCCTCGAGCTCTGCCCCCTCTCTCAGTAGCCTAGAGTAGGAGGATGCGGGGGGAAGATTACTAAAGGAAGCTGGCGGGGATTCACTGTCCTTTCCCGCCCTGAAGAGGTGCTTTCCAACGTGAAGAAGGGGAGAAAGAGAAGTGCTGTTCTGAGAGCTGGATTCCGCGGGAGCTGGCGAACAAAAGGCCACCGCTCGCGCGGGGCCCGGGCGCGGACTGCCCTCGCCTCCTCTCCCCTTCCCTCCTGCGGTCCCCGGCGCCTCGCTCGCGTCCCTAAACGTGGCCACAAAAGGCCTTTGAACTCGCCGCGTCGGTGCCGGGAGGAAAGCGCTCCTTCGCCCTAGTGCGCCCCCTGTTGCCCTCCACCCCCATAACCCACCTCCCTGAGCGTCTGGCTCCTCAGCACCCACTGGGACCCCACAGGTTACGGGGCTGCCTGGGCGCTGCTTCCCTGCGGAGCCGCCCGCCCCTGGGTTTAGGGTGAAGTGTATTCGGAGGATATACAAGAGCATATGGCGGCAAAAGGAATTTCGCGGTCACAGCCTCACCGCATTTCGGGATGCCTTTCACAGGCTGTCTCGGGCTTGGGAAGGTGGTGCTACAGTTGAGAGCCCTTTGTGTCTCGCTCTGCGGCTCGGACCCAGTTTTTATAGCACTGTTTCGTGGAAACCTTACCGCCGCCAGGATCACGTACTTTTTCTCAGACGAATCCATGGTGATGTATGTAGTTAAGAGTGAAAAAGACCCCAGCGCTAAGAAACGGTATTTATTTGTATGCGAAGGGGGGTTGACATCTCTGCAGTGGAGTTAATTTTTTTTAATATAAGGGGGAGGAGAGAATAAGGCTGTGGTTTGCAGACTGCGGAGAACAGCAAGGCTGTAATTTGTCACCTTGATGGAAGAAACTGTGCAGCAACTCGTGCTTTTTCTGACGTCAGAAGGACAACGGAAATAAAACCTGAGCTAGGTGGCTGGCTGGCCTCATTGTTGAAACATCTCACGCTGGGTGGGTACTCCTGAAATCTATGCGAAACTGTCAAGATGAGGCACTGATCCTGGATTTTGCTTCCGCCCCAGCCTCAAAATGGCTTTACTCTTCTGAGTCCCTTCAGTTCTCAGCATGTCACCTTAGGTATTTAGGAAACTTGCCTAGTTTGGTTTGAGGTCTTAAAACCTTGATGAGGTGTGTTCACCCCCCTCCCCCCCAAATATTCAATAAATATTTCCTACTGAGGACTTATTATATGGAACTAGATAAAGTTCGTGCTTCTGTGGAGTTTCCCTTCTCCTGGGGGAAAGAGACAATAAATGCACATATAATGAATTTCAGGTATTTGTTAGGGTAAGGGAGAAATAAAACAGGATCATGTGATGGGGGAGGGCACTAGAAATAGATGACCGTCTAGCAGGGCCTGTGTGGGAGGGTGACGTTTGTCCAGAGACTAGGAGGCCAGGCATCTGTCTATTCTAGTCTTGTATTTTTCCTCCCTCTGGGTGATACTTGCAGGCGAAAACCAATCTTACTCATTATTGTTCCCCTAATGCCCAGCACAGAGTAGCTGCTTAATAAATGCCTCTCAGATTGAGACTTTAGTCATCTCGTTCACTTCTTTATGCTGCTGTTGACTATCCCTTCCTTTCTAGATCCCATTATTCCTCTTTCTCCCAAGCGAAGATGTGAGAGGTTTCTTTACTCTGCTTCTCTTTCCCTCTTACCCTCTCCCCACTTCTGAGCAGTTACCAGGCCCTTGCAAATGCCTCTCAAACCTGTCTTCTCATCTCCATTCCAGCTGCTCAAGTTCAGGTCCCTGTCATCTGTCCTAGACATGGCAATGCAAGTCGTGTGCTGGGATACAGGGATCATGAAGCAGATGTGGAGATTCCCTGAAGAAACCAGTGCTTCACACAAGCACAATACGTGGTGAAGAGTGAAGCAGAGAATTCATGAGGTAGAACAGCTTTCTAGTTGCTCTCCTCGGGTACCAAGCCCTGCTCCCCTAATTCAGTCTCCACACTTCCATGGGATCTGTATTTCTAAAACTCAGTTTGCATTTTTCCAGTGACTTTGCTTCTAAAAATCTTCAGGGGGTTTCCCTGGCCTAAAATTAAAGTCTCGATTCCTTAGCTGGGCACTCAGGACCCTCCACGGTCTGACACCTCTTCTCTTTCCATCTTTCTCACAGTTCACCCTGTGCTCTCCCTGTGGCTTTTCTGCTTCAGTATGGGTGTTGATTCTGGACTAGAATGCCTACTGTCATTCTGTGTATTTGTGAAGGCCTAGCCCAAATGCCTCTTTTCTCCCTTTTCAAATCAGTGTTCACTGATCATCTCTTAGCATTTTCATAAGGATTTATCTTTTACTTTTTGCACTTTTGTCACTCCAGGTGATGGAAGGCGGGAGATGAGGCACAGGCTGGGTTCCAACTTACCAGCCCAGGGACACTGGGAAGATTTTCAGCATCTCTAAACCTTAGTGTTTTTGTTTTTAAAGATTTTATTTATTTATTTGAGAGAGAGAGCTGGGAGAGGGGAAGGGTAGAGGGGGAGGGGGGAGGGAGAGAGAATCCTCAAGCAGACTCCCTGCTGAGTGTGGAACCTGACATGGGGCTTTGTTTTTTCATTTGTTAAATGGGAATGAAGATAATGGTGATGGTGGTGGTAGTGGTACCTATCTTACTGAGTTATCCTGAAGATTTAATGAAGATAATGGTGTGAAGTGCTTGGCACTGTGGTAGCACTCCATATATATTGAATTAAAAGGGACTTCAGGTTTCTCATCTATCAGAGGTGGTGGGAAAGTTGATCAGTAAAGTTCCCCTTACCTCCAATATTCTGTGCATATTTAATCATTTAAAATACTTTTCTGAAAATAATATCTTAATGGAAACTATGAAGGGTGATGTGGGGGTGGGGGGAAGGATGTGTGTAGAAGTAAGCACTTTCAAAATCGCATCATAGACTTCAGAAAAAGACACCTTGGACCACTGACCCTAAACCGCGTCTCTTAAAAACAGTTACACTTACTTCTGAAATTTGATCACATTATAGTCATTGGTTTTCTAGTACCCACCTATGTGTTAGGGTTACTTAATAACAGTAAAGGAATTCAGTGATCAGGAAGGCCCTGTGTTTGGGGGAAACTTTGCAAAAACCAGGCTTAAAATCAAGGAACTCTGCCTCAGGTAGGGTTACAATGTGTCTTCGCCAATAATTAGCTGGGTGTACTTGTGCAAATCATTTAACATTTTTATGCCTCATTTTCTCATTTGTCCAATGCTAATAAATAGTGTCCAAGCTGCCTAACTCACAGAGTTTTGAAGATAAATGAGAACAGAGCTGAGGAAATCCTTGAACAAGCTAAAAGAAGTACTCAAGATGATAATCATCTGGAGTTAAATGTGCTGCTAATCCACAGGTTTAGGGGACGAGTTTAGATTAATGATTCTCAACTCTGCCTTCACATTAGACCCACTTGGGGTCTTTTATTTTTATTTTTTTATTTACTTTTTTAAAGATTTATTTATTTATTTATTAGAGAGAGAGAATGAGAGCGTGCAGGAGCAAGTAGGGGGGAGGGGCAGAGGGAGAGAATCCAAGCAGGCTCCCCACTAAGCCCAGATCCCATGATTCTTGAGATCACGACCTGAGCCAAAAACATGAACTGGACATTCAACCCACTGAGTCACCCAGCCACCCCCAACTTGGGGTCTTTTAAAAGCTGCCAATGCCCAGACTCCATTTCCAGACCTTCAGATGTAGTTGGCGTGGGGTGGAGCCCAGACTTGGGAATATTTTTAAAAACACCCAGGATGATTCTAATTACAGTGGCTTAGATTTTAAAGCAAACAAAATAAAGTCAGAATTTAAATGAAGACCTCCATATGTTGTTTGATAAAGTCTAAGTTATTCAGAATTGTGAGCTTGACTGACTTTTCCCCTGATTTGACTAAACCAACCAGTCGTTGACATCATGGAACCACAGCCTTAGGTTACAATTCACAGCCTGGATTTTCCCAGGCATACAATCCTGTCCAGTGATACAGCCGGGGCCACATGAAGATTTAATGTGTGGATCTCAGTTTCCATCTTTTAGGAGTGATGAAGAAGACTGGAAAAGAAAGAGACAATGGAAAGGAGAAGGAAAGGGATAGGCTCTGACCCAGGTATGGGAGGAAGAGGCTCTGAATAGGAGAGACAGGACAGAGCACAGAGAAAAAGTCGTCTTTGATTTATGGAACTCGTTTAGTTGAGGTTGCACACTGGTGGCTAGAAAGCCAAATAAAGCCCGTGGGTACATTTTGTGTGACCTACACTTTCTTTTAAAATTGTTTGGAATTAGTTGTCGATATTTAAACATCTGATTCTCACTTAAAATCTGGATTTCTGGCATTTCTTTTTTTTTTTTTTTAAGATTTTATTTATTTATTTGAGAGAGAGAAAGCAACAGAGATAGTGAGAGAGAGCGAGCACAAGCAGGGAGGAGAGGGAAAAGCAGGCTCCCCGCTGAGCAAGGAGCCTGATGCGGGGCTCTGGGATCATGACCTGAGCCAAAGGCAGAGGCTTAACCGACTGAGCCACAGGCGCCCCGATTTCTGGCATTTCTTGGAAAAAAAAAAAATCGAAAGATCTGGCTTATTCCTACTGAAATAGGTGGGATATGTGTTCTCCAGTTTCTTACGCCCAGTCTGCCTTGCTCATTTGTCACACGTACCTGGGCCCTAGTTGCATTTGCAACCCTTAGTCTACATCTATCTGTAGATGTTAGGACTTGCTGCACATTCGAATCCCCTGTAGAGCATTTAAACTATCCATGCTTGATCCCACCCTAGACCAATTAAATCAGAAACTGCTGTGTGTTAGGTTTTTTTTTTTTTTTTTTTTTTTTTAACTCTTGAGGTGATTCCTCTGTCTATGTCTAGAACTGAGGACTTCCAGCCTAGGTCACCTATTCAGAAGATTTGTCCACAAGCCCATTTCTTATCTCTGAAAATGATCCATTAAGAAACATTGGATAGAATCATAAATTCAGAGGGTTTTAAAACTGGAGATCTTTGAGAGAACATTGGTTAATCAGAATTTCCTATTTTAAGGTGAGAAAACAGGCCTAGAGGGAAGAAAAACTTGTCCAAGGATTATTACATCATTTGATATTGGGACATAGTGTGTTTTATGTTTTCTATTTCCATGCAAAGGTAATTTTTTTTTTATAAATGATCCTCTTTACATGCACCACTTTGTGATGCTTTAAAATTGCCATTATTTCTGTTCTTTCTTGAGTATTTTGTTGGGAGCTAGCTATCATAGCTTAGCTAAGCCTTAAAAACAAAGAAAACCCCATCCAGTGTTTTTAGTTCAACAGCAGTTCTTGATCAAAAACATCATTAGAGCAAAAACATGTATGTGCAAAGAAAGAATTTTCTCAAACTGTTCCAGGCTGTTTTCAACTCTGTGTTTTTAGTAGTTATTTAAATCTGTGAATTTTCAGTTGATGAGGAAGATTTTTAGTTTTGTGGTACCCACACTGCTCAAATACACTCACTGTTCTCATTTATTTAAGCATCAAGGGGATTTTTTTTTTTTTTTTTTTTTTTTTTATGTACTATACAGTTTGTCCCATATCCAAAGTTACAGATTGACTTCGTTAACTTCTGGAGTTTATCAGTATCTTCTGTCTTAGAGAAATCAGAGTCGTTTTAAAACATCTGAATAAGGATAGGTTAATTCCCAGACATCATAGGCTGGGCATATTGATAACAGACATTTGAAAGATCACATAGGAACCAGAAGAGAAGGGGAATTCTGGAGCAATGGGTGCAGGTGTCGGGATACTGTGAACAAGTTAGGATGCAGGGGTCTACCTGTCCCAGGAAGTGAGCAGCTCATCTCCCTGCCCCACGCAGAAATATTTGGTACTTATCCCCTGATGAGCTTCCTTTAACCTGGGGCTTCTCTCCCTTGGCACTGCTGACATTTGCAGGCAGATAACTGTTGTGGACTGTTGTGGACTGCCATCCTGTACATTGTATAATGTTTCACAGCATGCCCTGACCTCTCTCCACTAGAAGTCTGCAGCATCCCCTCATTTGTGACAGTCAGAAATGTCTCCAGACATTGCCAGAATTGTCCCCAGTAGACAACCACTGCTTTAATTAATTCCACTTTCTCTGGACCTTTAGAAATCATGCCAAGAATTCCTAAACATTCCAAGCATAGTGACTGTGATGTTCATGATAAATACTTTCCACTTATATAGGACTTTACAGTTTTAAATGTATTTTTACATAATTCTCACATGCCCAGATTAAATGTAAAAGGAAGTAAGGGGCACACTTCATGAAGGAGATGAGGCTATTCATGTTGCTTCCTTTATCTTCCCATTTCTATTTTGTTTTCCTGAGAAAGTGTGTTTGTGAGGATCATTAATATATTGTCTGCAGACAGATGATCATAGCTTGCTTTTTAAATTTAGTCATCATTATTATTGTTAACGTATTTGCTACTACCATGTGCTAGGGAGCTATGAGGTCTATGACCCCTGTCTTCGAGGAGTTGACATTCTAATTACGGAGGATGATAAGTACACAGGAAGACTATTAACATATATAAGAACCCTTGTATAAGCCAATGAGTAATCTATACAAAAATGCTTGAAGAATTCATGACAGGTAAATAATCAATCATGGGTTGGTCATTGGAGAGAGATAATCACAGAGAAGGTTGGTTTGAAATTAAAAAAAAAAAAAGCATGAAAGCAAACAAGCTGGGCTCTGAGAGAATGTACTTACATAGGAATGGGCTTTACAGGAACGGGGAGGGGAGCATGTTCAGGGCCAAAGGAATGGTGTGAACAAAGCAGAACACTGTATGACTAGATCCATTGAGGGAATGGAAGGTTCAGGAGGAAGGTCATCAGAGAGCAAATTAAAGAGATAATTATGAGCAATCTGGGATTGTCTTGTAAGGTTCCAGAGATTAGACTTCATCCTGTAGACATTGGGTGGGAAATTATGATTGGCAAGAAGAGAAGAGCAATGTGCCAGACATGTATATTCAGGAACACCCTGACTCTGTAGGGGGGAGAAGGTAGGGTCGGCAGGTAGCATGGGGGAAAGCGAGTTAGGATTGTGGGCAGAGAGGAATGAGGGGCAGGGAGGGGACATATGAAAGAATGTTGCGGGGGCCTGGTGACTGATTAGATATTCAACCGCATTAAAGCAATACCCGGGCTCCACGTCTGAGTGATGAGGAGAAGGAACATTATCTTTAACAGGAATAGCAAAGCTGATGCGTGAGGTCAGTGCTGTGTTCAAGTAGGCATGTGGAGTTTGAGGTAATGGCGAACATCCGCATGGAGAAGTCCAGCGGGCAGCTGGCGTCTAAAAAGAATTTGTGGAAATTTTTCTGAGCAGGAAGGAACCTGAGAGAGCCTCTCTCCCTCCAGCCTTCTCATTTTACAGCTGAAGAAACATGTGACATGTTAAGTGACTTGATCATTATCAAGTAGTATCTGTGAGGGAGATCCTATTTCATAATGCAGAGGAATGCTAGTTTTATAAAGTGAAAAAGACTGGGGAAAAAAATCTGAAAGATGCCTTTGTGGAATGAAACCTGACACTCCAGGCTTGAAACCTCAGAAAGGAAAGAAGCTGGAGTGTGCGCCGGAAGGAGCGGCCCCTGCACTACCCTGCAGGCGGGAGAAGCAAGGCGGCTGGCAGGCGAGGCCTAGAGGCAGTGCTCCGGAGCCAGCTGGTGGGGGTCAGGAAGCCGTGCTCCCTGCCTGCCGTGGGAGGAGCTGGAGAGAGTGGGAACTGAGAGAGCGCCGCCCGCCTTGACGAGGCCGTGGTAGCAGTCGTCGCGGGAGCCTACGAGACCCCGCCGGGCACTGTTGTAGGTGCTGCCCACGGACCCGAGCGAGGAATCTTGATAATGACTGTAGGAGGTGGGTATTCTTCATCTCCAGTTTACAGATTCAGAAACTGAGGCAAAGAGAAGTTAACCTACTTGTCTGCGGTCAACGGCTCCCAAATGGTGGAGCCAGAATTGGCCAGTTGAGCATGATTTCAGGGGAGCGATGAGGACGGGAGCAAGTTGTTCAGGTTGTTGGCAGTAAAGGGCCTATACAAAAATGCTTGAAGAATTCATGACAGGTAAATAATCAATCATGGGTTGGTCATTGGAGAGAGATAATCACAGAGAAGGTTGGTTTGAAATTAAAAAAAAAAAAGCATGAAAGCAAACAAGCTGGGCTCTGAGAGAATGTACTTACATAGGAATGGGCTTTACAGGAACGGGGAGGGGAGCATGGGCGGGGGTGGTATTTCAAGGTTATAGACAAAGTCGCTTTCGAGATACCGAGCTGAGAGTGATTGGTGAAAGTCAGGGAAGCGCGAGGAGAGGAAGTGGTGATACAAAGTGCTAGCAGAGCTACCACAACTTGCATTTGGTTAAGCCGGTGAGTCTTGAAGAAGAAGAGAGAAAACACCTTGAATTTGAGATTGCTTACTGGTTCCTAGGCTTTTCAATACTAAAGGCCACTTTTATTATTCCCCACCTCCCAAAGATCTTTTTCAAAGATTTTGAGTATCAATTTTAAGCTTTTGGGTTTTTAAAAACTGATGAATCACAGACCTGTACCTCTGAAACAAATAATACATTATATGTTAAAAAAGACAAAAAAGATAGTAGGAAGGGAAAAATGAAGGGGGGGAAATCGGAGGGGGAGACGAACCATGAGAGACTATGGACTCTGAGAAACAAACTGAGGGTTCTAGAGGGGAGGGGGTGGGGGATGGGTTAGCCTGGTGATGGGTATTAAAGAGGACACGTACTGCATGGAGCACTGGGTGTTATACGCAAACAATGAATCATGGAACACTACATCAAAAACTAATGATGTAATGTATGGTGATTAACGTAACATAATAAAATAAAATTTAAAAAAGTTTTTATTTAAATTCAATTTAGTTAATATATAGTGTATTATTAGTTTCAGAGGTAGAATTTAGTGATTCATCAGTTGCATATAACACCCAGTGCTCATTACCTCAAGATTCCACACTTGGGTCCGTGGGCAGCACCTACAACAGTGCCCTCCTAAATGCCCATCACCCAGGTGCCCCAATTCCCCCACCCGCCTCCCCTCCAGCAACCCTCAGTTTGTTTCTTATAGTTAAGAGTCTCTTATGGTTTGCCTCCCTCTCTTTTCATCTTATTTTATCTCTTCTTCCCTTCCCCTATGTTCATCTGTTTCGTTTCTTAAATTCCTCATATCAGTGAAATCATATGGTATTTGTCTTTCTCTGGCTGACTTATTTCACTAAGCATAATACCCTCTGGTTCCATCCAGTGGTTGCAAATGGCAAGATTTCATTCTTTTTGATGGCTGAGTAATATTCCATGATGTGTGTGTGTGTGTGTGTGTGTGTGTGTGTGTGTGTGTATGTGTGTGTGTATATATATATACACACACACACACTACATCATCTTTATCCATTCCTCTGTCGATGGACATCTGGGCTCTTTCCATAGTTTGGCTATTGTGGACATTACTGCTAAAAACATTGGGGTGCAGGTGCCCCTTCGAATCACTGTGTTTGTATCCTTTGGAGAAATAGCTAGTAGTGCAATTGCTGGGTTGTCAGGTAGTACGTAGCAATACAGTGTATAGCCTTTCTCAAGAAACAAGAAAAGTCTTAAATACACAACCTACCTTACACCTAAAGGAGCAGGAACAAGAACAGCAGGAGAAGAGAAATAATATGGATCAGAGTGGAAATCAATAATATAGAAATTAAAACAAACAAACAAACAGTAGAACAGGTCAACGAAACTAGGAGCTGGTTCTTTGAAAGAATTAATAAGATCAATAACCCCCTCGCCAGACTTATCAAAAAGAGAAAGGAACCAAATAAATAAAATTATGAATGAAAGAGGAGAGTTCACAACAAACATGCAGAAATACAAACAATTATAAGAGAATATTATGAGCAATTATATGCCAACAAATTAGGCAATCTGGAAGGAATGGATGCATTCCTAGAAACATGTAAAGTACCAAAACTGAAACAGGATGAAATAGAAAACCTGAACAGACCTATAACCAGACCTATATTGAAGCAGGAATCAAAAATCTCCCAGCAAGCGAGTCCAGGGCCAGATGGCCTCCCAGTGGAATTCTACCAAACATTTAAAGAAGAATGAATACTTCTTCTGAAGCTGTTTCAAAAAATAGAAATGGAAAGAAAACTTCCAAACTCATTCTATGAGGCCAGCATTATCTTGATCCCCAAATCAGACAAAGACCCCACCAAAAAGGAGAATTACAGACCAATATCCCTGATGAACATGGATGCCAAAATTCTCACCAAGATACTAGCTAATAGGATCCAACAGTATATTAAAAGGATTATTCACCACGACCAAGTGGGATTTATTCCTGGGCTGCAAGGGTGGTTCAACATTCGCAAGTCAATCAATATGATACATCACATTAATAAAAGAAAGGACAAGAACCATATGATCCTCTCAATAGATGCAGAAAAAGCATTTGACAAAATACAGCATCCTTTCTTGATAAAAACTCCCTGCAGTGTAGGGATAGAGGGAACATACCTCCATATCATAAAAGCTATATGTGAAAAACCCACAGAGAATATCATTCTCAATGGGGAAAAACTGAGAGCTTTTCCCCTAAGGTTAGGAACACAACAGGGATGTCCACTGTCACCACTGTTGTTCAACATAGTACTGGAAGTCCTAGCTCAACAATCAGACAATAAAAAGAAATAAAAGGCATCCAAATCGGCAAAGAAGAAGTCAAACTCTCACTCTTTGCAGATGACATGATACTCTATGTAGAAAACCCGAAAGACTCCACCAAAAGCAGAGTCGCAGGATATAAAATCAATGCACAGAAGTCAGTTGCATTCTATACACTAGCTTTTGTTTTAGTTGAAGTGTAATTTATATGTGATGCAATATCCAGATTGTAAGTATACTGTTTAATGAGTGTTTACTACAACTTTAATATATTAATTTATTTCCTGGTTTTATTACTCAAAGAAATATAAAATTGCCAGTCAGAATTTAGGATCATCACACCAAGTTAATGCAATCTAGCCCAAAGCAAGAATACCTGACATTTTAGTCAACGTATTTGGCCTGTTTGAGGCCTTTTGAAATACAGAAAAGCAGCTCATAGATTCATATTATTACCATCTAGGAGCCAGGTGATCCAAGGATCTCAAATGGGTAAACCGGCTCAGTTATGGGTAGAGATGGCAGGAAGAATAGGACCATCATTGGCCTTAGGCCTAACACTTTCTCAGAACTACTGACGTAGCTACCATAATTGATTCTCAGCCGTTGAGCTGGGAAAGGTTTAATCTTATTAGTTTTACAGAATAAAAAACCAATAGTGATTCATAACAATTTTAAAATTAAGTGTGTGTGACTGGATATTATTGATAGGAAGGCATTACTGCTATTTTTTTAGGTTTGATAGTGATCTGGTGGTATTGTTTTATAAAAGTGTTTTTTTCAGAGATAAGTGCTGAAATATTTATAGATGATAGGATATCTGGGATCAGCTTTAAAATAATTCTCTGTGATGGTGGGGGTTAAACTTCAACAAGACTGGCCTGAATTGATAATTGTTGAAGTTGGTTCATGGGGGCTCATTTGATTCTGTCTACTTGTATATATGTTTAAAATTTCCCATAGTAAATTTAAAAGGGGGGAAAATAAAATGACGAACATCAGTTAGGGTTTAGTTGCATGTAACAGAGATCTTTCTATGTATGTTAAGTGAAAGGGATTTAATACAGGCAATTAAGTGCCTATAAAATTGTCAGAAGAGATGGCAGGGCAGGCCCTAGGCTGGGCCTCTAGGAATAATTACTGGGATGCCACCACTTAAACTTGTCTGCTAAGGGAACTGCTACTTGTGCCTCCATCCTGAAGCCAGGGAACCAGGAAGCCAGTTTCTCACTGTCTCAGCTGCATGCTCCAGGAACACATCATTTGAGCCAAATCTGATGATCAGGAATCCATAGCCACAATTGTTGGTACCAGAGCCATCTGCTGCACTGGCTAGAACTGTACCAGCAAAATGGATGCCTTGCCCCCTACCCCCGCTCTCCAGTTGGTGGAATCTAAATCATACCTAGAACCCTAGCTGCAAATGGGAAATGTAGCTCTCAACTTTCCATCTTCTACAGAACTGGACTAACAAGTAGAAACAAATACTGAGCAGGCCAATCCACTCTGAAGTATATTAGCAATTGAAATTGTATTTATCCCAAAAAGTGATTTTTGACATTGTTTAAGTTACAATATATTCTTTGGTTTGGCTTTCCCTCTACAGTATTTTATTTTATTTTTTTATGTGTTTTTCTAAGTAGGTTCCATGCCCAGCATGGAGCCCAGTGCAGAGCTTGAACTCATGACCCTGAAATCAAGACCTGAGCTGAGGTCAAGAGTCGGATGCTTCACCGACTGAGCCACCCAGGCGTGCCCCCCTACAGTCTTCTAATCAGCGTTTACCAAAGCTCTAAAAACCAAAGCTGTAAAACTACTCAAGAACATGTACCTTGCTCCCTCTGCTCTAGCTAGGTTCATCTGAATGGTCATGCAAGGCCTGTGCTATTCCCAATACAAGTGATGCCTTCCCAATCCCCTGGTCTAAATCTACCTGTGTTTAGACATAGTTCAAGTCCTAACTTTGTGAAACCTTAGCTGATTGCTCCAGGCCCCATTTTTTTTTTCCTTCCTTCCTTCCCTCCTGCCTGCTTGCCTGCCTGCCTTCTGTATGTAGGTATATCTCCGAAATCTTTCTGGATTTATTCTTTGTTCTGCCATATAGTTGGGTCTCTATCATGCAGATATTTTATGGTATACTGTCACTTTATATGGGATGGTCTTGCTTGCTTAAATAGGGTGTAAGCAATGTAAGGCTAGATGAGTTTCTCTGTATCTTCTCCTTTGATATATAACACTATGAATAGTAGAGACTTAAGTCTTTATGTTGGTACTCTTGGTAAATAAAATGTACCAATCAGCATACCGAGATAATGCTTGCTTAAGAGGACCTCACAAGATTGTGGTAAAGGACCAAAGTTGTGTTCTGTGCCGATAAAACTTTAATTTGTAACCCATATAAATGTTGAGAGATTGTAATTATGGTTGGGCTAACATCAAGATCTTCACACAGTGACCCTGTTAGGCCTTTTCATTAATTGTATTCTCTGATAATGGCCTCTTATTTCAGTGAAGGTGTCATTCTTTGCTTCTTGAACTCGGCCTGCACTTCCTGGCCGTGCCGTTGACCATGTTCTCCTTCACTGAGAAGTCTCAGCTCAGGCCCCATCTCCACCCATCAGTTTCTCGTCTGCCAAGCAGGGTGACTGTCCAGAAGTAAAGGGTTGGGTGTCAGTTTATGGCACAGTCCAGCAGATAAGCAAGCATTTGCAGCGATTGTGTAGACCCGCGTTTACTATCTCGACGTAACTCAGGATAGGAGATCGTATCTTGTTAAGCAAACAAATATGTGTTAAAAACTCTATGGTATGATTTCCACTTTTGTAACCGCATACCTGTTTTTTACTTGTACTCACTCTTTTCATTTTACAGATATTTATTGAGTGCCTACCGTGTGCCAGGCACTGTATCTATGTGCATAGAAAGGCCCTGGAAGGTCAAAGGTCATACTCCAGGATATATATCAGTATATACATATATATATACAGCGATCATCTCTGTGTGCTGACATAACAGGTGATTTTTTTCTGTTTACTTGTGTCCCCCTTCATTTGCAAACATATATTTTCTAATTTTTCTACAAAGCTTGTATTATTTATTAATAAGGAGCTAATATGTTTTTAAAAAACATTTCTGTTCTCCAAAATGCTTATCATGTAATGCTACATGAAGAAGAGTAGGTTAAAAACAGTCTAAAGTGCCAATGTTAAAAAAAAAAGAGAGGAAGAGAGAGGGAGCAGAGAGGGGGAAAGAAAAAGAAGGAAAGGATAATGAAGAAAAGAGGAGAGGAAATACATCAGAGTCTAACAGTGGCCCAGTTTGGGGTGGTGGGATCTTTTATACAAGGCCTGTTCTAATGATTCTATGGTGAGTATGTATTAGTTATAGAATAAGAAAAAAAATTTCTTTCTCAAGGACTGGTCCAAATGTGACTTTCCTGTGAAGCTGCCTCAGATTCCCAAATTTGACTTTTTAAACTTTGAAATCCCCTCAGTAAATAGATGATGAATTGAATAGAGAGGAATTTCTAAGTGTGGCCTCAGCTTTGGTGAGAGGTGTCACTAACTTTGTTAACTTACCCCATCCTGCAGTTTTCATTTCCAAGAATGAGTTAGATTTCAGAAAGGTTATTTCATAACAATAAAAATGTATTCTAAAAAAAAGGGGGGGATATTAGGACACAGCAGCAAGACCACGTGAGGACACAGAGAGGAAGCAGAGCCATCCACAAGGCCTCCGAAGAAACAAAACTTGCTGACTCCTTGCTCTTGGATTTCTAGCCTCCTGAACTATGAAAAAAACTTCCCAGTTTAAGCCAAAGCAAAAAACATTTTTTCTATGTGATTAACTTAGTGCTGTTATTTGCCTAATACTGACATAATTTTAGTGGCCAGGATGTCCTCTGTTCTTTTTATGCTTTTGCCTTTTTGTCCATTTATGTAAATGACCATATATGTATGTTATTTGCACGCACACACACATACACATATATATTGGTACAAAAGTTTAGATTCAAACAGTAGATTCCAGATCTATTATGAGTCAGCCTTTCCTCTCCTCAGAAAATTTTTGTCTAGTGTCCTATTTCCTACCAGTCTGTAGAGAGGAAAGGACTCAGCCCAAACTGCAAACACCATCCACTGACTCACCTTCCCACCAGCCCCGTCGTATCACTTCAGACTGTGAGGAAGCTGTCCAGGAGAGAGCCAGTGTGGCAAGACTGCTGGATATTACCCAGTCTAGCCCATCTGGGCAGCTTTCATTAAGGCGGCCAACAAGTAAGAGTACATGTTAGTGCACTGCAACTTTTGTCCAGTAAAGACAGGTTGTAAACCTTTCTGCTGTGTGAAGGCGCTGAGAACAGTTAGAGATGGCCCGGTTGCTAGCACTCCCACCCTGGCTAGAAGAATCAGCCCTGAGCCACCAGATTTGCCTTTGCCTGGGAGACGGGGCGCTCGACTCTCCTGGCCCTGGCTTCCTGCCCTCCAGGAGAGGCCCTGCCTGGCAGGAAGGTGAGGCTCCCAGAACCTGAGGTATTAGGAAGTATTTTCTTTCTTTTTTTTTTAAAGCCCATCTTCCCCAGTGCTCAGTGAGAGTGTCTTCACCAGCAGGGGACAGAGATGCCCCCCTCTCTCTGGGGGTGTGTAGGAAGCTCCAGGCCCCCACTTCAGGATCCATTTAACCTGGCCCCAGACGGCAGGGGCAGTCTCTAGCACACCCAGGGCCGCAGGTTTAAAATGTTCTGTAATTGGCTTTTTCTCCAGGATTTCCCATCCATGCCTGGTTTTTAGGTTTTTCCCCATCCCCTCATTTGGGGGTCCAGACTCAAGAGGACAGGCACAGGGGGAGGACAGGCACTAGGGGTCCCCAGCACTGGGGGAGTCTCCCTGTTGGAAGTTGTAAAGGATCCTGGAACCAGGGGAGTTTCATGCTAGATAGGAGTCTATATGAACAAAAAGGAATACTGTGTGGCCTGGTTGTGGGAAAGAGAAGAAAAGTTCTAAAAAATTATCATTCTAAGGTACTGTCTATGTGTCCTGAAAACTGTATCAGTTAGCACAATGCTTCTTGGGATTTCCTAGGATGCTTAGCTGGGCACATTAGAGTTTTGACTCTTCACCAGGCTATAGTCAGCTTATGGAATTCAGGATCAGACAAAATGCCATCCAAAGGGGTTTGCCATTGGCGGTAAAAAGAAAAACTTATTGGCGTTCTACTTCATTCCTTGGTCCCCATCCCCTCACCCGAGCTGACCCTGGTGGGGCTCCTGTACTGACACAGGCCTTGCTTCTCAAGTTGTGTCTAGCTCGTTTTGGTCGCCACCTGCTTCTTACTTTGTGATGCTGTGCGTCTGAAACTCTTTCCCCCCCTTATATACCATTGAAATCTAAGTCCCAGTCATCCGCGTCGGGGAGACTATGAACTCTGCAAGTCTTTCGTTTCTGGAGAGGAAATATAGTTTTAGGTGGATTAACCTAAATCCCCTGAGTATGAGTTTTTAATTCCCTAATTCCCTGACATAGAGTGATTTCATTGAAGAGATTGATTTAATCTCTTGCAGTTGATGGATAAAGTGTTTGCTAAATTTCAAACCACAGATTTGTCCTTTGCTGCTTGACCTCCAGGTTGCGTGGTTGATCTGTCATGATGCCGTTTATTGAGGCTTCGCATTTTTATTAAACTGGGATTGCTAAATCCGCGGTGCTTTTGTGTCTGTGTAGTCTGTACACATTCTAAGTGTGCCCTGTGATTGGATGCATTAAAATAACGGCATCACTTTCAATTTAAACACACTGTTTCATAAAAGGCATCTATATTGCCCGCAGTTGACATGGTATTCCTATTAACATGCACACGATGATGGGACAAGACTCATTTTGTAGTTAAAATGGAGGGAGATTTAAAACAGGCATAAAATTTAGAGATAAGCCTCTATCACTTGATGTACAAAGATCGCCCTAATGCATTGGATGGCAAGATGGATAAGTTATCAGTAAGTTAACTCTTTGTTTACTTGTAATAGTTTATCTTTCATTGATGGTGATAGTCATATGTTTAATTATTTTTCATTGTGTTGTGTTCTAGGGGTGTCAAGCTTATATTTTTGCTGCTATCCATTTGTAATACACTCAGAGCAGAATTTGGACTAATTTTTTGACTACGGATACTTTGTAAACATGATGCATTTCAAAAGTGGACTTGAATTAACAGAGTTGCAGAATATGACAGTGCCAGAGGATGATAACATTAGCAACGATTCCAATGATTTCACTGAAGTAGAAAATGGTCAAATAAATAGGTGAGTATTTTTCCGCTAACACTCTCAATCCCATGAAAGAAATGTCTCTCAAATATTATTCTGGTTTTCGGTTATTCTCCTGAATTATTCATGACTAAAGTTATGCTCCATTTGAAGACGTAATTTGAATTTCTTATGTGACATCTGTTGGGCACAGTCTGTAATAGCAGATGAAGCAAATAGGAAAGCAATTTATTCATCCTTTCAAATCTTTCAATTGAGTCTAATAAAAATACATAAATACACTGGACCCCAACCAGCCCTAACTTTCCGAAAGCTCTGTGCTTGTGAATCAGACAGACTGCTGGAATCGCGCTGCACGCCGTATGGGAGCGTGTACCACAGTCATCTGCCCTAACCCACGTTGTCACCCACCAACAGCCAACACCCCCTTTGCCAATGATCCCATTTCAAAACTACAAGTACAGCATTACAAGCATCATTTGTAACACAAATTTTAAATAGTAATAACCAGAGTTGGGCCCCAGTGGCTCTCTTGAGAAACTATAGTAGAGAATTAGTACATGAAACAGAAAGAAAAGATAGCATGAGTCAGAGGAGGTAGGTGGGAGGCAGGTGGGAAAAATCAGCCCGCCAAGCTCTCAGCCCCAGCCATGTCCTCAGCAGGTCCTTGCAACTCTTGGGTCCTATGTTTCTTAAGTTAGAAGAGTAGGACCAATGTCTTTTTTTTTAAAAAGTGATCTGGGCCATTCTCTGACATGACGATTTTGTAGCCAGGGTTTGTGGGTCATTTCACAGGAAGCTCTCCAGCTTGGGATTTGGTGATGTGGTTGGTGTAAAGCATGTAGCCTCCTAAAAGGCCAGGAGAAGAGAGTGGAGTAGGCAGGACCACTTATTAGAACGCCAACGAGGTACACATTTGGGGGGTGGTCAGAAGGAAGTTGGGATGGAGGAAGATGAAAACATATGTCAGCCAACCAGGCATCTCTGTGGACATTGTTTCTGGAAATCTGCTCTACGTTCTGATATGGTGTCCTAATGGAAGTCCAGCAGAGGACTCCGCTGCCACCATTTACCAACTCAGAAGTTCCAGTCCTGCCTCTTCTTCTCCCTTTTCCCTTCCTTGAATGTTCTTAGAGGTGAAGTGTGCCACCCAGACACTTCCTCAGTATCACCCAAGTACTATTCACTGTGTTGGGATATGTCTTATTGTTGGACTCAAATTTGCTTCTTGCACCCTTTCTGAGTAATTATCAATAATAACTACCATTTCTTGAATGTCAGGTGTTTTTACATATATTGCCATTTTTCCTTATGACATGCAAAGCTTTCTTTTGTAAATAAGGAAAATTTAAAAATACATTTTACAAATAAGGAAGCCGAGGCTCAGAGAAATAAAATAACTTGCCCAAGGGCACACGCACGTCTGTAGAAATACCTGTCTTTCTGCTCTATCCTGCTGCCTCCAATTATAATGCTGGGGCATTGAAGAAAAAGAGTCTTTACTAATTTTATTAAAATACCAGTGCTATTTTAAGCTCTGTGCACCCAGAGTGTTCTGCAGTCACTGCTGACCTCCACTTAACAGTGGATGGGAGTCTAACCATCTCACAAGTAGGACATTTTGGTTGTATAATGAAGCTTCATTCCCGAAGCAGTGCAAACCTTTGAGGACCTTAAAATGAGTCATTATACTGTTCCGTTTAGAATCTGAACTTGATCTTTAAAAGTTGTACTTACTAAACTAAGAATGTTAGGTTTTTGAGGAGATTACAGCTTGCAATAGCTGGAAGCACCCATTCTTGCCTGGGGCTTGGGCACCTTGCCTGGGTGAGCTCACTTCCTCCCAGACTGTGACTAAGGCAGTAAGCGGGGACAGCGGGTGTTGACCACTTGCTTTGTGGAATCTGGTTCTGCTACTGCAAATACACTGTGATGCATCTCTTTCACTGACATGAATTTTGCTTCCTTTCTGGCTCTAGGACAATTCAAATTAAAGACAGCATGTGACAACATGAAGCCAAGAAAGGCAAATAAAAAAAAAAAAAGACCCCCATCATGATTCCTGCAAGAGCTACACCTAAATACTTCTCCCTCTTCTTGTGGCTTTTTCACATGGGTGCGAGGAAAGTAGGCTCAATTATAGGACTCTAAGAGAGCCCTCTGCCAGAACAGTGAACTTTTAGGCCACAGCACCTCTTTTTAGGAAGCTAGAGAGAATGTCGAAAGCAAATATTGATCTTTGCTTACCTGGCATGTAACTGATAGCTTTGCCAGGAAAGTCCCCTCTAGAATACTATCAGAATCACCTTTTTAACTTTAGTTAAAAATAGAGTAGAGCCACTTCGGTATTAGGACTCCTGCCCTTATTCCAGTTCAATTTGTTTTATTTCATGCCCTAATTTTTGGGTTGTAGCCATGGAAATCTATACCTGAAACAGCAAAACCTTTCAAAATGTCCACTAGACCAGCACTGCTGATACTTTAATGTGCATACAAAACACCTGGAAACCTTGTTAAAATGCAGATTTGGGTTCAGGAGGTCTGGGATGGGGCCTGAGCTTCTAATTTCCAGCCAGCTCCTAGGTGATGCCCATATTGTTGATCCAGGGACCATACTTGAGAGTAGCAAGCTCTAGACTCTTTCTAGATGTGAGCTTCTTGAGAGAAAGAGCCATCTTAATCATCTTTATGTCTCCTGTACCGTGTAATGATATGATAATAGTGCCCGGTACAGGGTGGATGTTACAAAATATTTGTTAAATGAGAAAGAGAGAGATTCAGACAGACAGACAGACAGACACACACACACACACACACACACACACACACAGTGCATGGTTTAGATTTAGATTTGAATTGAATCCTGGCTCAATCAATAGATCTTGTGTGATCTCATGCTTTAAGCCTTAGTTCCATCCCTGTGAGACAGGGATAATAATAATAATTGACCTCATGGGATCGTTGGGGAATATTAAATGCAATACTGTTCTACTGTTTTAGGTTAAGAATTCAGGCTCTGCATCGGGTTCAAATCCTGGCTCAGCACTTAATTTTTAGCAATGTAACTTTGGTCAAGTCACTTAATTTTTCTAAAATGGAGCTAATAATAGTCCTGACCACATGTAAGTATTGTGAAAAGAGATGAGAAAATCCATGTAAAGTACTTGGCAGAGTGTCTGGCAATAGTAAGCCTTTTAGGATGCAAAAAGTCCGTATCAATAATAGTGCACCTCTCTTTCTTTGGGAAGCACTTCTGTGTTCTCCACCCCAAGGAATAACAATATCGATTTAGTTTTTAGATGGTTGCTGGTTATTGTTACCTTAAAGCTGTTGAAGTATTAAAGTTGTCGAAACATTAATAGATTACCCTAGCTGTATCCATGCAAATCTTCATGTATGTTGTCTACTGTTGTTTTCATCTCCATGTAGAGTTAGTGTTGTTGTGACCCCAGAAGCATCTAACCAAACTTGAGGGTCTTTCAGTTAAAATTTTTCTTGAAAGGATCTGGGGCAGCTCTTGTCACTATACCCTCACCAGCCTTTGTTTGCTTATTTTGGTCCCTGTGTATCTTTCAGAATTTATGTACTAAATTTGTATCACTTGGAAGGACCCTTGAAAATGTAATATCTTTTCTACCCGTTAAGGAAGAAGTTTTCTACCACTTCTTCCTATCTTCAGTTTTCATGTCAGAAAATTCTTTCCTTGCTTTAATGGCTCCTGTTCCAATTAAAGTCTGTTTTCTTTTCAGTAGAGTTTACCCATCAAGTAAGGCTTTGTTTACCTCTCTTCATTTAAAAAAAATTTTTTTTTAATTCAAGTAAAGTTAACATACAATGTTATATTAGTTTCGGGTGTGCAATATAGTGATTCAGCAGTTCTTCAGCAATTCCATACATTACTCAGTGCTCATCAAGATAAGTGTACTCTTAATCCCCATCCCATATTTCCCCCATCCCTCCAGCCCCCTCCACTCTGGTAACCATCAGTTTGTTCTCTATAGTTAAGAATCTGTTTTTTGTCTCTTTTTTTCTTTTTTTAAGATTTTATTTATTTATTTGACAGAGAGAGACAGCTAGAGAGGGAACACAAGCAGGGGGAGTGGGAGAGGGAGAAGCAGGCTCCCCGCCGAGCAGGGAACCCGACTCGGGACTTGATCCCAGGACCCTGGGATCATGACCTGAGCCGAAGGCAGACGCTTAATGACTGAGCCACCCAGGTGCCCCCCCCCACTTTTTTTTTTAAAGATTTTATTTATTTATTTGACAGAGAGACAGCTAGAGAGGGAACACAAGCAGGGGGAGTGGGTGAGGGAGATCTTTTTTTCTTTATTTGCTTGTTTTGTTTCTTAAATTCTACATATGAGTAAAATCATACAGTATTTGTCTTTCTCTGACTGACATTGTACTTGGCATAATACCCTCTAGGTCCATCCATGTTGTTGCAAATGGCAAGATTTCATTCTTTTTTGTGGCTGGGTAATATTACGTTGTATGCATGTACCTCGTCTTCTTTATCCATTTATCTATGGATAGACGCTTGGGTTCCTTCCATAATTTGGCTATAATAAATAATGCTGCAATAAACATAGGGGTGCATGTATCTTTTCACATTAGTGTTTTTGTATTCTTTGGGTAAATACCCAGTAGTGGGATTACTGGATCATATGGTAATTCTATTTTTAATTTTTTGAGGAACCTCCAGACTGTTTTCCAGAGTGGCTGCATGCACCAGTTTGCATTCCCACCAATAGCTCACAAGCGTTCCTTTATCTCCACATATTGTTTCTTGTGTTTTTGATGTTAGCCATTCTGACAGGTGCGAGGTGATATCTGATTGTGGTTTTGATTTCATTTCCCTGATGATGAGTGATGCTGAGCATCTTTTCACATGTCTGTTGGCCATCTGGATCAGTCTTTTCTTTAAATGCCTTCCATTTCTTTCATTCTTTCATGTTCTCCAATCTCTTTGTTACTTGCTTCTTTCCTCCTATTCTCTTTTCCTTTTCCTTTTTAGTAGAGTGTTAGGATTTCAGGGAAAGAACTAGCAAAGGTCATTCAAGTTCAAGCACTCGTTTCTTTTGTGTTATGAATCCTCAAATGAAACACTATAATCTAGTAAGAACCTGATTGGTAGAGATTACAATAGGAAGATTATCTTCCTATCATACAACCCATCCTTAATTGGATTGTTGTTGTTGTTGATTTATTTTTGGTTTTAAATAACTGTTCTATATTTCTCGCCTCCTTTCACACTACCTCAGTATAACGCCTACATCCTTTTCAAGGCTTTGTCTGTTGAAGGCCACCACGACAGCCACTGTAGGTTTTGTTTTGTTTTGTGCACAGAACAATTGGCTACCTAAGGGTTGGTTGAATTCTCCCTTATAGGTACAGACCGACCCTGTGGAAACTCTTTTTTAATAACACTTTTATCATTTGAGACCACATGTCAAAGGCACCCTTGCCCACAGCCCATTTTTTAGTCAATAAAGAGAAATCTTATTTCAATCTCTTTGCCAGAGGTCAATGCTTTTTAACATGCAATTGCAATTTTTAAATGGTGAGATAATAGAAACTTATAATAAGCTGTACAACCCAGTTAATTTGAATGGACTTTTCCATTACAAAAAAGGTTGGTTTTATTTGTTTTAAAAAAAATTTACAGAAATACAAAGCAAAGATATAAAGACTAAAGAGAAGAAAAATTTGGAACAACACAAAGGGAATAAAGTACTTCATTCTTACTGAGCTAGATTTCCCTGCAGCCTAAGAGACTCCATACTTCCTAAAAGGAAGATGAATATTCGGGTTATGGAGGGTCTTCTGAGTCGCGAGTGCGTGGACAGCTACACAGAAGAAGGATAGGGAGTGCAGGCACCACATAACCACTCAGGATGCGAAATGACCTCATGGGTCCATCTGTGCCACGGAAAAGTAGTAAATGGGTCAGAGTCAGAAAACTCCATGTAGACCAGAGTATAAGAAGACTCATGGAAGCTGAGGACTTTGCACTGGCAGGATGGCACTGGCTGATAGGAGGATGGAGGGTCTCCGGAGCGGGGGCAGGGAGTAGATTCCCACTGTAGTTGACCCTTGAACAACACGGGCTTGAACTGCACAGGCCCAAATTTTTTTTAGTAAATACAGTACAGTACTATAAATGTATTTTTTCTTCCTCGTGACTTTCTTAATTATGTTTCTTTTCTCTAGCTTGCTTTATTGTAAGAAAACAGTATGTAATACATATAACATACAACATATGTGTGCATCGACTGTTCTTGTTCTTGGGAAGGCTCTGGCCAACAGTAGGCTGTTAGCAGTTAAGGTTTGGGGTAAACTGCAGAATGCCCTGGCCTGGCTTGTCTCATCCTCACCAAAATGAAGTTCATTTTGAGGAGCAGGGGGGAGATAAGACTGGGGCATTGAGACAACATTAAATTAAGCAGTACCTGGGATTGCGGGTGAGGAATCTGTACTTGAAACTTTGTCCGTGGGGGAGCCAGTGAAGATTTGGGGGAAAACCTATAGAATCAGGGAGGCAGCTGACAATGTTTTTTTAATGTGCTTTTTAATGGTGACTTATTACCACAGCTCTGCAAGTCAGGTTCATTATTCTTATCCTGCAGAAGTTCTGCAGGAAAGACCTGGCAATCATGCAGGGACTTTATTCTTTATCCCTTTCCGTGGCCCAATGTTTGACCCTACTAAATGCCCCCGGGGGTCATGGTGCCTGCTTCCCATTCTTCTCTGCCCACCAGTCCTTCGCCACCAATTTTGAGGCGCGCTGCCAGTCTGGGAACGCAGATCTGCCCTAACAGGCAGGTAATTGGTGTTTTGTTTGGTTTCTTTGACCATGGCGGGGCTTTTCTCTTGATTTAAAAATAATGGAAATGCTTTTTGGAAAACAAGTCCCTCCATAAGAAAGGCAAATGGGGGACATTCTGGGTAAAGATTTGGTTAAACTTGAGTTGGTTGTTAAAGTTAGTCTGATTAAATACAGTCTTTTATTTAATAGCAACACTAAATAGGCAAGTCCAGCACCCACAGTTTTTGGGGGGCTCGCTGTGTGAAAAGGAAGATAGCTTTCCCTTGCCCCTCTTCAGCCAGATCTGTAAATCTCAATTCTGTGTAAAGATTTAAAATGTTAAGGGCCGGGGCACCTGGGCGGCCCAGTTGGTTAAACACCCAACTTCAGTGTCCTGGGATCAAGCCCTGCGTCAGGCTCTGTGCTCAGCGGGGGGTCTGCTTGTCCAGCTCCCTCTCCTTCTGCCCCTCCCCCAACTCATGCTCTCTCTGTCTCTTTCTCCCTCTCTCTCTTTCTCTCAAATAAATAAAATCTTCAAAAAAATGTTAATGTTAAAGGCAAAAGAAAGGCCACATCAATCAATAATAGCAAAGGCAAGGCTATATAACTGCCCCGTTGGTCTCCAAAGATACTGGTTTCCTTTTGTCATTCTCTTGCTAAGAACCTGCAGTACTATTTCTCAGGCCTCTGCCTTTAAGTTTCCTCTGGCTAATCCCACCAATAGAGGAAGCTTTTCCTTCTCTGGATCCCTTATCTCATCTCCCTTTCACACAGCCAGACCTCCCCACTCTGGCTTTGTTTGTTTGTTTGTTTGTGTTTTAAAGATTATTTATTTATTTATTTATTTGAGAGAGAGAGAGAGAGAGAGAGAGCATGAGAGGGGGGAGGGTCAGAGGGAGAAGCAGACTCCCTGCCGAGCAGGGAGCCTGATGTGGGACTCGATCCTGGGACTCCAGGATCCTGACCTGAGCTGAAGGCAGTCGCTTAACCAACTGAGCCACCCAGGTGCCCATCCCCACTCTGGTTTTAGCTGGCACAGTCTCTCCTGCGTTTCAGGAGACCGAGGTTGCCTTCTACTTCCTTTTGCCCTCTCACTGTAACTGAATGGGTTGAAGGCATAGGCGGATGCTGAAGGGATAAACCGCAGATTGTGCTGCTTATATAAGGTGATGGCCCCAAGGGAAATTCGTAGTATGTATATCGCCTGTCTTTAGTTTATCCTGACAAAATAAGGCGAACTTGGAGAAGTAATGCCAGGGAGAAGCCAGACCCCTTGGATGAAAGACGAAAAAGATAGCTAAATTAAACCAACGTTGATGAGATACATCTTACATTTAAAAATGTTTTATTGCGGGTTGCCTGGGTGGCTCAGTTGGTTGAGCGTCTGCCTTTGGCTTGGGTCATGATCCCGAGGTCCTGGGATCGAGCCCCGCATCGGGCTCCCTGCTCGGTGGGGAGTCTGCTTCTCCCTCTCCCTCTGCCTGCCGCTCCCCCTGCTTGTGCTCTCTCTTTGTCAGATAAATAAATAAAATCTTTAAAAAATAAATAAATAAAAATGTGTTGGTTTTTTTTTAAGATTTTTGTCTATTTAATTGACAGAGACACGGCGAGAGAGGGAACACAAGCAGGGGGAGTGGGAGAGGGAGAAGCAGGCTTCCCACTGAGCAGAGAGCCCAATGCGGGGCTCGATTCCAGGACCCTGGGATCATGACCTGAGCCGAAGGCAGACACCTAATAACTGAGCCACCCAGGCGCCCCAATAAAAATGTTTTATTGTGAAATACAGCATCATTCAAAACACCATATGAAAATGTAGTGTACAGTTTAAAGATACTTGCTTCTTTAAAATAGTCCAATTCAAGTTGCTTTACATTTATTAGTGAAAAATTCACTGTGACTAGTTCTTGCTAAAACTGGACAATTAAATATTCAGAAGAAGAGCTAAAAAGCATCCCTAACGTGTCTTACTAATCCATGCAACAGTTTACCTATGAATGGACTTTTCTTTGACAATAACACTTGTTTTGTTAATGGGGATTTCTTTAAAATATTTTATTTATTTATTTGAGAGAGAGAGAGAGAGAGCACAAGCAGGCCAGGGGAGGGGCAGAGGGAGAAGGAGGAGCAGACTCCCTGCTGAGCAGGGAGCCTGACAAGGGGCTTGACGAGGGTCTTGATATCAGGACCCTGGGATCATGACCTGAGCTGAAGGCAGGAGCTTAACTGAGTGAGCCCCCCCAGGCGCCCCGGGTTTTTTTTAACTAGGCTCCACACCCAGCGTGGAGCCCAGTGCAGGGCTTGAACTCAGGACCCTGAGATCAAGAGCTGAGCTAAGATCAAGAGTCAGACGCTCAACCGACTAAGCCACCCAGGAGCCCTGGGAATTTTTTTTTTTTTTAATTAGGAATTTAGGCCATAAAGTTCTCAGATTAATCGTGAATATATTTGATGGTTTTAGAGCTTTCTGAATTCCTGCTTCTATGTCTGTATATAGTTTATGAAGCCTGTCTGAATCTTTCCCATCCCAACTTAAGTCCCACCTCCCCCATAGAGAGGAGTGATTAACATCTATTGCTATTACTCTGTGCCCGGAGCTGTACCAATGTTTTACACATGCTCTCTTATTTAATTTTCTCAGGAATGCTGTGAGATAATATAATAGTGTTACTCCCAATTCACAGATGAGAAAACTGAGGTCTCATGCCTCATCCCTCAGAGCTAGCGAGGATTCGAGCTCAAGTTCTAAGTGCCATGCTTTCTTAAAGCCCTAGCTCTAACCCTACCCATGGACTATATGCCCTGCCTTCCCCCACCATGATCTCTTAGCCTGAACTCCTATAGCCTAGTGTCTGCTTCACTTAATACATATTTCCATGTCTCCCTTATCACCTGGCCTGCTGACCTGCAGATAGTAGTTGCTGAAGGAATGTCTGATCGGAGAAGAATTATTTTCTTTTTTGCAGCAGAGGGAATGCTTATTTACTAAGTTTGTACGCCAGAGATGTGAGCTCAGAAGGAGGCCTGTTTCCAGGATTCTTTTAAATGCCAGCTTTATAGTATCCTTGATTTTATCGAATTTTCAGTGAGAGAAAATTCTACATAAAAGTTAACTTACATTGCATATAGTGTTTTAATCTATTAGTATTGAAATGATTTGAGATTATCGTTCTTTTTGATTTATGGTTGTCTTTCATTTCATCTCAAGATGAGCACCTGCTATTAGCAGTGGTTTCTACAAAACCAATGAAGCAAAGTGTCTGCCCCTTGGGGCACTGAAGAGTTTATTTGGTAAAACGAGAGCAGAGACAACTAAGACTGGCAAAAAACAAAGCAAAACAAATCAAAAAGGTGGTTGAATCGGGCTGTAAACTCTTAAGGGGCCGACTGATAACTTTTCATGTGTGATGTTTTGATAAGTAATAATGTTAAGCTTCAATCATTATTGTGAAGTTAAATGATTATACATGTCTTTGCAGCAAATTTATTTCTGATCGCGAGAGTAGAAGAAGTCTCACTAACAGCCATTTGGAAAAAAAGAAATGTGATGAATATGTAAGTGTCATTTATAATAAAGTATGCTTATTTGTTTTAATCACATAAATTGGGACATGTTTTTAATTCATGTAGCATAATACCAAAAGTATAGCTATTTATATTCACCAAGATAGCCTATGTATTTTCTCCTGAAACCCATTTTAAAAAATAACTAAACCACTAAGGAAGTATTTCTTGAATTTTACTTCCACACCAGTTCCTAATAGTGCTTTAAAGACTTTGGCATGATGAACTTTCTTGAGGACTGTTTTGCTTACGTTTGTCTCTCTGTTTAGATTCCAGGAACAACCTCCTTAGGCATGTCTGTTTTTAACCTAAGCAACGCCATTATGGGCAGTGGGATTTTGGGACTGGCCTTTGCCCTGGCAAACACCGGAATCCTACTTTTTCTGTGAGTGTTGACACTGCAGTACTTTCCATGTAAAACTGTATTTTCTGTATGTTTCTGTTCATACAGAAGAAATTGGAAATATTTCTGAATAGTTTTTATGTTTTTACTAACTTGGTTAAGTTATGAGTACATACTTTTATATTGTTTGTTTGAGTGATTTTCCAAGTTGCACCTAATGTTTATAAGAAAGGGGAAAGAGAAAAATCTTTTTATTCACCAAAAACACCAAAATAAGCCTTTATAAAAAGGATTAAAAATTTTCAAAATAAGATTTTTGGTATTTTGGGATTCCTTATACCTGTCACTTTAAATCTCAGCTAAAAGGTCAAAATATTTAGAGGTGTCTAATCCAACCACTCAACACTTTGGTATTTGGATTGCAATGGAATATGTACTATATCCAAAGGTAATTGCAAATTTGTTTGTAATAAATAGCCAAGAAGCACAGATGAGAAATTAGCATGTACTTTTCCTCTGAGAGTTAGTTAAGAGAAAATAGGCAGTTTTGTTTTTAAATAACTTTTCCTCACACTGTGGAATGGGACTTTCAGCAGATGTACAGAGGGCTTCTTTTCAGTTGGAACAAGATGAAAACAGATCATAGAATTTATACCAGGAAAATTCTCACCCAGCCTGATTCCCCTCTCAAGACCCTACGGAGTATCAGTGGTGTTTTGCCTGAAGAGGCAAGGAGGAAATTCTCTTCTCCAGCCTTTTCCCCCGAGACTGCACTCATGTTCTTCATTGGCCTCGCTCAGTAGTCTTCATTGCTGGATCTTGAGATGGGAGCATCATTTTCTTGGAAGCAGTGACCAAAATGGCTAGTACTCCTACAAATTGTGTATATTCCTTTAGAAAGACTTAGAAAATTGTGATGCAAGTACACTGCTGCCCATTCCGTTACCCAGGGATCGGTGATGTCCATCCATGCTGGACCATATGGGTCAGTAGCACTAGGGATTAATATTCTTCCTCTTAACGTGTAAACACACTAGACATGTCCTTCCTAGAATTAAAACTCTGTATAGGACAGTGAATTCAAGACGTTTTCTTCCTTATTGTCCACCCAACTCGGTAAACCCAACTATAGCCTCTTCTTTTTATTGTGCTGGGTGGATCATTCTGTGTGGCCTTTCTCTTTATGTATATCTTGAGCCAAGTGCCAGGTTTTAGGGTTAAAGGATGGAGTTGGACAAAATATTTCTATGGTGACTTTTTTGGTACGCGTGGAACTCTGACCCTCTTAGGATACTGTGGGGTCGCTGCACTTGTGATTTTCAGAGCAGTGACCAGAGGCACATGACTGCTAGTCCCAACTCCTCTTCTGAATGGCTGTGTAGTCTTAAGCAAGTTACTTAGCCACTCTGAGCTGCAGTTGCTTCCTCTGTAAAACAAGGAAATTGCACTAGAAAAATCTCAGAACTCTGCCAACCTCTAAAACCCTATGATTCTGTGACTATTATCAGTTATTCCAGAGCTGGAAAAATGTTCAGTTCAGAAATGTGTTTTACATTGATTTATTTTTTTTTAGTTATTGCAGTATTAGTTAGTTCTATGTTAAGTAGTTGAAGACTCGATTCTTTGATGATGGTAACAACAGTCCTCGTACCAGGTACTACTTTAAGTACTTTATGCTGAATCCTTGCAAGTCTCTGAAATAGGTACTCGTGTTAGTTCCCTCCTTCATGGATAAGGAAACTGAGGAAGAGGGAACAGACTTTTATTTTGGAATCTCTCTTTGTCACCATTCTGGGAATCCCCTTCTCTGGGAATCCCCTTCGCCTCTCTTCTCTCCTAGATCCCCTGTTCCCTCTATTCCATTTCTTCCTTTTTCTGGATTTACTTCCTTGCTTTTGTTGCTGAGAAAGGATGAATAGAAATATGTTTTTCGAGGCCTTCATGTCTGCAAAATGTTTTTATCCTACCTTCACCTTGGATTGGCAGTTTGGCTGGATATAGAACTCTATATTGGCAGTATTTTTCCATCAGAATTTGAAGGTATTGCTTCACTGCTTTCTAGTTTCTTCTGTTGTGAAGTCCCATATCCTCCTGATTCCTGATCTTTTCAGTATAGCCAGGGTTTTTGTTTTTTGTTCTGGTTTGTTTCTGGAAATTTGTTGAATCTCTTTGCTCCCCATGTTCTTCAGTTTTATAGTGGTGTGTCTTGATGTGGGCCTTTATCATCCACTGTGTCAGGCAGTCAGTACCTCCTTTTCTTTTAGAAGTTCATAGCTTTCAGTTTGGGGACATTTTCTTACACATTATTGTGTCAATGAATTCCTTCCTCCTCTTTCCCTTTTCTCTGTTTCTGGAACTGCTCCCCAGATTCTGGACCTTCTGGACTCGTCCTCTCAGTTTTATTTTTTATTTTCATTTCTTCAATTTTTCACTGTACTTTCTGGGATATGTCCTCAATTTTCCCCAGCTCTTTACTGAATGCTTTATTTCTGTTATTATTTTTTTATTTATAGGAGCTTTTAAAAAATTCTTGGAATGTTCCTTTCTTATATTATTTTGTTTTATGATTTCAGTGTTTTCTCTAAGGATTCTAGTGATAGTTTTGGAAAATTTCAAGCATAAAGTGGGAAGAAGAGTATAAAAGATTCCCATGTTCCCTTCATCCCATGGCCTTACTTTAATCATCCCCCTCATCTGGATTGTCTCAAAGCAAATCCCAGCTCTAATATCATTTCATCCATAAATATTTCAGTGTATTTCTCATTAAAATAAGGATTATTTTTAATAATTATTTAATAAGGATTTAATATTTAATAATTATTTAATAAGGATTATTAATACATAACCATATTATGTCACACCTAAAAAATTATCAGCAGTTCCTTAATATCATCAAATATCCAAACAAAATTTGAATTGTCTATTTATCTCCTTTGACAAAACAACAACTGGGTTTTCCAAATCAGTACTCAAATAAGGTCCATATAGTGCAATTGGCTATGTGTTTTAATCTCTTTTAAGCTGTAGGTTCCCCGTTTCTCTCTCTTCTTTTTTCCTATACAATATATGTGTTGAAGAAGCTGAGCCATTTGTCCCATAGAGTTTACCACAGTCTGAATTCCGCTGACTCTATCCCTCTGGCGCAAGTTGATTTTTTGTTTGTTTGTTTGCTTTGGACTCCATCTTTCATTTTAGAATCTTTCCTCAGATGTCAGGTGGTCCTTCTTTGTCTGTTATATTCAAAAGTAAGGGATGGTAAAAACAAGCGTAATTTACACCCACTACACGTGAGTAGGGCTTGTTGGCGATAGCTTCACATAAGGTGTTGTCACCAGCCCTTTACTTGGGGAACCAGCAGTGTCACTCTTTGGCTGTTGGGATCACCCAGCATCTTCCAGTCGCCTGCCTGGAGGGTCTGAGCGTTGCCACCATATTTCTGGGAACCAAGTTGGGGGCAAGGTTTGGGGTGGATATCTCACTTGCATGTGTTTACCCAATCCCAGTTTTCCTGACAAGTACCCACTCCCCTGACAAGTTGTGCTGGGTCCCTCACCCAGAGACCTGTATTTTATACTTGACAGAGAATGTGTCTTCAGATATATATCTTCTGCCAGATGGGGAGGAGCAACCACTCAGCTTTACGGCATAGGTGCCTGGTCTGGGAATCTAGCTATTTCTTGAAGATCCTCTTTATTTTAGCTCATCCCTCCCATTGTTCCCTCCTTCCAGTAATGCCACCGGGGCCTTTTGGGAATTCTGTGGTGAAAATTGGATTGGTGTTGTTTTTCTCCACTGCCAGTTTAAGGTTCAGCTTTGTCTACTTTCCAGTTCTGAAATTTTGTGCTTATTATCTCCTCTCATGTTCTTAGGAGGGAGCAGGAGTAAGTTTATATATTCAATCTACCATTCCTAGAATTCAGTTGATTTTTAATTATAGTGATTCAGGGATAATTGATCTCTTGTCTCATGACTCTTCAGTTTCTGACTGAAGCAAAGAATTGGATAAACTTGACTCTTACAGTTGCAGGAAGACTTCCCTGCATAAAACTCTTATAAATCGTTTGGTTATTTGCAAGATGTATGAATAGCAAGCGCCACACACCAAATCATCAGGTGAAAGCTCGAGAAGGTAGCTGTATAAAGACCCAAACTTACAAGCTTTTCACAAAATGTAGAACTCTCCTACCTTAGACCGAGGACTCACTCTGTGTGTTGTAAAACCAGCTGCTCCTACAGCTGCTCCAAGCCAAGAAGCAGTTGGCAGGATCAAGGTACTTCATCTGGTACAGGGCCCTGTTCCAGACTCATATTAGCCAACACGGAAAAAGAGTCCAAGCCTGTCCAGGCTTCTTTAGAAAAGCAACTGGGAAGGCTCCTCTGAGTCTCCCCGAGGTTGGGTGCAGAGCTCTTCACTGGGGTCATCTGAAAACTTGCGGGAGTGATTTCTTTTTCTTGGATGAATTTGGGGCTCATTTTTTTTTTTTTGACCTAACCATAATGGCTGTCATCCCTGTTTAACACACCTCTGATTCAGTTGGATTCAGTGAACTCTGCCCCATTGGAAGAATGCAGTTAGGTTTTGTGTTTCCCTGAATTCTGAAGCCCTATAATTCCACCCAGGGAACAGGAAGTATGGGAACGGGGAATCTCCACTTACAGTTGTTCTGACAGTATCTGTTCTCTGTTGGAAACAAAATGGGGCTGTACCCTGAGGCAGCAGTTCGGGGATATGCTGAGGCACGAGTATCTCAGGGTAAAATGCACACACTGAAATGAGTTTTCCTAAAATTGGGGATCCAAGGAAAAGGCAGTGGGTGCTGAAAACTTTTCCACTGTAACTCCCTGTTCTATCACTGATTTTTTTTTTTTTTACATAGCTCCCCTGTAACTCTATCATGGCCAAAGTGGGATCAAAAGTAAATATTGGCAGGGTGCCTGGGTGGCTCAGTGGGTTAAGCGGCTAACTCCTGATTGCGGCTTAGGTCACGATCTCAGGGTCATGAGATTGAACCCCGAGTAGGGCTCTGCGCTGGGCGTGGAGCCTGCTTAAGGTTCTCTGTCCCCTTCTCCCTCTCCCCCCGCCCCAAGAAAAGAAAAGAAAAGGAAAACAAAGTAAATATTGGCATGGAAGAATGGTGAGGTTTGTTTTGTTTTTTATTTCACCTTACCATCTCCCCCACCCAGCCCAAAACAGGAAAGTTACATTTCTAAATGTATCTATTAAAAGCATACATTTTATAGAAAATGAATGTCTTTAGAATGTATCACTTCCTCATAGTAGTAGGTAAATGAGAGGTTTATTAAACTATACAGAATCTGATAAAGCAATAAATGCTTTATATTTTTCCATAACTTCTTGGCAGGTATTATCGTTTATTATTTTAATAATGTAGCCCTTAAGTGTAAAACTGTGAAAAAGGAGACTATAATTGATGATACTTCTGAGACCTCAAAAGATATGATCATTTATTGTAAACACTGAGTTTATAAACCGTCTGTTTGAAATGATAATTGTGAAACAACATAACAATCTATATAGACCATAGTTTAAATTTTATTTTGGTTGATTACAATTCCAGAGTCTCATTTTTTGAGTTTTTGAATTTTTTGAGTCTCATTTGCCATTTTCATGTCACTCGGTTGTGAGGATAAAAAGATAATATAGCTAAAGACACACTTTGAAAAGTGGCATGCAAGAAGACATTTATTCATTAGTGCCAGCCCCATGGGACTGCTATGAGTGTGTGTGTGTGTGTGTGCACACGCGTGTGTGTGTGACAGAAGAGAGTATGTGTGTGAGAGAGAATGTGTGAGAGTGTGTGTGCATGAGAGAGTAAGTGTGTGTGTGTGTGTGTGTGTGTGTCTGAGAGAGAGAGAGAGAGAGAGAGAGAGAGATGAAGGGAGTACCAGTAGTTCCTGGTATATAGCAGCACTATGTAGGACGTGTTTGTGGAAGTATTAGTTAGGTAGTCACTAAATAATGGTTAACATTTATTGAACAGTAATTATATATGCCATATTATGTCATTTAATCTCCATCAACTATGAAGTAAGTATTAGTTCCTTTTTACAGATGAAGTAACGGAGGCTTAATAACAACTTAGCAAGTTGGGGAGCCAGGGTTCTGTCCAGGCTTTTCTGACTCTAGAACCAGTGTGATCTAAAACACGATACTGCCTTTTAGTGATGCCTTCGTCAGAAACCAAATTTGCATTATTAATGTACATCATCAGAGAAATTTTATTCTTATCAATAGATACTTGCAAGTTAATATTTTAGCTTTAAAAATCACCTTGTATAATCATTCATATTCCTGGACTGTTTTACTACTATTTCACCAAGAACCATCGCCCTTATTGTAATGGAAATAGTATTGCAATATTGCGTGCACCAAATTGTAGATCAGGGGTGGTCAGGTTCCTGGTAATAGCCAATAAAATACATGCCTACAGTATATCATAAACCTGACATACCCTCTGAACGGCTTCGTGTGTCCCATGTCTACACCCGACTTGGCCTTGTGTGCTATCTGAGACTCCCCGCTGTCTTCGTGAGCCCTTGAATTTAATTCCTTCCAAAGATTTAACTAAATGTTGTTGTTAAGAATTAAAAACGCAGTACTGACAAAGTCAGATAATACCAAGTCTGTTGTTAGAGAATTGGTTCAATAATCATAGTAGTTCCATAAAACAGAATATTAGACAACTATATAAAAGGGTAAACTGGATTATGTGTACTGGTATGGGAAAAATGTCCTAAGAATATTATTGTGTGAAAAAACCTGTTAGGTGGAAGTGAGCAAGGAAGGAGATTGTGTGTGTATATGCACACACCCCACAGACTATTCGGGAGGGTGCACAAATAAGCTGTTGACAGTGGTTACTTCTGGAGAGTGCCTCAGGGGCTGGGGGGGACGTGGGAGTGCAAAGTTTACACTCTGTATTATCTTTCTACCATGTGTTTTTAGGGAAAGAAACTAATGGAAAAACCCTGTTTTTTAGGGAACTTAAAACCAATGACATAAGACTTTTTTTCCCCCTCTTACCTACAGAAGACTTGAGGAAAAACAGATTTTCGGTATTGATATTTAAGACCCTAAGAGCGAGAATAAGCATTGATGCTCTGTTACCTATTCCAAACTCTATTTTCAACCCCATCTGCCTTCAGAGAGCCTCCACTTCAGCCACACCAACCCCCTTCTTTTCTGTAAAGGCCACCGGCACCGTCCTTGTCACCCTGGTCTTTCCCCCTCTTTATTCCCCTCCTTATTCCCACGCACCTCTGTGCTTCTGAATCCCGACAGGCCTGTGAGGCCCAGTCAGATGCCACCTCCGGAACTGTTTCCCTGATCCTCCTCTACCTTCCCGATTGAACTCTGAGCCCTACAAGGACAGGATTAATATCTAATTCTTCCTTGTTTAAATCATCCCCCCACCCCCCCACCCCCCGCCGGCCCCAACAAGATCTAGAACAGTTGCTTGCATATATGTGATTCTCAATAAAATTTCATTGACATGAATGAATGAATACCTAAGAATTAGATTTTGCAAAACCAAAACAAGGCTTTAGGGCAAAACAATGGCTCTCATAATTGGTGCAAACTTATGGGAGGGCAAATAACAACTGAAAGGTTTAGCTCACCCTCAAATTTTCAGTGGGCTGTGGAGATGTAATGATAATAACAAGGTTAGCACAGCACTCACCCCCAAGTGGTTACTTGGTTACTTTCCTGGGAATGCCTCCTTCATTTGAACATTCTAAATAGTTCAGAGCCTGTTAAATCCTGTAAGAGGTTAGTATTACATTGCTAAAAGAGCATTTGTTGTTAAATTGCTATTTGCAAAAAGGAATGTAATTGTCATTTTCAGTTTACAGCAATTACCTCCACTTTGTGGTAAATCGTTCGCTTCAATTGTAGGTGAATTCTCTCTCTTTCTGAATATTTATGTAACTCTGTGAACCACTAAAAAGATGCAACATTGTATTACCTATAATTACAGTGTTTACAAACAAACCAGTAAATAGTCATGCCAGTAAGGGTCAATCTATAATATAAAGATCTCTGTAAACCAAGATCAGACTAGCAGGGGCCTTCTCTCTTTAAATTCAGTGTTTTACAGTTGAGCCTACATAAGGGGGAGACAGAAATGGAATTAGAACCATAGGTCCATCAACACATTGCCCTAAGTTCTGTTCTTATCTTGTAGGTATTTGATCATTATTAGCCCATCACAAAAAATGGGCTTCTCATGATATCAGGAGGTTTGTATTCTTAAATAACTGCCTTAGCATAGCTCTGAAGTCTGACATCTTTTTCAGCAAATTCTACTAAATTGGAGTGAGATTGCAGTGTACCTTCACAAATATGTACTCTGCATGTTCCTGAACTTCATTACTTCATATTCCAGAAAGTTTGAATCACACCCACCAAGATGATAATTTTGCTCTTAGCAGTAACAGAAATGGTCTGTGTGATATTTATCAAGTTATTCCTCATAAATGTTAAGTTGTCTTTCTCTGTGCACTCCTAAGCAGGCAGTTCTTTGCCTCCTGAGGAAAGACCAAACTGGATCTTGTGATCTTAAAACCCGGGTGATTAAAGAGGAGGTCAAGAGGGAAACTCTACTCTTCCGGTGATCCTAGGAGGAGGTCCATGAGTGTAGTCACATTCATCTTCCCTCTTGTCAATCAGTTACTTGTTTTTAAAATTCTTTGAGTTATAGTCACTGTTCCTTAGAAATGATCTGAAGAGAAAATTGTTGTCCTTCAGCTGGCAGCAAAAATCACTGGCATCAGAGTCTCTTGTTTGGGGATAATAATCCTGGAAGAGGAGAAATGGCACATTCAGGCTTGCCAACATTTGAGATACATGTAAAAAGGACAGTGGCAGTGCCATTGAACTCTATTGAAATTAACTGGATTAAGAAGCTTTTCAGAAATAGGGCAATAGGAAAGTGGTTAGTGTTGTGCTAAAAATGAGGGCTTATTTTGTAAACGAAGAGGGTTGGCAAGTGTAGGAGATGAGTCCCACCCATTGTTTTTAAAAGTTGAGCAGTTATGCTTAGTTGGTGAGTCATCTAAGATGTGTCTGATAAGGGGTTCCAAGAAGGCAATTCTCGCGGCCCGGGAGAGGTGTGCGGCTGTGTGCACGGCGCATGCGCGGGAGCGTGTGCTGGGAGCTGGCTCAGTCCTATCTAGACTGAGTCGAATCCGGGGCCGGTGCTGCGGTGCGACCCAAGGACAACAGCATGGCCTCCATTTTGGAGCACTGTGTTTTTCTTAGCCTGCAAGAGGCAACTTAACTCTACTGCCTAAGGTTTTACCAGTATTAATACCTCCATGATGCATGAATGCCTTTTTGTTCCCTTTACTGAGTTGCAGTAGGGCCAGGTGTGTATCAGCACAGCAGCTCAGTATAGTCCAGAAATTTGGATTTTCAAGGCTAGCTTGAACTTTTATTACTCACAGAGTGGTAGTTGGTTTAGTAGAGTGGAAAACTGCCCCTTCGTGAGCCAGGTAGTTTTGCTTTGTTCTATGGCCGCAAGCTTCACTTTACATTGGGTCCATGGTATCAGTGATCTACGACTACATCAGGGGTTCGAAAACTACAGCGTACTGACCAAAACCACCTGTAGCCTCTTTTTGTATGGCTTGCCAGCTGAGAGTAGCTTTTATTTTTTTAGAGAGAAAAAAAGATGTTATAAAGTTTACATGTTCCATGGGATCTATAACAACCCTATTTATCATCCCTATTTTATAGGTAAAGAAGCTAAGATTCACAGAGGCTAAGGCACTTGCTAGGATGACACTGTGATTGGTGGTGGGAGGAGGGGAAGGAGGGCAACAAGCCCATGGTATAGTCCTCTTAACTCTTCCATCTCTCCTTCAATGTGCGTTGTTACCATGGAAACAGAGTGGGAAAGTATGAATGAAGCCCCAGCTCCATCATTCCTGCTGGAGTGGAAGTCCAAAATACCCACTGAGAACAGCACACTCCTTTACTTAATGATTCCGTGGAATTTTTCTGTCACTCAGGAGTTACATCTTAAGAGTATGATAAAGGGGGCATCATTTTCAAAGGTAAGGATCTAGGTTTGAGAGAAAAGGAAGCCAGTTATTCTTCTGGAGTGGAAGAAGAGGAAGAAGGGCATGTCAAGAGTTATAAATGGAGTGCCCGCAAAACCCACAGCCCTCTACCAACGACTATAGGCAAAAACAGGAAGTGGTGATGGCGCATGGCTTTCTTTCTTACCAGTACGACTTCCTCTTTTAAAGTCAAACCTCCTCCTAACTTTTTAACCTCACAAAGCATCAACTAAGTTGATAAAATTCTAGTTCTGTCTCATACCTCTTTTAAGTACTTCTTTCTCTTTAGGATCATATTAGATCTTATTTGATTTGGTCGTCAGTGAGGCATATTTCTTTCATTAGACAACACAAAATACCTAACCAGCAGTGAGGCTAGTTTAAGAGCAGCTTTGCACCAAAAAAATGTAGATTTACCTACAAGGAAAGAAATGGAAGGAATTGTACAAATAATTGATCCCTGCCTGTTCCCAGCTCAGCATTTAAAAACCATCCCTTTTACTCTCTAATGTGTAAATATTACAAATAATTTCATGCTACCAGATCCTGGTGTGCTGGTCCTCTGACCCTCAGAATGTTGAAATTTAGTCACAATCTAGTGACTAGGAAGTGCACTTTGGGACTGAATAATTACATGTTTCTGCTCCTTTCTTTAAATATCTTGTGAGTTCCTTAAATGAAATAGGGACTATATTAATGACCTTGGAGTTTAAACAAATGCAACTCTTCACCCCCCCTCCCCAAAGGGAAGAATTGGAATAATACTACTATCATTTGAAAGGTTCTTTATATTTTTTCATTTTAATACTATTATTGTAAAAGTAAGAAAATCATTAAAGACCATTTTGAAAATGCATAAAATAAATTAAGTATAAAGAAATCACCCAAAATCTCACTGTTAACAGCAGGCTGTGTTAGCCTTGTGATGTATTTCATTCTAAGTTGTTTGTCTCCTGCTTACACTGTCGTTCCTCTGTGGATATTTGACTTTGGCAGACAATATAGCATCGGTGGGTAAGGCCTTTGGAGTCAGACTATGAGGGTTTGAGGGCTCTAATACTAGCTCTGTGACCTTAGACAAACTACTTAACCTAACCTCTCTGAACTTCAATTTCTTTATGTAAAATAGTAATAGTAAATACTCATAAGTGAAATATTTTAAAGTGCTTAGTGTGGGCCTGATGTATTGAAAATACCCTAAATTTATTGGTAGTAATGATCAATTGTTTTATTAATTATATTGAATCCCTATTGAAGTAAAGTTGTATGTAAAAGATAATTTTCAATTTTCCAAAATATTTAAAATTTTCACCTGGATTAGGGACTCAGAACACCTGGTCCCTCTCTCCTCACTTTCAGGCACGTCTCCTTCCATTTGGGCTCTCCTTAAATAGACAATTCTTCCTCCGTGTCGCCTTTTTTTTTTTTTCCCACTTAAGCTTTCCACTAGCATGGCTTCCCTGGGCCAGGAACCGTGCAGCACCACCCTGCCTCTGCAGTTACCCTCCAGAGGGTCTACTTCTGACCACAACCCCTTCCACTTCCAGGCTCCTCCCTTGGGTACTCCCACTGTGCCTGTCCTCCAGTATCATGGAGAACCTCTGTCTCTGAGAACCTCAGGGAGAAGCACACTTCCTTCCCTGTCCAGCTCAGCTGTCACGGCCTTTCACTTGAAAGCCCCTCTCTTTCCCACACTCTAAAATTCCCTTCTCCACCAGCTCTCTGTCACAATAGCTGGAAACCCCCGAATCTGAGCTCCTTAACCATGCAGATGGGTAACTCATTCAACATCCTTGCTTGGGTTCTCCATCTGCCCAGCCCTCCCTTCATCCCCAGCTAATGCTCTGCTCTCTGCAGCAGTGTTTTTAGATCCTTACTCACTTCATATAGATATGTCCCTTGGGAAGAGTTGGCAGGGAGGGTATGGAAGGGCAGAGAGAGTTAGTAGAGATAAGAGATGAGTAAAAAAAGTAGAGGGGGGAAGACAGGAAGGTGGAGACAGTTTGGAAAGGTAGGAGAAAGTGAAGGGGTAGAAGAAAGTGAAAGAGAGGCCAGTAACAGAGGGGAAGGACTGGAGAAAGATGGTTGGCCAGAAAACAGTGTGTTTCCTACAGTTTGTCCAATTGGCTTGTACTGGAATTTTAGATTTTCTTGTAAATATTCTGCATCAACCAGATTGTGTGTCTCTGAGTTTTGGAGGGAGGGGCTGTGGATTGGTGGGAAGTGATGGTAGATAAAAGACTAGTGAAAAAGACTACTTTTCCTCCGGTGCAGGGAGTTTTTATATCGACTATTCTAATCATGAGGACGGTAAAAGTTTTATACTTTTCACTGGGTTTAGAAGAGGAAGAATTATATAGTGTGGTAAGCCTCAGATCCCTTTTGGCAGGAAAGAGACGTGGCTGGGGTGGGGAAAGGTGTGTGGCATTGAAAATAATTTTATTTACTTATTTGAGAGAGAGTGCAAGCGAGCACGAGTTGGGAGGGGGGCAGATGGAGAGAGGGAGAAGCAGACTCCCCGCTGAGCAGGGAGCCCGACGCGGGGCTCGATCCCAGGACCCCGGGATCATGACCTGAACTGAAGTCAGACGCTTCACTGGCTGAGCCACCCAGGCGCCCCTAATTTTAAAATATATATGTGGTGAAACAAATAATGCCCTAAGACCCTGAGCAAGTCGACCAAAGAAAGTAGACCAGACCTCACATTGACGCTGAGAGCCAGTGAGCGTCCCAGAGGGGTGATAACGATTTAGCTGTAAATGCTTCCCCTTCACTGCAGTCTCCCCTGGACAGCTGTGGGGTCCGTGTCATAGGCAGTCGCACGTGATGGCGGCATGGCACCCCAGCTGCAGACAGTGTGGCAGGCCACGTGGCACCAGTTCAACAGTTGTGAGAAACAGGAACACCGAGATCTGTTAACGGGGCCAGAGCTGCAGCTTTAAATCCTTGCTACTGCAAGTGTGGCTCGTGGACTAGCAGCATCCACAGCACCTGGGAGCTTGTGAGAAGTGCAGAACCTCAGGTCCCACCCCACATCTACTGAATTAGAATCTTCAATGTAACAAGGCCCTAAGGAGATTCGTATATTCATTAAAGTTTGAGGACAGCTGCTTTAAACTTCGGCAAGGGAGAGGACAGGGGGAGTCATGCAGGGAAGGTTGGGAAGGGTTCTCTTATTTTTTAAGAGGAATGGGTCCTGGAGGAGTTGAAAGCACTCAGGTGCATGGCAGCCCCAAACACCCCCATCTGAACACCCCCGTGGAAGCTATTTCTGGATCCAGAGTGGTGACTGCTGCTTCATCTCCCCCTTTCAAGGGCTCTGAGGCTGGGTGGGGAGTATGTCATATGATTTCTTGTTGTTTAGCTAGGCTTTTATTTTTATTTTTTATTTATTTATTTTTTAAGATTTTATTTATTTGACAGAGAGAGACACAGCGATAGAGGGAACACAAACAGGGGGAGTGGGAGAGGGAGAAGCAGGCTTCCCGCCAAGCAGGGAGCCCAATGTGGGGCTCGATCACAGGACCCTGAGATCATGATCCGAGCTGAAAGCAGACGCTTAACTGACTTAGCCACCCAGGCGCCCCTTAGCTAGGCTTTTAAAAGATAGTCTCATCATCCTTGAAGTGATGTGGGGTTGGTCTTTTTTTTTTTAAGGTATAATTTATATACAATAAAATTCTCCAATTTAAAGGATAGGATTTTTAAGTTTACCCAAATATAGTTATGAAGTCACCACCACAGTCATGGCGTATACATTTCAATTGCCCGGGCACCTGGGTGGCTCAGTCAGTTAAACAACCGACTCTGGATCTCAGCTCAGGTCTTGATCTCAGGGTCATGAGTTCAAGCCCCGCATAGGGCACCACACTGGGCATGGAGCCTACTTAAAAAAAAAAACAAAACGAACATTTCTATTGCCTTAAATATTTGGTTCTATTGTCACCATTTTCCATTTGATTAGCATATAGTACTTGAAAAAATGGAATTTATTATAATGTTATCCAAGTAATCTTTGGGTAAGTTAGGGTAGAACAAAGAATTACAGTTTTATCAATGTGATTCAAAACAGTAACAAATAAATGTTTTTATTTTTTTTATTTTTTTTATTTTTTTTTTTAAAGATTTTATTTATTTATTTGAGAGAGAGAGAATGAGAGACAGAGAGCATGAGAGGGAGGAGGGTCAGAGGGAGAAGCAGACTCCCTGCCGAGCAGGGAGCCCGATGTGGGACTCGATCCCGGGACTCCAGGATCATGACCTGAGCCGAAGGCAGTTGCTTAACCAACTGAGCCACCCAGGCGCCCCCAAATAAATGTTTTTAAAATAGATGTTTAGATGTTATTGTTTAAGGTAGGAGCCAAAATTTTCTTGTACCAAATACAGTAAATATACCTAGGATCCCTGTCAAAAATATTTAAGAAATCATGGAAAGCAGGAGTATCACCAGAGGACTAGAAATGGGCAGATTTCATCCCAACTTTCAGAAATGATAAAAAGTAGATCTCAAGCATAATTCAAGAGCAAATTATTAGATAGCTTTTATGTGCAAATACTGTAGAAAATATTGCTCCATAGAGGTCAATAGGGTTTTCCTAAATAGTTGTGCTAAACTAACTTCATCTTTTGAGATAATAGTGAACTAGTAGGTCACAGGATTGTCTTAGGAAGAATGTATCTTGATTTTAGCAAGATGTTTGGCATAATCCCATATGACTTACAAATGAGATACTAATCTGTAAGTTCACTTATTCTTAGCTAAGAGTCTGTTTGGTATTGTATGTAAATTGGCAAACAGGATGGGCTACAACTCTGAATTAAACCGTCATGGCCTATCCTACAGTCTAGTAATGGAGGAGAATAATAAAGCAATGAAATAAAAACATTACTTTGGCTGCTAGGTGGAGGATGGATCAGAGAGGGCAAGAAATGAGAGACAGATACAGAGTACTACAGTTGCCCAGAAATGAGAGGTGTTGGTGGCTTGGATCAGAGTAGTGGCAGTGGAGATGGAAAAAAAAAAGGTATATGGATTTAGGAACTATTTTGGAGAGAGAAGTGATAGGACACTTGCCAATGATTAGATGTGAGGGATGAGAGAGTAGATAAGAGATCAAGGGTGACTTCCAGGTTTCTGGCTGGAGCAGTTGATGGGGCAGGGGGCCATTTTCTAGATTGGGGTCTTGTTCTATTCAAAGTTAGCACCAGTGACTTGAATGAAGGCAAATTCAAGATATGAAGCTTGATGAGATAGTTGATACATGAGTAAAAAAGATCAACAATTTTAAAAGATATCACAAGATAGGAAAGACAAAATATAATGGAAAAGTGCAGAATCCTTTCAAAAAAAGTATACACAGGATAGAACCAGGAAGAGTAGCCTAATATGAGTTTCCAACAGAAGCTCAATAAGAAAAGTGTGGCTTGGTTGCCGTAAAAATGAACACGAAAATAGGTTGCCTTCAAGGAAGCATGATGTCCAGCTCAAGTTAATAATCTTAACGTGCTTTGCGCTATTTGGACCAAAACTGATGTGACGGCGTTGTGCTTTTCTTTGGCATACAGCCATGACAAAGGATGGTTGAGGAACTGGACCATGACTGAGATGTAAAGAGCCTGAACTTCCCCATCATAGGATGAAAGCTGGAAGAACTGGAGAGGTGTAGGTCAAAGGGCACAATCTGAAAATGAGCGCCATCAGATGGACTGTTTGGTGGAAGAGGGTTTCGATTTCAAGTAGATTCAAGTAGGTCCAAAGGGTGAAATGGCAGTGGTAGTTTCAGCTCAGCCTCAGTTCCTGTGAGTGGCACTTTCCAGAAACAGGATGGGATGGGTGGCGTATGTGTCCCCTGTGACACACCTTGCAGACCTGGATGCCTGTGTGTTGGATGCAGCAGAGAGGTTTCCTGTGCTGGGTGGAAAGCTGGACAGGGTGGTGTCTAAAGGTCCCTTCCTGATCCTGGAGTCTAGAATTGTTTCCTAACAGGCTCCTTCCCCATAGGGGACACAAACTCTCCGAGGATGTCCCCGCACCACCTCTTTCAAAGTGTTGCCGACAACGTGAGGGTTCTCAGAAGTTCCTGACCACATTCTTCACTAGATAACTCCCCTGCCGCTGCTTCCCCAGTGCCCATGTCCAGCTACAAGTTCTGGATCCCCTTCTCTTCAAGGCTGAACATAAGTCTGAAATACCAGCACCTTGACAGCTCAGTTCCTATTGCTGACGTTTAGTTGCCACCCAAACGCCTTTTTCAAGTGGTTTTTGCCGTAACCATATTAGAACTTGTCGTCAATGATTAGAAGTGTGAAAGTGAACATGATGTTCGGATGAGATGAAAAAAGGAATCACTCATGTTCCTCTTAGCACAGGAATACCGGTGTATATTTCTCTTCCAGCAAACCACAATAATATGTACAAATATCTAATTGGACAAATAGAGGTACAATCACGCTCAAGACAGGAGAAATGTTCAAATAAGTCATTACATTTCTCGCAAGTCATTCCTCCTGCTCTTTCTTCTTGATGTTTTTTGTCTTTGACATCTCTGGATGCCCTTAAACTATTCTAGCATCATTATAGCCAATTAGACAACTCAGTTTCTTGCTAAGAATCTAAACAAGGAGATGCACTTCTCTAACTTTTAATTCCATTAATACTTCTAGATATTTTTTATAGCCTAAAGCGGTCTTAAAATTTTACGTACAGGTTTTGCCTCTTACAACCTGATAGGAAAAGGGTTTTGTTTTATGTTAGTTTTTGGTTTTCGAAGGGAAGCTCTATATTTTGGGAAGGATGAAGAAGACCGTCTTCAGAGGTGGGGTGGTTAAAGGCAGAGACTGTCAGACTCTCACTCCAGGTCCTTTTGTCTGGGGTGCAATGTTATGTCTCTTAAACACGGGAGCAGGGGGGTCGTTTTCATCACAGTGGGAGGACCTCACTCTGCTGTTGGTAAGTGTGGAGGAGAAGATAGATGAACTCCCTGCTAATCTCTTCCCTGAAAAACACTTTTCCCCCCGGAAAGAGAAAAAGAGGTGATAGGAGTTTATGAAGAAATCCTTTACTTCTTGCCAAGGGCCACAGGTCAGCTGAGCGTCACCTACAAAGACATTCAACCCAGTAGAATGTGTTGGGAGGCAACCATGTGCAAGAGCCATGTGGTCCCAGGGGCTGCTAGCTGAGGGAATGGATGTTTCCTTATAATGTTTCTTTTGCTAATAAGTACCCAGATCTCCTAGGCTTAGGGCCTTTGGTTAATCATTAGGTAGACATGAGAAATTGTCCCTCCTGCTAGGCACATAGTTCCTGCAAGGTCATACTCTCTACTCATTAGCCTGGGGCCCCGTGGCAGGATCCCCTCTCCTCTCTAGGTCAGTCCCAGGGGGATAGACTCAACAGGGCATGTGGTCACTCCAGAGCAGCAGAAACTTGCATCTCTCCTATCCCCAACTGGAAGCCCATGCTAGTCCACATCACGCCCAAGTCCTCTATGGCTTGTTGCATGCACACGTAGGAGTTGCCCGTTCGTGTTCATTGTCCCTAAAAACATGAGTGAACTCTGAGCAAAATTTGAAGCTTGCTTCTTCAGAATAAATATTGTTTATCTCTTACAAGGTGAAAGAAAAATCATACCACAGTTGGGTCCTGTATCTTCCTCTCTGGCAGAGCATATCAAATCGTGTTCCATTACATATCTCAGAACTACTGGATGGGTGAATAACTGCCTGCTCTCAGTTTCTCCTGTCCCTCAGCCAGAATAGATAATAAGGGACTTACCTTCTTAATCACCCTCCCACTCAAGGATCTTAGCTAAGTCAGTATATGTCTGAATGCACTTCCTTACCATCATATCTTCACCTAAATTCCCCTTTTTTTAAAAAAGATTTTATTTATTTATTTGACAGAGAGAGACACAGCGAGAGAGGGAACACAAGCAGGGGGAGTGGGAGAGGGAGAAGCAGGCTTCCCGCTGAGCAGGGAGCCCAATGTGGGGCTCGATCCCAGGACCCTGGTATCATGACCTGAGCCGAAGGCAGACGCTTAACGACTGAGCCACCCAGGCACCCCTAAATTCCCCTTTTTATTAGCTGGTCAGTTTGGTCTTCACCCAGAGTGTTAGGTTTTCTGTTCTTTCTCCCAGTGTTTGTTTTTACCTCTGCTGAGCTCTGTCCCTCTTTTATGTTTTGTGACCAATCTCTGGCATTCTGTCTGCTCTGCAGTTGATCATTGTGTACTCCCCCATTGCATATAGGAGAAGCAAAACGCCGTAAGACATGAGAGAGCCACGGAACTGTCTTTCTGCCTGGGGCAAGGGAAGGGTGACATCTGAGCTGGGCCCAGGACAGTGGTTCAGTGGGTATGTGGGCTGGGGGATGGGGTTGGGAAGAGAGAGCCCACACAGAGAGAATTGCATGATGCACCAAGTACCTCTCAATGGCACTTGCTAGAAAAATCTTTGCCTTAATTACTCAAATGTGGAATCAACTGCACTAATATATTGTTCTAGGGATATATTTCCCTACATCAGGGAGTGCGTGGTTTCATTTGGGGGACTGGAACTTTTTTTCCTTTTAGCAAATAGGTTTTATTTTCAATTACCAAGTCTGTTTTAACCAAATGATTCAGAAATAATCTGTGTAATCTCCCACATCATTTTAACTGTGCTTTTTCTTGAGGAGGGTTTGATAATGAGCCAGATGTACTAAAACAAAAACATGAGTTCGTCATTCAAAAAAGTCTTTTCATTTTGCTTGTCAAAATTTTCCCATCAGTTAAAAGAAGTGCTTAGTCTTTAAGAGGAACCAGGTGCAAAAAAAGTGAGTTATCTCAGTGGTCCAGTATATAGATTCAAAAATAGCCATGGAGTAATTAGATGAAAAGAACCTTAGACTTCATTTAGCTTGTGTCTATGTTATAGGTGAGGAATCTAGGGATGGGAGAAATTGAGCAAGTTGCCTAAAGTTACATGGTCATCGACAAGCCTTTCCCTCAGCCCCTACCCACCCCCCCCACCCCCCCGCCCAGCCCTACACGTCTTTCACACTTTCTCACACGGATGTAACAGAAAGTACATCATAGACCATAAAAGCTTTCTTTCATAATACTGTCTGAAAGTCATCTCAACTGAAATGACCTCAGAGAGCTATTTGGGCTTTGAATTAATGTAGAGGATTTGCACAGTTAGGGTTACTCAGATTCTAATGAGTAGCTCTTTATTTGGTAGAACATTTTTACTGAGGATTTTAAAGAGGGTGTGACCAATAGTTTCCAAAATTTGGATGCTACCAACAAACAGTGTTAACCATATAAATAAGCCTTTGTCCTTCTAAAATGTAAGGTCCAAGTATGTTCTTTTATAGTTATTACAAGACTTATTTTCTTTGCTTTAGGATACTTTTGACTTCTGTGACACTGCTATCTATATATTCAATAAACCTTCTTTTGATCTGTTCAAAGGAAACAGGTAAGCTGATAATATGTCTAATTTTGTTAAAGCCAGGGTGAATGATTTGCATGGTGATATTGTGAACGAGTGATATCCTCCCCATTCAGCAACTGATTATTGAACAGTACTTTGACCTACAGTCCCTCAAAAACCTATGGTGGCATTTACCCAGAGAAATAGATACAGCACCATGGAAATTAAATTGTCTTGAACACTGAGAGAATAGTGTTGCCATTTAAAGCACACCTCCAATTATACCTATTTTTCTAGTTTAAGATGACTTCATTTGAAAGGCTTCAGTTTTTCCTTAGGTCTTTATAAATTCAGAACAAGGATCCCAAGTTTTGATATTATAGACTTCAAGATTTTAAAAGTAAATGGAGCTTTCATTCTCTCGTGTGTGTATTCCAAGGAGAAAATGTTACACCCGAGGCAATGTGGGAGCAAGGGTGCTGTGGAAAGGCTCCAAGTTCTGGGGAGTGTAATACCTGAAATGTTTGTTTTCTATTCCTGGGACAAATGGATTCTGTTTGTAATACTTTGACTTTTACTTTAGCTAAAACCACATTAGCCAACTATTACTGTACAGAGACGACTCCATTTAACTGGGACATTTTGTAATAGATCGAGGATCTACCATTGTCTTGTTTAAACACCGGTCTTATGAGAGATTAAACAAAGTTTTAATTATAGTCTGACCCATATTGTTTTCTGTGAACATTTTGAAAACGTGAACCGAACTGTCATAAAGAAATATAAACATGTTTTTTTAATGGATGGTTTAGCAGTTTAGTATTTATTGAGATGAGACAGTTGAACATGTTAGGATTTTGCTGTAGCCAAATTATTCTTTTGACAGATTTATCTATTGGTCTCTTTTCTGAGTTGCATATCTTTGAACTAAATTTTACAAATGATCAACGTTCTGGTGTTGACTATCATATGTTTGTTATTGTGTTTAGGACATACGAGGCATTCGTGGAATGTTATTAAAATAATCCCTTGTTAGCCTCATCAGTTCACATAATTAATTCAAAAGGAAACTTCTGTCCCAACTCTAAGGATTTTTATTTTTAAATCAAATCTTTACTTTAATGATATGCACCAGATTGAGAAGGAGATCAGAGTAGGAATCTCCCCCCTCCTCCCCAAGGAGGAAGACTCTTTGAGATAGTTAAAAATAAGCCTTTTATGACCTAATAATTGAATTGTAAATGCTTTTGTAGCCAACCTGAAAAAGGAGAAATGGTGGTCATGTCTGACATTTTAAAATGTCACGAGGTTGCAACACCTTAACCCTTGCAAAGCCCAAAAGGCTACGTGTGTGATTTTGAGAAAGACAGAATAACTTGGGGAATAGTCCATAGAGTGAGGAAATATTGGCTTTCTTTAACTTTTAGATCCCTGTGTCATTTCTTGTGTTCTCAACTATGATTTTTAAATAGGCTGCATGGTTTATGAAAAGCTGGGAGAACAGGTCTTTGGCACCACAGGGAAGCTCGTAATCTTTGGAGCCACCTCTCTACAGAACACTGGAGGTAAAAAGAACACGCTTCTCTATGCATAACTTTAAAGTATGTGAATATTATTATCTTTTCTAATTCTGGTGGTTGGGTGGCCGCATGAATTTTAACAAAATGGAAGCAGTATCGTTCTCCTTGCTAAAATGGCACATGGAAAGTAAGGCAGAAAGTAAGAGCAGTCACTCATTTAAAACCAAGTATACTGAGTAGCCAAAACTGTCTTTGTGTCTTATTGAAGGTCAGTCTAAGAACAGGCTGGTAGCCTTTTATATAGCTTGCAACATGAGCCTTAGTATCTTCTTTCTAAAAATGTTCTCATTTTCCTCTAGCAATGCTGAGCTACCTCTTCATAGTAAAAAATGAACTACCCTCCGCCATAAAGTTTCTCATGGGAAAGGAAGAGGCATTTTCGTAAGTTATAGACCATTTTTTTGCAAGATAACGAAAATATTTTTAATGTAAATGTGGGTTAACCAAAGTTTTTGTTTTATGAAAACCGGAGGCACCTGAGTTTTCCCTGGGTTGTTTTTTTCTTACTCTGTTGTTCCAAAAAATTTCTCTGGGGCTGTTATATAAATGAAAGAAGCAGGGAAAGCCATTTGACTCTGAGCATTTAAAAGGTAGATTTATCTGTCAGGCTGCAAACAGTAGATGCTGCATCCCCCAGAGAGCCTGAAATCTATATCTAGTTTCTACAAAACAGAATGGATACAGAGTATTTTTAACACAGACATATATTTAACACAGAAGTGGAACACGCAAAAACATTAAGACCCTAGTCTCTTTCTTAAAGAAGGGAGCAAAATTTACATGAGCTGACTTCATTAAAGATAAGCTTGGAAAATGTTGGGGCTACACCTGGCATGTTTTCACTCCTTCTTGTTTAACAGTTCTTGTCAGTCTTAGTGTTTCTGCCTTCTTTCAAGGGAGAATTGTAGGAGCCAGAGTTCCTCGCGTTCTGTCATCAGGACTCAAGGTCAAATACAAGAGGTTAGGGAGAAAGCGATGCCTACCTCTGCTGACTTGTTTTTCAATGGTATCAGCCAAGCAAAACAAAAAGGAACTTCTCCTTAAATAATTGATAAGACATGTTGTAATCGGACGGAATGCAGTGTGTGCATTCAGCTTTGAAACCACGTAAATTATTCAGAGGAATGCCACATTTAGCTGATGGGGGAGGGAAAAAAAAAAATCCCTTCTTCCATCACTTGGGAGAGAGACGATAGTAAATGGGGAGTGGTTGGGTTAAAGTGTTTGGATAAACCTGAATAATGATAGAAATTAATGGTAAAAATTAATAATAGTAAAAACTCATTAAAACATATTGTGAAATTTTACATTTGAGAAAAAATGTGACTTTCTACGGAAATATGACCCAACCACTTAAATGCCTTTTTCAGAGCCTGGTATGTGGATGGCCGAGTTCTGGTGGTGGTAGTTACTTTTGGCATAATCCTCCCTCTGTGTCTCTTGAAGAACTTAGGTAAGGAAAGAGCTTGCTTTTATCATAGTCTCTGCAGTGCCCAAATGAGTCAGAAACCTAATAAAAATGAACAACTTTGCCCCCTCTACTTTCACTTGTAGGGTAAAGATTAAGTGAATGATAAATTACAAGTATTACTCAGGCTTGACTTTAATATGGCATAAAAACACTGGTCAGTATGTGACTTCCTAAGCAATCCCTCTACTGAGCTGTAGAGGGGGGCAGTGAGGTTCTGGGGCCAGCAACAGACACAGGGCCACATCCAATAGCACAACTTACAGGCTACTCTGAGAAAAGTACAGAAAATGGAATTCTCCTTATACAAGGTCTTAAGTATCCTGATTATTTAGAGAAGTAGATTTTCAAATCTATCAAAACAGAAAGTTGCTTATATTTATCCCCTGAAGTATTATGAATCACTCTTAAATTATCAGAGTCTAACCAATCTCAATTATTTGCTTCACTGAAGGGAAAGAGAGAAGTGACAAGTCAAAGGCTGCAGATAATCACCAAGTCCTATCCACTTGGTTTTGACATTTTTTGTGTGTATGTTTATATTTGGAGACAAGTGTGTCTCATGTTATGGGAATTGTATACATTGAATAATGTGGCCAGACTGCTATCCAGTCCAAAACGCATCTCCTTTAATTCTGGGCTAATTCAAGGAAGACATTTAGGTTATAAAGTTCTTACCCCAAATGATTGCTAACCATAGTGTTTTGTTTTGTATGAAAAATATCAAGCCTCTGTAGCTGTTACGTAAGATCTAGAAGTAGATCTTAAAAACGACTTAATTTTCTGGTTTCTAGGTCTGTGTTTCGGCTTCTCTGTATATATACATGTAGCTCTTTTCAGATTAAGGAGGGAAGGGCTCTTCTTCTCCAGGGATGAGAATAGTGCAACCTCCCAGAGACCACTTACTCTGCCTTTGTGGAAGTTACAGTGGTTGGGGGACTTCAAGGGGAGCAAGGTGAAGATCCCCAGATGCTCAATTTATTCCTAGAAATCACTTCATCTCCTCTCTGTATGCCCCTCATCTGGGACGAGAAGTATTACGTAGCTGATATTCAGTATGTATACAATAAGTCCGTAATAAAGAACTATCGAGTAGATCAAAGAGTAAATGCATTTGGCCGTAAGATTCCATTCAGAGTAGATGGGGCACCTGGGTGACTCAGTCGTTAAGCGTCTGCCTTCGGCTCGGGTCATGATCCCAGGGTCCTGGGATCGAGCCCCGCATCGGGCTCCCTGCTCAGTGGGAAGCCTGCTTCTCCCTCTCCCACTCCCCCTGCTTGTGTTCCCTCTCTTGCTGTGTCTCTCTCTGTCAAATAAATAAAATCTTAAAAAAAAAAAAAAAGACTTCATCAGACATCAGAGTAGAGCAACAAAGAGCTATGGCCAAATTTGGAAGGCTCTTTTTTCCCTATCTGGGAATCTTCATTGTCTAGTGTATCAGGGAAAACGGGAATCAAAGCGGTAATATGATATTTTTATTTAAAGTCACCATTATTTTGCCAAATAAAGGAGCACTCTCAAGTAATAAATCTTATATTCACATAGGCATATTTGTATATTATTGGAACTATGCTGGAAATAATGCATTGAGGGGCACCTGGGTGGCTCAGCCGTTAAGCGTCTGCCTTCAGCTCAGGTCATGATCCCAGGGTCCTGGGATCGAGCCCCACATCGGGCTTCCTGCTTGGCAGGAAGCCTGCTTCTCCCTCTCCCACTCCCCCTGTTTGTGTTCCTGCTCTCGCTAACTCTCTCCCTGTCAAATAAATAAATAAAATCTTTTAAAAAAAAGTTAAAGAAATAATGCATTGAAAGAAACAAGGTGATACGTGAAATAATAACAATAAATTTTTTCAACTTTTCTTTTAGGGTATCTTGGCTATACTAGCGGATTTTCTTTGAGCTGTATGGTTTTTTTCCTAATAGTGGTAAGTGCTGATGAAAATGGTTGGTTTGGTTTTGCCATAGTACAATGCCATGCAGCAGTTATTCATTGTTTAGCTTTATTTGATAATGTCTATATTGTTTCTCCTATATTCCTTAATACCAGGTTATCTACAAAAAATTTCAAATTCCCTGCATTGTTCTGGAGCTAAATTCAACAATAAGTGCTAATTTAACAAACCCTGACATGTGTACGCCAAAATACATTACCTTCAATTCAAAGGTAAGTTTCCTTATATTTTAAATATAAAAAAGAGCATTTTACTAAGAGCATTATCGTTCTCATATTTGTTGTAATTAAACTGCTTTGAAAGTATTTGTTCTCAATAGAGCACCATACCACTGCTTCCCAAATTCCATAATTTGGAGACCTTTGAGAAATAGGCAAATATTACATTTCTTGCTTCCTCTTACCCAGTTTACATAAAGGACAACCTTAAGCATTCTCTGTGAAAATCTCTTTCTGGATCATTGTCTCAGCGCCTCTCTTCCTTGTAGATCTTTAAAAACAAATTAATGCCATCGTTAGCCCACTGCTCTTCCCTGGTGGTGACAGAAAGGCATCCCTCAAGTTTCCCCAGCTCACACAGTTGAAATACAGATACCGAAATACAGATACACAAATTGACACTTAGCAAACTTTCATATAGTTGGGATGCTGCTAATAGCATGGAGAACAGTGGACTATGGAACCAATCACGCTTGGATTTAAATCCTTCCACAAGTTACCAAACCCCATGTGAAAAACAAAGATTCTGTTCTGTCTCTCACAGGGTTTTTTTTTTAGAATGGGCCTGGTCCAGTGCTTGCACAGACTTAAAGCATGAGAAATGTTACTTTTCTTCCTTTTTTTTTTTGCATCAGAAGTTGTATTGAGTTTGAGAGTTTTAAAAAGTCTTATCTAAGAAAACTAAAGAGATCTCTCTCTCTCTCTCTCTCTCTCTCAACTCTAAGGACACAGCCAAAGTAGTGACTGAGGAAGTAGTTGTCTTTTTAGATGCCATCTTTTAAGTCTGATTTGATGCACCCTATAGAGCAAAGAGCAGTGGAACAGAGATGGGAGAAGTCCTGGGCATGTCACCTAACCTGTTGGAGGGAGTCGGGAGAGCATCAGTGGTCTGTCTACTGCTCAGGGTTGTTGTAGAGACTCCGTGAAATAATGCAGGGAAAGTGCCCGGTGACTGGCCAGCGCCATGTAAATATGGGATGATGCTTTGCCTGAAGCAGTAAAATAGGATGTAGGTGAGGCGAACCTAAAACCCCTGTGTGCCAAGTGCCTCATGTCTCAAGCTAGATAAGCTCTCTTAGAAAGGCTGCTTCTATTTTTGGTATCAAAGCCCTCCTAATAACCGAATAATCCAGGGATTCTGAAGAGCTGTCAGAGAAAACGACAGCGCAGAAATATTGGAGCGGAATAATTTTTAGAGTAAAAAATGCTTCTTCTTAATGTTTATTTTTCTCTTTCAAATAGACCGTGTATGCTTTACCAACCATTGCGTTTGCTTTTGTCTGCCACCCGTCAGTCCTGCCAATTTACAGTGAGCTTAAAGAGTAAGAGATTTGCTTTTTTTTTTACCTTAATCATTTTTTACATCCCCTCGTTAGTACACAAGTACTGTATTAAAATAAATAGATTTGTATAATGAACCTCCATGGACTAATCAGCCGGCTTCAACATTTACTTTCGGCCATTCTTGAGCAAGTACTATATTAAAGGAAAAAAAGAACAAGAAAAATCAGAAATCTGCAGTATGTTTTGGCCGTAAATACATAAAGTGGCCAACTATGTGGACTTATTTTGTTAAATTGGTTTTTTCACATACTATATTACTTAGGAGAGTTCAAGTATTTGTGTTGCTTTATGTCAGTTATGCTTATTTTGCAAGTGTATAATAATAATCAGATTCATGTATAAACTGCAGAATGCGTTGTGTCTGATTTGCCTCTTACTGGTTTAGAGGGAAAAGGCTGCAAAATCAGGCAGAAAGAAATTAATGTTAAGGCCACAAACTGGACCAAGAGAATATTATTGTTCATTTTAAACTATTAAGATGATTCTATAGATTTGTAAATGATTGCTGTTTTAGAGAAAACTGAAGTCCTGCTTATAAATTTCCTCCTGGGTTCTCATTTTAGCCTACTGTTAAGCAGACTTTATAGATAAAAATAGTCTTCATGGCATAGTCTTAAGCTCAGAAAAGATATACAATATAGCTGTCTCTTTCCATTTTGAAAAATAAAATATCATTTAGCATTGATTCACTCATGACTCTTCCTCTTTCATATTTAATTGATATATGGGTAAGTTTTAAAATATCTACATCTACCTATGTGTACATCAATCCTACCTTATGATCCTATACTTAGGACATTTATAAATATGTCTTTGACATCTTTTAAATGTAATAGTCCAGCTTTTAGTTTGTAATTTTCTGATGTGTGTACCTCTCAATTTTTCCTGTTATGACACAAACAAATGTTATGACTATCGTGGTCTGTTATTGAGTACAAGTCTTATAGATGAATTATTTGGGCCATTAAAGAAACTTAAAGGTTCACCCAAACTCCCAGACTAAACTTGACTTAAGAGATAGAGCCCTTCATCATCACAGTTGTGATCACTTGGGTACTTACTGCTCTGGAAACATAGACTTCCAGGTGCATCCCTGAAGCTACTCAGTGGGAAAAAAGGAACCTAAATAAGAGCTTTAGCAACAGAACACCTGAGGTCAAGTTCTAGCCTTGCCCCTGATCTCTGGGCTGGGAGATTTGAATTTATTCTGCCCTTTTCCCCGTACATGCTGAGTATGGAGATAATATCAAAACAAATATTAAAAAATATTCTCTGCCCTTCAGATGAGAACCTGATATTCTTTCAAAAGAATGGGGAAGGACATTTGAGGGATTGGTAGTTCCATGAATCTCTCTCTCACAATACCCGTTTGGTATAAAAGAAGTTATTTTAAATTGCTGGGGGCAGGGGAGGTGGAAGGGGGGTAATCTCAGCTGGTCATATCTTCCCTAGCCTGATAGAAAGTTGTTAGTATTCTTCAGTGTTAACACCAGTACTTAAATTCAGTAACATGGTTTTTAATTTTTAAAATTCCCTTATTTTTGTTCCTAGTCGATCACAGAAAAGATGCAGATGGTTTCCAATATCTCCTTTTTCGGCCATGTTTGTTATGTACTTCTTGACTGCCATTTTTGGCTACTTGACATTCTATGGTAAGTGACTTCTGTTAGCACATAAATAGAGGTGTTTGTAAGTAAATTAGTGAAAATCAGTATCCAAATAACTTTTAACATTTTAAAAGAGATTTATGTATTTATTTTAGAGACGGAGAGAGAGAGAGAGAGAGAGAGAGTGTGCGTGCGCCGTGGGAAAGGGCAAAGGGGAGGAGAGAATCCTGAAGCAGACTCCCTGCTCAGCCCAGAGCCGGTGCATGCGGCTCAATCCCAGGACCCTGAGATCATGACCTGAGCTGAAATTGAGAGTCAGCTGCTTAACTGACTGAGCCACCCCAGCACTCCAATATCCAAATAACTTTTAACACGATAACCCAAAAAAAGCAACAAACCTACCCATTGATTTTGCTGGTCTTTTCGTCTACATAAAGCCAATGGTGATGATTCTTTTACATATTTGTGCAGACAGCACAATAGAATAATTACTGAAACAAGATACTGTAATT